>NC_092384.1:54880094-57280094 GCF_030028105.1 Mobula birostris
AGCCCTCCATTTTTCTAAACTCCATGCATCCATCCAGGAGTCTTTTAAAAGACCCTATCATATCCGCTTCCATCACCGTCGCTGGCAGCCTATTCCACGCACTCAGCACTCCCTGTGTAAAAAACTTACCCCTGACATCTCCTCTGTACCTACTTCCAAGCACCTTAAAACTATGCCCTCTCGTGTTAGCCATTTCAGCCCTGGGAAAAAGCCTCTGACTATCCACACGATCAATGCCTCTCATCAGCTTATACACCTCTATCAGGTCACCTCTCATCTTCCGTCGCTCCAAGGACCACTCCATCTATTCTCATAAGGCATGCTCCCCAATCCAGGCAGCATCCTTGTAAATCTCCTCTGTACCCTTTCTATGGTTTCCACATCCTTCCTGTAGTGAGGTGAACAGAACTGAGCACAGTACTCCAAGTAGTGTCTCACCAGGGTCCTATATAGCCTGTAACATTACCTTTCGGCTCATAAACTCAATCCCATGGTTGATGAAGGCCAATGCACCGTATGCCTTCTTAACCACAGTCAACCTGTGCAGCAGCTTAGAGTGTCCTGTGGGCTCAGACCCCAAGATCCCTCTGATCCTCCACACTGCCGAGTCTTACCAATAAATCTATATTCTGCCATCATATTTGACCTACCAAAATGAACTACCTTACACTTATCTGGGTTGAACTCCATCTGCCACTTCTCAGCCCAGTTTTGCATCCTATCGATGTCTCGCTGTAACCTATGACAACCCTCCACACTATCCACAACACCCCCAACCTTTGTGTCATCGGCAAATTTACTAACCCATCCCTTCACTTCCTCATCCAGGTCATTTATAAAAATCATGAAGGGAAGGGGTCCCAGAACAGATCCCTGAGGCACACCACGGGTCACCAACCTCCATGCAGAATATGACCTGTCTACAACCACTCTTTGCCTTCTGTGGGCAAGGCAATTCTGATCCACAAAGCAATGTCCCCATGGATCCCATGCCCCCTTACTTTCTCAATAAGCCTTGCATGGGGTACCTTACCAAATGCCTTACTTACATGTTAATCATTGCTTGCCAACTATTCCAATTGAGAGTGCTTGGAAGAAGATGAAGTTAACTGTATTGCAAAGCATGGCAGTCTGAGGACCACTAAAATTCAACTCTGTGGTGTTCCTAGGTTCCAGGCAGATCACAGTTAAACTGGGCTATCAAGGAGATAGTTCTGAGGGTTCAAAACAATGATTTGGATGTGATAAACTCACTTCTATGAGTTCAACTTGCCTATTTACTTCAGAATCATTATCAGGCTTAATATGTTGTGAAATATGTTGCTTTGTGGCAGTAGGTCACTGCAGTACACAATAAAAACACTAACAATTACAATAAATAAACATCATTAAATTAAGTATCTAGTGCAAAAAGAAAGCAAAAAAAAGAAAAAAAAAGTGAGGCTTATTGTCCATTCAGAAATCTGATGGCAGGGGAAGAAGTTGTTCCTAAGATACAAAGCCAAGAGATCCTGCCGATGCTGGAAATCCAGAGCAACATGCACAAAAAGCCGGAGGAACTTAGCAGGTCAAGCAGCGTCTATGGAAATGAACAAACAGTCGACATTTTGAGCCACGACCCTTCATCAGGACTGGAAAGGAAGGGGTGGGGGAAGATGCCAGAATGTTCCTACAATATTGAGTTTGTGTCTTCCTGTACCACCTCATTTATGGCAGCAAGAAGAAGAGGGCATGTCCAGGGTGTGGGAGTCTGTAATGATGGATGCCAGCTTTTTGAGGCATTGCCTTTTGTACACGTCCTCGACCTGGGGAGGCTAGTGCCCAAGCTGGCTTAGTGTGCAAATTTCTACAGCTTTTTCCAATACTGTGCTGTGGCCCCTCCATACCAGATGGTGATACAACCAGTCTGAACACTCTCCACAGTACATCTCTAGAACTTTGCCAGTGTCTTTGGTGACATACAAAGTCTCCCCAAACTCCAAATGAAATATAGCTGTTGTTGTGCTAATTCTTTGTCAGTGCATTATTATGTTGGGCTCAGGACAGACCTTCAGAGACCCACAAATTTGAAAGTGCCCACCCTTTCCACTGCTGATTCCTCGATAAGGACTGGTACGTGCTCCCTCAATGTCCCCTTCCCCGAGGTCATCATTCTACACCAAAGAAATTTTTCAGAGGGGAAAAGAAAGCAGCCTCCTTCTGAAGTAAACAAAAATAAGGCATTCCCAATGCCCCTCATCTTTCCACTATAGCCCAACTACTTCAACTTCCATAAAATCAAATTACAACCCCCCAGCTTCATCTGCAATAAATAGCACAACAGCCATGGGAAATGCCAATTGACTGTTCTCAGAATCCATGCTAACAGCTTTGGTAAGTATAATAATTTTTTTAACCCATTTTCAGAGCTTTCTGCAATTTGCACTCCTTGCTGTGGGCTGTTTACAATGTGTCGATATAATGCTGATTCAGCGGTTAACCTAAACAACTGTATTCCAATGATGTAATATTGTAGTAAGTTACACTGATAGCTTGAAATGTTGTCTTGCTTTCTTAAAGATGAAACCAACCTTCTGTAAGGCCTAACTTCTCCACAGAGTAGAAAAGCTCTACACAGTGGCCTAAGCAAATAATAATAGGGTAATTCTAGGGCTAAATTAAGTAAAATTTAAATACTTTACTACAGAGGACCGAGAGTGACTGCACATTTATGCTTTGGTTTCAGTCTGTGTCCAACTTCAGTTCAACCTTAGTCAGCTGTTTCCTTTCTCCAAGCTCATAATGATATAAAGGCATTTATAACTCAATATATTAAATATATATATATTACATTTTACAAGGTTACAAGGTAAAAGAAACTTTTTTAAATGAAAATCTGGAGCCAACATATTTTTGTTTCCAAGCTGAAAATTCATTTAAGAAAATCACGAGGTCTGACAGTTTTAACAAAGAGAAACTTTCATTTTAGAGTTATTGAACCACAAAGCACAGAAAACAAGCCATTTGGCCCATCCCAATGATTGAGTTCCCATCCATAACCAGTCTTGTTTAATGCGAGTTGGTCTGTAACCTTCTATGCCTTAGAAATTAATTTTGCTCATTTCTTAGAACACCATGAATTGGCAAACCTGCTCCAGTTCAATACACTTCTAACTGTGCCATAAAAACAGCATCAGGATTTTTGATTTGTAAATATTCCATGATTTTAAAAATTGATGCGAGCTTCGAAGGTAGATGTGAAGGTCGTTCAAAATCTTTTTGAAGGTGAAGCCACAATAATGGTGAAAGAGATTGTTATGGTTGGTCTCTACATGTGTGAATGTGTGAATACATGCATGCAGAGACAGCACTTTCTGACACTTAAGTGCCTTACTTACACTTCAGTGATGTCATGCCATAGTAGAACTCTAGGCTAAGAATTCCTTCAGTAAATATGTGTAGTGACATTGTAAATCTCTCCGTGAAGATTTCCTCTCTTTGGCATCTCTCGCAGATGCAAACACATATTCCAAAAGGATGTGTTTACAATTTCATTGCACAAGGTGACCACAGGAATCCTTACCCATCCAAGTTTGACAATCTGGAGTCTGTATGTTGTGTGGATTTGAAGGAAGAGGGGCTGGGTTTATTCCTTCCTCCTCCAACTCCACAATACACCAGGGGAAAAAGGTAATTTCAATACAGCATATGTGTACATAAACATAGTACAAAGTCAAACTTTAAAATCACTTTATCCTCTACTGGATATATGACAGAGAAAAAGGAGGAAGAGCTTACTTATACTCCCGGGCATACTTAAGAGACTCCTGAAGTTCAAGCTGTGCACTGATATTTTGAGGTAGCATTCAGATTGCAAACATCTGTACTTGGGCATGATACTGAAAAACACCTTCAGTTCATCATTATCTTTATTTCCTTAAGTTTTTTTTTACTAAAACCAGTGTTTTTTTTAAACCAACACTGAGTGCATGTCACTAGCTCCTCAAACATGCAATCAGGTACTTGCTTTTCAAAATTTAAACACAAATAACACAGGAAGAGATTGTCCTTTCTGTGACTTTGAGGGTAATGTATTTGGGACATTTGGACCCAGATTCAGATATGTTGTAGATAAGGCTGCTGTCATGACTGCACGAATAAATGCACTAACAATTAGGCAATCTGACATTTTCTGCTTGATCACTCAGAGCAGCCATATTATCTTTAAGCAAGTGTTTTGCTAATGCTAAGAATTGATTAGTGCCAAAACTACCCAGTGTGTTCCAATGCACACACTTCTTCACTCTCAACATCACAGTGGTATCAAACTGAACTCATTCAGGACTCGTTATATTTCCACAACTGCTAACTGGAGAGACTTCCCGCTTTTCTAAAGATATTTTAAGGTCAGTGCAATGCCAACCCATTTCAAGCTGTTGCTGACCAGTCAAAAGCGGAAGTGAAAGGCCAGGCACATCAGAAGAAAGCAGCACCCATCATCAGGGACTCTGCACCCCACCCCCATCCAGGCCATGCTGTCTTCTCACCGCAGCCATTGCGAAGGAGGTACAGGAACCTCAGGTCCCACACTAACAGGTTCAGAAACAATTATTACTCTTCCATCATCTGGCATGGATGACCTTATTCACCTCAACGCTGCACTGATTCCACAAGCCATGGACTCACTTTCAAGGACGCTACAGCTCATGTTTGCAGTACTTAGTTATTTTTTTGGCTTTTTTTATTTGTTTACTTTTATTTGTTTTATTCTTGCTCAGTTTGTCTTATTTTGCACATTGGTTGTTTGTGTGCAATTTAGCATCGATTCTGTTGTATTTCTTTGTTCTACTGTGGGCTGTTCTACTGTAAATGCCTACAAGAAAGTGAATCTCAGGGTAGTATATGGTGACATATACGTACTTCATAATGAATCTACTTTAAACTTTGAAGCCCACTCCTCCTCATGTGTATACAATGTAAGTTCAATGTGCCCTGGAACGTGGTCAGATTTTAAATACAGGCACGGCCCAGCTTCTTAACATGCTTCATTAGTACAAAAGTAAGATGGGAAGAGTAACTAAGTGTAGCAGTAGAGACAGAAGAAGAAGCTGTCAAAGACCAGGGCAGATTATAATGTCCAGATCTTGTTCGATAGTTTGCTTGCATTTTGTGAAGAAGCAGTTTACAATAAAGCAATGTCTACCAATATGGACCTCCTGACAAGAGATCAGAAATACAGATGGAACCTTGCACTCTGAGACATCTGGGTGCAAGTTTCTAATACCATCGCCCATTTAAAGATGATCAGGCACGAAACCAGGAATCATGTGATCCTGGACTCAATGTTAAATGGGTGCAAGTGTGACAGAAACCATAGATTGGGTTACATTCATTGTAACTGTCTCTGGACTGAGTTGAAGTGTTAGATCTTCAGCAGCAGTGAAGTGAACAAGGTTGGCCAGTGGAAACTATGCATCTGGTTTCTTTGACCCAATCATTTTAGAGCAATGGTTCCCAACCTGGGGTCCATGGACCTCTTGTTTAATGGCATTGGACCACAGCATAAAAACGGTTGGGAACCCCTGTGTTAAAGCACCTCATGGAAAGCTCACCAAATCAAATGATTAGTGGGAACTTTATGTATAGGATACCACGATGTATATATTCAATTAAACTGAAAAGATCAGAACATGTAAATGATGAGAACTGTGTCCAAGGAAAGCTCGACAGAGCACTTGCTGAGGATAATACTTCTGGTTATACAGTAAAAGGCATTACGCTGGGCATCATTGAAAAGTTTTTCGAGTTCATTAAGAGACTCCTAGCCTGAGGCACACTTAATCCTCGTTCGTGCGGCACTCCTAAACTGGCAGAAATTCCACTTCGTGCCACTTATACTTTCTGTAGATTAAAAGATTGCATTAAGTGCAAATGCTCATGAATATGGAGTCTGTTAACACAAGCATAAATTACATATAGACACCAGCATCGGTACCTACTTTATGTATCTACAATGCATTAAAACTTGCATCTGAACTCTCTACTCTTCATTAATGTGATGCAGCATTGCTAATGTTTTACAATTATTTTCCTTTTTGGGGATCCAACACTTGACTACTTTTCGCTTAAAAAAAGGGGTGCCTTTTATGAAAGTTCTATTCTGCGATTGGAACACAAATCCTTCACATTGTTAGCACCAATCTGGTTTTTCTTTTGCATTCAGTGAGCCACTGAGCATATATCGTAGTTCTATCCCCCGAGAACGAAAGTGGGATTTGATGTTCTGAACAAAAATATGAACTATTCTCATCCCAACATGCAGTAACCCTGCCAAGTGCCAAGAATGCAGAAAAAAAATGATGAATTGCCTCCAACAATACTGTGTCCTGCTCAAATAGTGACGGCATGATGGTTTATTTTAAGAAATTAACAGCAGCCCATTAAAATTCTCCATTCTCAGTGTGTCTTATTTTCCCCCAGGGGGTAACTTTACAGAAGAATTTCCTAAGCTGCTTCGTACTAAGCATTTGCTTGAAACCCCTCTCTTGCTTTTCAGTCAATACAGGAAAGCAGAGTCAATTCTTACTTAAGAAGGCAAAAGTCAACCTGCTGGTCGATTATTTGTACGTCTGTGAACATGGATTCCCGTAAAATCAATGATCTTCAGTTATTGCTATCAGTCTGTTTCTAAAATAGACTGGAAGCTGTTTAAGTTCATACATGCAGTCAGTGTGCCCAGGGCAACATCAGTCACTTATCTTCCATCCATCTATCCCTCCATTTATTAGAGTCTGTGAGCTCTTACTCAAACAGAACACAAATCTATAATATTAAGATTACACTAAAATTACTTCAGAGAATGACAGCTAATTTGATTTGCAAAAGTACCTGGTATTTAAGAACCTGACAACTCCCCTAGCTCACCAGCACCCGCCCCCAGACTGCAAGTTACCTAAAGAAAGGCTGATTGATTATAGTATAGCTTTGTTTTACAGAGTTACTGAATATTTGTACAAAATTGGATAAAGAACTTTGGGCAGTTGGTGGTGGGGTTGAGGGGGTTGGGGTTAAATGGGGTGGCACGGTTAGCACAGCGCTTTACAGTGCCGGCGACCAAGGGTTCAATTCCTTTGCTGCCTGTGGGGAGTTCGCACGTTCTTCCCGTGACCACGTGGGTTTCCTCTGGGTGCTCTGGTTTCCTCCCACAATGCAAACTGGTAGGTTAACCGGTCATTGTAAATTCTCCCGTAATTAGGCTGGGGTTAAATCGGGGGGATGCTGGGCGGTGTGGCTCCATGGGCTGGAAGGGCCTATTTCATGCTGTGACTCAAAAATAAATAAACAGATGTGGAGAGGCAGGTGAGGGGCACGGGCCTGTGCTACGAAAGAGATATTCACATCTCTCTGTACCTGTTAACTAAAAGGAAAATGCCGACTACTGTGGATATGATCCTTTTCAAATCGCTTTGACAAATTTATTCCTACATTCAGTAAGATTCATCTAACGTTCCATCAAGAGGCAGGAATGTCTTTGCCCTGCCATGAGGAAGTCCTTTTCTCTGCTGCACATTCAGCAGAAGATTCATCACACCACATCAGGAGATTACAGAAAGCAGGGGATACGGAACCAATGCCCAGAAAGCCAGCACGTGTATGAAAGTGTAAAGAAATTCAGCAGGTATAAAAGTAAAGAGAATATTGGATAAAAAGCTGTGTGTTTTCAATAAGGTAACCTTCATTTCAATGTACAAACTGTGGCATCCTCTCCTGCCAGTACTTTGTGTCTCACTGTTCAAAATTTGCATTCCTAAACAGAGGACATGTAGAAACACGTCTACTGGTAGACCTGAGCATTAAAGGCTAACTATTTTTTAAAAGACAGTGAAAAATATATCGTACCACAAAAACCTGTCTGGCAATGTAACTACTGCTCATATTAATGCCCTACTTCTATCACATAATTTTAATATTTGAGCTCCACACACACAAAGCAAGCTCTGTGGGATTGTGTGTCCCACTGTCATAACACGGAGGTGTCATGTAGGCCTAGACAGCTCCTCCTGAGTATAAACATGCATAAGGTTATGACTTCTCAACCCCTCCTTCAGCAGAATATCTTCCTTGGTTGCCCCCAGCTAATTCAAATGCTAATGGGCTATTTCAAAACAAAATCTCAGATGCAACTAATTTCAAGAGGGGAAGAAGCTCCCTACGCTCAGCTTAGATCGGTGCACTTCACCGAACACCGTTTCAAAGTGGCTTACAGCACTGAGCCCAGAGGAGGTGGTGCCTCCATTTCCTATGAATTAAATATTAACAGCACTAGCGTGTAATTTTAATCATTAATTAGCACTGGGTTAATTACGTACGTGACTGGCAAGAGCACTGTAAATGTTGCTGGTGATAAACTAACTAACATTGAAGAAAGCATGAAATTGTAACTGCACTGCAATTAGCAGGAAATCAGCCCCTGTACAGTTAACGGGTAGGCTGAGAGAAAGGCCCTTTCAGACACTCTTTGTACCCTCTATGTTCAGACAATATGGAATTGCAGTCAATTTAAACAAGGATAAGGCAGAAGATAAAGAACAAAACACTGCCAGAGCAGGTGAGAAAACACAAGGGAACAGGATTTAGCTACCTTTAGTTGCTCTGCACTCACCTCAGGCAAGCAGACAGCTTGTCCCTCTGTTTTACCAATGTTTAACAGAATCTGGATCAGAATCATGCTTACTATCACTGACAGAGTGGAATTTGTGGAGCAGTACAGTGCAAGACTAAAATTACTATACTACAAAAATAAATTGTGCAAAAGGTGTATAATGAGGTAGCCATCTTGGACCATTCAGAAATCTGATGGTGGAGGGGTCTTTAGGGTTCAGTAGCTCCTCCGTGATGGTAGTAATGAGAAGGATGCACCCCAGAGTGCCACCTTCTTGAAGATATCACCGATGGAACTGGCTGAGTCTGCAATTCTGCAGCCTCTTTCCACCCTGCACATCCTCCACACCAAGGAGTTGTGCAATGGTCTCCACCATACCCTTGTAGAAACTTGCAGGAGTCTTTGGTGACATACCAAATCTCCTCAAACTCCCAATGAACTAGAGCCATCTGCATGATTGCATCAGAGTGTTGGGCCCAGGACATATCCCCGAGATGCTGATGCCCAGGAATGTAAAAATGCTTACCTTTCCACCACCAACTCCTGAAAGAAGAGTGTTGTATGTGCGTATTTTAACATCACATTGAACTTAATCACAAGTGTGCTCTACCTAAAAACAGTGCAATTCTAGGAAGCAGACTGGGCATCTCTAATTATATTTATTTAAATACCTGTGATTTATTTTTTACAGGCTCTGTTATGAAAGTGTCAGTTGTGGAAAGAATGTATTTAATTTCTTGAGCATAACCTTCAGTTTATACATGGGCTACAGAACTGTGCACACCTCCCAATAAAACGGATCATGGAATTTCCAAATTCTTAGAGCAATCATGGGCTATTCTGAACTCACAATTAGTGCCCTTAGAGTTATTAGGCGAAAGAGGTGCAGATTTGGGAATTGGTTCATACTTGTGCTAAGGTTGTCACTCCTTAAGTTTCAGCAAACACACAGTCATGGGTATTTTCCAATTTCAGGAAACATTTTTTTATTTTTCACTTGCTGATCAAATGAGTTTTCTTTGCGTACTTGTGGTAGTGCCTACAGTCTACTAAAATACAGCAATTATACCTGCATCACCAATTTTAGTAATAGTGTGAAGACAAAAGAGCAGGTGTTGGAATTTAGAACTCAGCACAGTCAAGCAGCATCTGCGCTGGCAAAAGTTATAGATGGATGTTTCCGCTCAAGATTCAAATTCAAAACTTACTTGTGAGTTTCATCCTTATGTTAGTGGCTGCCTAATATACAACTATATTTTAACAATTCACCGTGCTGGAAATATAGCTGTTGAACTGCGGTAAATTTTGCATGCTAACTATCTTTGATCCCTTTCCACTTCTCAAGAACATGCTTCCACTTAACCACACCAAACTGAAAGTATAGTGTCGCTTCCCACATGTGTGCTGGCCATGTCCAAATTTGCATGATCTTTAACCATTCTTGAATCCTCCACTGTATTGCAGTTGCCTAGTCAATGTTCAATGCTGACCAACTGCTAAACTGTAAAACGATCTTTTTTTAAATTACCACTAAAAGCAGTAAAAAGTCTGAAGCTAACATTCTGGGTTCCATTAACACCACTCTGTTGCCACTCACTCCATTCCTCTCTGGTGGTCGACGACTTTAAGGTGAGCTTCAAAACACACAACTCTGTCACCAAGGCTCTCTATTTCCATTTCTGTAATGTCTGCCCACTCCACTGCTGCCTCATCTCATCTGCTGATAAGACACTCTTACATGTCTTTACTGCATCTAAACTTGACTAGGTCAGCTGCCCAGCATTCTACAAATGAGGACATCTGAACCTTTACTGTCCATAACCTAACTTGTGACCAGGTCCCATTTATGCCCCTTGGCCTTTGTGAGTTCTTGGCTAAGCAGCGACTACATTTTAAATTCTGCACCTTTTGTGTTCAAATCCCTCTATGGTCTCATGCCTCTATACGTCTGTAATTCCCTCCAAGTATCTGCATTCCTTTAAATCAGGGGTTCCCAACCTGGGGTCTACAGACTCCTCAGTTAACCGTAGGGGTCCATGGCATGAAAAGAGGTTGGGAACCCCTGTTTTAAATGAATTTCTCATCATCCATGAATTGCCCCACCAATGGTACTGTGCTTTCAGCTGCCAGACATTTGAGTAATCCTGTGAGGCTGAAATTGATCAAAACCTTCAAAATTCTATTTCACTTTGTTGCATCAATATTTCACCAATGGCAAGTACACATCAGAACTGATCATCAACTAGCATTCATTATGTGTTTTGAATATAATTTATAATATGCTTTCAGTTTAACAGATAGATTTTGAGAGAACGTTATTAAGACTAGGAAATGCAGACAGGGTAATATCCGTAAAGCAGCAAGATACAAGTCTGATGTTCTGATTCATAAATTGCATAACACACCTTTGCAACTTTAATTCACTGCTTAACATTCACAAGAAGCCAGGAATACACAAGCTAGCTCTGACTGGTACACTTTCATAACAGACTATGATCACCGATATCATCTCAATGAATGGTAGCTGCAAGGACATACAGTATACGTCACTGGACTACATTCAAGACAACTGACAGCACAGACTGCAATGGCACGTACAAAGTGGTGGAACTTGGACCACCAATCTTAAGCATGTGAGGTATTGCAGGCAAGGCAAGGATTTGCTGACACTGGAGAGGGTCCAGAGGAGGTTCATAAGAATGATCCCAGGAATAACAGGGTTAATGTATGAGGATGCTCTGGGCCTGTACTCGCTGGAGTTTAGACAAATAAGAGACAGATCTCATTGAAACCTATCAAATATTGAAAAGCCTAGATGGAGAGCACGTGAAAAGGACTTCTCCTACAGTGGGGGAGTCGAGAACCAGAGGGAACAGCCTCAGAGCAGTAGGACAACTAGTCTCGAAGAACAGAGATGAGGTGGAATTTCTTTGGCCAGAGGGTGGTGAATCTGTGGAATTCATTACCACAGACAGCTGTGCAGGCCAAGTCATTGGGTATATTTAAAGCAGAGGTTGGTAGGTTTTAATTAGTAAGGATGTCAAAGGTTACAGGTAGATGTCAGAACAATGGCGCTGATGGATAATATATCAACCATGATAGAAAGGCAGAACAGGCTTGATGGGCTGAATGGCTTAATTCTGCACATTTGTCTTTTGTCTTATGTTCTTATGGCACCTGCCCAACCCTAGCTCAGCACCTCAAGGTTGAACAGCAAGCTGTAATATAAAGGAAGGGAAAAAAAACACACATGGAAAACCATTGCTCGTGCTGGCAGTTAAACTAAAAAGCAGGACTATTTATTGCTGCAGGACCATTAGAGTGCAGGGATTATCAAAACTGGCTAACAACCACAAAATAAAACATCTTTAATGTGAAAAAAATATATTGTTTGTTGCTCCACGGTCGCTTTCCTATATAAAAGTTGACACCAAGCTGCAAGGAGGTAATAAAGGTTGAAGGGTGGGTTCCGGAGGAAGGTGTTTGTTGAGGTTTAAGAACAGAGCGTTCCAGCACAGTACAAGCCCTTTGGCACATGATGTCTTTTCATCTACTCTAGTATTAACCTAACCCTTCCCTCCCAAGCAGTCCTCCATTTGAGGGCAGAAATACCAAGTTTAGGTCATCTGAAGCAAACTCTCACAAACAACAGAGGAATTAAAATAAGGGATTGTCAAGAGGCTGGAATTAGAGGAGTGAAGACAACTCACAGGAACTTCATGCTGCATAAGATCACAGCGATCAGGAGAAAACCAGAGAGGAGTTTGAAAACAGGTGAATGGGTCGCATTGTATGTCCAGAGAACGGGAAGGAAAATTTTGAATGACCTCATAATTAGGGAGGATTGATCATGGGAGACAAGCCAGAAGGCAATGCTCCTTTAAACCACAATTACGTTTTTTTCTAAAGAATAAAACTTCCTTAGATTAAAGTGGAAGTGAAATATGCTAGGCTCATCATATCTGGCTGTTCATTGTAGAAGCACAACTGTAAACCTGGGACTTCCATTTGAAAGCCTCAGTCCCTCTATACTTGAGAAGATCCTCAGTTGTCCTGCTCACTTGGCAAAAAGGTGCCAGCGCTGGCAGCATGTCAACATAAACAAGCTTTGCTTTGCACACACTGATTAAAAAGACCAGGCGCTTTCAACACTAATGAGTTTATTAGCATAAACAGCTTCACAACCAGCAGGAAGCCAGCAAACGCCTAGTCTAAACAAAGTAGGAGTGACAATTGAAGCCGCTGGTAAGTACAGTGAGAAAAGCAGGCTCATCAAAACTCAACTTTCTCCACAGACAAGCTTTTCACTTCTTCAAACTGGAGAGCGCACAGAAATAGAGATCGAAGTTTACTGCCGCTGCTGTTCTGTCTGGCATTTGGTAATCACTACTTTTAATCTGGAAAAGTGACATTTTTCAACAGATCTGACAATACGTTGATGCTTGGGCTTGGTGCTGCTCAGGGCTCACCCATCAGTCAATGCTGATATGTAATTAGGCCTTATAATATATACAAACAGTAGGTGACTACAAGGGGGCCCAGTGTCAGGAGATTGATTAATGCTGTTCAACACAAAGGCTTCCATTCACATCGTACCTTTTCCCAGTTCAACAATTAAAAAGCATGGATCTTTTTACTGAGTGGTTGAAAGAACGCCAAGTAGGATTCTCACTTAAATTTACAAATGAATCATTCCCTATACAGGAAAGGGAAGAGCAGAGATGTAAAGAGCCAAGCATGGGGAATAAACGTGTTCCAGAAATGGGATGCGCTGAGGAAATAAAGTGAGTATTTGGGGTGGGGGGGGGGTGGATTGCCAAGCATATGATTGTCAAGATCATTGGACTGCAAGCAATGGGTGCTTATGTGAAAAAAATCTGAAAACTGGAAAATAACAGTGCATTGAATTTGAGGTAGCTGCCAGTTTTTAAATGAAGTGGAACTCAACTAATGCACACTTCAGAAACTAGCATTAAAGAAATAATTAAAGTGCCTTTTAAGAAACTCTTTCTGTGCTCAAATTGGTCAGATGAATAGAGCTAACATTACTGTCCTTTCAGTGATGAGGTACAGATTTCCCTGGTCATTCAAATATATATATTATATATATATAAAATGGCTTTATTAGGTTCTAAACAAACAGATTGAAACTGCAAGAAAAAGCAAAGGCAATCTGACTCTGTTTGGGCCTGTGTTTCTACAAAGCAGAATGCATATTCTTTCCAGTTATGAATGTAGTTGTGGGAAAAGGGCAAAGAAAGTAGATTGCTCTCCCCTTCCCCTTTTAAATCCGTCTTTCTGGGTTCCATTACTGAACTGCTTGTCATCTTCGATATTTTTCATATTAACACACACACAAATTAAACTCACTGTTCTGATTCCTATCTGGTTTGATGTTAATCTCTATGTTGTGAAACTATACTCCAATTCACATTCCCCATTCCTTAACAGAGCAAAACCGAAGTAAAGACAGAAAATGATGGAATGTGGAGAGAAAGTTCAAAATTCAAAGTAAATTTATTATCAAAGTACATATATGTCACCACATATAAAAGGGATAAGCAAATGCAACATTTCAGACTGATGAACTTTCCTTAATGGAGGGGGGGGGTGATAAGAATTAGCTGATTCTAAGCAGGTTCAGAGGCAGAAGGTTGAGGATGGGCTGTGATAAAGAACAAAAACTGGAAAGGTTGGTCAAATGAGAAAGGGGAAGACTGTGCAGTGGAAAAAGGGAAAGAGTCAGAGAGGTAAAGTAACAAAAGCAGCATCCAGAGGGACTTCAATCTTAAACAGAAGATTCTTACCAAGAGGACTCATCTCAAAAATGACAATCAAAGGTTATGAACCGAAATAATTGAATGTAATAGTGAATACAGGAGGCTGTCAAATACCTAATCAAGAGATGACTTGTGTGACTCTCCGTTTCCATCCACAGATGCTACCTGACCTGCTGAGTTCCTCCAGCATTTTGAGTGATGCTGTTCCTCAAGTTTCCAGTCATCTCTGGCAGGAGACCCAAAATAAAGAGATCAGCAACAGTCAACCAGGGAATTAACATAGCCAAAAACCAGGGCTGAACAGAGGTCCTTCAGATAAAGGTCACCAATTTGTATTAGATGTCCAATAGGGATTAAGTCAAAAACACAAGAAATTCTGCAGTTGCCCGAAATCCAAAGCAACACACAAGACGCAGGAGGTACAACGTAGGTCAGGCAGCATCGATGAAAGTGAGTAAACAATTGACTGATTTGTTCAGTCCTTCTTCAGATTAGATCATGAGCAGTGATCACAGCAGCTCTTTCAGGTTGTGATACTGCTTCACTTGGAAGAAGAGTTTGGAGCCTTCTTGGAGGAGGCAAAAGGGGTCATTACAACTCTTGAACTAGCACAGAAATGTGCTGTGGCAGAGAGAGTGAGAGTGACAAAGGAGGAAATAACTGGAATGGTCAAGGTGCAGGGGAAGATTTAATTGGTGGGAACTTCTTGCTGGTAATGCCAAGTGCCAAGGGGTTGGGACAGGACAACAGTAAAATTAAACAGAGCACACACGTTTCAGTGTTCAGTCAATTTCACTGGGGATCATTTACTGAATTACTCCAGAAGTGATGTTCACAGGGAAACCACAGCAGCACCGCAGCCCAGCAAATGAGGAGCTGTATTGTTTAAGCCACAATGCCAACTTAGACCAATGTTGCGGTGGTACGCGACGTAAGAAATTGCTCCTGAGAGGGTCAGGTTAAACGAGTGGAGTTTTAATACTGAGGTGGTCAATTGCACACTGGCAGCTTCCGATGAAAACAGGAGAGGCCATGAGACCATGTGGGATGAGAATTCTGAAGCAATAAGGAATTGTTGTCAGGCCTAGATTGAGAGCTGGAGGGAAAAGCAATGGAAGAAGAGCTCAGCTATGTGCTCAGATCAGAATTGATTGAGATGGGTATGGCATAATGGGATGAATCTATGGCTTCACGTGCTTTAGAGGTCAACGAGGAACAGCAGCTTAACATTTACTTGGGCATTTGGGAGCATTCCAAAAGCAATCATTTTGGACCATTACCACTGCTTCCATTTTCTCAGGCCGCAGGAGCTGACAATGAATCTACATCAGCTGTCTTCACTTTCTCTTAATCCATCTCCCACTTCTTTACTTATAGCTTATTTTCACCATGTGCCATCATCTCTTTTGCCATTTAATTTCTCTCCTTTCCCCTCCATTACATCTCCTTGTTTTTTGCTTGAACTGCACTGTCCATATTTCTCTCCACCACAAAATTTACCAAATTAAAATCTTTACAACTTAGATTTTATCATTTCTGACAAAAGATCGCTAACATAAAACGTGAACTATTTCTCTTACCATGGATGCTGCCTGACCTGCCAAGTTTTCACAACATCTCTTGCTCTTCATTTTAAAAGTTACAAGGTGCAAATTTTCCACTTTGGATAATTTTCTTCTGGCATGAAGCAAAAGTCCATGATATGACTGCCGAGAAATTGAATTGCATAGTTGCACACATGGCGCGCTATGTGATCTTATTTCAATGTAATCAAATACAACTGAAACATGGGACTTTTTGTTAAGTGCACAGTGAGCACAGCTTTTGTTCCATTCTGCCTGATACACCAGCACACACAGGAAGCTCCAGATATGTGTAGAGATATACAAAGCCCAGTTGGTATTTCCATTATTTGCACTATCAGCAAGTCATTCATACAGAAGCTTTCACAGCAGCCATTGTCTACTTTAGTGTGACATCAAGGGCAACTGCCTGTGCAGGTTAGAGTTAAACTTTATTCATTTTCCAAATTATCCCTGATTTACCTCAACTTCTATTGGATCATATCAAAAACCCTTAGCAGTCCTCCATCTTTTAAATGCTGGTGCAAATCCTGATTTTGTGCCTTTCATTCCAAGCTTATTTTCCATAATTTCTTTCCTACATACTGAATGCTTAATTACTTATCACAGTGTTCCTTCAAAGAATGCAATTTTTTTCAAATATTCCACGGCCCACAAGTTCCAACTTCTCAAAATTTAGCAAATGCGTCAGTTTTTCAAAGTTGGTGGTGAATCAAAAGTATGCCTGTGTGTGATTAGAGTTTAATATGAGTAATCTGGACACATACAGCACACACACCATGTACAAAGTGTTTGTTGCTTAAAGTTTGGTCACTCCTTGATTTAGCTCCTTTAATTCCCATGTCCCAAACAACATTCACTTACCGAATGTTTTAATCTTGCTTAAGCAATGACAGCATTTGTATTCAACCTCGCCCAGCAAGCCAACATTTGGGATTTGAATACAGGAACCCAGGACAAGCAATACTGAAGTTTTGAAAGAGTTTCATTGCAATTGTGGAAGAAAAGTGTGAAGATAGTCATAATCACAAGAAAGTCTGTAGATACCGGAAATCCAAAGCAACACACACAAAATGTTGGAGGAACTCAGCAAGTCAGGCAGCATCTATGGAAATGAATAGATAGTCCATGTTTTGGGCTGAGTCCCTTCTCTGCAGTACTGAAAAGTTACGGGGGGGGGGGGTGGGCAGATGCCAGAATAATAAGGTAGGGGAAGGTGAAGGAGGCTAGCTGGAAGCCTCCAACCTGATGGCATGAATATCAATTTCTTCTTCTGGTAAACAAATTCCAACCCCACCCACCCCCTGCCACCCCTCTATTCTGACCTTTTACCTCTTCTCACCTGCCTGGTACTTCCCCCTGGGTCCCTCCTCTTTCTCTTTCTCCTCTGGTCCACTCTCCTTTTCTATCAGATTCTTTCTTCTCCAGCCCTTGAACTTTCCCACCCACCTGGCTTCACCTATCGCCTTCCAGCAAGCCTCTTTCACTTCCCCCCACCTTCTTATTCTGGCATCTTCCCGTTTCCTTCCCAGTCCTGAAAAAGGGTCTTGAAACGTCGACAATCTGTTCCTTTCCATAGATGCTGCTTGACCTGCTGAGTTCCTCCAGCATTTTGAGTGTGTGTCATAGCATAATCCAGTAGTGAATGTGCACTACTGTACTTGGGCTCCCGTAAACTCCATTGCTAAAGAACCTCCCAGTCATGCCACTGTGCTAATGGGGTGCTGTTTTCACAGAATATCTTTTGTTTGGGTGGGGAGAAGGACCACAACGGGCATGTTTTCATCTTAGAACATGATAGTAACAGAGTTCTAAACAGATATATTTTAGTACAGCTCATGGCATCGTTACAAATACGAGTGGGGAGACATCTGCCGTCTTTTATAAATATTGTGCAATTACAAATCTTGCAGGACCATCTCAATATGCTAGCTTAAGCGAATTAAAGTAAAATTCAAATTTAATGCAATTAATTAACTTTATCATGTCATTCCATGGTCCAGTTCTTCATAAAATATTATGCCACTTCAGTTCTGGCCATACAGAATTTAGTTTATACAACCAATTTCAGGACCTATTATATACAGCATTAATATCAAAACAAAGGATACAGATTTAACATGTTACATTTCAGAGTTTAGCTGGTGTCAAGACTCCCTCATTTGTCACTTAAGATATTAAATGAATCCAGAGCTACATTATTGTCTTCTAACGCACACTGCCCTATCAGTAACACAGCGTGCAGGACACGATAGTCACATTACCGAGGTAAAAATTCTGGAAGCTGTTTACATTAAAGACACAAATTTATTGTAGTTGAGTTTGTATTTTCCTTCAGAAAATCTGTTCCACTCAAACCAAAAGAACAGAATTTCAAAACTCAGTGCACAGCATGGACACTACTGTGTTACCCTTTCTGGCCCAGTGAGTTTACTGCATCATTGCAATAATTTACGTGCAGGGCCTTGGTCCACCAACACATTGAATTTAAAATCCTTCTCCTGCATTCTCAACCCTGTATGGCCTCATCCCTTTTTCTCTGGCCCTACAAACCTCCAAGAACCATGTTAATCCAGCTCTGCCCTATTCAACCCTTGACTTTCTTTCTTCCAGGAAGTGGGAGGAACAGGGAGGAGTTTTGTAAAGAATTTTTCTCCACATCTTCCCCTCTCACATAAATGCAGTAACCTTTAATTTGCAAAATTCAAATTATGTTATAATATTAAACCGTCATGTAAGATATATAGATGATATACTTAAAAGGAAAAAGTTGAAAGAAAACTTCACTGCTACCAGCGATGAAATAGTTAAGTCACATTACAAACTTACTGGAACCTCCACCAGGGAAACACTCAGACTCTGTCTAGTCGCAATGAGCAACTGATGAACTAAAGCAATTTAATTTTCATTGATCAGAAATGTAGATCACTGGGTTGTAATGATGGGAAATTCCATTAAAAAGCCACATACACTCCTTGTATGCAAGTATTTTGAATTCTTAATGCAGTTCTGAAATGTGTGAAAGTAGTTTCAAAGTGCTGGCCTCTTTAATGAAAAATCAACATTGTGGATAATAAAAATAGTTAACCCAAAGTGTTATAAATCATTGTTTTATCTACTCACCCCATCCCATCCCTCTGCCCAATTCCAGCAATTTCCAGTGTTTCTATTTACTTTATTCTATTCACACTATTACAGAAGCTCCATTCATCTGCAAAAATAGGTTATCATTCAACATTCTAAAATATTTATATAGCATCTAACCAATCAGAGGTCTTCGTCTTGATGGTTGGGAGATGCACAGAATGTATGTAGACACCAGGCTGCAGCATGGTTTGTATCCCAGCCAACCAGGAAGAAGTATGCACTTGGCTTCCAGCCACCACTTCATCGTTGGGTAATGACTGAGCTCGGCTGTCACTTCCTTTGTGACCAGTTCCCTTGCCAGTAAGCAGCGACATAAAAGTATTCACTTGTTTTAGTTCAACATTAGTTCAACATTTTTCCAATTTTGGTGGAAGATCATTGACCTGAAATGTTCATGATCTATTTATCTATCTCTCTCTCTCTCTCTCTCTCTCTCTCCCCCCCTCCCTCCCTCCCTCCCTCCCCCTGTTTCCACAGATGTTGCCTAACCTGCTAAATATTTGCTGCATTTTCTGTTTAATTTCGGGCATATGCAATGTGACTTTGAAATGAGTTAGCTTTGTTTCAGATTAAAATATGTATATTACCAGGAAAATATGACAAAGTGGAATAAAATACACAAGTTGCATGAGTTATAGAGTATTAGTTGAACTTATAAGCTAAGTTATTAACCAAATATGCTCAAGAATGAACTCATCTAGAAAATATCTACATTCTTAACATTTCCGTTTTGGTTCACGGTGATGGGTCTACCATGATACAGAAATAATGTTCTGGAATAGGCATTAAGATCCTCAGATCAAAGACAGCAAAACCTGCACTGGAATAAAAACCCACAGTGATTATTTTGGGAGTTGTTGATTACAGAATATATGCCATTATTTGCTGAATATCAGGGCAGATTTTACAGACTGCATGGTCTACTCCTGCTCCTATTTCTTACATGTTGCCTGAGAGATACCATGGTAACAATCTGATTATAACAGGAATCTCAAATAAAAATTAGAAAATCTTGGCCACAGTCAGCATCTATAGAAGGAGAACTAGAACTGACATCTCAGAGCAAAGACCCTTCATCAACACCCCAACTAAAAGTCTCAGAACTTAACATCTCAGGATCGGATGTTCCGTGGACAGATGATTACTCCAAATAACTCAGGCTTATATATTTCAGAATATGCCACTTTGACAAATCTATTAAGTCCCAGGCATAATGTTAGCCAAAAGACCTACTTATCTACATGAGCAAACAGTAAACTTAACCATATTACTACAATGAAGAAAGAGATGCAAACATTTTAAAGCACATTACAGCTAATTAAATTTCAGTGTCATGATCTCTGCTATAAGGTTGAATACCTAATAGCCCGTTTCCACACAGGGAGATCCCACAACCAGCAATCTAATAATGCCAAGTTATCTCTTAGTTTGTGGTTGTTATGTCGGGTTAAATATTGGCAAGGACATTTCTGACAGTGCAGCACTTTCTCAGCATGGCAATGAAAAGTTAGCCAAAGTTTGCACTCTTTCTCTTCCAACAAACTAATTTTATTTTTACTTTTCAATCATTGCCTTCAAAACCCTAATATCACTTTAAAAGTCTTCTTCCTTAAACCACTCCTAACCCATCTTCGTCCTTCACAATTTGCAACTCACTTACAATGGTTTATAATGCTTTAGGGCACTTGCAGTTCATAATGAGTGATACAGAAATATCATCTGTTATTTTCTCATTGTGTTATGTTGGATTAAACATCAATAACATTTCTTGATTTGTTGAAAACAGTGGTCATTTAAAATATTTATCTTCCTTAAACATGCGTAGTAAATAGCCAGATTTTAACACATTCTTTTTCAACTTTGGCAAGAACAGCTTAGAAAGTATTTTATTTTCTGTGTGCCTGCATTTAGTGAAATAATCCTTCACTTTATAGAATTTGAAGCATTCAAAACACGCCTCAACAAATCTGCATATTTATCTTCATATACCATTTTTATAATGTAATCAAAACTGCTTACAGACCTGTAAAGTGCTGCAGTGAAAAGCTGTTATCTTCCCTTAGTGGGTCTGTAAAAACAAATTGCTTAGTGACAATTTGAAACCTTTCCAAAGTATTATGCAATCACTGCTAAGACTGCAGAGCTATGAGAAGACTGATGTTGAGAAAGTGGCCCACCTCAATATTGAAAAGCACCAGCTCCAGTACCTTGCCTTAATGTTAGTGAGGGGGCAAAGGAGAATTCTTGCTTGAAAACAAATAACCTATGACTGTTTCTTTCACCTAATTAAGCAATGCAAAAAGTGAAAAATTTGAACTAACAGTTTTAAGTAATGATTGTCTGGTTAATGTAAAATATGTACCATCCCCCACCACCCCTCTTTTCTCTCTACTTCAACACCCTCACCCTCCACATAAAAGCCAAACTGACTGCACGCTTCATTGAAAAATACCCCGCAAAAGTGATTAGAGAGAGGCATGATCTCATCAAGTTTGGAAGATAAAGTGAAGATGAATACTGTGTTTACTGCTGTGTTAAGTCACTAGAAAGAAAGAGTGGTGAATGAGAGAGAAAGGAGCTAAAGCTACTCCTTTGTTTCTGGAGCTGCAGGTTCTCACAGGCTTTGTTTTATCACAATGAGCTCCTGAAAACTAATTTTACACAACCTTTTGAAGGAAAAGGTTACTTAATCTTCTTGATCATAGATGCAAAGCCATGAGGGTGAAGGGCTCTGCCATCTTCACAATCCAATCTGACCTTTGCACTTAAAAATTCAAGCAGGGTTGATTTTCTGTGGTGCACGATTCACTAACAAGAGCAACTAAAATTTTAGCTGTTACATGATATTAATGAGTATGAAAATACTTCAACTGAAAACCAATTAAAGAGACGGGCAGATTTCCTATGTCTGACCTACTTAGTTTGCACTTGTCATCAGTTAGAACCAAAACTAACATTGTGCTCTTAGTAAAAGATGTTTTCTATGCTCCATTGTCTAATTTCAACTGTGTGCAAAAGCTTTCACTGTCATGATTTTTGGGTTAAACAGAAAGCTGTTTTATAGATATTCTGATTCATAACCTTGAAATCGCCCAAAATTCAAACAGAAATTTCAAGAAATAAATGATGTGTAAAGAAAAATAAAAGCAGACAGTATAGTCAGGAACAACAAAAGCCACTCTGCTCCTTCTGCCAAAGTTAACACCCTGTGTTTTCCTGAATCAGACACAGTGGCTTGGATAGTCATGGTAAATGCAGTCGTTTCATTCTCTATATTGGAGCTGCAGTTACAGCATGCCTGGTGATTTGACAGCACTATGAGTCCTGACTTTACGCTTTCCCCATTTCCAAACCCCCAGACAGGCTACTTGCATCCTGCAGCAGGCTGGCGTCAGCAAAGCCAACACACCACCAGCACCCACTTTCAACCATCTCGGTTGTGATTTCAGAAGCTAAGCATAGCTGGCCCCTGTCTATAATAAATGGGACCGAGGGCTACAACATGGGAGCAGGGCAACTGGAAGAGAGACTGACCTTCAGGTGCAGCATTAAACCAAATACTGTTAGGAAAGATCTTATGGTGGTATTTAAGAAAATGGGAGTTTTAAATGGTACTCTAGTCAACACAACCCTCCAAAATGGATGAACTGGTGTGTTACCTCAATATTGTTCACTGTAATGTTTGGTTATAGCAAGCAAGTGTATCTTGACTGTAGAAGCATCCTAAAAGTAGGAGCGATGTCAGGGAAGTGTAACCTTTTCCTTTGCAAGAATGAGCTGATCACAACTGTTCAATCTAAGACTCTTTACGTCTGTAGCAAAATGATGAGCAAATCAAGAAACAAAATCATTACTGGCTTGCAAGGCATTCAGTTCCATCTACAGAAGAACTTAACTTAAACTATGCTGAAAGGAATTAAACATATGGAAGTCCCAGAGTAGGCCAAAAACACACCCTGTTCCCTAAAGCCTCTGGTCTCTATGCCTCCATGACAACGATGTCAGAGTAAGAGGAAAATGCTCACTCCATCTCAATAGAATTTACCAATCAGTTAACTTGGAGTGAAATCACAGTGCATCAGGAAAAATATCAAATCTTTTACCCTCTTTTACCCTGGAAGTCTTGATACCAGGGTCTCAATTGGTTTATGCTTCTCTTTCTAGTTAAGAGAATTTTTCAAGTCTAGATTTTCTCAACAGTGCAAACTACTAAATATCAGTCAACCTATCCTGTTGTTCTACTAAGTGACAAACTTACTAATTTCCAAAGATATACTTCTGAAACACAATCAAGAAACTAACTGAAAATCCTATTTGCTTGCATTCCAAACATTGCTATCCGACAAAAAATTATAGTGAGTACATTTACACAAAATAGTAAGTAGTTAACTGCAGAAAGAAGAAATGCAATTGCCTTACCTCTGCCTGTAACCTTTGACAGCCTTACTAAACAAAAATCTATCAACCTCCGATTTAATATACTCAAAGACTTGGTCTCCACTGCTTTCTGTGGCACTGAATTCCACAGATTCACCACCCTCTGTTTAAAGAAATACCTCCTCATCTCTGTTCTAAAGGGATGCCCTTCCATGCTGAGACCTCTGGTCCTACTCTCCCCCACTACAGGAAACATCCTCTCTACATCCGATCAATTTGGCCTTTCAATATTCCATAGGTTTCAAAGAGATCCCCCCTCATCCTTCTAAACTCCAGCGAATAAGGCCCAGAGCCACAAAACAATCCTCACATATGTTAACCCTTTCATTTCCAGGATGATTGTCATCAACCTCCTCAGGACTCCTCACCCATGAACTCACATCAGGAGTTAACATCCCATGTTCATCCAGACTGACAGTTCAATGCAGTAGTGAGAGAGTACTTCATGGTTGGTGGTGATGAGAGTACTTCGTGATGTTGAAGTGATGCTGCCTGCATGCTCAGCAATGACTTCATTATTTCAATTGTGTCAATAGTAACAAAACTTATTATCTGGTTATTATCATTTTGTTGTTTGAGGGAGCTGCTGTTTGTAATTAGGCTGCCACTCTTTCTGCATTAAATGGTGACAATAATTCAAAATCAGCATATTGGCTATGAAGCACTTGGGACATCCTTGAGAATGTGAAAAATGCTACTCTCATTCTTGATGCAAGGTCCCAACTTGAAATGTCCACCATTCTTCTCCCCCATAGATGCTGCTTGATTGGCTGAGTTCCTCCAGTAGTGTTTTTGTGCTGGAAGTCCTACAAGTCTTTCAATTCTTCAAGTGTATTTTATTCCCCACACTGAAGACAGGATTACCACAAAGTACATTCAATCAGACCTCTAACAGGACCACAACCTTGCCACGGTTTGGAGGCTTGACAGCCTCAATGATTTGGAGAGCTGTATTGGATGAAATTTTGGCTTTATGCTTTGGCTCTTGGTAGGGTCACCCATGCCAAATGGGTCAAAGGGTAGAGGCCAGACTAAGAGTGGTCCACTGGTCCTCCAAATTTGGGGGTTCAGCTCGGGGCTAACAATCCTAATTGGTAAAAAAACATTGTCACGGAAACAGCAATGAAGAATCCTTCTACATCTGAGTGCGACAGTATTCCTGAGTCTCCACTTGTGACTTGCATTACTGACAGTAGTGAAAACCAACAGGAAGCTACTGACATGATGAAGGAAGCCCTGAACACCCCCAGAGATGGAGGACCTTCATTGCTGCCCTAAGTGCCAGCGGCATAACAGGCAGTAAGTAAGTACATCCAATCAGAATTAAGAATAATGCAACTTAAACCACTGGGCCATCAGAAATATTTCAACAATTTATTTCAAAAATAAGAACTATGCATCACAGGAGATGTCCTATTAAAATCTTAACCAATCCTCTTGCTCATTGTATCAGCAATTCTGTGAAGACAAATTTGTTTTCATAAATAACCTGAACAAAGTCATATTGTCTCAGCATAATAGAACCCAGCTCCGTCTCGCTCCCTCTCTCAAACAACTATCTGTGGGGCACTCGGAAAATGGTATTGGACATGTTGGATTCGAATATTGGTTAATAACATTTGCCTAAATACATTCCTGACACAAACAAACCTGCATAACCACATATTAACAGGGAACATACTGTAACTAAAAACCTGAAAACACTGAAAAGTGACATGGCCTCAATGAACAATCTCAGGCAGCACAGAAAGAGAAAGAATCTTTTGCCTTTCAAGTCTGCTGTTTATTAAATTACAATTTAATCACCTCAAAGCAATTTTTTTTCACAATTCTCAATGTAAATCAAAAATAAGTTCTTCTAACCTCACATCAAAATTAGAGCAAATCCTCATCTTCTTCGCACAATCATGGTGTCCCACTGTACTCCATGAGCTATTTGATCATCGTGTCCAACAACTCTTTAACTGGGCTACCTCGGTAATGTTTTTGAAACTAAGCACCAATGCACCAACTATCTCATTTGGGATTCTGCTCAATGCTTCTACCACCATGTGTGAGGAGCATCAACTAGAAGTATGTTAAATGCCAGATATTCAGTTCTACACTCATAATACAAATGTATACAACCTCTTTGACTGACAGCATCAAAATCACTCCACTGTGAACAGCTGAATCAGATGTCTTTTTAAATTTCAGTATCAATTTTTCAGAATAATGCTCTGACCCTTTTAAAGACAACCTTTTTCACAATATGAATTCAAATTTTAAATGAAAAATATTTCTTTATTTTGTTACGGCCTCTCTGTAAAACTCCTGATTCCTGTGCATAGTCCTGAAGCTCAGACGGAGCTGTTTGTAGGATATAGTCAGGTTGACATTAGGGTAACAATGAAAGCTACCATCATGCTCTCCCGTTTCAGCCAGGATGGAGGCCAAAGACTCTCTGCAAGATAGAGGAGAAAGAACAAGAGAAAAGGAAGGTGACAACTAAAGGGAAGCATGTCATGGACTCAAGTTCAATGCGTGTGCAAGGCAACACTCATGATTATGCTGGAAGCCACAGTTACCACAAAGGTAAAAGGAAATGGAGCAACACACACAAAATGCAGGAGGAACTCAGAAGATCAGGCACCATCTATGGATATGAATAAACAATTGACGTCTTGGGCCAAGTCCCTTCATCAGGATGGTCTGAATATTGATTTCTCCTTCCAGTGAACAAAATTACCCACCCCCTCCTCTATTCCCCACTCTGATCTTTCACTTCTTCTCACCTGCCTATTACTTCCCCCTGGGTCCCCTCCTTCTTCCCTTTCTCCTCTGGCTCACTCTCATCTCCTATCAGATTCTTTCTTCTCCAGCACTTGGCCTTCTCCACCCACCCACCTGATGAAGGGTCTCGGCCTGAAACATCAACTGTTTACATTTTCCTATAGAAGCTGCCTGACCTGCTGAGTTCCTCCAGCATTTTGTGTTTGTTGCTTTAGATTTCCGGCTTCTGCAGATTTTGTCGTGTTTGTTAAAGAAGGGGAAAGAAACTAGATTAAGAAGGTGGAGAGAGGGGAAGGAGTACAAGCGAGTAGATGATAGATGAAGCCAGGTGGGTGGGACAGGGGGATGAAGTACAAGCTTGGAAGTGATAGTTAGAAAAGGTAAAGGGCTGGATAAGAAGGGATAGGATAGGAGAGGAGTGAGCCATGGGAGAAAGGGGAGGAGGGGTATCAGTGGGAGGTGACAGGCAGGTGAGAGGGGAGCCCAAGTGGGGAATGGAAGAGGGAAGGGGGATGGGAAAAATACTAGAAATTAGGGAAATCAAATGTTCGCGCCATCAGGTTGGGGGCTACCCAGGCGTACATGAGGTGTTGCCCCTCCAACCTGAGAGTGGCCTCATCATGGAAGTACAGGAGGCCATGCATTGAGATGGAAAGTGAATGGGGATTGGAATTTAAATGGTTGGCCCCTGGGAAATCCTGATTTTTGGAGAACAAAACAGTCCCCAGTCTACATCAGGTCTCACTAACGTAGAGGAGGCCACATCAGGAGCACTGGATACAGTAGACAGCCCAAAAAAATTCACAGGTGAGGTGTTGCCTCGCCTGAAAGGACCTGAATGGAGGTGAGGGAGCAGGTGAGTGGACAGATGGTGCGGCACAGTGGTTAGCATAAAGCTTTAGAGTACAAGTGACCTGGGTTCAATTCTCACTCCTGATTGAAAGTTTGTACATTTTCCCCCATGACCTCCCACAGTTCAAAGATGTACTGGTTGGTAGGTTAATTGGTATCGGTAAATTGTCCCGTGATTAGGCCAGGATTAAATGAGGGTTGCTGAGCAGTGCAGCTCGAAGGGATGGAAGTGCCTCTTCAGCACTGTATCTCAACAAGTAAAGAAAAATGAAGCACTTCTTCCGCTTTCAGGGGTAAGTGCCAGGACAGCGATTACTGGGACAAATGGACAAGGGAATCACAGAGCGAGCAACCCTTGTGGAAAGCGGAGAGTTCTGAGGGAGAAGATAAAGATCGGTTTGGCGGTAGGATCCTACTGAAGATTGTGGAAGTTGCAGAAAATGATGTGCTGGACGCGGAGGCTCATGGGGTGGGAGGTGATCAGTGGTAGGTAACTGAAATGGAACAGGGATTGCCAAATTGGAGAATATTTTGATCAGATTAATGACTTTTTCCCCCCAACACAAAAGGTAAAGTAAAATTCCAATCAGCATGCTCAATGGACTCACACAAAGAATGCTCAAACCATATTCTTGCAACACACATAAAAACTGCTGGTGAACTCAGAAGGTCAGGCAGTATCTATATGAAGAGGTACAGTCGACGTTTCGGGCCGAGACCCTTCGTCAGGACTAACTAAAGAAGAGATAGTAAGAGATTTGAAAGTGGGAAGGGTTGGGGGAGATCCAAAAGGATAGGAGAAGACAGGAGGGGAAGGGATAGAGCTAAGAGCTGGAAAGTTGATTGGCAAAAGGGGTATGAGACGATCATGGGACGGGACACCTAGGGAGAAAGAAAGGGGGGGAGCCCAGAGGATGGGTAAGGAGTAGAGTGAGAGGGACAGAGGGAGAAAAAGGACAGAGAGAAAAAAAATTAATTAATTAAAATAATAAATAAATAAATAGATAGATAGATAACTGATGGGGTACGAAGGGGAGGTGGGGCATTAACAGAAGTTAGAGAAGTCAATGTCCATGCCATCAGGTTGGAGGCTACCCAGACGGAATATAAGGTGCTGTTCCTCCAACCTGAGTGTGGCTTCATCTTTACAGTAGAGGCAGCCGTGGACAGACATGTCAGAATGGGAATGGGATGTGGAATTAATATGTGTGGCCACTGGGAAATCCTGCTTTCTTTGGCGGACAGAGCGTAGGTGTTCAGCGAAACCGTCTCCCAGCCTGCGTCGGGTCTCGCCAATATATAGAAGAAAACATATTCTTGTAGGTATTGTATTCAGACAAGTATAAACAGGTTAACACTGTAGCTAGAGCTGATCATAAAAAAGACAATAAACATGTTAAGTTTGGATATGTAAAACCCAAACCTAGAAATTCTTTATCTATTATCTATTAACAAACAATTCACTGGGCTTACAGTAGTTGTAGTAATAGTCTCAGAGTTATTGGCCTTTAATAAAAATAAAATCAAGTTTGTCAGCCCTGTACAGATGTTATAAAACTATTTTTCAAACTTTGTATTCATCTTATGCGGCAATCTTAACATTCCATGTTGATTACAAGCATCAACTGGCATGCATTTTATATCTAAAAAAAGTTTAAAAGTTGTCATTAAATAAATTTAAAAGTTCAGTTGTAAAAAGATGCTCTTATATAAACTTAAATCCTTAAGTCTGCTCATATGGCAAAAGTTATTTACCTTCCTTTTAAACTGGAGTTGAATGAGTTTTTAAAAACTGTTACAACACCTGCAAAGTATAAATCATAATATTGTTGTGGCTGGCAAGTCAGGAATTAAGTAAAGCATCACTGGAGAAAATGCAGTACACATGAAGTATAGCCATTTACTAAACCGCAGCATACCAGGCCTGACCCAAGGATTTTTCTTTTCTATCTCTTTCCCTCAGACTCTCCACAATGTGTCCTGCAGATGTTGTGTTAATTCACCAGTTGAACTCCTGGAGGAGTTATTACAAAGCTGAGCACAAATCACAATTATGAAAGACAAACCCACAAAGACACACAAATACAACAGTTTGTGTGTACGCTGACAAACACATACTATGTTGATTTACCCGCAAACATGATTAAAGATTTACAGCTTACTATGCATTTAGCAGAAAATAATAACAGCAACAAATTTGATAATGAAAGGGTTGCCTTGTACCATAAATTGACAATAAGGAAAGGCTTTGGGGCAACTTCAGACTCAAGTGGGGCAATAATAATCTCTTCAGTTGATTCATACCTACTCACCACACCTAAACAGCACTCCTTGGGCAAGCTAAGCCAACAAGTGCCTTCAGAAACAACATTAGTGATCTTCCTTGTCTGATCTACTACAAGATTCACTAAACCGTGAGATGTCTTTCTTGTTCAATTTGAGGCAGCAATCCAACAAGTGCTTCAATGGGTTGTAATTACTTTTAACAGTAACTATTCTTTTTAAAAAGTAATACTTCAAATTCATGATGTTTTTTCCAAAATATTCCACATGCCCACCAACAACCACCCCTCTCCTCCCATTCCCCACCACCCCACCCAATGTATAATAATTTTGACACAGTAACACACCAATTGACTGACACTTTCATCTGAAATATTGGAAGCTGACAAGGGCATAGAAAGATGCATTTTCCTGCCCTTTGGCTCTCCTACTGTTTCTAATAAGGGAGCAAAATCTAGGTCTAATTATAAATCACAGTTTAAAAAAAAACAATGCAGTTAAAACTCCTGACTTCAGCAACTAAGCAGCTGTTCCTAAATACCTAGCTATTTTTAGATAATAGATTTTTTCTTAAACTACATGCAGCTCAAGAATAGCAGAGTTAATTCAGTTTGGAGGTTTGTTTAAAATAAAAATAAAACTTCTGAAGTTTTAAAAGCAAAATATTGTTTCGACATTTAAACAAACTAATATTCCCCAAATGTACAAGAGATTTTTCAAAATTGCTTTTTATATAAAACCAATGATCAGTTCACTTATTGCTTACTTACTCGTTAGCATTTCAGAAGTAAATCTTACTCAGTTACGCAAATCATTTACACAAGTTTATTCTGTTGATAAAGTGCAAGTCTGTGGAAGTATCAGATCGACAGTCCTGTGAACTCTTCTCTCTGCATAATAGGGGTGCAAATCTCCATTAACTGCAGCCAAATTTCTCAGAATACACAAACTCAAGGCTTTCTCTGTTGCAGGCTTACAATACAGCAGGCAATGTTGAAATGTCAAATGTGATGGCCCCCTACTTTGTTTAGGGATAGTCTTATAATAGGGACCTTTTAATCTTGATGGATTTTGTTTACCTGATGAATATTCATTTTAAGGACTTTGTTCTCAATTTACTTCTCCACCCATTGCTTGAGCCCAGCAGCTGAGCAACACGGGCTCACTTTATGCTGAGCCGCAACTGACAGCAATCCTGAAGTGAGAGAGAGATTTGGTAAAAACTGGGCTGGGATGAGGGTGAGGATTGCTGGTCACCCTGCCTACACAAATTTGGGAATCCCATGGGTCAGCAACTAATGCAGCGTGGACACTGCATTCCCAGAGACAGGAGTTGCCTTCTCTGTCTGTCAGCTGTACCCAAGAGCTATGGGACCTCCTGCAGTACAAGACAGGCCGCACACAGTTCAGACCAAGGCACCAGGCACTTGGTGAAAGTGGCTCACTTGAAAAGGGGTTGTTGATACCCAAGAAGTGATGATAACCTGGTTGATGATCGGAGGGGCAGATTCCAACCAACCCCCAGTAGCCGCAAGCCAAAGGTAACCCTGGGAAAGGAAGGAGGTGTGCCAGAAACTAAAAACCTCCATATATGTCCACTGACACCTTGGAATTACAACACCAGACCCAGCTGAAAAGATTTTTTTTAAATCATCCTGAGTCTCCATATTCAATATTAGAACCCAAATACCAACTCTCTTGCTTCGTGGAATGCAGAGGATGAACAGAAATAGAACAACAGAATGAGTCTGAGATTGACCACAGTTTACCAAAACAATTAGCCACCAATAGAGCCTGGAAATGCCCTGAAAGTACTGTGAACAGAGTGCAAGTGCAAGAAAAATAAAAGCTGAAGAGGGGATTTTGTGTTTCTTTCCATGAACAAAAAGAATGCTGCACTATGGTGGATTTTGGTGATAATTAGCCAGACATCCCATTGGCACAAAGAAGGAAGCTCTATGGGATCTAGGACAGAAGAATTTTAAAGAACATAGAGCATTCCAGCACAGTACAGGTCCTTCGGTCCACAATGCTGTGACAACCTTTTAACCTATTCTAAAATCAAGCTAACCCTTTCATCCCACATAGCTCTCAATTTTTCTATCATCCATGTGTCTATCTAAGAGCTTCTTAAATGCCCCTAATGTATTTGCCTCTACCACCATCCTTGGCAGCATGTTCCATACACCTACTATCTCTGACATCTCCCCCTATACTTTCCTCCACACACCTTAACATTATGCCCCTTCATACTAACTATTTCCGCCCTTAGAAAATGTTTCTGGGTGGCCACTCGATCTATGCCTCTTATAACCTAGTACACCTCTATCAAGTCACCTCTCGTCCTCCTTTGCTCCAAAGAGCAAGGTCCTAGCTTGCAACCTATCCTTTTATGACACGCTCCCCAATCTAGGCAGCGTCCTGGCAAATCTCCTCTGCACCCTCTCCGCATCTTGAGGTCTCCCTAATAGCTATTTCTCTTAGAGTTTCTTTCCCTTCTTACTTTCTCCTGAACTCACACTGTTGGGATCTGATTTCACAGATCTTTGCAGCTCCCCCATTCCCACATAACTCTTACTTTCGATTTGAAATCTTGGACCTACACTCATCATGGCCACTTTATTAAGGATACCTGTGCACCTGCTCATTAATGTAAATATCTAACCAACCAATCACATGACAGCTACTTAATACATAAAAGACATGGTCAAGAGATTCGGTTGCTATCCAGACCAAGCATCAGAATGGGGAATAAATATGATTTAAGTGACTTTGAAATATGGAATGATTGCTGGTGCCAGAGTCTGAATATCTCAGAATCTGCTGATCTCTGAGGATTTTAATGCACAACAGTTTACAAAGAATCGTGCAGAAAACAAAAAAAAAATCAAGCAAGCGGCAATTCTGTGGGCAAAATGCCTTGTTAATAAAACAGGTCGAATAGAATGGCCAGACTGGTTCAAGCTGTCAGGAAGGCAACAATGACACAAATAACCACACGCTACAACAGTGGTGTGCAGAAGAGCATCTCAGAATGCACAACACATCGAATCTTGAAGTGGATAAGCTACAGCAGCAGAAGACTATGAACTTACACTCAATGGCCACTTTATTAGGTACATGGGTGTAGTTCAGTTGAATTCTACCTTCATCCCAAAGACACGCCTTCATGTTTCAACAGGAACAAGAGTGGGAACCATGACTAAATTTCCTTCATCCTTTGCGTAGCCACACGGAGGTGGTCTTTTGTTACTCAGCAATTTCAGCCCAACCTACTCCAGGAATTTTTGGAGGCAACGTTTCTAGAGAAAAGTTTTTAACAATTAATTGTTATGTAATGAGCCACAATTCATTAAGCAGACACTCTTGCCGATGACTCTTTCTGCAGGTGAATGGGGTTTCAATTACAGCAGCCACTTAGAAGAAGCTAAAAGTACGCTCACAAAGCAGGTGTGATAAGATTTTAATAAAGTGGATGCGCGCAGGGAAAACGTTCATGAACTGTGATGGTAACCGGGGAGTGATTTTTAAAAAGTATCCAGAGAGGACACAAAAGGTGGAATTTGAGTCACAGAAATGATGAAGGTGACATACAATGTCCTACACTGCATCCAGCGTGAGCATTGGAAGTGAGAAAGTAGCAAGGCCAAAATGCAGCTGCCAGTCACTCACCACACACAGTTCACCAACACCAAGACCACAGCACTCAGGCTACATGTGCCATGGTAGCAGGTGCAGGCCCAGTTGTCCACCTGGCTGACTCCTGCCACGTGGACAGTGATAGCACCAACTCTGAGTCCTGAACTCCCCCTGGGTATTCTGTGCTACTTCAAACCTAGATACCTTGCTTCAATTCACTGAAGAATCTAGGTCCTTTGAGGTTGGAGAGTGTGCCGATTATAATTAGACACTGACAATGTAGCTAACGTCGCAAAGCCAGATATGGAAATATGGGCCTGATTAGAAGTCTGGCCACTAGCATTCACATCTGCCAAAAATACAAACAGACTGGACAATACGAATAGAGATGGGAGCTGCCAGCCATTTTTCTTTAGCATTGCTTTTTTCCATTGTTCAATGTGCAGTGGGAGATTTTTCAAGTAAAGTCATCCCATGATCTCTGAGTCCCATCTCCTCACATCATTAAATCAAACCCAGTCTCCTATCATGTGCAAGCTCTGAAAACTGAACACCTTCACTACCTTCTTGACAAGAAGAATGTAAATGAGCATTGAGAAATCAGGTGAGAGCATTCTATTTCCCTCCAAGTAGGAAAGACTTGAGAACAACGATCAAGACTGACACCCGAGTGCAGTTCTGAGCAAGGCCAAGGAGTTGGAGGTCTTTCCTTTTGCTGAGAGGTTAAACCAAGACCCGTCAGGTGGTCTCTCAGACAGACATACAAGAGTCTTTGCCAGCAATTCACTAGAATAGCAACAGCCTTTTTCCTGGCCAATATTTACCTCTCACACAACATTAAAAAAACAAGTAATCTAGCAGTAGGAACAAGTTACTTATAATAACTTCTAATATGGAAATTGGTTATTGCCGAATTGACATTGCAATGGTGACCACATTTCATTGTCTGTAAAGTGCTTTAAAATTACCTGGAACAAAACATTTTGTATACATGTAAGCCATACTTCCACCTACTAATTCTACGCAGTTTTTTTTATTTATTCAGTTTTCAGGACCTATGCATTGCTGGTAAGGCCAACATTTATTCAGTATCTCTAATCAACCTGGAGAAGGTGTTGGGAAACCACCTTATTGATCTGTTGCAGTGCCGCTGGTGAGAGTATCTCAGAATGCCATTGCAGTTCCAGGCTTTCCACCCAGTGGTTGTGTTCCCATATATCTGGGAATTCGCGATTCAAAAAAAAGTTGTGCTTGGTAGTCAGAACAAGTGGCTGAAGTATTAAACAAGCATTCCATTTCATTATTTTACTGAAGAGAGAGATTTAGAGGATAGTGAAGGCAGAATAGGCATACTAGTTTAATTTTACTTATCTAGATGTACAATGTGGTAACAAGTTCTTCTGGCCCAACGAGACCAATTATAGCCATGTGACCAATTAACCCATATATCTTTAGAAGATGGGAGGAAACTGGAGCACCCAGGAGAACCACATACAGTCAGAGAGAGAACGTACAAATTCATTACACAGAGTGGTAGAATTGAATCCAGGTCACTAGTACTGCAATAGTGTTATGCCAACCACCACAATACCAAGCCACCCATCACTTTCCTGATCTGTGTTCGAGAAAGCTTTCAGATGGTGAGTGGTAGACCGCAGAACATCCAACCTCAGACTTGTTCATATGGCCACAATGTTCCTGTGGCTGGTGCAATTCCATTTCTGGTCCTTGTTTACCCAAGGCGTGTTGATGATAGGAGACAATGCAATGGTAATGGTAATGGTAATGGTGCAGCAAAACAGCAAGTGCAACGATTTACACTGACAGTAGTAAGATCAGGTTCAACTCCCGTTGCTGTCTCTAAGGAGTTTGTATGTTCTCCCCGCGACTGTGCGAGTTTTCTCCAGGTGCTCTGGTTTCTTCTGACATTCCAAGAAGACGTACAGTCAGGGTGAGCGAGTGGTGGGCATACATGTTGGCTCCAGAAGCGTGGAAACACTTGCCCAGCACAAATCTCACGGATTTGGTTTGACACAAATGAAGCATTTCACTGTATCCTTTGATATACCTGTGACAAACAAAGCTAATCCTCATCTTTACCTTCATCTTTGAATGTCAAGTCTGTGTGGTTGGACTCTCCCTCATTGATGATTATTATTACTTGGCACTTCTGTGGTGTGAACATTACCTATGCCTGTGGTGAACATTATCCAAATCTTGATGAATGCAGGCTTGCATTGTTTTACTTGCTATAGAGTTGTGCATGAAATGAACATTGAGCAATTAGCAAGCATCCCAACTTCTGATCTCGCAATGGAATGAAGGCCGCTGAAGAAACAGCTAAAGATGGCTGGATCTAGGACACAGCCCTGAGGAACCCCTGCAATTATCCCCTGCATCTGGTGTACTGACCTCCAATAGCCAACAGCTTCTTCCTTTCTGTGAGATTTGACTGGAGCTTTTTGGATTGCTTTCTCCTTGATGTGCATTGAATTTATCAGGGCCTCTTGATACCACACTGTCAAATCCTGTCTTGATGAAAAGCCAATCACTCTCTCCTCATCTCTGGATTTCAGTTCTTTGTTCCATGTGCAATCCACACCTGTCTGGAGCCAAGACCTAAAGTGGGCACTGGTGAGCAGGATTTCAGTGAGCAAAGTGCCGACTGCTAGTTCTGTCAGCATCTCCTTTCATTACTCTATTGATCAGAAGTCAGGAGTGGTCATTAGGAATGACTTTTAAAGGGATTCTTCGCTGCATCTAGATAATTGAGTACTCCAGGGTATTTGGAGACATTTTCAATTAACAAATTGTGACTGAATGTTTTAATCATTAAAGATCTGAAATGCTTGAACTTGTTGCTCCTGAACTCACACTGTTCAACATGGTTGCAGTGACGATAATGACTAAACTGCTGGACTTATCATCCAAGGTCCAAGTCTTGTGATAGTCATTTTTACACCCTTGCAAGTAAGTGGCTCATTTAAATTCAGTCAATTAAGTAAATCAAGGATAAATAATTAGTATCACTAGGAAACTACCAGGATGCTAAACACCCATCTGCTTCATTAATGAACCTCAGATAAGGTTCTAGTCTAGCCAAGAGATAACTCCAAACTTACAGCATCGTTGTTAACTCTGAATTGAAACCATTCAGTTCAGTTATGACACCTTGGTCCTTCTTTATCCAGATTATGTTACATGCCAGCATTATCAATAACAGTAACATTTGCAGATTTTGTGTTGGCAATATGTATGATTGAGGACCAATGGCCGGGGTGAAAGTAGATACTGTTCCAGTTCCCACTGGTTGTAATGACAGCTGTTGTGTTGGCTCTAGCCATTTATTGCTCAAATACAAAAATCATCTTGTATGCATTTAATGGGGAAGACATTAAAGTATCTGCATAGGATCTGCCCTCCAACATCGATGACTTGCTGCTCCAACTAGTCACTGGACTCAACAGCTCTAAGAAAAATTCAGGAGGTCCTCAATATGTCATTAAGTTCTACCCTTAGAATGATTTACTTTACAATAGAGTTGAGCAAAATTACACCTGAGCAGAGCATCCTGTCCACAAACAGGCTGGAAATTTACTGTACTTGTAAACACTTACTTCATACCAATTGCATTTACTCACTAGATTCTGTCATAGAAATAGCAGCACAATGAATGATGACAGAATAAACCAGACAGCTGCCAATCATGCACCGAGATGAGACCAGCGGCAAAATTAATTCTTTAATGCCACATTTTATTCTGCTTGCTAACTTACACTGATGTCAATAATCTGGATTTCTTTGCTAGAAAAGCCGCTTTTGACTTCTTGTCTTTATTGTCCCTGCCTTTCCCTTTCTCTGTTCTGACTCTGAACTGTTTGCTGGTCTCTCTTCAGGTGCAGTTGGAAGGCATACATGAAGAAACTGAGATGAATTGTCTTCCCTGGGACTCAATCAGAAGCCCTTGCTCCGCAAAACATGCATTAAAATCACAATTCCCCTGCCCCTCCCCCATCCAACAAGCACAATTCCCCTCATTTCTTTGTGGCATTAACCTTTCTTTATTGAGAACTCTTCATTTTCAATCTCCGATTTTCCTTAATGACCTAATTAGGACGTTTCCATTCAAAACATTCTAAACTAGTGGCCTTTTGTACAATCGGTCAGCTTGAATATACTTGTAGTATGCTTGTTACGTACTTTTTGCCCTCCTTATAACTTCCACTTGTAAAATGCAGTACTTTTATTACCTGAGACTTGGCTGCTCTAAATCAGAGGAATGGAAACATCAATGAATATCAGTCTAGATTTATCATGTTTGGAAGGCAGGCTCTCCATTCCAATGCTGTCTGTATTCTCAGCAATTTTACAGCAGATTTTTAACACACGACTGCCTTGAGGAAGAATATGTGTTTTATACAAATGACAATAAAGACCCCATTTCTCTGAACAATGAGGAACAAGTGCATATGTATCTATGAAGGAGAAGGTGATCACATAAATATACACCAAAGCCTGTCTAATTAACTTTTTCAGAAGCTCAATCTCTGCACTTAGTGCTTTTGACTGCTGCCCCAGGCCATCACAACTGCTCCTATGCAATTACCTAGTCTCTCAGCCTCATATTGCTATGGAGTTTATTAAAGCTTGTATTAAAAGCAGCTTTGCGGAAAAAAAGATTGCTTCACTCCACAAATGATGTTTGTTACCGGCTGATTTTTGTTAAAAGTATCTTTCAATTTTCTTTATGCTCTAAGGCCTTCCGATCAGCCAGCACACTTGCCCTGGCAATGGAACATGACTTGACACTGTAAAGAGGTTACTTAGGAAGGGGTGCAGCGTGACCTTTACTGAAACAGTGAAACATTCCCATGTAAACCGAGATAAGGCAGTAAGGAGTGTAATTAGCTGCAGGCAGTAATTGTGGCTCAAGATTGCACAGGACGAGTAATGCAAGGATTGCTACTAAGACTTTGAAAGGTTTTAACTTACTGCCTGAAGTACTCGCTGAAAAGGAAACATTTGGTGACTTTTACTTCATTAACCTCCACAAGCTAATCAAGATGCTTTATACTTCTAATTCATCAGACCAATAACATTTAAGTTTTTGTACAGTGTGCATCTGCACTGAAGGAAATCCATGGAGACTAGAAAAAGTCTTTTGGATCCCAGAAGACAACATCTGTTCACTTTCATGTGACTATTATTATTTTTAATTAACAGTTTCCCGCAACTCAGCAGATTATATGCGCTGAGAGATTCTATCAGTTCCACTAACAATTGAGGAATAATTGCAACTTTTTGGTAAACTGCTAAGGGGGGGGGGGTGTGGAATATCTCCTCATAGCCAGTACTGTATTGAGTACAGTCATTTTCTAGCTGGTCCTTATGTGCCAAGAGGGGCCCACAGTTAACACTGGGCTGAGACTGTGAAAAGGGCTCCGGCCAGGGTTCCAGTCAGGGAATGAGGGTGTTACTTGCTGTTTTGTGTTGATAGAGAAAAAAAATGACAATTTGGCACTTCGCTACAGCAAGTTCACAGATAGCAATGTATGGATATGATCTCATAGCTATTACAGACACACAATGGGTGACTCGGACTGGATATGTAATATTCCAAGCTAAACAGCATTCTGAATTAACATGCCTGGAGGGAAAGGAAGTGTGGTACCACCATTGGTCAAGAAGGCATTAAAGCTGTATTGAGTCATGATATAGAGGCAGTAGATAGTAATGTAGGACTGGTTTGGGATGAATTTAGGAATCACAGGAGAAAGACACAGATGTGTCCTCTCACTAGGACAGAGCATAAATGGGGAAATATCTGAGGAATGTTTGAAGGGAATTGCAATTATCATGGGAAATTTGAACTTACATATTGAATGTATGAATTATGCTGGCAAGAGTACCATAGAAGAAGAACTTGTGGAATGTGTCAGAGATAACTCCTTAGAAGAATATGTAATGGAACTTAACCAGGAACAGACATTATTAAATTTGGTCACTATTAATAAAGGAGAATTTGCAAGACATTTTGAAGTTATACATTCTTGAGGAGATAGTGGCCATAATATGACAGAATTCCAGATACCGTTTTGAGAGTGAATACCACAAAAACCAAAGCCATTGTCTTCAACAAGGACAGGTATAATTTCATGAAGGTAGAGTCTTTCAAGGTGGATTTGGAAAATAATCTTAGAGACAGGTCAGTCGATGAACAGTGGCAAATATTCAAACATCTGGTCCATAACATTCAGCAGGAATCCCTTGAGTAAGAGGCACAATCTATGTTTAACAAATAAGGTCAAGAACTATGTTAAATTGAAAATTAGAGCATACGAAGTAGCAATGGCTGGTGGTAGGCCAGAGGACTGGGAAGATTTTATGATCCAGCAGCAAAAGACTAAAAAGCTTCTAAGAAGGGAGAAAAATTGATTTTGAAAGAAAACATGTTCAATATCAAAACAAACAGTAAAAGTTTCTTTGATGTATACATAGGAAAATAGTGACTAAGGTAAGTGTAGGATCTCCAGAGAATAAAGCTGGTGATTTAATAACAGGATACAAAGGAAGTGTAGATATGTTAAATCAGTTTTTTGCATCAGTTTGTAACATGAAGAACACTGTAAATATCCCCAAGATAACAGATGGGCTAATTTTAAATACCAGAGAGGAAATAGTAAAAATCCCAATTGCAATAGAAGAAGTATTAGGAGAAACTCAGACAGCTAAAGATGGACAAATCATCAGAAACCAGCAGCCTGTACTCAAGGATTTTAAAGGTAGAGATGGTGGATCATTTGATGAAAATTTTTCAAAACTCATTAAACGTTGGGAGGGTACCACATGGTCAGAAAACAGCCAATGTCATTTCCTTGTTCAAAAAGGGAGGAGGACAGAAGGTGGAAAAGTACATGCCAGTTAGTTTAACAATGATTGTTGTCAAGATGCTTGCACCAATAATCAAAGCAAAAGTAACTAATCATTTAAGAAAGCAAAATATAATCAAACCTAGTTCAAACCTAAAATCTAAATACGGTTTTATGAAAGGTATAGAAAGAGGAGCTAAAGATGGCGCCAGAGGTTTTTGCGGTCCTAAGCGACTTCTTTCACTTCATCTGCGAAATAGTTTAAATCTTCTGTTCTCATGTCTCTTTTTGCCTTTTCAAGGTGGCTGGGGTCTTGTCGGAGTCCATGATCTACAGCTGCGCTCAAATTACGTTCTTCATGGGTGGAGTGTTCTTGCTCTTTTGAAGTCGCCAAGTGGCCTGGCATTTCGGGATCTCCAGAAGCGGCTTGGAAGATGTGTGCCTTCAGAGTGCAGTTGTGGATGACCTGATTCCTCACCAATGTCGCCAACTGAAGTGTTGAGGGAAATCGAAACATCAAGACAGCGGGCACAGCTATCAGAGGCCTCTGCACTCGAGTGATATCTCTCCCTCTCTTTCCTGATTCTCGAGTCAGAGGAACTTAAGTTAGCAACACTGCAGAGTGTAACATCAAAACAGCAAGCTGTTAATCTCCCCTCTCATTGTGGCAGAAGCCATATCTCTCTTTCCCTTGTTAGTGAGAGAGAGAGAGAGTGCCTGTTGAAATGTTGAAGTGTTGGGACGGACATTCGTTTTTGATGGACTCGCGCTCACAGTCGACGGGGGTTTGCCATTGCATGGTAGGTGGTGGGGGAGCTGATGCTTTTTCTGAAGTGGGGGGAGGGGGAGGGGGCTGGCTGATGCTTTTTCTGCTGCAAAAGGGTTCTAACATTTTTCTGTCATTCATTCTGTCCGATTTATTTTTCTCTCTGCTTTGTGGATGTCTGCAAAGAGTAAGGATTTCCGGTTGTATACTGTATACATTCACTGACATTAAACTGAACAATTAAGACATTTGTTCAAACTCTTCGACGATGTGACAGGGATAGTTGATAAATAGGAATATGTAGATGTGTTGTATCTAGCTTTCCAAAATGTATTTGACAAGGTACCACATGAGAGACTGGTACATAAACTAACAGCCTAGGATATTGGAGGAAATGCGTTAGCATGGATGGAAAACTGGCTGCAGAGAGAAAATGAGTTGGAATAAATGAGTTACTCTCAAGCCAGGGAGATATAACTATCCACTATCAGTTCCAAAAACATTTGAGGAATAATTGTAACGTTAATAAACTACCAAGGGGGTACATCTCCTCATTGCCGACAGTGCTTTGAATACATTCATTTTGTAGCTGATTCTTATGTGCCAAGAAGGGGCCAGACAGCCTGTGGAGTACCCCAGGTATCAGTACTTGATCTTTAATTGCTTACGATTTATATTAATGGTCTGGAGGAGGGTACAAAATGCAAGGTTTCCAAGCTTGCTTATGATATGAAAATAGATGTAAGGGCATGTTCTGATGAGGATATTGTCATTCTGCAATTGGATATGGGTAGACCAAATGATTGGAGAAAACCTGGCTAACAAGAGTTTAATGTGAGGTCAGGCACTTTGATAAAAAAAATACCAAAAAGATGGGACCAAAATCAAGAAACATTGCAAAGAAATGAAATTCAAAGAGATCTACACGTTAAATGCATGAATTGCAAGTTAGCAAGCATGTCCAACAAGTAAACAGCATGTTGACTTTTATTGCAAAGGAACAGACAGCTTTTGTTGTGGTAGTACAGGGTATTATTGAAACCTTGTCTGGAATACCAGGCATGGTTCTGGTTCCCATACTTAAGAGAACATTGAAGAAAAATCCAAAGCAGATTCAGCAGGTTAATTCCGAGGATGAAAGGATTGTCCTATCAAGAGAGACTAGTCAGTTGGGTCCGTATTCCTAGGAGCTTAGAAGTAATGGGGAACTGGTACAGAAGTTAAGTTGGTGTCAAGCACAGAGAGGCCTAAAAGCTTACTTCTGCTTCCTATTTTCAAGTGCATGTGTATTCAGTGCCAATTTTCAGTTTCAGAGTTTGGACAGAATAATGGCTACCAACTACTGCCCATGAAACTATACTGACTAAGGAGGCCAATGTCCTCTGAAGAAATGTAGTGTTTAAGTTTTAAAAGAAAAAAAGTAGCCTTATCCATTTCATTCATGAAATCTCTCTTCATCCCTCTACCTCACCAAATAAATCTCTGGAATGTTAACCACGTCATTTTAATAAAATCACTCATTTTATCCAGTACAAGAGGCTGGTTCTGCAATGACAAGCATCAGGATGACTCAAGTGCAACGAAAGAAGATCTAGTTTAATTTGGTAGTGAAATCAGAATATGCAGGAAACACTCAACAGGTTGGGATGCCTCTGAGGAAACAGTTAACATTCCCTTTCCTCAGATGCTGCCGAGTGCTTGTTGCAACTTCTGGGTCTATTTCAGAATTCCAGTATCTGCAGTTTTTTTGACTTTCATTAACTTAATAGCGATTGTTTTAAATTAGTCACAATAAAATCTAATTACATTCAGGAATGAAATGGCTTGCATTTATACAGAGCCTTTCACATCCTCTTTAGCATGTCCAGAACACATTACAACCAATTAAGTACTTTTAGACATATGGTCACAGTTGCCGGAAGTTCAGAATCTTGTTCATGGTCTAAGTTATACTGGCTGGATTGATCAAGCAGATGACAAGGGCTGAGCCAAGACATACAGTTCAAATACAAACAGCAGCATCATTTGTTCAGACTGGCATTAAACTCACTGAAATCAACAGACAGTTACTTAAATTCATCACACCCAACAACTGATTTGAACTGCTTAATCTTTTCAGGCAGTTGAAATCAGAAATTAGTGAGGAACCTCTATCAAATTTAGTTAGTTAGCTCCTTCAGTTGGCAATATTACAGGAAAGTGAAAACTGCATGTTACACAATAAAATGCACAAGTATTTTTAAAGCTTAATCATTTAATGACGTTCCAAGTCAACTGTAGATTTACTTGCATCATTGCAAGTGCATTTTCCCAACCTGTATTACAGGACTATCTGCTTGCACTATAATAACAGAGCACAGAGTGCACTGGAGTCAGACCCAGCAATCACCAGTGCTGGATTCCCTCACAGTAGAGTACTTTGGTGACTCCTGCCCATAAAAAGCATTTGCAGAATTTGAAGATACAGATCAGAACTGTAAGACCCGACCTATTTTCAATAGTAGGCCATATTTGTAGCTGTGTGGAGTGTTCCCACACAAATTCCTTCCCTTGTGTCCATTAAAAAATAGTATCTGTTATCACATGGGCTACAACAGTGTAGTGAATGAACCATATACAGACTTGTCCATGGGTTAAGAGCCATGGGAACTGTGACATCGAGGTCTTGCATATTCCTTGTCTTCATTTCAATAATGCTGCATTTCACACGGCAACCACCACCACAACAAGAAATTGACAACATCGAGCAGCAACAGCCAAAATAATGCCTTAAAGTACACTTGTATGTATGATGAGTGAAAACCTGCATCATTGCATTAATCTCCACAGAATTTCAGGTTAACAAGCCAGGAATCTTTTCAGGGACAGGTGATAGAAGCTGGCATTGAAGCAATGCTCAACTCATGAGAATAATCATATATTTTTTAAGAAAGGCAACAACTGTATACATTCCTCATCCATTTTGCAAACAGCAGCAGGGCTTGACTCGAAGGGGAAATAATTTCCAACTACTACCATGAAAGAACAGAAAACAAAAAGTAATTAAAAGGTAAGTCTATCACAAATGGGCAACGTTTATGTATCACACACAAAAATTCTGGAGCAACTTGGGAAGTTCGGCAGCATCTATGGAAACTAATAAACAGTCGACGTTTCAAGCAGAGGCCCTTCAAGACGTAATGAGTAATAGGAGAGGGAATTATGGAGAGGGTTCAGGATGGACAACAGATTTACAAGACAAGCAACTGCAACACTCCAGATCTCTGGATGTCAAGTTGCTCAACTGGTAGCTTCTTCTGAGTCCAAAAAAATAGGAACTTAAGTTCACTCTTGACTCCCGAGTCCTGAACACAAAAATCTGTACGGCCACTTCAGTGCATTTCAGAAATTCCCTGTCTCGTGTACCTCCTTTCAAAAGGGACATTAGAGCAAGACCATGTTTGTTCCACTGGGTGGACGTAAATGATCATACAGAACCATTTCAAGGAAAGTTCTCCTCTGCATCGTGGTCACTATTTTTTTCAACTAATATCACTGATGATCTCCTAATCAATTATCACACTGCTGTTTCAACATTGACAACAATTCAGAAGCACGACATTTGCTGTGAACCACTTTGGAGTATCCTGAAGTCAAGAACGTGATTGTAAAGTGCAAGTCTTTTTAAAATCTAATTTTGGGACATACACAACTTTAGTAGGATGATAAATGAAACAAATCTAGGCTCTACTAGGTCAAAAAAATGCTGAAATGACGCACTGCAGATTCATTAGTAAACTGCTTAGCACAAGAAAATAACACAAAGAAAGACTGAAAAAACAATTTATAATAACAAAAGAGCAATGAAGGAACATGGCAACAAAGTAGTGATATAATTGGCTGGAGGATAAACAACATCACTGGTTGGTTAGGTTGAAAAGCCAAATCCTGTTTTGCAATTTCAATGTAATTCTTCATAGTTAGTGAACTTGATGAGGTTGGTTTGATTCACTAAAGTGGAAAGTAATGGCGCCAGAATACTGCCAGAATCACTATCCTCCAATACTGTGAAAAATTAAATTGACAGTGACCTTGAAAAGACCTGTCATATTCGCAATACAAGAATCAGTGAAATTGTTATGTTACTAACTAATCTGAATATTGATTGGTTTATTAGATAATTTATTTTTATTTATTTTATTTAGAGATACAACGCAGAATAAGCTCTTCAGACCCTTCGGGGCCTGCCGCCAGCAACCCCCAACTTAACGCTATCCTAATTACGAGATGATTTACAATGACCAATTAACCTGTCTTTGAACTTTGGGAGGAAACAGGAACACCCGGAGAAAACCCATGCATTCCATGAGGAGAACGTACCAACTGCTTAGAGAGGACGCTGGGATTAAACTCTGAACTCTGACTCCCCAAGCTGTAAAGTGCTGTGCTAACCATTACGCTGCCATGGCCCCCCTGGCCTTTGTGTAAAGTACATGGACTTGTATTGGACATGATGCCTATCCTGTACTGGAAGGAAGCACTGAGCAAAAATAAACTTAAGCACCCAAGTAAATTTGTCTCCACACCATGTTGCCAAACCCTAATGACATCCAAAAAATGCACCCTTTTACCAAGCAATCCCAAATCAATACCATTAAAATACATTTGCCTAGAAAACTGATTTCTTCCATAGCTACTGCACTAAGCAGATCCTACAGCAGCACCAATGTCACATCAAAAACCACCAGAAAAATCATGTAAGCTGGACATTTGTACTTTGAGATTTTGATATTGGGGTTCACTTTCTATAAGAAATGTTAAAACCCAATCTTTGTGCTTCAGAGGAACCGCTTTAGCTTGGAAGGTAGCACCAACATCATTAGGGAAACGTGTCAGCTGTGTTTAAGTGATTTTAGCCTGAGGCTGTTATAAAGAGGTCAAATGTGAGCTGGCCAATAGATAAGGGAGATACACCTGACAACTGGGGCGGGGAAGGGGAAACAAAGGGACCTTGATGATGGCAACAGGTTATCCTGTAAGGAATCTAGTCCTGACCATGGAGTGGGTTGATCGCACCCTGTAAGCACTGACCAGGCCCCACTGATCAAGGTGAGCACTGGGTCACTATTTGAGGGATCTGTAGCTCTTGATTAGTACAAGTCTGCTGGCAGTAAAGTTTTATATCAATAATGAATGCAGGAGATGCTTTTAAGCTGATAAACTGCTATCTGTGAGGGACATTTAAAATCATGTACGTTTCACTATTTCAAAGTTCAAAGTTCAAATTACATTTATTATCCAAAGTATGTATACATTAGCCAACCTTAAGATTCGTCTCCTTACAGTCAGCCACAAAACAAAGAAACCCCAAAATAACCCAGAACAAAAAAGACCAATCAAACACCCAATATGCAGCAAGAGAGAGAAAAAAAAACAAATTGTGCAAACAAGAAAAGTAAGCAAGTAACTTCAGAACTGGAGTTTTACAAAAGGCATGAAGCCAGGTTTTCTGACCAATAGACTCTTTGTGGACACAGAAATTAATCCAACGAGGTGATGACTTTTTGATACAGTTTGTTGGTAAGTAATTAATGCTTTCCAAACGGTGCTAGATAAGTAACTAGTGGACCCGATAGGTGTGCTGATTACATCACGTGTGCAAAATCCAACAGGTAAATGACAACAGTATCAGGATAAATTGAGGGAGGAAATGCCCAGCACAATATCCCCATGGAAATGGACACAACCTTGCTACGAACCTGATGTACACTTTGGGAAAATGCAAGGTCATCCACTGGCATATTTGACCACACTACAGTTGACAAAGGCAGAAGAACATGCATTATGTGCATAGATCACAACATCCCAGTGACAACCATTGCTCAGTACGGTGATCAGCAAAATCAGCACATATTAAACATGGCAGAATAGACTCCATTTAATTATTGTGGAGAATGAAACAAAGGGGCTACCAAACTGCTGAGGCAGATTCTGTTCTTGAAGCATGAAACTACAAGCTCAACCAGTAACATCTAAGGCTAAAAGTGATCCACATATTAACAGCACTCAAACTGATTTTATTTTTTATATATAGTGACACAGCATGGAGTACACCCTTCAGGCCCTTCGAGCCATGCCACCCAAACAATTCCACAACCCCAATTAACCCCAACCTAATCACGGGACAATTTACAATGACCAAATAACCTATCTGCTTTGTCCTTTGCACTGTGGGAGGCAACTGGATCACCCAGGGGAAACCCATGCATTCCACGGGGAGGACCAACAGAGACTCCTCATAGAACGGCGCCTGGACTGAACCTGAAACTCCAGAGCTGTAACAGCACTGCACTAACCGCTAGGCTACCATGGCGGCTGTGATTTTCTTGTCATCTAGACAAGAATTACTGGAGCTAGGCAAGGCTGCAGTTGCTAGAATCTGGAGCAACACACAAAACACTGCTGTGTTCTTCCAGAGTTTTGCGTGTAAACAACAATTACCGTTGTTTTTGGGAGCTCTGAGTGCACAGATGGGCTTTTCCATTGTCCTACACAGCAATGATGCTTCAAAGGTACTTTATTGGCTGTTAAACATTTCAGCATGTACTATATTCTAGATAATCCAAATTCTTCCTTTCATTATTATGATCAATATAAAGATGAATAAATGGAATAATTGGCCACAGTGCCTTTGGTCTTTTCCCTTAATTATAATGCAATAACTGTTGCCAAAGAAGATTATGGAACGATTTGGGCTGTATCTGCTGCCCTCTATAATCAAGTTGCTGACAGTTAATATTTACATGGGCAAAGTATTAAATGTCTATCGGTGACTAAAGAACCAATGAATCATTTCTTTCGGAGGAAAGGAGAAATCTTATAAAAGTGTAATGGACTCATGCCCCTCATAACAGAAAAAGCAAAGTTTTATTGACAGCTGTTATTTCTGCAGTCAAACAATACAAAGTTCATTGGATTGCTGGTCTAAATTACAAACATGTTGCATCACATTAAATAGTGAATTTGTGCAATATATTCTAGGATATGATCTAGATATTTATTCTAGATCTCTAAACAGTGCCAGCAGTACAGCCTAAAGCTATGCCTTGGTCTGATCTGCTCAGCTCTCAGTCAAATGTAAAAGAGCTCCTCTCTTCTTCAGCTCATGCCAATGTCAAAATCTGGCTCTGTGCCAACCTAACTTATTTTCCAGTGTTCCCACGTTGTCATTACAAAATACTCCAAGCTGGAATCAAGGAAAGCCAGTGTTCTGTTTATTTTACTCAGGCTGTTCACACCGGTTTAGTCAGGGTTGGAGTGGGGGAGTTTGGAGAGAAAGGGACAAGTCAGCGAATCTGTTTTAGATTTGTGCTGAATTCTGTCAGAAATATTGCAAAACGGCTGGAAAACTATGCAGAGGTTTCTGTTATTTTCCATTAGATTTTTTTTACCTCAATGTGGTGATATATTGACATGGATTTTCTCCACAATATAGTTCCCAGATTGTAGTTTGCACTGCAGCTGAACCAATGTATGAAAGGAATCCTGGATTTCTCTTCTGTCTCAGGCAATGATTTCCAGTATTGAGGCTGCCACTGAAACTTTTCACTGAGTCATAGTACTTTCTAAATGTTTCTGTTTTGCCTGATCCTGCAGCTCAAAAAATCCAAGTGAATACAAAGGTGAAGTGCCAATAGTTTTTTTTCTGTCTGCTTTCAGATCCAATCACCTCCCTGGCACAAAAATGCAGAAGTAGTTTTGCATCAAAAAATATTCTTTGTACTCTGTTTTGTAATGAGCCTGGCATTCACAGAGCACATGCCATTCAGGATAGCTTATTACTTGAAAAGCCTCCTTGAGGCTATAATTTCATCAGATATGTTAACCATAATGTCAGCATATTTTTTAGATAATCCAAGATAAACATCTGAAGGAAATTCTCCTGATGTTTCCTTTTGTCCTTCCATGACGACCTTAAACTTGGATTAGTAACACAACCAAGGAATGAAAAGTTTTACTTCTCAAAACTTCTTTTAGTTTCAAAGAGTAACCCTAAACCTTATGTCCCTTTTCTTTATCTTTTCTCTTCCATTTGGCTTTGCATATTTCCAAATCACCTGTAAACTGAGACGTAACAGTCCAATGGATCAATCAATTTAGGTTCCACCCAAGCACTCTGCATGGTTTAGCCAAAAACACAATGTTCATGATAGCAGAAAATTCTGATGGTGGCCTAACACACAAATTTGAAGAATTTCATTAAATTAATTAATTAATTTTGATGTTCAATCTGTGTTGTTCTGTCAGCAAAGAAAGTAGTCAACTGCATACACAGAAGTCAGACAAAGAACAAACAAGAAGAATGACTAGTTTTGGTCAACTTGACTGAAGTGACTGGGACAACAAGAAAGTATTTCTTTCTTCTACCATTACATTTATGTGCGGAAGCATATCTAATTGTTGAACTGTTGAACTGAGCCGCTGTAAGATGGCTTTCAAACACCCAGAACCATTGGCTTCTGGGCTTTTATAGTATTCCCCTTTCCCCAGAGATTGCCAGCGTTTCCATCTACATTATTCCACATGGGATTCAATCAGCAAATGATCTTCTCTCTTGCAAAAACAAACAAGGCATGGACAGCTGGTTAAAAAGAAGTCCCACAATCTGTCAATCTGAGTGGTCAAGGTTAGAAGACGTACAAACAGTTAACAAGGAGCCAGACCACTATGTCAATAATATTATGCAATTGATAAAATATAAATAGACAATATATCAGATCTTCCATGGGTGGGATCCATAACCCACATCTGCTCCTGTTGGTGTGTTTGAATTACTAAAACCTTACTGTAAACCACTTACTAAATGGACTACTGTATCTTGTATAAATATCTATGGAAACACACATACCTTGGCAGCTTCAGAGTTAGAAATAATTACTATTTCTATATAGTCTGAGTTTCACAAAAATATTAAAAGGGGTGGTTTATTTCCACGCAAATGAAGAATTAAAGGTTTCCATAACTTTATAGCAAATGCACTGAGGAAGTTCTAAAGACTTGATGAGAAAAATGGCTCCTTCTATATTATATTGATGTTATAATCCTAGAAACTAGAGATTAATGCACTTGTATATATGATGTGTATGTGTATATATAAACATATATATATATATATATATATATATATATATATATATATATATATATATGGTAATTTTTAAACTTTTGGTAAAAATTTATACCATCAACACCACTCTACTTCTCCCTCACACTTGGTTCCTTTTAACCATTGTAATCCTGTCCTCTGTTAAACAGCAACACACATAAAAATCGCTGGTGAACGCAGCAGGCCAGGCAGCACCTATAGGAAGAGGTACAGTCAACGTTTTGGGCCGAGACCCTTCATCAGGACTAACTGAAAGAAGAGATAGCAAGAGATTTGAAAGTGGGAGGGGGAGGGGGATGATAGTCAACGTTCCAGCTCTTAGCACCATCCCTTCCCCCTCCTGTCTTCTCCTATCATTTCGGATCTCCCCCTCCCCCTCCCACTTTCAAATCTCTTACTATCTCTTCTTTCATTTAGTCCTGATGAAGGGTCTCGGCCCAAAACGTCGACTGTACCTCTTCCTATCGATGCTGCCTGGCCTGCTGCGTTCACCAGCAATTTTTTGTGTGTTACTTGAAATTCCAGCATCTGCAGATTTCCTTGTGCTCTGCTAGAGAGTATTTGTGAGTCTGAATTGTTGCACTCTCTCTCCCCACAACTACCATGCTAAGTGGTTAGTATTATTGAAGAAGAATCACCAATTGACTGAGATGAGAGTAGGTAATGATCTTCAAAATGGGTTCACAAAAGAATCAATGCCTTTGGGGTGGGGGGAGAATATTGCTGTTGAGTTCCATTCTTGGACAGAGCATTAATTTTGGAAGTTCTCAAAAAAGGAGTTTTGCATGAATCTACAGCAGGAAAGGTCTAGAAATTCAGGCACTTAACATTGTCTTTTTTTCCCGTCTTTTGAACTTTGGGGAATACGGTCTAATCTGCTTAATTTCTCTTCTGAGTTTGACCATATCCCCTGAAGATTCCTTACAGCCTCCTCACCGCCCACACCACAAACTTGCATTGCTTTACTGACAAACTTGGTTATGTTATCTCTCATCAAGATCAGTAATGTGGATTGTTAGCAATTGTGTCCTCAGTGCTGGTTCCTGCAGCACTCCACTAATCACAGCCTTCCAATCTAAAAATTACCAGTTACTCGTAATCTGTTTGTTAATCAAAACTCAGTCTATGCCAATATATTAACCTCAGTCCCATGTTCTCAATTTTTGTTTAATAACCTGTTATCAAGAACCTTCTGAAAGTTCAAATGCATTTTGTCTATTAGTTTCCCCTTATTTATTCTGCTAATTACTATTTCAAAACAAAAATTCTTACTGATTTGTAAAACATGAACTCTCTTTCATATGGCCATTTTGATTTTGCCTAAGCCCATTATTTTCTACATGGCTTGTTACCACTTCCTTAATAATAGATCTAAAATTTTCTTTGGAATATAAAACAGTAGAGCACAGAAACGAAGTCTTACAATCGATGTCAAGCTAACTGCTCCCAATTTCTCAAAGGTTCAAAGGTATTTGCTCCTTCTTTTCTTAAATAGTGGGGTTCTATATTACGATCCAATATGTGGGAATCTTTCCAGAACTTAGAAGAGGACAATCAGTCCACCAGCTCCAACATCACCTCTTGAAAAAGCTTGTGTTGCAGGTCATCAGGCACTGGACAGATATTGGCTCTCAGCCCATTAATTTCTCTAATGGCTTCTTTCCATCTACTACCATTTTTCTTCAGCTCCTAAGCTTTTGTTTTGTTTTGTCTTTTTCGTTCTCGAGTATTTCTTTGAGGTTTTCTGTGCCTTCTTCCATAAAGGCAAACATAAAATATTTATTTTAATTTCTCTGCTATTTCCTTATTCTTCAGTATAATTCCTCCAGGCTCAAACTGTAAGGGTCCCACATTAACCTTTGCTAATCTTCTTATAATGTTACCTTTTATATGAAAAGGTATTGTATACTCTTACGTGTCTCACTGATGTAAGCTTATATTCCACTTTCCCTATGCCTCTTGTCCTCTTTTAACTAATTTTGCAATGTTCCCAATCCTCAGTTTTTTTCGCAATATTTTCAGCTTTTTCTTCTGAACTTGAACTATGCTTTCATTTATCTCTTCTTGTTGGGTTTTTGTGCTTAAGGAACAGAGGCAGGAATTAGCCAGGTGGCCCCTTGAGTAAGATCATAAATGATTTAATTTTATTTATTTGTTCTAAATGTTGGATTAATTCGTTACATTTCAGCCATTTCACATTTGTTATCATACTTTTGAATACAGATTCCCAATCAACTTTAACAAACTTATGTCTCTATAGTTTGTTTCATTGGGACTTAAGACTGAACTAAATCAATGTTGTTCATAATTTAATTTTTCCCATCATATTAAGATCACTCTTCTTAACATATCATTATGAATGATCCTTTCTCATTGGGCAAAGTAAGCAAAGAGCAGGTTTTACTGGCCTTTACTTTCATTACCAATAGGAATCTTTTGAAACACATGAGTTGGTTCAACATGATAGTGAAGACTAGGTCTGAAAAATCTCGTTCCTTGATTGGTTCTTCAACATATTGGTCAATAAATTCATCCTTCATGCAGCAGCGGCTGGTTGGTGGCGTAGTGGCATCAGTGCCAGACTTCAGAGCGAAGGCTCCTGAAGTTGAATCCAGCCGGCTCCCTTGCATACTTTCCATCCATGCTGGGTTGAGTGTTGAGCCAGGCACTCGGCCTCGTAAAAATAAGAAAGCCTGCTAAAAAGCTCGGAGTTAAGGGCTTTCTTCTTCTTCTTCACGCAGCAGCAAAATTGTCCTCTACACTATTATTGTTAACTGTTTGCACAATTTAATTTAGACTGAAGTAGTATTACCCTCGCTCTAAATTCTTGATTTATAGTGCACCTTGCATTACTACTTCTGTTTCTGGACCAACAAACAATTCCCACCAACCCCTTGAGCTCCTTGTTGTTTCCTACGCTGATTTTGAGCTGACATCCTTTTTTCTCTATTGCCTTTCGCTCATTCTCTATAATCAAGATATCCATTTTCTCCTAGAAATGTTGTTTCTTGTGCCTTGTGAAATATCAGGCTGCAGAAAGGAAGAAGAACAGTTTGTTGTTTCTTTTTTTTTTGGAGGCTGAGTCGCTAGCTTGATGCTCAACCCAGCACGGATGGAAAGCTTGAAAGAAGCTGGCTGGATTTGAACCCAGGACCACCTGTCAGATGCCACTACACCACCGGTCAGCTCTGGAATATTTACTTCCTAATACTGACCACTTTACAAATATATCTCGGAAGTTGTTATCAGATCATCCCACTGATTTCCACAGTACCATTAACTTATCTATCTTGTTATAAAGTCAGAGAAAGAACATTTAGTTTCGCCTTCTTACCATTTTGACTCTACTCAAAATAATCCAAGTTTATCTTAACTCCTAAAATGACATTTTTGCTGTGGTAACCTCAATCAGTTTCATTTATTTGGGGTTAAATAGCCTGCAAAAGTTTTGTATGAGAAAACAAATTTAAGTTAATGAGGATGCTATAAACATTTCCAACAGAAATAATACAAGGACCAATGGTCATTGCACTTTAAAAAAAACATAAAATTGTGTATATTTCACTACTAATTAAAGTAAACTAATTTATTTTAAGCAAAACTTATCCATTTTCCTTGCAATTCTGTTCCGGGTGTGATGACAACAAACTGAGCCTTTTGACATGTACAGTAGTTAAAAATCAAAGTCAATCGACAACTTAATCCAGGTGGAATTCAAGAGGAACACACTCCTCTTGGTACTGAATGAGACTACCAATAAGAGCTGCTCATCTCTTAACTCTGACAAGTAATGCAACAAGCTTTAATGCTGCTCTGAGTTCCTCTGAAAAGGATCTGAATTTTGAAGAAACAACATTACTGTATTTCTACTAAACAAACACAAAATGCTTCATCACACATTAGGTAGAAAGGATCCTACAGAGCTGCTATGGGAAACAATATTTTTACATCATTTCAGACTTTCCCCAAATTACCATATAAAACTCATTCCCTGAGCCACTGGATACACTCTAGCACATACGGGCACTGTGTTTAAGTAAGCAAGGTTAATGGGGGGGATGTTATAAAACAGCGGTCCCCAACCACCGGGCCGCAAAGCATGTGCTACCGGGCCGCGAGGAAACAATATGAATCAGCTGCACCTTTCCTCATTCCCTGTCACGCACTGTTGAACTTGAACATAGGGTTGCCAACTGTCCCGTATTTGCTGGGACATCCCGTATATTGGGCTAAGTTGGTTTGTCCTGTATTTCCCCCGCTAAGGTAGAGTGTTCTTATGAAACCTTTCATGCCAAAATGGCGTGAAGCGAAGAAGCAATTACCATTAATTTATATGGGAAAAATTTTTGAGCGTTCCCAGACCCAAAAAGTAACCTAACAAATCATAACAAATAACACATAAAACCGAAAATAAATAACACTAACATATAGTAAAAGCAGGAATGATACGATAAATACACAGCCTATATAAAGTAGAAATAACGTATGCACAGTATAGTCGGGAAGATGAAGGCAAAACCGATTTGTGGGGGGGGGAGCATCGGCACATATGCACATGCACCCATCACATGTGCACATCACGCAAGCGCACACAGGTGCCCGCGCAAGGCTTCATGGTCATGGTAATCTTTTTGGGGTAAAGTGTCCCGGAATTTGACTGCTACTTTTGTCCCTCATTTGGGAGTGAGAAGGTTGGCAACCCTAACTGTAAAAGACATGTTGAGGTGAATTTAACCCTATCTGAACACCTCCCCCCCCCCCACCCCCAGTCGGCCGGTCCGCAAGAATATTGTCAATATTAAACCGGTCCGCGGTGCAGAAAAGATTGGAGACCCCTGTTATAAAACACTCAATTTATTAAAACTTGCTGAGATGACAAATGGAATATCTTTTCAAATCTTATTTATCACTACTTAGGAAATAATATATTTTATACCACTTGAGCCAAGAGTAGTCACAAACGAAGATGGTGAGAAAGTAAGATGATGCAAGGCCTTGTACCTTGCTGGTTAAGGGAACAACCTTTAAGAGTTTGCGAATAGTCTGAGCCCTATCCTTGTTTGTCATCAGAGCAAACATCCCACCCTATCTTACTACTACCTGAGAAGGCTAGACTGACAGGAGGAGTCTACACTGTTCCAAGCACTCTCTAACAGAGAAGAGTAATACTATAACACAGTGGCCTAGATTTTGTAAATTGCTATATTTACACATTATCGCAGATCCTTAAAAGAATGCTCTTCCGGCCCCAGATGAAACCTATCTGGAAATAGAGAAAGAAAAAAAAAAGCAAAATTATTTAAAATTGTGAGTGTTGCTCTTCTTATCCGTCAAGTTGCACCACCTTGTAGTGACAAAAGTCAGCAGCTATGCTTCCTGAAATTAATGCGAATGATTCCGAAGATCAAGTTGAAGGACTGCAGTTCACCAGAGTGTGATTGCCTGAATAAAGCAGGTTTGAGTCCTTTGAAGGCCACTGATTCAGCTTAGTGGTCTCTAACCAGTTTGTCCCCAGGGGCTTAGTTCTGATCTGTGCACACTCCTCTTAGTTCCTGCTCTGCCACATTCATCTCAGGTGACCAGGTTTCCTGCATTTTTCCGGCCTTGACTCTAAAAGCCATTCATTAAGGGGATCCAATTCCATGCACACTGAAGAAAATAATGTCTTGTATCATCTTAATGGGGAATAATTATAAGGTATATACTCACAATAGGGTAGACCAGAGGCAAGGAAAAAAACACACACACAGGGGAAGGAACAAAGAGGCCTATAATTATCAGTCTATTTTTCCAAATATAATAGACTGCAGCATTTGGTTACCTGCATGGGATTAAAAGTCACCATCTTTCTTTATACTTTTTGTTATACTATATTGTCAGGGTGCTGCATTGGCTTCAGTTACACACAAAAGTCCTTCCCCAATAGAAATAAACAAAAAGGAAACTCAAAGCCAAGGACAGTATCCTGTAGTTAACACCTTCACAATACTGGGTTTATCACCTGCTCAACTGTAAATTTGTACAGCAAGATCGCAGCACCCAACTTCTCAGCCACATATTTCTCGAGATATCTTGTTACACAGTTGCCAAAGGTCACAACTGCTGGTTAGTTTAAAAGCTCATTTGCAGCTGAAGTAGGAAAGAACCGTCAGTACATGTTAGAGTACACTTTTACAAAGGTGATTCTGTCTGTGCTGAGATTCCTGGATCTCCACTCTATGTGGTGTATTTATTTATTTACTGAGATACAGTTTGGAGTAGGACTTTCCGAACTTTCGAGCCACGCCGCACAGCAAGCTCTGATTTAACCCTAGCCTAATCACGGGACAATTTACAAAGACCAATTAACCCACAGACCGGTACGTCTTTGGACTTTGGGAGGAAACCAGAGTGCCTGGGGGAAACCCACACAGTGATGGGCAGGGGAGAACGTACTAACTCCTTACAGGCAGCAGAGAGAATTGAACCCAGGTCACCTGTACAGTAAAGTGTTGTGCTAACCACTACACTACTGTACAGTTCGACTCATAGTGTACCAATGATCCACAAACCTTTATCACTGTTTCTTACGTTAGTAGTATTTCAAGAATGTCTAAAGATACCTGAAAAAATGGCAAATTATTGCAAGGTGATTATAGTCCTATTTTTCTTAAAATCAGCCTAAAGGGCCAGAGTTGGTAATGGGCTGATGTCCTATTAAAATGTTGATATAGTTTCCCAGTGTGTCCTGTATCTGCACTCTGTGGAGGATAAACACTGACTAAATGATTCAATACAACAGCCAGTTGTTTGAGGCTGTAATGAAATCCCTGGAGTGGCTTAAACGTGTAGTCTCAAAGCACTGGAAGGATGTTTACCTTCACAAAACAACCAGCATATGACTAAGAATGAAATCTCTAATAATGAGCACCATTTATCCGAAATGCCAGGTGTCGTGTTTCGGATCTCAGAATATTTGCATCTATATAATGAGATACCTTGGAAATAGGACCCAAGTCTAAACATGAAATCCATTTGCATTACATATACAGCTTATACATATACTCTGAAGGCAGTTTTATATAACATTTTAATAATTTTTTTGCTTGCAAAAAAATGTGTACACTGAACCATCAGAAAGCCAAGCTATTACTGCCTCGGCCGCCCAGGTAGACTGTCAGCAGCTGGCATCACCATCATTCCTCACTCTGAATTTATGTGTTAACGGTAAGAAGTCTTTGTTTTACACTTGTTCATCACACATAACAGTGCTTATAAAAAGTATTCCCCCCCTCCCTGGAAGTTTTCATGTTATATTGTTTTACAACATTGAATCACAGTGGATTTAATTTGGCTTTTTTTGACACTGATCAACAGAAATAGACTCGTGTCAAAGTGAAAAGAGATCTCTAAAAAGTGATCTAAATTTATTACAAATATAAAACACAAAATAATTGATTGCATAATATTCACCGCCCTTTAAAATGACACACCCAATCATCGCTAGTATAGTCAATTGGTTTGAGAAGTCACATAATTAGTTAAATGGAGATCACCTGTGTGCAGTCATAATTCTTCAATTGACTAAAATACCTGTATCTGGAAGGTCCAAATGCTGGTGAGTCAGTATCCTGGCAAATCTACACCATGAAGACAAAAGAACACTCCAAGCAACTCCATGAAAAGGTTATTGAAAAGCACGTCAGGAGCTGGATACAAGAAAATTTTCAAGTCAAGGAATATCCCTTAGAGTATAGTTAAGTCAATTATCAAGAAATGGGAGGAATATGGCACAGCTGTAGATCTGTCTAGAGCAGGCTGTCCTCAAAAACTGAGTAACTGTGCAAGAACTCCTGGCTGAGTTGGGAGAGACTGGGCATACAACTGTTGCCCAGGTGCTTCACCAGTTGCAGCTTTATGAGTAAATGACAAAGAGAAAGCCATTATTGAAAAAAACTCACATGAAATCTTGGTTAGAGTTTGCCAGAAGGCATGCAGGAGATGCTGAAGTCAGCTGGAAGAAGGTTCTATGCTCTGATGAAACCAAAACTGAGCTTTTTGGCCAACAGACTAAATGCTATGTTTTATGTAAGCCAAACACCCCGTATCATCAAAAACACACCATTCCTACTGTGAAGCATGGTGGTGGCTGCATCATGCTGTGGTGATGCTTCACTGCAGCAAACTCTGGAAGGAGGGTAAAACAAATACAGGGAAATCCCAAAAAAAAACCTGCAGCAGTCTGCAAGAGAACTGTGACTTAGGAGATTTGTTTTCCGGCAAGACAATGACCCCAAGCATAAAGGCAAAGCTACACAGGAATGGCTTAAAAACAACAAAGTTAATGTCCTAGAGTGGCCAAGTCAGAGTCCAGACCTCAATCCCAATTCAGAAGTTGTGGCGGGACTTGAAAAGGGCTGTTCACTCACGATCTCCATGCACTCTGACAAAGCTTGAGCAGTTTTGTAAAGAAGAATGGGGAAAATTGCAGTGTCCAGATGTGCAAAGCTGATAAAGACCTAACCACACAGACTCAAGGCTGTACTTGCTGCCAAAGGTGCATCTACTAATTACTGACTTGAAGGGGGTGAATGCTTACACAATCAATTTGTGTTTTATATTTGTAATTAATTTAGATCACTTTGTAGTGATCTGTTTTCACTTTGACATGAAAGAATCTTTTTCTGTTGATCATGTTGAAAAAAAGCCAAATTAAATCCACTGTGATTCAATGTCGTAAAACAATAAAATATGAAAGCATCCAAGTGGGTGAATACTTTTTACATCGGCACTTTATGTGCTGACACAGCCATTCAGCATGTTACATTTTCATCAGAAACAATTTTGGCAAACTCATCAATGATTTTCTCTGCTGCTTTGTAATCAGAAGATGCTTTATCGCCATAAATCTTTCAGGTTAAAATGCCTTGCCTTTTCTTAGATTTCTGCAACCATTCTGCTGAATATTTACAATTACCTTCAATTTTCAGTTTATTGTGATAGATCTTTGCTTGTTTCATGATCAACCATTAAGTGGCATATGTTCACTCTGATGCTGACAAATCCACTCTTTCAATACATGACCAAGATCTTCATTTCTCACTTTCAACAGTGTTTCTTTATTTTTCATTAACTTCTGTTTATTACGTACATGAGGTTACTTCTCAGAACTGTCTGTGGTGCGCAAAGTCCTGGGCTTCACCTCGGAACATTCCCAATGCCCTGTGGAATTTTCCAATTGTGACGTCATGTCAGTGCTCAAAAAAAGTTTGGATTTTGGAATTTCAGATAAGGGGTGTTCAACTTGTAGCACTGTAAGTAACTATATTTGGAATGTGTCTTGGTAACCATCTGTATTGGGCAAGGTATAGATGGAAGAAACCAAACAGAAAAAAAAAGTCATCTCACTTTCTTGGCTGTGTGTGAAGTACAGACTGCTATCAGGTTGAATTATTTGCGTACTAAGCCACAAATTGTACAGAATCTGACTCAATCTGATGGCAAAGTGCATAACAATGATCCCAAGTCATTCAGTTAAGAACAATTTCACAATCAAGCAAACATAATTAGCTGGACATTTATGAACAAAATCGTCAACTAAAAATATCAAATAATGCATAAACAAAAGTACTTGATACTAGAATGCAGAAAAGGAACTACCAGAACATACCCACTCTGTAGGGATACCTTGAATGTTGCTTATAGTTTAAGGATGAATAAGACTGAAGGTTACCGAGAACATAAAGATTTTTGATTGATTGAAAAAGTCTAAATTTTCTACAGTGGGCGATACCACCACAATTCAGTTTATACAGATCCTTCAGCATATTAAGGCTGTTAAACATAACAGAAAAAGTGCTATACTGCTTTGCTGTTAATTGGAAACTTACAAGTGTCCCACAGTAAAGTAAATCACTTCACTGTCTAACACAGACACAATGATGTCACATCCATTATCCAAAACACTCAGATCTCGTGCTGGTTCAATATGAAGCTGGAAATGGAAAAATTCTACCTGTGTTGTTACAACAATTCTACCTTCGATTTGACTCAGCTAATGAATTTATCCTAGGTGCAAAGGAAATTTCATCTGTTCAATGCTACATTTCTTGTTTCAATAAAGACTTAGCAAAAAAAGTATTTAAACAAAAAAAGGCGCAGAATAGAATTTTAACTAACCAACTTTGAAGAGGAGTTTCCAAGATCAGCCCATTTTAACTGGTCAGATTCTGACTTTTATTAAAGGAGGTAGCAGGCGACACATGGTGTCTTAAAATAGCACTCAAATAAATATCACAGTTCAATTAAATCAGTGATCACACTCAGCACTTATTTACAAAGGGGCTTTTTCTACATACACTAGATTCACTGCATAACTATGATTGTCCAACTAGGGCATTAAAGTCTTTTATCCCTATTTGTTGGATACATTGATCGGTTCCCATTCTGTATAGGAAAGGTTTGATTCTGCTTATGTACAAATCCTTTCTTTAATCCAAAAGACAATCAAGCAACTTAAAAAGATTTTCCGATTATGTGCTGGTATTCTGTATAAATAGATGGAATGACACAACATCAGCTTTCTAAAATAGAAGTATGAAGGATGGGACATATGAAGACGACTATACAAAAACATTATAAACGGTTTCTAAAGTTTAAAGCAGCAACTATATATAAATGGGTTATTTATTCCTAAAACGTGCTCAAATCAAAACAGATTGCCCATCATTAACTGGCCTTGAGATGGTGATAGGTACTCTTGAACTGTTGCAGTGGCTATGGTGTGGTCACTGCACCAGTACTGTAGTGAACATTTTATCCAGTGACAAAGAAGATTCGAGTACGCGTTCCATCAGTGCCCGGTTGAGTGTTGAGATCGCAACTCGTAAAATAAGGGAAAATACTGCAAAGATGTCTGTGTGAAGAGTGGCGCACCATACAGTCTCTCTCTCTCTTGCTCCGTGCCTTGTATAAGACATGAAAAAGACATCATCACGGATGCATGCATGGACACACAGACACACACGCACAGATTTGCATGCACGCAGGCACATGCCAAAAAAAAAAAGTACATGTTAGGTTGGGCAAAAAAGTATATATGTACATAGATGTTGGAATGCAATACAGAATTATCTTTTATATAGATCAGTTAATGGAAATTTTTTTTTATACTTTCCTTAAATTTTTCAATTTATATGAATGGATTTGCATTAATATTTGAATGAATAAGATGCTCTCATCAGTATGTGCCACACAGGTTATTATATGAAATATTCATTCTTTGCATCATTGCAAGGCGTACGAGCTATTTTCCAGTTTCTTTGACAGTACCTCCTCAACCCATAACCTGCAGTATCTGGAAGGAAGGCAACACTTGCTTGGGAACAGCACCAGCAAGTTCTCCTTCCTGCCATGGAAATATACTACATTCCTGCCACTCTTGTTGGTTTGAATATCTGAATACTGGAACTTTCTACCAATAGCAGTGTGAGGATATCTTCACCACATGAGGATTGCCATGGCCCAACACAAAGGCTTACCTTCTCAAAGGTAATTAGAGATGGCCAATAAATTTTCTTCATAAGGGTCTCCCACACTCTTATGAGCTAACACAAGGATAGTAATCATGATCTCTAGCATCAGAAAGCAACTTCCAGAGTTTATCTTCAAATTTCCAACTCTGATCTATTTTATTGCAGAAAGAGAGTGAGATCACACAGTATGAAGCGATTATACCACAGAATGACACAGGATTAGGCCGAAGAGGAGGCTTCTTTTCTGCGTTCTTCACCATTTCCTAATATTTCAAAGTGAGAAAAAAAGCTGCAGGTGTTGATAATCTGAAATTATGAACAGAAAATGCTAGAAATACTTAGCGGTTCAGGTAGCATCTATACAGAGAGAAGGACCTGATGTACCAGATTATCAACCTTTCATCAAGACTCAAATTCCAGCATTTTCTGCTTTTATCCTTGCCTTAATGTTGGATTTTATCCACGGGTGCATGAAATGGATGCTATGTTTTATAAAAAGAATTGCTCAGTTGGGACGGCCTCATTTTAAGAAATCTTTCATGAGGTTTTCTCTTGATTTAAAGGCATTGGGAGGCAGGCAGCAGCTGTGATGCGCTAAGTGCCAGGCTGCCCTCTCATTCACATGCTGCCTGACAGGAAGTAAATCAGTTCTGTGGGTGAACGCTCCTGGGATGCCATGGCAATGAAAGAAACTCAAGTGAGGGGAGTGGTGGACAGAAAAATGATGAGGGGACGACAAGGGAAGAACCATGGCTGGGGGAAGCTAAACAGAGCAGGTGAATGGGTATCAGGCCTCTACCACAGAATTCACCATGGCCACAGACTGCACTATCTGGTGCATAAAAGGTAGCTCCTTGAAATCAACACTGGGGAAGTCAGTGAAAATAGAAGTGGTTCAGCAGGGACACTAAGTCATGCAGGGTTCCCAATTTGTTGCATGATGTGCTATTATTCAATAACAGAGTTTGTGAGCATTCAGACTGAGTTATAACAGTCTCCAGGTTATGTCAAGGTTCCATCCCTAAGAAGTAGCTAAAAACCAAATTTTCCATGTCATAGGTTCCTACATCTTACCACTCTATATATAGTTGCTAATGATTCTTTAATTTCACTGAGTAATTACCCTAACACTAGCCATAATTAAACTAATGGAAGATATACTGCATCCAGTTGTTAATAAATAGCATGAAACATTTTATTATTATTGTAGCTTGAAAAGTGCTTAAAAATGTACAGGGGTATTTGCATGAAAGTTGGATTTTCAGACAGGTAATTCCTAAAGCAGAGAGCCTTTGAATTGTTGCAAGTCAGAAACACGTACCACTTACATTAAGGCCATCTTCCCAAGCACAAGATATGACAGAAAAATGATCCCATTAATGACCTATTCATTCCATGACATGGAAAATACATGCAGAAAATAACAACTAACTTAACAAACCGATGAAAACTGACTAGCAAATAGTAAACATTGCTCAACTTTGGAGATGTTAAAACCTTTTAAGTACAATTTGCACAAAATTGTACAATGAATGGTGAGACACTCATGAAATAAGCTAAATGATACTAATGCAAAATTGTTTTTCAATTTATTTCTGTATCCAATGCAAGGTTAATAACAGTTAAATGCCAACATTCATGGAAATCGTTTGGCACCAATTTGCCATGTAGTTAAATTAAGCTTGTTAAAAAGAAAAGTTACGTTTATTCACACCTTTATGAAAGTGCTGAAATGACAGGATGCTTTAAAACATTTGAATAAAGATGGCTACTGAATAAAAGCAAATGGAGCATCACGTGAATGCACGCAATCCACTGGTTAAGAGATACCCAGCTTTGTTCACGTCAAACCAATATGAAGTGACAAGTGTAAAAATGATAATATATCACAAGTTTGAAAACATTTCATGTAAAACAAAACAGCAATTGACTTTTCCGCAGTATGGAACAAAATACTTGATTTAATGTTACAATGATATTGTGTTTCAACTTACCACTATTAAACAAGTTTCTTGTTAAAGTTAACTTCATTATTTCAGAAGTTGTCATTAATCCAAAAATAAGCAAATGGATACCATGTCATTTCCACTGAAGGTGGGAAATATTTAGCCAATATACTTGCTCAATTTTCTTTCACAAATATGGTCACATCGTAAATCATCATTGTATTTACATTTTAATGAGCAATGAATATTAATGAATTACAGTTATCCCTTTCCAGAAAGGAACATCTGAAGGCTAATCCAGAAATTGTATTAACAATTAAGATTTGCCAGTGAGGAGTTAGTAAACACTGCACCTAGAAATTGCTTGCACTTTCTATTCGTACATTCAATTGGTGTGATATTATATCCTAATGCTAAACTAGGGGTCACAAAAAGCCCTATGATATTGGGACATCATTGCTTTAAGAGATCACTTTTGAGGTCTCTGTTGTGGAGGTGTTGAAAGGTGAGCTGCACACATGAAGCCAGCAATTGCAGAGTTTGCTGCCACCATGTCACTTGCAAATTCACCACTGGGCATTGTTCATTAAGGGTTCACAACCTTAAATGCTGCTGTGAGTATTAGAGAAGGTGGTGCATCTGGTGGTGAGGGGGTTGGGGAGGGGTAGGAAAGGGACAAAATTGAGAGGGGATGGGGAAAACAGGAAAGGTGGGAAAGTCAAAGGAAGGGCTAAACTTGGGGTGGGGGAAGAGTGACACACAGGGCTCTTGATAAGACCTCCAGCACCATGCTGCAGCAATAGTCCAGCCTCTCCCTGTGCTAATCACTGAAACTATACTGTATGTTTACAGCAATGTGCACTGAGCTTCACAGTACAATGAGATATCAGCTTTTCTCAGTGGTGCATGGGGTGGCCGGGTGGAGATACGTCTCTACCAAAGGAGGTATAAGGTGCTTCTTCCCTCTTGGGCAAGGCGTAGAACCTGCTCAGCCTCCCCCCGATCAGGGTCACGAGAAACCACAGGAGCAGGTGGTGGATGCTCGTATGAGCAGCCAGTGCACCTGGTAGTGAGACCAGTAACGCCAAACAGACAATCCCTGAAGAGTTTTGATAAAGAAACTGCCAAACCACTAGCAATGGCAAACCATTTTTGCCGAAAAATTTGCCAGGAACTATCATAGTCATGATAGGTGGAAGACCATGATCGTCCACGTCATACGACACGGCACTTAATGATGAAGGTGATGGTTGCTCTATGCACAAGGGCAGCACTTGAAAATGAATACATGTGAGTCAGAGAATTACATGGTATTCAAAGGAGTGAAGCGTGAAGGTGAAATCACAGCTGAAACTGGCAATTTGAGATAGAATGCGCCCAGTCCAATTTCTCAGTGGATGGGACTTCAACAGGATAACCTCATAACCATTTCCAAATAAGCACAAAACATTTCTCAAGCATTATTTACACATGCAAAACTGGTACAGATGGGTCCAATTTCTTGACTCTGGAGTAGCATGTCAACATCAGAACAAGAAAAGAGAGTTAAATAAATAAACAGTTAAAAAGACAGATCAATAGATAGATTGATAAATACAATCACACACACAGAAAACAAGGCACTGACACTGAATACACCAAGACACTTTTAAGTCTCATTTGTATTTTCCATTTATCAGTAGGTTATGGACTAGTTTCTGTGTTTAGCTGTCAAATGAGATAGGCCCCAGGCTTTATAACATTCACAGTTACGGGCTGAGCAATCACCTGAATGGAAGTGGCTCTTTGCCTATCCTTTGTTTGCCCTAGGCCCATTTCCCTTTGCCAATGTTTGTTTCACCTGAGTACTTGTAACCTACACCACAGACTAAAATAGGATTTGGCATAGAGCCTACTTCAGTGCAGCACATGACTCAGGAAGTATTCTGCACCTTTGTGCAGGAAAAACTCTAAGGAATGTGAGAAGCCCTTGGATGCTTTGAAAATGTATTATATAGTATTTCCAAATCGTGCTAAAATCTCAACTTTTTCTGCCAAGCTAGAGCATAAACACCAGCTTGTCACCACCCACTCTAGCTAGTCCAACTTGAAACCCATAAAGAGGAGGCAAGTGAATTTCATTTTAAAATACACAGCTTATTTTATATCTGTGAATTGGGCACAGATTCAAGGCCTAGAAATGAATATATTATAAAGCACTTTCACACCAATACATGGATAACAATACATGCAACAGAAATGACAGATGGACATTTGTGTGCAGCATAAAAGCAAGACAGGCCTGCCCTCTCTTCATGAAGTGATTGAACCATGGTTGACTCAGAAGTACAGCTGTTTATATAACCTTGGCCCAACACAGAGAGAAAGAAAGACAATCCAGGTTGCTGCCACAATGTAAGGTTGGTAACAATTGGCACAACTTGAAGGCCAAAGTATGTGACTGCCCTTTGGGGCAGAAAATCTAAATGATTATTTCACTAGCCATTCTCAATTCAGTGGCATGTGAGAAATGGGTACAAAAGATATATATTTGCTCTTCAACACTAACAATGACAAAGGTTTTTACTGCAATATTACATATATTACTTTGTATATTTTCTGGTTCATTTGATGGACTTCTGCCTATATGCTTAAATTTCCCTCCCCTCCCTCCCACCCCTCCTATATGTTTAAATTTCAAAAGTGGGAAATAAATGGTCTTTCACAGGTTACAAATAGGTCCTTTTCCACTGAAAAACAAGTTTCCTGTGTAAATACAAAGGTTGGTTTAGGGAAATCATATGAGGGAAACTGTGGCCAACCTTCCTTCAATTCTAGCTGATAGAATTTAATATCCTATATGGTGAATGAAAAGGAGAACCTTTCGGCTCCTTCGGGTTGCCTGAGGCTGAAGTGAAAGTTTCTCAGAGGATTAACCACATAGCCATTGGTTGGTCTGTGGATCGCTGAAGGCATGCTCACTGGGTGCCCAGTTCCACTTCCTGATTTCTATCCTTTCGTCTTCTCTTGTGCTCTTTGCCACAAACCAGAAACACAGCCCTGGAAATACAGTACACTAGTTTACAAAACAAAACTGCTATGATTTTGAAAAGCCTTATTGTCTGTGTTTGAAAATGGAATTTCCACATCTTTACTTAAAGAGAGTAAGATAAAACTGAAAACTTATCCAAAAGAAAGATGGAACTGGACAGAACCTAACTGAGTAGAAATACAGCTCTTTGACAGATATCATGCACTATGTGAAGTCCTTTGATGATATTATGTAATTTGATTGGAAATAATGCTATTGCTCCAACAGCTGAAGCTCCAAACTGTACAATTTAAAGTGCGTAATTTGAAATATAATAAAGGTAAGTACAATATACCAAGATGCAATGCTAACCATCAATACCTTATGCTAACATCTGCATATCTTGATTATCAATTTCACAGGCCATGTGAAACCTTATCTTTTCTTCCCTCAAACAACCTCTCCAACTCTTGCTTAGCATTACTCCTTGTACACGGAGTACGCAAGTGTTCTATTTACAGCATTCCCCCTCATTTGGTAGCTTCCCTGCTCGTACATGCAATATAAAACTCAGAAAAAAAGGCAAGGAATGCAGATACATTTTGGTTTAAATTCTTCCAATTATCCAAAGCAGCAAAGATTCACAAGTCACACTAACGCATCCGCAGCTCTGCAGTCAGATATATACTCACAGTGAATGGGTAATCACATAGGGTAAAGACTTTTTCTTAAACCAGTGTAGTGGTTACAGTACCAGTGATTCAGGTTCAATTCCTGCTGCTGCCTATAAGGAGTTTGTACATTCTTCACATGACCGCATGGGTTTCCTCCCACAATCCAAAGATGTACTGGTTGGTAGGTTGATTAATTATTGTAAATTGTCCTATGATTAGGGTAGGATTAAATTGAGGGATTGCTAGGAGGTGCCCATTCCAAGCTGTGTTTCAATAAATAAATAAATCTGACTTCACACCAACGTTTTTGAGAAGCTTTCATCAGAAAATTATCCCTGTACCATTTTCTGTAGCAAAGCCACTTCCCCACTAAAACTGGGTTCCTAGAAAAGTCCTGTTGGTTTCGTCCGCAATTAACCAGGTAATGAGTTTACCTCAGATAACTCAAGGTGACTGCCCAGCTTTTCATTTGCCTCAAAATGAGCAAGTATAACGCTGTATTCTACATCGAATGGAATGTACAGGCTTGGTCACGATACCATGTTACATAATCTATCTTGTTTCTTTTTAAAACTGTTGGGAACAATGTTAGGCGGTCTTCCTTTGTGACAGGTTTTACGATACAAATTAGGGCTCTGATAAAGCCAATTCCCCTATGCCAAATAAAAGCTGACCTTACCATGGTTTTTATGCAATTGAGGGCAAAAGTGCATTAAAGCAATTAGACCCAAAATTTGATCCTCCTAGAGCTGACGTTCAGTGGGTGCCAGTGAAGTGGAATGTTGGTTTCTTAAGTCTGAAGATTCAACAGCTTTAAATCTGTCAGTGTTTGGAGTTCTTCAACCTGACACAGATTGCAGCCAACTGCCTATATTGGCCTGTAACACTGACAGCTCTCAGACTAAGTTTCGCACAAAGTATCTCCAAAATCTTTTATTCAAGACTAAAATGTGCATTGCATCCTGAATGTAATATAAACTTCAGCAAATTCTGCTTTTTGACAAGGAGAAACTATCAGAGAGGTTGGAAAAATCTACCCAAGATCTAAAGAATGTAAATATAATGCAGCATTGTGCTGTCTTGTGTGTGTACCATACATGTAACATGGTTAATAGGAGGGAATTATTGAACAGAAACAAGCTATTCAAGAAAAGGGGTTTACCCTTTAACTGGGATTCAATTGCTACTGCATAACGTTTGTGTCAAACAATCAAAAGGATGCTTCATTACCAAAATAAGCAGAAAAGTCTTGAGATACTCAGCAGCCCTGTCACCATCTATAAAGGGGAAAAACAGAATAAATGTTTTGGATCTAGATCTCTTCATCAAAATCAGAAAAAGTTAGAGATACAACAAGCTTTTAAGATACAGCAATGGAGAAAGGCAGGAAAGAACAAAGGGGAAAGGGTGTCATGAAGTTAAAGACAGGAGAGATTAAATGACAAAAGACATGAAATCTTCTGCCTTGCACACCATCTTTCCAACCAAAAAACGTTTTCTTCCCACCTCCTTTGACTGTATCATAAAAGCTTGATACAGTATTTTTCCAGTTCTAATGAAACCATTTCATTCTTTACAATTCCTGGTTGACCTGCTGAGTATTTCCAGTACACTCTACATACTTCAATTATGAGATTAGAGTTATTATGATTAATAACTCAGCAATATTATGATTATTGTAGGGAAAGAAATATTTTTCCCAACCAAATGAGTGATTATGTATAAAGAGACAGCATAAAATATATTAAAGATGTAACATTTGACATCAACTTTTATTCAAAAGGCAGAGAAAGAAAGAATGTTCAGCATTCTTAACCAGATATTAGCTCTTGCTGTATCCTCGCAATAAAGACAGCATTTTAGCAAACGGTTAATCGAGGGAGAGTAGCTGTGGGGAACCAGTCTGGGATCAGAAAGACTTCAAGATCTCACAAAGTGTTTAAACAATTTTTCATTACTACTTGTTGCACATTGCTCATTTGTGTGTGTGTGTGTGTGTGTGTGTGTGTGTGTGTATGTAGTCTTTCATTGACTCTATTGTGTTCTTTGAATGCCAGCTAGAAAATGAACCTCAGGATGGTATATGGTGACATATAGCATATAGGTTCCCTGATAATAAATTTACTTTACACTTTGAACTAAGAATGAGCCTGTGTTGACCACAATCCCAAGAGCAATCAAAGTGATCTGAATGCTTAAAGGTGACACTCAAGACACTACAGTTCAAGTTTGTAATGTTTCTATTTCAAATGAGAGAGATTACAGTTAAAAAGTCAAATAAATGTATAGATTAATGGATGGTCAGTGCTAATTTCTACTCCAGTCATCTCAGTTGTTACTTTACTTAATCGTCATTTTTGGGCACATCAGGACAAATAACAAAATATGCTGCATGACAAAGTCCAAAATAGACAAACCCAATTGTATGTTCTGAGATATGTTTAAATTATGGTGTAATTCGTAAACACGTATATTTGACAACAGGAAAAATACCCAGTAGGGTCATAAAGTCTGAAATCTAAAAACAAATCTGCCTGATAAATGAAATGATCCTTGTTACACTGGACCCACGACAGTTTGGCTTGTATGAAAAGGGAAGATTTCTCCTGTACAAACTGGCTTACAATGTTTTCCAAGCTTAAGGCATGTGATGTTATTTAACTGCAGTTTGCTTTTGTGATCAGAAAATGTGAAGGCAAATTCCAAAAGCTGTTTGCTAAACAAGTAATTAAGAATTTCTCTTAAAAAAATAACAGTATCTGCAGGTTAATGCCATGCAGGAAAAAAAGTTGGTAAACTAAAAAGCAAATTTGTTGATTGCAGAGACCTTCAAACATGAAAGAGAAATCAGGATTACAACACTGATTTTTCATGCAAAATGCAGGTCATTTGTCATTAGCATCAAAAAGAAAATTAGATTGATGCAGAGTTTGGAAAAGACTGTCTAGCTTAATGTAATCTTATACTAAATATGAAATTAGCACAGGTTGGCAAGGGAGAATGAATGACTCCAGGACCATTTAGGAAACAATAGATCCTAGCAGCACAAGTAGCACTTCATTAATTCTGAGGGTGTGACTATTGGTTGTGTGGTTTCTATCTCATCTTTCCAAAATCAGTGATATATCAGCTTCTCTAGGGGAGAGAGGCATTCACACTTAGCCTCCTTCCTGAGAATGAATAGCAGAAATGGCAATGAGTGAGCTAAATTCATAATTACTGATTCCTTTCAAAATCACCACACATGGCACATAATCCAACTGCGCAGATTCTACACATGCTTCCTCTCCTTCCTTGGGGGGATTTTCATGTCCCAAAACAGGTACATGAAGCACTGAAAAAAGGTAAGTAAATTAATCAGCAGCCGCAAATCCACTTGACCTAAATTAAACAGCAACTTGCATTTCCCCACAGATATAATGCCCAAGTTGTCTGGGGAAATACTGCAAGGAGAGCGACTCAAAAAGCAACAAGAGCACAAGCTCAGATTGTCTGCACCTATCCACTGGCACTTGACTCAGAAGACAGCCACTGAGACCTGAGAGCAAATATCCCTACTGCTCAATTGGTTGGAAGCTGAACAGAGAAAAAGAAATATGTGCCATGAATCAAAATAAACAACTTTGTTGGACTACCAGGAAATAAATGGAAACACTGACACAAAAGGTCAAAATCTGAAATAAATACCAGAAGCAGAGAAACGCACTGCAATGCCGGCAAAAAGAGGAAACAATAAAGAATGGATGCCATTGTTTCTGCTGATGTGCCTTCACCAGAAATGGGTTTTATTTTACCAAGTATTGACAAAACTGTGGTGTATCTTAATCACTTTCTGTGTATTTGAATTAAATGAACAATAGCAATGGACTTAATATTAAGGCAGCTTTTATAGCTCATACGTGAAGAAGAATCACCCTTCCCCAATGTCATCAGCGTCACAGTGTTTCAAATACGCGGGAATCAGTCAGCTTCTGTTTCATCCAGTTTGTGAGAATCCAAATTACTATTGGCTTCTCCATAAGAATCTACAATGTGCAACATTTTTACTTGAGCTGCTAGTTTTTTGTTTACTCAAAAGAACATTATTGACATCACAATAATGCAATTCAACACAACTAATGCTAACTCCTTTTTCTTCTGGAGCACTTACTTACATCTCTTACTGAGTAGGCCATTTTTTTCCCCTAACAATTTACAGTCAAAAGATTGAAGGTTATTTCCCCTCTCCCATGGTCAACTGGCAGCTTTAATTGTTAATTTATCTTCATTTTTATTGGTTAAAAATCAATAATGTAAAACATAGCCCAAGAATTCAGTACTTTTAATATCTTAATTATACATGCTCAGACAGATTGATAATTTGCACGGTATTTAAAGGAAGTAAGAGAATTGTACTCTTCACATGTTATCAAGCAAGCAGAACTCAGTCACTTGACGCATGAGCACATAATTATAAAGAAAAAGATTGACTATGTTTGAGAAGGAACAGCTACAAATCAGCTTTTACACAATTCCATTCGACGACTGATAGTGTTGCATGGAACAGATCCCTGCTTCCCGCATCAACCTTGGTCAGAGTGTGGATGAGAAGCTGGACACATCGTGTCAGCCATTTTAACCTAAGCAACGTCAAAGAAAAAAAAGAGAAAAATAATTGTGGGATTAACATAGTGATCTTATTTAAGAGTTTCATGTTCACTTTCTACTGAATATGAAGGTGGCCTATATTTATTTTCCAATACTGTGATAAATTAACACGATTGCAATGCATTGGTTTGATTTTACATATTCTTTGTGATTGTGCAAAAAGATCAAGGTTTTGCAGACCAGATAGATGCATGTCTTTTCTTTCACATTATTCCATGGACTGCTATCATTCACACCATATATAAAGCCAACAACAGGGCCTTCTCTGTGCTTCCTGACAGATACTAATGGTTGTTGGCCTCTGACTCTGTAACTAAACTGCTAGCTCTGCATTCCTGACATTAATGAAGACTTTTACTTAAGTCTGTACCTCTACAATGTAAACACAATGACTTAAAACTCCTCCTGTAATGTTTCTTAAACACAATACTGTCAAGATGTAAACAGCTTTTGTAATGGTCATTAAAGTTGAGCTACCAAAGTACAGACTGATACAGCTTACACGCACCTCTCAAGACAATACATAAGCAGAATTCCAGGGCTATTTCAACATGGTTAATACTTCGGCATTTGATTAAAATATTTAAAAAGTAGACAATTGTTCATCAGTACACAACCTGAAAACAGTCATTCAATGTTAAACCTGTTCTTATGTAATAGTCAATTGTACAATGTCAGTAAGATCAGTTAAGGATGAAAGGGTGCATTCATTTTATGAAGCAAATCTTTCTTCAAAATTGCAAAGTTAGAAGATACAGCTCAACCCTATATTTTCTACATTGTAAACAGAGTGCTTCTCCTTTTCGGGTAGTGATAGGGGTATAAATGCATGAAAGGATGTGTATTACAAGCAGTAGAATTATCCTGCTCATTGATTTTGGCTCTGGGGTATTACAGAGAGCTTACTCCCGACTTTTAAACCTAAACGAGACTTTAAAGGCTTATCCACAAAAGAATCTATTAAACACAGCATATTTGAACCTTGAGTGTGAGCATTTAAAGATACCATCTTTTGTGATCAAACCACACATTAACATTACTGCTCCCACTTTCACCAGAACCGATCAATGTACACTTAAACATTTCTTCTAAAGCAAGCCTATCCTATACCCTATTCTATTAATTATACAATGACTCACAACTTGTCAACAGAAAAAAATTGTTTGCAATGGACCATATCTACTAAACTGATACAAGTGTACTAATGCCATTTTTTGCAAAATACAAACTCATCAATAATCTTGATCAAAACTATACCTTCACTACTGCAAGGTTACAGATAGTAACCTTGGAATTCATAAACTATTAGTGCTTACTGCCAATATTTTTTGACCCGATTGCACTGCATCATAATGAAACATTCAAGACTCAAAATTATAGCATTAATTCTATTTAAGTACTTTTTCTCTCCTTGATATCCTCACTTCCATTCAGAAGAATCTGTTGATATCTAAAATGACATTCCATGAGTACAATCTGGGTAATATGGGACGTTATTAACAGTGACATTGGCAGTCACTAAGGCATGTTTCCAGACTGTTTCGGCCAATATGAATATTGCACAGTTCAGTACGGTTACAAAGTTCAGAAAACGTAAGTAATTCCATGAGAAAGAGAATTTTGCCATAGTTTTCTAAGTATCATGGTACAAAGTTCTCACAATTACACTATACATTCTGTGAGAGTAATAAAACATCTGTATAAAGCCCTTCATAGACACAAGAGATTCCGCTGTTGGGGCAGAAATAGAGGGCAGCAATTATCGGAGGTTAGAGAAATTGAGGTTAATATCATTAGGCCAAACTCAGGGTGGAGAAGCAACACCTCACATCCCGTCTCGGTAGCCTCCAACCTGATAGCATGAACATCAATTTCTCTAACTTCCAGTTATTGCTCCCCTCTCTTTCCTCTTAACCTCCCTCACTCCCTTCTCCTTTTTTCTAATCCCTGTTCTGGTTAACCTCTCCAACATAACAGCCATTGGCTCAGAATCAACTTTTATCCAATAATTTTTCTGTGATGTGCCTTGGGACAACATCCTACTAAATAAATATGAACGTGCTAATATTAAAAAGTAATGCCATGGTCAATAATTATTCTATATCTTTATATATGCAATGTAATATTGTTGGTTAATGACAATGTTTTACATACTGCCATAAAGAAATCTAGGTCAGTCTAAATTTAAAGAAGATCTGTATGTAAAGAGAAACACACTCTCTTTTATAAGTGCTACCTACATACAAAAGGCTCCAAGTAGTTGGTCATTAATGAGATTTGAATTTGTACCTCCACTCATAGTAGATCTGGAACAGCAAAGGGACATCAATCGCAATCAATCATGTGTCTGTGGACAAGCCTAAGCGATAAGATTGGTTGCTTGAAACTTGCACACTCAAGTCAATGGACTGTAAAATGCTCTTTTGATATTATATATTTTAGATGGTGTCCCAGGCTCCCCGGATATGTACTGTCGCACAGACGGGCAAAATCACCAATTTTCACCTACATTCCATGCATACATGATGACATCTAACTCCTTTCCTCAGGATAAATTGTTACTTGGTCCTAAAGTAAAGTTCAGAAAAGGAATTGGGACCAATGTCTCCTCCTTTCCTGCAAACTTCAGGTGTTAAAATCAGTCAAATTGCTAATAGTACACCGTGCAAACATTTTGTCAACACATCTGCCTCCTAAGAGGGTGATATATAACATTAATGTATTTCAAGGAAGGATTCCTCCTTTTTTCAGCTTTTGAGAAAAGGTCACTTCAACAGTTGTCAAAATTATTACACATTGCTTAGAATAAAAAATTCCTGAAAAACATTATCACCAAATCCACCTCCAATACCTTGCCCTGCAATACACTGACAACAGCATGCATATGCACTCGTTAAAACCACTACAGAGTATCTAGAATAGGCTGAAAGCAAGCAATCCATCTTCCTGCTGTCCTAGTTCTGTACAGAGCTCGTTCTACAAGAGGCTTTTCAAATTCTTCCTGCAAGAATAAGTAGCTTTTGAGGATCTCTTAGACTTACAAGACTTTTTGCACCCACACACCAGTGATTTAAAAGGCCCACAGGCATTGCCTTGAAAAGTAGAGGTCAGCTGCTTGATTTAAAAGCCTGGGGTTGCCATAATTTTAACTGGAAGGTATCCAAAGTCCTGGTGTTCTTAGAAGCTTGACTTAGAAAAGACTGTGTCCAATTCAAAACCCTGATAGAAAAACAGTTTTAACAGAAAATAGTGATTTGTTTTCTGAAGAGGGAAATTTAACATAATTTTAACAGACCCAGGCTGTAAAGACTACTGAATTCCCTGCCACCACTGAGGTCTCATCACATATGAAACGCCAGAAGAGTAGTACTGTTTACATTTTAACTTGTATCATATCTGCACCTTATTATTGGTCAATCTATTTGTGGCAATATTAATTCATGTGTTACCTGTGTGAGTGACATGTACTGCGTTGTGCACCTTGGTCTGGAGGAATGTTGTCTCATTTGGCAGTGTACATGTAAGGTTGAATGACAATGAACTTGAACTTGAATCTGAACAGGTGCACCAGTTAACAAAAGGAGTGGTGGGAGGGGATGAATTGATCCTCACAGAGGGTTACAAACAATGACTGAAATATCACCTATAGCACCCGTGTGAATAAGACTGTGGTATTATCTCATTTAAGACTTCGTATGTGTAAAATTTATTAGTTTTTCAGAATTGTTCAGCTTCAGTTTCACAACTGCTGGAGGAACTCAAGAGCATCAGGCAGCACTTCTGGAGGCAAACTTTTTGGGCTGAGACCCTATATCAGTAAACAAAAATGCAGCTAAAATAAGCATTTTTGTTCTGAAGTTTCATCCTTTGCATCCTGCATCAGTGAATTTTTAGCTCTAACTGACGAAGCAAAGGAGCACACCACCTTCTTTGTGAGATTGAAGACTTTCTCCAATTCCTTCTGTTTGTGATATGTTACTGTTCTGTGTTGGAAAAGCTGCAATTGACCTGGATCCAAGGCTGTTCCAATGGACAGGTGCATGGAGAATTTAAACCCCTCTTGCACAGGATTCTACTCTGACAACTTGCCTCACAAATCACCAGTGAATATAGTCTGCTCGTTCAATAAAGTGTCTCTATATTTTCATATTGATAATTTATTGTGCTCTTCTTTTTACTTTGTTGAGATACAGCACAGAATAGGTCTGGCCCTTCGAGCCATGCCACCTAGTAACCCCCAATTTATCCCTAGTTTAATCACAGGACAATTTACATTGACCAATTAACCTGCCAACCACTACGCCTTTGGACTGCGGGCAGAAACTGGAGCACCCAGAGGAAACCCACACTGTTACGGGCAGAACGTACAAACTCTTTACCTGCAGCTGCAGCAGGAACTATGATAATGCCTGATAAGAAAATATAGATAATCAATATGTGACATTTTAATAATTCCATTGTTTATAAACAGCCAACTGGCAGATTAACAGAAATATGTAAATTGCAAATGACATCAGATTTGGTAAAGAAAAAGTTCAACATTAGACTGGGACAGTAGCAGATAGGCCATGAATCACACAGTGTCACACACAGTAAGTCATCTTCACATTTTATCAATGAGCTTTGCCACTTTCAGTAAACTATGCGATCTCTCAGTTTTTACACCTGTATGAACTATGCTCTTTGGTTTATGTTGCCACTTCTCATTCTTTCTACCAATACGTATTATGTTGCGTTACTTAGCATTAAATTCCACCTGCCACCTCTCCACATCAGCATATCTCAGTGAAGTACTATCCTCCTCACAATTCTGTACACTTCCAAGTTTTGTGTTGTATGGAGATTTGGAAATTATGTCCTGTACACTCAAATCCGAGGCATAAACATATGCAACACACATCAAATTTGCTGGTGAAATCAGCAGGCCAGGCAGCATTTCTAGGAAGAGGTACAGACAACGTTTCGGGCCGAGACCCTTCGTCAGGACTAAACATATATATTGAGTAGTGATCTAGTACAGACCTAGCAGAATTTCAGTGAACACATCTACCATTCTGAGAAACAACCTCTCATTATCAATGTTACCTGTCACACATATCGAGTGCAGTCCTTTAGTACTGTGGTTTGAACCTCAATACAAAGCTTATTATGTGACACTTTATCAAATGGTCTTTGTAAGTGCATAGACACCATATTTACTACATTTCCCTCAATGACCTCTGCCGTTACTTCATCAAAAAACTCTGAAGACCAAGATTCCCTACCTTTGTTTTGCCAGGGATCCCTACCATTAACTGAGGGATCAGTGGACTAATTGAAACAACTATATTTGATTTGCCATCAACAGATCTATGCTGTTCTTCTCTAATCAAACAATACATTTTGAAGTGACTCCTAATTGAATCCATGGTGATTGTTTCTCAAGATTTTCCTACCTCCGATGTTAATTAATTATTCATCAGTTACTGGGTTTGTCCCTGGACCCTTGTCAGCCCTTGCAATTTTCCTGAACTCTGACAGAACACCTGAATCTGCAGAAGGCTGAAAGCTTGCAGTCAGGGTTTTTGCATTTTCCTTCTGTACTGACCTTGACAACTTCGGATATATTTTGACTGAACCAGGTGATTTATCTAACTAGCACCTCTAGTACTTTCTCTTTATCAAATTTTAGCCCATTCACAACTGTACCTACATCTGCCTTTGCTGAGACTCCAACAACAACTCCCACAGTAAGTTCCTTATGCAATCATCTAAAACCGTGTAATATTATGCAATCTACTGAGACTCATGTTACCATGAGATTGAATGGAATCTATTTATTAGGACCTCACCCTTGCCCTCTGTCCCCTTATGTGAATTTCCATTTTTGGCTTATTGTTGACCCCATTTCACCTTTTCTTCTTTACATTCTTGTAGAATAATTTTGGACTCCCTTTTTATGTTTGCTGCCAGCTTTTATCTCACTCTCCTTGCCTTGCTTACTTCCTTTTTAACTTCCTCTCTGACCTTTTTTCTAATCAATCAGGTTCTCATTTCAAAGAACAACCTAATACCTCAATTTTGTAATCTGTTTTACTCCGTATCTTTCTGTACATTAGGGAAGTCTCTCCACCCTTCTCCATTATGGAAAATTAAATATACTGCAGCTGAAACATCTCCACCTTAACGGCCTTCCATTATTCAATTACTGTTTTGCTTGCAAAGCTTTGATTCCAATTTTCCCAGTCCTGAACTAATCTCATCTCAACAATGTGACCTTATATTCCACCTCATGCATCCTAATGCATGAATAAAATGCAATAAAGTGTGACATCCCGCGATGCCATTCAATGTCGATCAGATCACGCACTGATATCCAGTGATACAATGTAGCTCATCAAACCCATGTATCATGCAACACAGCACAGACCATGCAATCAATGATACCCTGTAAGACAGCGACATTTCTCAGGCCCCAAGTTATCTCAGGACCGAGTGAGTCCATCCAGCCATTCTACCACAACATTACATGGCTGAGGAAGGCCAAGCATCGCAAAGGATTTTCTGCTCTATATCCAGCAGCGTCAGTGATGAACAATCTCTTGATATCAAATGTACTTTTGAGCTTTTTAAACACAAATTCGTGTCTAGCCTTCACTTCACTCTTGTGATATGTTGCAGAAATTGTTTTGATTTACATTTAAGATTATGTACAGAATTTCAGCAGTGCACGTAGAGAAAACCTGCCTGAACTCATTCAAGTAAAGAGTCAATTATGAGGTACTAGTCTAATGTGGGCACCAAATACGCTACGCCACACACACTGTACCATTTTACTGGGCTGAAGAATACGCACTCCTACAGTGAGTTGGAGCTGGAGCCAGCAGCGTACCGTATCTTTTCTGTGGATCTATGGAGAAGGTTCCTGCTCTCCATCAAGTTAGAATCGTAGGTTGATAGTCACAGAATAATACAGCATGGAAACTGGCCCTTTGGCCCAACTAGTCCATGCTGATCCCAGCATCTTCCCTGCTAATCCCAGTTATCCGTGTTGAGCCCACAACCGTCCAATCCAATCTCTATCCCCTTAATTACCTCTTTGAAAAACTCCAAAAGATTCTTTGCACGTGACCCCCACTCATGCCCAAAACAATGCTGACTATTCTTGATCAGGCTTTGACGATCCAAGTGGTGGTAGATTTTGTCCCTCAGAATTCCCTCCAATAAACTCACTGTAACTTAAGTCAGGCTCATTGGTCAGTAGTTTCCTGGCCCATCTTTGCAATCCTTCTAGCCACCCTCTAATCTTCTGAAACTTCACCAGTGGCTAATGTCAAAACAAATATCTCTATACCAGCCTTGCAATTTCTTCGTTGGCCACCGATTAGCTCTACAATGAAGAACAAAAGACACAGGAGCAGAATCAGGCCATTCACCCTTGAGTCTGCTCTACCACTTCTTCATGGCTGATTCATTATCCCTCTCAACCCCATTCCCCAGCCTTCTTCCTGTAACCTTTGATGTCCTGTCTAATCAAGAACTGATCTACCTCTGCTTTAAATAAACTCAATGACTTCGCCTCCACAGCCATCTGTGGCAATGAATTCCACAGATTTACAACCCTCTGGCTAAAGGAATTCCTCTTCATCTCTGTTCTACGGCTGTGCCCTCAGAAATTTTAGGAAACATCTTTCCCACATCCACTCTGTTTGGGCCTTTCAATATTCAATAGGTTTCAATGAGATTTCCCGCCCCCCCCCCCATTCTTCTAAACCCAAGTAAGTACAGGCCCAAGCCTCAAAGGCTTATCATATGTTAAACCTTTCATTTCCAGAATCATTCGTGTGAACCTCCTCTGGACCCTGTCCAATGCCAGCATATCTTTCTTAGATAAGTGGACTAAAACTGCTCGCAATACTCCAAGTGTGGTCTGATCAATGCCTTATAAAGCCTCTGTATTACATACTTGCTCATATACCCCAGTCTTCTCGAAATGAAGGCTAGCACTGCATTTGCCTTCCTTACCACCAAGTCAACCAACAAGTTAATCTTTAGGGAATTCTGCACAAGGACTTCCAAGTCTCTTTACACATCTGATTTTTGAACTTTCTCCCCATTAAGTAGATTACGCCTTTATTCCTTCTACCAAAATGCATGACTGTACACTTCCCTTCACTATATTCCATATACCACTTCTTTGCCAAACTAAGTCCTTATGATGACTCTCTATTCCTCAACACCAACTGCCACTCCATCTATCGTCATATCATCGGCAAACTTGTCCACAAAGCTATCAATCCCGTCATCTGAATCATTTACATATAACAAAGCAGTCCTAACACTGACCTCTGCAGAACACCATTAATCACCAGCAGCAAACATGTAAAGACTCCCTTTGTTCCCATTCTTTGCCCACTGCCAGTTAGCCAATCTTCTATCCATAATGTGAGTGCCACAGTGGCGTAGCAGTTACCATGACGTTACTGTAGCTCGGGGCGGCGGAGTTTGGAGTTCAATTTCGGCATCAGCTGTAAGGAGCCTGTACCCTGTGGAATGCGTGGGTTTTACCTGGGCGCTACACTTCCCTCACACAGTCCAAAGGCGTACCAGATTAAGTTAATTAGTCATCGTAAATTGTCCAGGATTAGGTTAGAGCTAAAGTGGGATTGTTAGGGGTTACAGGGGAAGGTCTGGCTCAAAGGACTAGAAGGGCCTATTCCACTCACTATTACAAAATAAATACCATGGGCTGTTATCAAGTTATGCAGCCTCATTTGCAGCACCATGCCAAAGGACTTTTGAAAATCTAAGTAAACAACATACACTGACTCTCCTTTGTCTATCTTACCTGTTATTTCCTCAGACAATTCTAACAGATTTGTCAGGCAAAATTTCCCCTTGAGGAAACCATGCTGACGTTGGCATATTTTATCATGTGCCTCCAAATGTCCCAGACTTGATCCTTCATAATGGTCTCCAACATCTTACCAACCACAGAAGTCAGGCTATCTGGTCTATAAATTCCTTTCTTCTACCTTCCTCCCTACTTAAAGAGTGGAGTGACATTTGCAATTTTCCAGTCCTCTGGAACCATTTCAGAATCTAATGATTGTTCAAAGATCATTACTAGTGCCTCCACAGTCTCTTCATAACCCAGGGGTGTAATCCATCTGATCCAGTTGACCTGTCTACCTTCAGACCTTTCAGCTTCCCAAGCACCTTCTCCTTGGTAACAGTGACAACATTCACTTCTGCCCTGACACTCTCACATTTCTGACATTCTGCTAGTGTCTTCCATGGCAAAAATTATCTCAAAATACTTAAGTTCATCCGCTATTCCTTTATTCCCCCCCACCCCCCATTACTACCTCTCCAGTGTCAATTCTCCAGTGGTCCAATATCCAATCTCGCCTCTCTTTTATTCTTTATATATCTGAAAAAAGAACTTTTGGTTTCTTTTATATTACTAGCTAGAATATCTTCACATTTATCTTTTCTGTCCTTATGGCTTTTTAGTTGCCTTCTGTTGGTTTTCAAAAGCTTCCCATCCCTCTAACTTCCCAATAATTTTTGCTATATTATATGCCCTCTCTTTCATTTTTATGCTGCCTCTGACTTCCCTGGTGAGCCACTGTTGTCTCATCCTCCCTTTAGAATACTTCATCTTTGGGAAGTATCTATCCCAGGTGGTCCAAATTGCTCCCAGAAACAACAGCCCTTGCTGTTCTGCCATCATCCCTGCTAGTATCCCCTTCCAATCAACTTAGATCAGCTCCTCTCTCATTCCTCTGTATTTCCCTTTACTCCACTGGAAGTCTGATGCATCTGACTTATCTTCTCCCTCTCAAACTGCAGGGTTAATTTTATCATATTATGATCCCTGCCTCCTAAGAGTTCCTTTACCTTAAGGTCACTAATCAAATCAGGCTCATTACACAACACCCAATCCAGAATTGCCTTTCCCTAGTGGGTTCAACTATAAGCTATTATAAAAAGCTATCTCACAGGCATTCTATAAATTACCTCTCTGGGGATTTAGCATCAACCTTGTATCCTTGGACATTATAACTCCCAACTGTCATCTTCTTTCACACACAATGCCATATGTGCCAATCTGTAACTGCACTACAGGATCATATTTCTCATTCTGTATACAATGTGCATTCAAATATAACACCTTCCGTCCTGTATTCATCTCCTTTCTGATTTTGTCCCCATGTTACACTTCAATTCATCCCTTTGACTGCAATTTTGCCCTATCATTTGCCTGTCATTCTACACACACCATCTTCTTGTACTGCCCCACCCTCAGCCCTATCATTCTGGTTCCTATCTCCTTGTCAAATTAGTGTCACCCCGCCCCCCCCCAAGGTTCAGATGTAACCTGCCTTTTTTGTAAAGGTCATATTTTGCTCAGAAAAGATCCCTAAGATGTAGAAATCTGAAACATTGCCCCTTGCACCAATTCTTCATCCACACATTCATATACCAAATAATCCAATTCTTACCCTCGTAGGTGTGAGGCTCAGGCAGCAATCCAGAGATTATTACCCTGGACGTCCTGCTTTTCAGCTTTCTATCTAATTCCCTATATTCTTTTTCAGGACCTCCTCTCATTTCCTACCAAGATATATCATGACTTTTAGTTGCTCATCTTCCCTCTTCAGAATGCAGAGGACCCAATCTAAGACCTCCCTGGGCCTGGCATCTGAGAGGAAAATATACCATCCAAGCTGTCTTTTTCACATCCACAGAATCTCCTGTCTGCTCCACTAATTATGGAATCTGCTATCACTACTGCACTCCTCTTCTGCCCCCTTTCCTTCAGAGCCAGACAGTATATTTATTATAGAGTGGAGCGGCCACAGGGCTACTAAGCACTGGCTGCCTATTCCCTTTCCCCCTCCTGGCAGGCACTCAGATACCTGCCTCCTCCAATTTAGGATTACCTCCTTGTAGCTCCTATCTGTTACCTCCACATTCTCCCATGACCCAAAGGCCATCAAACTACAATTGTAGTTCCTTACAGTCTCCAAGGAGCTGCAGCTCGATATACTTCATGGAGTTATCAGGGAGATTGGAGGTCTCCCAGAGTTCCTGTATCTCACACAAAGAACATACAACTAATTCTAGGTCCATTCTTAGCGCACTATGTACCAATACACCAAGAAAGAGAGAGAGAAAAAAACTTACTTAGAATCTCTGCCTGTGCTTGTCTAAGACTTTTGAGCCAAAGGCAGACCACTCTGCAGCTGGCCCACTGAGACAATGGCTGCTCTACTTACACCCACTTCTTCTCATTGGCTCAAATAAAAGTCATTCCCGATGAGCCTTGCAATTTTTGAATGCCTCCCACCCGCTCTCTCACTTGCTACTTCAATGTTCACAGCAATTTGAAGGAAATTATGGTTATTACTGCACTGCTCCTAAGGCTGTTCAGTCCCAGGGTAGGTGAAAGAAGTGAGATTAGATTAGAAATACAATTGGGACCTTAACTATTTAAAAACCTTGATTTTCACAATAAACACAGCTGACACCTGAAAACAGGCAGGAACTTCAGTAATCCCAATGCGAAGTCCCTTTCAAAATGATAGCAAACAAAGCTTCAGTTTTAATGGGGCTGTAAATCCACTGCCCTAATTTTAAGGTCACCACCACCACATTAACACCGATTTTGATCAGTCAAAAATCACCTCACACCTCTCAGACATCTTCTTTCAATCCCCAAATCCCTCCAAGTTTAGTTTATAACCTTGACCTTTACCTGAAGATCTAATGGCCTCTTCTTGCACTGCGTCCAATGCCCGAATGACTCTTTAGTTTTAGGAATGGTCACAGTGCCCCCCGTGTGGACTGACCTACACTTCAGCTCTGAGCACTTTGATTATGCTGTTTTCTTGCTTCTCTTCTGTCATTTTGCCTACAATAGCTCACTATTTCATTGATTTTATTGATTGCCTGTCTACATAAGTTGGAAACATTGAACACCAATTCCACTGAAATTTATATCAATTGTTCTTCATCTGGATTTAATGAAATTTGCAAACAGAACTTCAACAATACATGCTGTAGTAATGCAGTGGATTCCGGTTAACTGGGCCATTGGTTAGTTGAGGCAGCCATTTATTTGGGACAATGATAACTAAATCGAGAAAATAGCCGTGGTTCCCTTTGTTTATTTGGGACACTATACCGACAATTAGGGCAGAAGACTGTTGCCAAACAGCTTCGAACTAGCAGCAGTCTCGTGCACTTGTGTGGCAGTTAGACACTACACCGTGCATAAAGCAATTAGTTTTTAAATAGTATTAGTTGTGTGTGCTTATTTTCAAAAAGCAATGATTTTTGTCACTGATAGTTCATGAGGAATAAGCAGCAAGACAATTTGGAACTGTTCACTGCAGTGTCAAGCATTCAGTCTCGGAGATGCCAGGAACAGCCAGGAGTGAAAATGAAAGGATTTCGCTACGCAACAAGTTGGGAATACAAATAATTTGAAGGCATCTTGAATGTTATAACGAAAATGAAGATTTGGAGGATGCAATCATCTAAAGCATTGAAGATAGTCTGTTATCTGCACTAGATGTCTGCACTGATTTTGTTCATTTACAGTCAGTCATTAAAACGCAACAAATTAATTCAGTCAATAGGTATTAGGAACTAATAGTTTTATTGTACTGTAGAGACATTGGTAGTATTAAATACTTGTTCTGTATTTAATCTAAAAATGCAAATTGTTACTCAGTTAACCAGTTGTTTGTCTTTTTTAAACCTTGTAATTATTTCCTGAAACTTCAGCTAATTGAGGCAGACACTTAATTGGGCCGAAATGTACTGGTCTCAATGTGTCCCAATTAACCAGAATCCATTGTACATGAATTATACAGGCCAAAAAATGTAGAATAAATTCAGCATAAGACTCCATGTTACCCATTTTATTTACTGTCTGTTGCATATAACTGAAGACAAGCTGCCATGTTTGTCAGTTGCTCTGAACCATGACAACATTTTGAAAGCCAATCATTTGCTGTGAAGCAATGAAGGATTCCAAAGGAATTAAGTTTTAAATAAAGTCGATGGAGACGCAAGAGAGACTGCGGATGCTGGAAATCTGAAGTAACGCAGAAAATGCCAGAGTAACTCAGCAAGTCAGGTAGCATCTATGGAGGGAAATGAACAGTCAACGTTTTGGCCTGAGAACCTTTGTCAGGACAGTAAAGGAAGGAAGCAGAAGCCAGAAAAAGGTGTGGGGGGGGGGGGGGAAGCATCAGCCTGCAAGTGAAAGGTGATATGAGGAAGAGGCAAAGTGCTGAAGGAAGAGGGATCTGATGGGAGAGGATCGTAGACTATGGAATAAAGGGAAGGAAGTCGGAAACTACAGGGCGCAAAGTGAAGGTAATAAGCAGTTTGTGAGGGCCGGGGAGGGGAAAGAAAAGGGTAGAGGAGCCAAAAGATAATGGAAAACATATCCCTGTTGGGGGGGTGGGGGGAAGACAGAAAGGAATGGTTACCAGCAGTTACAGAAATTGATACTGTTGTCAGGTTGGAGACCACCAAAACTGAATCTGAGGTGTTATTCCTCTCATCTGTGTCGGATCTCAGCGTGACAGTGGAGGACGCCTTGGTGTGATAACAGCCGACAGAAGATTCTGGCTGTTGTGGCTGATGGAGCGAAGGTGCTCGATGAAGTGATCCCTCAATCTACGGCGGGTTTCACTGGTGCAAGAGGGAACACTGGCAGCCCGGGCAGTTTGGGGCCACGGATGGCAGTGAGGGAGGAGGTGGAAGGACAGGTGTAGCACACCACAGTTACTGCAGGGAGATCCGTGAGGAGGGACAAGTGGCCAAGGGAGTCGTGAAGAGAGTGATCCCTGCGAAAAGCAGAGAGGGGAGAGGAGTGGAGGATATGACTGGTAGTGAATTCAATTCTCCCCCCCCCCCCAAAGCATGAATGGATCAGGTGATCATGTTTACTGCCATCTCTCTTCTGTCTGAAGTGCATCAGATACCACTGATTTGCCACTTAGACCCCCACCCCATAAGAACATAAGAAATAGGAGCACGAGTAGGCCATCTGGCCCGTGGAGCCTGCTCTGCCATTCAACAAGATCAAGGCTGATCTGGCCATGGACTCGTCTCCACCTACCTGCCTTTGCCCCATAACCCTTAATTACTCTACTATCCTCATTCCTGTTCTAGCTTATTAATCATTCACAATAGAATCAGGTTGCAAGAACATGATCACATTTTCTCCTCCTTACAAACGAGTATTCAAGTGTTAACAGTTTTGGTCCTTAGCATATCCTCATTCAGAAAACTCCCACCTGACTCTAAGTTATCATTTCTTGTATCTGAAGTCCTCATATTACCTCAGGGTTGCAATTCCTTCACTATTCACATGCCTTTTGCTTAGCATCAGAGTGCTTCTACCTTTGACACAATGAAATCTTTCCACAAACAATTCTTGTTCATTGGTTTTATAATCACATTTTCTTCCTCTCGGATTGTACTGATACATATATTGACCAGTTATTTCTAAAGCAATGTTATGTACTCAAGTGCAAGGTAATAAGTTACAAATTCCAACATTTTTTAATGTTAAACATGAAAACAAAATAAATCATCTGCACCAATAAGTGGGGGAGGGGGTAATAAATTATTGTGTGACTAAAAGAATAAAAATAGGCCTGTGGCTGTGAATTTCTGCGGTGCTTAAGGTCCTAGTGAAGAATTCAACGACTCCAGCACTGAACTAGAGATGGTTAGTGGTCAATGGGCCTCAGAGATTGAGGCCTGAAGGATGGGGGGTACCTGGAGTTCAGGTTTGGGGAGTATAGTTAGGAGTGGACAGGTTACTGCAGATATCTGGGGCAGCACAGTAGCATAGTGGTTAGCACAACGCCTTACAGTATAGGTGACCCGGGTTCAATTGCTGCACCGCCTGTAAAGAATTTGTATGTTCTCCCTGTGACCGCATGGGTTTCCTCCGGGTGTTCCGGTTTCCTCCCACGGCTAAATGCATACCAGTTGGTCAGTTAATTGGTCACTGTAAATTGTCCTGTGATTAACTGGGGGTCTGCTGGATAGCATGGCTCGAAGGGCCAAAAGGACCTACTCCATGCTGTAACTTAATAAACAGTTAAAAACTTCAAAGAGTAGCACTGTTGGGCGGTCCCCTTTAGGAGGCAGTACTGAAGAAATGGTTGTTTGAGGAGTGATCAGCTGCAGACACACAGTGGAATAATGTGATCTGATTTCTCAGTTAACACTGCTGTGCAGAGAGAATGACATCATGTAGAGCATGGCTGAAACAAAAACTGCACCACAAATAATGTGTGTAATTTGAAACTGGACATGTTCAGATGAACTAACCAATTAGCACAGTTCAAGTTTAAAATGGTCACAAACACATTCTTCTCCACAAACACAATGGACTGGTTACTTAATACTGAAGAAAACTGAATTATGTATCTGAATCTCTAGCCCCAAGTTCTTTCTGCTTTCCATTGCCGATTACTAAGTGTTCTATAGAAGACTACACAGACTAGAAATGGTGCATTTCCAATTCTCCACCTATTCTGAATAAGATTGTCACTTCAGGAAAGAAAGTTCTTCTTCATCAGTTAAAATTTCCTTTGAAGAGTGCCCCATCTTCTCCTCTGCCCCACTTTCTGGCCACTAGGGAGGAGACAAAATGCCTTGATTTTATGCTTTATCCAAAAATATGTATCTGTGGTGGTGGAGCACTTCTGCAATACTGCACAAGCCCACATAATGTGCCTAAATCTCTGAAACAGAGATGAGGGAGTTCTACTCGCTGAGTCATAGCTAACAAATAATTTAATATAGCCTACAAATTCTTTTTAAACACTAAGACTGATGTGTTTCTGCAAAGCAGCAGATCAAACTTGAATTTTAAGTATTGGAGTTTTAGTTTAAGTTATATCTTAATGACTACAGTATTAATTAAAATTACATGCTTTTATTCTAAATCCAACTACTCACTTTAAATGATTCATGTTGATCCATTTTTTAAAGAAAGAATAAGTACATATAACCTAATAGGGATGGTTAAACATGATTATTTTAATGTTAAGTCTTCATTTGAAGCTTACATTTTTTTTTTGAAGAGTCACATCCAAGTGAAATCTTCAGTTATGAATGCACTGGAGTCAGAAACAAATAAAAGCAGGGTAGAAAGGATTTGCAATAATAAAAAATAATGATCCTGTAGCTGCAGGCTCTGTGCACAATGTAAAGAATTGTGTTTCAACCTGTTTCTCGCATCAGCAATTTGTAGTGAGTGGGCAAGGCTCCAGTGCCTTGATATGGGAGACGGGGCAGGACAAGAAATCAGATCAGACAGTACAGAAGACACTCAGAATATGACAAGACTAGAAAATATCATATGTGAAAGAGTCACTTAAAACATTAGAAAGATTTCGTAGAATATGAAAAAGAAATAAGCAAAAATATAACGTCCCTCTGAAACAGCACAAAATCATTCATTTTCATGAATTAGCTGGAACTTAAATAACACTTATGTAGACAAATATTCAATCAAATGAATTCTGCCATTGTACACAGAAGTAATTGTGCAGACTAATGTAAGAAAACCTGCACCTTGACAAATGTACCTTCTTTTTCACAGCTCTTTCACCACAGATTTTTCCTCATGGTTATAAGAAAATAAAGCAAAAGGTTAGTTGTTTTTGATTACAATCCCAACCCTGGATAAAAGGGCCCAGTTTGTTTCTTACAAGGCTTCACTAGAGATTTGGAGACCACATTTGGTGATCAGCATCCGATTTTGATGAAAACCTATTCGAAGCCCTATAACCACATTAATGCAAATAGGAGAGCTAAAAAGTAAGGATAACAGACTTTCTAGCTGGATAGCAGACAAGAATATACCTACTTTATGGAAAAAAGTATAATGTCAACAAGATAGAGATCTCTTTGCTTATATAAAGAGAATAATCAGGTCACATGACAAACATCTGCCATTAAGTACAATTGCACAACACACTTACTAACACACCAGTAAATACATTAATCTCACAAAATGGAATAAATCCCATTTGTGCTTTTGATTCACCTCACCCCTTTCATAGTTTTTAAAAAACTGTTATTTATAGCTGATTGGACCCTGGCTCATTTTTATATTGTAGACTGAGTAACAGTTCATGCTGATTTAAGGTACAGTTGTCTTTTTACTCTGTACTCTGTAACTACTCTGCCATAGTTGGATGCATCAGCAAGGGAGATGAGGCTGAGTACAGGGCTACGGTAGGAAACTTTGTCACATGGTGTGAGCAGAATTATCTGCAGCTTAATGTGAAAAAGACTAAGGAGCTGGTGGTAGACCTGAGGAGAGCTAAGGCACCAGTGACCCCTGTTTCCATCCAGGGTGTCAGTGTGGACATGGTGGAGGATTACAAATACCTGGGGATACGAATTGACAATAAACTGGACTGGTCAAAGAACACTGTGGCTGTCTACAAGAAGGGTCAGTGCCATCTCTATTTCCTGAGGAGACTGAGGTCCTTCAACATCTGTCGGATTAGGCTGAGGATGTTCTACGAGTCTGTGGTGGCCAGTGCTATCATGTTTGCTGTTGTGTGCTGCAGCAGCAGGCTGAGGGTAGCAGACATCAACAGAATCAACAAACTCAACAAACTCATTCGTAAGGCCAGTGATGTTGTGGGTATGGAACTGGACTCTCTGACGGGTGTCTGAAAAGAGGATGCTGTCCAAGTTGCATGCCATCTTGGACAATGTCTCCCATCCACTACATAATCTACTGGTTGGGCACAGGAGTACATTCAGCCAGAGACTCATTCCACCGAGATGCAACACAGAGCGTCACAGGAAGTCATTCCTGCCTGTGGCCATCAAACTTTACAACTCCTCCCTTGGAGGGTCAGACACCCTGAGCCAATAGGCTGGCCCTGGACTTATTTCCTGGCATAATTTACATATTACTATTTAATTATTTATGGTTTTATTACTACTTAATTATTTATGGTGCAACTGTAACGAAAACCAATTTCCCCCGGGATCAATAAAGTATGACTATGACTATGACCATGACTATAACTATTTAGTCAAAAGAGGCCACTCATACTACCACACAGTTCCGTGGAGGTGATCAAGTGGCAATACTCTTCTAGAGACACATTAGGCAGCTGGAAGAAAAAAAAACACAAAGCCAACTATGTTCTCATTCAAATATGCATACCTTCCTGTTGTAATAGCTGAATACCCATCCCAAGGAGAAATCTCAAGAGAATTGTTCCACTTGTTAGCTCAGGTGCATTGAGACACATGTAGTGCCTCCAGCACACATGAACTAAATTAACTTGACAAAGACCTTGGACCAAAATTGGGGTCTTACTGGTTTGGGCAGTTCAGGCTCCATTCCATATTGCAACATCTCGTGTACTGAAAATCTGAACAATCGAGAGAACAAAGGTAAGAGCTTTCATAAGGAATTCTATTTTTCACGATGAAAAAGTTCAACATTTCCCTCTACATACCTGTCCCACAGTCTTACACCACACAAAGCTGTAAATATTGCTCTTACAAGATACGTTTTTGCATCTATTTTGGCCACTCCTATACACTCCAAAAATCCACTTTTGTCCAACAGTACACAAGTGAGAAAGAAGACAGACTAAATGCAGACGGTTTCACAGAACACATTTGAGAAGAAATACTGTCCGAGCTATTTTAGTGAGATAAATCTAATCAATCTATCCCAAGCATTCTAATGTTGAAGATAGATTATGGTTTTGTAGTCAGCATACAATTAGTTTGAATTGTTCAACTGGACCCATTTCAGAACTCAGTAGTTTACCTTCCAACTATCATACATACATCAATATGCATATAACTATCTTTCTTATAAAGAAATCATTTCACATTCTGCTTAAAAATTTTCAGAACTCACTTCAAATTCATGCACACGAGTAAAGTGTGTAAGATGAATGATGAAGAAAGAGATTACATTGATGTCATGGGTAGAGTTGTAAGCTGTTCTTAGGAAGAGTTCTTTGCATGAATGACAGTGATATGATGTCGCTGACATTCACCAGCAGAGCACAAACTCCTTAATAGTAGGACAATGAGGGGAAAACTATGATAACATCTACTGTGAATTTCATTTTACTTATGCATGGGTTGTGGGTTTCAGCAGCAAGTTCAACTTCCCATTGGCCATCCCCAACTCTCCTCACACAACCTGAGAGACGCATTCTTGATTTACTGTATTTTAGTGAATGTACTCACATACTGCTGTGAGGTAGGATTTTGACACAGCAACAATGAGTGGTCAGTAATATAATTCCAAGAGGGATGACATCAGAATTGGCTGTAGGTGTTCCAAGGGCCTTGTCTCTCAAGGTGGTAGATGTGACCAGTTTGAAGGGCCGAATTATTTTAATGCATGTTGCAGATAATATATTGCAGTTACATGCATCATTTGACAGAGAATTCATGTTTGAGGTAACGTATGATGTGACAATTCAGTGAGTTATTCTGCTGTCGATCATGCCAAGCTTCTTAATTTTTAGGAGAGGTGCATCACCCAGGGTAGAAGAGACTATTTCATTGCATTCCTGACCTGTTTAGTAAAGGGAAAATGAGAAGATGAATTATTTGCCAACAACTATCCAGCATCTGGCCTGCTTAAATGCTATAATATTGTTAAGACTATTCCACTTAGGTTTTTGATCCGATGAATAATCAAGCAATCGATGATGGGAGATTCAGTGCTTGGACTATCAGTGGAGATATTGTATGGTCCTTTTGAAAGTTAATACTTGTCAACCCAAATCTGAATGTTGGCCCTTTATTACCAAAAGCAGACATGTCATGTTTCATCATGTGGTGAGTTGAGAATGGGGCAAGCTTTGTTTTTACCCAGAGAGTGGTGGGTGCTGGAATGCACTGTCATATGTGGTGGTGGAGGCTGATACAATAGACGCATTTAGATAGGCACGTGACTATGTAGAGAATGGAGGGCTACAGACCAGGTGCAGACAGAATGGATTCATTTGACACGACATTGTGAACTGAATGGTCAGTTCCTGTTTTATGTTCTATACCACTCACTGATTGGTGTTAGCCCTCTGACTAAAAAGGGGTGATTGAGTGATATAATGGGCCACATGACAGCATATTGTGCTGGAACACAACTCTATTGATGCTGCTGCCATAGCTAACAGTTTGCATGGCCTCAAAGATTTTTCTTTTCAACACTTATAATAAATTAAAACTTTTAGTTTACCAATCATTTCATAAAACATATTGCAAGGGTGTAGTCAAAGTGAAGACACCCCTAAAGACAAGGTGATGGTCATTCTTAGACAAATACATTTGTAACAGGTATAATAACATATAATGGAAAATAAGTTTTTTTCCTCCCACATATTGGTTATCACACCACCTGCTATGTGGCAACTATTTCTAGGACTCAAGCAGTTCAGTCAATGTGATGCTACAAAGATATCCATGCTGATGGGCCGTGAAGCTCCTTTTGCATTTGCAGTTTGTGTCTTTTGCACACTGGTTGAACACCCAAGTTGGTGCAATATTTCCTTGTTCTATTAAGGTTATTATTCTATTATGAATTTATTAAGTATGCCCACAAGAAGATGAATCTCTCATGGTTGCATATGGAGTTATATATGTCCTTTGATAATACATTTCCTTTGAACTTTGAAGTTCCACAACCAATGCCCTTGATAGCGTCATCATCTTTTCCAGGTGATATTAAACAGAGGAGTGCTGAGCATCAAATGAGGGAAATAGCAGGTTTCATACCCAGATCTGGCCTCCTGCCATGAGTTTTTGTCGGATGCTGTGGATTCCCAAGACATTCCCTCCTGAATACATCCTATTTGCAGTGAGTCTGTCACACAGAAGGGCAAAGGCACACCTAGGAACAGTTCTGGAGGATAATGGGACACTACTGAGAGGCACAGTTCTATGAGTAAGACTACATTAGGCTGTTGCTCAGTAGTCTGTGAAGAAGCTCTCTAAATTTTGGCACAGCTTCACAAATGTTAGTGAGGAGGACTTACCAAAGCTGGCTTCATATGGTGTGCATTTATTTTTGTTTAATCCACTGGTTCCTTATTTTAACTTAGGTAAAATCAAGTGACTTTCCAATCATTTCAGAGGACAGTTACAAGTAAATCGCACTGCTGTGTACCCTGAGTCATACACAGGCCAGACCAAATAAGGCAACAGATTTCCTTCATTAAACAACATGAGGGAACCAGATGGATATTTATGACAATCCAGTAGCTTCATAGTAATGGTACTGATACCAGCATTTTTTTTGCTGATTAAAGATAATTAACTGAACTTAAGCTCCCCAGCTGCCTTGCTAAGTTTTGTCATCCCATTTCCTGATTATTTTTCCAAGCCTTCACTCTACTGCTCCTGTAACATAACCACCTCAATAAGAGCCAGAAGAATGTGAAAATGATGCAAGCATTGCCTAAAAAATGTAATGCAAATTAATAAACTCATTTATTTGAATTATATGCTTTTTAAAAAAAGTACTGCTTGTTAATTAAAACTTTCATAGAAATCTTCCATGTCACCTGCTCCATATTGGTAATGAAATTCCAAGCTGTCCCTTGGAGCTTAGATCTCCAGTCAGAAATATGGACAAGAGCGAAGTATGTCTTAATTCAATGGAATATTCTCACGATTCCATATTAACTTTCACATTTTCTAAATTGGCATCTTAATTTCTTGACATTAATATCTTCCTAGAAATATCTCACTTTAATGATTCTGTAATCACAGAATTTTAACTTGCCTATAGTTCATCAGCATGCAGAAATTAATGTTCCAATTAAGCAGCTCTAACTACCAATCCATCTGTATTGCATTATTTGCTGTCCAAAACCAATGCCATAACAAACAGAAACCATCCAGGGCTTTTATTTCCTTATTTACTCCACCAAGAGACTTGGCACATTACACACAGTATGTGGTCAACAGCAAAACATGAATAATGGGATTTCCATGGAGTTATGACAGGCTCAAGTCTTTCAATTAGTTGGAAATATAAAATGAAGCAAAAGGCAGAACAGTGGAAGAACTTAGTGAGCCAATGTGGTTGATTCTCAACCCAAAACATAAACATACACCCTCTGTCTCCAAATGGGCTGCTTGATTGCTAAGTTCTTCCAGTGTTCTGTTTTTTGATCCAAATCTCAACATCTGCAGTTTCTTTTGTCTTCATAAAATAAAGCAATCATATTGTTAGAATTTGGGCACTACAGACATTGGAAATCTGAAATAAAGGCAACAAATGCCATAAATATTCAGCAGCCCTGACATCATCTTTGTAGTGATAGAGTTCATATTTCAAATTAATGACTTTTCATCAGAAATAATTATCAAATCAGAATACTGATGAAAGATAACAGGCTTAAAATACTCAACTGACACCACTAACCCAGGTGGTACCTTGAATGGGTTGGAGACCCTCACCTATATATCCACAGCCATCCATGAGACAAAAACGTATCCTATTGCTCACCTTAGTTAACCACCAAGTGTCTTAGGCAATCACTTGTTTCCTCATACCTGACCAGGTGCATCATTAGTTATGGTACACCACAACAGAATAGAACATGTAGATGGTGTAAAACAGATAATGGGACCTTGAAACATATTCCAGGCCCTAGAGCAACGAATGTAGGAATGAAGACACACGCCAAGTTTGCTCATTGTCCAAGAGTACAAGCGTAAAACATACATTGAATCCTGCCATTGTTTGATGGATGAGGCTTTATGGAAAACTGTTTCTTAATCTACACATGCTACCTGACCTGCTCAGTAAATCCAGAATATGCTACTTTTTTTTTATTTTCCCTGAATCCAAACATCTCCTTGTGCAAACAATCACCGATAAATCGCACTAAGTCTTGATTGTTGAAATGGCAACTCCACATTTTCAAATGCTTGATGGTATGCCCTGAATGGTTTCTTTCTCATAAGACCTCTGCTCGGTCCAAACAGATTCTGATTGCTGTAATGACTCCGAGTAAGTGTGTGCCTAGAGTGTTATTTTCACCTGAATATGGCCGATGTTTGGAAGAAACTGGAAACCACCACTGGTTGTATTGTGGAGGTAATTTCTTTCTTTCTCTGTGGTACATCCAATGTAAATTGTTCAGTATAGATTTTAGTTGACCTACTGCACAGTATAAAACACCGGTATAAAGTGAGATAAATTGCGTCTGTTACTGATCACTGGAGGGTTTGATGAAATTCTATAGCTACGCAGAGTATTTGAGTTTTCACAAGCAACGAACTGTTCTGCACTTACATTATATATTTGCAATCACTGTTGACTTTGCCTATACACAGTCTAATTAACTGCTTCTAAAATTTCATTAGGCTGACACATTTATAACCCCATGGACAGATGGAATAAAATTCTTTTTCTATTGGGATAGCTTTAAATTATGGTTGATTTCTGACTATTCCAAAAAAAAAAATCAAAGTTCCTTTTGGTGATCATAAAAATAAGCAGCAAATTCCTCTTCCTTTCATTCAGAAAATAGTTACAAAAAGAACATTAAAAGGATAATGTGTTGTGCATTCACTATTAGTGAGTGTAAAATGTGATACATATTAGAAGAGTCACCTTAGCAATGGGGAGGAGGGCTTTGCTGCAGTCATCGCATACAGTTACACAATAACCAGAATATGTAATCCCATCCTCGATATTCTAAAATACTATTTCCATTAGCGACCCAAATATAGTTCAGTCATCTCCATTTTATAAGCTTTATCTGCCTCGATGCTGGCAGTAAACTGAATAGCTCATTGGTGATTAGCTGCCAATGTTTTTCTAAATTTGCCACATACTTCAAAGTTGGATATGGTGAATTTTCAGGAGAGCCGAATGCTTTAGCATGCAATGTTGGCAATTGCTGATGAGCAAAGATAAATAATTATTTTGAAATAAGATTTATAAACTGATGTAATACAAAGATGGGGAAGTAAACACAGAAATCACAGTAAAGGGAAGCTGAAACATGATAAACGATACATAATTATTTAAAAATAAGTATTTAAGAATTGTTGTAGTACAAAGATGGGGCAGTAGACACAGAAATCATTGTAAAAGGAAAAACTGAGGCCACTACATGCCATTCCAAGATCTGGGCACTGTACGACAAATGTACATGTTAGCAAACTTAGTCCAACCATTTTAAGCAATGTGGATCATTTTAATCTCCATAGAGACAACAGCCTACTTGCACAAAATGAAATGATTAATCACTGCTTTGATAACAATGGCGTGAACCAGTGACCACAAGAGTGAGGCACTTAGTACTCTCTTGGGCTGTGTTACTCAGACACACAGTATAGTATTCACAAACATGCTGCACAGGTTCTCAAAACCATCAAGGATGAGTACAATCTTACAAAAGCACACACGACTCATTAAATGCATATTGTCCATTTCCAACTGATGGCAGAGTCACCATCCCAACACAATAAAAAGAGAATTTCAATCTAAGTGGATTTGAAGGTCTAACAGAGCTTTTATGTTAGGTAGAATCATTGTGATATTAATTAGTTTAGTTGATGAAATAACTGATCAGAGAAAAATATTCCAAAACAAGTACACATGCTGGAAATATTAAATCCACAGAAAAAAAATACTAGCAATGCAGTGGATTCCGGTTAATTGGTCTATTGCTTAATCGGGACAGCCATTTATTTAAGACGCTATGCCCCATATCCTTTAACTGGGACAGGAGACTACTACTGAACAGTTAGTCATGTGAACTTGTGTGGCCATTAGACACGCTTAGAGTAAGCAGGATCAATTTGTGTTAAAAAAAAGTGATTTTTGTCACTGGTACTTGCCGAGAAATAATTCAGAATTGTTTTGCTCACAGTGGCTAAAAGCATCCAGGCTTGGAGATAAAACAAACGACCAGGCATGAAAATGAAAGTTAAGAACTACAATGAATTTGAAGGTATCCTCAATCATCTTGAAAGTTACAATGAAAATGAAGATTTGGGGGATGAAGGCAATCCATTATCTGCACTGGGTATCTGCGCTGATTTTGTTCATTTACAAAACAAGGCTGCATACACTGGCACCACACATCAAAGTTTCTGGTGAACGCAGCAGGCCAGGCAGCATCTCTAGGAAGAGGTACAGTCGACGTTTCAGGCCAAGACCCTTTTGCATTCACCAGCAACTTTGATGTGTGGTGCTTGAATTTCCAGCATCTGCAGAATTCCTGTTGTCTGCATACACTGGACTACTTTTTCCAACAATAAAAATTAGGAACTAATACACAGTTTTATAGTACTGTAGTACTATTGGTAATGTTCTAAATTGTTCTGTATTTCAATTAAATATATAATTTGTTACTCAGTTAAACATCTTTTTTATATCTTTTTAACTATTTCCATGAAACTTTAGTTAATTAGGACCCAAATATGCTGGTCCTGATGTGTCCCAATTAACCAGAATCCATTGTACTCAACAGTTTACTGCATCCAAAGAGAGGAAAACAAAGGGTAACATTTCAGGATACTGACTTTTCATCAAAGAACATGCCATGAACCTGAAACATTAACTAATTCTGTTTTTCTCCCCACATTTGTTGTCCGACTATCTGAATATTTCCAATATTCTGCCTAATATCTCAAACTAGTCTGTGAATTCCATACCTATTCATCCACACCCCTCTATCAAAGCAAAGTATGTGCTTTTGTTCATGACATCAGGGGTTCCCAATCTGAATTGCACAGACCCCTTGCTTAAAGACATTGGTCCATGGCATAAAAAAAGTTGGAAACCCCGATCTAGATTAACTACCAGGTGTTTTAGGTAATAACTTACTACCAGGTGTTTTAGGTAATAACTTTCTTTTTCATAATCAACAGCTTCCTAATTTGATTACGTAAAATCTAAAGGGGATTGTTCTGCGATAAAATTTCTAGGCTTACTCAGAAATACTTTGAAATACAGATTACAACCTAAAATAATCAGAAAGATACAATCACCTGGAATAAACAGACACATGTCTTGAGACCTGTAGTTGTTTTATTGCTGGAGGGGACTGACTCATGAATAATACAAATTCTGATAAACCTGTAATTTTAAATAGCCCTGTAGGCAGAGAAAGGATATAATTTTGTTTGTGTGAAAAAGATGAGAATGTACCTCTGACACACATGACATATCCTTCAGAGTTTTTCCAACTGATGGGAGTTACTGAACTGAAGAATTAAGGTACTTGTTCTAACCCACAAAATTATATGAAGTCCTGACTTAAACTGAGGGTGGTTGTCCATGTAAATTCTAACACAAAAATGTGTGTTTTTGGTAGAAATTAAATACGGCATCTCCCAACTATATGTGGAATTTGCTCTGCTGAAACTGCTAATGTAGCTACTTTCTCAGTAATGTTGGCAGAGAAATGCAATTCAGTTCATCTGAGGATGGAAATACTTCTGACTTTCAAAAGTCTAGTGTTAGCACATTTTGCTTAAACCCAAAATATCTCAGTTCAAGATTCCAACATCCATAACTGTGATTAAGAACATAAACAAACATAGAAAAACGGAAACGTAGAAACATAGAAAACCTGCAGCACAATACAGGCCCTTCAGCCCTCAAAGTTGTACCGAACATGTCCCTACCTTAGAAATTACTAGGCTTACCCACAGCCCTCTATTTTTCTAAAATCCATGTACCTATCCAAAAGTCTCTTAAAAGACCCAATCCTATGGGCCTCCACCACCATTGCCGGCAACCCATTCCATGCACTCACCACTGAGTGAAAAACTTACCCCTGATATCTCCTCTGTATTTACTCCACAACACCTTAAACCTGTGTCCTCTTGTGGCAACCATCTCAGCCCTGGGAAAAAGCCTCTGACTATCCACATGATCAATGCCTCTCATCATCTTATACACCTCTGTCAGATCACCTCTCATCCTCCGTCACTCCAAGGAGAAAAGGCCGAGTTCACTCAACCTGTTTTCATAAGGCATGCTCCCCAATCCAGACAACATCCTTGTAAATCTCCTCTGCACCCTTTCTATGGCTTCCACATCCTTCCTGTAGTGAGGCGACTAGAACTGAGCACAGTCCTCCAAGTGGGGTCTGACCAGGGTCCTATATAGCTGCAATATTACCTCTCGGCTCCTAAATTCAATTTCACGATTGATGAAGGCCAATACACCGCATGCCTTCTTAACCACAGAGTCAACCTGTGCAGTTGTTTTGAGCGTCCTATGGACTCGGACCCCAAGATCTCTCTGATCCTCCACACTGCCAAGAGTCTTACCATTAATACTATAGTCTGTCATCATATTTGACCTACCAAAATGAATCACTTCACACTTATATGGGTTGAACTCCATCTGTCACTTCTCAGTCCAGTTTTGCATCCTATCAATGTCCCACTGTAAACCCTGACAGCCCTCTACACTATCCACAACACCTCCAACCTTTGTGTCATCGGCAAACTTACTAACCCATCCCTCCACTTCCTCATCCAGGTCATTTAAAAAAGTCATGAAGAGTAAGCATCCCAGAACAGATCCCTGAGGCACACCACTGGTCACCAACCTCCATGCAGATTATGACCCATCTACAACCATTCCTTGCCTTCTGTGGGCAAGCCAGTTCTGGATCCACAAAGCAAGGTCCCCTTGGATCCCATGCTTCCTTACTTTCTCAATAAGCCTTGTATGGGGTACCTTATCAAATGCCTTGCTGAAATCCAGATACACTACATCTACTACTCTTCCTTCATCAATGTGTTTAGTCACATCCTCAAAAAATTCAATCAGGCTTGCGAGGCACGACCTGCCCTTGACAAAGCCATGCTGACTATTCCTAACCATATTATACCTCTCCAAAGGTTCATAAATCCTGCCTCTCAGGATCTTGTCCATCAACTTACCAACAACTGAAGTAAGACTCACTGGTCTATAATTTCCTGGACTACCTCTACTCCCTTTCTTGAATAAAGCAACAACATCCGCAACCTTCCAATCCTCTGGAACCTTTCCCGTCCCCTTTGATGATTCAAAGATCATCGCCAGAGGCTCAGCAATTTCCTCCCTCGGGTCCCACAGTAGCCTGGGGTACATCTCATCCGCAACTTATCCAACTTGATGCTTTCCAAAAGCTCCAGCACATCCTCTTTCTTAATATCTTAATAGTAAAACAAGGAAAGAATGGAAGTTAATCATCCCCTCTGAGTTGCTCTAAACACACAACACACTCAGACATGCGCACATACATGCGCATGCAATATACCTGCTTGATCCTAAACCACAAGCCATTTGTTCTCTTGCCAATGCTTTGTGATTAGAGTACTCCAAAAATAATTGTTTTCTACACAATAGTTATATTCAACTAAAAACTTAACCATACGGCTGCACAGGGCTTTCCTATATAGACATGTTATACCTTTCGCAAATGGCACAGTCATTTTTTTAGGTACAAATCTATTCCACACATCTGGAAAAGTGACTGAAAAACATTTCTTCTGTACCTCTGTCTGTACTTGACGTTTGTTAATCTAACATGCATGCTCTCTAGCTGTGTGCCGATGAACAACCTGCCTCCATGTACACCATTCATTCCCCTCCACACTTGAAGAAAAACTGAATTATGTTCATTCTCCAGCCATCCTTTAATAACAAGTCCTTTAATCAATCCAGATAATAAACCTGATTCTGATTCATTTAAAACAGCATTCATTCAACCTCTGATCAGAATGTCAACTCCTAGTAGCATTTACAAAGCCATCTTAGTTCTGCCAAGTATCCTCAAGGGAGGCAGATTCACAAATGGGATTCCCAACTGTTTCAGCCACTCAGATTCAAAGATAATTGAGGCTTTCCTCCTTACTACCTGAAGAGGTTCTTCAAACCCTCTGAAACAGAGGTTCCCAACCTTTTCTATGCCATGGACCAATACAATTAAGCAAGGGATCTGTAGAGCCCAGGTTGGGAACCCCTGCTCTAAAAGATCAGAGTCACCCCTTCTCTTCAGATACTCTGCCTGACATCGCTACCACAAACATTCTGAACTATAAATTTAAAATAATTCCAAATTTATTATTTGGGGGCTGCAGTGGTGAGGGTGGGGCATGAGGACATGGCCTACAACGTGAAAGTAAAGAAATGAGTGCTGTTTAGTTTTTGCCTATACCATGTGGTAAAAAATGGGAAACAATTAACTATGCTCAATGCCATTCTAAAGGATCTGAAGCCTATCTTATCTTGATGAATGGATAAGATAGACACTGCATGGGGAAAGTACGGTGTAAGGGTTCTGGTTCCACTGCATCACCCAACAGGTTCTACAGCAGATACAAGGCACTGAACTTCCAGTCAGTGAAGGATGAGATCGTTAAAGTTGATCTCTATAATTTCAATAAACACACAATGTAATATGAGGCTTTCCCAGCAAGCTCAGTCAATGCCTGGCAAATAATATACTTGCTGAACTTGCTGTGGTGATAAAGTTTTGAGGAACATATGCAATGGTAAAGACTTGATTTAATTTTTTTTTAAATCCTCATGGATTAACAGAATAGCTAACTAGCTTTTTTTTTGCAGAATTCTTTCTCCATTTCTAAACTGAAGAATATCAATGGGAAAGAGCACACTAGCAGCTCTGAGTGGCACTTCTGACATCTTAGTAGTTCAAGGGAGTAAAGCATGCACTACTAAATGTAAATGGTTCAGACTTACTGACAGATTTGGAGGGCTGAAATTGTCAGTTTGCTGGGTTAGGTGTAATACACGATTCAAGACCCCAATGATATTTTGGGGGTTTTAAGGGCTGTGAATTATGAAGCAAATGGTAATGTTTTAATGTTAATTTTGTTCCAACGTTTTGTAAATTATTTATACATTACTATCATAAACACGAGAAAGTCTGCAGATGCTGGAAATCCAAAGCAACACACACAAAATGCTGGAGGAACTCAGCAGGTCAGGCAGCATCTATGTAAATGAGTAAACAGTAGACGTTTTGGGCTGAGAAGGAAGTGGGAAGATGTCAGAATGAAAAAGTGGGAAGAGGGGAAGGAGGCTAGCCTGAAGCTGATAGATGAAACCAAGTGGGCGGGAAAGGTCAAGGACTGGAGAAGGGGGAAGTAATAGGCAGGAGAGAAGAGGTAAAAGTTAGAGAGGGGAATAGAAGAGGGGGGAGGGAATTTGTTGACCAGAGGAGAAACCAATTACACTACATTACTAAGTATTTTAGTTAATTTTAATGTTATTTTAATACTTTGATAGTTCTCGTTTTTGATAATTTCAATGTTAAGAGTTTTTACATGTGTTTGAGACATTTAAAAACTACAGAAAATCAATCATTGCCCTTAGTGCTGTTGAAGCGAAGAGTGGTGTGGGGTTGGGTGCCACGTTATGCCAGTTGTGAAACACTTCAGAGCTCTATGAGGCACTGGATCATTTCACTGCACTAGCAGCAGCCCTGCTGGAGTCCAAGATCATTCCAGCCAGCCTGATTGGAGCACATCAGTATGGGCAAATTATGTAAGGTGATGCAATATAACCTAGCCCACTGACTTTATATAGACACTACACCAGTTATGCTGCCTTTAAAAAAAAATTAGCCCAGAAAACAAGAATCCCAAGTTCAAGTCTGTTTTAAATGACCATCAAATACTTTCTCACTTGCTGCCTGGTGACTGAACTATCTCAGCCTGTGACTGCTGCAACTATATTTATTGTCATCCATACTGAGAAAAGTGTCCATCCTAATAACCACATGCCCTTCTTCCAGCAACGTCATTTGTGTCGTTATACTTCCCACACAAAACACACTGGGATTGTATGTGAAATATCCATTTCATTATTTAACATCAAATGAGGCTGATGCCACCAGCAAACTATAGTGCAGACCTCCAGCCTACACCACAGCAGAAGAATGCATTTGGAACACAGTGCTCAAAGCTCACTTTTACATGCAATACACGTAGAGTGCATTTATTGAGCTGAGGAAGACAGAAGAGCAGTTTGAGCCCTACAGATTACAAAAGAAAGATACTAAAATTGGTAGGGATGTAAATAAGGTATGTAAAATGTGAACAAATATAAATTATGAAATTTTAAATGAAAGTCAAGACCAAAGCACATGGACTCAGTGAAAGGCAAGCTTGAAATATGAAGGCTCAGGAAAGCTGTTATACTCAAAGGTAGATAAAGCTCAGAATAATGTCTGTCATGCGCAACAGTGAAAGCAAGTTAAGTGGAATGCTCAAAATGAAGCTGGGTGTTATAAAATGAATGTGAAATTATTGCAAGGATAAGCTTTTGTGGCTTGAATAGCATTTTTCTCATTCTGGATATTCAGCATTGACACCTCCTTCCTTCACTGCAAATTAACATCCTTCCTCTCATTACTTGGCCTGAAACCATTTAGCGTGTGCTAGTGTGGGCGATATCATTCAAGGTTACTGTATACAGGACTTGGAAAATAGCTGTAATCCTTATCAATACAAAAAGTAACCCTGCATGGTCTGACAAGGAAATTATTTACAGGTTTGTAATAAAAAAAAGCTATTGTTTTGAGTTTTCTGGAAATTATTGGAGTGTAATTGCAACATAATTGACAAACCTCCAGATGAACCATTAACCTTGTTGAACATAATAATATGCTATATTGCCAATTTTATATTGCAAAGAGGCGTTATGCCCTAATTTTCACTGTTATTTTGTCTCCTTTTGGGCTTCCATACACCATCCAAGATGGCGCCCACTCTGTTTCCCATGTCATGTACCCTGCAGCAGTTCCTGCACTTTGGCTCAGATACCCGCTCCGTTAAAGGGGCAGATCTGAATTAGTGTAGTGTAGTGATATGTCCAAGCAAAGAACACTGGAACAATTATCAATAGTTTTATATTGCTTGCCGCATGTTCAAGATCTTAGCAAGAAGGCCGTAACCCTTCTTTTCAAGAAAAGTTAGTTACCCTGGCACTAATCCCTTTCCCCTTCAAAATAATTGCTTAAAAAAAAACATGGATTTCAATTGTTTATCGTTTGAATCTGAGTATTTTATAACTGCAATCCATTTTATCACAATGATTTCCTTTACTTTACACCACATAAGCTCGTGGAAAGCATAGATCACTACAAAGTTAAATTTTAAATAAAGCTTTGAGGAGAAGTTTTCTGAAAGAAAGAGTTTCATGAATTAAAACGTCACTGTTTGCTTTACTTTCTTGGTGAAATAAAACATTCAAATTCTAGTCAAGTAGAAAAACGTGAATGTGTTTATTTTAATCATTAAAAAAAAAGGCTGGTGATTGTCCAAGATAATTTGCTTTCAGTAAATTTGAGAAATGCTGACCAAGCAGAGAAATCAGATGTGGAAATGCAGCCCAAGTAATGTCCTAAATAACTCTAGAACATAAGGACCAGCACAGGTCAGGCTAATTCTTCACTAAAGTTAGGTACGGTTTATATTTTTGAATATGGATCCGTCTTCTTCCAAACTCACAGCTGCCTTAATATACTGAACATAAAGTAGGCTCATTTTACTCTGGATTTCGAATCAACAGGATCTACCAAAGGCAGCCAGCAGACACTTGTGAGACTGACATTTGCACTTTCTGAACTCTTTCCCTAACCCTTCCTTTCAGAAAACTGCTTTGGCTTCCAATGAAAAACTACTTTTCATTATGTTAAATAGATGCTAACCCCGTCCTCTGGAGAGAAAAAAGGGCCGCTGCAGATGTTTAAAGCACTCTCAGCCCATCCTCAGTAGAACAATTACATCAATTTGCATTCCAGTTGAAGCTGGATTAGTAGTGGAATGCCTTTTCCAACTCTGTGCGGGTGAAAAAGGAGGGGGGGTGGGCGTTACTGCTGAAAGAGCTTATCTTTCTCTACTTCATTTCTAAATCTGAGACGCTATACTTTCATGAAACAAATGCCTATTGGAAACAATTTTCCAGTGCACTAAAGTTAAAAGGGAAAAACATTTCTAAAAAGCCAAGAGGACCTCAAGATCTTAGTGCTTTACCAAAAGGAGTGACTCCTGTTGCTTTGATCCTTCCTGTTGCTACAGAAACAGAGTCCGCTCCTTTTTTCGTTAATCAAAACCAAATTATTTAGGAATGCAGCAAGACAGGTTGGAGTCTCGGACTTCTTTTGTCTTCACAGATTTGGAAGAAAAGTATTAGTGAGAGAGAAAAAAAGAACATAAATGAAAGACTTTCTCCTGGACATGAAATGACAGTGAGGAAAAAATTGAAAACATATTTGTTAAATTTAGTCATCAGACAAATAACATATATCTAGAAACAGAGGAACAGGACTTAACAGTTATGCAGCACTTTTCAAATTATGCCCTAATGCATGACCTTTGCATTAAAGACCACATTTGAATAGCTTTAAATCAGACTTGTATTTCTGATAACAGATGTTTCTGATAGATCAATGTAGTCAGATTCCAGAATAACTGCAGTGGACAAATGTAGCTTATTAAAAATAAATTCAAACTTTGTACTTTTTCTAACTGTCAGAAGTATTAATGTCACAGCAGGCATAGCTAGCAGGTCAAATTAAAGCAGATAAGGCATAAACATTTGATGATGGAACATTTACGATTTTATTCATTGAGATACAACATGGAATCAGCCCTTGTGGCCTTTCGAGCCCTGCTGCTCAGCAACCCCCAAGTTAACCCTAGCCTAATCACGGGACAATTTACAATGAACAATAAACCTACCAATCGGTACATCGTTAGACTGTGGGAGGAAACCAGAGCGCCCAGAGGAAACCCGCACGGTCACGGAGAGAACATACAAACTCCTTACAGACAGTGGTGGGAACTGAATATGGATCACTGGTACTGTAAAGCGTACCTGATGATTTCCAACTCATTTTTATTTAACCAGAAGAAAATATTAAACTGAAGCATTCGCATTTTTATTTTTGTGTACTTGAAAGACGGGAATGTCTCCCAGGCTGGCAAGAGCAGGGGTGGCTGAGGGTATAAGGGTCTAGTTTCTGCAGCTCCTTGAATTGATGCACCCAGACAACCTCTAATCTGTCCCTCAGGAGACACCTTCAGGAAAAGAGATCCTAACATGGGAAATCCTGCTAGTTACCAACATTGCTTTGAGCCAAGATCTGTTGCTAAATTGTAAACATGCAAAATCTCTCATGTTTTAGGAGCTGATATATTTTCTTCTGGGCAAGACAATTCAAAAAAGGATCAACCTTTATAATTAAACAAAAGTAGCATTCTGTGTAGGTCCTGTTTTAGTAGCTTTGGACAACTTTTGACAGCAACTTGACCTCCTACACCTCAATTTATGCTTGTTGGCTTTATTAAGGACAAAGGAGCTGGCTGAAACAGAAATGGTTATCATGCATACAACAGCCAAACCACCTCCATTTGTGCTCCCCCTTACATATTTTCTGGACAAAGGTCTATTAACAAATCAGTTTAAAAGGTCTATCTCAACAAAACAAGATTTAAGGAAAAGGACGTCAAAACTGATACTAGTAAGCCAGCTTTCTTTAATTAAAGCAATATTAAAATTGACAATTTCCTGATCCTTGGTGCTCAATTAAAAACAGTGCCACTGCCTACTGTTTAAAGAAATGATTTCAACAATTTCACACCTTCCTTTTGCAGGCGTTGTGAAGCCCCACACATGCAATTGGTTTCTAGGTCACATATCCTCACTGGATCTTGGCTGGTTAATTTATTATACTCAGAAAATAATACATGGCTTTTATATCAAATTCAGTGCTTGGGTGAGACATTATTGAATACATTCTTGTATTCAAGTTAGATTTGTTAACACTTGTAACTGTAAACATGATCACAGACAAATGAATGGAACTCACTATAGCCAAAAATACCAAAGGGACAGTCACATTGATGGACAATGCTTAATTTTTACTGCAACAATTCCTTTAAGGAAAAAACAGAAGACACAAACCAAAAATCAAAGGTTTATAAATTATACAGGTCTTAAGATTTTCTTTAGCAGTTCTGATTTATTGCCACAATGATATCCTGTCCACTTACTTCAGCTGGAAAAAGTGCCCCTGAAAGAGTTTTACAACACAAATGCTGGCTCTTGGATATTTCTGATACAGTTCACCCTTTTTTTTTCTGTACAAAATGTAGTCTTGCCGTGGGGGTGAGAAAAGCCACTTTAGTATGAGAAAGATGGTGAAAAAGCAACAGACATGCACATAAATAGACTATCCAACTAGGTGTGAAATGGACAATCTGATTGTACAGCCAGCAAATGGTATCAGGGCAAAACCAAAGTGGCATCTACATAAAATGAGAGAGTACAGAAGCCAGTCACATCGAATTGAAGGAAGGAAGAGTGATATGTGTATGTTGAACACAGGAGAGAATGTGTGAGTGGGACCCACAGTGACTGGCTGCCCTGTGGGGACTTGTGCTGTCTCAGCATGTTTGCATTATGTAAAATGCCATAAACCTTCACATTCAAATTGTGTCATAAATTAGCTTTTCATACACAATTGGTAAACAAAATGTACATGAACAAAGAGAAAATCCAGAAACACAATATAACCTTGTATTTTTTTAAATCCTCTCCCTCAATCACTTCTTCTATCCACCACGAAACCTCCACTCCCCCGAACAGTCCAAGCCTCACAGATGAGACACACTACAAGAAAGTGTTTTGTCATTCTCCAATTGTTCACTGCTGTTTAGCTCGCTCCATTATGGAGGGCAAGTCTTTACTGGTCTGTGGGATTCAATGAAATTGTCAGGGATGTTCTGCAATTAATTGGGTTAATTGTGCCTCTGAACACTAAGTTCTTCTTAAGACATAGCATAACTGCTGTATCACCTGCACATATCTGGTGCAATGAGGGTCAACAAAATAAGACTTGCTGGAACAGAAACAACAAAATATTCAGGATAAAAGGATCTGATACCGAGAAAGAGAACAAAGGTTTACCCGATCAAAACCTTGTCTTGTCAAATGAAGTTTTTAGTAATAGCAAATGTCATCTTCTCTTTCCACTGACAAAGTAGAAGACAAGGAGGAAGTAAATTATAAAGCATGCAGATTGGACTTCCAATTCTCTGTTCCATTCACAAAAGTATTTATAAAATAAAGTCACAATGCAACTTTAACAAGATCAAAACAACTGTGCCAGGCAGAAGTTATTCGATTTCCTCCTGAAGCAATGGTCAACTGTAAATAAATTGAGTGCACGAATGGGATTTGGTCAGAATACAGGCAAAGAAGGATCTGCAGAATATTTGCAGAATTCATTCCTCTCTGTCTATTATGCTACAGGATTTTTACATATGACAATATCCCCTTACATTCCAATGTGCAAGACAGCTGACGTCACTTCAGCTGGATGGCCCCTTTGCAAGCCTGCCAACAATAACACCAACTGTTGAGAGGTAGATATGGTATCAGTGACAACGACCAACTGTTGGTTGAGATCCCATTCAGCATTGGGCAACTTGTGGAGGGGAGAAACATGAAATTTGCAGAAGTATAAGCAAAGCCTGATCTATAAACGTACCACTTATAAAGTGCACCATATTTCACTGACGGCACTTTGAAGCAACAGACCACAGCAAATTCTTTCAGGAAGTAGTGCGTCTGTTAATGAAAAATTTCACAAATAATACTACAGTTTTTTTAAAATCTGGTGGGTTTCTGCACAGGCCCCAGAGGAGGAAACATAATTAAAGCAAACATTAATTTATTCTTAACCTGCCAACAAAAATAACAGCAGTCTTCAAATACTGTACATCAAAAGATCATACCTGACAATTTGAAATACAAAGTCACATACACTGGGAAGTCTAAGAGTTATCTTATTGTGTACATGGAAAGGAAAAAAAACATCAAAATGCAGACACACAAATTAACAGCTATATGGTCTCAAATATCTACTTCACAATAGTCTTGAATTGTAAACTATCTAACTTCAGTGTAAATTGCAAATGTCCTTGATCATGTTCAGAAACATGGCAAAGTTAGTGATAACAGAACTCAGTAATACACCCCAGTTTGCCCATTCACCAGTCAGGAACTGTCATAACCTACAAGCAAATAAAAAATAAAAACAGAAAATGATGATAGTATTCAGCAGACCAAGTAACATCTACTGAGTGTTCATGTTTCAGATGATGACCTTTGTCAACCTGGCTGTTCAATCTCTATTTTATTTTACAACATACAAGTGATCAGAGCACGTTGGAGGAATCCTCTGGCCGGCCACACTTGGGACTCAAAGAAAGTAAAAAGGAAAATGCAATTGCACTTAAGAGAAGTGTAAATTTACGAACTAGCTCTCTTGGCATTTTAACCCACTTCTCCAAAGCAAAAAAGGAAAGAAAATACCTTAACCGCTGAGCAGAAGCATCAGCAGTGTTCAATGAGGAAGATGACCATTGCTTGGACACAACTGGCTACTCTGCAGCTTGATATTAATATGTACGTGTGTCTTGTGAAATCCTATAGAACGCCCTGGGCTTCTTCCTTTCATAAAGAAAATCTAAACGCCACACATTCTTATTCTTAAATACGGATCGCAGGACCTCACCACATTGTTATTCCCAAGCGTAAAGTTCCCAAAACATCACGAGTTTCTGACCATTCCATAGTCCATCCTCCTCTGCCTTTTCTCACACCCACATGGACAATCTGAAGCCTTTTTAATCTACTTCCCAAAATATTGTGAATTGAGGCCTTTCAGGTAAAACGACAACACTTAAAACACAGTCAACCAATAAAAGTCAGTTTAGTAGCAATCAAACCACAACTTAAAGTTATACCCTGGGATAACAGAGTGCAAAGATTTTTAAAATATGTGAACAAACACCATTCAGGAATAGGTCACAGGGTGTGGGAGTAACGAACCCTTCTCGTATCTGAGGTACAAATATGCTCAGCTCACTAACTTGGCAGCATAACAATAGCTTAATGTAATTAAACCAGCTAGCAGTTGTTAGCATTTGCATATAAATGCATGCACAAATCACTGTAAAACAAGCCACAGCAAGTCATTCTATTAGCATACGCAAATGCACCCCGCACAGCCCTGTAGGTAGGTCACAGCATCACTCAGTTGGAGTGAGTGAGCCGACAGCTTCATGCAGGGTCAAAGCTCCATCTGTCAGGAACTTGAAACACAAATATTAATGTTCTACCTGGATACCGGCGCCGGCCATGATTGGCTCTTACACAGAATGAGAAAGAGCTTTTTTTTAAAACTCTAAAGGAAGCAATATCATGCTTGAAATAAACGCAGGCAAACCCAGACTATAATGGCTAATCCAGCTGTATAGGTTGTTTGTAACTATATTCCTGTTTCAATTTTTAAAAAGAGAAACAGCATTCCAATAAAATAATAGCAGCATGAGGCCATATTAATGATAACTTAAACTTGTATCAGTGTTTTCAGACACTAATTGACCTCTTTCAAAGGCAGACTAGTTTGATGGTTTATTCATGCCTACTTCTCACCTAAAGGAAGATTAAATTAATCTTTATTTTGCATTGCGAGGTTCTGCAAAATGCCCCTCAAAAACTGAACTAAAATTGACATTAAGAGATTAATCACAACTGTAACTAAGGGCTACAAATTAATTTAGCAAAGCACATTCTTCTCAATAAGGTTCCTTGAAAGAGGCCTGGGGAAAGTAGCAGCTGAGTACACCAATTTCAATTAAATGCAGCCTGCATCCATAATTTTCCCAAACAGCTAGTTTCCTATCTTGTGTGAAAACCAGTAAGAGAAGCACAGAAAAGGGAATTTACCTTTGCCTTCAGATGAAATTGATGAAGAAGACTCCTGACCTACCAGCTGATCACCAAACAGGAATCATAAAAATCTCTGAACAGGCTAGCAGCCTATTCTATGAACAACTGGTTCATCCTATTAGTATGGATATAAATTGAAGTAGAGCTGAAAATATCTATTGCACATTTGGAATTATATACAGTATTCTACAATGATATTTCTTCCATCTACCAACGTGCAACTACTTGTATAGTATTCTCCATTTGATCTTTTCTCTCATTAGTAAAATCTGTTTCTGTTCATTCCAACTAGTTATTTTCTACTGAAGCTGTTTATCAAATCACTTTCTTTTTAAAAATTTTATCCCAAGTTCATTTTCTCCAAAGGACATCAATTCAGAACGAATCCACCAACAAAAATCCCACCATATTAATTCCTCCCTTCTTCACAGTGCAACTTAATTCAAACAGAGGAATAAAAATTAGTCACAACCTCATCTATACAGATAACATAAGTACTCACAAGATGTACAACTCCATTAAATCCCCAAAGGAATTCACTCTATTGCCACCCAGCCAACAAACGCATGCACAAGGAAGGCTCGGTTAAGTAGAACGTTCACGCATAAGAATCCATTATAAATGTAAAAGATAACAAACTGCAAGCAGTAGCTGCATGGCCAAAACTACAATGCACACACTAAGAAACATGCAGGCATTGGAAGAGAGAGGCAGGCAGTTCCGGTGCAAAATTCACCAACTCCACTTGAAGCAAGAAGTTTCAACCCAGAGTGGCAAGATCCAGCTAATCAAAATTAAACTAGAAATCCAGAGAACTCAGCTAGTTATTTCTAAGTCACAAAGCACACAAGTATGCAATGCAGTTTTATTTCGGGATGCCAAACACGAGAAAATCTGCAGATGCTGGAAATCCAAAGCAACACACTCAAAATGCTGGAGGAACTCAGCAAGCCAGGCAGCATTTATGGGAAAAACAGTTGACGTTTCTGGCTGAGACCCTTCACCAGGACTGGAGAAGGGCCTCGGCCTGAAACGCCAACTGCTTATTCTTTCCCACAGATGCTGCCTGGCCTGCTGAGTTCCTCCCACGTGTGCTTACTTCAGGCTGAGTTGTGTCTTCAAATCACACTCTCTTCATGAAGCTGCAAATCACGGTTAGCTTGTTAATTTAACTGTGATGGACCACAGATTGAATGAAGGAAATCCAAGAAAATAAAGAAGAGAAAAAGAGCAAAAAATTTCCAAGAGCTAAATGTATCACTATTTCATATCACAATACCTTCATAGACTTCAAAACTTAAGGAAAACAACTTTTAGTGGTTGAAACGGGATAATATGAACCAAGGCAACATTTCAAGTGTTATAGGTGCTCAAGTGCACAGTGCTATGACAGTTAATTTCTTGATTATCTACACATCATAATCATTTCAAGCCAGACAGTAGATCAAATAATTTTGTCTGTGGTCATTGCAAAGATGGACAGATTCTGATGATGGCTTCTTTTACTGTACTACAGTACATGCATATTAAAATTGTTTTAATAGTTAATTGGCATTCAAAGAGATTTGCATTGCAAGCAGCATCCGGGTATTTACACTGCTACCCTTATTACTTTTGTTGCAGAATTTTTAAAATAAATCCCGAAATCTTTTAAGAGTCTATCAACATACTAACCAGAACAGATCAGCTGGATCCCTGCAAACTCAATTAAAGCAGTGCTACTACAAAGAAACTGTTAGAGAGGAGCTAAAAATCAGCATTAACAGTTCATCACAATCTTTCCAGCAATTAAGAATACAAATTGGAATTGGCACTTAAAACAACACCAGTGGTTTGTGACTATGGATTTCAATTCACAGTATGTCACTGTTAATTTGCAACAGTGCTGGAAATATCACAGTGGCATATGCCTGTCCACTTCAAGCACTCGTATTTTAGTTACTAGTACTTTTTAAATTTATTTTATTAATCAAAGTACAATGGAAGATTCGAGTTCCACTGCTACACCTTTCACTCTTGTTTCTTCTCCTTTGTTCTTCTGCTCCACTATCTCTAGAATCCTCACTGCACAACTCTTCCCATAAGACAGCAACAGGTTGTGGCAGAAGGTGCTACCAATATTAGGGACCAAAAGACAGGCAAGAACAGATTAGTATTGGGGTTTATCTCCCTGTCAAATGAACCTCTATTTCGTGTTTCCCCAAAATAAGGCTACTGTCCATCTTAACCGACAATGTGTTGGGCTAACATGTGATCCCTTAATTGTGCCATTTTCTCTTTTAGCCCATTCAAGAAAAGGAGGGTACCTGTCTGTGCCATCTTTCATACAAGGAGCTTGAATGGATGATTATGCCAGAGTTCAAAGTCGGCATTTCAAGCTAAGGGAAGTGAGAATATGATAAGGAAGCATAATCAAAGTGGAAAGAGAGGAAAAAAAACTGGAGCCTATAATGATGCTGCAAACTGGTCATGTGAATACTACAGCCATAATAAATGCTAGAGAGAGAGAAAAAAAAATAGAAATGCAGACACAGGCCAGTCTGAAACTACATAGGCCCTTTTGGACTGTGATGAACATTTCTGCACCAATGTGAAAGCAAGTACAGACTTGAGTGTTCACTGGGGAGAAAAACTGAATTCTGGGAAAGTTGATTTTTTCATTCCCTGAGGCGTTTCACAGTATCTATAACTAAACTAATACTTCAGTCATTTTTGAGGCTATTAAGCAGAAACCTGTGTGGAGATTATAAACACCATGAAAAAAAAGATACCCATGCAGAGAAACATTTTACCCAATTCCTCCAATCCCCCATAAGTCTCATTCTTAGAAAACTATTACATCAACTACAAGATTGGTTTTGCAGACAAAAATGAACACCATCCCTAAAGTGTCAGGTATTTTTCTAGTCTTTACATGGTAGTTATATTTTTAAATGCAAAGCTGGCTGAAAATAAGCATTGTCTAAACTGGCTTCAGTTCTCTTCCAGCGCTAAGTATGTTTTAGGTGTACGTGCAGAGCTCAAAACCTGTTTAGCATAGTTTTGTCCCTCATACCAACTCAGTCAGTCAAATGTTGGGTATCCTAGCAGGAAGTCTACACCAGGCAGATGTAAGCTATGCTCAAACTAAAGGCTGCTTCAGCCTATGTTCGTTCCCACCATTCCTGACTTTCCCCACACATTTTAAGCAAAAATGGACTGCAGACAAGGCTTTAGTAATTTCAGTTCTTTATTTTCCACTATTTAATTTCTGTTCAGCTCTTTAGTAACTGACATGGAGAAGAGGTAATGAGTGACTTCACTCATCAACAAAGGATTAGTACTACGCAGTTTACCTTATTCCCAGCTGCAGACTATGTATCATAATGTTAAACTCTCTCCACTGATTCAGTCTGGCAATATATCCATTAGTTATTTATTGGATTGTCATATCCCCTTTCACAGAATAGAAACCAAAAATATTTTTTCTATTTACAAGTGTGAATACATTGTTTTTTTAGGAGAATTTAGATTTGATAAATGGGAGGGAAGACTAAACACAGAACATAATTCCATGTCCCCTACAGCAATGACCACAGCTACTATACCAAACACAATTATTGTAGTCGGCTTCAAAGCTTATGCAAATTTACACAAACATACATAATGTGCCAGCGTGCATTTCATTCAAAGCCCCATGTTAAACAATGTTCAAGCGAAGGTTAATCTGAATCATTCTGCCTTGCTGCTCAAATCGGCTTGCCGTGCAAAGCCTGACATCTACAGTTCTGTCTGGCATCGTCAAGGGCTGCATCATTTCCCACAGAGCCATTCAGCAAGCTTTCTCTTTACAGCGCAGGTACCTGAAAGCATGCACGGCCCTTTATTCCTGGCTTCTGTGGTATATTTTAGCTCTCTCATCAGTCAATCAGCCAGCCAACCAGCAAACAGAGGATAGCTTGCTACTTGGATGCTTGTCCAGGTTGAATTGCATTTGGCCAAGGAAGTACAAATAATCTGCAATTCTGATTAATTGAGGAGCTGCTTCTACTTACTACAATATTAATTTTCACTACATGCAAGTCAAAAGTTTAGTCCCATTTTCTCAAAAGTTGGGATAAATTATTACATTGATTTTGCCGTGCTTAGTAAATTTAAAGCACATTTTCATAACACTGCAAAAATGATTAAATATATTAAACAGGAACACATTTTTTTGCATTTATCTTCACTAAGCAAATTAAAACCTTCAACTTACTGCATTTCCTAATGAAATACAACAATATGAAAGGTGCAGCCAATTTAAAATACTTCTAAAACAGCAAATGCACAAATACCACATTTGCAATATCATGAAAGCCACAGGCCACGTTGCAAATGATTTAGTTACAACGCTTAACATTTACTGTAAACAATGTACAGATAAGTTCCAATCGCTCCCAATTGATATAAAAATAGATTTTGCCAAAAAAATACAAACTGCTTCCACAAACATTTAATACTGACAGTTGTTGCACAGGTATACACATCACAAAGCATTCCATCAATGATCCACTTAAATCTGTTTTCGCTTGGTGCCCTTCTCTGTTTAGGTGGGAGAAGGCATCAAGCAAATAGTGACTAGCTCAGCTCTGTCGAAAGACAAGACAGCCTCTGAAGGCGTTAGGGATAGCATTGGTTTCTGACAACACTATGTTTTTCAAATACCAAATAGCAAGGAGCCCCTCCCCACACACGCGTGCATACACGTATTCACACACACAATTCTTGCCAATTTAAAATTACCAACAATTCATTGATAAACACTATTGTTCGCAATGAATGTGGACAATAAACTCCTTTACTATTTTATCCAACGTTGGGAACGATGAAAGCCCCAACGTGAGCGGCTTCAATTATTATCTAAAGGCATAAATTAGTAGAATAAAATGGTTACATCTCGGTATGGACAATGTAAGTCAATTGATGGAAAAAAAAGGAAGCCAAAACATTTCCACTCTTTTCCCAGTAGCTGACCCACTGAGGTTGCCCATACATTTGCAAGTGAATTGCCCGACTGTGGATGAGTTTACGGGTTTAAAGGCACCAGCTTTGATGCATAAAAAGAGATCTGAAGATGAATTAACATATAACAATACATACACTGAATAGCCACTGATCTAATCGGCCAGTGCATACCCTAACACTAAATCACAGTCTTCCGAGACACCTAAATGACAAATGGAAACTATCAAGCTTGGCGGGGGGGGGGGGGGTGCTGGTGAGGGGGATGGTGGTGCAAACAAACTCCGCTCACTTAAAATTCGTCAATCATTTGTGTGTATTAAAATGAATATAATTTGTCTTAACGTCATGTGTCAACATAACTACAAAACACCATACCCTAATGAAGCGGCATTTATAGTAACTTGTAGTCTTTAATTTTTAATGTCACTTACTTTCAGGTTACACAATCCAAGAAAAAAAACGGAATATGGACGGGAATGCGTAATTTAATTTACGCTTCTGCGTTGTTTATTAAAAAATACTAACTGCATACATTTCCATTCCATTTCTTATCATGTAAATGGATATACTGTACGGATCACTTACATTGGCTTGGAGATGCTTGTGAACAAACTGCACTTAAGAACCATTTCAGTCCACTCTCTAAATATTGTAGCTCCAATTAAAAACGCATCAAAAATAATTCTACCGTTCTGTATTGTCTGAGCCGACGACTCTCATTCTGGGACCTTCACTTTAAGAATTACAGGGTTAGGTACACGCACCAAACAGTGCTGATTTAAAAATAGGTCTGGCAAGGTATCTGCAACAGACCGAAATGCGGACGTGTGTGAAGAAGCAGCAACAAAAAAAATGTACCGCAATTAAAGTACAACATTACAGTTTGGAAAATATAAATAAATAATTGCTCATCATTACCCTGACACCTCCCCTCTATGACCCCCACCCCCTCCCTTCCTCCACCTCCCCTCCCCGTCGTTAGCTGGAAGGACTGGTCGAGTGCGCAGCAGCTCGCTGTGAAATCGCATCCCCGGCGCTGATCGCAGTTCCCGAGCGCTCCCTTGGTGTCTGCGGGCCAGCACCTGACGGCGGCGGCAGGAGGCCGTCGTGATCGCCTCCTGACCCCGCACGGCGCATCCTCGCTCTCCCCTTCGCCGCCATGCGCGCACCTCTCGCCCGCCAGCGAACTCGGGCTGACCCGGCCAGGAGGGGAGGGGAAAGGGGAGGTGGGGTGTAGGGTGGTCGGACTGGGAGGGAGGGGGGAGGAAGGGAGGTCAAATCTGCCCCAATCACCACGCAAATCGTCCCGATCCATTCAAATATAACAGAACAAAATACGATAGGGAATCCGAGCTTTGGAGCAGCTAACATGTTTTACTCTCGCATCGAAAATTTGATGTGTGTTTATAAAATAAATACAACTTGCAAGGGAAACTCGTCGGATCTTACTATTCAATAAACTTTGCGTTCCCCATTGATTCTGTATACAAAAGTAATAAAAAACGTCTTCGATCCGGTATCAGATGAACTGAAATGGTGTGTTTGCTGTACAAATGATATCAATGACTGATGTGTCCTCGTTCCCCATTGAGTCTCGATTATCTGCCCATCTCATTCCCACATCTCCCCTCCACTTCACTCCTGCTCTCATACTACTCGGCTCGTTTTATTTTTATTTCTCTCTCTGCTCCCCCTCCGTCTCCTCGTCGAGTCCATCACCTTGTGGCTTTTTATTGGTGTTGCCCCCCGACCCTTTCCTCCCCTGATTAAATCTGCCCGATGTCCCAGTCTCCCTGATGGGAGTCGATCCCATCCTTTGATTTCTCTGCGTTATCTCGTCCCAATTTGGGCTCCCTGCTCCTTGCGCCCTGCGTTGCTCCTTTATCCTCCCGGCTCTGCCAACAATACAGCATCTTACTGGCTCGCTTTCCCCTTCATTCTCCCCGATTTTCTTCTCCATTTCGTCTGTCGCCCTTTGCCCTTTTTTCCCTTCCTTTCATCTCGCCGTTCTCTCCCTCCCTCTCTCTCTCTCTGTCCTCTCATCTGCAGCTTCCAGTCCCCATTCTTCCTCTCTGATCTCTCTATTTTTTCGCCCATTCGCCCCATTTCGCCACTTCTCCCGGTCTGATCTTATCTCCGTCACTCACTGCGAGAGGTGCCCTTTTTTTTCTCTCTTTCATTCGCTCTATCTCTCTCCTTCCTTCCCTCCCTCCCTCTCCCTATCTTCCTCCGGGATTTCTCTTCCGATCTGAGTGCAGCTCGCTGACTCCCCGGCTCTTTTTAAACACATTCTCCAAAACCGATCGATCACATGTGACTGAGAATCCGAAAATAAAGTCAACACGGGATCAAGGCTTTCCTACACACCGCTCCCTCCACCCACACCCCTCCCTCAACATCCCAGGAACTGAGAAAGAATGAAAACAAAATCCCGAAAAAGAATTATATAAAAAATAGAGAGAGAGAGAAAGAAACAGGAATAAAAAAAAATCTTAACCCCGCCGGCTCGCGATCCCAGGACTCAAGGAGGAGGGAGGAAAACAAAATGAAGAAACTTGGAAATCCAACCTCTTTTAGCCTACTGCATCCCAAGTAACACAGCCAGAGGCAGAGAGAGACCAAACGGCACGGAGAAAGAAAGCCGAACCCGGCCACAGCAGCCAAGCGAAATTCCCCCTCGCTTCCCTTCCCCTCGGAGAAAGACGGAACCCTTACACCGAGCTCCAGGCTTCATCTCCCGGCTACGACCCCGAGCAGCTGGCGGCACTTCCAACCCTCACTCTCGCGCTCGCATCGTGGCGTATCCACCAGCCCAGCTCTCATCCACTCAATCCCAACCAAATAGATATGTATTTACTTCAACAGACCGCTCGCAAGCCCAAACATTGCGTTAAAACAATGCTCATAGTGGGGTCGGGACTCTGTTGACGGCTGGTCAAGATCAGGTTGGTGCGGATGTAAACATGCAGGTAAAATAATAATAATAAAACTTCAGTATTCAAAGTTCTGCTCGGATGCGATTGTATTTTGTCATTGACCATTTGCAAATAATTAAAAAAGAAAGTGCAGGGGGGGGAGAAAAAGCGAAATGCTGGCGGAGGGAGAGAGAGAGATAGAGAGGGGCGCTGGCGATTTACTGTAATTAACACATCCACAAAGAAGAAAAGCAAAGTGGCAAGAGGAAAAAAAAGTTGAAACTTACGATTTTCCACCGTCTGCTGTCTGTAAAAAGGGAATGGTGTAATCCTGATCAGCTCGTAAAGATCCCATACAAAGAGTCCTCAGGGCCGGCGACACTCGCATTAGGACAGGCAGGACATTCCTAGAGCAAAAATTTCAGCGATCGCGGTGGAAAAGAGGGCGAAACTCGCAATGAAAAAAGTCGATGGATCTTTATTCTGCTAATTAGTTTCCGTGCAAAAATGGCTGTGATTAATTCAGTGCGCATGTGCTTCATTACGAAGGCACGACGGGAAGGGCTAATTAGCGACCTCGGATCAATATTCAAGTGACGCTTTTCGGAGTCAGCCACAAAGTCAGGAATATAGAGATATATATTTATAAAATGAAAAAATACTGACTGGTACACAAATGCAAGCGAGAGGGGGAGGGAATAAAGAATCTACTGTATATGTATAATAATAAGGCGATCTGCTTAAAAAACCAGCCCCTCTGCATAGATTCATTAATTCTATTCCTGATTAACAGCAGTCTCTGCTATCTCTTCCCAAGACGTCGTAGCTTTTTTTTACCCCTGCTAGCATTAAGCGATCGCTTTGTGGACAGATAATCTTTAATTTCTAATCCCCTATAATGTATTGTTTTAATTGTATTATCTGCAAAACAATAACAGCACGCGAACATTCTTGGAAGATTATAATTTTAGGGGTTTTTTTCCACAGCGAAATAATGATATTTTGGGGGGTTTTAGCGGAAAATCCTACAATTCAATATGATGGAATTAATGTATTTTTGACAGTTAATGAATTTCACAGAAATAAGTTAATTTAACTGTTTTTAAAGGAAGTTATATGAATTCCAGAGTGTTTATTGAACTCACTTTCCTTAAAATTCCTAGAAGTTTACGTTTGAATTGATAGAATTGAGAAACACACTTACGAAACTTGCGTTCGGCTAGGTAAATATCTCTCCCTACTTCGCTATTTCTTATATATTTTACTAAACCTATGTAAGGTATAATGAAATACTTTCGTCTTTTTCAAAATAACTTAAAACTCATTCCCTTATTTGCTTCTAACATATTACTTTCATAGGTTTTTTTCACTCTTGTGTATTACTGGGAAACCACATCACCTGGAAAAGGGGTACACCGTTTCTGATTATTCGCCTTTCCTGTATTATAGGCAATGTTTATTCTGCCAAAAATAGACAGAGTTGTAAAATCGGTTCAAATACAATTTAAACTAAAATTATAGAATATTTTGCATTGCATGTATTTCTCCAACTTTCCCGCTGTACGCATTGTCTTGAGAGAGTTGATCATTTGAGGGGGAATAATAGAGAGAAAGACATTGCAGGGACCACATTTAAGATTTAAATATATCTGATAAATTTACTGGAAGAAGAGACAGGGATATCTGGGGAAACACACAGATTCTAGTCGGAGTTTTCCTATTGCTACTTCGCTTGAATTGGATTAGAAGGTGTTTTAGTCACTGTATTGAGCGGATGTAACGGAATTTGCTGCAATCGATCGGCGATCTTTCGAACAGTTTTCATGCTTGTTTGGAAGTTAATAAAAATAAACCAACAACACAAATAAAAGCCAAGAGTTTGAGCACAGTGTCGAATACTACGCGAAAACCTGTGTCAACCAGTAATTATTTTTTTTCTGCTCAGCAATTATATAAAACGCTGGATCAATGGCTACTCTATGTACTTTAAATATACAGCTGGCTACATGCCTTTAAGTTCAGTAACAGAGGCAGACAGCAAGCTATTGTCAGTCAAACCCTGGTGAATATGCTCTGTATTTTATTTCTTACTATTTATACATTTTTAAACAAATATATACTGTTAAAAGTACTGATAAGTGTTTCTTCAGCGCTTGCGCCGTCAAAAAAAAATCAGTAGATCTAATGTTATGCATTTCCTTCTTGGTCACAACAGAAATAACGCGTTGAGTTGTAATGTGTGTGTGTGTGTGTGTGTGTGTGTGTGTGTGTGTGTGTGTTTTTAAAACTGACTTATTTACAATATACCGTTAACCGCTAAGTACCCCGAGCTTCTCCTAATTAAACTATACAGTGCAGGAAAATCTGGTTTAAATATATGTTAAAATAATCAATTAGTATTTTCTCGCAAGCTTCCTTTTTAATCTATATGTTTAATACATTTTCACGTTATGTATAATGTGGCTTGATGAATAAAACATGAATTGTTCACAGAGATTGTGGATGGGCAAAGGAAAATCACATATTGGGGAGATTGGAAGTTGCTCTTAAAGCGACATGGCGATAGTTACCCAAGGCATTTGTGCTAAGATTTCAGATCACCGCGGCGCTTGTACGGGGTAGCTTAACGGGGCCTGGGCTCTCTCTTTCTGATTCTCTTTGGATGAAATGATAGTGGAGTTGAATGAATGAAGGATGGGTCGACGGTGGTTGTGTCTGGCGAGGGTTTTGCAGGTGCAATGGCAGCGCCCTCTGATGTTCAACGCTGACCGCCCTAAGCAATTCTCGTCTCTCCTTCACAACCCTCTCCACACCCCCAGCTGTAAATATGTACACGCAGGCAACAACAAATCTAACATCTTCTTATAAATACGCCCGACTAGCTGAGCTATTACAGGGGTTTAGATTAGAACAGAGGGGGAGGGGGAAGACACTTTTGATTACAAAAACGTAACAAAATAGGATACGAAATCTTTTGCGACGAAATAATTTGCAAAATATGTTCCGTTATAACAGCATTCAGTCTGTCGTGTTTTCCAAACATTAAAAAAAATTGTATGGTCGCACCTCTATACATTCAGAAATACCAGAATCTACAAATGTTTTCGTAACTTTCTGAAAACACGGTTTCCTTTTTTAAAAAAAAGAAAAGTTATTAATTCACATTCAAGCAAATTGTAATACAATTTTGTATACTTCTTTAAAAAAAAGTTAACATTTCTCGCGCTGTTTAGATTCTTCGCTGCCGCAGTCCGGGCAAGTTTGTATTTTCAGAGAAAAACCTTTAACCGATAATAAATCTTGGTTAATTAATTGGTATAACCAGAAGAATCTTTGTGCATTTATATAGGTTTGAACAAACAAACGAATATTTCAGTGCAAACGGGGAATTTGCGTTATTTACAACGCACCAGCGATTATGCAGTTTGCTCAAGTTTAAATGATCCTCAACAGTTTAAGAATTTGACTTTGATGTTATAGATAAATGAAATCGAATCTTTACGCAGAAAATCGTCGTCTGCATTTCACAATTGAGGTGCGGGAGTCAAGTGCTACTTAAAGGGTATCTGCAAGTAGTTGACACTCCGTTATGTTTTCGTGTACGTGTTGAAGATGGGAAACAATAATAAATACTTGTGAGATTATCTCCAAAGTCGACTGAGCTTTTCCCTTCCAAAACCGATTTTTAAGGCATTGATGTCTGCTGTACAATTTTGGCAATAAGATTTCAATGATGAAAAAAAGCAGCAGTGTAGAGCGCCGATTCCTATCAATAACATGATGTATGATGCACATTTTAGCATTTCTGTCCAAAACGACTCTTCATTCCTCAAATGAAAAAGGATGCATCTTATAAAACGTTTACCTCGAAATAACTTATGCAAATCAAATCTAACAATTTTACCGTGGAATTAACATGCTTCGACTAGCTGTTGCCCAGAATGATACTATACGAAAACAAAACTTCGAAGGACAGCGAAGACCTGTAGTTATTTCTTATATTTAATACACGAAATCCACTTTCCTTAACTAGCTAATGCACTGAAATCTTCTTCATGCCGTGTTATAACTTATATTTTCATTGGACCTAGTAACAAGCAAAAACCGCAACAGATTCCTAAACTAATAAAAATATATACAAATAAGTATTAATTGTGCTAATTCATTTATTCCGTTAAAATTATATTTGTTTATTGCTGGAGCTCAAAACACATGTTCATTCTTCGTCTGCATATCTTAATTATTTTGAATACGATCGACTTAACTATTTCAGTAAGGTTGACTTGCGATAAAACGTTTGAAAAAAAACAGTGGACTGAGGGACTCCGGCACGAGAAACAGAGATTTGATTGGCTACAGGTCCCGAAGGTTGCTCTTGAGTTTCCTCAGTGATACAAATACATCGCAGTTTAAAGTCTCACTTGATACCTTTAAGAACACAGCATTTAAGTGCAACATACTTTACAGTATGCCTTTTTAAAGGCTGGGGCGCATGTTGCAAAAATAACTGACTAACAGTTTAATAGATGATAGGAAATAGCTGTTCAGACATAAGGATTAGACATTTAAAAAAAAGATGGGTAGTTGGCTCAGACTCCACTCCCATGATCATAGACAGGCAACGCTTGAAACGAGAAACAGACAGAGCCGTGCACACGGGCGCGCACACAGACAGACAGACAGACTGACACACACACACACACACACACACACACACACACACACACACACACACTCACAGAGAGACCCTGATAGAACCATATGATACATGTAAACCCTTCAATCCAATTCATGTAAGTGTACACACACACATACACACACATCTTTAAACATGTAACATACACACAATCAGACAGTAAACCGATTAAAACATTCGCATGTCTATACCGTGTAGATAAGTTATCGAATTGACAAAAATATGAAAATGTGCTACGCAATTTATTTTTAATAAGAGTATTACATGTCTCAAATATTCTTTATTTGTAGTAGCACCTTGTATTAAAAATGATGATACCCACTGAAATACCAAAATAAAATCCAGCCTTTTTGCTATTTGTCTTGCTGCCGTGGGGATGCAAACACACACGGGGAATTCCTTCGGCAGTGCTTTGAAACTGTTCGCTACATACTACGTTCATGTTTTGGTAGACAGGTCATCAGCTGCAAGTTCCCAATAGAGTACAGAGTAAAACTTTTATTTGGACACATCGTATCTCTTTCAGACGATAACTTTGAACTGCGAAGTTTCAGTAATGTGTACTTTCATACTTTATTACGCCAATTTTTTACAATTGGCGTACATATTAATTTTAGTATCTTGTCTATTATTTTTTAACAACATTGCACAGTCTTTCTCCATTTAATATTACTGAATTAGTTCGAAACTATAGTAAATTTCCCAATTAGCATTTTGGAAGATTATCTACTTGGTTACTATCTAAAAAACTGGAAAAAAATGTCAAGATATAACTATGATATTTTTACAATTGGCGTACATATTTTAATTTTGCGCGGTTATAAATATTTTTACAGGTAGCGCGTGTTTACTTTTAACATTTACATTCGATGTTCGATGTTTCAGAGACTGATGTGCTACAAACTAGTTTTCTTATATATAAATCAAATATCATAAGATGAAAATATACCTTTCACGGAATTTATTTATCAAATATTATGTTGTAGAATCGCACATTTAAAGTATTTTTCTAGAAATAATATGCATCGAATGCAAGCCTTCTAATAACAATATATTCGTTTTTTTTCAATTACATGCTGCCTTGAAATTTTATACCATATGCCAATCTTATTTATTAAAATCATTAAAATATTCATCCTATTTTAGACCGCAATACAATATGTGGATCAACAAGATAATTTCAAAACAAGCGAATTCAACTTGAGTTTTGATTGCAAAATAATTGAATATAGATAATCGGCGATGATTTGCATATTGCAGTTTGCAAAGCACTGATTGGAGTTAGCTGACCTGTTGCCCTAAAGGTCTATGGCGTCGGTGGTTTCATTGCAGCAACTGAGAGGCTCAGAATAGGGAATTTCCCTTCGCATCGACCTTCTAGCCAACCAACACCTCACCTGGACACCTCACGTGATTTCCCAGGACAGGCATTGTGACGTCTTCCATTGACAGGTGACGCGTTCGATCGGAAAGGTTGTCAAAGGTGCTGTTCGCAAAGGTTTGTGGGTGTTGTAGTTTACTCATGTGCTTCAGTTACATTTGACTTGCTTGGGTTTCGTCCCAAACAAACTACAATACCCAGAGAAAAAAGGAAACAAACGCTCAGCCAGAAAAGTGCTCGTTTCCAAGAGTGCCTAATCTTTTTCTGTGAATGCACTTTAGTAATAGATTATTGGCTCTCTCTTTCAGTTACTGGTCACCATGCATTGATAATTAACTCACTGCTTGTTTATATACGATTCTTTGCAGTATTCGTTTTATCACCTGAGCATCCCCATCGTAATATTGAGGTCCGCTTACACAGAACGGGGACTACGTTTCACTGTCCCTTATTTTATATATTGAATCTTAAACGTTTGAAGATAAATTATTGATAAAGCTAGTACTAAAAGGAAATTACAACGTCAGAAAGTTCAGGATAATTCAACGTATGCATAATACGTAATTTTCTGATTCGATCTGATTCTGACTTGTTATAGTCATGGCCATTTCTGCGACCAGGGACACCTACTATACATTACATCTAGCCTTATTTCATTGCACTTGAATATTTTGAAACTATCTACGAATAGTTTTTGTTGGCGATTAACTATCAATAGGAATCACACGACACTGAACGAAACATACTGCACCGTTGACCCATCGATTAAAATGAGTAACTGGTTTATGGAACAGTCAAAGTGTTGGAGAATTGTCTTTCTCTGGCTTACTAATTGACATCAACAATGTGTAAAATCAAAAGGCATCAGAAAAAAAAGTTCTAAGCTGATATCACGATCGAGAAAACATTTGTTCCGTTGCTGAAACATGTTCTTTTATCATCTAGCTCCTCGATTTCTACATATATATGTACACAGAATTGAAAATATTAAATGACTCACGCATAAGACAATTATTATTCCCTGCGACTAAATGTAACAAATTTCATTGTATGCCTTACGTTACAGAAGCTCAGCTTGTTCTTGACAATGGTCCTCTGATCGCTAGACAGCAGCTATAGTTGTGAATCAACTATATAATGCTGTAGAAGCCAATCTTCTCCCCACTTAATTTTAAATCACGCTTGACAATTAGGACAAAATTACCATTAAACTTAGATACATCAGCTTTGAGTTATTGAATTCTACTTCTCCCTTATATATAAAAAGAAGATAAAAGTGCATTAATACAACTTAGATCAGATCTTTCAGATGTGCTTCTGTATGTATTTTGCAAACCACATTTGAAGAAACAACATCACAGTTTAGAATCCAGTTGCTGGGGTTGTTAAATTTGCTTCAATGCTGAATTACTATTATTCACCATTTACTTATTGATAGTTGAGAATGCACCAAAACCACAGAGTTTATGTTTAATGAGTGAGATATTTTCCACTCTTAATGCATATTGTATTAAAATTTACACAATCACGTCAGCTTGGTGATGAATCAGAAGGACACAAGTTCAGCACATTATTCAGACTGAGTCTAGTGCTGCAGTGATGGACATCTTTTCACCAGATGTTAAAATGAAGGTCTTTCCACCTGATGAGATGAACATAAAAGACGCATGATACTATTTCATAGGCATGATCAATCTTCTCGAGTCCAATATTATGAAAAAGCAAATGTACTGACCAATTTTGTTCATTACTCTGTGCAAGTTGGATACTACAGTTATCTGAAAAAAAAGAGTGATTGCTCTTCAAAAGTAGTTCATTATTTTGAATTTCAACCACGTTAAATATATGGAGGCACTATATAAAGAAGACTCTTTCTTAAATTTCAACAGTAACCATATTTCTATATATTTAGAACTGTAACTATACCTATAAATTGAGCGTGCATTGATGTAGCACCCACTGCTTTCTCCAGGTAGCCAGAAATACTTTGCAGTCAGTTGCATAATTTATAAGTTAAAACCGAAAATTGTTGGGTACACAGCTGTTCAGATCATGCTGTAGAAAGAACAGGAACATTCATGATTCAAGTGTATGGCTCCATCGTTAAGCTGCGAGGTATTTACCAATGAGCTGTATTTTTGTTAAAAGAAGAACAGTGATAGGGGACAGTGGAAAGGAAAACATTATGGTACTTCTCGGTGCATGGTTATGGCAGCACATATGTAACGTTATGCATGGGTAGAGTTTCAGAGGTTACTCCCACTGCCACTTAATGTTTTGCAAAAATGACCAATTGCAGTTTACCATTTTTCATGTTGAAATTAAAGTGGGAGACTGGGTGTGTCCCTAAAATTACTTTTTGAGTAATATATTAAGAAACTGAATTACATCATTTCCTAAGAGATCATAAAACAATTACTTGAATATTTATTTATATTCCCCAAAAATATTTGAAATGAGCCCCGTCTTTATCAAATATTGCATTTCTTTACATAGACAACACAATAACTAAAACCACATCAAACTGCATCGCCTTGTCACTTGTGAAAGATGCAATTGTCATAAAAATGACAAATAGCATTTACACTAACACAAAAAGAACACTTTTCTCAGATGTTGTTACTCCTTTACAGTTCTAATTAAACTTATACATGCCATAAAGAAACAGATATGCTATTAATAAATCCATTACTTGATGCTAAACTGAAGTGTTATTGGAATGACGTTTTATGTCCATCTATTATATGATGGGTTTAGCGCTGCTTTTAAAAATTGTTAACAATACACTTTAATGAAGAATATTTCCAGTAATAGCCACATACTAAAGCTTCATTAAATTACTATGGCGTGCACAGGAGTGCACTTTCAAATTGGAAACAAAAAAAAAATTAACTTAATTTCAAGCCCAGGTATTCTTCCTTTTGCTGAACATCAGTGAATACAGTAAATGTTAGTTTTCTAAAAGGAGTCTTCAGTTTCTAGGCATTCTTAGTAGCTCTGTGACAGTGGTGTTCATTTTCCCACAAGAAAGCAGCTGCTGTTGGCTGTATAAAGAGTCTGAACTGGAAAGGGTCTATTAATATAATGGTATGCAGTTCTATGTGCTAACAATCGAATCTGCACATCAAGATGAAGGAACAATTCCAGTGATACTATATTTGCTTACTGGTTTTTAATTTTCTTTTCAAAATGATATAGAAATAAGATGTTTACAAAACCACAGGCCATTATAATATTAGAAACTTTTCACTTGAGAGTACAGGATTTTTTAGAGACAGTGAACTGACTTTCAGTTCTGTCAGTATAGTTTACTGAATGAATAAAGCCCCTTAGGTAGACTGATATCTGCCACAGGCCACCCAACATTATGATTCCCAGAGATTCCTTTTTTAGGTGAAACTGTCAGAGATACCCTCCCACTGAATCAGTCTCTGGAAATAGCCAACAAGAATCTGGAATAGCTTGGCAGGGATTCAGTAACGATTACTAAATATTTGTTTAAATCCTTCTGTTTTCTTCGTTCCGAATAACGTTTGAGATTTCAGTCTTTACTCTGGAACACACGACAGAGGCTAGGTTGCCAGTTTTCCAGAGCCTTATTAGGAATACAAATTAGGTCATTTTCCAATCCAGTGCAGTACTTAAATAGGATCACAGTCCAGGACATCTTTCACGTATTCTCAAGCTACCTATGGCATCTAACAACCAAGCATACTTGGTATGTAATCATACCTCATAATGATCTTATTAAGATTGAAGGTAAAATTCAAACACTTCTAATACTTTGGCCATAATTTTACCCAGTGCATTTTGAAAAATAGTCCAGTTAATGTTGTTTGTTTTCATGGAGTGAAACACCTTCTTTTAAACATTTATGCTATTTCATTTTTTTCCTTTTAAAGTTCATAATAAAATCATAAATACAGTATTTGGATCACCACTGCAAACATCATCACTTTTGCTTTAACTACTGAAAGGAACTATAGTTATATGAAAATACATATTTAATTTTGCTGGTCAGGCATCTTCCTTAGCTCTCCCTTTGTAACTTATTCTTGCAACCAAAACCTACATTTGGATAAACCCTAGACAGAATAGCCTAAGGAACTTGGAATTAGGAATTTAGGCAAGTTTCATATTCTGGTACACAGAATGTCAACACCAATGTCCATTAAAACAACTTCAATATCTTGCAGTTACCTTTAAAGACATGAGAATGTAACATTAGAAATAAAAGTAGGCATTTAGCCACACAATCCTACTCCATTGTTCAGAAAGATACTGTTTGATCTTTTACCTTAGCATTGCTTTCTTAAACAAACCCTATATCCCCTGACTCCCCTAATCTACCATTCAGAATATAATGCACAAACTACACCTCATTTAGCCGTCAGTGATCCTGTGATTAATGCAGAGAAGATTTATGGATACTTCAGTACATGATGTCGATTTAGAGTTTATCAATTTCCCTCTACATTTGACACTATTTTCATGCTTCTTATTTCTCTACTCTACTGTTCCTTGTTGTGCAAGTTTTATTATTTTAATTCACATGGGTAGTCTTTCTCCAGAGAATCAAGCATCTAATTCACTGCAATACTGAAGGAATGTTGTAAAGTTGGCAGTGTTGTCATTCAGATCAGATGCTTAGCGATAATACAATCAGTTTTCTTAGATGGACGTGAAACATCCGAAAGCTTTACGCCAACAATATTTAAAGGTCTAAAGAAAGTGGATGTTTCCTATAGTGGGAAAGTCTAGAACCAGAGGACACAACTTTGGAATCTAGAACAGAGATGAGGCGGAATTTCCTTAGCCAGGGGGTTACGAATCTGTGGAATTCATTGTCACAGATGATAGTGGAGGCCAAGCCATTGGGTATATTTAAAGTGAATAGGTTCTTGATTAGTAAGGGCATTAAAGGGTATAGTTGAGAAGGCAGGAGAAGGGGTCTGAAAGAGTTAATAACTTAGCCATTATGAAAGACCGGGCAGAACTGATGGGCCAAATGGGCTAATTCTGCTTTATGTCTGATAGTCTTATGCTATACTGAGAGATTCTCCTGATGGCAAAGTCAAAATATATTTTTCAATCATCCATGCCACCATAAACAGGACATCTAGCAAATTATTACACTGCTGTTTGTGGGATATGCGAATAAACTGCAGCACTTATTATAACACCAAGTACAAATCAAAAGTATTTCATTTGTTGCAAAGAGCATTGAGATACACTGAGTGTTAAAGCACAACTTTTTAAAAAAATCTTAGTTTAAAAAAGGGGGGAATAAGAACAAGTTAATGTATGTTGTTTATAGAATTGTGAAAGGTTTTAGTGTAATGCATACGGGCCTTTTCTGGACAGAACCAGAGGATCAATTGCATTACCATATGATTTTATGTATGATTGCCAACCCAAATGAGGTGGCTGGTAGGAAAGGAATCTGAAACTCACCATAACTCAATTAAGAATATTACTTATTAAGCATATTTGGAGAAAATAGGTGTGTTTGAAGTGGGAAGTCTTGCACCTTTTAAAGAAAGAACAAATAAAGGACAGGATTTAGGAAGTTTGCAGAGCCTTGAGTAGAGAGTGAGGCAGAGGGGATTAGTTTCGAATTGCTCTAACAAAGAACATGAAAGGATTGGTTCAGTGATCTATTTCTGCATTTAAATATTTACAGAAATGTAAATAACTAGTTACTAACTTCACATGTTCAATTATAAAACAGACTGCCATCTAGTTTAGTGGATTAATTAAAGTACTCTGGAAAGGGCATTGGCAGGAGAGGGGTAGAGGTCCTGTCCAGTAAGTTTAGGGATTTAGGAAGGAAAGCTGAAGAGCAGGACCTCCAAGGTGGTAATCTCCAGATTTCGCCCAGTGCCACGAGCTAGTGAAGGTCAGAACAGAAAGGTAGCGCAGGTGAATGAGTGGCTGAGGAGATGGTGCAGGGGACAGGGTTTCAAGATCTTGGATCTTTGGAATCTTTTCTGGGGAAGAGATGACCTGTACAAGTGGGATGGGTTGCACATGAACCAGAGGGGAACCAATATCCTGGGAGGGAGGTTTGCTAATTTTTTTGAGGAGGGTTTAAACTAGATTTGCAGGGGAGTGGAAACCAAAATGAAGAGGCAGAGGATTGGGCAGTTGGTGCACAAGTAGTGACAGGTTGTAGGGAAGGATAGGCAGATGGTAGAGCAAAGAAGCACTCAGCCAGATGGTTTGAGATGTGTCTATTTTGATGCAAGGAGTATCATAAGCAAGGCAGATGAACTTAAAGCATGGATCGATACGTGGAACTATGATGTTGTGGTCATTACTGAGACTTGGATGTCTCAGGGGCAGGAATGCCTGCTGAGTGTGCCAGGCTTTAGATGTTTCAAAAAGGACAGGGAGGGAGGCAAGAGAGTTGGTGGAGAGGCACTGCTAATCAGGGATAGTATCATGGCTACAGGAAAAAAGGAAGTTATGGAGGGATTGTCCACTGCATCACTGTGGGTGGAAGTCAGAAATAGAAGAGGGCAATAACGTTACTGGGTGTTTTTTATCGACCCCCCAATAGTAACAGAGACATTGAGGAGCAGATAGGGAGGCAGATTCTGGAATGGTGTAATAATAATAGGGTTGTTGTGATGGGTGATTTTAACTTTCCTAATATTGGCTGGCATCACCTGAGAGTAAGGGGTTTTGATGGGGTGGAGTTTGGTAGGTGTGCTCAGGAAGGTTTCCTGACACAATATGTATGTAAGCCAACTAGAGGAGAGGCTGTACTTGATCTGGTATTGGGAAATGAACCTGGTCATGTGTCAAATCTCTCGATGGGAGAGCATTTTGGAGGTAGTGATCACAACTCTATTTCCTTTATCATAGCACTGGAGAGGGATAGGAACAGAAAATTTGAGAAAACATTTAATTGGGGTAGGGGGCATTTGCATGACATTCTGCATAGGTATGTTCATTGAGACAGGGAAAGGATGGTAGGGTAAAAGAACCATGGTGTATAAAGGATGTAGAAAATCTAGTTAAGAAAAAAAGACAGGAGTGCCAGCAAGGAGTTCAAGAATGAAATTAGGAGAGCCAGAAGGGGTCATGAGAAGGCCTTGGTGAGCAGGATTGAGGAAAACCCCAAGGCATTCTACAAGTATGTGAAGAGCAAGAGAATGAGTTGTGTGAGAATAGGACCAATCAGGAGTGAGAATGGAAACATGTGCATAGAGCCAGAGGAGGCAGTGGAGGTATGTAATGAATGCTTTGCTTCAGTATTCACCAGTAAAAAGGACCTTGGCAATTGTGGGGATGACTTACAATGGACTGAAACGCTTGAGCATATAGACATTAAGAAAGCGGATGTGCTGGAGCTTTTGAAAGGTATCAAGTGATATGAGTCTCTGGGACCAGGTAAGATATACCCCAGGCTACTGTGGGAAGCAAGGGAGGAGAGTGCTGAGCCTCTGCCGATGATCTTTGCATCATCAATAGGGACAGGAGAAGTATCAGAGGATTAGAAGGTTGCAGATGTTATTCCCTTGTTCAAGAAAGGGAGTAGAGATAACCCAGGAAATTATAAACCAGTAAGTCTTACTTTAGTGGTGGGTAAATTGTTGTAGAAGATCCTGAGAGGCAGGATATATGAGCATTTGGAGAGACATAATCTGCTTAGGGATAGTCAGCATGTCTTTGTCAAAGACAGGTCATGCCTTACAAACCTGATTGAATTCCTTGAGGATGTAACAAAAACACATTGATGAAGGTAGAGCAGTGGATGTAGTGTATATGGATTTCAGTAAGGCATTTGATAAGGTTCCCCATGCTATGCTTATTCAGAAAGTAATGAGGCATGGGATCCAAGGAGACCTTGCTTTGTGGATCCAGAATTGGCTTGACCATAGAAGGCAAAGGCTGGTGGTGGATGATTCGTATATTGCATGGAGGATGGTAACCGGTAGTGTTCTGCAGGGATCTGTTCCGGGACCCCTCCTCTTCGTGATTTTTACAAATGATCTGGATGAGGAAGTAGAAGGGTGGGTTAGTAAGTTTGCTGATGACACAAAAGTTGGGGGTGTTGTGAATCATCTGGAGGGTTGTCAGAGGTTACAGCACAGCATCAATAGGATGCAGAACTGGGCTGAGAAGTGGCAGATGGAATTCAACTCAGATAAGTGTGAGGTGGTTCACTTTGGTAGGTCAAATTTGAAGACAGAATATAATATTAATGGTAAGACTCTTGGCCATGTAGAGAATCAGCGAGATCTTGGAGTCCATGTCCACAGGTCACTCAAAGCTGCTGTGCAGGTTGACAGTGTGGTTAAGAAGGCATATGATGTGTTGGCCTTCATCAATTATGGGATTGAGTTAAGAGAAGTGAAGTAACATTAAAGCTATATAAAACCTTAGTTAGATCCCACTTGCAGTACTGTGCTCAGTTCTGGTCACTTCATTACAGGAAGGATGTGGATACTGTTGAGAGAGTGTAGGGGAGATTTACAAGGATGTTGCCTGGATTGGAGAGCATGCCTTATGAGAATAGGTTAAGTGAACTTGGCCGTTTCTCTTTGGAGCAATGGAGGATGAGAGGTGACTTGTATGAGATGATGAGAGGCATTGATCGTGTGGCTAGCCAGAGGCTTTTTCCCAGGGCTCAAATTGCTAACATGAGGGGGCATAGTTTTAAGGTGCTTGGAAGTAGGGACAAGGAGGATGTCAAAGGTAAATTTTTCACACTGAGAGTGGTGAGTGCGTGGAATGCTCTGTCAGCAAGTGTGGTGGAGGCGGATACTATAGGGTCTTTTAAGAGACTCTTAAATAGGTACACAGAGCTTAGAAAAAGTGAGGGCTATGTGGTAGGGAAATTCTAGGCAGCTTCTAGAATAGGATACATGGTCGGCACAACATTGTGGGCCAAAGGGCCTGTAATGTGCTGTAGATTTCCTACGTTTCTAAAGGAATTCCATTTTTTCTTTTTAGTTATAAAGTTATTTTCTTTTTCATCCTGTTCTTGTTGTGCTTGAATTAATGAGAAAGTAGATAAGTGAACTACCCATTCTTATACCTGTAACAATAACTAAGTCCAAGGAACAGAATCCTTTCAGATTAATTCATGCTCTAACTCTCCTTGTAAGTATACCTCAGCTGCTGAATATTTCCTTGCAGCGATGATCCAAAATTGAAGAATTCGCTGATTGTGGGGCGGAATGGAGCAGATGTAAAAGTGTAATACAATTCCATAATATTCCGTATTGGTCCGAATGCAGTAGATCACCAGGCATGGAAATAAAGCAGCTTCTTGCTTTCAAATGGAATGGAATGATTAGTGCCAAAGAATGAAATGGAAGGAAATAATTTGCTTGGGTTGTCTGAACTCAAGACAATGAAATGAGTTAGATGGAATGAACAGATTCTTCCTATTTAAATCCTTTAAAGTCTTCATTTCTCTTCAACTATGAACCCAGTAGTATTTGCAGCTCTGGGTGAGGAAATGGTGTCCAAATTGTCGTACCAATAGGCGTGACTTTTTCATCTTGCCTATAACATCCAGTGCAGCTTTGATGGTGTACTTAATTCCAGGAAGTTCTGCTAAGAAAAACTAATATGTTTTTCACCTTCTTTGGTTGGATGTAAACATCCCCACACACTACAATTAGAATAAGCTCACATTTAAAGTGCAACCTAACTATCTTCCCTCCAAAACTTCCTTTGCTGCTTGTGAAGCCATGTTGTATGAAAATATTTGTTATGTTTCCCCAAATTGTTTTTTTTTGCACCATTTATTTTAACTTAACTATTTAATGGACATAGAGTATACATACACTTAACTGTAATGCAGTTTCTTTCTCTATATTCATTTATCATGTATTTCGTTGTACTGTTGCAGTAAAGTTAACTAATTTCATGATATAAGTTGGTGATATTAAACCTGATTCTGTTTCCAAATAAAAATGGAGACTTACTTCAACAACAGCTTCAGAAATGCTGTGGAGAATTTTGAAATGTACTTTTGTAAATATAAGTCTTTCTATTTGTTGTACATCATTTGATTTTAATTACCCATTTGCAGCCCAAGTATGCAGATTTATAGTAGGATGACTTTTAAAATATTAAGTCTGAGACATGGGTTGTGCTGATAAGGCAAGTTGATTCCTGGCTGCCCTTGGGAAGATGTTATGGGTCTTTTCATCAACCGAGGCAGTCACATGCTGAAGGTGCTTCTAAAATGCTTCCGGTAGACTGTTCTGAAGATACTTTATTTTCTGCATACATCCCATAGGGAACACATCCTACAAACATAGTTCACAGGCAGTACAAGTTGTAGGTGTTTAAGACACTGAAATAAAAAAAAATGAAACAAGATTCTGAATTGCTGAATATTTGTTTGCTGTTTGTCAGAAAATGTAAACAATAAGTTCCTCTTTCATTGTCTCCCTGACTGTGGATCCCAGAGTTTTTCTCACCTTGATCTTCCTTGGGTAGTGCTACCTGTCCCTCACCCCCAAGCTTACAGGCATCAACCAATAATCCCCCGCTACCACTTACCCAACCTACCTCACCCACTAATCTCCCAGCATCACACCTAGGCATGGACAATCCGTCATTACCATCCCCGTTTCTGGCAGTGAACCCCTGATATGAGCAACAACTAACCTCTAACCTCTCCCCAGGGGAATACAGATCACCTGACATGAGCATCTTTGACTTGCTGATCACATACCCTTGGATCACTGAGCCGTCCTACACCTTCTCCCCCGAGACTGATCATTTCAGCCTCCACACCTACCAACCAACCAACCCCTTTCACCAATCCTAGAGATCCTCAAGTCACCAACACCACAACCTTGACTAACAATCACAGACACAGCTATCACTGATAATCCACAGCACCTTTACCTCCTACATCACTCATACCTAAAAATCTATCTCTACATAAATATACTTAGCAACCTACCCAACTAATTTTAGTAGAAATTTGCAAAGAATCATTACCACTTTTGGAGATTTTTTTTCTCATTTCCATCCTGAATGGCAGATATTTTATTTTGAAACTGTGATCTCTGGTTTCAGACAGATAGAAACATAATCTCTACATCTACTCTGTTAAGACTAGTAGGAATTTTCTACTTTTCAATGAAATGACTTCTCATTTTTTTTTGAATTATTAAATATGACCAGTCTACTTAAGTTCTTCTCATGGAATAAACCCACCAACCCAATAATCAGTCTGGTAAACCTTAGTTGCATGATCACAATCAATGGAATATCCTTCCTTGGGCAGGGAAACCACACTTGCACACAATATTCCAGATGAGGACTCATCAAGGAGCTATATACAAGATGATATTCCTGCTCCCATGCTTCGCTCATCCATAAACTCCTCCTTCCCTGATCCTGAACCTAGATTTACCAGGAATCCTCTGTATTCTCTTCACTGGTGCAGCTGGTAAAGTTAAAGCCTTTTGTAGTGTGAGATCAGTTCAGAAAGGCCTGACATGGTGATCCACAGAAGCCACTAAATTCCCAAATGACCAAAACAATCACTGATGCATGGATTCTTGCAGGCACCATGGAAATTCCTGATAGTGAGATCAGTTCAGAAAGACCTAGAAAGAGTGGATGTGGAAAAGATATTTCCAGAAGTGGGAGAGTGTAGGACTGCAGGGCACAGCCTTAGAATAAAAGCACGTCCCTTTAGGACAGAGATAAGAAGGAATTTCTTTATCCAGAGGGTGGCAAATCTGTGGAATTCATTGCCAAAGATGGCTTTGGAGGCCAAGTCATTGGGTATATTTAAAGCAGAGGTTCTTGATTAGTAAGAGAGTCAAAAGAGATAGCAGGAGAATGGAGTTGAAAGGGAAAATTAACCAGCCATAATCGAATTGTGGAGCAGACCTGATGGGCCAACATAGTTTAATTTTGCTTCTATGTCATCTGATAGGAAGTAGAATCATGTCAGGAGATTAAACTCCACAGAGCTCTCAGGCAGAAAATTCCAAAGATTCACTATCCTCTGTGTGAAGAACTTCTCTCTAATCCATAGCCAAACCTTTGTTATGGATCAGTGGCATTAGTTCTAGACACCCCAACCAGGAGAAAAATCACTTCTGTATTTATTCTTTTAAACCTGTTAGAATCATGTATGCTTCAATCAGGTTATCAATAAGGAAAAGGGTAGCAAGTAGATAGGAACACCACCAGTCGCAGGTTCTCCTCCAAGTCTTACCTCATGCTGTTTCAGTATTTCTGTTACCTTATCATAGCTGGGTGTAAATTGTGGGACTACTTTCATCATAAGGATTGCAGCAATTTAAGACCAGCACCTTCTGGAGGATTATTGACTCAAAGTCAGTAAGAGATGAAAGAGCTGACTGTGGACTTCAGGAAGGGTAAGATGAAGGAACACATACCAATCCTCATAGAGGGATCAGAAATGGAGAGAGTGAGCAGTTTCAAGTTCCTGGGTGTCAAGATCTCTGAGGACCTGACCTGGTCCCAACATATCGATGCAGTTATGACGAAGGCAAGACAGCGACTATACTTCATTAAGAGTTTGAAGAGATTTGGTATGTCAACAAATACACTCAAAAACTTCTATAGATGTACCGTGGAGAGCATTCCGACAGGCTGCCTCACTGTCTGGTATGGGGGTGCTACTGCACAGGACCAAAAGAAGCTGCAGAGGGTTGTAAATTTAGTTGGCTCCATCTTGGATACCAGCCTACAAAGTACCCAGGACATCCTCAAGGAGCAGTGTCTCAGAAAGGCAGCTTCCATTATTAAGGACATCCAGCACCCAGGGCATGCGCTTTTTTTACTGTTACCATCACTGGTACAGAAGCCTGAAGGCACACACTCAGTGATTCAGGAACAGCTTCTTTCCCTCTACCATCTGATTCCTAAATGGACATTGAACCCTTGAACACTACTTCCCATTTTTATTATATATTATTTTTGTGTTTTGCACAACTTTTGATCTATTTGATATATGTATAACTGTAATTGATTATTTATTTATTTATTATTTTTCTTCTGTACACTATTATGTATTGCATTGAACTGCTGCTGCTGCTAAGTTAACAAATTTCACGACCCATGCCAGTGATAAAAAACCTGATTCTGATTCTGATTATTAGAATGAACAATAAACACTGATGTCATCCATGAATAATAACATTACCTGAGTACTGTTGACAGGGAATGAAGGGCACCTTGAAAGCTGGTGCCCACAAGCAATCTGAATGAGCGGGCTGATCTTGGAGAATCTCAGTAACATAGATGACAATTTCACTGAAACTCCCCACAACATCGCCTTGTATCATTGATGTTTGTGGCATTCTGAGCAGGCTGACAATAGCAAATTATTGTGAAACCAGAGAAACAAAGTAATAAGGAGAGTCAGAATCAGGCTTAATATCCCTGGCATATCAAAGCTCAAAGTGCACTTACTATCAAAATATGTATGCAGTATACAACCCTGAGATTCGTCTTCTCCACTGACAGCCATGAAACAAAGAAAACCATGGAACCTGTTCCAAAAAAATAACGTCCTTCCTGCGCATGCAAAAAAAAATTGCACAAATGGCAACAAGAACATCCACCACCCCCACCCGCAAGAAAAACAAACTGCGCAGACAGGAGCAAGCATAAGTTATGAAATTCGTTGTTTTGCAGCAGTGTTACATTTCACTACAATGTCTATCACTCCTCTTATTTCCCTAGTGACCTCCACAGAGATGGAGGAAGTTTGTAATGGTCATGAAGGCTTGGTGGTAGAATGCAGAACTTCAGCTGTTGACCACTTTCAGCAGCTGCCCTACTGTTACCATGGATGGCATTGCTTCATGTTGTGTTGAGTGATCATGCAATAATCCTGACCAAAAAACGTATTGTTTCCTGAATACTTCTGGGTGTATCTTATGGATTTTGAGCTATTGATCATGAAAATAACCATGAAATTTCTCAATTGTGCACCAATTTTTTGGAATCACCTTTATTTGTTATTTCAATTCATAATTCAAGTCAATTAAAATGTTGCCCACAATGTAAGCTGAATAGTTTTCTATCTTGTCCAAGCATGCTTGGGCATGTTTTGTGATGCCAGCATGACTCACAACAGTGGCATCTTTTTATTGATTCTTCAGTGTTAAGCCTGAAGGCTGAGCTGCTACACATTGACAATGTGCACCCTTCAACACCAATTGGCTCTGCAGTACACATGAAAGAAAACTACCGAAATTTGGAAGTCTTGTTGAAACACATACAGTACAGCAACTACAACTGGAACATCAGTGGTGACCTGAAAGTTGTAGTGCTGCTACTAGGAATGCAGCTCAGATATAACAAGCACTGTTGTTTCATTTGCGAATGGGATAGCCGTGCTAAAGAATCTTATTACATTAAAAAGGATTTAATATAAGTGGTTGGTCCTAGAGCAGAAAAGTGAGGCACATAAACCATGTAGATCCAACAAAGATATTTTTGCCTCTTCTTCATATAAAACTGGGTCTTCTGAAAATATTGTGAAAGCGATAAACACAGAAGGTGAAGGATTTCGATATTTACACAGATGCTTCCCAGAATAACTGGTGCCAAGATTAAGAAAGACATTTTTGTTGATCCACAATCCAATCATTGAGATTCCATCAATGACAGGCAATTCAAAGAATTTCTAGTGGGACGGGAGAAAAGTGCATGGAAGGCATTCAAGGATGTTTTTGAAAAGTTTCTTGGCAACTACACAGTACCAATCTATGTGTAGCTGGTTGACAACATGCTTCAAGTATACCAAACCATGAAGTGCAACATTCATTTCCTGCATTCTCATTTAAACTTCTTCCCTGCACATCTTGGCACTGTCAGGCACGAGCATGGTGAAAAGTTTCACCAGGACTTTGCAGTCATGGAGAAATGATATCAGAATAATTGGAATCCATCAATACTAGCTGATTATTGTTGGTCATTTAAATGAAAAGTTTCAGACATTGAAAACAAATGAAAATCGTCAACAAAACATTCTTAGCTTAGTTGGACAGTTGCAAAACATCTGCACTGTTATGTAATTAAACACATTGTATTCAACACAAGTTAGTTTCATGTTTCTCCAAGTTCTTATGTAATACAAGCAGACTGAAATTATATTTGTATTCAGCTTCAAGTGGTCTATCATACATACAGAAAATATGTGAGGAAGCAACATGTTGGAAAAAAAATCCTGTCCAGTAAGAGGGTAACATATACCTGTTACCTTGTGGCAATGCTGTGAAATTTGAATCCTATGTTACGGGCCAAACAGCTGCTTATCTGGAGGTGTACACCGTCTACCCTCATACAGAATGGGCACTTCAAGGGATGGAAGTGCAATGTATACATTCAATCACAGTGACAAAACTGCAGTTAAAATCTAAATTCATCCAGTTTTGGAATGGTACAGCACAAAAAATCGGTCTCCCAGCCCAACTTGTCCATGCTGATTATGATGCCTGTCTATACTAATCCCATTTGCCTGTATTAAGCCATATCCCTTTCCTACTTTCCTATCCAAGTTTCTGTCCAGATGCCTTTTAAACTTTGCAATTGTATTTGTGTATGTCACTTCTCCTGGCAGCTTGTTCTGTTAAACCACTACCGTCAGATCTTTTTTAAATCCCTCCCCTCAAATTTAAATCCTTTGGTTTTAGGTTCAATGTTAGTGCAGTCCTCTTTCAACTCCTGCCCGTGTTTCATGTTATCTGAGCACAGCTTTATCCCAAAACAGTTTCTGGTTTAAAGTATCTGATATGCTGAAAGTTGCTCAATGCCCAGATCACGGAGGTTCAGGAGTTAAAATATGTCCCGGGCCTGTTTTTGGCTGCCGCAGATGCAATTTGAACTGGCACTCAGGCGCTCATGGAAAATAGGCTCAGAATTAAACTTCAGGCATTACATTCTCCTTTCCAGATTTTACTTGGATCCGCAACAAAAATATTAAAAAATTAAAACAATGGGAACGTCATCACAATGAGTTTGGGAAAACTTGCTGGGTAATGTTATGACATATATCGCCTCAGAACGTCTGACTGATTAACATTTGTAGTGTTGGAATAACAAATTTGTTACCCATGCAATGTGCTGTTGAACGTATATATTGGTCAGATGTATCTTCACTCCAATATTAAAAATGAAAGTTTTCAGCTATCTAAGTACTAGCTGTTAGAACCACCTTCTTTTTGATGTAGCCTGGAGGAAACACCACCCCTAAGTGATGAATTCATCACATTTCCATTTCTGAATGCTTAACTGGATATCTAGCACAGTAATACCAAACAGCAAATTGATGAATAATACATAACCAGTTAATAAATTGCTGGTCCTATCTAACTAGATGTTAATGCAGCTTTGTAATTCCTAATTAGATATGCTCTCCAATATTTGAAGTGACTTACTGTAGGAGTAATTTTAGATAAGCTGTTTGCAACTGAATGCTAAGCCCCCATTTGTAGAAATAAACAGAACATATTTCAATCACTTTTAGCACAATATTATCCATTGCCAAAAATGCATATGACCAGTGATAGCAGATTGCTTCTAGCTTATACTGCCAGCAGGTTTTAAGTTTCTAATACTTTGCCTTCTATCATTTTGGTGATAAATACATATTTTTGTTATTTGATACTCACTGAAGCTAGGGGTACAACAAACTCATTGTAACCAGCTACAGCTTGACAGAGTTATAATTCAGATGTTGCTTGAGGAAAGTGAAATGGAGAACTATTCTCATGTTTCTCTAAGAAATTCATTTGGTCTCTAAGATTGAAAGAGCTTTGAACAAAATAAAAGCTCATTACTGTCTAGTAGCATCTACATTTTAAGTCCTGATGAATGGTCTCAGCCTGAAATGTCAACTGTTTATTCCCCTCTATAAGATGCTTCCTGATCTGCTGAGTTTCTCCAGCACTGTGTGTTACTCTACTTTGTAAGTGTAGTTGCTATATAATAGATTGTGTCATGCATTGGCTCACTGTCCTATCATAGAGGGAACATAAATTTTCCTATCCTTCATAAACCTGAATGATTAGAACCATAGAACAGCACAGAAAACAGGCCATTTGGCCCTTCTAGTCTGGGCCGAAACTTTAGTTTGTTAGTCCAATTGACCTGTATCCAGTCCATAACCCTCCAGACCTCTCACATCCATGTATCTATCCAATTTATTCTTAAAACTTAAGTGAGCCTGCATTAACCACATCAGATGGCAGCTCGTTCCACACTCTTACCACTCTCTGAGTGAAGAAGATCCCACTAAACCTTTCCCCTTTCACCCTAAAGCCATATCCTCTTGTATTTATCTCTCCTAATCTAAATGGAAAGAGCCTACTTGTGTTTACTCTGTCTAAACCCCTCATAATTTTGTAAACCTCTATCAAATCCCCCCTCATTCTTCTACTCTTCAAGGAATAAAGTCCTAACCTGTTCAATCTTTCCCAGTAACTCAACTCCTGAAGACCTGGCAACATCCTAGTAAATCTTCTCTGTACTCTTTCAATCTTACTGATATCCTTCCCATAGTTAGGTGACCAGAACAGCACACAGTACTCCAAATCTGGCCTCACCAATGACATCACCATAACATCCCAACTCCTATACTCAATACTTTGATTTATGAATGCCAGGATGCCAAAAGCCTTCTTTACAACCCTGTCTACCTGTGACACCACTTTCAGGGAATTATGTACCTGAACTCCCAGATCCCTTTGTTCCTCCGCACTCCTCAGAGCCCTACCATGTACTGTGTATGTCCTACCTTGATTTGTCCTTCCAAAATGCAACACCTCACACTTGTCTGCATTAAATTCCATCTGCCATTTTCTGGCCCATTTTTCCAGTTGGTCCAGATCCCTCTGTAAGCTTTGAAAGCCTTTCTCGCTGTCCACGATGTCTTCAATATTAGTGTTATCAGCAAACTTGCTGATCCAATTTACCACATTATCATTTAGATCATTGACATAGGCAACAAACAACAATGGTCCCAGCACAGATCTCTGAGGCACACCACTAGTCACAGGCCTCCAGTCTGAGAAGCAATCATCCACTACCACTCTCTGTCTTCTCCCACACAGCCAATTTCGAATCTATTTTACAACCTCTCCATGGATATCTAGTGTCTGAACCTTCTGAACTAACCTCCACGTGGGACCTCGTCAAAGGCCTTACTAAAGTCCATTTAGAGAACATCCACAGCCTTTCCTTCATCTATTTTCTTGGTAACCTCCTTGAAAAACTCCACAATATTCATTAAACACCATCTACCACGCACAAATCCATGCTGACTATCCTTAATCAGCCTTTGGCTATCCAAATACTTGTTTATCTGATCTTTCAGATCACCTTCCAATAACTTACCTACTATTGATGTCAGACTCACCTTGTTTACTTTTGGAGCCTTTTTTAAACAACGGAACAACATGAGCTACCCTCCAATACTCCGGCACCGCACCCGTGGCTAAGGACATTTTAAATATTTCTGCCAGGGTCCCTGCAATTTCTACATTAGTTGCTCTCAATGTCGGAAGAAATATCATGTCAGGCCCGGGGGATTTATCTACCTTTATTCGCTATAGGGCAGCAAGCACCTCCTCCTCTTTGATCTCTATATGTTCCATGACACTGCTACTTGTTTCCCTTCCTTCCATATACGCTATGCCAGTTTCCTGAGTACTATTACTTAGCCAGCAGTAATCTGTGCTAAGTCTGAAGATAGTTTTTGGTACTTGCTGTTCATAGTAGACCCAAGTGTAACAATGTGAAAATGCTGTATCATCAGCAGTGCTGTCCTTCAGCTGAATGTTTTGAATATGTGGAGGAAGACTCTGTTTGTCAGAGTTTAGCTGAACATACAGACTATTAAAATACATCGAGCTCCAGGAGGTATTGTCTTGCCAGAAGCCAAGAGTCTTTCCCTAGATTGTACCTAAAATAGAAGTTGCAAGCGAGTGTCTGAACGTTTAGAATTTTCAATCCTACAAGGCTGTGCATTCTTACTCCTAGTGTGCATACAGGATACAGTATATCACTAAAGAGCACAAGAGACTATATGATAAGGTGGGAAAGTGAGGCAAAGCTTGGATGGAGATCAACTTTCATATATTGAATAATTAAATTACCTTGAGAAACTGTATGATCTACTGCTGCCCTGAGCACTTATTTGCAAAGAACAAAGTGCTGATGAGATGCAAGATTAAAGCAAAACTATTAATAGATCTGAATAACCTTAAAATCTATTAAATACCTATATACAGTATATACAGTAATGAGTAATTTTATGCCTATATACAGTATACAGTATATAGGCATTACAATTACTCATTGGTGTAAAGAGAAGTATCACAAAGGGGTCAGTTTATAAATACAGAGTAAGATGTGGGTTAATTAACATTACTCTTGTCTCTGAAGCAACTTTGTTTTCCCAATATTTGAGCACAACAACATAGGCAGTTCAGTATCAGCACATTTTCCTGAATGTTATCTTTCTGAAGAAATGCTTGCATTGGGTCCTTACATACTTTCCTAGATGATTATAATATACCCCACGTCAATATTTCATGATAGATATTCCTGAGGTGCTGCTCAATATTTACTCCTCAGCCATCACCGCTGAACAGTGTATCTAGTCTTTATCCAATTGCCTTTTGCAGGAACTTCTTAAACATAAGGTTACTGCTGCAATCCTGCAAAAAGTAGTGGATATAGCCCAAGTTATCACAGGTAAAGTCCTCCCCATGACTGAGCACATCTTCATGGAGCACTGGCACAGGAAAGCAGCACCTATCATCAAGGACCCAGGCCATGCTTTCTTCTCACTGCTACCATCAGGAAGAAGATACAGATTCGGGAACAGTTATTACCCCTCAACCATCAGACTCTTGACCAGTGGGGATAACTTCACTCAAATTCATTTGTTCCATCATTGAACTGTTCCCACAACCTATGGACTCAATTTCAAGGACTTTTCATCTCATATTCCTGACACATGTTGCTTATTTTTATATTATTATTATATCTTTCTTTTATTTTGTATTTGCACAGTTTGTTGTCTTTGACATTGGTTGCTTGTCCATCCTATTGGGTGCAGTCTTTCACTGATTGTATTGTTTTTCTTGAACTTGCTGAGAATGCCTGCAAGAAAACAAACCTCAGGGTTGTACATGAGTATATGCACTTTGAGAATACATTTACTTTGAACTTTGAATATTAATTGGCTAATTTTCTTTTGTTTCAGAAGTATATCATCAGGTATATAGTGTTTTGAAACATTGTAAAAGGTGTGAGTCTTTGTAGTTTTCTCTTAAAATCAAAAATCCTGTTCCCAAAACAAGTTTCACTTCACTCCAACAGCTTGGTTTCACTTCTTTGTGACTATTTACATTGGCATAATCTGAGGGAAAACAACAGGACATTTCACTGAACTCCTTGTCTCCCTCACCCACTCCCTACAGAATGAATTTTAATTGTTGTGGTTATGCTTAGATCACTGATATCAGCAGGCGAAACACTTGAGGTTACACAACCAACCTCAGTGTCTTTTGGCCTATGGAGAGGAAAGTGATTAGATAGGAGTCTTGCTGGAAATAATGATAGAATTCCTCAGTTAACATTGCTTTGGTCAATGTTGTCTTGTTATAGCCTTTCCAGAAATGAAGGGAACATACATTCAGTGGCCACTTTATTAGGTGCAGTAGGTATCTAATAAAATGGTCACTGAGTGGATTTCTCTATGTTCATGATTTTTTGCTTCTGTTGCCTATCCATTTCAAGGTTTGATATATTGTACATTCAGGTATGCTTTTCTGCACACCACTGTTGTAACTTGTGGTTATTTGAGTTACGGTTGCCTTCCTGTCTGCTTGAACCAGTCTGGCTATTCTCCTCTGACCTCTCTCATTAACAAGGCATTTTTGCCCACAGATTTGCTGCTCACCGGATTTTTTTTTTGATTTTTGCACCATTCTCTGTAAGCTCTAGGGACTGTTGTGCATTGAAAATCCCAGGAGATTCGCAGTTTCTAAGATACTCGAACTGCCCTGTCTAACATCAATAATCTTTCTTTTTTTTTCTGTATTTTTATTGATTTAAAAAAAAGTGTGTATACAAACAGGAGGAGAATATCTCTGATATATATGTCAATAACAGTACATACAGAAGGTAAAATAAACAATATCAGAATCACACAGTGTTGCTCTACAAAGTATAAATTTGATATAGAATGTATAATACAGAAAAAAAGAATGTAATTCATTCTCCTCTTATCAATTTCTGAAGAAAGGAAGGACTATTAGAAATTTTTATATTAAAAAACCCACTGTTCTAAACAGGAAAAAAAAGGACTGGGCAGTCCATCCTGAGAGAAAAACCAAGATAAGAGAGACTCTCTGTTCAAATCCAAGGTTCTGAAAAAATAGCTGGAAGAGAATCAGTACAAAAATCCAGATCATATGAAAATATTGAATAAAAGTTTGCCAGATTTCTTCAAATTTAAAGGATGTATCCAATGTCCGACTTCTTATTTTCTCTAGACTTAAACAGGACATGATAGAGGAAAGCCAATAAAAGGCAACATCAACAATCATTCCACAATCACTTAGATCGCATTTCTTTCCCCATTCTGATGTTTGGTCTGAACAACAACTGGACCTCTTAATCCTGTCTGCATGCTTTTATGCATTGAGTTGCTGCCATATGATTGGCTGATTAAATTATTGTATTAACAATCAGTTGTACCTAATAAAGTGGCCACCAAATGTAATTAAATGTCAATCATTCCATCAAATGAAGCTTTAATCCAACTAGAAATATGCAAATTGAGGTAGAGAAGGATCATATCCACAAGTATTGACAAAACAATTGAGAGAAATCTTTTCACCATTTTGAAAAAGCAATGAAAATCTTGATTGATCCGAAAGAACAACATAACTCCAAAGTGAATGTGTGAATTAACTATCAAAAAAACTGTTGCAAGAATCTTTATCAAAAAAAGTATACTAAAGCTGGTTCAGTGATCATTGGATTTCTTTTAAAGTTGTTGAGAAAAGGTGGGAAGAGAGATTACAAGAGGTTACAATTTTATCCTTGGAAAAAGAGTTGATTGATTCTGCCTTTCCTTTCTTCCAACATTAGCATTTGCCCCATCTCTACAGGTTCAATAGTCCACACTTGTGAGTGTTCTGTTCTTTAAATTAACATAATTATATATTTAAATGTATATTTAGAAATTCATTTCAAAATTCATTTTATTTAAGAAAGTATTATAAAATCTTTCAATTTTGTTTTTCTTATGAGAATGTAACTCTAATCTATACACTAACACTTATAAATTGTTTAACGTTATTTTCAAAGTTCAAAGTAAAATTTATTATCAGAGTACATTCGTGTCACAACATACAATCCTGAGATTCTTTTTCATATTTAACCAATCTATAGAACAGTGACTGTAAACAGAATCTGTAAACTGTAAACATCAGGAACTGTAAACTACAAACAAACTGTGCGAATGCAGATAATATATAAATAGCAATAAATAATGAGCATGAAACAATAAGATAACAAAGCCCTTAAAAATGAGTGTAGTCCCCTTTTGTTCAAAAGCCTGCTGGTTAAGGGGTAGTAGTCGCTCTTGAACATAGTGGTGAGAGTCCTGAGGCACATGTACCTTCTTCCTGATGGCAGCAGCGAGAAAAGATCATAGCTTTGGTGGTGGGTGGTTTGTTCAAGAAAGCAATGAAAAGTTGCTTTACAGTGATGTTTCCCACTATTTGGGAAACTATTGGGCTTGTGAAACACACCGCAAAATGCATTCAGTGACCGACACAGTCTGAGGGTGTGCTGGGGGCAGTCTGCATGTGTCACCACACTTCTGGCACCACATAGCATGCTCACACCTCACTAACACCAAATGTATGTCTTTAGAATGGGGGAGGAAATTAGAGCATCTGGAGGAAACCCACACGGTCATGTGGAGAATGAAATATACAAGCATCTTACAGACAACGGTGGACATCAAGCCCCATTCGGTGATCACTGGCACTGCAACAGTGTTACGCTAACTGTTACACTATCTTGTGCGTGAGACAAATTAAAGCTACTTGTTTTCTTCTGAGAAATGGTGCTGCGGCAATGTTCTTCCAGCAGTACTGCCTCTTAATGAATGGATGCCGCAAAGATGGGGTGGGGATGGAAAAGTATCCCAGGGGAGTGTGTCAGTGAATCTGGGGTAGCTGACGAGATTAGTGTCTGCAGGAGGCATGGTCTTTGTGCAGGGATGCCACGGAGATCTACTACCAGGTGTTTCTGGGAGAAGATTACCCCTTTCTTCTTTTTAATCAGTTTCTCAGGATTCGATTCGATCAGTTTATTGTCATGTATATTTTCAATGTAATTCCTTGCTTGCATTTAGCTTACAGGGTAAATGGCCTTCTTTCTACATGGGACTTGTGGGTTCTGAGGTGGTTAATAATGTGGGAGTCCGTGCACTGTTCCGCAGATAGGGCAGAAAGTGGCTGATGAGGTGAGTGCAAACTCTTGTGTGCTTCTGATTCACAATAACATCCTGAGTGCTCCTTTCCCATGTTGAATGGCCAGAAGCCAGCAGTTCCTGGCCATCAGTAAGGATTGCATCTTCAAGGAAGCTTTGAGTGCACCGCTGAGTTTTTGCTTCTATCATCGTGGTGAGGTAATATTCTCCCAATTGGAGCTTGGAATAGAGTGACAGGTTGAGTGTGAGAAGAATTGCCTTTGTTGGTCCTTGAGACCTCCATCGTTTATCTTCTTGAGGCAATTCTTGTGTGAAAGGAACAATACTACAGGAAAGCACGGTATGAATGCATGCAATGCTCACTCTAAGTGTGGGCTGGACACAAAGTGAAGTAAATCTTGAGATGATTGAATGACTTCCCTGATATAGCACAGAAGACCTAATTGTGAAATGGGCAGAGGTCAATAGCAGTGGCACGAGGCTAGCAAACTAGGATGATCTCCCTGTTCAAAACAGCCCATCCACAAGTGGGGGACTGCAATAGAGTTGCAAGAGGTCACAGATCTCAGTAAGAGCAATGATTGCAGTTTCTGTGCTAGCCTTTATATAGAATTGTTTGAATGGAAATGGTGAGAGTAAAAATATTTATTCTGTGAGCTAGTAAGAAATCATTTTCTCACACCAGTCAGGTTGAACATCATGCTGGAACTGAAGTTTGCTTGCTGCACTCATATTAATGCCACTTGGAAGAATTTTATGCTGGAGATAAGGTGTTCGGGCAAACTAAAATCTGGCTGAGAAATTAGGAGTTGAATTTCATATGAGCACTGCAGAATGGGCAAGACATTACTCCACTTATGGTGAAATCAATTTTCACCTTCACTGCACCCATTTTGTTGGATATTTTAAGCCAAAGGTGTCAGTTCAGGTGGAAAAAGAGGGGCATGCAGATGTAAAGTTGAAATACAAATGAGAACCAGGATGAATCATGGAATATCTGAGGGGAAGTGGAAAGGGAATTAAGAACATCAAATATAAAAATGACTCTGAGCGTTCAGCATAGAAGTATGAACAGGTTAATGGGTGTTGACAATAACTGAAGTACTAAATGAATACTTTGCGTCTACCTATATCTAGGAAGAAGACGCTTCCAAATCAAAGAAAATGTAGTTGAGAAAGAAATGATTGGTCACATTAGAAAAAAAGAGAAAGGACTAGAAAGGCAGGTCTGAACTAAATGCTTTCTAGATTACTGAGAGAACAAAGGAAGAAATCTTGCAGGAACTGGCAATGATTCTCAAAACAAAATATTCGCTCCTTAAATGGAAGATCAGAGAATTGCAAAAGGTATACTTTTCTTTAAGGATTTATGAATATATACTGACATGCAGTTATCTTGATGACCTTTATAAAAGTAAATTAATAAAGAAAGGCCAACATGGGTTTTCCAAAAGGCTGAACTAACTTGACCTTGTTTTTAAATGGGGTGACAGAGTGTGTCAATGAAGTCCATGTTAATATTATTGACTTGGACTGGAACGTTCCATTGGGTATAGTTTCAAAAAACTTGTAAGTGTTGTGAACAATGAGGAGGGTAATAATAGGCTTCATGGGAATCTATGCAGGCTAATGGAATAGGTAGATGTGAAAAAAGATGAGAGAGTGCTGAGACGTGCAAGGTGATACATTTTGGTAGGCTGGGTACAATTCTGAGGTGGAAATCAGAAACAGAGAGACTGAGGAATACAAGTACACAAATCCTTGAAGGTAGCAACAAAGTTGAGAACACAGTTAAAAGGTATATGGGATTCTTGGCTTTTTAAATAGTTTATCAAATCAAATAAATTCTACAGAACATTTTTCAGACACTTGCTGAGTGACAGGTGACTATTGGACTCCACTTCTGGACACAACATTTTAGGGGGGATGTGAAGGCTTTTAGCGAGGATATAGTTGAAAGTTTAAAATACATTTATTAGCAAGTTATGTATATAGTACCATATGCTACAATTTCTTGTGAGCATTTACAGAAAAAAATAAATACAATAGAATTTATGAAAAACTATACAGAAACAGACAAAAACTGACAAACAACCAATGTGCAAAGAAGACAAACTAAGTGAGCAATTAAAAGAATAAGTTTTAAAGAGTCTTTGAACATGAGTTTGTAAGTCCTAGAATCAGAGCAGAGAAGTGGAGATTATGGTTTATGAGCCTGATGGTTGTGGGGTATTAACCGTTCCTGAACCCTGGTGGTGTAGGATCCTATGATTTCTGTACCTCTTGCCTGGTGGTAGTAGTGAAAAGGGACGATGGCCTGGAATAGGCCTTTCTATTCTTTGATGATGTATATTGCTTTCTAGTGGTAGCACTCCATGTAAATGTACTCAATGGTGAGGAGAGCTTTGCCTGTGATGGACTGGGCTAATCCACAACTTACTGTAGAGTTTTCTATTCCTTGGCATGAGTGTTTTCATGCCATGCTGAGATGCAGCCAGTTAGGATACTCTCCACTGTGCATCTATAGAAATTTGCAAAGACTAGCAAGAGCAGATGTGGAAATGGCAGTTAAATGGATGGATTGGATGGGCTGGGATTGTTCTCCTTAGGTGAAAAGAGGTTGAGAGGATATTTGAAATAATTGTACAATATAGTTAATGTTCTAAGTATGGTAAATAAGGAGAAGCTGTTCCCATTGTTTGAAGCATTGAGAACCAGAGAATATGGACTCAAGGAGATGGAGAAGAAAATCAAAGGAGAGATAAGGAAAATCTTTTCATGCATTGAGTAGCTATTATCTGAAATACAATGAATATAAAGTAGGATGGAAGCAGACTCAATTTAAGATTTCAAAAGGAATTCCACAGGTACTTAAGGGAGATAGAACCTGCATGAATGCAGAATAAGATTCCAGTAATGGATCTAAATAAATGCTCTACCAAAAACCAAGGATAAGTTTAATGGACCTAATGGCCTTCTTTGATAGAACATAGAAATAAAACACCACAGCACTGTATAGGCCCTTCGGTCCACAATGTTGTACCAGCCTTTTAAGCTACTCTAAGATCAATCTAACCCTTCATTCCTCATACTGTAGCCCTCCATTTCTCTATCATCCATGTTCCTATCTAAGAGTTTCTTAAATGCCCCTAATGTATCTGCCTCTACCATCTGCTGGCAGGGCATTACAGGCACTCACCACTCTCTATAAAGAACTTAAGTCTGACAGCTCCCTCCATATATTTTCCTCCAATTACCTTATAATTATGCTCCCTGTTATTACCCATTTCTACCCTGGGAAAAGTCTCTGGCTATCCACTCTATCGATGCCTCTTATCATCTTGTACGCCTCTGTCAAGTCGCCTCTCATCTTCCTTCACTCCAAAGCAAAAAGCCCTAATTTGTCCAACCTAGCTTCATAAGTTATGCTGTAAAAATACAGTACCATACTGTAATTCTTCTATGTCTTTATGGATGGCATCATGTTTCTTAGTTTCTTTTATGGCAACATATCATCCAGATAATGGTAAGAGCTCTCTCACACCTTGCAAAGATAGAAAGCCTTTTTTGCCATTTATTGGAAATGATTGATTGGCCATTCTCCTGCACTTGCAGCTGAAGTGTTGATATATATGATCCAGTTCAGTGCTGTTGATGGTGCCACTGGAACAGAGGGAAAGACAGCTGGGCTTTTGCTCAGGAATGCTGAAGCAGGACCTTTGAGTCCATTCCGCCATTCAATCAGATCATGGTTGACGGGTACTTGAATTCCATCTGCCTGGTTTTGATCCCACCCTTTCATTACATTAACATCATAAAACTCCATTTATTTCAGTATTGAAAATTTCATTTTTCGCAGGAGCCCATCATGCTGTATGGCGGCAAGTTTCAGATTATCCTTTGTGTTAATAAAAAAAACTCTTGTTTTGAATCTCTTGAAGGCTTCGGCTCAAGTGGCTTTGGTGTGAGGAGGTGTAGTAAGAGCCCAGATGTGGAGAGTGAGAGCAGTTCTTTAAAAAAAGGGGCTCGGTGAGAAGGCACAGGTAAGATCAGTTGAAGTTTTATTTTGCAGATCATCCTTAGTCCTTGGTTCATTGGAGAGTCATGGCCTGATTAGGGAGTGCCATTTAACAATTTATTCAGTTCAGCACAACATTGTGGGCTGAAGGGCCTGTTCCTATTCTATGTTCTAATCCTGAGTGGCCTGACCCTTGCACTGAGATTATGCCCCTTCCCTGGATTCTCATGCCTGTAGAAGTCATTTTGGTATTTTCCCAGTCAAATCCCTTTCTTATTTAAATACTCAACCGATTAGATTTGTGGAGTTTATACAATCCTCTTCTATAATTCAACTCATTAAGTCTGGCTCAATCTTTACCCTTTACTGAATCTTTGCTCCCTTCAAAGCTGATATATTCATGCTGAGTTGTAGTATTTTAGACAGAACACAATACTCCAATGGTGTCTGAATGTGATCGTAGAGTCATAGAAGAGTACAGCACAGAAACAGGCCCTTTGGCCCATCTAGTGCATGCCAAACCATTTACACACCTAGACCATAGCCCTCCATACCCCTACACAAGGGAGAGATAAAATCTGAAACTTTCTCGAAATAAAAGGAGTTTTATGATGTCATTGTAATGAAAGGATGGGATCATGTACCTATCCAAATTTCTCTTAAATGTTGAGATCGAGCTTGCATGCATCACTTGCATTGGCATCTCATTCCACAGTCTCATGACTCTCTGAGTGAAGATGTTTCCCCTCATGTTCCCCTTAAACTTTTTATCTTTCACCCTTAACCCATGACCTCTAGTTGTAGTCCCAACTTATCACAGTAGAAAAAGCCTGCTTGCATTTACCTTACCAATATCCCTGATAATTTTGTATATCTCTATCAAATGTCTTATCAATCTGCTACCTACCAAGGAATAAAGTCCTAATTTATTCATCTTTCCTTATAATTCAGTTCCTCCAGACCGAACAATATCCTTGTAAATTTTCTCTGTACTCTTTCAATCTTAATTACATCTTTTCAGTAGGTAGGTGAACAAAACTGCACACAATACTCCAAATTAGGCCTCAACAATGTCTTATGCAACTTTAACATAACATCCCATCTCATGACCTCAATATTTTGATTTATAAAGACCAATGTGCCAAAAGCTTTCTTTACAAACCTATCTACCTGTGCCACCAATTTCAATTAATTATGGATCTGTATTCCCAAATTGTTTTTTTCTACCACACTCCTCAATGCCCTACCCTGGTTGGTCCTGTTGAAGTGCAACATCTCACACCTATCTGTGTTAAATTCCATCTGTCATTTTTCCAGTTGGTCTAGATCCCGCTGCAAGATCTGATCATCTTCCTCACTGTTCACTACACCCAACAATCTTGGTGTCATCTGCAAATTTTCATATCGAGTTAACCACATTATCATTAGGATTGTTGATATAGATAACAAACGACAACGGATCCAGCATCGATCCCTGTGGCACACCAGTAGTCACAGGCCTCCAGTCAGAGAGGCAACTATCTACTACCACTCTCTGGCTTCTCCCACAAAGCCAATGTCTAATCCAATTTACTACCTCATGCTGAATGCCAAGTGACTGAACCTTCCTAACCAACCTCCCATTAGGACCTTTGTCAAATGCCTTGCTGAAATCCATGCAGACAACATCCGCTGCCTTCCCTTCATCCATTTTCTTGGTAACTTCCTCAAATATCTCTATAAGATTGGTTAAATATGACCTACCACACACAAAGCCATGGTGACTATCCTTAATCAGTCCCTGTCTATCCAAGTATTTGTATATCCAGTCCCTTTGAATACCTTCCAATAACTTTCCCACTACTGATATCAGGCTCACAGGCTTATAATTTTCTGGTTTGTTTTTAGAGCTTTTCTTAAACAGTGGAACAACATTAGCTATCCTCTAATCCTCCGGTACCTCACCTGTCACTAAGGATGATTTAAACATCTCTGCAAGTCCCCAGCACTTTCTGCACTTGTTTCCCACAGGGTCCAAGGAAATGCCTTGTTGGGCCCTGGAGATTTATTCACTCTAAATTGCCTAAATTGACAGAAAACATCTCCTCCTCTGTAATCTGTATAGGAGCCATGACCTCGCTGCTGAATTGTTCAACTTCTATAGATTCTATACTGTCTTCTGAGTAAATACTGATGCAAAAAATCCATTTGAGATCTCCCCATCTCTTTTGTCTCCACTCATAGTTTCCATTCTGATCTTCTAGAGGACCAATTTTGTCCCTTGCAATTCTTTTGCTTTTTAACATATTTGTAGAATCTCTTATGATCCTCTTTCACCTTGTCTGCTAGGGGAACTTCATGCCTTTTTTTAGCCTTCCTGATTTCTTTCTTCAGTGATCTCTTGCATTTCTTATACTCCGTAAGCACCATATTTGTTCCTGCCTGCCTATACCTGCTATGTATCTCCTTTTTTTCTTAACCAGGGGCTAAATATCTCTTGAAAACCAAGACCCACTAAGCCTGTCAACTTTACCTTTTATTTTGACAGAAATGTACAAGCTTTGTGCTCTCAAAATTTCACGTTAGAAGGCCTCCCACTTACTAAGTACACCTTTGCCAGACAACAGCCTGTCCCAATCCACACTTGCTGGATCCTTTCTGATACTATCAAAATAGGACTTTCTCCAATTTAGAATTTGAACCCATGGACCAGACCTATCTTTTTCCATATTTACTTTGAAACTAATGGCATTATGATCACTAGATGCAAAGTGTTCCCCTACACAAACTTCTGTCACCCATCCTCTGTCATTGCCTAATAGCAGATCAAGTATCGCACACTCTCTCATTGGGACTTCTATGTATTGATTACAAAACTTTCCTGAACACATTTGACAAACCCTATCGCATCTAGTTCTTTTATAGTATGGGTGTCCCAGGCATTACATTGAAAGTTAAAATCATAACAACTTTGTGTTTCTTGCAACAGTCTGCGATCTCTCTACAAATTTGTTCCTCTGAAACCCCCAGACTGTTGGGTGGTCTATAACTATAGCCCTTTTAACATGGTCATACCTTTCTTATTCCTCAGTTCCAATCATAAAGCCTCACTAGACGAGTTCTCCAGTCTGTCCTGACTGAGCACTGCTGCGACATTTTCCTTGACGAGTAACGCTACTTCTCTCCCTTTATTCCCTCCCATTCTGTCACATCTAAACCAATGGAACCTTGGAATATTGAGTTGCCAGTCCCGCCTCTCCTGCAACCAAGTCTCACTCATGGCTACAATATCATAATTCGTGTTGATCCGTGTCCTGAGCTTATTTGCCTTTGGTACAATACTTCTTACATTGAAATACATACAGCTCAGAACATTGGTTGCATAATACTCAACCATTTGATTCCTGGCTCTGTTTGAGGTCTTAACAACATCTGTCTTCACAACCAGTTCACTATCTGTTCTGGCACTCTAGTTCCCATCCCCGTGGCATTCTAGTTTAGCAAACACCCCTCCCCATCCCCTGTGTAACATTAGCAAACCTTCCCTCTAGGATAGTAGTCCCCCTCCAGTTCAGGTGCAAACTGTTGTGACTATGCAGAACTAAATATCAATTAAGTAAAAGCATGCAAGCGGGAGATTGGTTTCACTGGTGTATTCATATTGCAGTGACAAAGGGAGAGAACTATGCGCATGCATGGACAACACTGCATGCGCAGACAAACAGATTAATACACAGTGCTAAGGGGGGGGGAGTCATTGCTCAAAAAGAAATAGAACCATACATTACACTTCCTCCCCTTTAGATTAACGTAACATAAACCGCTGTGTACAAAACATTCAATTTCCCTTTCATAACCCATATTCCAAATAAACATGCTGTTGCAATAACAGTCCCGAACTAACTTCACAGTTCTAAAGATTCACTCTTTGGGTGGTGCTCTGTTTCTTTCATGATAGTGCCTCTGGACCTGTGGAGTGGCATTAGCTTTGGTGGGTGTCTTATTAACGCTAACATCCTGGTTGTTCCTCTGGACCTGTGGAGATGCATCAGGTTTGGTAGGTGTCTTGTCTAAGACAACATTCTCAGTGTCTGGTGTCACGATGCTGTCAGTGACATCATCTTTGAGAGGAAAGTCTGGTGACGGTAATAAGTCCATCTTGTTGGATGCAATTGACTCAGGTGTGTTAGTCGGTTGAGCATCCAGTATCTGGTCCACATGATGTCTCCATGTCTGATCTCCAACATCCACTGTGTATATCAGTGGTCCAGTTCCTGCAGTTATCCTACCAGATGCCCACTTATCTTCTTGGTAATTACAGGCTAGGGCTTCCTGTCCAATCTTGAAGCTCCTTGCCGGTTCACTCATCAACTGGCTGAACTGTTTATTCTGTACTTCCCTCCGTAGATCTGGTTTCAGGAGGTCTATGCAAGATCTCAGATTCCTGTTCATGAACAGCATTACAGGTGTTTGATCTGACGTTGCATGAACAGAGTTCCGATACACAGAAAGGAAGCTGTCCACCTTGTGCTGTAGAGGAATGCCCTCCTTCTCCATCACTTTAATGGTAAAGGTTTGGATAAACCTTTCAGCTGGGTGGTGAGGAGCTAACTTGAAATATCTGATGCCTTTCTTATTCATGAACTATCTGAATTCTTCTGACGTGTTTTGTGGTCTGTTGTCACTCACAATTTGTTCTGGTAAACCGTTACTGGAAAAGATAGTCAACAGGACAGAGACAGTCTTTGCTGAGATGGTTGACTTCATTGGTACAACCTTCAGTCACTTCGAATGAGCATCCACAGCAATCAGGAACATGGAATCCGTGAATGGCCCAGCAAAGTCACTAAGTACTCTTTGCAATAGTGAAGATGGCCACTACCATGGGTGTAACGGTGCCTGTGGGGGTGCATTTTGAACTTCTTGGCATCTCAAACACAAACCATGTTTTCTGTGCAAGTCCCACCTTCCTTGGAAAATGATCCAAAATCTTATGCCCTCCTTCCTAAACCAACTCCTTAGTCATATGCTTAACTGTATGATCTTCTTATTTCTGGTCTCACTGGCCCCTAGCACAGGAGAAATCCTGAGATCACAATGCTGGAGGCTCTGTCCTTTAACTTAGCACCTAACACCCTGAACTCACTTTGCAGTACCTCGTCGCTCATCCTTCCTATGTCATTGGTATCTACATGGACTACGACCTCTGGCTGTTCACCCTCCTACTTAAGAATGCCGAGACGTCCTGGACTCTGGCATCCAGGAGGCAACAAACCATCTGGGAATCTTGTTCTTGCCCACAGAACTTCTTTTTTGTTCTCTTAATGCATCCCCTTTCACAACAGCTTGCCTCATCTCCCCCACTTCCCTCCTGAGTCACAGAGTCAGATTCAGTGCCAGAGATCTGACCACTGTAACTTTTCTCTGCTAGGTCATCCCCCCAACAGTATCTGTCCAAAATAGCATACCTGTTGTTGAGTGGAATAGCCTGAGAGCTACTCTGTACTGGCTGTTTAACACCTTTCCCCTTTCTGACTATCACCCATTCTCCTGTGTCCTATACCTTTGGGGTGACTACTTATCTGTATGTCCTATCTATCACCTCCTCGGCCTCCCAAATAGTCCTACAATGGTTTTGTGCAAATGAGGCACAACCTCTTCCCCTTTGTTATGTACCTTTATGGAGATAAACATATTAACCTCTTTGAATCATTTTAAAAGAGATCTATACACTCACATGTGTACCTGCACAGCCAAATCCTTTCAGTTTTAGTGTTTCTGATCTTTGGCCTTAAGGAAATAGTCTGATTTGTCTTTGTAGTTCCTGAGTAGATAACCTCATACCTCCTAACAATGAATTCCATCTGACAAAGCTTTACCAGTGCACTTAATCCCAGCACGTTCTTGATGCTGCTTCTACAATCCACCTTGACCCAAAGGTTTCAAGGTGTGATGGTGATCAAGGAGTGAGGGATGTGCTAGACCAGGAGGTTACAGATTGTAGTGAGATACAATTTTGCTGCTGATGCTGTTAGTTTGCATCTCCTCACAGCTACCCAGCTCCGAGCTGGTGAATTTCTCCTCACTTAGGAAAGTGGCAGGGTAACCTCTGTGAAGATAAAACTTTTGCCTTCATGATTGCTGTGCCATGACCACTTTTGCTAAAGCTGTCATGTATAAATGTGCTGGCAACAGGTAAGTTAGTACGGTAAGGTTTGAGAGACTATTGTAAAGTTTTGCAATGCTACAATTTTGTAATTGAACAAAATCAAACATTTTACAATTACAATGTTACTCAATTGTAATATTTAAGAGAAGTTTGGATGGGAGAGGTATGGAGGGCTATGGTCTGGTTGCAGGCAGATGAGACCAGTTGGGCCCTGATTCTTTGCTGTAGTGCTCTATTACACAATAAATAGGAAAGTAAGGGCATCCGTTAGTCTTGCGAGACCATGGATCTGTGCCTGGAAAGTCTTCACTCTCCAGGGCGCAGGCCTGGGCAAGTTTGTATGGAAGACTGGCAGTTGCCCATGCTGCAAGTCTCCCCTCTCCACGACACCGATGTTGTCTAAGGGAAGGGCAAAAGCCGATACAGCTTGGCACCAGTGTCGTCACAGAGCACCGTGTGGTTAAGTGCCTAGCTCAAGGACACAACACGTTGCCTCAGCTGGGGCTCAAACTCACAACCTTCAGATCGCGAGTCGAATGCCTTAACCACTTGGCCACATTCCCACAATAAATAGAGTAGTCCTGGTAAAGGGTATCATGCTGAAACGTCGACTGTTTATTCTCTTCCATAGATGCTGCCTGGTCTGCTGAGTTCTTCCAGCATTTTGTGTGTGTTACTACATGAATACTGCTTTGTAATATAATCTAGGTCCAGTTTGGCAGCTAAATCCTCCAAGACTCACTAGATTGTTTGGAAATAAATTCATTGAGGTACTTAGATTGAAGTCGATCACACCAGAAAGCATTCTGTGTGCCTGCCACCCTCAGAACTTCCTCACACGATATGATGCTCAGGTCAATGCTGAGTTTAGTAAACTTTACCATTAGAGAAGAGACAGCTAAGCTGATTTGATTTCAACCTTTCATTACAAGACTGGTTAACCATGTACTATCGGCGTTCAGACATTAAGAAAAATGTTTGGTGCCTAAGGGTAAATAGATTCCACACATGCCCTAAAACTGTACATCAAAAAGGAAGCGGGAAAAATAATTTAATCAATATTTAAAATAACAAAAAGAATTCAACATTTCAGAGCATCATTTTGTTATTTTTAAAAAGCTTTGATATATCTCACAGGACTGCAGATTTATAAGGAAGGTATTGATGCAAAGTTTGTGGAATAATCTTGTGGCCGGAAGAGCACTTTAAAGGGGTTCCAGTTCTCTGTCAACTGCACCATTTAATTGAGTGCTGAGTGTAACAGGTTGATACGCCCTCAGATTTCTCTCCTCTGTGTTTGCATTTGGCACCTCTTCAAACAGCCCAGCTGAGACTGGGAATGCACAATGTAAGAGACACTGTGTGACACAGCATGTTAGGACACCAACATACACTGCCATCAGACCAGCACCCCACTGGAAGATTAATATTAAAACATGCCACTTAACAAATATCTCATTTCAAATGCAACATTTCTGGGACCAGCTGGTTGTTAGTGATGATCAGAGTCCTCTGCTGTATATTTTATTGATATAACTCTCCACTCTGCCAATCACTAAGGCTGGAAGCATGACTGAAGAATATTAGAACCATTCCAGAGCAAAACTGACAGGCTCAGAGGTCATGGAGGAGCTTCTTTAAAACAGAGGAACAGAGGAACATAGTGCTTAAAATTAAAAAAAAATGTCCTTCATAGCTTTAATCTGCAATGTGCTGGCTATAGAAACATTGAAAACCTACAGCACAATACAGGCCCTTCGGCCCACAGTGTTGTGCCGAACATGTCCCTACCTTAGAAATTACTAGGCTTACCCCTAGCCCTCTATTTTACTAAGCTCCATGTACCTATCTAAAAGTCTCTTAAAAGACCCTATCATATCCGCCTCCACCACCGTTGCCGGCAGCCCATTCCACACACCACTCTCTGAGTAAAAAACTTACCGCTGACATTTCCTCTGTACCTACTCCCCAGCACCTCTAACCTGTGTCCTCTTGTGGCAACCATTTCAGCCCTGGGAAAAAGCCTCTGACTATCCACATGATCAATGCCTCTCATCAGCTTATACACCTCTGTCAGGTCACCCCTCATCCTCCGTTGCTCCAAGGAGAAAAGGCCGAGTTCACTCAACCTGTTTTCATAAGGCATGCTCCCCAATCCAGGCAACATCCTTGTAAATCTCCTCTGCACCCTTTCTGTGGCTTCCACAACCTTCCTGTAGTGAGGCGACCAGAACTGAGCACAGTACTCCAGGTGGACTGACCAGGGTCCTATATAGCTACAACATTACCTCTTGGCTCCTAAATTCAATTCCATGATTGATGAAGGCCAATACATCATACGCCTTCTTAACCACAGAGTCAATCTGCGCAGCTGCTTTGAGTGTCCTATGGACTCAGACCCCAAGATCCCTCTGATCCTCCACACTGCCAAGAGTCTTACCATTAATACTATATTCTGCTATGATCCTGCATTCAGAACAATGCTTATTGACACTTCAAGCATGCATAGAAAGTAAAATCTCTGGTAACTGATGAAAGGTTGATATAGCTGGTATAGTTTAAAATATATATATATATATATATATATATATATATATATATATATATATATATATATATATACATGGGGTTTTAGAACTTGCCAGTGATTTTCTTTTCAAGTAGACCTCTAACAAAATAAAAAATACAACTCTTGTGAAAAAAAAAGTCCTAAGATATCTACAATTCACATCAGGATCTTTATTAAGAAGATACCTACATTAGGAGAGGTTACAAAGCAGTAATTTAACCATGAGGTTCGGATGGCAGTCAAAAATCACTAGAACCTCACTCGTAGATGTGATATAATGATTTTTATTGTTATGTATTGTCAATCCAGAAACTGATGAAAAGACTATCACGGGAGCACAGAATACATGGGTACCTAGTTTTTCTTTAGTGAGGTGTTAACATACGATGTGTTGGCATAGTGACATATGCCATTCACATACTGGTACATATTACCCATAATGAATTATGTAAACAAAGAATGCTTAATCAAACAATTCTGAAAAATTAAATACACAACATTCCTCCCTGTTTAGCTGTAAACTCCAACTCAATAAAGAATGCATCTCAACTCAAATATGTAATGTATTACCCTTTTGCCATTATGTCTATACATACATATATACACACACACAGTATGCTATTTAGATAGACATTCACAACATAATAAATTTTAAATTGTTCCATTCTGGTCTAGATATTTAATTGCTGTGGAGGATTTTTTTTATTCTTGTGGGATAATGCCTTTTCTGTCAGTGATGGCAGATAGTCCTTTCCCAGGCATATACAGGCAGTGTTCTTCTCATCTTTTGGACATGTTGGCATCCGAAACAGTGCATTCCAAGCTGCTCGATCTGCTGATCTACCCCCGGCCATTAGACATAGCTTCAATCCAATGCTTTCATTTTGAAAACACCTAGATAACTGGCATGTAGCTCCACCCAACACTTTAGCTCTCAGCTTGGACGGTACAACAACTCTCAATCCCCACATAAGGCAATCTTCATCAATAGCATTTCGATGCTGGTAAAAATGGGGAACTGAAATTCCTGCTGCTCATTCCAGCCATTTTGGGTTGCCATGTAGACCTGAGACAGTGTAAGATCTTTTCAGGTTTCCCTTTGGATCATCACTGCCGCAATAGGGAAACTTTCAATTTGCATTAGAGAATACTTCAAGAGCAGTTTCCTTTTTTGCAAATTCTTCAGTTATTTTCTTCTCCAAGGATAAATGGGACAATCCATCAGCACTTCCATGACTAGTTGTCCTCTTGAATTCGATCTTGTAATTGTGTCCTCCAAGAAACAGAGCCTATCTTTGCATTTGTGCTGCTGTTAGTCATACACCTTTGCAACAGCCTTCTTTGGATTGAAGATGGACACCAGTGATTGATGATTAGTAATGAGGGTAAACTCTCTCCCATACAGGTACTGGTTGAAACATTTTACACCCTAAACTAGACTCAAGGCTTCTCTGCAATCTCTACAGTGATAGAGTAATGTGATGCAAAGGCTATAGGGTGTTCACTTCCATCACTCATGACCTGTGGCATGATTGCACCTATACTATATAGCGAGACATCTCTGGCAATCTTCACTGGATGGGGTGGATCATAATGTGTAAGTACAGTCTCTGATGCCACCGTTTCCTTTGGCTTTTGGAAAGCTACCTCACCTTGCTTTGTCCATTGCCATTTCTTCCCGATCTGTAGTAATGAGATCAAGGGATGGAGCACTGTAGACAGGTTTGGCAGGAACTTGCTATAGAAATTGACAAATCCCCCAAAGGACCATAACTATGACACATGCTTTGGCCTTGAGGCATCCAACACCGCTTGGATTTTCTCAGCACACTTATGCAATTCTTGTGCCTCAATGGTGTAACCACAATAAGTGATGTTTGGTTTAAAGAATTCACACTTGCTGCATTGAGTTCTGACCCTATAATTTTCTAATCTTTTTAACACCGCCTTGAGATTTTCAAAATGTTCCTTGTCATCCCTCACAAATAACAATGATGACATCCAGGTAGAACTGAGTGGCTGGGCAGCCTTGTCTATGGATTCCAGCCAGAGGGCAGGTGTATATGTTACTCCAAAATTAAGCCTATAGTGAGTGTTTAGAGAGAGAAACCGTTCAATCTCCATCTGCAGGGGGGCCTCAGCTAAGCCCACTTTGATGGAGTTTCCCTCCAGAAAGGTTTGCAAAGATACCTTCTATCCTGGGCAGAGGTTACTGATCTATTTTCAGTACTGAATTGATAGTGATCCTCACAGACCCATTCTTCTTGGCTACTGGGACCACTCAACTTTGGAAAGATTTCCTTTAGCCTCATTGTGATCTCACTCAATGGCTACTTTACCAGTCGGGCTTTGTAAAACTTGGTGTGGCATTTTTGTTTAACACTATTGTACCCTTGATAAGTTGGAGTTTTCCAATGGCATTATCGAACACTGCTGTGGTATTGTCCTGTACCTTATTAAATTCACTTTCAGTTGGCTCTGTTGCAGGGTATTTGGCATGAAAAGGGATCTCCAATTAAGTTGTAGTTGTCTCAGCCAATTACGGCCCCACATCATGTTTTTACCACATACAAACCCAATGTAGCTTGCTGGTCGTAGTATTTCATTGTTGCGAAGGTCTTTCCCACAGGCATTATTTTTTCTCCAATGTAAGTTCTTAGTTGGATATATATTGGCTTCTGTCCAATATCTTTGAAATGCTGTTCAAACTCATTTAGTGGAATGACTGAAACAGCCGAGCCAGTGTCCAATTCCATTTTAATTAATTTGCCATTCACTTCTGATGTAAGCTATATTGCTTGTCTCTTGTTAATTCCACATTGTAAATCTTAAGGCTACTCAGTTCTGTGTCACTCTCATCATTATCAAATTTTTCATCAGCTTCATGCATATTAGTGCTCTTTTCAAAACTTCAGCTTGACTTCTTATATTTTTCTCTTCCTTGTGTAGTTCATTTATTATTGTCTGCCTGACATGCTTTTGTTTGAGTCCTACTTTGTTGCATTTCCTGTAAGTTTCACCTTGAAATCTGCATTGGTATGGTGTATGTGAGCTCCTGGCACAACAGTAACACAATTTGTTCAGCCAGGCAGGTTTTGTACTGTAAATCAATGTGCCAACCACGACACTACTGTGCTGCCTTATTATCATTATCACCTGGAACTCACTGTTTATGAACCTGTGGTAGTACAAGTTGCTTGTTAATTTCATCCATTTTCTGTCTTTTTTTAAACTTGGACGTTTTTCTCCCCTTCTGAAGAAACTACCATGCTGCACTTCAATAGGTATGTAGTTGTTCTAGGTTTGTTTTGAAACTTCCTCATCGCCACTGTTATGTTTTGTAATTCCAGAAACTAATCGAAAGATAAACACAGAAGCCGGAATACTTGCGTCCTTAGTTTTTCCATGGCCCAAGTCTTCAAGGAGCTTATCATTTGTCCACAAATTTTTGCCGGTTAGAAAACAGAGAGTAGAAAGCTAAAAGAAAAATCAACTGCCTTTCAGGATTCAGTATTTTTAAAATCCAGTCCTGTAATGCACGTGAAAATGAAAAATGCTTAACTATATACTGTTTTGTTCCTGAGTTGTGGAAGTTCCTTCCTATTCAATCGGTGTAGGTTGTGTGGGGTCGGAGTTGAGGTTGGGAGTTTTGGGAAATGGTGTCACAGGAGACGTATTAGTCTGTCTGCAGATGCACTTCTGACATTGTGCTGTTCCAGATCCGTTTGGCTGACATTTCCAAATTTAGATCCCAGCTGGTATTAATGGGGGGAGGGGTGAGGGAACAGATATTAATGTCCCCAACCAAAGGAAAATAATGAGAACCAGCGGACATTTCTCTTGGTGACACCATAACAGGTGCACACTGCAACTCTGGCTGATGCTGTGTTGTCCTGGTTCTCACCTTATCTGATAGCACTGGGGAAAATCATTAAAGTACAAACAAGCAATTCTTTTTAAACACACCAATAGGAGCTTGCGTTTCATTAATGCATCAGCACCTGAGCAGAAGATTACTTGCATTATTGTAACTTCAAGACTAGTTAGGGTAACATTTACAGGCTCCGTTAGTTACTACCAAAACAAAAATGTTAATGAGGAGTTACAGTTCCGAATACCATTACAGTCTGTCCATATACCTGTTTTACAGATCTGATGTTGTTAAGCAAGCTATAACCAGTATATTTTATGAGGTCATGTTTTTCTTAAATGTTGCACACATCAAAAACTAGTTCATACATGATCAATTGGCTCGATATTTTTGAAAGAGAAAAATCTCAAGGGATAAGCCACAATATTGAAGTGAGAACTCCTGACTCTTACCTGATGTTGTCTTCTAGCAGTGGGAGAGAGCCGTGTATTTCCTCTTTCAACTGACTCTTTTGATATGAAAAGTGAAAAGGTCCAGACTTCAAAGAATGGAGGTCAAATGAACGTGGAGCAGCAGGATGGGCCTTGTGGTGACTCCTCTTTAGTTCCTTTTCTATCCTTTCAGCAAACACCCTCTGTGTTTTGTACTTTGGTCCAGGGGAATACACCAGTTCATAGGCAGCAGCCTTGTGAAGGCAGGAAAATGGATCAAAAATTTTCAGTTTAGCAGCCGCTTTAAAACTTCCCTTGCTTAAAGCAAAATATTCATATCCCTGAGAAAAGAACAAGACATAGAGAATGAGCAATTTCTGTTTCATCCATTTCAGATGCAAACAAATATCTATTCACACATGAGCATTAATATTTTAGCATAGCAAGCTCACTTGTAAACAAACAGCAGCATCAATACTATGATTTTGTGCTCAGTATTTGTATGAAGCACTGCTATTATTGCCACAATTTAACATTCGCTATCATTCGCTATCTTTTTTTCTTCAACAGTAGAGTGTGTGAGGTCACTGTTATTTCAGTGGCTTCTAACACTACCTAGTTACTTTTAGGAGTGAATAGGAAAAGATGGCTGCCTACATGGGAAAAGCTTGGGCAAATGATCCAGCTTCCATCACCTGCAGAGAGAGAGACTGAAAGGGGTTCTGTTCATTGGCGGTTAATGTGTTTCAGGGCATTAATCTTCACTTATAGTAGGAGCTTCAGTGCAATCCGGTTGATCCTATTCTGATTCGTCATTCCTCGTAAATATAATCAAAGGATGATACGTGACAGAAACATGCCCATTGGGGTACTAAGTCCACACTGATCATCAACCATCACTTACGCTAATCCATTGTTTTATCTCCTCTTCATAGTCTTATGAATACTCCCCAGATTCTATCACTCGCCTAACATCAGGAACAATTGACAGTGGTTGGTGAACCTACCAACTCACATATCTTTGTGATTTTGGAGGAAACCAGAGGACCCAGAAGAGACCCACAAAGAGAGTGTGCATGTGTGATTCGCCTTGGGATCACGGTCACTTTAATTTCTATTATCTAGCCCACATACTTGTTGAAGCCACCATACTTTGTTCACCATAGTTCCCACAGTGTCATTGCCTTCAAACATCCTCCCCGATATCTTGGAAAAGAAAGCCCATTGCAAAATAAAAAATGCGAAAAAAAGGATGAGAAGGGTGATACTGAGGTTCTGCTCTGATCTCCAGTGATGTGTGTGTGTGGAGTTGACGTGTTCTCCCTATGACTGTGCGGGCTTTCTCTGAACACTCTGGGTTTCTCCCACATTTCAAAAACGTACGATAGGTAGGTTAATTAATCCAGGTGTGCAGATGAGTGAAGGCACCTGGATGGCGGGGACGAATAAAAATGTGGGGAGAATAAAATGGATTATAGTAGAATTAGAAAATTATAGTAAAATGGGTGCTTGCTATTCTGTTGTATCTATAAATGAAACTGTACATCACAGTATTATCGTCATTTATTTATTCTCATTTATATTCTGAGCAAGGGTTAATACACTTCAGTGATAGGTTTCACAGGTGGCCCTTTGCATAATAAAATATTTATGCCCAACATTAATATTTGCTCCATCTAATTCTGTTGATTTCTCACTGTGATTATTCAGTCTTGACAGAGCTGCATTTTGGTAGTCATACACATTGATGCAATTAGAAAGTGGAAAGATTAAACAGCAAAGATCTAATCATTGCACAACCATTACTACACGTTCATTACAACAGCATGCAATATATATTCCTCCATCGTTTCAGCATGGATAAAGGCCAGCCCGAAATATTGGGAACGTGCAGTCTGACAATGCAACCATTTTTACAGAATGACTTAAACCACCTTCATTCCTCAAAAAATATTGGCAGAAGCACTACATTCCTAGCTATTTCCAACAATTTAGGATCATATTCTTTAACTAACATCAGGTTCATTGCCTTGGCGTTTTCCATTTATAAATTCTGATGATGTACCCAATTGTGTCATCGGTTCCTATTAAAAGCACAAAAATATTCCCACAATAAATTCAGTTGCTAGATCCAGATCTCAAGCTGGGCTCTGCAGGGAAGTTGGCTGGAGCAAGGCATCACTCTGCAGGGAAGGATAAATATCTGACTACAGTCTGACTTGGCTGGGCTGCATCTTGCACCTCAAAATTTCTGATACAAGAACTGCATGAACAGGAAAGCCTAGAGACAGGTGACCAATCTGTTTTCTTTCAAAAGATTTGGATGAGCTGCCTACTGGACAGAAATTAATACAAAATTCTAAGTTTAGAGAGATTCAGGGAAGACTTGCAATTAGATAGCACCTTCACAGTCCCAGGATGTTCCAAGGTACTTCACAAAGCAAACTAGTATCTGAGCTGTGGTATTTCAGAAAATGCAAGAAGCAAGCAATTCCCACAAACTGTAATGAAGTACGCAAAATGCTGGAGGATCTCAGCAGGTCAGGCAGCATCTATGGAGGGAAATAAGGAGTCTTTGGTTTGGGCTGAGACCCTTCATCAGGACTGACCTACTGAGCTCCTCCAGCATTTTGTATGTGTTACTCTGGATTTCCAGGATCTCTTGAGTTTTGTTAATCACTTGCATGAGTGATGCTGATTGAGAAGATAAATATTCCCCAGGAATTCAAGATAACTGTCCCGCTCAACAGCATAACGTCTGATTTTTATCCGAGATAATAGACCACAACTTTGTTTAACATCTCATCTTAAAGTTGCACTTTCCTCAGAGCCTAAATTTTGTATTAAGACTTTGGTGGGGGAGTTGGAGATAACCTGGAGGTGTGAGTATACTCTAACTCTGCCTAGAACTAAAACACTAGGCTGGAGGATGAGTGGCAGAAGGTAGTGAGGGGGTTAATTTTGATCGGGATTGGAATCAGAATCAGGTTTATTATCATTGATATATGCAATGCAATTTGTTCTTTTTAGGCGGCAGTACAGCACAAAATATTACTATAAGTTACAATAAAATAATAAATAGTACAACAGAGTAATAGTGAGATATTGTTCAAGGGTTCCTACGTCATTTAGAAATATAATGGCAAAAGGGAAGGAGCTGTTCAAGAGTTAAGTGTGGTTCTTCAGAGCAGAATTAGGCCATTCAGCCCATCGAGTCTGCTCTACCATTCCATTATGGCTGATCCTGGATCTCACTCAACCCCATACACCTGCCTTCTCACCATATCCATTGATGCCCTGACCGATCAGGAAACTATCGACTTCACCTTAAATATACCCACGGACTTGGCCTCCACTGCAGTCTGTGGCAGAGCATTCCACAGATTCACCATTCTCTGGCTAAAAAAAATTATTTCTTACCTCCATTCTAAAAGGTAGCCTCTCAGTTTTGAGGCTGTGCCCTCTAGTTCTGGATACCCCCCCCCCCCCCCATCACATAGGAAACATATTCTCCACATCCACTCTATCTAGTCGTTTCAACATTTGGTAGGTTTCAATGAGATCTCCACCGCTTTCTTCTAAATTCCAGTCAGTACAGGCCCAAAGCTGCCAAACGCTCCTCATATGTTAACCCTTTCATTCCTGGAAGCATCCTCGTGAACCTCTGTGGACCACCTCAAATGACAACACATCTTTTCTGAGGCCCAAAACTGTGGACAATACTCCAAGCGCAGTCTGACGAGTGTCTCATCAGGGCTCAGCATTATCTCCTTGCTTTTATATTCTATTCCCCTTGAAATAAATGCCAGCATTGCATTTCCCTTCCTTACCACAGACTCAACCTGTAAATCATCCCTTTGGGAGTCTTGCCCAAGGACTCCTAAGTCCCTCTGCACCTCTGATGTTTGACCCTTCTCCCCATTTAAATAATAGTCTGCAATTTTGTTTCTTTTTCCAAAATGCATTATCATACATTTCCCAACCTGTATTCTATCTATCACTTTTTTGCCCATTCTTCCAATCTGTCTAAGTACTGCTACAATCGTGTTGCTTCCTCAGCACTAAATATGCCCCACACTTATCGTTGTGTCGTCTGCAAATTTTGCCACAAAGCCTTCAATCCCATTATCTAAATCATTGACAAACAATGTGAAAAGTAGCGGTCCCAATACTGACCTCTGAGGAACACCACTCGTCACTGGCAGCCAACAAGGAAAAATTCCTTTTATTCTTACTCACTGCCTTCTGCCTGTCAATCATTCCTCTATCCATGCCAGTATATTTCCTGTAACGGCATAAGATTTTATCTGGTGTAACAGCCTCATGTCTGGCACCTTATGTGTGGCCTTTTGAAAATCCAAGTAAATGACACCCATTGCCTCTCCATTGTCCACCCTGCTTGTTATTTATTCGAAGAACAGATTTGTCAGGCAAGATTTCCCTTCACAGAATCCATGCTGATTTTTGCTTATTTTATCATTTGTCTTCAAGTACTCCAAAACCTCATCCTTAATAATAGACTCCAACACTTTCCCAGTCACTGAGGTTAGGTCAACTGGCCTATAGTTTCCTTTCTTTTGCCATCCACGCTTCTTAAAGAGTGGAGTGACATTTGCAATCTTCTAGTCCTGTGGGACCATGCCAGAATCAAATGATTCTTGAAAGATCATGACCAATGCATCCGTTATCTCTTCAGCAACCACTGTCAGGACTCTGGGATGTAGTTCATCTGACTCAGGTGACTTATTCACCTTAAGACCTTTCAGTTTGCCTAGCACCTTTCCCTTTGTAATAGCAATTCACTCCTGCTCCCCAACACTCACAGACCTCTGGCACACTGGTGATGTCTTTCACAGTGAAGACTGATGCAAAATACTTATTAAGTTCATCTGCCATTTCTTTGTTCCCCAGTGCTACTTCACTAGCATCATTTTCCAGTGGTCCAATATCAACTTGCACCTCCCTTTTACTCTTTATGTAACTGAAAAAAAAACTTCAGTTTTCTGCTTTGTTGTTGTCCAGTTTATTCTCATATTTCATCTTTTCCTTCCTTATAGATTTTTAGTTGCCATTTGTTGGATTTTAAAAGCTTCCCATTCATCCAACTTCCCATTCACTTTTGTTACCTTATATGCCCTTTACTTGGCTTTTTAACTACCCTTGTAAGCCATGGTTGCCTACCCCTGACTTTTGAGAACTTCTTTGACTTCTCCCTGATGATAGCAATGAGAAGAAGGTGTATCTGGGTGGTAAGGATTCTTAATGACGAATGCCACCTTCTTGAGACAATTCTTTTTGAAGGTGTCCTCGATCGTGGGGAGGCTTGTCTCCATGATAGACCTGGCTGAGTCTATAACCCTCTGCAGCCTCTTTCAGAGGTAGAAAGGTAAAAGTTTTCTAGAGACTTAGGTGACATACCAAATCTCCTTAACCTCCTAATGAAATATAGCTGCTGGCATGCCTTTTTTGAGATTCCATGATTGTGTTGGGTCCAATATAGAGCCTCTAAGATGTTGATGCCCAGGAACCTAAAACTGCTCACCCTTTCCACTGCTGACTCCTCTATGAGGATTGGTATGTGTTCTCCCAAATTTCCTTTCCTAAAGTCCACAATCAAGTCCTTGTGTGATTATATAAAATTTTCTATATTAATTCAGCCTCACACTGTTGAATTTTCATTCACACTGCTAGTTTTCATTTCTACAGAAGCCAGTGATAGGAAAGGAAAAAGAATTTGCAACTTCCACCATCTTGAATGGGACCTCCCACCAAACACACCTCCCCCCCCCCCCACCAACCACTCTTCATTTACTACAGGGATCACATCATGTCCATTCATCCATCCTTACTAATCTGCCTTCTAGCATGTATCCCTGCAACTGACAGAAATGCTACACCTGCCCTTTAACCTCTTCCGTCACCTCCATTCAGTGCCCCAAACAATCCTATCACGTGAGGCAACACTTCACCTGCAAATCTGCTGAGGTCATCTACTGCTTCCAGTGCTCCTGATGAGGTCTCCTCTACATTGCCGAAACACAAAGTAAATTGGGTTTCACCAATTTCAATGCTTTTTTGAGTACCTCCAAAAGCAAAAAGCGGAACTTACTGGTGGCCAACCAGTTATCTCCATTCCTGTTCTGACATGTTGATCCAAGGCTTCCTATTCTGCCCCAACGAGGCCACTCTCAGGATGGAGCAGCAACACCTCATATTCTGTTAACGTAGCCTCCAACCTGGTGGACCAATATTGATTTCTCCAACTTCCAGTAATTTCTTCTTTCACCTCCACCTTCTCTCTTCTTCCATTCCCATTCTGGCCTCTTGTCTCTTGTCTCTTCTCCTCTCTTGCTTATCACTTCCCCCTGCTGCCCCTCCTCCTTCCCTTTGTCCCTTGATCTACTCTCCTCTCCTATCAGATTCCTTCTTCTCCAGCCCTTTGCCTTTTCCACCTACTATCTCCCAGCTTCTTATGTCATCCCTCTCACACCCACCTGGCTTCACCTATCACCTGCCAGCCTGTCTTCCTTCCCCTCCTCCCCACCTTCTTATTTGGCATCTTCCCCGTCCTTTCTGGTTCTGATGGAGGATTTCAGTTCTAAACATCAACTGTTTATTCATTTCTATTGATGCTACCTGGCCTACTGAGTTCCTCCAGCATTTTGTGTGTGTTGCTCTGAATCAATAGAACCTGATTTACATTATCAACTGGTTAGGGGATCCATTTTTGTTTTTCTTTTCTTCTGTCTTTCTAGCTTTTCTTTCTGGAAACAGTGCAGCCAAGGGGACTAGGCAAGGCAAGTAGGGGGAAGCCAGATTCTGGGTCACTAGCAACACCTGCTCTGTGTCCATTAGGACACACAATTGTGATCAAGAGGTAGGTCTTCCTATTGGAAGATATCTGGCTGTCTCACACTGAAGCACAAAGGAGAGTGAGGGTTCAGTTGTATGCTGCATCAAAGCATTGTGCCAGCAATTCTATCACGTTCAATCAGTGTGTCAGCAAGTGAAAGTGAAAATTTGAATAGGTTGAATTCTGTATTAGTATTAAATGTGTACAAGAGCATGATCTGTTAGGTACAAAAGCAATAAACAAATGAGATAGAAATTCACCTTCTCTGTGCATGAAGCAGCAATGTGTGTAAATTGAAATTTGTTTGTGAACTAAAGAAAATCTGCAGATGCTGGAAGTCCAAGCAACACACACAAAATGCTGGAGGAACTCAGCAGGCCAGGCAACATCTGTGTAAAAGAACACGGTCGACGTTTTGGGGTGTGACCCTTCAGCAGGACTGGAGAAAAAAAGCTGAGGAGTAAATTTAAAAGGTGAGGGGAGGGAAGAGAGAAACGCAAGGTGATGGATGAAACCAGGAGGGAGAGTGATGAAGTAACGAGCTGGGAAGTTGATTGGTGGAAGAGATACAGGGCTGGAGAAGGGAGAGTCTAATAGAAGAGGACAGAAGCCATGGAAGAAAGAAAAGGGGGAGGAGCACCAGAGGGAGGCAATGGGTGGGCAAGCAGATAAGGTGAGAGAGGGAAAAGGGGATGGGGAATGGTGATGGAGGTAGGGGGACATTACCGGAAATTCAAGAAATCAATGGTCATGCCATCAGTTTGGAGGCTACGCAGACAGAAGATAAGGTGTTATTCTTCCACAGTGAAGGAGGCCATGGATGGACATATCAGGATGGGAATGGGAATGGGAAGTGGAATTAAAGTGGGAGATCCTGCTTTTTCGGAGAAGTGGTTTCCCAATCTACATTGGGTATCACTGATAAACAGGAGGCCAATTTGCTTGTGAAATTGTGAAATTCAGTTAGAATTCAAGAATTAAAGCCAAGAGGACCATGTTTCAGAGGCAGAGTTCAACAAACACACTTATCTCAGATTTACTGAACAGGACAAAGGATGAATTTCTCTACCACAGGGCTTTAACCATGTTCATGCAAATTCTGTCCCAAAAATATTTCTTGCTTAATCATGTGTGAACACTTATAAAAATAAATAATGCTGACTAAAAATCAGGTTGTTTAAGTCACATTGAGAATAAGGAATTATTGAAAAAAAAAGCTGGCAGCCGGCTTAAAAATGTTTGGATATAATTAGTGTTTAGCACACAATATTTTGAAAAACCTGACACATGGTTAGGATGTATTGGAATGCTAGAATATATTTGATTTTCATTCCTTTCCAGAACAGAATAACCTCATTACAATGTAATATCATTTGGCCCTATACCACACATGAGAATGTGTCTTATAGGTTGATCAGTGCATTCATGTGATAACAGCCTTAAAAGGGCCATTAGGATATTTTATCAAAGTGGATTGACCTGTTAGGAGGAACAACAGGAATAATTTTCATTTGCAGAATGTACAGACAGAGGAGATGAAACAATTGCAACAATTGTCTGAAAGCACTCATGAGGGGCCGGATCCATTTTCATGGTTTAGCATCCATTTGAATGAAATAAATACAGAAAATATTGGAAACACTCAACAGCTCGGGCAGTGGCTATGGAGAAAGAAATGGAAATTGGTATTTCAGATTGATAAGCACTAATTAGAAGGTGAAATTTATGATGGAACGTCATCTATGTGAACCACGAACTGTTCCCTTTGGGAAAGATACTGCCTGACCTTGTGAATATTTTGTCAGATTTCCAGCCAGAGCTCACTCCACTTTCTCTAAGCTCACCACCCCTCTCCTTCAGTGATTAGTCACTAAAAATGGTTCAGGAACTGTTACCACCTCTCAACCATCAGGCTCCTGAACCAGAGGGGATAACTTTTCTTGCCCCATCATTGAAACGTTCCCATGGCCAATGGACTCACTTTCAAGGACTTTGCATCGCATGTTTTTGATATTTATTGATTATTTATTTATTTTTTTTTGTATTTGCACAGTTTGTTGTCTACCGCACTCTGTTGATTGCCCAAGTTGGGTAGTCTTTCATTGATTCTGTTATGGTTATTATTCTATAGATTTATTGAGTATGCCCAAAAGAAAATTAATCTCCGGGTTGTATATGGTGACGTATATGTACTTTGATAATGAACTTACTTTGAATAATTGGCCCATTAGGCAATTTACATGACGTGCTTTTTAAAAAGTAAAAAAAAAATGTTTCTAAGTAAAAGTGATTTGACATGACTGGTCTTTTTTACACTCCCTAGATTTTCTGCTGCTTCATCTCATTATATTTGTGTCAGCAATACTTCTTCATGAGTTGATGTAGGTGGGTTCTTTCAAAATATTTAAATTCAATTAATTTGCAGAAGTGCTAAGTTTAATCTTTGTAAGGGTTCTTGTCCATGAATTGTTCAGGTCATTTAGTTAAGGAACAATTTGTCTGTGAATGCAATTGATAATGTGTAAACAGTTATTTCATGATGAAAGTGTCCTTTATTTGATTCCCAGGTACAATGGAAGAAAGAGAAATTGCAGAGCTGGTAATACACCTTCCCCAATGAGCAGGTCTATAACTCAAATAACTTATGAAAATGTTTCTAGTGCCTACCTTCAAAATTCTAATTGTTAAAAGGAATATTCTGATATCATCTCACAAACTACAATAATATTCACAGCTAAAGAATATTATGCCACCACAGATACAGTGCTAACATTTGGATATAACAGGGAGCAATGTGAAAATATATTTAGAAAATTAACACAGGGTTCACAGATCAACTTCCAATAGGCTGGAGCTAGTCCACCCATCATTCTCTGACACATGCCAACCTGATTTGATTTTCAGCTGAGCAACAAAGTCCTGATGAAGGTTCTTGGCCTGAAACGTCAAGTATTAACTCTTTTCCATAGTTTGAAAGTCTTTACATTTCTGTCTCCTTCTAGGCACATTAGATTCATTTCTTTCCACCTTTCGGCTTCTATAACCCCCTTATCTTGAACCAAACTTTTGGCCATCCTTACTTTTCTTAGTTTCAAATTTCATTTGGTAATGTTCGATATTTTGCTTCCATGAAGTAGCTGTATAAGTACTAATAGTAGTAGCTACAAACGTTATTTGAATACAGCCTGAAACTGTGGAATATTTCTGTATGCAAAATGAGTAAATATAATCAAAATTCCAATCATTAAACATGACGGGGTGATCATGCAGTTCCTTCCTGGTTCTCTGTGTGTTTGGTGCACTTAACCATAGAGGCGTCTAGGTTGGAACCAAATAATGTCAACTGTCATGCAACACAGATTCTGTTGTCATTTGCATAAAATACATTTGCTCCAGCTTGGCCTGTGAACTGTATGTGATCCTTGTACAGAGACAAGCCTTCACTAGACAGGTAAATCCTTCTTCTATGTGACCTGTCTGGCCATGTTTGTGAAATGAAATGAAATATCTTTATTGTTATTGCATAGTACAATTTGTCATGCACCAATACAGCGAAAATGAGTTTGCAACTCTCATACTCAATGTTATAAAACAACAAATAAAATAAATAAACAATAAAATTAAGTAACCAGCCAGTACAATCAATGTCCAGCAGTACAAAAACACAACTCAGATGCATGACAGCCATAAACCCAGTATTAAAGTAGCAATATAACAATTTATGGATGATGCTTGATCGATTGGTTCAGAGCAATTATAGCTCTGGGGAAAAAGCTACTTTTCAGTCTGCAAGTGTGAGCATAGAAAATCTTATATCGTCTGCCAGATGGAAGAAGTTCAAACAGATGATTGCATGGGTGTGTATTGTCCTTACAGATGCTTGTAGCTTTCCTTAGGCAGCGAGAGCTGTTGGTGTCCTCCGGGGCTGGGAGCTGTGTCCCGATGATCTTCTGTGCACTAGTGACGACCCACGGAAGTGCTTTCCTATCAGCTGCTGTACAACTGAGATACCACACAGAGATGCAATATATTAAGATGCTCTCTATGGTGCAGTGGTAAATGGTCACCAGCATCTGTTCAGGTAGACCAACTTTCTTCAGCGTCCTGAGGAAAAACAAGAGTTGCTGTGCTTTCTTAACTATTGTGGTGGTGTTAGTGGACCATGTAAGGTCTCCTGAGATATGCATTCCCAGAAACCTGAAACTAGACACTCTCTCCACTATGTCTCCATTAATGTAGACTGGAGCATACTCGTCATCCTGTGACTTTCCAAAATTGGTAATGAAAATTGACGATGAGATCAAGAACATTGACCTTCATATTTATTTGCCCCCTTTTAAGACTTTCACTTGTTTTATGCCTCCCAGAATCCCTCATTGTTTAGGACATTTGGACCCACACCACTAGATCCAGCTCAGTTACATCCCCGCACCTCCAAGAGGACCACATCTTGTTGTAGTGTTTGGAGGCTTGTGTACTTCAATGACCTGGAGATCTATGTTGGCTGGAGTCAGGGCCTTGTGCTTTGGTTCTTGGTAGAGTCACCCATGCCAACTAGGTCAAAGGGTAGAGTCCAGACTAAGAGTGATCCGCTGGTCCTCCAGGTTCAGCTCAGGGTTAACGACCCTGACTGGTCTAAAATCAATTATTAAAGAAACAGCAATGAAGAATCCTAGATGGACAGAGATGGAAGACCTTCATTGCTACCCTAAACACCAGTTGCGTAACAGGCAGTAAAAAGTGCCATCCCACAGTGATTGCACCTCCAATTCACAAGTGACTGATGTGATTCCTGTTTCCTCTTTTGCCTCTGATCAGGCATTGACTCTTACCTACACCCCACTCCCTCAGAACAGAAGACCTGACTTTCACTGCAAAACCTCATTGTCTTCACTCATCCATGTTCCCCTCACAGTATATGAGTTTACTAGCTTACTTTGGATTCAAAATTGCTTTGTGTTTGATTCTGCCATGACTACAATTATGAAGCAGAAACATAGGAGAATGTCCTTTATATAAACTATGTTTTTAATTTTACTAATCCACTCACTGTGGCAATTTAATTCATGAAGATGAGTGCACTGTAGCTTATATTCCCTTCAGTTAAATATATCCTTAAACAGAGACTGCCGCAAACACAAACAACATATTTCTTGATTTAGCTGAGCCACAACAAAGTCCAAAATTTCTACAGATGGACTTGGTCAAAGCTATTTGTTTCAGGAGAGGCTGGTGGTGGAGTGTACTGTTGTGTAAAGGGACTGGTTACTGAGCTCCCAGCTGTGTGCCAACATTTTGGCAGCTGCAAGAAATTTAACCAGAGCTTTTCAGAGGCACTGTCTCTTTCTGAACAAGTGCTGTGTTATATGAGAAAGCCCGGAAACACCATTTTTCAAATAGTGCTCTTGAATTTCATGATCTCATTAGAGCTTTTTTAAAAGCTCTGTTGAGCAGACATGCAACAATGTTGTAACACTGGAAAATAAAATGACTTATACTAATTTCTTGTCCTTAATATTTACACATTGTATTGTAAATTGACCAGTTTCACCAAAGGCCAGTCTACAAGAGAATGGGTGTCAGAAATAGGTTGACCTCATTAATCTCTTTATCATGTTCAATTACCAGAATGCAGAAAGCACTTCACAATAGAGGGAAGAAACAAGAAGAGGTGGACATTTTTTGACAAATAAATCCATCAAATAAAGGACCGAGTACAAAATTTCTAACTGGTAGTTTGCAATGCAGAAATAGGAAAAAGTTGCATGAGTTTTCCTGTTGATGAGATTATTTCAGTGAAGCGTATTCCCATTTGCAAGAAGTTTGCAAATTTATACCATAATTCAGTTAGGTAGGAAGAAAATTATTCTCAGTGATTCCTAGTACCCAAAGTTGATGATATATCCTGAAAGAAAGTTCAGAAATTATTTTTTTTATGTCATCAAGGCAAATGGCAAGTTTCTATGAACTACTGATAATGGCCATAAGGTAACGGCAGCACAAAAAATGTAATGGTAGGGTCGGTGGGAGTGTGGGTGGGTGGTTGATATGCTGGTATCACTGCAAGGTGGATTCTGCAGTCTGTGCTAGTGAAGGGGAAGGAAGAGTTCCAGTGTTAATAAATACTTGGCTTAGAACATGCTAATTACTTTCTTGAAATGGAACTTCTGGCCAATTTTAAAACATTCTAAAAATGCTGACTATGATTGTGTTCAATTAAAAAATGTTTTGAAGAAATGAAACAGTTTTTTTGCAGCAATAATCAAAACCCTTCTATATTTAAGATGGAATTTCAGGAAAACTATGGAACGGCCAAGTAGAAAGTTAGTCTCCTAATGAACTTAAATATCTCAGCGTCTCTTTAGAATGGAATAATGTTCTGTTTGAAATCCTTTTGATGGATGTTAACAGTAAAATCTATATAGTAAATATCTTTATTATATAAAGTGAGAACCAGCTTTTAATGCTTCAACAGTTTATGCTCATTAACACAAGCTACTGACAGAACACTATGTCTTTGGGTAATATTGATTTTAAATGTTTTCCTGGCATTACCATCTGTCACCACAGAGCAGTTAGAGGTCCACAGAGTAAACTTTTGGCATATAATTTTAGTGCTAACAAACCTGTGATTATTTTTGGCTGCTTCTGCCTGCAGTGTAGTTTCTAGAGCCATCAGGGCACATTAAGAATTTGACTGTTAGTCACTTGTTTTTACCATTTTAGGAAATGCTTTGATTAAATTCTAATGCAGTTAGGCTATGAAGAATATGGATATCTGATCTGCATACTTACTGACCCCTTTCCTAACCTACTGGTTAAGTGGCCCATTTACTTCACTGGTCAGAGAACCTGAAAAAGTTTTAGAATGTTTAACACTGCCTCACGTCTCTCTCTCTCTCTCTCTCTGTGCACGCGCACACACACGTGCACACACACACACAAAAACACACTCTGCAGTCTGCTTAGCTACGAATCTCCACACCTTTTCCCAGCTGGAAAACAGTATTAAAACAAATGATTAAAACCCATCCTGTGTTCTTGTTGCTTGCTTAATTAAGTTCCTCTGGGAACAGCGTTTGAAAAATTATAGGTCTAATAAACACTTGACTCTTTCGTTTAAACACAAATAAAAATAAATCCTGTTTTATCCTGGATAGGATGGAATTCTTTACTGCCAAGGACATGATTTGCTATCTAATACCTGTTAACTATGTTTGGATTTGTAACCTGTGCATTGCAATCTAATCAGTAAACACTTTAATTCAAGTTTTCCTAAATATATATTGGAGATTAGGACTATTTCTGTGATTTTAATTCATACCCAGACACTTTGTTACTATGCAAGTGGTCCTTTAAACTAAACCACTAAATCACAGTTAATGGGGTAGAAATTGGTTATAGGCTGTCTACGGGCATAACCAGAAGTATGCCATTACATTACTTGGGCAAGTTGCCAGTACCAATCCTGCTTCCATTGGCAGTCTGCCCAGTTCAAGTTGATAAATAGAAGTTCTGCTTGCCTTGCCACCAGTACTGGGTAGGGAATTAAGGATTCTGAAGGGACGTACATGGGAGACATAATGGCTAAAGCTGTGGGCTCACAGGAGGTATGGTTGTATCTTCCCCAGCTCCACTGTGAAAACCTACTGTATGGGAATAAGTTCCCTTCTAGCAATGATACGGTTTGTCCGTTAGATTTCAGTTTAGCAGAAGAGTCAGACCTCTCATTCACAAATAATTTGCCAGTCATGGTTGCCCAAATATTAGGACAAGTCAACATGAGATCTTTTTTTTTTCAGATACAGGACTCTCCTCCCCACAAGCAACCCTTCTTACACCTCTTATTCCCACAGCACGACTGCAATTAAGGCCACTTTGATTTTAGTTTTACATTCTCAGAATGTGGTCCATGTTGATGAGGCATACGTTCATCAGCCATTCCCTTGTGCACTTGAGAAGATGAGAAGTCTTCCTGAGCCACAGAAGTTCAACTGATCAGAATTTTCATAGTTTGACCTTTCCTAATGACAGAGCAGGAGGCCATTCAGCCCAGTGAGTCTATGCTGGGCCAGTCCCCACACAATATTTCATTAGCGCCATATTTCATTAGGTTTTGGAGAAAGTTGGCAGGCCACCAAAGGCTCTTGCGAATTTCTATAGATGTACTGTGGGGAGCATTCCAACTGGCTGCATCACCGTCTGGTATGGAGAGGCCACTGCACAGGATTGGAAATAGTTGCAGAAACGTGTAAACTCAGCCATCTCCATCATGTGCACTGGCCTCCCCAGCATTGAGGACACTTTTAAGAGATGATGCTTCAAAAAGCGGCATCCATCATTAAGGACCCTCATCACCCAGGACATTTTCTCTCCTCACTGCTACCATCAAGGAGGAGGTACAGGAGCCTGAAGGCACACACTCAATGATTCAGAAACAGCTTCTACCCCTCCACCATCAGATTTCTGAATGGACAACAACTCATGAACACTACATTTGTTTTTAAAAAAAGGATCTACTGCTTTCCTGGGTACGTATGATGAATCAACTCTTCCCAGTCTTCCAGCTATGTATCGATTTTTACCGAGGTTTTTATGACAAACTCTGCCATCTTCATCAGGGATGGTGCCTGGGCATGTCTAATCTGGTGGTATTTATACACGCATTGTCCAGCCCTCCTGATTGCTTAGCCCTCATCCAATCAGTTTTCCGCTGTCCCACCTGGTTTACAATCGAATTCCAGTTCTTACTTAGAGCAAAACCTTTGTCTTTGTTAAAATTATTTTTCTCTAGTTTTACTTCAATGGCTTCCTTCACCAGGTGGTCCCAAAAGCCATTGGTGTGGTACAGTAGTTTTGCGTCATCAAAGTCAATCCTGTGGCCATTGCGAATGAAATGTTCTACTACCACCAAATTCTCTGGGTAACCCAAATGGATACACTTCCCGTGTTCCTTGATCCAGGTTTCCACCGTGTGCCCTGTCTGGCCGATAGACACTGTTCTGCCTTCACAGAGAATCCTGTAAACACCAGCCATCTGGAGTCCCAGGTCATCTTTGACCTGCATAAGCTTGAGCTTAATCAAAGATGACCTTGGATGCAGGATGGCAGGTGCTTATAGGATTCCCTGTGAACATGGTGCAGAGTATATGTGGTGTGCAAGGTGGGACAGTGGAATCCCGATTGGATGAGGACTAACCAATCAGGAGGGACGGACAACGGGCATACAAATACCATTAGAATAGACATGCCCAGGCATTATCCCTGATGAAGGTGGCAAAGTTTATCATTAAAATGTCTGTTAACATTGATACCTGGACCAGGCTGGAAGTCCAAGAAGAGCTTATTTGACTACCTCAGTATTCTTTTTGCTCACTTTTTGCACTAATATTTAAATTTCTAAATATTCTTCTTATTGTAATTTATTGCTTTTTTATTATTATGTATTGCAATGTACTACTGCAACAAATTTCATGACATATGACAGTGATATTATATCCGATTCTGATTTAAATTTTTCCCTGGAACCAGTTCTCCACCAATTCCGTCAGTTCTACTGTCCACCTCCTCCATGTAGCCACAAGACTGTTAGATAGGGTTAGACCAACGGTTGATGAAAGACTGGCCTGATGGATTGTGTATTAGAATTGATGGAACTCCCGTGCACCAGTTGTCTTTCATAGCTGCTGAGAATGTGAGCTGCTGAAGTGAAACCTACACATAGTCTGCCGTTACTGCCTTTCATTTCAAACTAAAGCTGTGTATAACTTACAAAACACCCTGATGTGTTCAAAGAAAAATTTTGTTAATTTTAGGAGAACTTTGCTCGAATTGAATTGCAAATTAACAGAGGAAAACTTAAAATTGCTGACAGTGTAAAATTAGGTTTGTGATGACAATGTAGCTACCTTTTTGTAAGTATATCATGTCTGTTATTTGAAAACTGTATTTGAAGACTTTGAAATCCCGGGCAATTAAATTTTACATGGAACAATTGCCATCTGTATTGTTTTTAAGTAACAGACAATGGATATCATCCGCTCAGGATTTCCAGCATGTGGAACAGGTGCAGTTCAATAAAAACCCGAACAAAATGTTCACTCTTTACAAGACAAATGAACAAATGTCATATTCAAGTGTTAATTTTGAATTCTTAGAGTCTTAGTCTGCATTAACATTTTCTGTGTATTTAACTGTAGAGTTTAGACGAGAAAATGACAAGAAAACATCACACTATAAAAAAAGTCATTAAAATGTAACAGCGTACTTTCGAAACATGCTTTCTTTAGTTCCCAACAGGTGTTGTTGCTTCCTTATTTAGGAGTAATTATGTTTAAATAGATGCGAGTTTGCACACTACTTAGAACATGTGTAGATCATGGCTTGTGATGATGAGCAAATCTACAGAGTTGGAAAGGCTGCTGCTGCTTCCTGCTTGTCTCTCTGCACTTGTGTGAGCAAACATCGACAGCATGTTTGTGGGCAGTTTGCCTTCTAAACCATCTGCAATAAATTAGCAATAAATAAAGCGGGTGTTATCTCGATTCATTGCCTGAAATGCTTCCCTACCTGTTGGGACAATGGGTTGATCAATAACAAGTAGCGCAGCTGTGCATGAGATTGTGGGGCTTTACAGAGTATTTAGTATCGATTAGGTTGCCCTCTGCCAATAGAAATGTGGTGTGAATGACAAGTAATGGAAGGAAAGAAATCAGTAGCCAGTGGCAGCTTCGGAGCACGTTGGAGATATTGAATGGCTGTACAGAACCACGTAAAACAGTAATTCCCATACATTACAGGACTATAATCTGCTTATAAAACTGAGTTTGGCCATGGCTGTCATAACATTTAGGTTTTCCATTGATGTTCTTGACCTTCATTTGATATTATTAAAGCAGCTGCTGTTAAGAATGTGAAATCACATTCAAAAATCCCACAAGTTGTGGACTCTGAGTGAGTGCTTTGGAAAATGAAAATCCTTCCTGACATTAATTTTAACTGTGTAGCAACCACATGTCTATATTGGATATTGTCCACCTGAACGAGTGATATATTTACCTCCAATGACTATCTTTGTGATTTGCACCGATGCAGATCTTTTCTCTGATTCTCTCTCTGAGAGTTACATACATTGAAACTTCTTTTATTTCATTCATATTAACAGCTTTCTCATTTATTCCTTGCGATGTTCATCAAAATGGAGTTTTGCTCCAGTGTGCAGATTCTATGTTATTTACTTCTTGAATATGACAATGTACAAACTCTTATATTTCATATATATTCCTATTTGTTTTCAGTGTCGTTGATCGTTATTTGTAAAGCCAGATTTTCAGAGTCCCTGGTTATTTGCCAATCACCTTAGAGTGGTCGCTGCTTTTAGAGCATGTCGTTGGTCACTGCGCATTAAAAAAAAGTAACACTGAAGCTGCATTTCTGAATGATTAACATAAGAATTTATAGTAAAGATAGAGCAATAAACATTATTTGCCATATTGCAGATTGACGTGCACAACAAAGTTTTATATCATTTTCTCCAATGGTTTTACTTAAAACAATAGCCTCAAACGTTTGACACATCAGTAAATTTCTTACTCTCTTCATCTGTGAGTGGTTTGATCAAATTTTTCAGTTTGAAAAATCAATGTAAACTTATATTTGCAGACATTCTTAATTCTTTGTTACATGTCTGTGCTATATTCCTACTATACAACAATAGCATTCTTACTTAAAAAATATAACGTTTTTGCATTGCGCTTCTATGGTTGAAGAAGTATTTGTAGCATTTTCACGTGAAGGCTATTCTAAATGAAGTTAATATGAATAAATTTAAACTTTTTATTATACCAACTATGCATAAATACAAACAAATACACCTGTTTTATCTTTAGATTAAATAACAAGTAACAAACACCTCACCTTTGATGATCTGCATAGGGTTTAAAGAGTCTTAACAATGCAACACTTTATCGATTGATATCTTAAGGTTCTGAAGCAGTGAAGTGTGTGTTGAACATATTTCACTGTCAAGTGTTGACAGCACACTGCACAAACTCAGAGATGACATGTTTCAGTCAATACATCTGCGAACCCTCAGGAGGAGAGTAAACCCCTTCAACTTTCAAAATTTATAGGCACCTTCTATAATGTAACATCTGCCCAAATTATCTTGTGTAATGTTCTTAATTAAGGATTAAGGGATGACTGTCTATTCTGGTAGGCAGAAGCCAAGTAAAGGCAGATCTCTGTCGGTTGAATCTTTCAATCTGCCTGCTTTCTGCAGTTCTCTGATAATGTACAGCTGGAATCCTTCAAACTATTCAATCAGCTTTGACTACTGCTGAGTTGAAAACTTTTGTTTGTCTAGTCCTTTACAACTAAGAGAAACAATTGACTGAGCCCAGCCATTAGCTGAGAACTCTGCATTGCCAGCCAGTCACACACAAGTATTTCATAAAGATTTTCACACTAGGCCACGACTGGTCAACTGAATCTAAACAAATTAGCCAATGCGCTGAATAAGTTTTATACAGGGAAATTCCAGACCAACAAACACACAATTTTCATTCATCTTTGCCTTCAATGTACTAGAATGTTGTAAGACACAGTAAGATACGGATTATAATTGACATCACAGTAGGTGATCCAAAACTTGGTCAAAGAGTTAGGTTTTAAATGACATCTTAAAGAAGGTGAGGGAGCAAATTTTAATGAGATGGGGTTTCAGAACTTATGACCTGACAGCAGACGGCATGCGTCATCATGTGAAGGTGCAAGTTACAAGACTTCTTTCCTCTTACTTATGTTTTCACTGAAGACAGGCTAGAAACTATGGGAATAGATCTTCTAACAAAACGTCCTTGGACCTGTTAATAGATGATTTCATAACTAGGCCAGTTTTGAGCATAAGCGGAATGCTGAATCTGGCTCTTTGTCCTGGTCTGGTTCAGGCCCTCTGGTTAACCTGGTAGAGTAATACCATTAAAATGGACATGTGAAATCTGGGTAGCCTCCAACCTGATGGCATGAACATTGATTTCTCTAACTTCCGTTAATGCCCCTCCTCCCCTTCTTACCCCATCCCTTTTATTTATTTATTTATTTATTTATTTGTTTGCTCTCTCTTTCCCTCTCACTATAACTCCTTGCCTGTTCTCCATCTTCCTCTGGTGCTCTCCTCCTCCTTTCTTTCTTCCAAGGCCTTCCGTCCCATGATACTCCCCCCTTCTCCAGCCATGTATCCCTTCCAATCAACCTCCCAGCTCTTGGCTTCATCTCTCCCCTTCCTATCTCCTCCAATCATTTTGGATCTCCTGGCCCCCACCCCAACTTTCAAATCTCTTACTATCTCTTTTTCCCGTTAGTCCTGACGAAGGGTCTCGACCCGAAACGTCGACTGTACTTCTTCCTATAGATGCTGCCTGGCCTGCTGCGTTCCACCAGCATTTTGTGTGTGTTGTTATGTGAAATCTGTCACCAGCAGAAAGAAAAATAGAGCTTTTCTACTGGTTTGATTCTTAAAGTTGTTATTACGCACGTTTCTTGAGTTAATCAAGGACACGACCCACCCAGCCAACACACTTTTTGTCCCTCTTCCCTCCGGGAGAAGGCTCAGGAGCTTGAAGACTCATATGGCCAGATTTGAGAATAGCTTCTTTTCAACTGTGGTAAGACTGCTGAACAGATCCTGATCCAGATCTGGGCCGTACCCTCCAAATATCCGGACCTGCCTCTCGGTTTTTTTGCACTACCTTACTTTTCCTCTTCTATTTTCTATTTATGATTTATAATTTAAATTTTATTATACTTACGAATGATTTGTACTCCAGGGAGTGCGAAGCGCAGAATCAAATATCACTGTGATGATTGTACGCTCTAGTATCAATTGTTTGGCGACAATAAAGTAATCAAGTAATAAAGTATTTAGTTTTTAAAAATTCTCTTAATATTAACTCTTTTTAAACAGTTTCCAAATTATTTTGAATATCCTTATATGTCAGACATTTACAAATCTTCAATATCAGCGACTGCCTGTCATTTTGGGAATGGGACAGCATGAACTGTCAAAGCTGTTCTGGCATTACTGCTGGACGATGGCAGTAAGAGATGTCCTGTGCTGCCCTGCACTGTGCTGGAACATGCTGATATGCAGGGAGCTGGGCTCACGGTGGGAGACTGTGTCTTGGATTGCAGTCAAAGAAACAGGGTGGACTAAAGTTAAATGGGCAGCAATCTTTAATAAGTGATAGATCTGCACCATCATTTTAAACCATACAATCCCTGTTAATTCATAAACATGAAACTCAAAGGTCGCATGATGCATGTATTATGGTGCAAAAATTGTTGCTGCACAGGACAGAGGACCAATTTGTAAAGTAGAAAAAAATGAATCGTAACTGTAGTAAAATCTGTAAGTTGGGTAACCGCAGTCTTGAGCAATATTGGCAATATGGATAGTTTGAAATATTAATTGAGATGTAATAAGTGATACAATAAATGATTAAAAATTCTCTAAGGAACATCACTAGATATTAAGTTCTCTCTGTGTGTCTCCTTCCCTCTCCCTCTATTTTTCTCTCCATTCACTCATTAAACATAACACTGAGGATGATCAACTTTAAGTCATGATCAATTCATTTATTTACTTAATGACTAAAAATCATCCAGAAACATATAGTCTAAGCCAATTATATCAAAATTTATTATCCAAATATAGCAGGGAACTAGTACCATGTCTAAGCATGCAACAACTGATTTCCCTTTATTTTCAATTGTGTGATCATTTTCACTCTGAAAGCTCTCATTAAGGGGTTTTGAGACACAACTAATATTTCTAGAATTACAAGATCAATTGATTAATTACACTCTTTATCCAAAGTTGAAGTCGTTCCTCTGCGGAGTTTCTCCCCATACGTCAGCCTGCAAAAGGACCTTGGTACTACAGCTGGATACAACAAGTTGACTCCCTGTCAGTGACTCGGAAGTGGTAGATTTGTCAAGTTAAAAAGCTGCCCCTGATCAATTCCACTACAAATCATTATTGGAAAACCAGTCCCCAAAGGGTTAATCCTGATAGGGCCAATAAAATAAGTCATTGCTTAGGTGTTATTGTTTTTGTCAGCATATGGCATTGTCATACACGGTTTAGATTTACTGCCGAGGTTTCTAGCCAGAGGTGGTGCATTGGTAAATTAGACTTACAGCCAAATTATTGACCACTGTATCAGTGGCACATTTAGGTCAGTGTCAGGGCTAAAGGTCACAGAGGAGCAGACTGATAATAGAGTGCTTGTGGACATTGTCAGATTGCTCTAGTGGAGTAGGCTGGGGCAGCTTGGGCCTCAGGGTATTCATTTTATTGGAAGACTGCCTATCTCATAGGTGATGCAAGTCTGATAGAACTAAATACCTTTTGATTGTAACTGTGAAATCAGTTCAGTGGTCACTAACAAATTGAAAGGCAGTTTATTGACTGGCTCAACAGAGGCAGTTATTAACTGCTGTGTTTTCCCAGCTGAGGAAGCACATGGTGTATGTGTACCAGCAGCTGAAATACGGTGATATGTAACCGAGCTTGCTTTAACGGAAAACTTAAGTAAGAGCTTTAAATAAAAGTATTATACAACTGCCCCACACACATATCAATTAAACAGAATGGAAACTACGTGCCAACATTATATTCAGAGATTTCATGATTTCACGTCAGGCTGTAAGCTCGGCACAGTCACACTACAAGTCCAAATGCATGGTCAGCTTTTGCTTCCTGCCAGAGGACGATAAGAATCAGTTTATTACGGTGAAAGAATTACAAATCTAAATGGATTAGAGTTTTTCAAATGAGCTCAAACCAAGCAAATTCCTTTTTGATAATTGTGTTATCTGGTACCTAATGGGAGGCAGTAGTTTACTAGGATATAATTCTCTGGCTATCAGAAGACAAATCCATCTTGTTTATTAAAGAGTTAGTGCATAACTTGGAAGGTGATTTCTACTATCAAGCAATGCTTCTCTAGTTGCAGAGTGATTATACAACCCTACTCACTTGATGTTTTAGCCTAAATGCTTGTTTTAAAGACCTGTCAGCTGATAGTATCCTATTAACTTTCTGCACGAATGGAAAATTCATCTTCAGAATCAGAATCAGATTCAGATTTATTTATCACGTGTCCATTGAATCAGACAGTGAAATGCATCATTTGCAGTAACAACCAACACACCCAAGGATGTGCTGGGGGGCAGCCCACAAGTGTCACCACACATTCTGGCACCAACGTAGCACACCCACAATGCTCAGCAGACCAACACATAATCACAGTAAAATGCTGCAAAGCATCAATGAAACATGCCTCTTTCCTCTCTCCCACCCACGCATACAGACAGTCCTCCGACTCCAGGACATGCCACCGGGCCTCCTGTCTGCAGGCTTCAGCCATCAGGCCACACTGGCAATTCTGCCGATGTCTGGAGTCACTGGAGTCAGCATTTCCTCTTTAGAGCAAGATGATCATTCCTCAAGCACCAACCCTCGCAGCATGAGCAGACTGCCTGATCAAGGTGGGTGCCTCATTCAAACCTGATTGACCCTATTCCCTCCTGACGGCATGATAGCTTACCAACATGTGGCATTGAATAGATATTGAGAACAGGAAACCCACTCGGTTTTCTCTTTCCATAACACACACCTATCCTGGAATTTCTAAACAGACTAAGATCAACCAAAAGAGCGCTCCAGCCTTTCATCTCTTTCACCAATCAGCTTCCCAGCTCTTTACTTCACCCACTCCCCTTCTCCCAGTTTCACCTATTACCTGGCACCTTGTACTTCTTCCTCCCTACCACCCCACCTTCTTACTCTGACTTCTCCCCTTCCTTTCCAGTCCTGATGAAGGGTCTTGGCCTGAAACGTCGACAGTTCCTCTTTCTCATAGATGCTGCCTGCTCTGCTGAGTTCCTCCAACATTTTGTTTGCATTGCATTGAACCTGTTGTATTCCTGTTTCTATCCTTTAGAGCCAAGGAAGAGAAGGCTAAGGAATTAATGTGGGTAACTGGGATCGGAGTAGGTAGGTGCAAAGGGCAGCATAGATATGACGGGCAGAATGTCCTGTTTTGGTGCTGTATGACTCCACAACTTGAACACAATTTCACACAGAACTATTGATGGAGCTCCACAAAGTCCTTTTGAAGATGACGTCAAATGGCTTCAATTGCCAGTGCAATGACTATGAAAATAGTGAAAACAAGAGATCTTAGCAAACTGTTTCCATGTATAAACACCAATTTTGGAAAGATTGTGTTTTGCAAAGCACATGGCAATGATAAGCATTGATAAACCACTGGAATGACAGATGAGTTTTCAACCAAATTTGCAGTGTTATGCAAAATATCATCTAGAGTATAATCAGAGAATTCTTCAGTTCATTATGAGCAACTTAATCGTGCATCTGTTTGAACTTAAGATTTTGTTATATGTGGCGCATGTCAAAAATTTTCCTGAACATTTGGGATGGGCAGTCAAGATGTGTGCACATTTTAATGCAGAAAGCTATAATAATTTGAGAAGAATTGTTCATCCCCTATCATCTCTGATTCCCAAGTTTCCAAGTTTTGCCACGGAATCCTTTTTCTCATATTCCTTGCAAATAATATTCATGCTAGATCACCTCATGTCCCCTCACACCACAGATTTAGTTTAATCTAAAAAAACCTAAAAGGACGTCTTATCTTGAACTAAACATGAACTTATTATTTTTTAAACATCCTTTGATTAAAAAAATAAAAAGAATCATTTGTGTTTATAAAGCTGTCCAGAAGATTTAAACTTGCTTTTCTGACATGTTCTATTCTCTGTTTAATCTATTTTTTTCTCTCCCTATGCCCTCCCTCCACACCCCAGATTAATTTTAGCATCTCTGGATTAATTTTAACATCAATTATTTTTCATTGTAGGTATTTTAATCCAAATTAAATCCATGTTATCATGTTGACAGTCCAGATGGTTTCTGCCATTCATTCTTAAGGCAAATAATTAAAAACAAAATCAGATAATGAAACAGAGAATGATGCCTTATAATGCTTGTAAAAAGAAATAAAATCAGATGTTTTATTAACTTGTAATATTCCATGAACCTAGCTGATATTATACTAAGTCATCAAGATCTTATCTGTATTAATGTTGTACTATAAGCATACTAATCCTAAATAAATCTGGATTAGTTTTACCCTACTCTATCCAGATGCAGTGTGTGATGCAAATGTTCTTATATTCTACATAATATTGCTGTTGGAAATTATTAATAAAGGTAAACTTTCAAGTAATTTGATCAAGGTTTGGGACAGGCCCGGCTGCTAAACCAGAGCAATGATTTAAATCTTCCACCATTTTGGTGGCCTACTCATGATTTCCACCTTTATACTAGAGTGGCTGATCTAGTCAACTTGGGTTGGTTTTAGTATCATATTGAAATGTGTACTTATCAGACTTGTTTTCTGTACAGTGGAACCAATTCTTAAATGACTCGATCATTACTATCATGGACACGGTAGAGAAATTGCCACCAAGTTTTAGTTTTTGAGCAGGATTGGAGAATACGCCTGCATAACAACAGACTTACTTATTGACAAGCACTGCTAGTGACACAAATTTTTAAAAAAAGTCATCTGAATTTATTACTTTTAAATCCCATCTGAAATAATTTGATCACGTCCTGCACCTACATGCGGTCAAGGACATAATAATATTAGAAGCATCAGCTAAGCCATAGACTTTCCCAAAACCCTTTGTTTGGCTACTGTCTAAAAATTAGGTGATCTCAAACTTTAATTTATTGAGTTGATCCACAACTCTCTGAGATAGAGAAATCCAGAGATCTTCCACCCTTTGGGAGAAGTTGCTTCTCATCACTGCCTTACATAGGTGACCCCTTATTCTGAAGCTAAATTTCCTCAGAATGTGTCTGTTAAAATCAATGAAATCTGACAAAGAAGAGGGTGATTTTATAAGATTAGAAATAAAGAAATCAGCTAGCTCCATACCCAAGATGCGGAAAGAAGGAAATGTCTCTGGAGCTAAAATTATGGGTGCTACATTTGTATTTTCCGTGGTGTTGACACTCCACACTGCCTATTATAAATTCACAGTGCTGCATGTTAAGGTCAAAGTCTAGAGAATTTGAGTTCTTGTCCATAAATTGAACACTTATCACATGTTGGAGAATTCTCTGCTAAAATGTGACTAAGTGGTTTTGCCAAGAAGTTCAAACATCTTGTAGCTCTGTTTTGTGTCTGTTAATTCCAATGTTTTCTACCAATGTTGACAGTGATTTCAGAAAGTCAGATGCGAGGGAATGTGGCTTTAAATATTTACTTTAATTCCTGAAGTGCTGAATTCCCTTTGTACTTTGTAAAACAGATGTGATTGCCAATGAATTATATTTAAACATATCACTTCAAAGAAAATATGAATACTAAAGTTGACTTACTTTTTCCCTTAAATCTATTTTTTTCCATTTTATTTTTGTAGTTGAATTTAATGTGGACAAAATAAAATAATCACCATTGGACAAATTTTCAGAAATAAAATTAAACAGTTCACAAAGTATTCATTTTTACTCAAACAAGTGTCAATAGCTTTAAAAAAGGAAGTAATTCAATATTGCAGTTTTAAGGCTTCCTCATACACTTTTTTTTTCATCTCATGCAGATAACTTGTAACACTGAGGTTACCAAGGTGCTACGAACTGAGAAACACTATGTTTTTTAGATTACATGGACACAATCAGTTTACAGGATAGGGTCTGGTCTGCATAAATGGGCGAGAACTTAATTAAAGATAAACTGAAAGTCCAGTTGTGATGATCAGAGCCATGACAAGAGCAGTCATAAACTGGACACTAGAATCCTAGTTCTACCAATCTTCAGCATTAAGGATCAAAGTTTTGGGATGTGTCACTTGCCTGAAATAGAGCTTTTATATATAGTGTGAAGGCCTTTGTTTATTACCAGTCTCTACTACAATAGAAATTAATGTACAACAGAAGACCATTCAGCTGCTTTTAAAATTTTTTGTGTGTGGATGCATTAGAATGGAATCTCAGCCATCCTGGTATGGAACATGAGTTGGATAAGTATCTTATTTGGATTCACAAGGACTTTTCAGTTCCAGGAATACTGTGCAGAGATGCTTTGTAAAATAAAGCACCATCTCATAACGTGTATCTTTCATGTAACACTAGACAGATGCTCTTAACAAAATAGGTCTTGCAAAAGAAGTATATTTCATGCTTTGGCTAAAAGCATGATGTGAGGCAAAGTGTAGCAATTCATATTCAAATATCTGCAATAGCTACTCAAACTGAGTTTGAGAAGTCAAAAAATATTCCTTGTGATGGACATTAAGACATTATTTTAAATACTGACCAATTATGTTGGCTTTTAGAATGTGTCTGTTTCTTCGCACAACTTTGCAAATATAATTTTCAGTAAGATTACACATTCACAATGGACTGAAGTAGTCTCTTTCTGCTTAAATGAACAGATATTACAGAAATGTGTTATTTATTTTCTTTGACATAGAAATAAAATATAATGATAATTTTAATGAAACATGCTTGTTAGAACCAAGAATTACTTCAATGTGCAGAAGTTCACCCCAAGGTCTATACTATCCACTCTACTTTGTTACCAAAGCACAATTGAAAAGAGCTTTTCAGACAGACAATTCCTTAATTTGATAAGGCATTTGTCTTTTGCAATATGTTGATATGTGCAGAATGCAGCAATGTCCTTCAAAATTAACTACAGACTGAGAACATTTTCATGAGGTATAAAAGAAGTTTCCTCATTGTCCATAGCTGAATGGAACATTTAGACATTATGTTTTGTTTAAGTGGCCAAACGTGTGGACATTTGTGCCACATATAATTGCATCATGGGAAATCTTGCTAAGCTGAAATTGTTGGATACTGGTACCACTTTGGCAATAGTTTTCATCTATATAATTTCAAATAAACTGTATAATTTATAGTGCCTGTCATAAATTTGGAATGCAGTGCCTAACTCCAATCAAGTTCTTTAGTAAAATTATTTCTTTCTTGATCTGAGCTCCACTAGCACTTTATTTTGTGACTGGTGAACACAGACATTTAAAATATTTATGATGTTTGACTGGAAGCCTTGTACCATAATTTCACAGCAACGTAAGATCAGGAGTGGGCCATTCAAACTCACAAGACTCTTCAACTATTCAGGTATATCATGGCTGATCTGTCCTTCAACTTAACCTCCATATCCTTTGACATACAGTCGCTACCCAAGAAAACCCAAGGGTGGCACAGTAGCATGCTGGTTAGCACAATGCTTTACAGTACAGGTGGCCAGGGTTCAATTCCCGATGCTGTCTGTAAGGAGGTTGTACATTCTCCCCATCCTCCCTGTGGGCTTCCTCTGGGTGCTCTGCTTTCCTCTCAGTGTCCAAAGATGTACTGGTTGGTAGGTTAAGTGGTCATTGTAGATCTTCCCGTGATTAGGCTAAAGTTAAATCGGGGAATTGCTGGGCGGTGTGACTCAAAGGGCTGGAAAGGCCTATTCTGTGTTGTATCTCAATAAATAAACTTTAAAAATCTACTGCTTTTAGACTTTAGCTGTTGTAACACCCACAACATTTGGAAAAGAGAATTACCAGTGTTCCACTCTTTGTGTGAAAAAAATTGTACTTTACGATTTTTCCCCTAAATGTTTCTAATTTTTATATACTATCTCTTTGTTGTTAATTTCCTCATTGGAGGAAGCGATTTGTCTCTGTCTAACCCATTGAATTCTTCAAACAGTTTAGAAAATCTTGATTAGTTAACTCTTCAAACTTCTCCATTCTTGAGTGTAAAAGTTTAAAGGCTGATTTGGTCGATGTGTTGTTTGAAAACTGACATTTCGGCATTGGTAACAGAATGTATATAATTAAAGAGAGAAAGAAAAGGATTTTATGTGGTTCGCCTTTTCTGTGGAATCATAGTGATGACACATAAAACATTTTTGAAGTTTTCAGCAGAATATAGAATGCCTTATTACGAGAGGTGGGGTGACAAGAGAAAAGGTCTTTTCTGAATAGGTGCTGCTTCATGCTCAAATAGAGGAACTCATATGAGTTAAGAAAGCCCATATTTTAATGCAACTCTTTTTGGCTACTATTGATACACAGTGGCGAAGAGAAGCAGCTAAAATATATCTTGCCTCAGGGCAAGTTGACTTGGAGCACACATTTGTAGTCTCTGACAGGAGAAGAAAGTGTTGATGGAAGTTGTTCTGCTGTCACTACACTTTACAGAGGAACTTATCCTGTTCCTTGTTATGAAGGAAGTGCTAATTTCATACTCAGTTTACCAATAAACACCGGAATGATGCGATCTTTCTACAGTAACATGATTATTAAATAGAGGGGCCCAGAAACTCTGTCTAAGTAACAGCCAGAGTTCTATGCGATGTCATTATATTGCTTCATAAGACTGTTTAAGAACCTGTTAAAGAACCATGAAATTTGTTAGTACTGGTTTAAAAACATTGTAGTTGGCTCCCTGGTGGAATGTCACTGATTTGGGAAGAATGGGCTTCATTGGCTAAATTTATCATTGTTTTTAGCTCTTAGATATACAATGGAAAGCTTATCAGCCAGCTGTTATCACCAGATTCAGGAACAGTTATTACTTTACACCTATCAGACTCCTGAACTGTGCAGATAACTTCATTCACCACCATTCTGACCCATTCCATAACCTGCAGACTCTGTTTCCAGGTCTTTTTACAACTCATGTTCTCAATATTATTTTTATTTGTACAGTGTGTCCTCTTTTGCATGTTGGTGTTTGTTAATATTTGTATGTTTATGTATTGTTTTTTTTTGTAAAATTCGATTGTATGTCTTTTTTCCTGTAAGTGCCTGCAAGAAAATGAATGTTAAGGTAGTACATGATAATATATATGTACTTTGATAATAAAATTACTCTGAACTTTAAATATTGGATCCATTACACTCACCTATTTAAGTGTCCATGTCAATGGCTCTTAAATGAAGTAGCTGTATCTGATTCCACCATTTTCTCTTTCAGCGTGTTCCAGTTAACAAGCAGTCTCTGTATAAAAACCTTGCCCTAAGATCCCAGTCAATACTCCTTCCTCTTGCCATTAGTGTATGTCCTCTTGTTTCTTACAATTAGGGGAAGAAGTGACAACCCTCACTACCACTCTGCATACTCATGATTTGCTCTGCAATGCTCACAATGACGATGGACCCTCCCTTATATCTTCAAGCACTTTTCTACAAATGCTTGCCTTCCAATATGCACCATTCTAGACCTTAAATTCATCTTCCTAGAAGACAGGGGTATGGAAAGACACCAGGAACAGGCACAATTAGGTATAAGGTCACCCTCACTCATACATTCCTGGCTTCAAGAGCATTCCAAGTTTAAGTTCAGGTTGAAGTTTATTCTCATTCAACTGTACACATACGCATGTATATCTCCAAATGAGATGACAATCCTCTGGACCAAGGTGCATAACACACCACATATAACTCTCACAGGTAGCACATGAATTAATATTACCACAAGTAAATTAACAAATAATAAGGTGCATATATGATGCAACTTAAAAAGTAAACAGTATAATGCTACTGACACTTTGTACGTTTTGAAAACTGGGTTCAGCAGTCTTACAGCCTGGGGAAAAAAGCTGTTTCCCATGCTAACAGTTCTTGTCCTAAATCTATGGTACCTCTTGTCTGATGCTGGGGGGGAGGGGTCAAAGATTCTTGGACAGATGGGAGGGATCACTGGCATTTGGCCTGTCCCCTAAAACCCTCACTAATTTTTATAGATGCACCGTAGAAAGCATTCTTCCAGGGTGCATCACAACCTGGTATGGAAGTTGTCCTGTACAAGACCGGAAGAAGCTGCAGAAGATCGTGAATACAGCGCAGCACATCACACAAACCAATCTTCCGTCCTTGGACTCACTTTACACCGCACGCTGTTGGAGCAGTGCTGCCAGGATAATCAAGGACATGACCCATCCAGCCAACACACTTTTCATCCCTCTTCCCTCCAGGAGAAGGCTCAGGAGCTTGAAGACTCGTACGGCCAGATGTGGGAACAGCTTCTTTCCAACTGTGATAAGATTGCTGTATGGATCCTGACCCAGATCTGGGCCTCCAAATATCTGGACCTGCCTCTCGGTTTTTTTGCACTACCTTACTTTCCCTTTTCTATTTGCTATTTATGATTTATAATTTAAATTTTTACTATATTTACTATCGATTTGTACTCCAGGGAGCACGAAGCGCAGAATCAAATATCGCTGTGATGATTGTACGCTCTAGTATCAATTGTTTGGCAACAATAAAGTAAAGTGAAGTAATTGCTCTGAATACGCAGCAATCGTGATAAATACTGTATCTCTAAAGAGTGCAAGAGACCCATCCTAGAAATCCTTTGTTGGGACTTCTGGTCAGCTGTCTCGCCATTCTTGCGCCAGTTGATGATGCATCTGGTCAGGACATACTCAATGGTGCCTCTGTAAAAATGGACTAAAATGGTGTTGGGGGTGGCGGGGACCCTATCTGGCTCAATCTCCTCAGGAAGTGGAAACACCATTGTGCTTTTTTGACCAAAGAGATTACAAGGAGGGCTTAAGAGAGATCATCTGTTATGCACACTCCCAGAAACTTGGTGCTCATAACTGTCTCCACAGAGACCCTTGTATATGCAATGAGGAGTGGACTTCTGAAAGTCCACATTCATCCCTTTGGTCTAGTTGAGATTCAAGTTGTTGTGCCATATCTACCGGTCCTTCCATTGTTAGTGCATTAGCGATGTTATTGATGCTTTTTACTCCTGAATTCACTACTTTCCCTTCAGCCAACCAAAGCAGGCAGACTGGGCTCAACGGGTGTGTTCCGGTAGTGCATGCAATCTAAAGTGCAGGCATTCAGAGACTGCACTCGTCTCTTCAGACAGACCTCTCAGCAGCCTGCCTGGATCACCTGACTGTAGCTCCATTCTACAATGCAGATTTCCTGCCCCTGTGCTAAATCATTACTTTGTTTTTGAAATACAGTGGTGATAGTTCAAGTCTCCTGTTTGGAAAACATCCTTCATGCAGGCGATGTGATCCACTAGTCTCTGGAAATGTCAGTCAGCAACCCTAGAAACAATCTCCCTTGAATGCGAGTCTGTAGATTGTAGGATCATTTCAGAGTAGTGGCGAATGAAGATCCAGAAGCCTGATGGTTATAATAACTGTTCCTGAACCTGCTGGTATGGGACCCAAGGCTTCTGTTCTTCTCGCTTGATGGTGGTAGTGACAGGAAAACTATGGATTGGATGGTTTTGAAGATGAATGCTGCCTTCTTGTGGTAGTATTCTTTGTAGATGTGCTTAGTGGGGCAAATGGGATCAATGTAAACACAAAATACTCTGCAGATGCTGGGGTCAAAGCAACACTCACAACATGTTGGAGGAACTCAGCAGGTTGGGCAGCATCTGTGGAAATGATCTGTCAACGTTTCGGGCCGGAATCCTTTGCCCGAAACGTTGACTGATCATTTTCCACGGATGCTGCCTGACCTGCTGAGTTCCTCCAGTGTGTTGTGAGTGTTGCTGGGATCAATGCAGATGGGCAAAAGGAAATGTCTGCCGATTTGACATTCATCCCAAATATTCTGCTGTGCAAACAGATCAAAAACCAAAACAACTTGTTTCAATGTAAATAGATCAGATTGAACCAATAATGAAAATCTATACAGAAACACAGCCCCACAAGATACTGATGCCTTTGTAATAGTTAGTCCGATTGTCCAAGCTGATCCGGTCACTGGCAATAAGAAACTGTTTTTTCTACTCTGCAGCCTGTATGTAATCCACATTTTATGGTTTTCTCATGGTTCTCCACCGTTCTACAGATCAAATATAAATTCCTGGTGCCATGACACAAAGGGAACAGGATATATTTCATAGCAGAAGGTTACTCACCTGCTTAGAATGATTACTGCCCTAATTTAGAAAGACTGGATTATTAAGGATGAAGATTTGATATTGCTATATACTGTACTTCCTCTTGGCAGCAATGATAAAACTGACCTCATTAAATCAAAGTAAATATATCATTGTTAACAGAGAAGTACTTTAAGGGGAATTATTTTAATGAAATAAACTTTTCTAGTCTTGCATAATACTTTTGACACCAGTGCAATTTAAATCAATAGGTTCAATAGGTACATTTAATGTCAGAGAAATGTATACAACGTATATCCTGAAATTCTTTTTCTTCTCAAACATTCACAAAACAGAGGAGTACCCCAAAGAATGAATGACAGTTAAACGTTAGAACCCAAAGCCCCCCCCAGCTCCCCCCTAACCCACGCACAAGCAGTAGCAAGGGAATGCCCACCCGCACCGGCAAAAAAGTATTATTGCCCCTTACCGAGCACTCAAGTGTGCAGCAAAACATCAATAAAGACACTGACTTGCAGTACCCCAAAGACTACACATTCACCCAGTATTCTCTCTCTCTCTCCCTAATAAGGGAAAAAGAGGTGTCCCCGTTTCACAGCAAGAGGGGAGACATAACAAACAACTCGCTGACTTATGATATTAAAAGCCCGTCAAGGATTGTCAAAAGTTCCATACTTAAATTGGGATCAACACTTAACTTTTTTCTTCATGGGTGAGGAAGACTGAGCAAGTAGTTGCCAGTGGCTTTGGCCTTGCTAAGCAGTTGCAATTGGCCCTCTGTTTACCCTCTCATTCAAGTGGTGGTGTTTGCTTGTGCAGTCAGTGTTTCAGTAATCTGTGCTGAGAGCTAAATGTGCTCTGAGGGATATCCTCTGTATATTAAACAAAGTGTCAGCATCTGCTTCCCCTGCCATAGAATAGTACTTCCTGTACAAGATCAGTCAACAAGGCAAGCTTACTGTTACCTACTGTTGCACTGTAACCATTCCTAACCTTCAGTTCTGAAAATGAAATTAAGAAATAGGTTATCTACAAAAGTTATGAAAGCAAATTGATTTACAACTTTGCTCAAGTGCTTGGCTTCTTTGTTAGTGGATTTTAAAAGATCAGTGGTATGGACATTGAAGCTCAAAAAAGATTAGTTTTGTTTGTCACATGTACGTACATTGGAACATGAAAGCCTACAGTGAAACGTGTCACTTGTGTCATTTGTGACATGCCAGGGCAGCCCGCAAGTGTCGCCATGGTTCCGGCGCCAAAATAGCATGCACGCCGCTTACTAACCCTAACCCATAAGCCCTTTTTGAATGTGGAATGAAACTGGAGCACCCAAAGGGAACCCATGCATCGTGAGGAGAACATACAAACCCCTTACAGACAGGGGCGGTAATCGAATCCTGATCTTCTGATCGCGGGTACTGTGATAGCGTGACACTAACCACTACGTTACAGTGCCACCCTCTCATTACTAAGTTACGTCAGATTTTAATATGCTTCTGTTTTCTGACGATGTCTAAAACATTCTGAAACACAGCCTGGAATTTTGCCTTGGATATCTAGTTACCTTCGAATTGAGAGTAGAAGCAGTTGTTTTCAAACAAGCAGGTAAGTTTATCCTATTGTTGGGCCAAGCAGTGGTCAAGCCAAGTCTGACTGACAATGGGATAAGGATAAGGTTATCTCACCAATCACAATTCCACAGGGACCCTCATAGGACACTGAGTCTGGAGATGGGTGAATAAATAATGGAGGTGGGCAGTGGTAGCGGATATTAAGATTAGTCATGGTGAAGTAACTGACTCATGGTATGATTGTTTCACCTGACAGTATAATTCCTTGCAGAAATGCCTGTGTTGTTGCCAGTGATACAGTCCAGCTCCCTATGGTGTACCCTTCAGGACCTCAGTGGTGGAGCTGGTGGAAGATGATGACACATCACAATGGCAGTGAAGGCTGAGGAAGGCTGCAGAGGTGGTCCCTAGTCACCTTGCCTTCCACGCCATTGGACCCTGACGCTGATCTGTCAATGATCATGCGGTGGCTGCCAAAGCATCAGCCTCCCTATGTTAAACAAGTCAAGCACAGGCACTCTCCATTAGGGCAATCCGTGATTAAGTCCCATGGTGACCCACCAATAGACAACCCCTTAGGAGAACATTATACTCGACACAAACGATCGCACAATTGCACAACCCTTTGTAGCCTTATGCAGCACAACAAAGGGAAAACAGCTACATTGGCATGAATTTCAGTTACTTGTGAAGACTCACTCAAAGGTTGTTACTAAATGTTGTGGTAGGCATGACATTGTGGTTCTTTGGCAATTTGACCTCCTGCCTGAGGAGACTATCACCAATTCTGGCACATCTGTCTGCTTCCCTCTGTAATATGACTTCACTGCTGGATACTATCATATCCTGGACTATCACTGATACCATCTCTAGTGGAAATATTCCCAGCTTACCTTCCAGCCTCACACCCAACTCCTTCTCAGGATCCATAAACGCAGCTATTCTGGAAGACAACTTGTTTCAGTCTGTTCTTTTCTCACGGATCACAGATCAGTCTCTTATTTCTTTTGAACAACTATCTAGCACTATTTTGTGCCCCCTGGTTCATTTTGGGATGATTTAATATGATTGTTTGCTGGACCAGTTTGATGACATGCCACCTGTTGGAATCCAGGAATTCCATTGAACTTTGAATATTCTGTCGAACCTAGAAAGTACAGGACAGGAAGAGACTCCTTGGCCCACAATATGGTACCAAACTAATTTAACTAGTCATTAACTGTTTAGTTAAATGAATCCATTCTAACTACACAATGTCCACATCTCTCTCCATTCCCTGTACATTCATGACCTCTTAAATACCTCTGTTATATTTGCTTCCACTGCCGCCACTGACAGTGCTTTCCTGTGTGAAAACGTACCCTGCAATTCTTCTATGAGCTTCCCCTTTCTCAACTTAAAAGCATCTCTCTGGTATTAGCCATTTTGACCTTTGGGAAAAGATGCCAGCTGTCTACCCTTATCATATTTCTCATAATCTTATAAACTCCTGTCGGGCCTCTCCTTAGCCTCCAATGTTCCAGAGAAAGCAGCTATGTTTGTCCTTCCTCTCCTTATAGTATATATCCTCCAAACCAGGCAGCACCCTGGTAAACTTCTTTAAAGCCTCCAGATCCTTTCCATAATGGAGCTACCAGAATTGCACTTTTACTGATCCAGGATCATTTCTACTCCAGAGATAACCATATCTTTGTTGGGAGCTTTTTTTCAGGGTTAGCGAAGAGTGTTACTGCTTCGCCTATAATTCCAGACTCTTGGTCCTTGGACAATAACTAATGGTGGAGTTTGTTTCAGCTGAGTTGGCCTGATGTGCGACACACTAATTGGAATCAAATTGGAGATGGGATACCCTTTACTGACACTAATGAAAACCTAACGCCTCATGGAGATAGTTGGGGAAAAAAAAACTGGCTGAACGAATTTCAAATTGAAGAATTTTTCATCTGTCCTTGGCAAGCAGACCATGGGACAAAGTAGGCTCAGCAAAGTCCCCTTTCTCTCCACAATTTTCTGTTCAGCATATAATGGTTCTATACATAACTGAAATGATGTAATGTTGGAAGCTCTTTTCCCTAGCAAGTTTGAGTTTAAATTTATTTATTTGGACAGGTAATCTGAACTAAAATAAAAAGAAAAACAGATTTCAGTATTTAGTGTACTTAATCCTCATTTTAATAAGTCCAACTATATGCACGGAATATGGTTCCAATTACCCCACTGACCCTGAGAGGGAGTTGCCAACCCTAATATTTATTTCCAGGGTCTGCATTTTGTGCTCTGACAGTCAAAGGTTGCAGAATACAAATGCTGGAAATGCCAATAAAAACGAGCCTGAGTTTGATGATACAGTGTAAACAGTCCATCAGATATATTGCAATAACAATATTTGTCTTTACCAAAGTAGAACTTTATGATGATTGCAACCAGGCCTGGCCTTCTTTGCTTTTACCACCAGATCTCTTACCTGCTACATTAATCTTAGTTGATGAAACTACCTTGGTTTCAGTGTTCATTTTAATTTACATTTCCAACAATTTACTTTTTAACAATCTAACGTTGAAATTCAGCCAATCAGAATTGGGATTTTAAATTATTCCATCCAATGGATTATAATGTGGCCAGAGCTACAAAACCTGGCAGAGCAGGAACAAAGGGGAAACCAAAAGCCGAAAGACCCAGAAGATGGAAATGATGAAGAACAGAACATTAAGAAAATAGGCTCAAGTTAGAACAAAGGAACATGAAAAATAATCAAGGCAAGCAAGACAGAGAAAAGAAGCAATTAACTAATACTAAGTAACAGTAGTGGAAACAAAGAATAATGGAGAAAATATATTCTAATACTGTATATAATGTTGGTTGAAAGCTTGCCTTTATCTTCGCCAATGTTTTATTCTGAAGAAGAGCCCAAGTTAATGCCACACCAAATATTTAGGGCTTATTCTTTTCAAGATTTACTGAGGCAGATTAATCATCAATAGGTGATTTGTGGAAGAAAACCATGTTTCAAGATGGTCTATATCATATTTTATCAGTCACTCTGTGGCCAGGCTGTGAGCAACAAAGTCATACTTCAGCTTGAACCAAATAGCATCAGGAATCTGGTTTGTCTTCTAAACCATTCAAATGGCTCAAAGGAATTTAGAAAATTATTATAAAGAAATTGTACAGAAAAGGAGGAAAAATAACTTGACATTCTTTCATACCTGCCTCATAACCAGTATGTAATTGAAATCTGTTGGATGATTAATACAAAGAAAGAGTAGTCAGACTATGTGCTCAGGGTCAACATCAACTCTTTAAAAGTGAAATAAATTCTGTAATAATTTCAATGATGTGAAAAAGATGGTTACCTTGTCCAGCTGGAAACAATGAATAAAACCAATTAAATTACATATATTTGTAAATGTATGAGATTCATTCAAGAATTGTGCTCTCTTTAGGCTTCTCTTTAGTCTGACCATGAAATATTTCTGAAAAGAATTTGAAAAATCTGAGTGCAATTCAATATTTTTCTTTGCTACTTCAAACCCTTCCTGAAAGTTCAAAATGTTTAAGTAAATTTCAATTACTGAGATGCGTGTTTCACTCTATGAAGCTGTTCTCATTAGGTATTTGTAAAGTCTGAACAATGCTGCCTTAGTTTCTCAAACATAGATAGGACCTTGAAGCTGGTGTTCATTAAAAGTCATTCAAGCCACCAACTTCCTTAAAAAATGCATATCTTATGATATTTATCAACAATTTCCCTTTTTACAAGAATATTTTCCAATAAGCACCAACATTTTTATATTAAAAATAAATTTTCAAGACCCTGTTAAAAAAGATTGCTTATAAAATCTTCTGACACCAATTAAAAATTGTTAATTACAAGAGTTTGACTATGAATGGGGTTCGTTATCCATGCACAATCCCTGAGAGCAGGGTTTCACAATCTGTTTTATGTCGTGGACCCCTACCATTAACCAAGGGGTCTATGGACTCCAGATTGGGAACCCTGCCTTAGATCTTTCTTTAGCCTTTGACACAGATGGATTTTGCCATCATTCCCATTGTCTAACTAAATGGAAATGGTTCCCATGTGGCTATGATATCATTTATAACCACATTTATGATATAATTTAACAGGTTGTAGCTAGTTTCTGTCTCTTAATTCACACCTCTACAGCTGGGGGAAATACAAAGATCCTGCAGACTCTTCTTCTTCTTCTTGAGCTGCATGGTATGCCTTGGTCATATCATGTGGAGCTTCACTTCACCTCCCACCTATCTCTCTCTCTCTCTCGTGTCTCCTTTATTTTATCTTCGAAGGGATCTATGTGTCTTTATTCACTTATCATTGAATGAGATCATGAGGGCACAGCTGCCAATGGGATGACAACTGATACAGGTCTTTATTGCAAGGCATTTGAGTGCAGGAGTACAGGTAACTTGCAAAAATTATGATAGGGCCCAGTAACACCAAATCTTGAGCATTGTGTACAAGATTATTTTTTTCCACTTTATTTAGAGATGTAGCTGAGTAACAGGCCCTTCCAGCCCAGTGAGCCAGTGCTGTCCAGTTACACCCAAGTGACCAATTAGCTTAAAACCCGTATGTCTTTGGAATGCGGGATGGAACTGGAGCACCCAAAGGAAAGCCACACGGTCATGGGGTGAACGTTTTATTTCCTTACCTTAAAACATTAAAACAAAAAATAGTTTTGATTTACTGATTCCTGGCAGAGCACATCAGTCAAAAGAGGAGAGGTTGAGAAGACTAGGCTTCTATTTTCTGCTTTAGGAGAATGAGTGGTGACCTCATGAAACATATGAGATGCTTAGGAGGCTCAATCTGGTGTCTACAGGGAAGCTGTTTCCCCATGCTGATGAACCTGCAACTGGGGGGGGGGGGGTCATCATCCCAAAATAAGGATTAGACCTTTTCTGCAGATTCTGGAATGGTTCCTGAAATTGGAAGGTATTTCCTTTCAATGCACAGATGACATCTGAAGAATGTTATGAGACACATGCAGAGATTTATTCAAAAGGCAGCGCAGAAATTATTTACACGTTAAACCTCTACGTCACTGGCAAACGTTGAATGCTTGGAGACAAAGTTCTATCATTGCAAGGATAACACATGACTCTCACCAAATACTGTGTTTCATTCTCCCTCTATGCATGCTATGCTGTATTGATCTCTCTGCCGACTCACATTAAGTGCTCTGCTGTCTTTCTTTCCAACTCTTTATCACATTCCATCCTGCTTCTGTTTCTCCCCACTGCTGTGTCAAGTGGCCAGAAGTTCAATAAGTGGAGATGGGTGGCTTCAAGACCCTTTCCACCTCTCTCAACCTTTCCCTTTCTTCAGGCCTGTGTTCTCAGAGAGCACCAACACTGAGAGGAGGGCTATTTTCAAGTGTTAAAGTGTACTGTGTTCAACCAGCTGCAGCTGAATTTTGACGTGGTAGGCCAGCAACCAAATTATTTATTATTCCGACACACTAATCCTACTCCAATAGACCATAAGACCATATGGCAACGGAGCCTATTTTGACATTCAGAGCATTGAATTTGCTCTGCCATTTCATCATAGCTGATTCATTTCCCTCTCAACCCCCTTCTCCTGCCTTCTCTCCGTAACCTTTCATATCCTGACTAATCAAGAACCTATTAATCTCCACCTTAAAGGCACCCAGTAACCTTGCCTCCCCAACCACCAGTAGCAATGAATTCCACAGTTTTATCGCCCTCTGGCTAAAGAAATTTCTCCTTTTCTCCACCCTAAAAGGATGTCCCTCTATTCTGTGGCTGTACCCTCTGGTCCTAGACTCTCCCACCACAGGAAACATCTTCTCCACATCCACTCCATCTAGGCCTTTCAACATTTGATAGGTTTCAATGAGATAGCCCCTCATTCTTCTAATTTCCAGTGAGTAAAGGCCCAGAGCCATTAATCGCTCCACATATAATAAGCTTTTCATTCCCAGAATAATTTTTGTGTCAGTACCTCCAGTTGAACTTTGTCTTTTTGTGTGTTTTCCCCCAGTCTGTGGTTTTGTATTACCATGCACTCTTGTTCCCACTCCTTCTCTACTCCGGTCCCTGTATTACTGAGTACCCTGCCTCTCACCTGTTTCTCATTATTACCTGTTTTGCTGCCACTTCTGTCTCATTGTGCTCCACCTATCATCTGCCTCTCTGTTTATTGCTCAGTGTATTTCAGCCCTGTATTTTCACCAGATTGTACCAGTGAATTTTTCTGAGTCTTTCTAGCATTTATATCTATACTCTGCCTGTCTGAATATCAACTCTGCCTGATTCTGATTTTTTGGATTTCTCTGAATGTTTTGATCTCTGCCTGAACTTTGATGCTGACTTTGTTTGTACCTTGGGATTTGTTACTCAATTAATATCACTGTGTGCACAGTACTGGGTCTGTGACTGGATCCCTACTCCAGCATCCTGACATCTTGGGAACCTCCTCTAAACCCTTTCCAATGTCAGCACATCCTTTCTTAAATAAAGGGCCCAAAACTGCTCCCAATACTCCAAGTAAGTTTTCATTAGTGCCTTATAAAATCTTAGCACTGCGCCCTCTTGAAATGAATGTTGACATTGTATTTGCCTTCCTTATCACTGACTCAACCTGCAAATTAACCTTTAGGGAATCCTACACAAGGACACCCAAATTTTTGAATTTTCTCTCCATTTTGAAAATAGTCTACACTTTTATTCCTCAAGGTGTATGACCATACACCTGCTGACACTGTATTCCATTTGCCACTTCTTTGCCCTGACACCCAATCAGCTGAAGCCCTTCTGCAGACTCCCTGCTTCCTCAACGCTACCTGTGTTCCACCTATCTTTGTATTGTCCGCAAACTTTGCAACAAAGCTGTCAATCCTGTCATCCAAATCATTGACTTGCAACGTAAAAAGCATTGGTCCCAACACTGAACCTTGTGGTACACCAGTAGTCATCAGCAGCCAATCAGAAGAGAGTCCCTTCGCTTCCATTCTTTTCCTCCTGCCAGTCAGCCAATGTTCTATCCATGCTAATCTTTCCTGTAATACTATGGGCTCTTATATTGTTATGGAGCCTCATGTCTGGCACCTTGCTCAAAGGCCTTCTGAAAATCCAAATACAACACATCCACTGATTCTCCTTTGTCTATCCTGCTTGTCGTTTCCTCAAAGAATTCTAACAGATTTGTTAGGCAAGATTTCCCCTTAAGAATACCACGCTGACTTTAGCCTATTTACCATATGCCTCCTAGTACCCTGAAATTACATCCTTAGCAATTGACTCCAACATCTTCCCAACCACTGAGGTTAGGCTAATTGGCCTATTATTTTATTTCCTCTGCCTTCCTCCCTTCTTGAAGAGTGGAGTGACATTTGTAATTTTCTAGTCCTCTGGAAATGTTGCATAATCTAGTGATTTTTGAAAGATCATTAATAATCCCTTCTCAATCTCTTCAGCTACCTCTTTTATATCCCTGGGGTGTCGTCCACCTGGTCCAAGTGACTTATCTACCTTCAGACCTTTCAGTTTCTGAAGTGCCTTCTCCCTCGTCGGTAGCAACTGCGCTCACTTCTGCCCTCGAACAATCTTGATCTTCTGGCATACTCCTAGTGAAAACTGATGGAAAATACTTACAGACCATTTAGGTTGCACTTGAATTTCAAATTATTTAGTTGGTATTAAATCCATTTCCAGTAACATTTTTTTTCAAGTTGCACTGAGATCCCACTCTGAAATATATCGAGGAACATATTCTATTTTTTAAAGACAATTTCCCCTGGAATGTTGTCCATCTGTGGTAATTTGTGGCAGATTGGTTGATATACAAATGAGTTTGAGTGGAAATTTGAAAGAATAGTTTGTAAATAGATGCAATTTTGGGAGCGTTTTCTGAACATTGACAATTATGTTGAAAGCTGAAATTCAGTGGTGGCCTCAAATTTCAACATCTCACCAACACCGCCATTTCTCTTTTCCTCTACTTTCGGGGTATTGTGACAGTTGTATGTATCCTTAAGTTACTCTGCTCACTGACTCTTCAGATCCTCTTCCTTAAGGTTCACTTCTAAAAGTGGTAACTAAAATTGTCTCTTTCTGTTGGTCACAATCTCCTGCGAAGTGGCACTGGTTATTACTGATAAATAAAAGCTGTGTAAAATCAGAATCAGGTTTATTATCACCAGCAGGTGTTGTGAAATCTGTTAACTAGCTGCAGTAGTTGAACGCTATACATGATAATATAAAAAGAATAAAAATAAATAAATAATTTGATTACTGTAAATATATACATATTGAATAGATTAAAAATAGCACAAAAACAGAAATAGTGTATATTAAAAAAGTGAGTGATGGTAACAATGAGAAAAGGGCATGCCCTGGGTGATGGGGATCCTTAATAATGGATGTCACCTTTCTGAGGCACTGCTCCTTGAAGATGCCTTGGGAAGAAGCTGTTCCTGAATCTCTGAGTGTGTACCTTTAGGCTTCTGTATCTCCTACCTGATGGTAACAATGAGAAAAGGGCATGCCCTGGGTGATGGGGATCCTTAATAATGGATGTCGCCTTTCTGAGGTACTGCTCCTTGAAGGTGCCTTGGGTATTACGGAGGGTAATACCCAAAATGGAGCTGACTAATTTTACAACTTTCTGTAGCTTCTTTCGGTCATGTGCAGTAGCCCCATCCCCAATACTAGACAGTGATTCAGCCTGTCAGAATGCTCTGTAGAAGTTTTCAAGTGTTTTAGTTGACAAACCTAATTTCTTCAAACTCAAAATGAAATATAGCTGTTGTCTTCTCTTCATTATAGCTGTACTAATATGTTTTTCTTCCCCCTTACCCTTGCATATTGGTCATAGTTCAAGTTTCACAGTCATGTACTACAACTTGAACATACTGCCAACTATTCATCTGCGACAGACTCACTGCTTGACTCCCATTGGCACTTTATCTTTTGCCAGTTCGAATGGTGGAACGGTCATCTACAGCTGCACAATCCTACCTGGTGAAACAGTGCTTGGAGTGGCTGCAATTGTCCTCAAACCTAATTCTTCTGAGCATTATAGGCGAAACAGACCGTTGCCCCTGGCTGTTGGATATAAGTGCATCGAGGAGCTTTCAGAGCACAACTCCAGCTTTGCAACCGATCTATCCGGCATTCCAGGGATTTGTGGTTTGCCCTTCCATGACAACAAACCTGTCATCACTGTGCTGCCACTCCACCAGTATTTCCTGTGAGCCAGCAAGGTCATCCATGATGAGATGGTGCCGTCTAAGCCAGACCATCTGGGCCCAGTCCTGTTCAAAGTTGACCTTCATCATCTTCTTACCCTCCTACCAGGCTTTTCAGCTCCCATCCAACCTTTCCACATAAGAAATTGCAGGCATCAATTTTGCTAACTAAGATCCCAAAACATCAGCAGACACTGGAACTATGAAATATAGTAGGAAGCCCTGGAAACTCAGTAGGTCAGGTACAAGGCAACTTAGAAAATTGGGGCAGCTTGAAGTGAACACGTGTTTTCACTTTTCTAATCTCCAAGCTGAAATGTTAACTCTATGTAGCTGCTACCTGACTTGCCGAGCATTTGCAACATTGTATTGTCTGTTTTGATATCTCCTTTTAATTGCCACCACACTTTTAAAAACAGAAACCAACACTGTTTGTGATACTTTCTATACGGTCTCACCAATGCCCTATATACCTGAACATAACCTCCCTAACTTTCTGTTCAATTTCACCCACAGTATATAGAAACATTCTATTAGCTTCTTCATAACACAAACACACAAAATACCGGAAGAGTTCAGCAGATCAGGCAGCACCTAAGGAGAGGAACAAGCAATTGATGTTTTGGGCCAAGACCCCCAATTCGCTTCATAATCACTTCTTGGACCTGCTACTAGACTTCTTTGAATCCTACAGGAGGACACATAGATCCTAGAACTCTTTCATCTCTCAGCATGTGGATAATACGTATTTTGTACAGAATTTCCTGTCAAAATGGAAAATTTTACATTTCCCCACATTTTCATAACCAGTAACCACATGCACACCACTTTACATGTTAAAGTTAATGAGCACACTGACACTATTGTGTACAGGAAGGCATTTCCAAAGCAGTTTATAAGTGGAAAAAAATCATTCAGCCTACCCATAGACTGTCTATTGTACTTCATGCTTGAATCTATTTACATTGACCTTGTGTAGAGGGGCTTGATTCAATTATTAACCGCCTTGGTGATTAACCGCCTTGGTGTTCACACAGAATGCTTGCAGCCGGAAAATACCTTGGATTGGCTTGAATTGCTTAAATGCAGAATGAAGGTAGTAGCTGCTGGGAGGATGCCTGGAGGTAACTCATATGAGATGGCCATCTATTGGCTGGTACGGGCGTCACAGTAGCGTAGCGGTTAGTGCGACCCTGTTGCAGTTGGAGTTTGGAATCAATTCTAGCATCACCTGTAAGGAGTCTGTATGTCCTTCCTGCGGAATGCATGGGCCTTCCCAAGATGCTCTGGTTTCCTCCCACAGTCCAAAGATGTACTGGGTAGGTTAATTCGTCAATGTAAGGTGTCCTGTTATTAGGTTAGGGTTAAGTAGGGATTGTTGGAGGTTGCGGGGTGGTGCAGCTCAAAGGGGCAGAAGGACCTGCCCCATGCCGTATTTCTAGATAAATAAATAACCAGAAGGTGTGTAGGTTATGGTAGATCCAGAGCTAACGTGCAAGTGTGATGTCCCTGGATGTCCAGCTGATGAGGGGTTTGCCCAAAAAGCCAACTTTATTCCTTTTTGTGGATGTTGCTATTCAGCTGAGTTCCTTCAGCATTTTGTGAGCCTTACTCTTGATGTGCAAACTGATGTACATATGGCCGTTGAGGCCCTGCGCCACGGGGAAACCTATAATTCCCACAAAGCCGCAAACTTGCAGTCAGCCCACTTTGATTAGTCAGTCAGTGGCAAACTGCGAGTTGCTGCAAATCTCTCAGGTTCCTTTCAGTCTGGAAGCAGCCAAAAGCATAATCAGTAAAGGTCATGGTTACCCTGAAAGCACTGGGTCTTTTGGATTTGAACCAGTGCCCAGTGTACTCAATATTGCAATGCAGAAGTTGAAGATCTCTATCATTAGTGATTTACACAAGAATAAAAAAATACGTACTTTAATATGCATGTTGTAAAAGCTGAGGAGCTACCTGCTGCAGGTGGCATCATGTTATTGCCAGAATTGATTGCATCATCAGATCTTAGCTCCCTACATTGTAATCTTTGCATTGATACAAACACTACAAAATGAAACATAAACATCAATAACACGGTCTATGGAAAGAGATATGGCTGGTAATTTCCCTCAACAAAATTGGCTGTGGGTCAGTGAGAAGTCCTATTTAGCATACAGTGTTGGATCAAACTGTAAGTACAACACAAATAAGTAAATGGAATATAGAAGCTACAATAAGAATCAATACATCATTTTCACATAATACTTGGCTCGAATGCAGCCAGCCTGTTCATATTGCCTCTACATTTATGACTCACTGAAACGGTGCCTTAAAAAAGCAGACAAGACAGGCAGAGTTTAATCTATCTGTTATAGACAAATTGAAAACGGAAGATACAGAGGGTTTGGACAGTTAAATCTGACTAGTTTTTAGTTCTGGATGATTGCGCATCTTTAGGAATTAATGAAACAAGGTTAGAACTTCCTAAAGTTCTGCTTCAGGAATTACTTTCACTTCTGTGAATCAACGCTCTCCTAGTATCAGCTGCTCAAAATGGTATTTCTAATATAGTGAACTAGCAACTGTTTAAATAAGGCTGCTAAGATGGACTTGAATTTAATTCTCTGTCACATTCCCATTCTGACCCCACTGAGTGCGGACTGTTCCAACAAGATCCAACACAAACTTAGGCAACTGAATCAAAATCAGATTTATTAACACTGATATGTGTCATGAACTTTGTTGCTTTGGGGCAGCAGAACTGTGCAAGACATAAAAAAGTTACTATGAGTTACAATTAAAAGAAAGTGCAAAAGACGAATAGTGTGGAAATGTTCATGGACCGTTCAGAAATCTGATGGCAGAGGGAAATAAACTGTTCCTAAAGCACTGAGTGAGCCTCTTCAGGCTCATGTAGCTCCTCCCTGAAAGCAGGAATGAGAATAGTGCGTCGTGTCCCATCTTGGCACACTACACCCCCCAGGACACCACAGTGAACTCAAAAATTTCAGATCACCAAGTTACCACTGTTATGTTTTGTAACTTCCAACTATTAAATTAATTCAAAAGAAACACAGACTCCGAAAATGCGGGTGTAACTTTGTCTTTGCTTTAAGCGAGGCGCGTGTGTATCATGTGGTAGCGTGATGACGTATGCAATTAATGTATTTTTACATATAACCTGTAATGAATTATTTAAATGAAAAGGTATGCTTAATCAACCAGTATATACACAAGATTACACAAACGTTACTTAAATATTAAATACAGAAAAAAAAATTATATCAGAACTGTTGCAATTGTAAGTCCATTTTAGAACCATAGAATCATAGAACATTACAGCACAGCAACAGGCCCTTTGGCCCTTCTTGGCTGTGCCGAACCATTTTTCTGCCCCGTCCCACTGACCTGCACCTGGACCATATCCCTCCATACACCTCTCATCCATGTACCTGTCCAAGTTTTTCTTAAATGTTAAAAGTGAGCCCGCATTTACCACTTCATCTGGCAGCTCATTCCACACTCCCACCACTCTCTGTGTGAAGAAGCCCCCAGTAATGTTCCCTTTAAACTTTTCCCCCTTCACCCTTAAGCCATGTCCTCTGGTTTTTTCTCCCCCAGCCTCAGTGGAAAAAGCCTGCTTGCATTCACTCTATCTATACCCATCATCATTTTATATACCTCTATCAAATCTCCCCTCATTCTTCTATGCTCCAGGGAATAAAGTCCTAACCTATTCAACCTTTCTCTGTAACTGAGTTTCTCAAGTCCTGGCGACATCCTTGTAAACCTTCTCCACGGAGACTGCTGAGCTGCTGAAGAATTTCTGGTTGCTCCTTTTAATTCCACAGCAGTTGCTATGTTCTGTATTTCACTGCTCCAGCTCTGCTATTTTGTTCTCTTCATTCCTGTTCCACTAATTACACCTTTCCCCACCCCACCCAAGACAGCTCAGCAATGATTAATAAGCCTCTCTCAGCTCACACCAACATCACTGGAGTCATTCAGTGTCCCTTGGTCGCCACCCTATCACAAATACCTCTCTCCACTCCTCTCCCTTCTCTGCGATTTGGATCTCAAGTTACAAGTTTAAGTTTATTGTCACGGGCATCCATCCTCATGAAAATTAGTTAGCACTATACATTACACACAAGGCAAACATGAATTACATAAACCCAGATTAACATAAATTACACATAACTTACATGACAAAAATGAACAAAATTGAGCTTAAAGACTTTAGTGTAAATGGAGTGGAATATAGTCCAAGGTAGATTAGAGCAGCGGGAAGAAGCTGTTGTGGAACCTTAAGGTGTGGGTCTTCAGGCTCTTGTACCTGCTCTCTGATGGCAGTGCCAGCAAAAGGGCATGACCCAGATGGTAGGCTCCTTGGTAGTGAATGTCACCTTCCTGGGACATAGCCTCTTTGAGATGTTCTCTGAAGTAAGGAGTGCTATACCCATAATAGGAATTGCTTTTTGTTTACCTTTTCCTGGTTCTGATGACAGATCCTCAGCCCGAACTGTTGACTTTCGTTTTCTCCCTACACAGGTGATGACTGACCTGCTGAGTACTTTCATCAGTTTCTGTTTTTGTTGGTGAATTTATTTCACGGACAAGTTGCCCTCACCATGCAGTGGGTTAAAAGCTCAGTACAGTACACTTTAGCTGTGTGGAAGAAGATTGCTTTTAAAATTCAAGTTTCTTTCTTCATGCCTTGCTTTTGATTTATATATAGCATTTATAGAGCTGTAGGCACTACTGGCGATCCTTCCGCTCCTCTGTTTCTGGTCATTTGCACATCCCCTGTTTTAATTGCATTTGTACCGATGGTAAGATCTACACCTTCCAAGGCTCTAAATTCTGGATTCTTAACTCTTTTTAAAACCATACTCCTAGATTTAATACTGGTCAACTTCCCTAATGCATGATGCAGCTCAATGCTGAATTGGAATAGCCTTTTTCTGTGTTATAATGACACCAAAATTCTGTAATATTCCTGGGAAGTAACTTGGGAAGGTTTATTAAGTTACACTTCTTGCATTTCATGGTACCACAATTTATTAATATTAGTCCATGATATTAGCTCTCTGATTGTAAAGGAGCCTTGACTCATGTCTTGGTCAGGCTAGTGTAATGATTACTTGGAGGAAATGGTGTTTCTCCTCCTTAATCTTCAGGCCTTGTAAATAGAAATCTGGACCAAATGATTAAGAAAATTCATCTATTTAGATGATAATTGGTTCCTCTTCCAAAGACATTGGTTTTTAATTATTCTGAATGTGTAACATAGCTGTGGTGAAGTACAACAGGTATGGGCTGGTTGCCTTCTTCTATTACCGGGACATGGTATTTTGCCCCATCCTTTGTTCCTTTAAATAACTGAAGGTAACTCAGTGAATTTCAGGAAAACTATTACAGCTATCTTGATGGGAATTCCAACAGCTTGAGCAATTGTAACCAAGAAATCATTTTCCAGAAGAATTGAATTCCTTCACTTTCTCATTGATCTGCAGGTATCCCTGTGGCTGCTGTAAAGTTCTAACAAAACGCTTATGTTCTCTTTAATCAACATTCGTGTTTCCTGACACTGCAGCAGTTTAATCTGACACTGGATGACCTTGCTTTTACACTCAGAATAGCCAGACAGACAATTGTATTTGAGTTCCAATTATTTCACTGGATATCCAAATCTAATCTGATCAATCTGACTATTCACACATCCGCTGCCAATGCATGAGATCTGATTATTCACACACCCACACCAGGTTAAGTTATTGAAGAACATAAAGTCTGTTTCACTTAGGTTTAGCAGCTGTCAGTGGATTTTCTGTGGGATCAGCAGCTGATTAGCTTCACTAACATTAGGTTTATCCTGCACTGCAGTCAGAGAGCCAGTACTGCCTTTTGATCCTTTCACGAGTGAGATTTCAGTTTGCCAATATTTGGGCCTATTGGGCCTCACGTTTTACCAACGTGTTTTAAATCTCCCTCAGATTAGAGCTGCTGCCAAAATGGTTCTACTGGGGTGCTGATAGGAAAGGATTATGTGTGGCCTTTGCCAGCGGTGTGGGTCGCTCTTGGTTGAAAATGCCATGTACTGTTTTCAATGGGAATGGAACAGAAGTTTTAAAATGTGGATTGCTATCCATGTAATTTTTAAAAAACTTTCATTAACAAATTTGGGGTTTGAAATTGGTCCCAGATGTACCTGTTTTACAGTCATAAGGGAAGGAAAGCAGGAATTAATCTTCGGGTGACTGTAGGTCTAGGTGTGTATGTGGTAGACAATATCTTAGACCGTGAAGAAGTATTGAAAAAAATTGAATTGGTTCTTTTCAGGCATTCTGAATAGCCACCTAAAGGAGCATTAGGCCCCTGATACATAATACTCATTGCTATTAAACTTTTCCAGAAAGTGGGATGCCTCAAATATAATTATTCAATTTTCTGAATGGGGTTATGCCCAACACTGAAAAGGCAGATGCTTCAATTTTAAACTGGAGTGAGAATTCTTCAGCCATTCCTGACAGATGCAATCAGACCTCTCCCTCAGTCCTTCCAGGACTTACCCAAAGAGCCATGCCAGGGGGGAGTCTAGCTTGAAACCAAAGCATTTCCTTAGCCAGTGGAGACTGGACAAGTGTTAACAGCTCATCCAAATATGCAACCAAGGCTGATATTCTCTTAAGCTTTGAGTGTTCAGTCTGTTCCCACTGATCTTGGTCTAAAAGTGGGGTCAGAATAAAGATTTCCCTCTGAAAACTGGAAGAGTTAATCTCCTCCTTAAAAAAAAACACAAATGTGACCCGATCAGGTTGCTCTCACTTGAATTATGCAATAGAAACTTAACTGCACAAAAGCACACTCCGTGAATTGATTTTAACAGTCTGAAGCAACCATCTGCTAGAGATAGAGGTGCAGCAGCATCTATGGGAGGAAAGGAATTGTTGATGTTTTGGGTTGAAACTCTGCATCAAGTTAATCTGATCTGACTAGGTACATTAAGCTGAAGAGGAATGATAGAATTATAGAATAGTACAGCACAGAAACGGTTCCTTATGCCTTATCTCTTCCATGCTGACCATTGTGCCCATTTACTTGTCTATTTTCCTACATTAGGCCTTTGTCCCTCTATACGTTTCTTATCTGTCCAAATACCTTTAAAATCTGATCTGACTCCATCACCTACTATGGCAGCTCTTTTCAGATATTCACCACCCTCTGTGAGACAAACTCACCTTTCACATCTCCCTTAAACTTTCCCCCTCTTACTCTAAACCTGTGCCTTCTAGTTCTAGACTGCAACTAGAAGTTCCCTGGAAACTTCATGAAACCATGCCCTGGAAGATTACTTTATTTATGTGATATTTATCTTTGATAATTTTGTAAACCTCCTACATTCCAGTGAGAATAAACCTATCAGATCCAGTCTTTCTTTATAATGAGAGTCCTCCTCTCCAGACAGCAACATTATGAATCTCTTCTAGACTCCCTCTTTCGCTACCTAATCTTCTTTAGTGTCACAACTGAAATTGTACACTTTAAGTGCAACTTAATCTAATTTTGTACAGTTGCTATGTGACATCCCAACTCGAAGCCTTGTCCTGTGAAGGTAAGCATACCAGATGCTTGTCTTACTCTCCTATTCATCTTCGAGGTCCCTCTTAGCATCAATGCTCCTGAGGGCCCTGCCTTTTAATCTAATGTCCTACAAGAATTTGACTGTGCTAAGTATATTAACACAATGTAAGTATGTAAGTAAATTAATTAAATATAATATTTCAGGTCAAACTCATTGGAATTGGAAAGATTGTTTGAAAGTTTTTTCTGACTTCTTAGTCACTGATTTCTAACAATCTGAATTTTGCCCATGAATCAGACATCTAAACAAGAAGTTTTGGTTTGGCTCCTGTTTGAAGCATGCAATGTTTTAATCTTTCTCCCTTGTTTGTATCTGACATATTACCATGATCAGGCCTTTACCCTAACTGGGCACCAGACAAACTGTGGCACTGTGTCAATGTGATTAGATAAGACTTGTTAAAAATGCAGCCTGAGTTTAGCTCATCTGAAATGGCATGGGGAGTTCAAATTTCATTACGGCTGTTGCAGTTTTTTCCATGTTTCTCGGCCTCGACTCTGCTCAGCAAGGTGAGGGCACTGGAGCTAAGGTGATTTATTATAGAACAGGCTTTCCCTGATATTGCCCTGAAAATACTCCCTGACCCTGACCTAAGCAAAACCCCTCTTCTAATCTCACCCGTGCAAAATACTCACATCTCACAAGCACCATAGGCGCCAATGAATTACACAGCTCTTTCAGGGGATCAGAGGGACAGCCCTAACTCAGCCATCCAGTCTGAAGTCCTCTGATTAGCACACAGTAATTTTTCTCTTACTTTCAGGAAGGAATGCACGTTATATTGCAGTTATCACATTCTCCTTCCAATTGTGTAAAATAAGGTTTGAGCTTTGACATTGTCTCTGTACCTTTAAAATAAACTGAGGACATAGTATATATCCTTTGTTGTGTACATTGCTAATTAGAAAGTACTGATTTCCTGTTGCAATAAAAGGAAACATAAACTCTTCCATCAGCTCGCTCACCTGTGTGAAAGCAGAATTCCTTCCAGGTGTTAGCAGCAGCAAACAGTGGCAAGGTGGCAGCAGATGCAATAAAAATATGGCCAGCTATATTTTTTGTAATACCATTTTCATCTGTTATTTCTCCTTAAGGGACAGGGCAATACAACTCTTCGACAACATCACAGATTCCAGATACATAAACTGCCTCTAATCAGATAACAAATGCCACTTGATAAAGAGGAACTTGATGGTTTTAGTGCAAAGGCCCTTAATAAATATTGCACCATCAAAAGCACCTCAGTCAATTCCCAGGCATGTTAACTTGGTGAACGTAGTTCTTAAATTCAGTCCCTCTGAAGGTCAAGTCATTCGCAACACATTAAACTAACTTTCTTTCACTACAGCACACAAAGAGCACACCTAAAACCGATGTAATTTATAGAGTAGAATTGGACATATTTAAATTCAGTAGTTTGTCCATGTGTGTGGCAATTGGAGATTTAAGAAGATATTTAGTACTTGTATAGGAGCCCAAGTGGGAACTCGCTCACTTAAGGTTCTTTGCTCACTTAATGTAACAGTGATAGAAAAATTATAAGGACTTAAATGAACAACAAACATTGAACTTCTGCTACGGTGGGGGGCCACTCCTTGGTATTGAATGTCTTAGAATTCATTTCAAATTCACAGCCTACCAACTGGAAATGAAAATATTACCAGATGAGGGAGTATGACACTTTGGTAACGTCAGAGGTGAAATCTTACCTCTGTTTTTCTCTCTCCACAGATACCTTCCAGATACTACAGCATTTCTTGTTTCATATTCACATAATTTTGCTATTGAAACTAGAGATGCAAGGATTCTTCTTTTTCCTTCCAATGGCTTATTTTCCAGAAGAATAAGCTCAAATCATTACTATTTATGTCCTCAATTAAGATTAAAGTGAGTTCAAGATTTTATAGTAAATTTTGAAGGAGAATAGTTTAGGCCAAAAGCATTAAAACGTAATGGGGTAGAGCTACTTCCACTAAATTGTTAACTCAAGATCCTCAAAAGACTAGAAAACAAGGGTTAACGGGACTTTTTATTTTCTATGTGTATTTCTTTTGACAGCTTTTAAAGATTGACAACTTAAGACAAGATGATTATAGTGTAGATCTTTGTCAGGTCAGTCTGTTGAGTGTGTGGTACAGGTGAATATAATTTATCTTATGTCGTTGGTGTTTTGGTTGGCCTGGAGAAAAGAAAGCTGTGGGGCAAAATTCCCCTACTGACAACATACCAGAATAGGTTTCTCATGAACGGCAGGTCTTTCACACATCTCCCCCTCCATTCTTCAGAGTAATGGATAATCCTAAAGGGACAAATTACTTTGCGGACTGCGTTTTTGAGAAGCTGATGAAATCTATGTCTAAACTTGCCAGTTAGTACTGACGTTCGGAACCTGTCCCTAGACAACACATTGTGCTGTCCATAATTGGTTATTGAACAGGTATGCAGTATTAATATTATCCGTTACGTGGGCAACCATTGGCATGCACCAATTGCTTCTTGATCAAGTAATCAAGGTGCTGAAATTCTCCCACAGGGCATTTGGGCACAGGCACCTTGTTGACTGACGGTTTCCCTCTCCAGGCATTGAACTGCATTGTTATTTCAGCTGAGAGAGGCTCACCAAGCCAAAGCATTAAATATTTGTATACTAGAATTCCACAGTGTTACTTCGGGGCTGTTTTTTAATAAAATGAAGGGAACTCTGGAAGGATTGATGCGATGACAAACCAGCAGAGCCACACTCAAATAGTAAGTAATCTCATTTTACTTATATCCTGTAGTACATGATATAAGCCAAGTACTTTTATTGTCATCTACCCAAACACCACTCACAATATAAGACCACCTCTCTTAAAACTGAAGGAAACCTCTCATCGCTACAGTTGGTTGCTCGCCTCCACAGCTGCTTTACAGGGAACAACGGACCATGACTTGCATGCGTGTGCTACTCTGAACTGACTTATCTCATAGGACAGTGATCAATGAATTATTAATATGACAGTGGTGCCCCCATCTACAGGAAGGGAAAACATGTCGAGTTTGTACCCAGAGTCCTTATCCCAGGTAGCCCGCCCCCTCATCACCAGTCCCCCTCGGGTGAAAGTGTCTGCATTATTTGGCATATGGACCATCTTGATTTAGTCTGAACGCAGTAAGATCTCATGGCTGTAAAGTTTACAGCAGGAACTGAATAAGAAACATTTGATAAAAGCTTGCCAGACGCATACCAAAAATAAAAGTTATACAGAGCAGAGGCTGTGTTATGACGGTTCTAAATCTACCATAATCCCTAGAGGAACTTGCCAAATTAAATGCCCCGGCATCCTTCTTCCTTGTGTCAGTTGTTCCTTCCCATGCTTTATAAGGAGCTGTTTCATCTGATGGATCAAAAACAATGTACAAAACTTTCCCATGCCACTATCCCTCGGAATATGTGCACAGTGCAATGTTTACAGTGGACAGCACTAATGGCAGATTTGTTTTAATTTCCACTGCTTTGTGTTTAAAATTAACCATCACCCACAGGCAGTCTTTTCATGCCTTATTGTCTGGGTGTGTTGGATCCATTCACAGGAAGATGCGTACACACAGATTCACAAAGCGTCTTAAATGTTTACTATTCTATAAAGCAGCTCTAAAGAGAGCTTCAGTAAGTAGACTGAACAATGAGAAACAAGGCAGGCAGCGTGCCAGCATGGGCCTCCTGCCAAGCCACATATCATTAGCCCAGGCTTGCTATAAGCAAGGAAATGAAAAACACATGTTGGGGAGCTGGGGTGAGCCATACAGGACTCCGGGTCACTGACAGTCGTCCTAAAGCTTTCCCTTCCCCTGCCTCTGCCCATTGATGTCAAATGTCAATGTGATTGTCTAAAGTTCTCAGGGAATTTTTTTAAAGTGACTCTTGAGTTATGATTTTCACAGTTATGGGAAAATAACAACCTTGTTCTCTGTTATGCTTTATAAATTCCTCGCCACTCCTTCGAATAACATGTGTAAGTGAGGTTGGAATGCTTGAGAGGGCCTTGGTTTCTTATGTGAGGCGTTCTGTACTTTTTAAATATAATCAGCTCTGCCTCATCATTAAGTTACACAGTAGGCTCTTTTTCCTAGCACTGTGTTTTGTACAGGCCACAACATGCGTAAGCATGCAGTTTTGCTTTTTTTTTTGTGTGTGTTAATTTTGGCCTGCCTGAATACAGTCAGCAAAGATGTATCTAATAACAGTGCTTGCTTTATTTCCTTCTAAAGCTGGATTCTATTGACATTTGACCTTTCAAGCATTCCATAGATAGTGCAAGAACATGATAATTACTGACTGGTGGTGAGAAAATCAAACGGAAAGGACCCAGCTTTCCACTAACTGTTCTAAATATCCCATTAAGCACGGAGATATAAATCACTGAACATATTTAACAATAACACGGTTTTTGCATTGAGCAGCCTTCCCTTCATGTGTATCCATGATCAGCATATTAATAATGTCCTGACCAACAAACATTACTTTGAAGTCTGAGCCATTTTTGGCATGACTAAATCCACACTAGGAATGCATAAGAAAAAAAGATTCGAATAACCAAACGAGGAGGGATTCAGAGCGAAAGTGCTGTTTTTTTTATCCTCTCCACCCTCTCCTATCTTATTATTTTGATCAAATATATTTTGAATAAATCTCATTTCTATACCAGAAGACAAAATTTAATTTTAATCTAAAAGAAAAGTGGGTTATCTTATACTTAACTCTGACCGGAGCCATGTCTCTCTTCAACAACCTGCATTGGCAGCTTTATTTCTACTGCACGGTTAAAGCAATTACACTTGGTAGGAAAATCCTAGTAAAGTCAATATTACTTTCACAAACATCTATTAACACAATAGAAACTTATTTCCCTGTCTATTCTGATCGTGTTCATTCGGCTCAATTGTATTTAAGGCACAATGTCCATTTCTCCCCCTCTTTTCTTGTTCAAAAACAGTTCGTTACTTCAGTAAGTAACTGTGGATATGGTCTGAACACCTGTACCTATTAACACGCAGTATGATATCTGTAGATTGCTTAGCCGAATGTCCTCTCCCGCCTCTTTAAAGGCCAAGCTTCAGGTAATTGGTCATGCATCATGAAATGGATACTTTGATAGCAAAGTGTGAAGATACCAGACTTTGTGCAGAAATTACAAATAAGCTATTGTTCTTCTACTTTTGATTATTTCCTTTATTTCTCTCACGTTGAAATACAGATAGCATAGTCATTATGAAATCCTGACTGGAATGCTGGGTAAAGCAATGATTTATGATGATTTTGTAACTAAGTGGATAAAGATGACTCTATTTGTCAGGTTGACGTGTTTAGTGCACCATCTAGTCTGAATCAAATTGATTCAGTTAAACATGATAGTCTGTGGGGACTGGGTGGTGCAGTGGGTTACTTTGCAGCACGTTCAGTTCTGGGGCTTGGTTTCAAATCCAGCAGAGACTAATAGGATAAAAGTGTCATTTCTCTGATGGTTTTAGAAGAGCAAGGCGAGGTGCATTTAGACACACTCCGCTTCTTGTGGAAGATGGCCTGCAGAACAAAGCTCTCCAGATCAGCTGGTGTGGGGAATGGAAGGAAAAGGACCCATTATTCAACATTTAGCTACCCAAGCTGAAAAGTACAGAGTACACATGTTAGGTTAAGACTGGGGTCAGCTTAGTTGTAATGGGCTTCTCCCACATCCAAGCAGTTGTTGTATTAATGCATTCATGAAAGGTTGCGTTTGGGACAGTCGATGATGGTATCCAAGGAAATATTCTCACCTATAAATTACTGACTTGAAATAGAAGAAAATGGCATTAATAACCTACTTTGCACTGGAATACAATATGACAGGTTTCACAATTGGAAGGTTGGAACCAAAAACCAAGAACAACTAACAAATCAAAGAGATCATTCTCCACTTTCAGATGTGCAGAAGTTTGCTGGAATATTATTTGCATTTCAGTAGAGATTTTCACCTTCTGAGGAACTGCCAAAAGATTTCAGTAATGAATAAAGACGAGAAAATCTGCAGCTGCTGGAAATCCAAGCAACACACACACACACACACACACACACACACACACACACACACACACACACACACACATACACAAACACACACACACACACACAAACACAAAATGCTGGAGAAACTCAGCAGACCTGGTGCATCTATGGAAGTGAATAAACAGTCGATGTTTTGGGCCGAGAACCTCTTCTTCAGGACTGAGATGGGTCTTGGCTCGAAACATTGACTGCATACTCTTTTCCATAAAGTAGATGCTGCCTGGCCTGCTGAGTTCCTCCAATATTTTGTGTGTGTTGCTTCAGTAATGAATAAATCATTTTGAAGTGACGATGCTGTTGCTGACTTTTGAATGTTCGCAAATTATCTTTGTTGTTTGCATTACCTCAGTCAGTTACAGCCTCTTCTCTCAATACGGAGAGAACCTCCATCTACATTCACTCAGTCAATATTGGTAAGAAACTCCACTGGACCAATCACATTAACACCATGCCACCAAGAACAGATCAAAGGCTTGTTGTCCTGTGATTGGTCGACTCACCTGTTAATTCCCCAAAGACCTTCTGTCACCTGCAATGTTCAAGTCAGTAGTACGGTAAAATATTCCACAATTACCTGATTGTACGCATTGCTGACACCACCCACATCCTTCAGAACAAAGCACCTGATGAGGGGTACTTGTCCATCGGCCTAAAAATTAATTTCTTTTCATTGTGGCTCTAGTGTCTACAGAATGCATGGTGTTAACTCAACAAGGCTACTTTGACAGCATTTTCTAAAACTATGAATTCAACCACAAAGAAAGACAAAAGCAGTGGGTGAGACCTTCATCTGCTAGTTTCTGTTCTATTCATGCTGTCCCCTGGATATATTCTGTGCCTTCCGCGTTGAGCTGAAATTCTGGAACTCACCTATCCAATAAGATTGGACAATAAATGCTGAGCTCGCAGAGATATCTACAACCCAACAATGAATTAGTAATAAGTACATTTGTAGATTGGGACCAGGTACCTGTCAGTGCTATACTACAATTGACCACTAGGTGGTGCAGGAAAGTGGCCAATAGCATTACTGAGGCGGTCACACCTAGAGTACAGGATTCAGATAGTAGATGGGTGACCATCAAGAGAAGTGAGGGGAGTAAGCAGTTAGTGCAGGGTTCCCCTGAGGCTATTCCCCTTAGCAACATATATCCATTTGGATTCTGCTGGGGCCCCCTCCCAATCAGGGCACAGCAGCAGCAGCCAGGCCAGTGGCAACGTGGCTCAGCAAAGAGGGGTAATGTAAGGTAGTGTGATAGTGATGGAAGACTCGACAGGGGAACGGACAGGAGATTCTGTGGCCGTGTGAAAGCTGACAAGATGGTGCGTTGTCTCCCAGTGCCAGGATGAAGGATGTCTCAGAGTGGCTGTAGAATATTCCCAAGAGGAAGGCTGAGCTGCCAGAGGTGGTGAACATTGGCACCAATGACAGAGGCAGAAAAGGGTAAGAGATCCTGTATAGTGAGTATAGGGAGTTACGGAAGGTTGAAGAGCAGGACCTCCAAAATTGTAATCTCTGGATTACTCCCAGTACCATGTGCTAGTCAGGGAAAGAACAGGATGAATGATCAGACAAGGAAATGGTGCAGGGTGCTGGGATTTCTCTATCATTGGAATCTTTTCTGGGGAAGATATGACCTGTACAATAAAGATGGATTACATCTGAACCCAAAGGGCACCAATATCCTTGTGAGTTATACTGGAGCTGTTGGGGAAGATTTAAACTAATTTAGCATGGAATAGAAACCAGAATGACAGGGCTGAAGATGCGGCAGATAGTATACAAGTAGATGCAGTGTGTAGTGAGACTGTGAGGAAGGACAGTCAGATGATAAGGCAAAACCGCAGTCTGTGGGATCAGTTCAAGTATAACATGGAGACAAAACCGAAAAGGATGATGAATACAGGACTGAAGGTGTTATATTGGAATGTACACAGTGTATGGAATCAGGTAGATGATCTTGTAGTGCCGTTAGAGATTGATGGGTATGACATTGTGGGCAGCACTGCGTCATGACTGAAAAAAGATCATAGTTATGAGCTTAAATCTAAGGATATCATTGTATTGAAAGAATGGGAAGGTAGGCAGAGAGGGTGGGGTGGCTTTGTTGGTAAAAAATGAAATCAAATCCTTAGAAGGAGGTAATATAGGGCTGAAAGATATAGAATCCTTGTGGGTAGAGTTAAGAAACTCCAAAGGTAAAAAACTCTAATCGGAGTTATACTCAGGCCTCCGAAGAGCAGCCAGGATGTGGGACGCAGCTTACAACGTGAGATAGAAAAGACAAATAAAAAGGGCAATGTTACGATAGTCATGGGAGATTTAGACATGCAGGTAAATTGGGAAAATCTGGTTGGTGCTGGATCTCAAGAGATAAAATTTGTGGAATAGCTGTGAGATGGCTTTTTAGAGCAGCTTGTGGTTGAGCCCACTAGGGGAAAGGTTGCATTGGGTGCTGTGTAATGAACTGTGTAATGGTTAGGGAGTTGAAGGTAAGGAACCTTTTAGAGGCATTGATCATAATATGATAGAATTCACCCTGCAATTTGGGAAGGAGAAGCTAAAGTCATATGTATCAGTAATGCAGTGGAGTAAAGGGAAATACAGAGACATGAGCGAGAAGCTGGCCAAAGTTGATTGGAAGAGGACACTAGCAGGGATGACAGCAGAACAGTAATGGCTGGTGTTTCTGGGGGCAACTTGGAAGGCACAGGATAGATACATTTCAAAGATGAAAAATTATTCTGAAGGGAGGATGAGGCAACCATAGCTGACAAGGGAAGTCAAAGACAGCATAAAAGCAAAATGGAGGGCATATAATATAGCAAAAATTAATGGGAAGGTAGAGAATTGCAAAGCTTTTAAAAACCAGCTGAAGGCAACCAAAAAAATAAGTGGCAGATGGAATGTAATGTAGGAAAGTGTACCGTCATGCACTTTAGTAGAAACAATAAATGGGGAGAAAATTTTCTCCCCATATTTTCTAAATGTGGAGAAAATTTAAAAATTAGAAGTGCAAAGGGATTTGTGAGACCTTTTGCAGGATTCCCTGCAGATTAACCTGTAGTTTGAGTTGGTTGTAAGGAAGGCAAATGCAATGTTAGCATTCATTTTGAGAGGACTAGAACGTAAGAGCAAGGATGTGATGCTGAGACTTTATAAGGCATTAAAACCACACTTGGAGTATTGTGACCAGTTTTGGGACCCTTATATAAGAAAAGATGTGCTGGCATTGGAGAGGGTCCAGAGGAGTATATGAGAATGGTTATGGGAATTAAAGTGTCAATATAAGATGAGCATTTGATGGCTCTGGGCCTGTACTCATTAGAGTATAGAAGAATGGGGGGCGTTGATCTCACTGAAAGCTGTCGAATATTGAAAGGCCTATACTGAGTGGCTGAGGAGAGGCTGTTTCCTACAATGGGTGAGTCTAGGACCAAAAGGCACAGACTCAGAATAGAGGGACGTCCATTTAGAACAGAGATGAGGGGCAATTAATTTATCCAGAGGGTAGTGAATTTGAGCAATTCATTTCTACAGATGGCTGCGGAGGCCAAGTCATTGGGTATATTTAAAGCGGAAGTTGGAAGTTTCTTAATTAGTCAGGGCATCAATTGGTGCAGAGAAGACAGGAGAATGGAGTTGAGAGGGATAATAAATCAGCCATGATGGAGTAGCACAGCAGACTCGATGCGCAGATTCATTTAATTCTACTTCTTTGTCTTATGGTCTTATGGCATCTGAACTTTGGCTTTGTGATCAAGATTGGGGGAGAATGTTACCTGGATGGAACATGGTTGAATGGATCAGTTGAAGTCATAGATGCTTTGCCTGGTGAAGTTAAGATTTCCATTCAGCCTATTTTTTCACCAGATTTTTCCAATTCCAGAAGCCACTGATTGGTAGTTACACAACAACAGTGTGCTTTTAAAACAAAATATGTTGTGACATGGTCTGTTTTATAATATTTAAAACTTCACCATATAATTTTAAAAAGAAGTCAATTCAAAGCAGCTTGCTCAAGGAACTCAGTGGGTTAGGCAGCATCTCCATAGAGAAATGGACAGTCAACTTTTGGGCTGAGACCCTACATGGAGCACTGTGCAGAAAAGCAGCATCCATCATCAAGGATCCCCACCACCCAGGCCATGCTCTCTTCTTGCTTTTGCCATCAGGAAGAACATATAGGAGTTTCAGACCCCACACCACCAGGATCAGGAACATTTACTATCCCTCAACCATCGGGCTCTTGAACCAGAGGGGATAACTTCACTTACCCCATCACTGAACTATTCCCACAACCTATGGACTTATTTTCATGGACTCTTCATCTCATGTTCTTGATATTCATTGCTTATTTATGTTTTATTATTATTATTTATGTTTTTTAGCTCGAGCTGGTAAAACCTGAGGTACGAGCATAGCCAAGTATGCTCATTTGTCAATTGCTAGGAACTTTTAGACTATTCTAGTGGTGTTTAGTATTGTGGCTTTCTGAAGATCTACATGGGTCTAACTGTGTAGGCCAAATTGTTTAATACTATTGTGTAGTGACTTTGGGATGATACCAGTTGCAGATATTACTATCGGGACGATGTATACTTTGTTCATGTTCCAAAGTCTTTCAATTTCCACTTTTAATTCAGCATATTTTTGGTGTTTTTCACTTACTGATTTTCGTAAGTCATATGTGTTTGAAATGGCTATATCTATGAAATAAATTTTCTTCCTTGTGTATCCTGTATTAGTATATCTGGATGATTATTATGGATTGTCCTATTTGTAATGATTGATTGGTCATAATGTGATTTGATATAATGTATTATTTTATTATTTTCTTTTTGCATTTGCACAGTTTATTGTCATTTGCACATCAGTTGTTTGTCCATCCTATTGGGTGCAGTCTTTTATTGATTCTATTGTGTTTCTTGCATTTACTATGAATGCCCATAAGAAAATGAATCTCAGGGTTGTATATAGTAACATGTAGGTACCTTGAACTTTGAACTTCATCTGGGCTTCTTGGGTTGGAACTCTTACAGGAATCTAGGTTGAGTGGGTCAAGATCCTTAATCTGAGTTCAGATGAAAGTTTTGACCTGAAATGTTGATTATTCATTTCCCTCCATAACTGCTCTCAGGTCTGCTGCGTTCCTCCAATATCTTGTGTGTTGCTCCAGGCTCCAGCATCTGCAGTCCCTTGTGTCTCCAAAATTGTTAGCAGATACTTTTGTATGATAGGCAGTTGGTATCTTTGCATTTAAGAGGTTTTCCACCTCAAATACCACATTGAAAATCTGAGAATTTTGAGCCAGAACAAAAAAATTACCATGAATGCCCAACAAATGTTTCTTGAGGGAACTGTCATCCACCTCTCCCAGGACTGATCTATATGTGAGACCACTACATAGTTGGGTAATTATTGGTCAGTTTTATCAGGTGAGGGTGACTGAATTCTCATTGTCCATTCCCAATGCAATAGGTACTGACAGACCAAAGTTCAAATTTCAAAGTACATATATGTCACCATATACTACCCTGAGATTCATTTTCATAAGACCAGGCTTATTGTGAAGGGAGGCCAAGAAATATCAGCTGCTGAGCACAAATTTTAAGGTAGAACCCTTTAAGGCAGGTTTTTTGATTCTGTATGTCCCAAATTTGGATGAGACAGTTTACAAGGGATTCCTAAAGAAATTGTTTATACATCAGCTACTAAGAAAAAAATATTTTCTTTGAAAGGAACTTTCTGGCTTATGCCTGACTGTTGTCTTATAGGAAGGTTTATTTCCTTCAATAGTAGTTTCAGCTGCTATTTTGAGAGAAGGTGGGTGCTTCCTGCAGTGACTACACAGACTGGCTTTAATATACAATTCCTGCCACTGCATTGATGAATTTGACAAAACCTGGAATTTAGGAAAAGGAGTTCTTGATATATTTTCCTTAATTATATAAAATACTAAGATTGGCATTGAGATTACATCAGGCTTCAAATGTGAATAAGTGGAACGAAACAGTGTCAAAAAATCAAAATGTTCTAAAGGAGTCTGGCTGCACGGAAAATGAATTTAATTCTTGCTCAATCTATCTAGCTTCTTCAGTAACTTTTGAACAATAATGCTATTGACAGTGGCTTTGTATACTGTAATTAAAAACAGATAAACACTGATACATCCACAGGTTGGTTAACAAGTGCATATACCATACCTCAGTCCTGGAGTCTTGTCTCTTTTCCATAGATGCTGCCTGACCTGCTGAGTTTCTCCAGTATTTTGTGTGTGTTGCATTGAAACTTCTTGCCTCACTCTCTTTACATGACATGATAACATCTGTGAGATTTGTAATATAGTTCAGTGCCTTGATAAAAATTATATAAAGTGATCAGCTGCTGCCTACATTGTTCAATATTGTTTGTTGAGGAACTTGCGAGAGAATCTGTTTGCTTTTGCAGAGAAAGCCGCGGTAAGAAGCCTTGATACTGAAAGCTTTTCATTATTTAACAGAGCATCCTATTTGTTAGTTTGAATCAGCAATCACTGTTCGGTATTTTAGAGAGAGAAAGATACTGAAAAAAATGTGTCAGAAATGCAGACTAATGAATTTAGATGGCATGCCTGAAATGGAATACTGAATACTTTGTATGAATCTTCCAAATTGAGATAGCATGTAGATGTGCATCAAGACACAGTGAACTATGTGATTTACTTTTACACAATAGAGTAAAAAAACTGCCTGAGGTACTTGATTTCTAGATATATTACTTTTAGCCAGAGAGTGGTGAATCTGTGGAATTTTTTTGCTACAGGCAGCTGTGGAGGCCAAGTCTTTAAGGCAGAGGCTGAGAGATTCTTGATTGGTCAGTGTATGAAGGGACACAGGAGGAAGGCAGGAGATTGGGGCTGAGAGAAAAAATGGATCAGTCATGATGAAATGGTGGAACAGCCTTGACAGGGCAAATGGCCTAATTCTGCTCTTATATCTTATGGTCTAGAGACCAGAGAGAGGAAAGAGCAGAGGAAAAAAATTGCAACATATATTGTCTAGAGAGATAGACTAAATGATGATGCAGAGATATTGTAAGCCACCAAGAAATTAAAAATATTGACAGGTACTGTTTATTTACACAGCTGTAAGAGCAGGGAGAATATTTTAATGCTTTCTTAATGGATCTTTTGTAATATTGTTTCACTGTACACATTAAACAAATCAGGGGAGAAAACACACCCTTGTCTAACGCCTCTCTTGATTTTTGTAAACTGACTCACTTCTCCATCTATTCTTACAGTGGCAGTTTGTTCCCAGTACAGGTTTCCAATTAGGCGGAGGTCTTTCAAATCTAGATCTAGAGTTTCCTGTAATATTTCAAATAACTTATTGTGCCTCACTTTAAAATAAGAGACATCTTGGGAATCAAATTTGGTGGTGAAAACATTAATAATTTTCGATATGCGGATGACACTGTGCTAATTGCAAGTACGGAGGAAAAACTACAAAACTTAATTGATATAGTTGTTGAAGAAATTGCAAAAATGGGTCTATCTATCAATTACAAAAAGACAGAATGTATGGGTGATATCCAAAAAAAAGGAGAATCCTATCTGCAGGCTGAAGATAAGTGGGGGAGATACAAAACAAGTACAGAACTGTTGCTGCTTAGGAAGCTGGGTGACATCAGATGGCAGGTGCAACATGGACATCAAAAGAAGAATAGGGATGGCAAAAGACATCTTTACAAGAATGAAGAATATACTGACCAACACTAAACTAAGCATGACAACCCACCTCAGAATACTGAAATGTTACGTTTATCCAGTTATGTTATATGGCTCAGAATGTTGGACAATATCTAGTAACATGAGGAAATGAATTGAAGCAGCAGAGATGTGGTTTTTGAGGAGGAAGCAAAGAATATCATGGACGAAACGAATATCTAACGAGGATGTCATGAACAGAGCAAGCACAAAAAGAGAAATAATGTATGAGATTATGAAAAGGCAACGTAATTTCATTGGACATGTGATTAGGAAAGAGGAGTTAGCATGTACAGTAATTATGGGAAAGATTGAAGGGAAGAAAGCAAGAGGAAGGCAAAGATAAATGCTGATGGAGACAACAGCCAGAGAACTGGTAATGAATACCAATGAATTGACCCACTTGACCCAAAACAGGAGTGTGTGGGCCATGGTAGTCAAAGCTCAAACTGGGCATGGCACCTGATGATGATGAATGGATCTTTTAGATAATAACTGTGGTTATGCAGCATTGAAGGACTCAGACATTAGAGATGGGATTATTTGTAGAATCTAGGAGACCAACCTGAAGAAATAACTACTATATGAGACAGAGTTAACTCTATAAAAGTATATAAGTTTCTGGGCTATCCAGTGGCTGGACAGGAAGAACTGGTTATCAAAAGACCACTAGCAAATGAAAGGAGCTGTACAGGGAAGTGGGAAGCATCAGATTTAGAATACCTATTGGAAACAATGTTCTTAGAACATAGAACATAGAAATTTACAGCATATTACAGGCCCTTCTGCCCACAATGCTGTGCCGACCATGTAACCTACTCTAGAAACTGCCTCGAATTTCCCTACCGCATAGCCCTCTATTTTTCTAAGCTCCATAGAGCCAAACAAAGTTTAATGATGTGGACAGGGCACTTACTAGCTGAATCTATGTTATAACAATAACGCCAGGACATTTCATCTTGACCAGGGAGGGCAACATGTGATGTTCTCCTAAGCAAACCAACTGTCTCTACATGACACTGTTAAAACCTCTGCCACATTTCTGTCAGTGTACAAGAAGACAGTAAAAGAAAGCGTCCTCTGAACATGGTGAGCCCAAAGAAACAGAATTTTATTTGTATAGTAGCGGACCAGAAAGATGTCCCATCTGTAATTAGAAGATGTACTTCTACCTACAGCAGATGGCACTGATAATTTACACTATGACAGGATCACGGCAATCGATTTAATGCAAGCAATCACTCAGCTGTGCAGCACACAAATGAATATTCAAATATTTTCCACAGAAGAGAGAAAATAAAATACAAGTATCAACTGTTTCTAGGTGAGAGGCAGTTACCAGTATTACGCTCACCAGTGGGTCTCAAGATGAACTTGAAGCTGGATTGGTGAGACTGAGCAAGTCAGAGATAGTAGTCCTTGTAGACATGCCTTCCCCTGGGATATTCAGCCTGATTTATGTTGAAAATCAAGTGGTAATGATCTGCTTAGGCCCAGAAGACATTTGTGGAGCCATGACTCTATGAAGAAGGCAAGATAGTTTTCAGAGCATTGAATGGAAGAATGAAACTTTGATGAGGAGAGTTGACGCCTATTTCAAAGAACATTCATGAAATATTGAGTCGTCAATTTGGACTGAGACCCTTCATCAGGACTCAGTCTGAAAGAGGCTTTCAGATCTTTAAAAAGGAACCAGGTGATATAAATACCTCAGTTTTATTAAGTCCTATTTGAGTTTTTGGAAAATTCAAATTAGTTCTGTTCTACTTAGAGGGGAATATGTATCTGGTGATAGCTTATTATTCTTCATAGCTTTGCAGGAAAAACTCTGTAGAGACCAATTATTCCTTGACAGCCATTTGCAAACCCAAAGTACTGTTTGTCAGAAGTGGCAACTTTGAGTCACTGATCTTACATGATGGGCCTTAGGTCACAACAGACAACATTGTAAGTTTTTCAAAAAGGTGGATACACAGGTAATATTTTGCAGAGAATGAAGAAAATGTGGCTAATAAATTGCTGAGCAGAGCCAAATTATAATTGTCAGATATCTGCTTGAACATCTAGCCTTCTGTGGTAACCAAACCACAGGGGTGATAAGCAGATCCATATTGAATCTTACGATCAGTCTAACCACGACTCTGTTCCCAAAAACAGAAAGGCTGCTGGGACTTAAAGGGAAGAACAATGTAGGAGAAAAAGTCAGCCAAAAAAAGACAAGCACGCTTCTAAACCAGACACTGTCAAGAGGCAGGAACACATGGACAGAGGCTGTGATAGAGGACAATGGTGGCTTGACATGTCAAACAACAGATCCGACAGGAAGAAGTTCCAGATCAGAGCAACAATGTAGAATCCATCAGAAGGTCTATCTTTCAGTGGAGGAAGCCATTGTAAGGACAATACTGCCTCACCTTTTTATCTCTTTTATCCTGTTGTTAGTATGAACTTTTATTTTTCAGGATCTTGATGAGAGAGAAAGTGACACTGCTCAATGAAAATCTGTAGATGTTCAACAATAGAACATTAAAAACGGAGAACACTAGAAATGCTCAGCAATTCTGGTATCATTTGATTCTACAGGTGCTGCTTGACCTGCTAAGTATTTGGTTGGTATGCATTGAAGCGTTGTTTCCAAGCAGTAGCTCCCAATGATGTCATAGACATATCTCTGAAACAAAAAAAAATTAACAAGTTGATGCTTTGTGCTACTGTCCCTCTAACGTTAATTGTGTTCATTACTGTCACTGAACAAACTGCGCAGTAGTTTCTGGAGTGGAAAAGTTAAATATGGAAATATAAAAGTCACAGGCTGACTATTCCTGCTTTTCTACAAGCCAGTGCCTCACTAATAGATTCAACTTTCAAATCAGTGTATGAGTGATAAATTGGTATCTGAGGTACTCATTAAACTTGTTAGAAAATTGAAGGCTGGTCTACAGTACTTAGGAAATTTTAACAGTGAGATAAGTCTTAATTACTGCTGAACTACTAACCCTGAAATATTAACTTTACAAATATGGAGTCTCATTCCTTAAGGATCCTTCATTATTATTAGATTTTAAAAAAGGAAAAAATCATTAATATTTTACATTTTCTGTTTGTTTCATTAATCTTCAAACCTTTCTCTTTTTATATTCTTGAGTATAATGTTACAATAAGTTACGCATTCTAATTCATACTTGCTGCTTTAGACTCTGGCAGAGCTCAGCGAAGGTTTTTCAATACAATTCACAAAAGCAGCTCCCCATCAGCCTGTTTCTTGACACAAGTGAATTCCTTCTAGAGCAGGGATTCCCAATCCTTTTTATGCCATGGACCAATACCAATAAGCAAGGGGTCCGTGGACCCCAGATTGAGAACCCCTGTTCCAGGTGGTTCTGTGTTGGAAAGAATTTTTGCGCTAAGACTCGCACAAAGTCTGCGGGCAGCAGTAAGTACAATGAATGATGAACAGCATTCGTTACTTTTGAATATAAGATCTGGATGTTTGGGTACAATCAAGAAAATACACATTTTTTCAATGTAGTGCTACCGAACAGAAAAGGTGCAGGCCAAGATTTCATTAGATTGAACCTAGTGAAAGGTTAAGGACTATGTCTGTTCCAAAGTTCTCCAATGTCTGGAGAGTCATAGTATCTGAGAGAAAGAAGAAAACTGTTTCTCTCCCCACCATAACCTCCAACTTTTAACCTTAGCTTTCACTCAATGATAACACCCATTTCTGAGTAATAGGATCATGGCTTCAATACACAAGCCAGCTATTTTAGTGCATCAGTCCTAATGCAGGGTTTCAATTGGAAACATCATCAATTCCTTTCCTTCCACAGATGTGATTTGACCCGTTGATTGTTCGTTGCATTGGATTGGTTTGTTTGCTTGTGTCTTTTCCATTCATTTACTGATCTGTATAACCATGGTTGCATGGAAGGGTTTTATGTAATTGAAGATTTCCATCAGAAGGACAAACATGTGGCAAAGCTTATCAAAGGAGCTATTGAATCTTTTAAATTTGCCCAATCTGCTGTCCCCTTAGAGTTTAGCTGGCAAGTGAGATTGTATGACAAATGATGAAGCATTTTCTTAGGAGAGGGAGGAGAGGACGTGGGGAATTGTGTAAGTACAATGCAGCATTTTTTCCATGTGACGAGGTGCTCTGGACTGGCTTCTGAATTACCCTTTGCCATCACCAGCAGATTCTTTGATCAATGTAAGATGCCTGTGATGAGTTTGTCACCATAGAGTGACGTTTCAGGGGGTTTGCTGGCTAATTATGACTCTTAACACATGCCTTTTGGAGGCAAGAAGAGTTTCTGGTTTAATGAGACCCAATATCACTGTCCACTTGATGAGTATGAGTGCAACAAAAGTCGCACTCTTCATCGTCTTGTGATTGAATTTTGCAATGGCACAGCAGCTCAATTTGTATAAAGAATTGGATAGTGACAGTGCAAAAACCCTCTTGCGTAATCTATTGAATATGCATAGCAGAAGCATCAATGACTGAGTCAACCCTTCATCCCCAAGCCACACCAACACCAGTGCTATAGTCAGAAGCGGAAAATCATGCTGATGGTTTAAAAATAATTGGAAGTAGAATCGTAATTGCCTTTTTGTTACGTAAAAGTGGCTATTTAATATTCTGTAAGTGCAAAATATACACTTGCACCACATATAATGTTTAGAGCTATTGACTGAGAATGAGTTTCTAGGCAGCCATAGTTGTGGGAGATGTAGTAAAGTTCATAAGGCAGGATTTAGCCTACTGATGTTGAGGGATTTATGTGTTTGATTCAAACATTTAAAGCAAAAAAATTCTGTCTGAGTTAAGCTCATCACCAGCCTGCCTGTCAAAGCTCATATGGTCCCATCTGCACCCAAGGAGTGTTGGTTACTTTGGAGAATAACAAGCATCTCTGTTCGATTCGTACGGCAGCAAGATGACAATGACTTCCTGACTCAAGCTTTGGACAAAGAACCGAAGTACAAAATTTAGGCTGTAATCTGATGGGTGCTGCACACCTTAGGTTTTCAGTCAAATCTTTGAAATAAAGCCTCATCAGCCTTCCTGTGTAGACATAAGGATCTCTTGTAGCTCTTCGAAGAAAAGCAGGGTTTTCTTCTTTGATATCCTTATCCCTCTGCCAACAGTGATAAAACAGATATGTCTGGAGAATCAACTGCATAATACTTCTATGGTGTTACTCAATTGAAAATACTTTTTATTTTTCTGAAGTGTAATGAAATTGTGATCATTTCCAGGTGTTGTTTTGCTGCTCTGGAAAATCGATTTGGCTTCTCCTGGTGCACATCACCTTTGCAACCCTGAAATGATTTCAGCCTTGGTCTGGAAACCATGGTGTCATTTCCTGTGCAAAGCTCGAGTATGACAGGAGAATATGGACCATGTTGCCCTGCATTGTGTAATTACAAAACTCCTTGAGGTTGAACAGTACTGCACTGGACTGGAATGGTTAGCAAGTAAGAAAATTCCTCGTGTAATTCCTCAGCACCCCTCACCCATACTCATGGAACTACCCACCATTCACATACCCTAATCTTCAGTTTTCTCCCCATCCACTGCCCTCATTCTTTCCACTCATGCATCCTACCCTGGCACTGAGGACCTCTGATCCTCAACCTCAATGAACAAATGTTGCTTCCAACTCTTGTCAGCCCAGGCAACATGTTGGTTCTGATTACCATACCATGTCCCACTCTTCCCCAGCCACTGTAATGTGCTTCACACTCCCAACGTGGACTTTCCCTGCAGCACCATTGGGATTTTTGGCCACAGACCATCGTGAAACAAGCCTTGGAATGGTACACTGGACAACACATTTTGAATGCTGATGCATGTGCAATGAGCCATAGAGTCATAGAGAACTACAGCACAGAATCAGGCCCTTCGGCCTATCTAGTCAATGCTGAAACTATTTAAGCTGCCTACTCCTATTGACCTGCACCAGGAACATAGCCCTCCATATCACTACTATCCATGCACCTATCCAAACTTCTCTTAAACGTTGACATCAAGCTCACATGCACCACTTGTGCTAGCAGCTCATTCCACATTCTCATGATGCTCTGAGTGAAGAAGTTTCCCTCATGTTCCCCTTAAACATTTTACCTTTCACCCTTAACCCATGACCTCTGGTTGTAGTCCCACTCAACCTCAGTGGAAAAAGCCTGCTTACATTTATCCTATCTACATCTTTCATAATTTTGTATACCTCTATCAAATCTCCTCTCAATCTTCTATGTAGAATGCAGTCCTAACCTATCCAATCTTTCCTTAAAACTCAGGTCCATTAGACCCAGCAACATCCTTGTAAATTTTCTCTGCACTCTTTCAAATTTGTTTACATCTTTCCTGTACGTAGGTGACCAAAACTGCACGCAGTTCTCCAAATTAGGCCTCACTGACATCTTATACAATTTTGACATAACATCCCATCTCTATACTCAATACATTGATTCATGAAAGCCAATATGCCAAAAACTTTCTTCACAACCTTGCACTTTTCTGCATTAAATTCCATCTGCCATTTCTAAGCCTATTTTTCCAGCTGATGCAGATCCCTCTGCAAGCCATGACAGCCTTCCTCACTGTCCACTACATCCCTAATCTTGGTGTCACCTGCAGATATGCTGATCCAGTTAACCACAGTATCATCCAGATCATCGGTATAGATGACAAACAACAAAGGACCCAGCACCAATCCCTATGGCACACTAGTCACAGGTCTTCAGTCAGAGAGACAACCGTCTATTACCACTCTCTGGCTTTTTCCACAAAGCCAACGCCTAATCCAATTTACTACCTTATTCTGAATGCCAAGCATCTGAACCTTCTTGACCAGCCTCCCATGCAGGACCTTGTCAAATGCCTCACTAGAGTCCATGTAGACAACATCCACTGCCTTGTCTTCATGCACTTTCCTGGTAACTTTCTCAAAAAACTCGATAAGAGTTATCAATGAGCTGTCTAAGAGCTATCAACACCAATGACTGCTGTACACAGCCACTAGGGTGCACCAGAATTTCCAGATGATTATCTGGTCATTATCTCATAACCATTTGTAGAACTTCTCTTGTACTTTTGCTTTCTGTGTTTTCTACATTGCAACATAATTACAATTCAAAGTACATCATTATGTGTATGGAAATTGGGGAAGCTGTGAGATCCTCAAATAATGCCATATAAATGGACGTTTTTATTTTTCTTTTCAAACCATCACCTTTGTGATTTATCCTCCCATTATTGATTGTGGCAGTGTTGTAAAGTGACGACCAATTATTCTAAAAAGCAGGAAAATATTAATTATAACATTCCAGGGAGAAGTGACCTGTTTCCAAATGCAAAGGTTGGTCAGAACCAGTTCTCAATGTAAACCATAAACTTTTAATATGAAAAGAAACTTCCATGATAGCAGCTAATTTTCAAACCAGTTCACATATGGTGTATGTTACTGAGTGAATTTTCACTTTTGAACCCACAAACAGCTTTAGGGCTAAAGGTTGTCAGCTCAGTTCAGACGGATAAATTATGCTTAACACATATTCCATTATGAACCCTTTATTTACACATTTATTGAACTTTTGCATCAGTTTTTTTTTGCCAAGATTTATCCTGTTACTGGCTCATGGCATTTGTTAGCGAAGTCTTTGCACTGATTCGGGAAGGATGAGTGAACACTTTGGATGTATCTTGTTCCCTTAATCAGGAAATAGTTTTATTTGTGGTTTCAGATATTTTAGCCTCAACATTTCTGTTGCATAGAGCAACATATTCTTGTGTGCTACGTGAAAGAATTTAATCAAAAACCCAATCACAGTGAAAATCCAGTTGACCCAGAATTGTCCAATAACAGTTGCTCGCAGGATAACGTGTAATATTTTTTCCCACAATTCTCCAAAAGACATCACTTGTGTTGTATGTGATGTGGGGAGTTCTTCAGCTGCCTGAGTGATTCCAGCAGTGAAGAGCCCAGTCTGCTGTTGGGACTGTATGAAATGATGTGGAAATGTTTCAAATTGTGGTCAGTGCATTTTCAGTCTTGCAGAGGTGAGGAAAATGGAACTAGTCAACCAAATTTCTAAACTGATGAGTGAGGCCTCTGCTGTTAAATTCAGTTGGACTTTTGTGTTGCCACCACAGGGGCAGGCCTTGCTCTCTTTCAGCCTTGCTATAAATAGCAGAACTAACACTTGAGAATGAAAATTTGTTTACAAAAATTGCTTGGCAATTGCGTGTAATAAGTACTTTTGGCTGTTCAGCAGCTCAGGCCTGAATTTAGTCGAGGCTCGGCTGCAGACAAGGGTAACTGCTTAAATATCTGAAGAGTTGGGGATATAACTGAACATTGCTTATTACAAATTCCTCCAATTTTGACTTTCTGAAGTTGATTTAAGAAGCATTTCAGGGTGACTTAGATCCAGCTAGCTGAGGAACATCCTCAGTGTCGTCTTGGGGCTGAGCTGTTCAAGTATTTAGGTTTGAATCTGGCCAATTAGGCAGAAAGCACAGCAGTGCCTCTATTTTCTTCGAAGTTTGCAAAGATTTGGCACGACATCTGAAATGTGGACAAACTTCTATAGATAAGTGGTAGAGAGTATGTTGAACAGATACATCATGGCCTGGTATGGAAACACAAAAGCCCATGAATGGAAATTCCTTGAAAAAGTAGTGGATATAGCTTAGTAAATCACAGGTAAGACCCTCCCCACCATTGAGCACATCAACATGGAGTGCTGTCACAAGAAAGCTGCATCCATTATCAAGGACCTCCACCAACCAGGCCATGCTTTTTTCTCGGTGTTGCTACCAGGAAGAAGGTACAGGAGCCTCAGGACCCATACCACCAGGTTCAGGAACAGTTTTTATCCCTCAACCATCTGGCACTTGAATCAGTGAGGACAACTTCATTCACCCTATCACTGAACTGTTCCCACTATCTATGGATTCATTTTCAAGGACTCTTAATTTCAAGTTCTCGATTTTTATTGCTTATTTATTATTATTATTTCTTTTTTTCTTTGTACTTGCAAAGCACGTTGTCTTTGCACATTGCTTGTTATCTGTCCTGTTGGGTGTGGTCTTTCAATTCTATTGTGTTTCTTGCATTTACTGAGTATGCCCAGAAGAAAACAGATCTCAGGGTTGTATATGGTGACATATATGTACTTAAATAATAAATTTACTTTGAACTTTGGCTTGTAGATTCTTCTCTTCAGCCCTCGTGGCGCAATAAAACCGATCTGTTCCCTGTGACTGAATAATGTTTACTTATATCATATAAAAGATTTTAATCACTATTGTATTGCTATTTGTGGGAGTTTTCTTTGTGCAAATATGATTTTGCACTTCTTGCAATACAGCAGCAGGTATGCTCTCCTGATTGCCATTGGCAATGTTGGCATTTTATTTCAGATTTACTTAATTATTCAACTGTATTTAAATTTCGCAGGTACATTGGTGCCTACAGATGCTTAGTCAAAGCCTCTGTTGGGTTACCAGTCCAATTACATAATCAATATGCTTCTGTTTCATTTATCTTTGATTTAATCTTATTCACCTGTGATCCATTTCTTCATTGGCTGACACTTAAAAAAAAACTAAGCTGTCATGCTGACATTAAACAATCCTCCATTTGGGTTTCAGAGAGCCATCTGCATGTGATTCTAGTTAACATATTATAGTAAAGATGCGATAGGTGAAAGTATTAGGAAGAATACAGATGGAAGCTTTATTTTCTTTCCAGAAGGGAAGAATTTTATTTGAATGGAATATTGCTTATGCTATGATGGAGGACTTTGAGGGGAGTTAATTGAGGTGCATAAACATTTTGAGAATTTTATATTGCAAGAATTTTTTTCCTTTTTGATGTGTCAATAAATATTAATCAGAGATTTAAAGTAATTGTTGGAATGATTGGAAAGAAGATTATTTTTTTTCCATACAGCTGAAGCTCGGTCTACAAATTTGCCTGAAAGGATAGAAGAGGCGGAAGTCCTCATCACATCCAAAAAGTATTTGATAGAAACCTATAGACCCATAACCCTTAACTCTTAACATGGACAAAGAACTAGAAGATGAGATTAGAATATATGTCTTTAGCCGGGCTGAATGAGAATGATTGATTAAATGGCCCCTGCCTTTACTGTAACTTTCATATTATTTAATAGGCCTCAGGTGAACCCAGTGAGCCTCCCCATCAATGGAGTATCTGAGATCTTTCTGTTCTGTATTGTGAACTTATCTGCACATGGATCCAAGCAGAGGTACAGGGTCAATTGTCTTCCTAATAGAGCACTAAGTTAGGAGATTTGGCATCAGCCTAGCCGCCAGCAAGGACATGTATGTATACAGAAAGGTGCTGAGAAACAGCTAGCAATATCATGAAGGTTCATACCCACCCTGCTCATGGACTATTTGTCTCACTCTCCGTTATGAGGAAGCAGGTCACGGGTTTGGTGAGACAGAAAACATGATTACGAATAAGCACATTAATCATTAATTTACAGACAAACAATAAAACATTTAACCAAACATCTAAGCCACCCTAAGTTACACAAAACTATGATACCAAATATTCATCAAACAGATACTGCTAAGTGTGCAAGTGGGCCCTCCTATATCTGCAGCACAGTTTCCCAGTGGTTCTTCAGCACTGGCCATGGCCTCAGAGTGAAGATAAGTGCTCTGAAGACAAAGGAAGGTGCCTGAAACTGAACAGCAGTCCGGTGGCACACAAGGCAACCAATGCTGCATCCTTCAAACAGGCCAAACAATGACCAGCATGGTAGAAGCAGTTTTTGATCATCGAGTAAACTAATCCTTTTCAGTACACACCCACTAAGGAAGATGCTGCACAGCATCCACACCAGGACCACGAGATTCAAAAACAGTTATATGCCCGAAGCTGACAGGTTGATCAACAACTCCACCCATTAACCCACAACCACTACTTTATCATTTCCTGCCAGAGTCACCTTACATAAGATAATCCTGTACCCAGTGTAGCTTTATGTACATGCAATCAGTCTATGTATATAAGCTAATCTTATCTATTTACATTTATTATATTTCTTTATTATGTTCTGCATGCTTATTATGTTTTTTTTATGCTGCACTGGATCATTTTACTCATCTTTACACTTGTGCATTGAAGAATGACAATGAACAATCTAACCTGATCCCACAAAACTTCCTCTCTACTCAAGACACAGCAGTGCCTACACTTTCTGAGGAGATTGAGGCCTGCTAGGCTCCCCGCCCCAATTCTAACATCTTTCTACAGGAGCACCATTGAGAGTGTCCTGTGTGCCTGCATCATAGTGTGCTGCAGAAGGTGCAAGACCTTACAGATGATAGTAAAGTCTGCTGAGATATCATCAGGGTCTCCCTCCACTCTGCTTGTGATGTTTACTGGGGGTGTTGCAGAAAAAGAGCCCAAAGCATTGTTGAGGATCCCTACCACCTATTCCACAATCTCTTTGACCCACTACCGTCAGGAAGGAGGTATAAAAGTGTCAGGATTAGGACTGCCAAACTGGGTAACAGCTTCTTCCTTCAGGCTATGAGACTAATAAATACCCTGCCACCACCGGGGTCTTGTCACTAGGATAGTGAGCTGTTTACTGTTTACCAGTGCTGCACTTTACTAAATGTATTTTCAAATATAATTTACTAACTTACTTACTGTGTAATATTTTGGTTTATGTGCTGTGCATGATGTATGTTGTGTGGGTGCACCGTAGTACAGAGGAACATTGTTTCCTTTGGTTGTATATGTACAGCCAGATGACAATAAGCTTCAACTTGAACTTGAATTTAAACAATCCTGAATCTTGATGTTGTGATGGTAATATACTTGGAAACTCACCCATGTTAACCTGTCCCAATAGCAATTGTTTGAGAAAAACTATTCCTATTTTTCCCATGTAGTTTTGCATAAATATTCCTATGTTATCTTTTTGTAAAATGTTGTGGAAACAGTCTTTAAAAACTAAGTCCTTTTGATTGTGCAATCTAGGTATTATTAATCTAGTTTCATTGCTGATTCCAATGACCTATCAATCATCTCTATCATAATTGAAAAGAAAATGATTTTTTTTCTCTCGTTCATGCACCTTATGCCTTCGTGCTGAATGGATGTTCACCTGGAAATCCTTCCAGCATGATAATTGATCTCATTTCCCAGCCAGCCATCCTATCTCCTCCCCTTTATAGTTGGGGTATCTACTGGTGGCAGAAAGCCTTGGTCCTCAACCTTCATGATTAGCTCCTCAAATTAAGCAATGAGATTTAATTGTTTATTCTCAGCTTCCACACACAAGATTTCTGTCTTAGAAATCTTGCTCAACAATTCTGCAATGTTGAAACTGAAGCTCATACAAATTTGTTTCTATCTTTAGACACTGAAGTGTCATTCAAGTTACAAAATTTGCTTCACAACAAAGCTGTTTGACAAGTCAATAACAAAATAGTATCATTGCAAATTGCCAAGCTATTCAGTTATCTTCACCTCAAATCTTTTCATCATCAACAACTCATTTCTGTGCAGTTCCTTTAATGTAGGAAATGCCCCAAAACAGAGAGTTATTAGGAAAAAAAATGATACTAGCCTAGCAGGTGATTGAAGACTAAAGACAAAGAGTTAGGTTAGGTAGCATCAAAAAAGAAGGAAAGAGGGATGGAGAAGTTGGGGGGAATTCCAGAGGTATAGGCCTGGAAAACTGAAGTTACAGTTGTGAATGGTAGGAATATAGATATTCGGATGGGCCAGTAAGAAGTATCAGGGGAACACAGAGGAGTTTGTTTACAAGTATTAGATCTCTAAAACATTTTATTACAGAATTCCTGCAAATAGAGGCCACATGCTCCTGTGCTTTCATAAGAATGATTTTGGGGGGAACAGGAGCAGCGAAAAATGCCAGCATATGACAGGCCACCACAAGGCCATCATTCATCTAAATAAAAGCAAGACATGCGTGCACCAGTACCAGTCCTAAACACAGCACTGAATTGCTTTGGTGTCATGCCAACTTATAACCTAGAGGTGTGCTAGCTCCTGAAGACCATTTATGAAATGGAACATCCTCGACTTGTGAGCGAATGATGGCTGCTATTGGTGTTAAGGAAAGAACAGCCATGGTATAAGAAAGAAAATCAATAACAATAGAGTGAGCTACTTATACTGGTGGCTCAATAACAGAAGGTTGAAGGTTCAGTAATATGATTCTCCTCAAAGGTGTTATTTTGATCTTTTGCATTTCCACTGCATTCTGGTGCTGAGGCTTCACAGTATAATGGCATTAAACTGCTCTATAAAAGTGAGGAGATGTAAAATTTGCCGGGTATTATATTTCACATTTAAATTGAAGTGGATAGAATTGAAATTGTGTTCAGAAGCTAGTAAACTTTGATGATAATTTTTGAAGTTAAACAAAAGTGATTTGAACTCCAATTAACAGGTCAACGTGGAACCTAATCACTAAGTCACAACTTATCATTTAATGAATGAACTCTTTCACTTATGTACTTTTAAAAAACAAACACACAGTGCCAAATCTTTTAGTGAAATGCATCCAGAATTAAAGGACGGATTTTAACGAAGGCAGTTAAATATTGTTACAGTTAAGGAAATAATTATTATAGAAGATTATCATTGGAAGGTTTAGCATTTAAACACATTGATGGGTTACATGCTGCCGCTTATATATTGTATTGTGATATGCATTACTGGGATAGATATAGAAACTATTTTTATTTTAGTTATTGAAACAAATAGTTCTGAAATCTCCAAAAGACATTTACTATCTAGAATGCGATGTGATAAAGGTGTATAATATTCCTGACTCTTGATTTAATTTGCTGTGTTCTTATGATGGTCAAATTTTTATTGCATATTTTGCATTTATTTTTCTGAGGCTTACTGAGGCAGCCTGAAAAAAAGAATAGACAAGGCTGTTTCTACACTATTCACTGTTCCTTGTGATTTGCTGTAAGATTATTTAAAGAACAGCTGACTTGATGAAAGAGCTCTTAACATTCTAACAGCAGCTATCAGAGACAATTCCGAAGCTAGTGTGTTGGGCCGAACACTCAACGGTCTTCTCTACTCTATGTACAAATTGTGCTTGAGACTATTGTCCACTCCCCACTTTTGCTGATGTGATGCTAAGATTACATTGTTGCCAGCAGGGAGAATGTCCACCAGTCTGGCCTCAGAGACACAACTGGCTACAGGAGGTCGCCAGAGGCTTGCTACTGAGTGCACCAATTATCTCCAAGCTGCTTTGAAGAGGCTGTCAGCTTCTCATATTACCGCAAACTTAAAAAGGGCATCATTATCGATCAGAGCTGGGAATCAAGTGGGTTCAAATAATCCTAAAACTGAGTAAACTCTTTTTTTTTCTATTTGCCTTGGTGCTTATCAAGAACAAGCCACAGCAGTAAGCTACAGCAGAAGGAGAAGCGAGAGGTCTGACTGAATATTGTTAATAGTAACACACTGTGCAGGATGCTGAACAATTGTTTAATATATGAAAAGGTCTTCTTTACAGGCTTCACAAAGGTGTTTTATTCCAACTGCATCAAAGCACAGCCTGCTATGACTCTACTAAATGCCTGACTTTGAATATCAAGAAGTGAATCTAAACCGTACTTCCAGCACTGAAATATGACTTGGGCTGATAAGAGCTTTGGGGGATGAATCTAAACATTTCGCTTATCTGGCATAATGTCTTTGACATATTCCTGCCAACCTCAGCTTTAGAAACCTATATGTACATTTTGTACAATTACTTCAGTCATATTTACATGAGGCTCCCTTTGTTTGAATTTTAACTCAACCATGGCTAAGGATACTTGTTAGAAAAAAAATCAGCTATGTTAACTGCTGCATAAATTGAATCCATTGAATGATTGAACTCCCAAAAGACTCCACAGCCAAAAAAATGGAGGTATGTTAACTGCTGCAAAATTGAATCCATATAGTGAGTTCAGTTCCCAAAAGACATCACAGCCTGCAAGCGGATGACTAACAGAAAACAGCTAGGATATGATAAGGATTATATTTGTCATAAGATGATTCTTTCACAGAATAGAGTGACCTCAAAATTTGTATCTGCTGATTTGCACTAGCTTTTGCGAATGCTGTGTTCTATAGGGTCAGTAGAAGGCCATTTCTTTTGTTTGGGGCTTGCCAGGCCTTAACACCAACATTTGGCAAGGTTTGTGCGTATTGTAATGCCCATTGTTCATTGGAGGATTTGCATTATAAGTGCAAGAAGTCTCCGCCTGAACAGTTCTGCTCCTGGGACATCGTTTGCTTATCCCTTTAATCACACTGCCTTATTTATTTATATAAAATTCAATGTTAGTCTGTTTGGGACCTTGATGCAGATAAAATTCATGGCAACAAATGGCTGATAAAATTACGGTCATCTCCATGGCTTCTAACACTGAAGTGGGAAAGTAGTCTTTCATTTGTATAGAGCCTTATCCACTGTCATGCTCAGTTTTCTGGATCATTTGACATGGCTTTGAGGCTTAAATCAAGATGGCAAATTGTATAAACGTGGCTTTTAATATTGAATTTAGTACTGGAGTGAGACAGGCAAGCCAGCACCATGCTGAAGGTTGTTGGAGTCTCGAAACGGGACCTGAATTTTCTATTTGCTGTTACAAGTTTCTTCAATGTGTAGAGTTCATGGACTCATCTCTTAGGTTCTGTAATACCTTTGCTGATGTGCTGTCCTAACCACAGGTACACCTGGAGTCATGTTAGGCTTGGGTTGATTCTTCCAGCACCCTGCTGGCCAGCCTCTTATCTGCCACCCCTAAAAATGGTCACTTTCAAATTCTAACTTGCACAACAGACTTCAGATGCCGGAGTCTGGAGCAATAAACAATCTGCTGGAGAAGCACAATGGTTCGAACAGCATCTGTGAGATGAAACGGAGTTGGTGATGCATCAGGACTGGGTGTGGAGAGGGAAAGTAGCCAGTTAGAACAAGAAAAGGTGAGATAGAGGTCAGTAGGTGATTGGTGGATTAAGGAAGGGTGAAGGAGGTGAGTTGATGGAGCCGGGTGTGAGGAAGAGAGTGTGAAGATGGAGGGAACCTAAAGTCTACCAGTGTTGGAATCTGATCAGCAAGAAAGACGCTGATGGGAACCATCTTCAGATAGACAGATTGAACCAGTTAACCAATAGTGGGATAAGATTCGGTAGATGAAATTTATATGTGTGGTGGGGGGGGGTTGGGTGGCTGAAAACGGGGATCATGCAGGAGCAGAGGAGGAATATGGGACAGGGAATAAAAATGGGAGGGCTGATGGTAGGTTGGACGGGGGTGGGGGGAGTCTGTCTTTGTTTCCCAATTCCACTCCACTCCTTCCATCTGCTGCCCATTTTTCACTCCTCCTCAGTTCATCAATAACCTCTGGCCATGTCTCACCCCCTCCCCTGTCCTCTTTACACCTCTCTATACTCAGTCCTGATGCAGGATCTTAACCCAAAACATTGACAATTCCCTCTCCCCCACACAGATGTTGTGCAGTCATTATGTTCTTCTGGCGTTCATTTGATTGGAGAAATACACAACGATGCCATTTAGTTCTGAAACCAGGAAACATCTTTTCCACAGGAAGGCAGGGGAATTCTGGAATTCCTCAATCAAAAATATAGTGAAGTTTTCAGCACTGAGCTCATTATATTTTTTATTATGTTATTCTATCAAAGGATATTGATCCAGTCCAATTAGTAGATTTGGATTGGCTGAGATCAAATCCAAAGATATAATAGCTTCATTCATTCCGAATTTTCTATATGCTTATACTGAGTGCAGAGCTGAATTTAAAATCTAAAAAACTGCTGTAAGTTGTGAGAATGTCAGATATTCACTAATAGTGCAATTTGGGTTTAGTCAGGTTCTTTTTTTTTGAAAAATAGCAGCGTGTTAATCCAGAGATAAAATGTGCATATGCAATATGATTTTTTTTGCCTTGCACAACATTTCAAAGTGCTTTGACAAATCTCAGCAGATAAAATTGTAGTGAACTATTTTGCTATGTGTTTAAGAACAAAAAAAATAATCCTACCTTATGGTTGTGGAAACTGTGCAGGCAGTGGCTGGTAGGTTTTGTAACTGAGGATGAATCCAATTCCTTAAAAGAAAGAGATACCTTTATGCTCAATGATTTTTTTTATCACCCTCATCTCAATCATACAGCAGATAATGTACAATCTATGCTAATCCAGACCGATCTGTACACTTGATAAGTTGAATGCCTGAGCTTAGTTCATCATAACCAAGAAGAGAGTGGCATACGCTTATTCTCTTAGTAAAGACGTATTGTCAAGTAAGTGTTTTACATTGGCATCTTGCAAAAGTTCTCACTTCCATTTGAATAATTAATCATTACTTTAAAGCTCACCTGAATTTTAGTCCACAAGCATGAAATTTTATCTCTAAATGGTTACATCAGAAAGATTCAGCATCACAGAAGTCAACAAACATATTTCTCGTCACAGAAACTTTCAGCTCAATTTATAGGAAAGATTGTGTTGCAAGTGTCTAATTTTCCAGAAGGTGATGGGCGTTTTGAATCTGCTTTAGTCTGCATGCCCTGTCACCTAGAGAAGTTAAGACAATGCGTGATCTGGGAAGTGTGTGCTGTGTGACAAACGGGGTTGGGGATGCATGGGTAGAATGAGGGAATGTAAGAGAAAAAGAACAGAAGGAAGGAGGGAAAGAGAGATACATGGAGAGATAGATTGAGGGAGAGGGAGGGCGAGGGAGAAAGAGGAAGAAAACTAAGACCAAGGGAGAAAGGAATAAAGAGAGAAATACAGAGAAGCAGATTTTCTCAAGAAACAAAATCACTAATGTAGAGTAAATAGGGAAAGAAGTATTTAGAGGAAGTAATAGTAGCAAGGAAGTTGAGGGGAAGGAAGGCAAAGAAACAGTCACTCATAAATATTGTAAGTTGAACAAGCTTTCATTTGATTAACTCTAATTAGGGCCTCAGTGAAGTTACTTACTTTGCATAAAAAGTGCACCTTTGTGTTGCAATCTGTATGTTACTTGAATGATAAATAGAATTTTATTAAATTATGATGAGATTTGTTTTGGAGCCATGATATAAAATTTATCTTATGAAATTTTCTACCGAGCATTAAGATCTAATTTGTACTTATGTACTGGAATGGAACATGATTTTTCCAAGCCTCTATAATAAATAGATCTTAGACAAAAGATAATTGTACTTTATTTTATATCTGTAGCATTATACTTTTTCAGGCCTTTGTAGATGTGTAGTATTTTGTTTATGATATTCTTTCCTGGAAAAGAACACCAAACTCAGTCTAAAGGAATAACTGGGCTGCAAAGATGTGTGCTAAAGCTACAGCTTAGGAAATTGTATGCTTGTGAAGTTCTGTAGCCGGGTGTTATTCAAATTCATGTACCCTTACCAAATGACTTCAAGAGGTTATTAATATGGGGAATTGGAACAGGGAACCAATGGAAATGCAATGAATTCAGCTTTGAGTGAACAATTTCAGTTATGTTTATTTCCATACTAAGCCTTCTGGTGGAATGCTATTAACGTTTCATACTGTGGATGAATATGTATGTTGTATGTAGCTACAGATGACATAAAGCACACTAAATGTACCATCATTATCAGCACCATTCTTACATGTGACAAGTATCAAACGAATAATTTAGGAATGGCATGCCCAATGTGTCACAAGTCTTTAGAACAATATGTCACGTTTGACAATTAAAATTACATTTTTAGGTACAAATGCATAGTTTTGCATTTTGTTCACTTCAGACCTGCCAGCTTTCCCTGTATTTCTACTGCTTATCCTCAAATTTCCAAATTCAGGGGTGATATACTAATGATCCTGTCCTGAGTTTCAGGGAATGTAAAGGTTAGAGTTACTTTGGTGGGCCATATGTAACCCCACAAAACACTCAGGAAATCTTTCAGTATGAAGAACGTTATCAAGTACTGTATTAAATTTCAAAGGGAACATTGAAACAACAGATCAGTTAGCTTTATTCCTAATTTCTGGAAGGATTAATACAATTATGCAAGAATTTTATATACATAAAAATCATCTTACACCATTGCAGTACAGAGTAATTGTATATGACTTACAAAAGCAGCTTTACACAAAGCCAATGCATGATAAACCCAGACATTTCCTTTGGAATTATTTTTGAAATTTCATTATAAAACTTTATGAAAATCTCTACAACCTGCTAAATGAAACCTTCACAGGATTCAGACTGTGCTCATGGGGTTAAATATGAAATTTATTTTTTCAAGAAGACCTTTCTTATCGTGTAACTGTCAGCTCAAAAATGACATTTTCCTGATCTGATTCTGAAGAGATAGCTCTGGGATTTTATTAGCTGTGCAGATAGTGACTGCTGATCAACCTATGGAGACCCATCAAGGACTGTTTTCAATCATAATCCCTGACCCTCAGTAACTTCCTTTTACCATCTATTGACATTGACCTTAAAATGCAGTAAGATAAGATAACAGATCCTGTTGTGTTTAAGAAATATGTGGTCTCATAGAGTTTGAAGAACCAGTGCCACATTGTCTAAAATCTCCATTAAAAGTATGTGCTAGTGAATGTGACTTATACAAAATGAATGGGGAAATGGCAGATTTTGACTGCTACATTTCCATAACTAAAAGTTTGTAACGTTTTTAGGTAATAGGGAGGAGGATGTCACTGCCGCGTTCTCTGCTGCATTTTCCAAATTCCAGTCCCCATGCAGATTACAGATAATCTGCTGTGGAGGTGCAAAGGCTTTGAAACATTTTCACTTGTTTATTACTGCTTCGCTGACTTTCCAGAGATTATACGGCAATGACATTAGCTCAGTGTTGCATTGAAGTAAATGAATAGGTGGAGTCAGACATTATCCTGCACCCAGTTTGCTAAATCACAGATAACACACTTGCTGTGCTTTCTGTGGAACTGGGGGGAACATGTACTTCGAAAGGCCAGAACTAATGAATAGATTAACTCCCATGAGGACTTCTCCTTGAAGAAGTGGAGTTTCTCATTTCTATTTTCTCGAAGGATTTATTTTTAGAAGCCACTTTCCTTGACGCAAAATGTCTTCCAAATCCCTAAAACGAACAGCAAATCATACGATTGAGTAATTACTTGTGCTCGATTGTATTTAAAAAGGCTTGATTAAACCATGCTTTATATTTTCCTTTCTCTTTTATTTACCATGATTAAATGAATTTAAGTATCTCAGATTCAAACTACTTCAGTTTTTCTCGAAATAAAACACTTGCTGGTTTTCTTTTTTTTCAGTGTAACTTATGACTTGAGATTTTAGATCATTTGCCAGGCAGTTTCAAAGCAACAATTGGCATATACAATACTATAAACCCTGTCCTCAGTTTACTGCAAGGAATTTATCTATCTCTTTAAGAATTTCAGAATCAGAGCACTTACTGATAGCCATCAATTTAATACAATCAACATATTACAATGGCCTGTGTTTAAAGAGATTGCAGTGACACAGAACTTCTGATAAGAGAAGGAGCTTTTTAAAGTTGAAAGGTTTGTAAAAATGGAGGGAACTGAATATTGCTTCTTGGATTTTGCTCACTTATCAAGATGATGATATATCAGCTTAAATGAAGTACCAAGCACTTTCTACATTCATCACTTAGAAGTTATTTGTTTATATTTGCGCATGAAGGATGTCAGGGTGTTGGCAGCATGTGTCAATATGGTTGAGTGTTGGCACATTTTCATCCCTCAATGAACAGCTCAACAACAGATTGATTGGTTGAGTAACTCATTTGTAGATTCACACAACACACACATTGGCCGTTTCATCTGTTCCACCAAAACAATGCTGTTTACTCTTTTAAATTTACTCATGGATAAGAGAAGCACTTCAGAATGCTGCTCACATTTATATTTCTTCAAGCACACATGCAAATATTTGGTGAAAATTCTCTGAGGAAATCTCCGTGTTCCTATTGAGTCCTGCTGAATCTTTTAATCTGTTTGTTAAGTATATCTGAGATTTCTTTGGCTGGTACCTCTGAGGAGAATGCAAACTTATTTATTTTTTTATGATGTTGCTGCCATAGTAATAAAAAAAAATTCCACTGCCCAGGATGAACTAATTGGCTTCATTGTTGAAAAACCTAAAGAGTCTGGGAGGGCTTTTGCCGTAGAAAATGGATTTCATACCCATCATAGGTTGTCCTGGCTGGTCAATGTGACATGTTTTGTTCCTTGAGGATCTGGATCGGGGTCTTGGTTTTTTACCACTTATAACAATGAGAGCAGAAGAATCCAGACTTATGTATCCAAGTTTGGCAGTGTTGTAAAGGACTATTGAGAAATTAACTGTGAAGGTAAAACAATGACCAATGGAGTTTAGTTTAGGAAAGTTTCACTTCACCCATTTTAGATGAACGAACTTGAGTAATTGGGGACCGTGAAGAAGCAAAAAGGTTCAGAGGAATTAGAAAAGGCTACACTACTGTTCCAAAACAGTAAGCATTAAAGCCAAAGGAATGTTGTTAATTTTTTCAGACTGCTCAGAGCGAGATATATCAGCGAGCTGAGTGATATCACAGCAACAATCTTGCATTCAATTTCAGGATGACCAAAGAACTGACTATGGACTCCGGAAAGGGTAATTCGAGGGAACACACACCAGTTCTCATAGAGGGATCAGTAGTGGAAAGGGTGAGCAATTTCAAGTTCCTGGGTGTCAACATCTCAGACAATCTAACCTGGGCTCAAATTATTGATGCAGTGGCTATATTTCATTAGTAGTTTGAGGAGATTTGGTATGCCATCAGAGACGCTCGCAAGTTTCTGCAGATGTACCGTGGAGAGCATTCTAACTGGCTGCATCACCGTCTGGTATGGGGGGGTGGTGTGGGATTGTCACTACACAGGACTGATATAAGCTGCAGAGAGTTGTAAACTTAGTCAGCTCCATCATGGGCTCTAGTCTCCATAGTATCCAGGACATCTACAAGGTGCGGTGTCTCAAAAAGACGGCATCCATCATTAAGGACACCATCACCCAGGGCATGCCCTGTTCTCATTGCTACCATCAGGAAGGAGACACAGGAGCCTGAAGACACACACACAATAATTCAGGAACAGCTTGTTCCCATCTGCCTTTAGCTTTCTGAATTGACATTGAACCCATGAACACTATCTCACAACTTATTTTGCACTACTTGTTTAATTTAACTATTTAATATGTATATACTTAATGTAAATCACAGTTTTTATTATTACATATTGCATTGTACTACTGTCACAAAAACAACACATTTCATGACACATAGCAGTGATATGAGACCTGATTCTGATTCTAAAAAAATAGTGTTAGGTTGGTCAAATCCCATTGAGATCTTTGACTTGCTTTGAACTCCAAACCTTAGGAAAGATATACTTGGAAGATTATAATGCAAATTTGTGCGAATGACGTTAGAACATGAAGAGTTAAAGCCATACACAACACACACAAAATGCTGGAGGAACTCAGCAAGTCAAGCATCGTCAATGGAGGAGAAAAAAGTCGGCATTGCGACTGAGATCATTTGTCAGGATTGGAAAGGAAGGGGGCAGAAGCCAGAATAAGAGGGTGGGGAGCTGAAAAGGAGTACAAGCTGGCAGGTGAAACCAGGTATGGGGAATGCGGAGTGGTGGGGGAGGAGGATGACGTAAAAAACTGGATGGTGATAGGTGGAACACGCACACAAGATTCTGGAGGAACTCAGCAGTGCAGGCAGCATCTATGGAAAAGAATGCAGTTGACGTTTCAGCCCAAAGCCCTTCGGCAGGACACTGGCTGTCCTTCTGAAGAGTTTCAGCCTGAAACGTTGACTGGACTCTTTTTCCACAGGTGCTGCCTGCCCTGCTGAGTTCCTCAAGCATTTTGTGTGTGCTGCTCTGATTTCCGGCATCTGCAGAATTTCTCTGTTAGGTGATAGGTGGAAGAGGTAAAGGGCTGAAGAAGAAGGAATCTAATAAGAGAGGACAGTGGACAATAGAGTAAAGGAAGGAGGTGGGGAACCAGAGGGAGGGGTGATTAGCAGATCATGATCGTGGGGGGCGGGGGGGAAGAGGAGAAGAAAATAATAAGGATTGGTCGTCTAAGATGACTTGAATTCCCTAGAATTTGAAAGGCTATCTGGCAATCTAACTGTGGCAATTAGAATGAAAAAAAATGTTTGATAGGATTGACACAGAGAAGGTATTGGATCTGGAATTGGTTTATTATTGTCACATGTACTGAGATACAGTGAAAAGCTTGTCTTGCATGCTGTTCATGCAGATCATATCATTACACTGTGCATTGAGGTGGTATAAGGTAAAATAACAACTGAATGCAGTATAAAATGTAACATTTGCAGAGAAAGTACAGTGCAGGTAAACAGTAAGATGCAAGATCATAATGAAGCAGTCTGTGAAGAAAGAAGACCATCATATTGTACCAGGGCTATACAAAACAGTGGTGTAGAAGTTGCCCCGGGGCTTGGTTGTACATGGTTTCAGGCTTTTGTATCTTCTGCCTGATGGAAGAGGGGAGAAGGGAGAATATCTGGATTGAGTGGGGTCTCGGGTTATGTAGGCTACCTTACTGAGGTAGTCAGAAGTACAGAGTCCACAGAGGAGAAGCTAGTTTTCCTGACGTGCTAAGCTGTGTCCTCAACCCTCTGCAGTTTCTTGCGGTCGTGTGAAGAGCAGTTGCCATACCAAGCCATTATGCACCAGTGATAAAAATTGGTAAGGGGTGACGGGGACATGTCAAAGTTCTTTACCCTCCTGAGGTATTTTCTGTAAGTAGATTTAAAGGTTCATATGTATATCAATGAAATACTGTACATAGTTTGTGTCAACAAACAACACAGTCTAAGATTGTGCTGGGGTCAGCCCACAAGTGTCACCATGCTTCCAGCATGCCCATAACTTACTAACCCTTACTAATCTGTACATCTTTTGAACGTGGGAGAAAACCAGAGTATGGAGAGGAAAACCCATGTGGTCAGGAGAACTTTCCTTACTAACAATGGTGGCAATTGAACTCTGATATTCCGATCACTGGCACTGTGATAGCGTGACACTAACCACCACGTTACAGTGCCACCCCCATTACTAAGTTATGTCAAATTTTAATATGCAGCAGGACTTGAACTGCGATTTGTGGGGCGGTAAAGAGTTACGCTACTCCCTGCTGGAGAATCCAAAACATGAATGCATCATCCTACAAATTAGAGCCCCTTAAATGGAAAAGCAGGAATGAATTTTTCATTCAGTGACTCCCCAAGAAATTATTGGTGTTGGGTCAATTGAAATATTCAAAACTGAAATGGGCAGGGTTTTTTGCTTGGTAATGACATCAAGCAATATGAATCATAAGTGATAAACAGAGTGCAGGTCCAGAACAGTCAAGATCTACACAGTGGAATGATTTAAGGAGATAGATGGCCTAGTTATGCTCTTTATTCCTGTATTCCTACTAGAAAACTGTACCTATCCCCTGACTTATTTTGTATTGATTTACTAATATAGTATTCTATTCTTTTAATTGATTGGTACTCTATAATTGCTTCAATGCTAATTAATGCTTGTTTCAAGTGCCGTGCCATAATGCCTGATGAGTGTTACTCTTCAGGATTGATCTGAGCAAAATGAATATCTTTCATTTGACATAACTGCTTATCCCAAACTTTAATGACAATGCTGAGTAGTCATTGAGTTCTAAAGTAAATGATTCAGAGATTTTAGCAGGGACTTCCTGCTTCGATGCACTTAGGATGAAAACAGTTCAATATCTTTACTCTTTTTATTTATTCAATGCGACTGAAAATTTCTTAGGGGGTTTAAATGTTAGTGCGCATGGTGGATCGTGTAGTTGGTTATATGAAGTGATTCCAGGATTAGTTTCCTCTGTCTAACTGCTGAGCCTGTGGTTGCAAGGAAGAAACCTGTATTTCCAGCAGACAGCAGAATCATTTCATTATACGTAAAACCCGTGGATTTCAATTTCATACCAGTAAGAAAATGTGTATTTAAGGACAATGTTTATGTTGTTAAGAGGTACACATCTCTGAGTGGAATTAAAATTTATTATCACCATACATCTTTGACCTTAATCCATCTTTGTACTTTTGGAAGTAATTGGTACTTTTTTGGTTATTTCTGACAACCTAATACCTAAAATTGGTAAGAGTCTACTTTAGCAACATGACTGATGTAAGCTTTTGTACTTCAAAGTGAAAAAATAGCCTGAACTGGGAGGACTGGATGAATGTTTTCTGGAAGTGCTCCCTCTATGGGAAATCTTTTACATTAGACTGCTACCAATTGGTCTCCAAAGTCCAATTCCAGGAGAGATTGTGACCTTTATGGTAATCATGCTGGTGTCAGAATTTAGTTGTACAGATAATTTTCAGGTTTGAACAAAAAAGATTACTTAAGTATTCATATTGCTGGTTAAAAGGGGACTATAAGCACATAGAGTGTTCTGGAATGAGGAATTCAAAACAGGTTCTTTATTGCCATAATCCTGAGATACATTGACTACATCAGGTTCAAAAGTAACCTTTATAATGAATCTTAATTGAAGTAATAGAAAGAATACTGAAATAAGTTTCAAAACCTTGTCCTTGTTCAGATATCTCAGAAGGAAGGCTAAAGAACGACGAAGTCTCACTTCCTCTTAATACAATGATTCAAAGTGAAAAATTTTGTGGAGCGCTCCCTCCCCATCGAGGTAAGTGAAAAAGAATCTAGTGCTTTCCCAGTGTGTATGATGAATGAATGCTTCTCAAGCATCCAGCTGAGTACAGGTATCGATTTTAACCAAAGTTTCAAAAATGTACTCAAATACTTGTCATTGCAAAGAGCTTTGAAAAATGTCTAGAAATTGCCTCTCTCAAAATTCTATTACTTTATAGATGCTAATAGATAATTTATTAGTACTTTGTAGTTTTGTATGGATCTTTGAATAAAATATACTTTGTTAATGTGCAAGTTGAACAGTGCTCACTCTTTACAAGAATCAGTAATTATGAAACCCCAGAGAATGAATTTGGAATGAGTTAATTGCCAGACCTGCTATATCAGATTCAGGTTTACATTGAGAATGATTTAGTAGCTGAAAATGTGCAGAACAGTATTGTATTTGGTAGAAGAGTAGGACGTGGAAGCTTGAGCATCAAAGGTGTGGGTTATGGATTCTCATGTGGGCTGCTCCTGCAAACTTACTGAGGCGTTATTGACACACCGATTACAAAGTCTGCGATGGTACTGAATTCTTGGGAAACAAGCTAGAAGAGGTGGTACAAGAAGTTTCTTGCCAGCCTCATCGCAACATAATCACATACATTGACAAGCCATGTAATGCTGGATTTTGAGTCATTACATGGAGAAGCTACCTTAAAACAGAATAGTACGTTATAGAAAGAGGCCAAAGCACACATCAGCTTTGTGTTATCTCTTTCAACAAGCAGTTGATTGGCCCCAGTACCCTGCTCTTTCATCATATCTCTTCCTTCTTGATGAATGTATTTGAAGGGTGCTATTGAATCTGCACCAACAACCCTTTCAAGCATTCTCTGCCAAATCCTAATCACTTGCTCAGTAGTTCTTGTAGCCACAATATACATTTGGTTGGTCCAAGAGTTTTCAGTGATGACGTACAGAGGGTTGAAGCACTTTGCATGTGAATATCCCTGAGTATGAAGAGTAAGTGGTTAAATTATCCCTTGCTGGAAATAGTCATTGCCTGCATAAATGTTGGTTACCATTTATCAGTCACTGCCCGAATGCTGTCGAGGTCTTACTACGTGCAGGCATTGTCTACTTAACTTGTTGAGGAATTATGCAATCACCGGTAAACATCCTCATTTCTGACCTTATGATGGAAAGCAGGTCATTGATAAAGCAGCTGGAGGTGGGAGGTTATATTTGCATACTGTAGGTTATATTAATGGAAATGGAAATTACAGAAACCTAACAGAGCTAGTTATGGTCACAAAAAGTAGAGCAACAGATATAAGCTTGTTTAATTCTGCAGTCCTGTTATCATCCCCCTCGATAAACTTCAGAAAAACAGCCAAGTTCCCTTTCAAAATAGTATGGATACATTGGAGAAACTTAGCAGCTGCATTACGGGAGGCACATGTAACTTAAATTAGATCATTCTTAAATGGCAAGCATAAGTATTATGATATATTTATTTTATCAATAGCCATTAATCTTCCTCAAAGTATTCTGTATGTGCATATACTTGAAACTTAAAGTCAATATCAGCGAGAATGTGAACATTATTCACAAACGTTTCTCCACAGCAGATAGTAATTACAAACGTAAGAACCAAAACAATGCATATTTGTTCCAGTCAACCCCTGCTGCATCTGTAGTAGTCAGTAATCTCCATGGGGATAAGCTTTCACTTTGATGTCTGTGTTGTACTTTTTTTCTGCTGGATTCCAATATCCAGTAAAGGCCAACAGACAGACTACAGGCAGTGCAGGCCTAGCTGGTAACAACTGGGCTGTAGAATAGCCTGAGGCAGTGCTTTAAGACCACAAACCTCTTCATTGATTTTTGTTCTGATCTTTCCATCTCTTTCAATGCAGGCAGTGCTATTTCTATTACCATTGCTAGTTACATAGTCTCTCCTCATCTAGATGGAATAATCCTTGAACACCATATTTCCAGTGACAAGAACACAGGTTTCTTTTAATAAAAAACACCCAGTAGACTATGGCAAATATACACCTTGTTTTTTTTTCTGATTTCACACTTGAAACTGTTGTGTATGTTTTGTTTATACTTTTAGCAGTTCTCAACAGAAGTCCATTAACCCAGTGGGTGCTGGTTGGTACAGTGAGTTCCTTGCACAACTTGGGTTAAGCTATTTCAGAAGTTTCCATGTTCTGCCATAACACCAAATCAAATAGTTATATTATGACTTAAAACCAAACAAAATTTAAAAACACTTTACTCCTACTTTTATTCTTCTTCTCCGTTTATTTTATTTCCTCTGACTATTCCTTCTAAATTTAAATTGAACTGTTATTACCAATCTTGCCCTTACAATAACTTACTATAATTCTAGGAACATAGAAACATAGAAAATAGGTGCAGGAGTAGGTCATTCCGCCCTTCGAGCCTGCACCGCCATTTACTATGATCATGGCTGATCATCCAACTCAGAACCCCGCCCCAGCCTTCCCTCCATACCCCCTGATCCCCGTAGCCACAAGGGCCATATCTAACTCCCTCTTAAATATAGCCAATGTACTGGCCTCAACTGCTTCCTGTGGCAGAGAATTCCACAGATTCACCACTCTCTGAGTGAAGAAGTTTTTCCTAATCTCGGTCCTAAAAGGCTTCCCCTTTATCCTCAAACTGTGACCCCTTGTTCTGGACTTCCCCAACATCGGGAACAATCTTCCTGCATCTAGCCTGTCCAATCCCTTTAGGATTTTATACGTTTCAATCAGATCCCCCCTCAATCTTCTAAATTCCAACGAGTACAAGCCCAGTTCATCCAGTCTTTCTTCATATGAAAGTCCTGCCATCCCAGGAATCAATCTGGTGAACCTTCTTTGTACTCCCTCTATGGCAAGGATGTCTCTCCTCAGATTAGGGGACCAAAACTGCACACAATACTCCAGGTGTGGTCTCACCAAGGCCTTGTACAACTGCAGTAATACCTCCCTGCTCCTGTACTCAAATCCTCTCGCTATAAATGCCAGCATACCATTCGCCTTTTTCACCGCCTGCTGTACCTGCATGCCCACTTTCAATGACTGGCGTATAATGACATCCAGGTCTTGTTGCACCTCCCCTTTTCCTAATCGGCCACCATTCAGATAATAATCTGTTTTCCTATTTTTGCTACCAAAGTGGATAACTTCACATTTATCCACATTAAATTGCATCTGCCATGAATTTGCCCACTCACCCAACCTATCCAAGTCACTCTGCATCCTCTTAGCATCCTCCTCACAGCTAACACTGCCACTCAGCTTCGTGTCATCCGCAAACTTGGAGATGCTGCATTTAATTCCCTCATCCAAGTCATTAATATATATTGTAAACAACTGGGGTCCCAGCACTGAGCCTTGCGGTACCCCACTAGTCACCGCCTGCCATCCTGAAAAGGTCCCGTTTATTCCCACTCTTTGCTTCCTGTCTGCTAACCAATTCTACATCCACATCAATACCTTACCCCCAATACCATGTGCTTTAAGTTTGCACACTAATCTCCTGTGTGGGACCTTGTCAAAAGCCTTCTGAAAATCCAAATATACGACATCCACTGGTTCTCCCCTATCCACTCTACTAGTTACATCTTCAAAAAATTCAATGAGATTTGTCAGACATGATTTTCCCTTCACAAATCCATGCTGACTTTGTCCGATGATTTCACCGCTTTCCAAATGTGCTGTTATCACATCTTTGATAACTGACTCCAGCAGTTTCCCCACCACCGACGTTAGGCTAACCGGTCTATAATTCCCCGGTTTCTCTCTCCCTCCTTTTTTAAAAAGTGGGGTTACATTAGCCACCCTCTAATCCTCAGGAACTAGTCCAGAATCTAACGAGTTCTGAAAAATTATCACTAATGCATCCACTATTTCTTGGGCTACTTCCTTAAGCACTCTAGGATGCAGACCATCTGCCCCTGGGGATTTATCTGCCTTCAATCCCTTCAATTTACCTAACACCACTTCCCTACTAACAAGTATTTCGCTCAGTTCCTCCATCTCACTGGACCCTCTGTCCCCTACTATTTCTGGAAGATTATTTATGTCCTCCTTAGTGAAGATAGAACCAAAGTAATTATTCAATTGGTCTGCCATGTCCTTGCTCCCCATAATCAATTCACCTGTTTCTGTCTGTAGGGGACCTACATTTGTCTTTACCAGTCTTTTCCTTTTTACATACCTATAAAAGCTTTTACAGTCAGTTTTTATGTTCCCTGCCAGTTTTCTCTCATAATCTTTTTTCCTCTTCTTAATTAAGCCCTTTGTCCTCCCCTGCTGAACTCTGAATTTCTCCCAGTCCTCAGGTGAGCCACTTTCTCTGGCTAATTTGTATGCTGCTTCTTTGGAATTGATACTATCCCTAATTTCTCTTGTCAGCCACGGGTGCACTACCTTCCTTGATTTATTCTTTTGCCAAACTGGGATGAACAATTGTTGTAGTTCATCCATGCAACCTTTAAATGCTTGCCATTGCATATCCACCGTCAATCCTTTAAGTGTCATTTGCCAGTCTATCTTAGCTAATTCACGTCTCATACCTTCAAAGTTACCCCCCTTTAAGTTCAGAACCCTTGTTTCTGAATTAACTATGTCACTCTCCATCTTAATGAAGAATTCCACCATATTATGGTCACTCTTACCCAAAGGGCCTCTCACGACAAGATTGCTAATTAACCCTTCCTCATTGCTCAAAACCCAGTCCAGAATAGCCTGCTCTCTAGTTGGTTCCTCGACATGTTGGTTCCAAAAACCATCCCGCCTACATTCCAAGAAATCCTCTTCCTCAGCACCTTTACCAATTTGGTTCACCCAATCTACATGTAGATTGAAGTCACCCATTATAACTGCTGTTCCTTTATTGCACACATTTCTAATTTCCTGTTTAATACCATCTCCGACCTCACTACTACTGTTAGGTGGCCTGTACACAACTCCCACCAGCGTCTTCTGCCCCTTAGTGTTACGCAGCTCTACCCATATCGATTCCACATCTTCCCAGCTTATGTCCTTCCTTTCTATTGCGTTAGTCTCTTCTTTAACCAGCAACACCACCCCACCTCCCCTTCCTTCATGTCTATCCCTCCTGAATATTGAATATCCCTGAACGTTGAGCTCCCATCTTTGGTCACCCTGGAGCCATGTCTCTGTGATCCCAACTATATCATAATCATTAATAACAATCTGCACTTTCAATTCATCCACCTTATTACGAATGCTCCTTGCATTGACACACAAAGCCTTCAGGCGCTCTTTTACAACTCTCTTAGCCCTTATACAATTATGTTGAAAAGTGGCCCTTTTTAATGCTTGCCCTGGATTTGTCGGCCTGCCACTTTTACTCTTCTCCTTAGTACTTTTTGCTTCTACCCTCACTTTACACCTCTCTGTCTCTCTGCACTGGTTTCCATTCCCCTGTTGTGAACTAACCTCCTCACGCCTAGCCTCTTTAATTTGATTCCCACCCCCCAACCATTCTAGTTTAAAGTCACCTCAGTAGCCCTCGCTAATCTCCCTGCCAGGATATTGGTCCCCCTAAGATTCAAGTGTAACCCGTCCTTTTTGTACAAGTCACACCTGCGCCAAAAGAGGTCCCAATGATCCAAAAACTTGAATCCCTGCCCCCTGCTCCAATCCCTCAGCCACGCATTTATCCTCCACCTCATCGCATTCCTACTCTCACTGTCGCGTGGCACAGGCAGTAATCCCAAGATTACTACCTTTGCGGTCCTTTTTCTCAACTCCCTTCATAGCTCCCTATATTCTCCTTTCAGGACCTCATCCCTTTTCCTACCTATGTCATTGGTACCTATATGTACCACGACCTCTAGTTCCTCACCCTCCCACTTCAGGATATCTTGGACACGATCAGAAATATCCCGGACCCTGGCACCAGGGAGGCAGACTACCATCCGGGTCTCTGGACTGCGTCCACAGAATCGCCTATCTGAACCCCTTACTATCAAGTCCCCTATCACAACTGCCCTCCTCTTCCTTGCCCTACCCTTCTGAGCTACAGGGCCAGACTCTGTGCCGGAGGCACGGCCACTGTCGCTTCCCCCGGGTAAACTGTCCCCCCCAACAGTACTCAAACAGGAGTACCTATTGTTAATTCTCTAGCAAAAGCAAAGTCAGCTCAAAAATGCTTAACAATATTTCCTCTTTTATTTTTCACCTTTCTTTCCTAGTGTTGGAATTGAAAGAAATATCAGACTTAACAGAAATTCTGAAGCAATAATATTATTATTATTACCAATATTCCTGGAAACATTGGTTAGTTACTCTGTAACACAAATATATTGCCATCTCATCACTTAATGATAAAATGTGTTCTGTTGTGTTTGGTTCCCAAATACTATCTTTCCCTTGACGTTGAGTCCAACTGGTTTCTTCTAGCCATCATATCCAGCATAAAATAAAAGGTTTCAGGCAAAGTGAAGCCAATGTACATCTTCAGGCAAGTGGTTAGTAGTTTGCATTTTACAGAGAAAATTATACTCTCTGCTCTCATCCAATGTAAAGTGCTTTAATGAAGTTAAATGCTGGGCAATCACATTCTTCATGCAGTGAACATATTTAACATGCCAAATTACATGCTAATGATGCCTAGACTTATTTGAATTTTCATTAGATTAAAATGCTGCAAAAACTCCCAATGAAAGTGATAGTATGAATAGAGCAATATCCTGGCAAATAGCATGAAACCTGGCATCAAATGGAGAAAGTTGCTATTTCAGCAGATGAAGGTTAACTTAAAAGAACAAAGTTTTCTTCATAAATGCTCCTCCCTCAGATGGGAATGGCTGGGATTAGGAAATATGTTCTAGTGTCATTTACAGTGGTTATGATGAGGGGCTCACTTCAGGTGAAGGGCCTTGAGGGAAATGAGGATTAATCAGCCTGTCGTAATTTTACCCCGATGCTTCTCATAACAGTATGACATCTATTTCTCTCACCATAGCACCCTCTGGGACACTGAGATGCGGCAGTGGTCACTCGAAAGAGGAGAATATCATATTACTCATGTTTTACATTAATGCCAGTCGCTAATTGTTCCCAAACAGATGTGATCTAATCTATGAATGTACAAAAGGAAAACGTGCAAAAAAACTGTTCTATACAGGGCACAATGTAATCAGTTATGCTTTCTCTAATGCAATTAGTGACACAACTAAGATTGGATTTATATTAAAATGTGGAAAAGGGAAATTTAATCAAAACCAATGAAGACAACAATAGACACCAAACAAATACTGGAAACCTCATCATCTGAGGTAATTAGATACTATTGATGCTTTCATTGTCTATTACCTCAGGCAATTCTGAATTAAAAATAACCAGAGCACAAATACCAGCATGAAAAGATATTATGGGAACAAAGCTGCCACAGATCACATGTGTTTTCTTCCCATAAATCAACTGTTTCATTCATAAGGTACAAGTAAAGCTAGAATAATTTCCATCCCCAACAAGTCTGAAAAAGTAATTTGGTAACTCTTATCTGTCTTTAGATTGCAGACATCCCAACAGCAAATGTGTAACTTTCAGATCTGTGCGCATTGTCATTTGTCTACTTATCTAGGCGAACAACTGCAAATGGATTGAAATAGTTGTGGCACTTAAGTCCTGAATTTTTCCTGGCTAAGTGTAACATAATCCTGAAGCACATATTTCTCTGCCACTGTACACAGTACCTTTACCTTACTAGATCAGCGGCATATGCATTTGTCATTATTGTTGTCTTCCATAATTTTCCAAGTAACGGTAGTACCATATTATGGGAAGTCTTATAGTAGGAACTTATAGTCCAGGGAACTATTCCTGCCATCACTAATTACTTGAGGAACACATCCAAAAGTTGACACTTAATTAGGACTATATTTGTAACATGCTTAAATGTGAGCCACATGTGTGAATTTGACGCTATGTTGTGTATATCATGTATACGTTTGCCTATCTTGGCAATCCACCACAACGTTTACTTGGTAAAACCACCAAGGCTTTTATAGATTAACACTGATAAACTCAAGAGACTTGTAAACTTGTTTTGTGGTATTATAGAAGGCTGCTTTAAAACACACCTCAGCAGCTGCAGATTGGGTCTCTGGTAAAGCCCCGCATTCCAACATTCCTACCAGTCACGTAAGTAATACATTTCATCCGTTTCCAGCAAGTGAGGGCTGTTGAAAACATAGACACCAGCTCCCTGCTGGGATTCCAGCTCACCCAAAGCCACCTTCAGGCACGCACAGCTCCCTCGGAGACTGGCATTCATGCCGACAGATCAACTAGATCAGCTGTGAGGCAGGGGATGAAAGGCCGAGAAGGGAGGGATCTAGAAACAGGGTTAAAAAAACAAGGAAACTCTCTTGTTTAAACAGTTTAACATTAGAAGGCCAGCAGAATGTAGCCTGGAGTATAAAGGAAAGAGCACTGGAACCTTCAATTCTCTGTATTATTAAACTTTCACCTTCTGATAGAGGTCAAGAGAATGCTTTCTTGGCTGTTTCCTCCTTGGAATGTGTTTTCGTGTCATACCAAATGGCAGCGAGCATTTTCAATACACAGGAAACAATAAGTGTCAGTCACCAAGCATTCATCTAGTCGTAGTTTTTTTCACATATACTCATGTAACTGAACAAGTTACAAAAGCATTCTATATATGCAAGTAAATATAAAACCATTGTTTTCATTATATGAATATATTTTCCATCACTTTCAATTGCTGTTGTTGAGATCATGAAGTGTAAAGAAACTTTGTAAAGTACCCTCATCAGCTTTTCAGTTTATATTATCACTTGACCAAAATATACACACAATAATTTTAGGAAATTTCTGCTTTAGCTTCAAAATAGTGGAAAGAAATGTTTAATGTTCACTACAATTTCAAAATATGTGATACCTCATAGAATTTCAATGTGTATTTTTCTTTTCCTCAGCTCACTTCATGCCCTCTCAAACCTCTCAGTTTAATTGAAATTCATGATTAATATAATGAGTAATCCTCCCATGATGTAGGCAAGTTCTAATAATGGAAAATGGTTAGTAGAATGGCAAAAATTCAAAAAATCAACAATTAATTTTCCATTCAGGTTTCTTTTTGGAATCTCCTTTTCCTTCTGGTTTTAAGTGACAGTGGATACAAATACGAACTTGCAATAAATAGTGTGATTTAATTGTTTAGATATTTTGCCATTATATAATATTCCACCTTAATAATTTGTGTAGATTTTAATTCTAATCATAAATGTAAGAAGGTCCAGTAGAAGACTAGCAGATCCCCAAAAGAGATGAACAGCACTAAAATTTACTTATGTCCATGTGCAATCATAATACTATTGAGAGAAAATGTCACAGCAGCCAGTTTGCAAACCATTTTGAAATATGTTGGCTGTGGTTTCGTTGGTTGCACTCTTGAGTCAGAATGGGAAGGTTGTGGTTTCAAGTCCCACTCCAGAGAATTATGCATAAAATTTTAGTCTGAACTGCAGTGTGTGCACTGAGGGAATGTTTAACTCTTGAAGGTCATCTTTTAGATAATAAAATCCATTTGGTTATTAAGCTATGCATAAAACTCATATGATACTATTTTAAGATGATTTTAGGGACTTATTTTTCTGATACCCTGGCAATACTTTTACTGCAAAAAAAGTCCAGTATTTCATGGGGAAACATCACCTGTTCCCATTGTTACTCCTGATATTTCTCTGTGTATTTATAAAATTCGTATTTTCTGATTTGCTTCAAATAACAAGAAATGGACAGAAAGTTTTCCATAATGTATAATGGTACAATTTGCAAATCTGCAGATGTCACAGAATTTGGAAGTACAGTGAACAGAGGACAGTAATAGACTTCAAAGAGTTATAAACAGGTTTGTAGGACTGGTACGATCCATGGAAGAGCAGATGCCGAGAAATTAGGAAGAATGAGAAGAGACAACGAATACTCGAGGAAGCATTTCGAACAGGACTACAAGAAAAGATAGATCTGGAGGTAACCATACAAATTTTCACTGGGTTGAATGTCATGAACTATGTCTGACTCTTTTTTTGAAGTTATCGTCAAATTGTGAGCCATTATCCAGTCTTATCACATGGGTATTCCTTGGACCTTGTATGTGTCAATTGCTTTTGTGTTTTCTATACTGCATTAGTAAATATGCTGAAAGAATAATTAATTGGCTGTAGGAAAATTTGGGAGATAATGAAATAGATGAGAAGTTAATATATAAATGAAAGTTTTTCTTTAAAGTTCCACAATGATGCCAGACTGGAATTGTATTACTGTGGCTCTAAATGTTTTTAAGCCAAGTACTTGAAAAGCCCTGGCAAAATGTTTATACAGAAGGCTATACAATTCCATAACTGAAACCTGAATGATCGTTACCTGGTGAATAAACTTTACTGATGTCAAAATATTTTTAGTTAGCAAATCGCTGATGACAATTTTAGGGGCTTCCTTTACTTCTGCAATCTTTGCCTGACTCTCTTCGAGTGCCTCTGCCATTAATTTTCTAATGATTAATTTGGGGTGTGGAATAAACCTGCCAAATCAAGATCGATGGTGCTGAGGAAAGGGAAGGTGGAGAACAAGTTCCGGTTCAGCATCGCAGGCACAGCCATCCCAACCATCACAGAAAAGCCAGTCAAGAGCTTAGGCAAAGTTTTTGACAGCTCTTTCAGGGACACAACATCCATTCAGGCAACCTGCACTGAGTTGGATGGCTGGCTGAAATCTGTGGACAAGTCTGGCCTACCTGGGAAGTTTAAAGCCTGGGTGTATCAGCATGGCATTCTTCCCAGAATCCTGTGGCCCCTCCTCATCTATGCAGTTCCGATCTCCACAGTTGAAACCTTAGAGAGGAGGGTTAGCAACCACCTCAGGAGATGGCTGGGGCTGCCAAAGAGCCTGAGCAGCATCGCACTCTATGGACACCACAACAAACTGCAACTGCCGTTCAAATCCTTGGAGGAAGAATTCAAGGTAACAAGAGCCAGAGAAGTGCTACAGTATAGGGACTCAAGTGACCCGAAGGTGGCTAGAGCAGGGATCCAAGTAAGTACTGGCAGGAAGTGGAGGGCAGAGGAAGCTGTTCAGGAGGCAGAGGCGAGGCTGCGTCACAGGAGGCTGGTGGGAGTGGTCACACAAGGCCGAGCTGGGCTAGGATCCTTTCCAACTCCCCAAATGGACACCAGAGGGAAGGAAAGGCGTAGTCTAGTTCAGGAGGAGGTGAGAGCAGTAGTGGAGGAGATGAGAGCCTGCAAGGCGGTGGGAATGAAGCAACAGGGAGCTTGGACAAGATGGGAGAATGCAGTTGAGAGGAAAGTGACCTGGGCTGATCTTTGGAAAGCCGAACACACACATCCAATTTCTCATCCAGGCAGTGTACGATGTGCTTCCAAGCCCATCAAACCTGCACACATGGGGCAAGGCAGAGTCATCTGCGTGCCCACTGTGCTCCAAGCGAGGAACCCTGGAGCACATCCTCAGCGGCTGCGCAAAGGCACTTGGTGAGGGATGGTACAGGTGGAGGCATGATCAGGTCCTGAAGACCATCGCTGAAGCTGTCAGCGCAGGAGTTGAGTGGGCAAAGCGGTCCCGACCCTCCAAGCAGACCATTGCCTTTGTCAGAGCTGGGGAGCACCCAATACCTGCCAAAAGAACGTCTGCAGGCATTCTGACCTCTGCAAGGGACTGGCAGCTGTTGGTGGACCTCGAAGAGCAGCTGAAGTTCCCCAACCATATCGCAGCCACCACCCTGCGACCAGACATTGTCCTAATTTCTGAGTCGACTAAGCAAGTGGTGCTGCTGGAGCTGACAGTCCCATGGGAGGATAGCTTGGAAGAGGCCTTTGAAAGGAAGCTCTCCAAGTACGCAGGACTGGTCAGCAACTGTCAGTAGGCTGGATGGAGAGCGAGGTGTCTCCCAGTGGAGGTTGGTTGTAGGGGATTCGTAGCCCATTCTTTAGTTAGAGCCTTCAGCATTTTGGGCATCGAGGGAGAGAGGAAGAGGAGAGCCATCCGCAGTACCACCAATGTGGCAGAGAGGGCCTCAAGATGGCTGTGGCTCAAAAGAGGGGAGCCATGGAGTCATAAGTAGCTAGCCATCTGGACACAAGCTGGGGTTTGATCAGCCCCGGCTGGGTCACCTGGAGGAGGTTGTATGATGTTGAAAGACCCGAAACACCCGATGATTCCAGGAACATCACTGAAGATGTGTCCAGAAGCATCAATAGATGTATGTACACAGCAGGGGTGTGGAATTATAGGAATGCCAAGGTGGCTAATTCCTGTTTCTATATAAATGCCAACTGGGGAGCCCTTTTAACTCGGACTCAAAGGTTGTGAGTTCAACTATCAGTTCAGAGATCCGTGCACAAAATCTATCCTGGCTTTCAGATGTGACACTGAAGGATTACTGTGGAACTGGAGATTTCATCTTTCAGGTGAGATGATAAACGCAAGTCCTACCTTCACTCTAAGGCAGACTTTATTTTGAAAAACAACAGGTGAATTTTCCAGCTGCATTGATTATTGCTCTATCAACATCACTAAAGATTAGTTATTAGCATAGTGCCCTTCAGCGGGATTTGGACTTTGTGGTATATCCAAGTGTTGACAATGGTTGAAAACAGGAAAGTAGCAAATGAGGAATAGATAAGAGATCTCAACCAAACCAACTTGACCACATTACTTGTAAATAGACAAGCAATGCAATCAGAGGAAGAACAACAAACAATCTGCAGATGCTGGGAATTTGAAATGAAAACAGCAAAAGGCTGGAAACACTCAACAGGTCAGGCAGAATCTGTGAAAAGAGAAACAGTTGACATTTCAGTTCTGCAACATTTCATCAGAAAAGTCTTCATGACTTCCTGAGTGTTTCCAAAATTTCCTGTTTCTATTTCAAACAGAGGAAGCAACAAGCTCGATAGGTTGTGGGCATCGATCTCAGATGTCACAATTCAGCTTTGGAACTGGTGCATTGTGGCATTTAGATTTCCGGGCACTTGGTTTGATTGATAGATATTAGATGAAATCAACATACATTCACTTAAAGCAAAATGTTCTCTCTTCAGTTACATTTACTTAGCATTTCTTTTGAATGGGTCCCATCTTCTACATTGATTCCTAAAGAAAGCCTATGTGACCCATAATCAATTAACTTATTTTGTTACAGGTGGCAGAGCTGCCAAAATCTGATCAGTTTTGATTTTTCCCAATACAAGGGAAATACTGGGAGTTCTACCATTCTGTAATATTGTTATAAAATGCTGATACCCCACCTACAAAGTTGCACCATCCAAATTAGCAAGACTCCTTTAAGTTTTTAAAATGTGCTGTCAACCACAGGAAATCGGAAGAAACAAATAATCTGCTAGCGGAACCCAGCCAGGTGCTGATATTTGGTTTTGACCTGAAATATCAAAAAAATCCTTTTCCCTTCACAGATTAGGCTCAGCCCATTGAGTTCCTCCCGCAAATTTTTGTAGCTCCAGATTTCAGAATCTGTAAGTCCACAGGAAATTAGAAACTGCTTGGCCCTCCAGTCTTTCTTCAGAAAATTTATTTTTGTGTGAGCTGTTCTAAATGAAAATTAATGTAGACATTTCTTCTTTCAAGCACATACAGAATTATTTTTGAAGAGTAGGCTCTCCATCAATCCAAATGGATTGATGCAATTGATGTATATTGGGAACAACCAAATAGGGAGTCTCTTTTCTAGCAACTTCTTGGGAGAAATTTCATCATGAATTCTTTTATCAGTATTTGTTCAGTAAGATTTTGGACACCACTGAACATTGTACTGTTTAGAAAAGCATACTTGAGATTTTCAATGGGAAATATTTGAGAGGAAATGAACTTGCTTAGCAAGAAAGTCATTAGAATTGATGTTACTCATTCATAGCAATAGCCAAGTCCATATTGCAATTTATGAGGATCATTGAATGCATGTGAATTCTGAAGATTTAACTCCTATATAGATGATTAAACACACAGATTGTTGCTCATTAAGGTGGAGACATGATGGCTGCTTCTTTATTGCCCCATGTTAGTTATCCCCTTGCTCAAAATCACACAGAGTTTTCTTAAAAAGGAAACAGAAGTAATGTTCTCAAAGTGAATAATAATACAAGCTTTTCACAGAGAATTACCAGATAAAGATATTATTTACAATCCATTATTTAGAAGAAATTCTGAAAAGAATGGGTTTGGTGTTACTAACATTAGTAGGTTTTGGGCATATGTCAGATTTAAGGATCCTTAAAAATTCAAGTGCAAACTTTTAAAAACAGTGACTGGTCTCAAGGTTCCTGAGGTAGGGTAGCTTTTATTGTACTTGGTCTAAGTACAATGGTTTTATACACTATTGGTTTAATTGTAAATGTAGTGCGATTATCCTATTTTACAACATTGCAAATATCCCAGTATTTTCCCTTAAATAAATGTCATTGCCCTGAACACAAAGAAATCTACAATTGGAGGTAACAAAATATGAGAATATTAAGTAGTTCGAGAGCAAGTTTGGAATGAAAAGCAGATTTGAATGGAAGTATTGACAATTAAAACAATGCCAGGAGGTTTAATCACAAAGTGGTACTTAGCAAGGCTAAGAGGGAGAATAAAAACATGAAAATGCACAAGAGAAATACTATATATATCTGAGGTTGATGCTGGACAAAAACACAAAGAGAAACAGAGATAACAGATTTTATTCTTGCATTTCTATAAATAACCTGACCTATTATCCACTAACACCTACAATTTGAATATAAGCTGACTAGAACAGTAGATTTAGGTGGAAGTTAGCAGTGTTCTAGTAACTCAAAGTAATTTCTACCATCAAAGATCAAATGTACCATTCCAACTGGAGAGAATGATGACCTTAATGTTGCCAGTAGCTGAAGATTAAAAAAAAATGTTGTCACATTTTTGGAACATATTATAAAGCAGGTCTACAATGGTATTTTTTAATAATTTATATCAAGGACAGATTCCAAGGTCAGGTCTTCATTCTCCATGAACTGAACACAGTATTTCTCACAATATTTAAAAGGTATCTAGACAAGTACTTGAATCACCAAGGCACAGAAGGCTATGGACCAAGTATTGGATTGGTACAGTTGGGTACTTGATGACCAACAAAGGGCAAAGAGAATAAAGGGTTTGTATTCTGCACTATAGTACTTTTTTGACTCAAAGAAGTAGGATCCCATGGATTTTGTTGTGATGTAGGGTCTTAAGCATTATTCATCATAAAACAGAAAGAAGTCAATTCAAGGAGAATTGGTATGTTCTCTCCCTGGCAGATATTTGAGAAGCAATCATTTTTTAAAAACAACAAGTTTGGCAGTGTCCAATTCTGATGCAGACTCTATTATTCAGTTATACTGCAGGCAGTGGAGGATGGGGCCTGAGTTGTAAGGAAAGGTTTTCAAACTCAGAATTAAATGCATTGAAGGTGATCTTCCAGAAATAAATGGGATTGATGAGGATACTCTGAAAGACAACCTGGGCCGTTACTTCAAATTAAATTGTGAAAATGGAACCATGTGAAAATGTTGCATATGGCAGAAGTTAATTTTAAAACTGGCGGCCGGGAATTTTCTACATGCAAAGCGTTCTCCATGTGCAGAACAACCTCACATATAACGTGCAAAATTCCTGAACTAAATTTAAGAAGAACAGACCTTTTCTACGAGATGTGCGACAACCATTTCTGATCATATTGGATGCATGAATAAAATAAGTCAATTGACATACCTTTCTCAAAATTACCTTTTAAATCCAACTTCCCAGTTCCACTAACCTACATTTCACAGAATCATAGCCCTTTGTGTAGAAATTTGATCAAGTTTCTTGCTAAAAATTGGCAATTAAGCTTCTTATACTGTTAATACGTTATCTCTGGATTCTTTCAACTGATAGACGAAAAATATTATGATTATTTCAGCTAATAACAGTGGATCAATTAATCATGGAATAAAATCAAAAGGAGAAAAAATAATAGCAGAAAAGATGTCACTGTGGATTAACTAGTGCAAAAATGCTGTACAACAAAAAGATCACAAAAACTCAATCAATCCGAAAACTTGGAATGTACACCCCTCAGGAACAAAGGTTCCACTGAAATCAGGTATTCATGGAATTCTGATTCATTCCAGCTTGGCAAAGCAAAGATCCACCAAATAAATCTTGATACAAAGCATCCAATTGGCAAGAAGAAAGAGGCAGAAATTACTTTTAAATAAGAAAATGAAGGGTCAGCTCACCCTGGAAGCAGTCTGCTGTCTGGACTCAGTTTAAGTGGTGTCTGCCCTCCTACAGTTGCCTATTTTAGATCCAGAGGACTGAACAAGCTGAATCTCCCTACTTCAGTACCCAGGAAGTGTCCCGTGAGGCAGAGTCAAGCATGCCTCAGGCAGAGCAAACGTGTAAAATAGCCTGAGAATCTCTGATGGCTCACCACAGTCAAGGGTTTTGTTTAAATGAAAAGGATCTAATATTCCAGCAGAGTTACATAATTTAAAAATATAATAAAAGATAATCAAAAATAGATTACAGCAACATAAAATACTAATAACTGATATATAAAATGAAACAAAATAATTTGAAAACTTACATTTACCCTTTTAACAACCCCATTTAAATGAATGTTATCATCTGTATGTTGCCCTCACTGTGTAAAGCTGAGGATGATTGCATAGTCCACCTGAACTCTGTCCAGTTCACATTGAGTCTATGGCAGAACAGGAAGTCAGTAAATTCACCTTTCACTTGCCAGTTATTACTCGACCCATTCCCCTCGCCTCTTTATGCTGGTTATCTCCACTCTATCTTTCAGGGGCTCAACCCAAGACATCGACTGTCCACAGATGCTGCCTGACTCACTGAGTTGTTCCAGTATTTTGTTAGTTGTGCCAGTTTTCCAGCATCTGCAGTCTCCAGCACTGACACCTGACATCTTTCTCATTTTGTAGGCGTTTGTCGAGCAGATACAGAAGTCTGAAGAAAGCTGATGTGAGTGGCTGATGAGCTGTCAATTGGTTTGGTTCAGCCTGGAGGCCCAACAGATCTGGGGTTCTTTACACAAAGCTGGAGGCCTGATGCCTAAACCCTCTCTTGACTGATTCTCGCACCATCAACTTCCTCCACCCCACTCACTGGCTGCAGTCTGATTTGTTCTGATGAACTGCAATGCTTTGAGTCCTGATGAAATGTATATTCCTAAACCCACTGCCCAGCTTAAATGGCCATCAAGGCTGTATGTGAACTTTAATCCTTATCAATGTTTCATCACAAGTATTCAAAAACATTCAACAGCTAATGGACTAGATCTGTCCATTCAGACTTGCCACCTTCATTAGTCCCACAATGTGATTAAGTTCCAGGTCTTACTGTCCAGGTTTTCCCATGATGCAGAGCAGGGGAGGAAATGGTCAGTATGAAGGCATGCTGGCCTTCATAACAAGGGGAGTTGAGTATAGGAGCAAAGAGGTCTTTCTGCAGTTGTACAAGGCCCTGGTGAGACCCCACCTGGAGTACTGTGTGCAGTTTTGGTCTCCAAATTTGAGGAAGGACATTCTTGCCATTGAGGGAGTGCAGCATGGGTTCACGAGGTTAATTCCCGGGATGGCGGGACTGTCATATGTTGAAAGATCGGAGCGACTGGGCTTGTATACACTGGAATTTAGAAGGATGAGGGGGGGATCTGATTGAAACATACAAAATTATTAAGGGATTGGACACGCTAGAGGCAGGAAACATGTTCCCGATGTTGGGGGAGTCCAGAACCAGAGGTCACAGTTTAAGAATAAGGGGTAGACCATTTAGAACGGAGTTGAGGAAAAACTTTTTCACTCAGAGAGTTGTGGATCTGTGGAATGCTCTGCCCTGTGGAGGCCAATTCTCTGGATTCTTTCAAGAAAGAGTTAGATAGATCTCTTAAAGATAGCGGAGTCAAGGGATATGGGGAGAAGGCAGGAACGGGGTACTGATTGTGGGTGATCAGCCATGATCACGGTGAATGGCGGTGCTGGCTCAAAGGGCCGAATGGCCTATTCCTGCACCTATTGTCTATTGTCTATTGTTTCAGGTAGCGGACTTCAAGAAAATACCTTTGTACTGCCATGATGACAGCTTACTACATCCAAGGGCCATTGGATTCCTTTTAAATCAGAAAATTTAAAAAAGACTTCAGAAGGTCCCAATAATTAGAACATATGGCAATTAAAATAAAGAACAAAAATTTTAAGTAAGGTTATCATGGTATAAATTATTACAAACATAATGATAAAGTAGTGTCAAGGAAAGGAGCTTGTAATTAGTTTTTGTTGATAGATTGGTGACCCCAGTAAAATGAATGGGACCTTGCTGCATCTACCTCCCACACCTGGCTCCTCAGCTCAGGATATTTGTGCTCCACCCCTGCACTCAGCCGATAACAGAGGTGTGCTGACACAGGAAGATCACCTCACCAATGGTTCTCCAAGGAACTGCCAGCAAAAGGTAAGCATGTTTCAGGCCATTAAAATTAAACATAATATTAAGTTCTGCCAGGAATCTGCCAGCTTTATTTGCTGACAATTCAGACCACTGTCATGTTGATTTTAAACAGGGCTGTCAAGCAATTAAAAAAATTAATCATGATTAATCACGCTAGGGGATTCACACAAGATAAATGTAGACTTAGCAAGTAAGTCTGCAATGAGTATGAGCAGTTGGCCACAGACCGGAAAATTCAAATGGATTTTTTTTTGTGTGTATGTAATCAATGAATGAAAAAATTAACTCTTCAACTTGAGCAACGCACACAAAATTCTGTCAGGACTCAGCAAGTTAGGCAGTGTCCACAGAGGGGGATAGTCAACACTTGGAAAGGAAGGGAGCAGAAGCCAGAATGAGTAAGTGGGGGTTGAGGGGTGGGTGGGGGGGTGGAAGGAGGGAAGGGGAAGGAGAAGGAGTACAAGCTGGCAGGTGAAGGGGAAGGAGGGTGAGAGGACAGACAGTAGACCAGGAAGAAAAGGAAGGAGGAAGGAAACAAGTTCTAAGTAAGTTTATAATCAATTTACTGTACATATATGTCCCCATATACAATCCTGAGATTTGTTTTCTTGTGGGCATGCACAATAAATCTAAGAAACACAATAGAATAAGTGAAACACCCCAGACAACAGGACGGACAAACAACTAGCGTGCAAAAGACAACAAACTGTGCAAATTCAAAAGAGAGAAAAAAAAGCATTACATATTGAGAACGTGAGATGGCGTCCTTGAAAGCGAATCCATAGTTTGTGGGAACAGTTTAATGATGGGGAGAGTGAATTTGAGATGAAGTTATCCCCTTTGGTTTAAGGTACTGATAGCTGAGAGATAATAGCTGTTCCTGATCCTAGTGGTGTGGGTTCTGAAGCTCCTGTACCTTCGTCCTGATTGCCACAGGGAGAAGAATGCATGGCCTGGATGACAGGGGTTCTTCGTGATGGATGCTGCTTTCCTGCGACAGTGTTCTGTGTAAATGTGTTCAATGGTGGATGGGCTGGGTTGTATCTGCTAGCTTTTGTAGGATTTTCTACTCAAGAGCATTGGTGTTTCCATACCAGGCCGCATCACAACCCGTCAATATACTCTCCACCATACAGCCATAGAAGTTTGTCAAAGATTTACAGGTCCTGCTGAATCTTCACAAACTTCTAAAGAAGTAGAGGTGCTGCCATGATTTCTTCATAATTGCACTTCCATTTTAGATCTTCTGAAAAGGTAACACTGAGGAATTTAGAGTTGCTGACCCTCTCCACCTCTGATTTCTCCAATGTGGATAGGTTCAACAACCCCTGATTTCTTCCTCCTGAAGTCAATAACCAGATTTTTGGTCTTGTTGATATTAAATGAGAGGTTGTTGTTGTGGCACCACTGAGCCAGATTTCCAATCTCCCTCCTAAATGCTGATTTGTCACTACCTTTGATTCAGCCTTGATTACGCTCTGCATCAAGCTACCAAAGATCATGACAAGCTTGGTTTTACCATAAAACCAGGATGAACCAAAAGAGTCAGACCAGTTACACTCACAGATCTCGATTTTGCAGATGACATAGTCCTACTCTCTGACCAGATGGAGGAAGCACAGCAGCTACTGACAAAAGTGGAAATAGAATGCAATAAAATCGGACTTCATCTAAACGCTAAAAAGACAGAGTACATGGCGTTTAACTGTGACGAAGGTACTCTCAAGACCGTAGAGAATGATACCATTAAGAAAGTCTTTGACTACAAGTACCTCGGGTCAAGAACGATGAGTTCGGAGAAGGACTTAAAGATACGGAAGGTGCTGGCGTGGGGGGCTATGAACGACATGAAGGAAATCTGGAAGTCGAGCCTGACCAGAGGGCTTAAAAAGAGGATTTTCATAGCAGTCACAGAGTCCATTCTCACATATGGATACAAGACGTGGACACTCACCAAGACGATGCGAAAGTCTCTAGATGGTTGCTATACACGAATGCTCCGGATGGCTCTTGATGTGAGTTGGCAACAGCACATGACAAACGTTGAGCTCTATATCAACCTACCGATGCTTTCCACTAAAATTGAGGCGAGGAGACTGCAACTAGCGGGGCACTGTCTACGCCACCCTGAGCTACCTGCCAGCCTAGTCATCATATGGGAGCCCAAGCACAGAAGGATGAACCCTGGGCACCCTTCCAAGACTATGGTCAACACGCTCCTAGAAGACAGCGGTGCGGCTAATGTAGAGGAACTGAACACACTGATGAGGCAGAGGGAGAAGTGGAGAGTCCGTCGTCGTGCCCGATGCCTGCCCCCTAGGCCTGAGTCGACGTAGTAGTAGTTGATTCGGTCAATGATGGTGGTGGTACCAGCAAACTTAAATATGGCATTGGATCTGTGCTTGGCCTCACAGTTATAAGTATAGAGTGAGTAAAGCAAGGGGCTAAGCACATAGCAATGAGGTGCACTTGTGCTAATGGAGATTGTGGAGGAGATATTGCCAATGTGAACTGATTGGGGTCTGCAAGTGAAGAAATTGAGTGTCCACTTGCATAAGGAGGTATTGAAGCTACGATGTTGAAGCTAATTGATTAGTTTTGAGGGAATGATACTATTGAATACTGAGCTGCAGTCGATGGAGAGTATCCTGATATACACATCTTTGCTGTCTAGCTGTTCCAGGATTGATTGAAGAGCCAATGAAATGGCATTTGCTGTGGATCTATTCTACCAGCAAGCAAATTGGAATGGATCCAAGTTGCTTCTCAGGCAGGAGTTGATTTGTTTCATCACCAACCTCTCAAAGCACTTCATCATTGTGGATGTAAGTGCTACTGGATGATAGTCTTTGAGATGACTTACCATGTTCTTCATATGCACTGGTATAATTGAAGCCAACTTGAATCAGATGGGTACCCTAGAGTGCTGAAGCAGGAGGTTAAAGATATTGGTGAACATTCCAGCCAGTTGATCAGCACAGGTCTTTAGTACTCCTCCAAGTATCCCATCTGGGCTGGATGTTTTTCATGGGTTCACCTTCCTGAAGGATGATCTCATGTTGGCCTCAGAGACTGAAATCACAGGGTCACCATGGGTTGTGTGAGTTCGTGAAGGTGCCTCCATGTTTTGATGGTAGAAGTAATAGAAGGCATTGAGCTCATCTGGGAATGAAGCATTGTTGCTACCTATGTCACTTGGTTTCACTTTGTAAGGGGTGATAGCATTCAAGCCTTCTCACTACTATTGAGCATCCTTCAGTGATTCAAGTTTGGTCCAGAACTGCCACTTTGCACATAATGGCTTTCCGGAGATCATACCTACTCTTCTTGTATCTTATTGGTCCCAGACCTGAATGCCACTCATCTGGTCCTCAGCAGGTTGCAGATCTCTTGGCTCATCCAGGGTTTCTGGTTGGTGGAGACTCTGAATGATTTTGTGGGAACCCACTTGTCTACAATGTGTTTATCAGTTCTGCAGTGTTTTCATTCAGATCCTCTGATGAGTCCTTGAACATGGCCCAGTCTGCTGACTCAAAGCAGTCTTGTAGTCGCTCCTCTGCCATTCATGATGAACTCTTTGTTGTCCTTATCTTTGGAGCCTTGCTCTTTAGCCTCTGCCTGTATGCAGGTAGAAGAAGGGCAGCCAAATAATCAGGTTTCCCGAAATGCAGTCTTGGGATCAAGCGGTTGTAGTTGCATATTGTAGTATAGCAATGGTTCAGTGTTTTGTGACCCCTGGTGCTGCAGGTTATAAGCTCATAATAAATGGGCAGAGGTTTCTTCAAATATGCCTGATTGAAGTTCTCGACTATGATTTGAAATGTGTCAGGGTGGGCTGTTTCTTGTTTGGAGATGGCAGCACTCAATATCTTGAATGTGTGATTAATGTGGGCTTTCGGTCGTATATAAACTGTGGAAAAGGTCATGGAGGAGAACTCTCTTGATAACTAGAATGATAAGGACTAAATCATTAGATGTCCCAGATTGGGGGAACATTTGTTTGACAAAACTGCCACATCCAAGTGCCTCAAAGGGTTTATCATGAAGCACAGTGCCCCAACTTTGCCTTCTCTGAATCAGCAGTCTGCTTCATTCTGTGCATCGAATGAAGCCTTGGAATCTTACCACTGTATCCATCATGTCTGGGGTGAGCCATGTTTCTGTGTGAACACAGAACACAGCAATTCCTCATTTCCCTCTGATACAGCAATCTTGCCCTTAGGTCCTGAATCTTGTACTCCAGCAAATGGTCACTTTTGCTAACAAAATGCTGGGGAGAGGAACTTTCATTGCTTGGCATTTCAGTCTGGCTTGGAGTTCTCCACTATTCCCTACCTTCCAGCCATGGCAAAGTACCATGATCTGCTGAAAGGTAATGTACCTGCATGCCTGAGACTTTAGCCTGCCGAGTCCTTCAGAAGATCGTGAATTTTCTAGTTCATTGAGATAGTTTAGAAGCATGTGGTTTAAAGGAAAATTACAGGCTATAGATAGCAGTGTGGGTAAATCAGAAGAGATATTTTTAGAAGTTTTGTAAGCAGCCTACAACATGTCATTGTGGTTCACCAGTGCCATCTCTTGTGCTCTGGTGATGGACAAAGGAAGGGAAGACTCTTAGCTTATCTTTGTGTTAACAGTGGCCATTACTGATGAATAATTGAGAGCCTCAGACTGAACCTTGCAGCTCTTTTGTCCACCCGGACCAAAAGATGTGAATGGTAGAATCTCATTAATGGAGTACTGATCAGCTTCCCCATTAAAGATTGGAAGCAAGGAATTGGCAGCTATTTGGCCATTAAAATCTGATGGCTAAGGAGGGAACCATGCCGAATGCAGCAGTTAGGACTCAGAAGAAACTTCTAAAGAGAATTGTGGTTGTGGGAGTAAAGCCCCCGGCACAAAATCAGGTTGGCTGCATGTGGAATAAATGCACTGTGCAGGAGAGGCTCAGGTAGAATAAGCATTCTGCTCTGCCCAGCCTTCAACAATTATAAATAACTCTTTTTGTGCATTCTTGCCTGATAGATTCAACCTTTCATCGATAACTAGGGTGGGCTTACAGTTGCTGTTGGAATCTTGCTGGCAAATTAAAATTAGTGCCTGGCCTCCCACTGCTCTCCAACAATGGAAAAGAGTACAGTCGACGTTTCGGGCCGAGACTCTTCAGCAGTTCTGCAGAAGGATGAAAGCCCGAAACATCGAGCGTACTCTTTTCCGTAGATTCTGCCTAGCCTGCTACGTTCCTCCAGCATTTTGTGTGTGTTGCTAGGATTTCCAGTTTCTGCAGATTTTCTCTTGTTTGTGACTCTCCTACAATACCTCAAAATTTGGGCATTCCTCATTGCCCACAATTTAAAATGCAGTCGGCTGGAACAGTACGGAATCTTAGGACTTACTTATTTTATCGGTTTCCGTCAGAGGAGGGGAGGAGTTAAAAGTCGCATCTTGTCAATCAAAAGTGAGATTTACAGGCACCCCATCCCCGCCTTTCCATCACCCCACTGTGGACAGACAATCTTAAATTATTTCTGTCTCCTTCTTGTTGCTGGGTCGTAATATTAAGTGTTTCTGTCACACATGTGCCTTTTAAGGTAGTCCACCTCGACAGAGCTGACTCATCCATCCTTTGGAGTGACATTAACACCCGATACAATAAAATGTGTTCCAGCTGCACACATGGACCCTGCCTCTCCAGCAAGAAGTAAATAAATGAAAGTGGCCACCAGCTAGGCAGCTACTAAAATTCCATCAAGAAATATTAACAATATGGAGTCTTTCATGATTAAAAAAAAGACATCTCATCCATCAAATTCCTATCCTATGAATCTAGGTTTGTTAGTTCACTTCAATGATGCAAGATTTCACAAAAAGGTACTGTTCAACAGGGGCAGACTCATTTCCAAAACTCTTTTCTTTTGATTGTGCTCATTTTGGGGCTGCGATTTCATGACCATTGGGTTTGGCTTTGACCTGTGAAGACTCTTTTAATGGGCTGCCCGTGCTGTCTGCAGGGTTGGGCTCTCTACGGCAGCATCTTCTTGTTTAAAAAGGGTCACTGGATAACAATGGAAATAAAGGCCACCATGCAGTTTACAGTACTTTTACTTGTGGCTTTACTTTGCAAAACATGATGACAAGGAAAGTATATCATAGGGCGCTTTCCGCACTCTAATTTTCCACAAAGTTTGATCCATTCTTTGTATGAAACCACTAATTTCTTTTAGCCACCTCGAGCAGGTTGTGCAGGGGGTGCTCAACATCACCATCTGTTTTGCTTTATTCCAGCTGCCCCCGAGTTTGTGCCAATACAGTAGATGCAAATCAGGCCAAGGCATTTTGTTCAAAGTTCCAAGTAAATTTATTATCAAAGTACATATATGTCACCTTATACAACCCTGAGATTCATCTCCTTGTGGGCATACTCAAAAAATCAATAATGGAATAATAACCATAATCAAACCAATAAAAGACCACTTCAACTTGGGCATTCAATCAATGTGCAAAAGACAACAAATTGCGCAAATACAAAGAAGAAAGAAATAGTAATAATAATAATAATAAATAAATAAACAATAAATATCAATAACATGATGTGAAGAGTCCTTGAAAGTGTGTCCATAGGCTGAGGGAACATTTCAATAATGGGGCAAGTGAAGTTGAGTGAGGTTATCCCCTTTGGAGTTTCTGCCAATAGATGCAAATCAGACCAAGGCATTTTTGTAAATCTATACTTCCTACTGTGTGCTGGCATTGTGTAATTTGTACTCAAGAGTGGTGCTGTGGAGAACAAGGTTCTGTCATGTCTGTATTCAAGTCTTTCTGATGGGAGCAGGTCATGTCTTTTCTGTTGAAGCACTCTGTTATCAAAGGAGTGAACACAGACCAAAACAACAGTATTGAATCCACTTGATCATAAATCAATGGGGTCATTTACTGCCTTGATAAATTTTTGTTTAAAGGCATTTGGGTGTGAGAACAAGTACTTCCTCAGTTGCCAAGCTATAGAAAGCTGAAGGATTCAATAATTAAAGTTATGCAGAGCAACAAATTACGGCAAACACTCCAGCAAACCCTTTACTGCTGTCAGTATAAAAGGATTAGACACAAAGCAGTAGCAAGGTACTTCGATCCATTTGATGTTCTCTATCTCAGCACAGAACCCAAACACTCAAACATTTATCGATTGGTTTGTGAAATGTGGGTGCAAGTTTTCAATCAACGACTAAAATACGAGACTTAGTCAGGGCTGGACAGCAAATTTTAATAAATGACCTACTGTACTTCAATAAAAAATAATGTATTTTAACTAATTGTTTTGCAAATCAGTTCACTTTGTAAATTATGCAGAAGAGGGTACTCTTAAATTACCTGTTGAATGGTAGAAGTGAATTTAAAGAAGAGATTGATTGCAGAAAAAAAAATTAGAGTCACTGCTACAGGCCAGTGAACAAGGGTTTACGATTAGCACTAGGAAGATATAGCTTGTAACTGTTATTGACTGTGGAGGAGGTAATTGAAACATACCTGATTCTGTTTTAAAATATGGGGGATAAATTGGAGGCTCCTCTCCATAGTCTCAGAGAGTATGATCTATATTTAAGCGTTGATTACAATTAGACGGCATAACTTTGTGCTGGCTGTACATTAGAACAATTTCTGTATGCAGTCACTGCCAAAGGGATCACATTTACAAAGACTCCATATGCTTAAAGCCAGCCTGCAGTGTTTAAGGGGCATTGCATTATAGCTGGAAGTTAGGCAAAAAATTAATTAGACCCGAGGAAACATATCATGGGACATTGGTGGAGTACCTGATTAAAAACCCCGATTAGCTGTGGAGTTCAAGATCAGGTATCCAATCCAAACCGTGGGCAGTGGCACAAGAACTGCAAGAAACTCAACTGAGTGGTCAAGATAATTGAATACAGTTTTGAGTGCCGCAATCAGTCAATCGTGTTACTCGTCTCAGTTACTAATCAATTGACCAGACCCCCAGCATTCACTGCCAACAATCCTTATCAACGAAGACATAGAGCTAATAATTAACTTGCTTCACTTTGCCCACTCCTCTTCACTAAACGCCTATCATTGCCTTGTCATCGTCTTGTCATCATATCAAGCATCACAATCTCACCCCCTCTCCCCAGGTTAGTGTATGACAGTTACTGCCAAACCTCCTCCCTTGATGTACAGCAGAGAATACTGTGCAGTCTGCCAGTGCTGTCTATCACTGTCCCACTGCAGAAGGGGTTAACATCCCACTTTTTTCTGCTCCCCTTCCCACACCCTTACCCTTGTGCCCTTCTCCTTCCAAACACCAGAGAACTGTGACCATTTGGAGTGCAGAGGATCGACACTGGGTCACTGATAATGAAGGGTGCACCAGCAACCATCTACGAGCCTTCAGCTCAGGGGTGTTCTTGTGTGTTAATCAAAGGCAAACCTAGAGGGCAGATCTGAGAGGGGACACTAAGCGGGAGCAGCTGCAGAGAAGCCGGCGGCCAAGGATAGCCTAGAACCATAGAACACTACAGCACAGAAAACAGACCATTCGACCCCTCTAGTCTGTGCTGAAACATTATTCCGCTAGTCCCATTGACCTGCATCCTGTTCATAACCCTCCAGACCTCTCCCATCCATGTATCTATTCAATTTATTCTTAAAACTTAAGAGTAAGCCCACATTTACCACATAAGATGGCAGTTCAATCCACACTCCCACCACTCTCTGAGTGAAGAAGTTCCCCCTAATGTTCCCTCTAAACCTTTCCCCTTTCACCCTAAAACCATGTCTTCTCGTATTTATCTCTCCTAATCTAAGTGGAAAGAGCCTATTCACAATTACTCTGTCTATACACCTCATGATTTTGTAAACCTCTATCAAATCTCCCTTCATTCTTCTACGCTCCAAGGAATAAAGTCTTAACCTGTTCAATCTTTCCCTGTATCTCAACTCCTGAAGACCCGGAAATATCCTAGTAAATTTTCTTTGCACTCTTTCAATCTTACTGATATCCTTCCGATAGTTAGGTGACCAGACCTGTACACAATACTCCAAATCTGGTCTCAACAATGTCTTATACAACCTCCCCATAACATCCCAATTCCTATACTCAATACTTTGATTTATGAATGGCAGGATGCCAAAAGCCTTCTTTACAACCCTGTCTACCTGTGGCACCACTTTCAGGGAATTATGTATCTGAACTCCCAGATCCCTTTGTTCCTCCAAACTCCTCAATGCCCTACCATTTACTGTGTACGTCCTACCTTGATTAGTCTTTCCAAAATGCAACACCTCACACTTGTCTGCATTAAATTCCATCTGCCATTTTCTGGCCCATTTTACCAGTTGGTCCAGATCCCTCTGCAAGCTTTGAAAGCCTTCCTCGCTGTCCACAATGCCTCCAATCTTAGTGTCATCAGCAAACTTGCTGATCCAATTTACCACATTATCATCTACAAATGTAGATCATTGATATAGACAACAATCAACAATGGTCCCGGCACAGATCCTTGAGGCACACCACTAGTCACAGGCCTCCAGTTTGATAAGCAATCATCCACTACCACTCTCTGTCTTCTCCCACACAGCTAATTTCGAATCCAGTTTACAACCTCTCCATGGATACCTAGAGTCTGAACTTTCTGAACTAACCTCCCATGTGGGACCTTGTCAAAGGCCTTACTAAAGTCCACGTAAACAACATCCACAGCCTTTCCTTCGTCTACTTTCTTGGTAATCTCCTCGAAAAAACTTGTGGATCCAAACACAGATGCAACAGGTGTCATTGAAGGTAGTTGTCTTATACTGCAGTGCCAACAGCAATCACCCAAGTGCTGAAATGCAAGACCAACTTCTGCTGCCATGGAAGCTTGTGCTCTCGCCATGATGGCACTGGATTGCTGGTGCTGCCAAGTTGGTGCTCCAACAACCCATCCTCCAACATTTCCTGGGTTACCAAGGGACCTGGCTTCTTGGAGCAAATCTCCATTCAGTCCAGCTACTCAGCCTGTGCCACTTGCCGTCAGCCAGCCAGTACAGACTGCTGCCACCCAAGGCAAAACATTCCATAGTGCAAAGTTTCCAAGTCCACTGCTGTGCATGCTGGAACTCAAGGGTAACCAGATCCTTAGTATTCTTTTACTTGTCCAGGTACTCCTTGCAATGTTGCCCCAGCCTGCTGACTTGCATGAGAGGTCTCACTAAAACCCTGCTCAATTGCTTTCCTTGTCTAAAATCTGGATCTTGTTGTTTCGACATTGTGATACAAGTTTGCAAAAAAAAGTTAGAAACTCATGATGGTTTGCACAAAGTCTATAGTTTCTGTTCCTGACTCTCTGTTTCTCTGAAATATTAGAGGACGGAATTTTATCATGTGCATGTCATATGGCAAACAACCAGATACCATTTCTAATCAATCCAGCAATTCTGTTGTCATCTTTATCAATGATTAGACCTTTTGCGTTCATAACTGAACTTAAATTTTATAGCTAGCATGGTGAGGTTTAATGTCTAGTTTCCAGATTTTTAATCCATCCTCTGGGTTACTACTTTGCTAATTTACTTTAACAGGGTCTATATCATGGAATGAATGTGTATTCAGTACATTTTCACATTCACATGAATTTCTGTCGCTGGGTACTATTTATGAGGGGTGATTGATAAGTTTGTGGCCTAAGGTAGAAGGAGTCAATTTTAGAAAACCTAGCACATTTATTTTTCAGCATAGTCCCCTCCTACATTTACACACTTAGTCCAGCAGTCGTGGAGCATACAGATCCCTTCTTCATGAAAGTTGGCCTCTTGGACCTCCAGGAAGTGCCCCACAGCAGGGGTGATTGATAAGTTTGTGGCCTAATGTAGAAGGAGATGAGCTATTAACTTCAAACTTTCTGCATAATCACTCAAAAAGTTGAACCACATATGCATGTAACGAGAGCTGTACAGTATTCATCTTCTATACCTTATATTATATAGGAGCCTCGTATACATTTACTATAATTCACAGTTTCCTTTTCTCTCTCTATTATGTAATGATTACATAATAGAGAGAGAAAAGAAAACGGTGAATTATACTACTGTAAGTGTATACATTGTAATGCATTGTACCGCTGCCGCAAATTTCACGAGATATTGTATGCTGGCGATATTAAACCTGATTCTGATTCTGATTGTAAATTAAAACATCAGAGATGCTGATAGCTCCACCAAACAGTTTGAACATTCTATATTTTATTGTAGATTTTTTTGCAATTGCAGCTTTGCTTTGGTTTTCGGGTATGTTTGTTGTAAGCAGTGCTGAAGATATATGATTCTTCACTATCGTTTATTTTTTATGTGTTTGAAGACAGCAAGCATCTTTCCCACTCGTTACAATACAACTTAATTCAGGCAGGCTAGTTAAGAGGGAGCTGGTTTGGGGAAACTGATCCTCATCCAGCTCTACATTCAGACTAGCAATTGTGAGAAATACACCAAAGCTTTCTGAGGTGCAGCTGTTCCAATAAGTTAATAAAGGCAATAGGTTCCTCATTCCAATGTTAAGTCCCATTATTTTGTATATGCACAGGGTCTACCGCCTTTTTCAGCCACAGATCCTCACTGGATGGCTATTTTTATTTTGTCCATCAACATGGTGCTGTGTGTACTTGTGCATGCTTCCTATTCTCTGTATTGTGGTGGAGTAGACCAGTTGAATCTGAAAAATGAATGATTTATCATTGTCGTAGAGTCATAGAAAAATACAGAACAGAAACATGTCCTTTGGTCCATCTAGTCTAAGCCGAACCATTTAAACTGCCCACTCTCATCAACCTGCGCCCAGAACATAGCCCTCCATATCCCTACCATCCATGTTCCTATCAAAACTTCCCTTAAAAGTTGAAATTGAGCTTGCATGTACCATTTGAACTGGCAGCTCGTTCCGCACTCTCACAACTCTGAGTGAAGAAGTTTTCCCCCATGTTCTCCTTAAACTTTTCACCTTTCACCCTTAATCCACAACCTCTAGTTGTAATCCCATCCGAACTCAGTGGAAAAAGTCTGTGTACATTTACTCTTTCTATCCCTCTCATAATTTTGTGTACCTCTATCAAATCACCCCTACTCTTATACGTTCCAAGGAAAACGTGCTAACCTACTCAATCTTTCCTTGTATCTCAGGTCCTCCAGTCCTAGCAACATCCTTGTAATTTTTCTCTGTACTCTTTCAAACTTATTTACATCATTCCTGTAGGTAGGTTAGCAAAACTGCATACAGTACTACTAATTTAGGCTCCACCAATGCCTTATACAGCATTAAAAGAACATCCCATCTCCTGTACTCAGTACTTTGATTTATGAAGGCCAAAGTGGCAAAAGCTTTCTTTATGACCTTATTTACCTGTGCCACCACTTTCAATGAATTATGGACCTGCATTCCCAGATGCCCTTTTTCCACCACATTCCTCAGTTTGGTACCACTCACTGTGTAAAACCTACCCTGGCTGGTTTGACTGAAGTGTAACACCTCACACTTGTCTGCATCAAATTCCATCTGCCCTTTTTTCAGCCCATTTTTCCAGCTGGTCCAGATCCTGCCACAAGCTCTGATCAACTTCCTTGCTGCCCACTGCACGCCCAATCTCGGTGTCATCCACAAACATGCTGATGCAGTTAATAACATTATCATCCAGATTATTGATATAGATGACAAACAACAACGGTCCCAGCACCCATCCCTGCATCACTCCACTAGTCATGGGCCTCCAGTCAGAGAGACAACCATATACCACCACTCTTCAGCTTCTCCCTGAAAGCCAATGTCTAATCCAATTTACTACCTCATCTTGAATGCTGAGCAACTGAGCCTCCTTAACCATCCTCCCATGCGGGACCTTGTTAAGTGCTGTGCTAAAGTCCATGTAGACAGCAACCACTGCCTTGCCTTCATCAACTTTCTCACAAATCTCTATAAGATTGGTTTGACACAACTTACCACGCATAAAGCCATGTTGACTATCCTTAATCAGTCCATGTCTATCCATATATCTGATCTCTTAGAATACCTTCCAAATACTTTCCCACTACTGATATCAGGCTCACCAGCCTATAATTTCCTGGATTATTTTTAGAGTCTGTTTTAAACAACAGAACAATATTAGCTATCCTCTAATCTTCCAGTACCTCTCCTGTCACTAAGAATGACTTAAATATCTCTGCTTGGGCCCCTGAAGTTACTGTACTTGCCTCCCACAGGGTGCGTGGAGACACCTTGTTAGGCCCTGGGGAATTATCCACTCTAAATTGCCTCAAGACATCAAACACCTCCTCCTCTGTAATCTGTAGAGGGTCCATGACCTCACTGTTGCTTTGTCTCAATTCTATAGACTCTGTGTCCATCTCTTGAGTAAATACAGATGCAAGAAATTCATTTAAGATCTCCCCCATCTCTTTTGGCTCCATGCATAGATTACCATTCTTATCTTCTAGAGGACTAATTTTGTCCCTTACAATCCTTTTGCTCTTAACGAATCTGTAGAATCTTTAGGGTTCTCCTTCACCTTGCCTGCTAGGGTGACCTCATGCATTCTTTTAGCTTTCCTGATTTCTTTCTTAAGTGTACTCTTGCATTTCGTACACTCCTTAAGTACCTTATTTGTTTCTACCTGCTATACTCCTCTTTTTTTCTTAACCAAGGTCTCAATATCTTTTGAAAACCAAGGTTCCCTAAAACTGTTACCTTTACCTTTTATTCTGACAGACATATGTATGCTTTGTACTCTCTTAATTTCACGTTTGAAGGCCTCCCACCAACCAAATGTACCTTTGCTAGAAAATGGCCTGCCCCAATCCACATTTGCCAGATCCTTTCTGATACCAACCAAATTGGTTTTTCTCCAATTTAGAATCTCAGCCTGTGGACCAGACCTATCCTTTTCCATATCTACTTTGAAACTAATGGCATTATGATTACTAGATGCAAAGTGTTAACCTACACAAACTTCTGTCACCTGCACTGTTTCATTCCCTAATAGAGATCAAGTCTTGCACACTCTCTCATTGGGACCTCTTAGGGTACTTGGTAGTGTGGAGGAGCAGAGGGATCTGGGGGTACATGTCCACAGATCCCTGAAATTTGCCTCACAGGTAGATAGGGTAGTTAAAAAAGCTTATGGGGTGTTAGCTTTCGTAAGTCGTGGGATAGAGTTTAAGAGTCGCGATGTAATGATGCAGCTCTATAAAACTCTTATTAGGCCACACGGAGGACTGTGTCCAGTTCCAGTCACCTCACTATAGGAAGGATGTGGAAGCATTGGAAAGGGTACAGAGGAGATTTATCAGGATGCTGCCTGGTTTGGAGAGTATGGATTATGATCAGAGATTAAGGGAGCGAGGGCTTCACTCTTTGGAGAGAAGGAGGATGAGAGAAGACATGATAGAGGTGTACAAGATAATAAGAGGAATAGATTGAGTGGATAGCCAGCGCCTCTTCCCCAGGGCACCACTGCTCAATGCAAGAGGACATGGCTTTAAGGTAAGGGGTGGGAAGTTCAAAGGGGATATTAGAGGAAGGTTTTTTACTCAGAGAGTGGTTGGTACGTGGAATGCACTGTCTGAGTCAGTGGTGGAGGCAGATACACTAGTGAAGTTTAAGAGACTACTAGACAGGTATATGGAGGAATTTAAGATGGGGGCTTATATGGGAGGCAGGGTTAGAGGGTTGGCACAACATTGTGGGCCGAAGGGCCGGTAATGTGCTGTACTGTTCTATGTTCTATGTTCTATGTACTAAGGAAACTTTCTGGAACAGTTTGGACAAACTCTATCCCATCTAATCCTTTTATGGCATGGGAGTACCAGTCAGTATGTGGAGAGTGAAGATCTCTCCTGACTAAGTACTGCTGTGATATTTTCCCGAATCAGTAATGCCACCCCTTCTCCTTTAATCTCTCCCAGTCTGTCACATCTGAACCAGCAGAATCCTGGAATATTGGGCTCCCACTCCTGTACCCGCTGCAACCAAATCTCACTAATAGCTACAATATTATAATTCCAAGTGTTGATCATGCCTTGAGCTCATCTGCCTTTCGTACAATAATTCTTGCATTGAAATATATGCAGCTCAGGACTTCAGTCATACTATTCTCAACCTTTTATTTCTTGACTTTGTCTGAGGTCTTACCAAAATCTGTCTCCACAACCTCTTTACTAACTCTTCTGGCACTCTGGTTCCCAACCCCATGCAACTCTAATTTAAAGCCCAACATGCAGAATTAACAAACCTTCCTGCTAGGATATTAGTCCCTCTCCAGTTGAGGTGGAAACTGTCCCTTCTGTACAGGCCCCACCTTCCCTGGAAGAGAGCTCAATGATCCAAAAATCTTATGCCCTCCCTCCTACACCAACTCCTTAGCCACATGTTAACTGATATGAACTCACTTTGCAGAACCTCATCATTCTTCCAACCCATGTCATTGGTACCTACATGGACCACAACCTCTGGCTGCTCACCCTCCCACCTGAGGGTGCTGAGGGCTCTATCCAAGTTGTCATGGACCCTGGCACATGGGAGGCAACATAGCATGTGAAAGCTCAATCTCGTCCACAGAGCATCCCTTCTGTTCCCCTAACAAATGAATCCCCTATCACCACAGCTCGCCTCCTCCCTCCTTCCCTTCTGAGTCACAGAGCCGGACTCAGTGCCAGAGACCTGATCACCGTGACCTTCCTCTGCAAGGTCATTCCAACAGTATCCAAAGTGGTATACCTATTGTTAAGGGGAAAAGCTACAGGGGTACTCACACTGGCTGTTTAATCCCTTCTCTCATTCCTGACTGTCACTCAGTCTCCTGTTTCCTTCACCTTGGTGCATTTATAAGCCGATTTGTCGCAGTTACGAGCCCATTTATTCAGTTTTCATCAGCTTGCATTTAGGTATCTTTGAATCACAGCAGCATACAGTAGAGAACCAGGCCTTTATAGACCACTATGTCCATGCCAATTGTGATGCCAATCTACACTCATCCCCTTTGTCTGCATTAGGCCCATATCCCTCTTATACCTTTTCTATTCAAATTCCTGTTCAAGTACTATTAATTGTTTCTGTAAAATTATTTTAATAGAACATAGAACATAGAATAGTACCGCTCAGTAGAGGCCCTTCAGCCCACAATGTTGTGCCGACCCTTAAGCCCTACCTCCCATACAAACCCCCATCTTAAATCCCTCCATATACCTGTCTAGTAGTCTCTTAAACTTCACTAGTGTATCTGCCTCCACCACTGACTCAGGCAGTGCATTCCACACACCAACCACTCTCTGAGTAAAAAAACCTTCCTCTAATATCCCTGTTGAGCTTCCCACTCCTTACCTTAAAGCCATGTCCTCTTGTATTGAGCAGTGGTGCCCTGGGGAAGAGGCGCTGGCTGTCCACTCTATCTATTCCTGTCTAATACAGTTAAATATCCCAGTCACATAAGAAACTTGATATAGGGAGATGCTGAGACATAAAGAGATTAAAAAGTAGCTTTATTTGACACTACATTGAAACACGCAGTAAGATGTGTTGTTTCCATCAATGACCAACACAGACCGAGGATGTGCAGGGGCAGCCCACAAGTGTTACAGTGCTTCCAGCACCAACACAGCATGCCCACAATTTACTAACCCTTATAAAAAAGGGGAACACAAGTTCATAAGAAATAGGTCACACCAGCATTTTTGTGTCTGATCTGTCATTCATCAACATCGTGGCTGATATTTCACCTCAGCAACACATTTCTGCATTAGACCCTTAAACTATAAAAATCTACAGATCTCTCTGTTGAATGAACATAAAGACTGTATTTACATAGTGTGGGGAATTCCAAAGGAAAAGCGAAATTAAAAAAAACAGAACTCTATAATTTCTTTCCTCAATATTTTTGTTTCTCTTGAAGAGACAAAAACACATCTGTAGACATTGGAAATCAAAACTAAAAACAGAAAAAGCTGGAAATACTCAGCAAGTCAAGCAGCATCTGAAGAGAGAGCAAGAAAGAGTTAACATTTCAGACCATGACCTTTCACCAGTTCCGACGACCTGAAATGTTTCTCCCTTTGTAAATGCTACCTGACCTGCTGTCAATGTACTGTATTACGAATTCTTGCTGTTAATTCGTCAGTCAATGTTTTCTGTCCAGCTCAGTCAGACCTCTTCTGGTTGCCCCCCTTTTTATCTTGGACATACCTCAAGGCCTCTGTTGCTGTTGATAAATAATTCCATTTTCTTGAGGTAGATGATTGTAATAATGATAACTTTATAAATATGGAGTAGACTATTAATGCTGAAAGCCAAATATAAAAGTAAATGGAAGACACGCATTTATTCACTGGCAAGCAAATAATTTTACTCTTCACTCAGCATACTTGCAGTACATGTCTAAATCACAGGCCAGTGATATAGTGGTGGTTAATTCTACATTCAACGTAAGTACACATTAGTTAATGTTAGTTTGCAATAAAGGAATCAGTGTATGTTTTGAAGCATTCCCTGTCACCTTGAGTTCCTTGTTACATTTCTCACTTGGTCCATTATTATGCCATCACCTCACAACACCCAAACAACTGGTGATAAGCAGTGCTGTGAAAGAGAATACCAAATTGTGATGGAACATTGAAGATCAACATCATCAACCTGTGAAGCTTATCTCTCCGAACTCAACAACTACCAGAGCCTGCTGGGACCTTAATTGGAAATGGCTGGGCTGGCACACTGAGAGTGCAAGCTTGGGTTTCAGGCTGCAAGAATTATTGTGAAGTAAAAAGACAAGATCAATAATGGGAGATTCATCATATGTGAACCGAACTTAGCAAAGAGAACCCTTGAGTGCAGTGGCCCCACTCTTAAGGTGAGAATGAGGATGGAAATGGCCACTCAAACAGAGTGTACAATCAGGCAGATGAATTCATGACATAGTTGGATGGAATGGAATCTTTTATTATGTCTAATATTATTATAGATGTTGAGGATTTTATGGAAAATCGAGAGGTACAGAATATTGTCACTGGAGAACATAAGAAGGCTATTTTATTGACATAGGTCATCTCTGAGACCTGGTACACTCCTATTAATCCAATTGCACCTCAGAAAGCTATTGATAATGTTTTCCTGGAGATAATGCAGACATTGGAGGATTACTTCAATTCACAGTCGTTTGAAATAACATCATAGTTAAAAGTTTGACAAGAAGAATTAAAGAGCTGCGGAAAATGTCAATGGCTATTTTTGTTGCCTTAAAAGATTTATTGAGTCATTGCAACTTTTGTGAATTCTTAAATCATACACTCAGGGATAGATTTGTGTGTGGCCTAGGAAGTGAATGGATAGAGTGTTAGTCGTTAAGCATTTAGAGTCTTATGGTTGACCTGACTTACAACATCATAAACTCCATGGAAGTGACAATGTAAAGTACCACATAACTTCATCTATTACCAGGTATAATCATGACAGTAGTTTATAGTTAGTGGGCAACAACTATTGCTCCGTTCCCAAAACAAGCATGCACCACATAGATGCAAACACCCCAGGTTTTGGCTAATGAGGCAACTGCAGCTTTTCCACCAGCCTCCTGTTCCCCTAAGGCAGCAAAGTACAATACCTGTCAAAAAAAAAACGGACCCATAGCAAAGACATGTGAGACTAAGCCTGCAAGAGTTAACCAGACCAAAGTGACTTATGCAATCCTATCACACAGAGAAGGTGCTTCCAGTCAGAAAATAGGGGGAGGGTATCTCTGTAACCTGAAGTGGAAATGGGCTGAGTAATGCTAGAGCTATGTAAACTCTACAACATCAATGCAAATGACGGGATGCAATGAATTATTAAAGTGACTTTTCAGATTTCTGTTCAACCCACAGTAAACTCAATTGTTCCAACTGCAGAGAGATACCTACAGATCTGGTTCTGTCTACCTGTGACTAGGAGCATAATTAGAGAACACACAGAAACAGGCCATTCAGCTCAACTTGTCCATGCTGATCAAGATGCCAATCTAAGTTAGTCCTATTTGCCTGTGTTTGACCCATATCCCTCTAAACCTTTCCTATCCATGCTCTGTCCAAATGTCACTCATGATTTTATTCGCCTCTATAAACTCCAAGGAATAAAATCATAGCCTGTCCAGCCTCTCCCTTGAGTCATGATAACGTTCTTGTAAAATTTTTCTGCACTCCTTTTGGCTTAATCACATCTATCCTACAACAGGATGGCCAAAATGGGACACAATGCTCCAATGTCTTGTACAGTTGCAACACAATATCTCAACTTCTATACTTAGTGCCCTGACTGGCAAAGGCCAGTATACCAAAAGTTAGGGCTTGAGGATCTGAGTTTTAGGGAAAAGTTTAATAAGTTAGGACTTTATTTCCTGGGGTGCAGGAAGACTTGATAGGGTTATACAAAATTATGAGATGTATATATAAGGAAAATGCAAGCAGGCTTTTTACACTGAGGTTGTGTGAGACTAGAACTAGAGGTCATATGTTAAGGGTGGAAAGGTGAAATACTTAAGGGAAACTTCTTCACTCATAAGGTGGTGTGAGTGTGGACTGAGCTGCCAATGGAAGTGGTAGATGTGGGGGTTGATTAAAGAGAGGTTTGGATATGTACATGGACGGGAGGAGTATGGGGAGCTGTGGTCCAGGTGCGGGTTGATGGGTCTAGGCAGGATAACTGTTTGACGTGGATTATAGGGGTCAAAGGGCCTGTTTCTGTGCTGTAGTGCTCTGTGACCCTATTAAAGCCTTTCTCACTACCCTGCCTGTAATGCTACTTCCAGGAAACTATGTACTTGTATTCCTCGGTTTCTCTGTTCTACGACACTCCCCAGGGCCCTACCATTCACATTTAGAATCAAAACATATTCTGATGAACTACTAAACATACTGAATCACATCAACTGCACACAATCATTGATTAAAGCTGCCAGAAGTTGAAGCCAACAACGTAAAGGAATCAACAGCAGTAGGCAAAATATGTCAAAGCAAAATAAAAACCAATTGGAAAGGTGTGTTTTGTGCCCATGCATGTTCTCTGAAATTATTTTTGGAGACATAATTGCACAACTATGCAGTCGTACTCAAGGACTCTGACACTGCCCTTACTGCGTAAACGTAATGCATACATTAGGATAATGTCAACTTTGAGTAAAGTGTATCTCAACCAGTAGCAGATTTGCTAAAGAGTCAAATGGAAAAAGAATTAGTGAAACGAGAAAAGGATGGAATCCAAAGAAAACACACTAAGTAAACTGGCAATACTACAATACTATTGTAGCACTCAAGGCTGCCAAACAGAGTACAAAGTGAACCTCAACAAGGACAATCAATAATGAACAATATTTTTCACTGACATTATAAATACTTTATGCAAAACTGGGAGTAGTCAAGCTCTTCACAATGTGAACTTGACATGTGCACATTCAATTAAATTTAGACAAAAGCGGCAAGCTTTTTCAAACAAAATTGCAAAATCGACGCCAAAATCCTCCACTGTTGTTGGACAATCAGCTTACAGGAATGAAATAGGTCACCTGATGGAGTGGTGCCACAAAACAACCTCTCACGCAGCATCAGCAAAGCTGAAGAGTTGATGGTTGACTTCAGAAAGGGGAAGGAGGGCACATGTTCACTCGTCCACATTGGAGGATCAACGGTGGATGGGGTCAACAGCTTTCAATTCCTGGGTGTTAATGTATCAGATGACCTGTCTTGGGTTCGGCACATAGATGCAATCATGAGGAAAGCATGCCAGCATCTTTACTTTCTTAGGAGGTTAAGAAGGTTTGGCTTGTCACCAAATGCTCAACAATTGAAAGTATCCTTGCTAGTTGTATCACGGCCTGGTATGGCAATTCAAACATGTGGGAATGTAAAAACTGCAAAAAGTAGTGGACTCTACTCAATATATCATGGGCACATTCTTCCCCACCACGAGTAATATGTACAGAAGGTGCTACCTCAAGAAAGCAACATGCATCATCAAAGATCCCACCACCTGGAGCATGCCATCTTTTTGTAGCTACCATTGGGTAGGAGGTACAGAACCTTCCACCATTTGTTCTTGATCCATCCAGCAAAATGCTAATCACAACTGTTTAGCAACCCTATGAACACTCTGAACTCTGCCAGGAATGGTCCCAAGCCTGGCTGTGAAAGGAGGAGGGTTGGGCATGGGGTTAATAACCCCATCCCAGAAAAAAAAATGCCTAAGGCTACAGAAACACCAGCAGAAGCTCCAAAGACCTCATCCCTGGGAGAGGAGGGATCTTAACTGGACTATGCCTGGGAACAATTTGAAAGAGTGACCCAGGAGAGAGGACTCTGGTGAACTGCTGTCGGTGCCTTATGTCCAAAGTAGGGCTGATGGGCTTAAGAAGAAGGTGGTGAACTCTTTGACTATTTTGCATTAAGATGGATTTCTGGTCCTAATTGTGTTGTAAAAATGTGTATAATTCATACTTAATTTATGTTTTCTTGTGACTGCTACTTATATGAAGCCCGTGATGCTGTTGCACTAAATTATTCATTCCACCTATACATACATGTTCTTATGCATACATGCAGACAATAAACTCAACTTTGGTAATGTGAAAGAAAAATTAAGCAAACACTTCTTTGTTTCACCTGAAGTTGTCAATTTGGGATAGAAATTGGATGCCTTTGACTTACAACCTGTCAAGAACAAAACTGAAGTATTGCAAAAGTTAAGAAACTGGGAAATGTGGCAGGGCTAAGATCCTTTTTGAGTAGGATCTAGTATTACTTGAGATGCTTTCCAAATGGCGATGGTATTGATAATCAGAAGATACAGCTTGTAAACAGGGACATTTTTGCCAGAATCTTTGTATATTGGGCAGGTGCTGATATGAAGGTGGCTTTCACAACAATTTCAGAGTCTAATTTAGCTACTGTCAGAAGAGCAACAACATTTTCTAATCGTATCTGTGCACACTCAAACTGGACTGAAGCTTGACATGTGTGATTGTGAAAGACAGCAAAACGTATAAATGAGGAGCTGAGATCAATTGTTGTGACACTTGTAATACTGTAGGAAGTGATGTGAGACAACTGACCTTAATTTACCACTTATCTGTTTGAATCCTTCATAATGAGGATCAATATCAAACACACCTTTCCTCCCAGAACATTTCAGCCTTTAATAGGGCAGCTGAAAGCTCTGCTGTTTACTGAGCAAAGTTTTAAAGAGGCAACTGTTCCAAGAATTTTCCTATTTAACTATGAATGATCACTTACAAAAGTTCTGTTCAAGGATTGACTAATGTAACACTCCACTACAGATCCATCCCAGCAGAGCTGCTTATGCATCATCAACCTAAACACGCAAGTCTAGAACAACTTTGGGAGCAGAGAGCTAGAGATTGAAATGAAAGTAAACTTTTGATTCAAAGCATGACAATTGCTTGAGAGGGGACAGAACGAGGCACTTCAATTGATACAACACATTATGAGTCCTGAGAACAGCAGGCCAATATAATGAACACAAGAGAGTCTGTAGATGCTGGAAATCCAGAGCAACCAACACAAAAATGCTTGAGGAAGTCAACAGGTTAGACAGCACCTATAGAGGGAAATAAGCAGTTGACGATTTGGGCTGAGGCCCTTCACCAGAACTGAAAAGGAAGAGGGAAGAAGCCAGAATTATGCATTGGATAGGGGAATCTTGGTGAGACAATAAGTCTAAAATGGTACCTAGTATAAATCGGAGGAAAGGTCCGAAGTATCCATTAAAAGAAATGACGGAGGTGAGAGAATGTTTGCAAGGTATCAGAGAACTCTTCCAGGATTTACTCTAGAAGTGGACGAAGAACCGAGCATGGAGGAGGGGATGCATTTCAACTCTCAGTTGAATTAAGAAGTTAGTGTCTTCAGATCATAGCACAACTGCATGTCAGGGATCAAACCACAGTTTAAACACTATTCAAAGGGAAATCATTGCACTGTATTTACGTGTATAGATGTAAAAGAGTCCACTATGTATGATGTACTAATGTAATTCTGCATAAGATTTAATCATATTTTTAGATTACATTTCAGGAATCAATACCAATTCCGAAGAATTTGATGTCTCTCAGAGCTACTTACAGAAGTTCTCAGTATTGTGGTGTCTAACCACCTCATAAAACAACATAATGAATGAGTGACAGGGGCAGGGGAAGGGGGACGGAGGAGAATGTTCCCTGAGGGTGTGGGAAATAGAGAAGGATGGAAGACGTAGGTAGGAATTGAACTCTGTTGGAGACAGATTGCTCTGCAGAGTAAAATAGAATATTTACTTATCACTTAGGCCCTGCTTTACTGCCACTTACAATGAAGCTTTGTACTGGATGGCTGAGAGATCAGTCTGAGTCAAGCAATCAACAGTCTGAAATTCATGTCACACACAGTATGCTAACTCTATTGTGATTGTTGTTTGGACAAAGCAGGCCGTGTCAATGCGCTTGGTGGCCTGATGTTGCAATGGCCTGCCTCTAATGAGATGTATTTTACCAATTTCGAGCCACAAGAATGATATAACCCAGCGCTTGCACTGTCAGGCACCAAGAAGTTCTAATTTACCCCAACCATTTATAACAAGAAGAACAGTGTAAGTGCCCATGTAAAAGGGTAGAGAGCAAATTCCGAAATATCCTTAAAACTACAGGAACTGAAGATTAGTATGGACTCACCTGAACTTTTTTATTGACCTTTACAGTTCTAGCAGGACTAATCAGACAAGATGAAGGGAGCATGTTCCTGATAGCTCAGGGATTCAGAAACATGAGTCACAGCTTTTAGAATGGAGTATGCCATTTAGAATCAAGATCATGGATTCTTAGTGAACCTGATAGAAATAATTGAGGCAAAGTCACTAAATATATTCAAGAAAAAGGCTGATATATTTCCTAATGCCAAAGAAGTCGAGGGATATGGGGAGTAAACAGGAATAGGATACTGAAGTGAATAATCAACCACAATCAAATTGGAAGGATTCCTATTTTCTGTGCTTCAGTGTGTACATGGGAATTCCTAGACCATATACTTTCACATTTTCCCTGCTATCTTCTCATCTTCTACCTGCTTGGTGCAGGGTGGGTTTCATTGTATGAACCCACCTGTGCCAGGTGCAACTCCTCTCTTTGTGGCTTGTACCATGATGTTTATTCTGTTCAAATGTGTTTTCCTGCATTTTTGCTTCCAAGTTGAATGAGTGAGGGCTAACCTGTCCACTACCAGGACTGCATCCTGGAGTAAGGTGTTGTTCTAAAACTTAGAAGTGTTGATAATTGATGATTCATAGTGAAGTTTAATTGATCTTCCATGACTTGCCTCTTCAATGCTTCCTTCTCTGTGTGAAATGACTTCACATCCTCACTGAAGCTGGGTTTGAACTTTGAACTTTGAACCGAAGGTAGTTTGTAACAAGAAGTGATGTTTTATTCCATTACTCTTCATGATTTGATTAAATGGAAATGATCTTTACTCTGGGTCTTCATCTGAAATGCCTCCTTTGGGAATTCTGTGCTTGACAAAAATAGATATCAGTTCTTCCACAGTGCATCCTGTAGTGATGCAGGATCCTACTTTTAACTATTTCCAATGGCTGTTGTTTAATAAATCACTTGCTTTTACATTAAGGAACATCAGTCCTTTTTGCAATTGAACATTATGTTGAAACATGTAAGTCTTGAGACATGTATTTAGGGTGTTGTTTGTCAAACATTGTAATAATAACGGCCACTATAATTTCCACAGAGCCAGACTCAGCATTGGGTACCACCACAATGGTTGTTGTCCAAGCATTCTCTGCCATTTTCACTAATACCTCATGTTTCTCGATTCTATTGTTTTCTTCTGCTTGAACTTTCTGTTGATAACCCATCAGTCTTGATTGGTTTGACATTTGGTTTGATAATTTAATGAGCTTAGAGCCCTTTAATGCCAGGTGTAAAGCTTTTATACCTCTCACGCAGTGTCAGTCAGGCCAAGGAACTGATTGTAGACTTCAGGAGAGGGAAACCAGAGGTCCATGAGCCAGTAATTACCGGAGGATCAAAAGTGGAGAGCATCAGTAAGTTTAATTTCCTGTGTGTCACTATCTCAGGGGACCTGTCTTGGACCCGTCATATAAATATAATTGTGAAGAAAACACAACAGCACCTCTACTTCCTCAGGAGTCTGCATAGATTCGCATGAGGGGGAATTTCTTTAGCCAGAGAGTGATGAATCTGTGGAGTTTTTTTTGCCACAGGCAGCTCTGGAGGCCAAGTTTTTATGTATATTTAAGGTAGAGGTCGATAGATTCAGGGCATGAGGGGATACAGGGAGAAGGCAGGAGTTTGGGTCAGAGAGGAATACTGGATTAGCCTTGATGAAATGGCAGAGCAGACTTGATGGGCCAAATGGCCCAATTCTACTCCAGTGTGTTATGCTCTTACAGTTTATTACTGTGCCATGATTTAGAATTTCAAAAGGGATTTTGTCTGTAGGTGGTTCGATCTCTTACAGGTTTGTGGTAGGTGCCAATGAATGCACACAGCATCTCAGGCCTGGTTCATTATTTGCCCAGCCAACCAACTGACCCCATCCCATCTCCTTAGTACCCCACATAGCGTCACTTTGACCTGTTCCAATCTGTTTGCTGATATTAGGAAGAATTTTCTGTGGTTCTGTTGAATAATCAGCCTTGAAGATCTGAAGCTTTGTCTTGTTCGTAAATCATTCCAGTCATCAGATTTAAATTTTGTTTTACATAAAATAGGACAAATTCAGTCATGTTCTGAAATGATGAGTTAAAAGGAATTCTTCAAAATCTATGAAGCCATAAAGCCCCCACCTTGGTGTGGTGCATTCTTTCTCATTATAATAAGATTTTATGAGTAACTTTGTCATCTTGTTAACTTAGAAACTATTCATGTCATAAAAATAAGCATGAAAGGTTGCTTTGAAGGGATAAGCCCTGAAATGCCCAGAAGTGAAATGCAAGGTTCAAGTTGGTTTACTCAAGCGGAACTAATGACAAGGTGATTGTAACAATGTAATCAACATGTGATCACGGTACACCTGGAAAGACGAAATATCAGCTCCAAGCTTCCACCAGAGCTGCGCTAATGAACTGAAGTTATAAACAAATCAGCAGAACATTAGCACTAAAGGTTCTTTGCTGGCAGAGTTTTCACACTCCTTCACTCTTGTACTTGAAAAAACTCAGAATTACATTATCCAGAGCAAAGGTTTTATTTTGTTCTTGTTCCACAGCAGTAACTGAAATGACTTTCTTTTAAAGAGAAAGTAAAACACCATTTCAAGGGGAGGGGATTAGAAACAGAGATAGGCTGGGTTGTAAATTATAGGCACTTTCCTATTACCTACTAACAAGCCTGAGGGAGAATCTGACTTCATTGAAAACATTAAGCAAAATTTCTCTGTCTCAACAACTGTAAAAAGCGCTCTGCATGAATAGATTGTAGGAGCATGCGCAGCAATTTAAATTTGAATTTGAAAGAACATACAAAACAGGAATATACTATGCAGGTACAAGCATTGATGTGTGGCTTTACTGATTACTGGTTGAATGGAGTGATAGTGCTGGGACCATCAGGCAGTAATTTGTGAAAGCTGTAAATTAACACCTGAGGCCCCAGGTAGAACGATATAGTCTCACTGTAACATGAGGACAAGAGAAACAGAACTGTAAGTAGGAGTTCTTACCTCCTGGAGTGCCGGAGGCTGAGGGATGATCTTATAGAGGGTTAAAATCTTTCGAGGGCCATGGACAAGATGAATGGCACAGTCGTTTACCCAGGGTAGTGGACTCTGAAACTAGATACAAAAACTTAATAGTGAGTAGGGTAAGATTTAAAAAGGGATCTGGGGGGCAATGTTTTCACACACTGGTGATAAGTGCATGGAATGAGCTACCAGTAGAAGTAGTAAAGGCAAGTATGATTATGCTTAAATGATATTTAGGCAGGTACATGGATGAGAAAGGTTTAAAGGTGAATGGACCAAATGTAGTGTCATGGAATTAGCTCAAGTAGACAAGTTGGCTGGCATGGACATCTTAGGCCAAAGGGCTTGTTTCTGTATTGTAAAACTCTATGCCTCTGGTCCATTCAGTCCTTTGAGTCACAGGCACCTTTTAACAAGTTATTGACGACCCCTTGACTTCAACGTTATTTTCTTGCACTCATCTCACTATCTTCAATCCCTCAATTGCCTTAATTTCTCAAAAACTAAATCTTTTGAATTAATTCAATAATCAAACTTTCATGGCTCTGTGGATATCGGATTCTGAAGATTCATTACCTTCTCCATAATGAAATTATCCCTTTTCTGTGACTGTGACTCCTGGTTTTCAATTTCTCTGCCAGGGAATCACCCTCCATGCAGCAGCCTCTTGACTCCCATGTGAATTTTAAGCTTCATGAGATCAGCTCTTATTCTTCTATAATCTGAGGAATACAGTCCAATCTTTCTCCATACAACTTAGTGAGTTTAATGAGTCTTTGCTACACTCACATGAGGGAATGGACATTTTTCTACACAAAGAGATCAAAAATACACACAATATTTCACATGCAGTCTCACTAAGTTCATTTCAATTGCAGTAAGACATAATTATTCAAAGCTCCTTCTAATAAAGGTCAAGGTACCATTTGCTTTCTTAACTACTTGCTATACCTTCATATTGCTACACCACATCTGTGTCCAAGGACGCCTAGGTCCCTTTCAACATCAATACTATTCAATATCTTACCATTTAAAATTACTCTTTAGTATTTAATTTGAACATTTGATATTTTTCCACAACCTTCATCCGCCACACTCTTGCACAATATTCAGCTTGACGATATCTCCTTGAAGTCTTCTCCTCCTCCTCCCACCTAGTGTTGATATAAGTTGTAAATAACTAATCAGCGAATGCACTGGTATTCCCCCGTTTACAGCCCGCCACATTTTGCTACCTACCAGACAGCCAAACCGCAACCCGTGCTAGTGTATTACTCCCAATTCCCCATTCTTTCCTTTGTTGGCCGAATCCCTCTGTGAGTCTTCGTTGAAAGACTTCAGAAAATTCATAATTCACTAGGTTCCCCTTAGCTACTCTATTTGTCATATCTTCAAAAACTTCATGGATTAGTTCAATGTCATTTTTCTTTTGTTAATCCAACCTGAATCTGCTTAATCCTATTATTCTGAATCTACATATTTCATTACATATACTAGCATTTTACTACAACTGATGTTGGGCTAACAGATTGGTAGTTTCCTTTCTTAATGAAACTCCTTTCTTAAATAGAACAAATGTATTTGTTTGCTGCAATAGACCAGTCTTTGGTGTGGACCAATAGATTACGCCAAATGTAAGCTCCATTGCCAGCAGTCTACATCCAAAGAATAATCACTGCTATTTTTGGATATCTTTGCTTGAAGTGGGCACAGCATGGAGAATCAACCTTGCATACTGTGGTTTGGACTCCCATCATACTCTCAGTCATGCTCTCTTCATTAGTTCTCCTTGCCAAGCATGCAGCATCCTTGAGTACATTGTCTCCAGCACATATTGAAGTCATGTATTAATTGTTAAGAGCCAACACTTTTCCGTCTGCTGTGATAGTTTCAAACACGTCAAATGCAGCACTCTATATTAACGTCAGGATCCTTGGGATAGATCTCGACAGTGATACTGAATAGTTGCCCATTTTATATCCCAGCTCATTAAAATCAACATAGATGAAAAGCAGTGGGGATATAAGTGAACACATTATCCTTTGTGAGGATTTCACAATTTTGCACAAAGCCAAGGTGTACATTCTGACATCGGGAAAAAAATCATTTCAATACTGTTCATGCATGGATTCTTTACAAATAGTGGCATAAATGTCATACTCTCTGAAGGATCTTGTCTAGAAATGGAATACAGTAGGTGAAAATGTGTTTTTAAGAATAGACTGTAGCCACAATGTTGTGTGGGTAAATCAACTATTACAAAAAAAGTTGCAACATACAGAATTTTTGTGGCAACGTGCTTGCATTATATGATCCATCTTTCCAGAAGGACATTAAGTTAATGAAGCCACAATTCCCAAAGAATTTCTGGACTCCAGTTTTAAAAATGTATGCTCTGAAGTGATTTAGACAGAGTTCAATGGCTCACGTAACCACTGGGAAGGGAAAATACCACCATTTATTTTGCATCATTTGCTATATTATCTGAAAAATCCTGATTTAAAAAAAACTGCCCAATTTGAAATGTTCACTTTTTTTTCTGCTGACTACAAAATATCATGGCATGAATTTTCTCCTCAACATGAGAGGTCTGGATGAGTCAGTCATCTTGCAGACGTATTCACAAGATTTCTGTATGTATTCTGCACTATCATCTTTATCAGAGAGAGAAAAAAGATCACAAGTACCCTCTGCAGCGGCTAATGAATCTGTCATAACATAAGATCGTAATACCATAAGATTTAAGAGGAAAATTGAGCCATCCAGCCCATCAAGACAGCACCACTATTTCATTTTGCTGATCTATTTCTCTCTCAATCACATTCTCCTTCCTTTTCCCCACAAGTTTCACACCTTGACTAATCAATAACCTATCAATCTCCACCTCAAATGATTTGCCCTCCACAGCTGCTTGTGGCAAAGAATTTCACAGATTCACCACCCTCTGGCTATATAAATTCCTCCTCATTTCATTCTAAATGAATGTCTGTCTATCCTGACACCCTGCCCTCTGGTCTTAGACTCCCCAACTATAGGGAACATTCTCTACGCATCCACTCAATCTACGCCTTTCAATATTCCATAGGTTTCAGTGATATCACCTCACTCTTCTAAACTCCAGTGAGTACAGGTTCAGAGTCATCAAATGCTCCACATACATCAATCCTTTCATTCCCAGAATCATATTCTCATAAGCCTCCTCTAGAACCACTGCAATACCAACATGATAATGACCACCCTTCAAAAAAGGAAGGGAAGAACCTCCTCTGAATCCTCTCTAATGTCAGCACATCCTTTTTTAGATAAGAGGCCCAAAGCAGCTCACAATACTCAAGTGAAGCCTCAATAGTGCTTATAAAGTATTAGCATTACATCCTTGCTTTTACATTCTAGTCCTCTTGAAAAGAATGCTAACATTACAATTACCTTCCTCACCACGAATCTTTAGAGAAACCTGCACAAGGACTCCCAATTCCCTTTGCACCTTGTATTTTTGAATTTTCTTCCCATTTAGAAAATAGCTTACACTTTTATTCCTTCTACCAAAGTGCATGACCAATCACTTCCCGACACTGTTTTCCAATTATCACTTATTTTCCCATTCTTCTAATCTGTCTAAGTCATTCTACAGCCACCCTGCTTCCTCAATAATAATTAGCCTCCACCTATCTTTGTATCATCTGCAAACTTGGCCACAAAGCCATCAATTTCATCATCCAAATTATTGGCATATAATGTAAAAGAAGTGGTCCCAACATCAACCCCTGCGGAACATCATGTGTCACTGGCAGCTCATCAGATAGGACTCCCTTTATTGGCACACTTTTCCTCATGTGCATGCACAAACTTTAATTTTTAACACCACTGACATGTTAACAAGTGGTGAAGATATAACACACTGTTAACTGTTCTCTAACAATTGAGCACTTTTTCTCATGCAGTTGAATAGCTGTCTAATAAGTAAGTACCACTACAAACACTTCATGCATTTTGGTGACATATTGGTTCGACACCTTCAGGACAAGTCTAGTATTTCGGACTGCAACTTCCCCACTGTCCCATCTTACTGCACACATATGGTTTCTGATTTACTCATTGGAACACTGATGTCTGCATTACTATAACTGGAAAATCTGGACTTTAAGATAAAGTTTAAGAATTAAATTCTATTAATAATGTAATTTGCAAAATTCCTACTGGGCTTGTATCAATACTGGGTGGGCCTTCAAAACTTGTCACTCTATTGTTATATAGTGTGCATGTGAGGAAGAGGTGAGCCCAGTGAAGGATATCAACATACTTGGAGAATGACTCACCAGAAAATAAATTGTCACTATTTTAATCATTGGCAAATTGACATATTTATAGTTCTTTTATCCTTGAAGTGTTCCTTATGTTTTTTGCACCTCCAGTAAAATGTATCAGATTTTGACCTTGAAGAAGAATCTGTCCTAAAATGTGAGACTTCAAACTAAAAACAAATTAGTTGGCCTCCTTTTAGCATCAGGAAGGCAATCACCAAAATCCAATTCTGAATCTATTGTCAACCAGTAAAAAAATTGCTGTGAGGATTTATGTGAATTCTTGCACTCTGGCGTGACCTTTCGCTAGCTTCTTTTATTATCATTTATTGTTACTGGTAGGATGATTGCAAACTGCTATCTATACAGTTCTATTTAACACTGTCAAAGATACACTCAAAGGTTGTTGGACAATCGTAGAGTGAAGATAATGATGTGTATTTATCTTACATATTTGTGGAGAAAACAAGGATTAACATTGTCTGAGTTAATGCTTTGCATAATGTACACAAGTGCAAATTGCAAGAAAATCTGTCAGTTACATACAGACTCTTTTTTTGTGCGTTAAGTATATGCTGTGTATAGTGCTAGCATCCAATCATATTTGTGAAATTGATAAGAAATACATTATAAAAAGAACCATTCCTTTCCCACACAGAATCATTTGATAAGACAGGACATGCATGCTAAGAACAGGGGCGTGACACTGTTTTACATACTTTGCTCTACGCACTGCTGATAGCACTTAAAAAATACACTCTCTACGACAGCTGATAATGGCTGCTGTGGAAAAGAGAAAGACTGCAGGTGAGGTGTGGGGAGAACCACAGTGTTAATTGAAATCCTGGTGGCAAAAGACGACAGGAGGGAGGTCCTGTGCACGAACATGGCCAAAAGATTTGTCAAGACCATCAATAGAAGAGCTGTAGTTGTCTCCTCCATGTATGAGAACGGGATAAGTCCAGAAGAAACTTAATTCTTACAAGATATGACATTGAACTGTAGATCAACAGAAGCATTGCTCTTTCACTGCGATGGTTTTACATTCATACGCGCACACGCACACGCACACACACACACACAAATACACACGTGTACACACACACACACGTGTACACACGCACACATAATCACACACATACACACATGTACACACACGTGCACACACACACACACGTGTACACACACATAATCACACACATACACACATGTACACACACACACATAATCACACACATACACACACAAGCAGACACAGAATCACACACATACACATGTGTACACACACACACACACACACACACAAAGACACACACACACCCTCAACCATACCTCACCCTCTTCTACACCTTCCCATCCCTCAGAATCAGAATACGGTTTATTATCACTGACATACGTCATGAAATTAATTGCTTTGTGGCATAGTACAATACAGAAAAACATTATTATGGATTACAATAAGAAAAGTTACAATGTATAAAATAAATAAATAAATAAATAGGGTAAAAGGAGCAAAATATTGAGGTAAATTTCATGGACGGTTCAGAACTTTGAAGAAGACGTTGTTTCTGAAACATTCATTATATGCCTTCAGGCTCCTCTCCCTCCAGCCTGATGGTAGTATTGAGAAGCGGGTATGTCCTGAATGGTGAAGGAGCTTAAAGATGAAGCTGCCTTCCTGAGGCAAGATATTCCCAGCACTGCCAACAAATAGGTTGAGTCTCCTGGCATAGATCAATAAAAATGAGTACTCAATGTTCTTTGTCTCCTCCATTTAGCAGGGAGGCCACAGATACGGGCTGTAGTGGGCCTGGTTTCTCACCTATGTGGAGGAGCCTATCATGTAATTTACATACAGAGACAGCTACATCCCAGAACCACTCTCCTCAATCTGCCGCATTTGCTCCCTACATCCCTTTTGATTCACTCGCAAGTCAGCACCTCATGTCTATCTCTGCTGCTGCATCATCACAAGGGGGCTTTAACCTGAAGCATTGGATCTGTTTTACTTTCTACAGATGTTGAGACTTACCAGCGTTTCTGCTTTTAATTCAGAGTTCAATATCCCCAGTTTGTTTTTATTTTCATCTGGGAAGGTTTTTTTTCTTGAATCTTGAAATGCAAGGATGTTCTGCAGGATATTGGGAAAGGCTGTAGAAGACGAGGAGTAGAAGCTCCAAAAGAAAATACTGGAAGGAGCAGAGGAATAGGGGAGTGGTGACGGTGGTGCTGATAATGATCGTGCTGAAGACCATCATCATTGTGGCTGACATCGTACTGCAGCGCTTCAGAGACCGGCTCCGCTAAGCATGGGCACGTAAGGTTGCGGACATATCGCTAGTACCTGCAGCCTGGCACAAAGCCTATGGAATCTGGTACAGGAGCTCCTTGGAGAGAGGCTCCACACATACCTTACTGGATTCTGATGAGGGCTTTGACAGAGATGCTCATATGTTCAAAGGTCAAAGTAAAATTTATTGTCGGAGTACATACATGTCACTGCATACAACCTTGAGATTCTTTTCCTGTGGGCATACACAGTAACTGTAAACAGAATTAATGAACGGCAAACTGTGCAAATGTCAATATAAATAAATAGCAATAAAAATGAGCATGAAATAAAAGAGTCCTTAAACGAATGTAGTTATCTCCTTTTGTTCAAGAGCCTGATGGTTGAGGGATAATAACTTTTCTTGAACCTGGTGTGCGAGTCCTGAGGCTCCTGTACCTTTTACCTGATGGCAGCCACGAGAAAAGAGCATGGACTGGCTGGTGAGGACCTTTGATAATGGATGCTGCTTTCCTATGGCAACGTTTCATGCTGATGTGCTCAATGGCTGCAAGAGTTTTACCCATGATATACTGGGCCAAATCCACCACCTTTTGTAGGATTTTATGCTCAAAGGCATTGGTGTTCCCACAGCAGGCCGTGATTATGTGAGGTTAATGTTGTTGCATAGCAGGATGGTTAGTGAGCTGTCAGTCTTGTTTTCATGGAGCAAAGTCCCACAGGAGAATCTGCAGAGCCAGGAGATCATGACCTTTCTGTCGGCAATGTGTACTTCACCGCTGGTGATTGCCAGCAATCCTCTCACAAAGAGCCTAGGAGGTTCAGGTGACAACTGTTGTGTAGATGAAGCCTGGTTACCACTATGTAATTAACGTTCTAGTCTCTCCCATGGTCTTAATGGCTCAGTGACCAGTCGTCAATGTGGGTGTCAGAAGTGTGGGAGATGAATACACTTAGTAAGCTGAGAGATGGTACTGTTGAGCAGATAGTTGCTCTCCATGGACATAGAAATACCGCTTACAAGCAGTTCAGCATCATCCTGGAGCTAAGGTATACATTGTATGCACTACTTGCTTTCAGCCATTGGCGGGGATGTGCTCCATATCAGCAGATGGCTCCCTGCATGAGCACAGAGATGCATGTGGAATTGGTCTCTCTGCTGATGGCATGAGGAGATGCCAATCATAAACACAGGAGACTCTGCAAATGCTGGAAATTCAGAGCATTGCACAAAATGCTGGAGGAACTCAGCAAGTCAGGCTGAGTCATACAGTCATCAAGAAGAACAGCACAGAAATAGGCCCTTTTGCCCATCTAGTCAATGCTGAAACTATTTAAACTGCCTACTCCCATCAACCTGCACCGGGACCTTAGCCCGCCATATCCCTACCATCAATGTACCTTTCCAAGCCTCTTAAACGTTGAGGTTGAGCTTGCATACACCATTTGTGTGCTGGCAGCACATTCCACGCTCTCACGACCCTCTGAATGAAGAAGTTTCCCCTTATGTTCCCCTTAAATGTCTCACTTTTCACTCCTCACCCATTACCTCTGGTTGCAGTCCCACCCAATCTCAGTGGAAAAATCATGCTTGTCTTTACGCTATCTATACCCCTCATAATTTTGTACACCTCCATCAAATCTCCTTTCAATCTTCTACATTCTAAAGAATAAAGTCCTAACCTATTCAACCTTACCTTATAACCCAGGTCCTCCAGACCCGGAAACATCCTTGTAAATTTTCTCTGCACTATTTAAACCTTGTTTACTTCTTTCCTGTAGGTAGGTGAGCAAAACTGCACACTATACTACAAATAAGGCCTCACCAACATCTTATACAACTTCAACATTACATCCCAACTTCTGTACTCAGTACATTGATTTATGAAGGCCAATGTGCCGAAAGCTCTATTTATGACCCTCTCTATCTGTGATGCCACTCTCAACAAATTATGTAACTGTGTTCCCAGATCCTTACATTATATCACACTCCTCAGTGTCCCACAGTTCACTGTGTGAAACCTATGCTGTTTGGTTCTATGAAGTGCAAAATCTCTCACTTGTCTGCATGAAATTCCATCTGTCATTTTTCAGTCCATTTTTCCGGCTGATGTAAGTCCCTCTGTAAGCACTGATAGTCTTCCTCGCTGTCCACTACACCCCATTCTTGGTGTCATCCGCAAATTTGCTGATCCAGTTCACCACATTATCATCCAGATCACTGATATAGATGACAAACAACAATGGAACACAGGCCTGCAGTCAGAGAGGCAACCATCTATTCCTCCTCTCTGGCTTCTCCCACAAAGCCAATGTGTAATCCAATTTGCTACCTCATTCTGAATGCTGAGCAACTGAACCTTCTTGATCAGCCTCCCATGCTGAACCTTGTCAAATGCCTTACTAAGGTCCATGTAGACAACATCCACTGCCTCACCTTCATCTACTTTCCTGGTAACTTCCTCAAAAAGATTAGTTAGACATGTCCTATCATGCACAAAACTATGCTGACTATCGATAATCAGTCCATGTTATCCAAATACTTGTACACCCGGTCCCTTAGAATACCTGTACCTTTCAATAACTATCCCACAACCGATGTCAGACTCACCGACCTATAACTTCCTGTTTCTGTTTACAGGTTTTTTTCAAACAGCAGAATATTGGCCATCCTCCAACCCTTTGATATCTTCTTGTCTTTAAGGATGTTTTAAATACTTCTGCTAGACAATCTCCAAGTATTCCTGTTTTAAATATCCCTGGCAATTTCTGCATTTGCCTCCCGTAGGGTGCGAGGAAACACCTTGTCAGGCCCTGGAGAATAAACCAAGTCCTGATGAAGGGTCAAGGCCCAAAATGTCATCTGTTTATTCCTCTCCACAGATGCTTCCTGGCCTGCTGAATTTGCCCAGCATTTTGTGTGTTGCGCTGGGAGATGCCTCCGTGTGATCAAATCGCTCTCTTTAGGAGCAGTGACATGGCAGGCAAGACCATTTTCTCTTCTGCAAGGATGTGGTGCTCATGCCATTACCATTCTCCCATCACTAACCCCATTCAAACAGTTCTTCATCATGTGCAGCGTGCTGTTCAGAAGGTGCAGAGTACTGACTCTAAAGGGCAGGACAGGAGGGGACGACTCAGCTGTGGTTGTGTCAACTGAGTCAAATCCCGGTCTCAAGGATGAAGGTATGCTGGAGCACTCGGAGTACCAGACTGTTGCAAAGTTCATTCCTGCCCAGTCCCTTGAGAGGTCATCTAGTGTGCAGGTTCAGGGTATTGAAACTTCCTCTCAACAGCTTCTCATGTAGAGAACTCACCCAGAACAAGCCAGAACAGTTTGATCTTTCATTTGGCACTGGGTAGCAGTCTGAAGTCAAAACATACAAAGCAAAAGGTTCTGCATCAGATTAGCTTTATTGGCCACGCCTACATCAAAACACACCCTGAAAAGGATCAAAAGCCAACACAGTCCGAGCATTGTGATGGGGGTGGTATACACACGTCAAAATGCTTCTGGTGCCAGAATTGCATGCCCACAACTTATGAACACTAACTGTACATCTTTGGAATGTGGGAGGAAACCGGAGCACCCAGGGGAAACCCATATGGTTACGGGGAGCATGTACAAATTACTAACAGACAGTGGTAGGAACTGAACTCTGATTAGTGAATGCTGACACTGTAAAGTGATTGCACTAACTTCTATGCTACCGTGTTGCCTGTCATCTAGGACAAACATATGGAGAACATTGTGAACTATTGCCAAGATAGTGATATCAACAGATTAGGTACTGAAATAGGAAAGGTGCTAAAGTGTGTAAATTTACTAACAAAAATTATTTGCAAAATTGAGATGAAATCTTATTTAGCAGAAATCAAATCTTTCAATGTGCAGAGATAAATAACTTTGATGTGGCAGCTGCTTGCATTGCTGCAGGCCCTTCCATGTCTCAGCTGGAGAGATTTTTGATGGATTATTGCCGGGATTATCACCACAGAGACATGGATTTCAGAAACTAAATACTGAAAGTATTACTTCTTGTTAATCAAATTAAATACACCTAGTCTGACAAAGTAATGTGTTTCTGGCTGTAAAGTCAATGTTCAACAAATGTTGCAAGTTGCTTCCAAAAGCCTCAGTTTATGTTGTCAAGAGAGGAGTTGTGCAGAACTGTGGCACCAGTAGGTGTTTGAATAACACTAGGAAATGTCAAATGCATTATGGTGAATTGCATTTAGAAATACCCAGGCCAATTTCCCAGCAGGCTCAACTTTATCCAGAAATGATACTAGCACAATCTCTTGGTAATACTGTTATTATGCATGATCTGCACATTAAAGATAGTTGCTGTTGCATTCAGTTATTAGAACACAGATCTTTAATTGATTACTACCTCCTACATTCAAATCTCAGCCTGAATATGAGTTTGTTACTGACGTTCTTAACAAAAAGATTCAAATATTCATTAAAATCAGATGAATATAAAGGACTGGGGCAATTTTGACTTTGCTTGATGGCATAAACCAGATGGTAGTGATTTACCTCTTTTTGTGCACCACTTGATTTTTATTTCCATTGACCACTATCAGACAAACTGTGTCTTCTTTCATCTGATAAACTCTGCTACAGCAACAATGAATCATAGAATGGAAGCAGTGAATTGCTGTGATACAGAAGGTGGCCATCTGGCATATGGATTCTATGCTGGCTCTTTGTAGAACAATCTAGGCAATTCCACTCTTTCCCCCAAGCCCGGCAAATTATTTTCCCTCGAGTCCAATTCCCTTTGGAAACATTCATTTCACTCTCTTTAGAGGGAATGATTTCCACATCTGAATTACTATCTTCACAGAGGAGTTTTCTCTTCACATCCTTCCTGTGCTTTCTGCCCATCACTTTAAATTTGCACCCCCGGCCTTTGAAATCTTTGATAATAGGAACCCGAATAAAACCTGCTGTGGTCTTGAATACTTCTGTCAAACCTTCTCCCAATAATCTTTACTCTAAAAGTCATTTTGTAGATGAAATCCTTATCCTTGGAAGTCAGTCATTTTTTTCTGCCCTCCTCTCAAAGGCACTCACAGTTTTGCTTAGCTGTGGACTAACCAGTTTTTGCTCTGGTTCAATATAACTTTTTTGCTTCTGTAATCAATTTCTTACCTTGGTCAAAGATGAACAAATATACAGCATTTTCTATATTGTTCTAATTTCGTATGACCATTCAACCTTTCCAATCCGTGCCCGCTCTTAGACTGTTCCCATCATTCCCACTCCCTGAAACTGATTCTCTCTCCCATGTGCATCAATCATCTCCTGATTCTTCTGCCATCCACCAACTCTAATGTTTAAAGTCTGGATTCATGAGCTTAACCATCCACAACATGATTTCTTCCTTACAGAAGTAGGAAAACCAGCACTGGAGGAACACAGCAAGCTAGGCAGCATCCGCGGAGGGAATAAACAGTGGATGGTTTGGACTGAGACCAAGGGGTGACACGGTAATGTAGCGGTTAGCGTAATGCTTTACAATGCCAGTGACCAGGATTCAATTTCTGCCAACGTCTGCAGGGAGTTTCAATATTCTCTCTGTGACTGTGTGGATTTCCTCCAAGTGTTCCAATTCCCTTCCGCATACCAAAGACGTAGAGGCTAGTAGGTTAATTGGTCACATTGGTGCAGTTGGGTGGCGCACTCTCCTTAACTGGAAGGGCCTGTCACCATCACAAAATACCGAAGGATCTCAGAAGGCCAAGCAGCATCTATGGAAAAGCGTACAGTCGATGTTTTGGGCCAGGACCTTTCATTAGGACTGGAGAAAAGCAAGGTGAGGAGTGGGGGAGGAGAGGAAGCAGCATGAGGTGATAGGTGAAACTGGGAGGGGGGAGGGGTGAAGGAAAGAGCTGGGAAATTGATTGGTGAAAGAGATACAAGGCTGAAGAAGGAGGAATCTGATAGGAGAGGACAAATGGCCATGGAAGGGAAAAAAGAGCACCAGAGGGAGGTGATGGGCATATAAGGAAATAAAGTGAGAGAGGGAAATGGGAATGGGGAATGGTGAAGGGGAGAGAGCATTACCAGAAGTTCATGCAATCAGATTGGAGGCTAGCCAGGTGGAATATAAAGTGTTGCTCCTCCAACCCGAGTGTGGCCTCATTGCAGCAGTAGAGGAGGCCGTGAACTGACATGTCAGAATGGGAATGGGAAGTGGAATTAAAATAGGTGGCCACTGGAGGAATCCCACTTTTTCTGGCAGATGGAGCGTAGGTGCTTGGCAAAACGGTCCCCCAACCTATGTCGGGTCTCACTGACATACAGGAGGTCACAATGGGAGCACTGGATATAGCAGATGACCCCAACAGACTCACAGGTGAAGTGTTGCCTCACCTGGATTGGGGCCTTGAATGGTAGTGAGGGAGGAGGTGTAGGGGCAGGCATAGCGTTTGTTCCGCTTGCAAGGATAAGTGCTGGGGGGAGATCAGTGAGGAGGGACAAATAGACAAGGGAGTCATATAGGGAACAATCCCTGTGGGAAACAGAAATTTGAGGTAATGGACAGATGTGCTTAGTGGTGGGGTCCTATAGGATTAGGCAGAAGTTATGGAAAATTACGTGCTGGACATGAAGACTGGTGGGGTGGTAGGTGAGGACAAGAGGAACCCTTTCCCAGGTAGGATGGCAGGAGGATGGGGTGAGGGCAGATGTGTGCGAAATGGAAGAGATGCAGCGTTGATGCTGGAAGAAGGGAAGCTTCTTTCTTTGAAGAAGGAGGATATCCCCCTAGTTCTGGAATGAAAAACCTCATCCTGCGAGCAGATGCGGAGGAGATAGATGAATTGAAAGAAGCTGATGGCATTTTTACAAGTAACATGTTGGGAAGATGTATAGGCCAGGTAACCGTGAGAGTGAGCGGGTTTATAATAGACATCAGTAGATAATCTGTCTCCAGAGAGGTCGAGATGGGGAGGGAGGTGTTGGAAATGGATCAGGTAAATTTGAGGGCAGGGTGGAAGTTAGAGGTAAAGTTGATGAAGTTGACAAGCTCTGCATTGGTGCAAAAGGCAGCACCAATGTAGCATCAGATGTAGCGTAGTGAAAGTTGGGGAGTGATATCTCTGTAGACCTGGAACATAGACTGTTCCACGTATCTGACAAAAAGGCAGGCATAGCAGGGATCCACGCAAGTGCCCATGGCTACACCTTTTGTCTGAAGGAAAAGGGAGGAGCCAAAGGAGAAATTATTGAGAGTGAGGACAAGTTCTGCCAAACTGAGGAGAGTGGTGGAGGAGGGGAACTGGTTACATCTGGTGTCCAGAAAGAAACAGAGAGATTTGAGGCCTTCCTGTAGGGGAACGGAGGTACATAGGAACAGGATATCCGTAGTGAAAATAAAATGATCAGGGTCAGGGAACTTGAAATCATTAAAAAGATCAAGAACGTGTGTAGGTAAGAAGGGGCTTAACCAGGGGGGATAAAACTGAGTTGAGGTATGCAGATATAAGTTCAGTGGAGCAGGAACAAGGAGAAATAATGGGTCTACCTGGTCAGGCAGGTTTGTGGAGCTTGGGTAGGAAGTAGAAATGAAAGGTCCGAGGTGATGGAACTATGCGGTTGGTGGCAGTGGATGGGAGATCCCCAGAGTTTATAAGGTTAGTGGTGGTGTGGGAGACAATGGCCCGGTGTTCCTTAGTGGGGTCCTGTTTGAGGGGTAGGTAAGTGGAGGTGTCTGGGAGTTGTCGCTGGGCCTCAACAAGGTAGAGGTCAGTCTGCCAGTCTACCACAGCAACACCCCCCCCCCCCCAACTGATCTGCGGATTTGATGGTGAAGTTAGGATTAGTGCAGAGAGAGTGGAGAACAGTGTGTTTGGAAGGAGAGAGGTTGGAATTGGAAACCTGATGGGATGAACATTGATTTCTTGAACTTCCGGTGGTGCCCCCCCCCCTTCACCATTCCTATCCCATTTCCCTCTCTCACCTTATCTCCTTACCTGTTCATCACCTCTGTCTGGTGCTCCTCCCCCTTCCCTTTCTTCCACAGTCTGTTACCCTCTCCTACCAAATTTCCCCTTCTCCAGTCCTGTATCACTTTCACTAATCAACTTCCCAGCTCTTTACTTCACCCCTTCCCACTCCCAGTTTCACCTATCACCTCATGTTGCTTCCTCCCCTCTGCCAACCTTCTTACTCTGGCTCCTTGTCTTTTTTTCCTCCAGTCCTGACGAAGGGTCTCAACCCGAAAAGTCGACTGTACTGTTTTCCATAGATGCTGCCTAGTCTGCTGAGTTCCTCCAGCATTTTGTGTGTGTCGCTTGGATTTCCAGCATCCGCAGATTTTCTCTTGTTTGTAGTAGGGCCTGTTACCATGCTGTACTTCTAAGTACAATAAATAGCCTTCCTGAAACATTGACTGTATATTCTCCTTTATAGATGCTGCCTGACTTGATGCATTTTTCCTGCACTTTGTGTGTGTTGCTCAAGATTTCCAGCACTTGCAATATTTCTCATGTTTACTGTCTCAGTGAATCTTTTCTACATCTACTCAATTCTCTTGATGTCTTTCCTAAAGTAATTTTGTTTAATGTATTTCTTACAAGACATATGTGACTAATTGGGAATCCAAGTATGGCAAATTGCTTTCCAGATTCGGAAAAGGAAAATTAGTGGTGAAGGTTTTTAAAAATGTATTCTCAGAACTCAAATGGACACTGAATATATGTTCCCTTAAACATTTTAATAAATTATTAAGATGGAAACCTATGTGTGATTATGAGTACTGTATAATTCCTTGCATACTGAATTGTGATAGTTATAAGCAAATTCCCGATCCACTTTTGTTCAACTGAAGATGGAGTACTCTTCATTAAAACTAGTGCAGATAGCCAAAGCAGTGTTGCTGTAGCCACAAAGGTGCTTAGCTAGTTATTTCTAGAGGGCAAAACTAAGCAAAAATAAAAGATAAACTTTGTGAACATGCCAGTTGCAATGCTACATTCTAACTAAAGCGGGCAGAGGTACAGGAGCCCTCGATCTCACACCACTAGGTTCAAGAACAGTTATTACCCTTCAACCATCATGCTCCTGAACCAATGTCACTCATCTCAAAACTGAACTGTTTCCACAATGAATGGACTCATTTTCAAGGACTCTGCAACTCATGTTCTCAATGTTATTTATTATTGCTAATTTATATTTGCACAGTTTTTCTTCTTTTGCACAATGGTTGTTTGTCGGTCTTTGTTTGTGTGTAGTTTTTATTGATCCTTTGTGTTTCTTTGATCTAATGTGAATGGCAGCAACAAAATGAATCTCAGAGTAGTATATGGTGACATATACTGTATGTACTATGATAATAAATTTACTTTAAACTTTGAACTTCAAGTGCTCCAACCAAGTCCATATTTAGATTTCAAATCAATTAAATTTAGCCACAACAAATGTTATTATTTGTACATTTCCCGTATCATTTACACTTTGATACATTTCTACACTGTGGTGTCTCTTCACGTCCCTTTTTAAGTAATAATCCATTTGCCTTTTTGAGTGTGGTTCATTTCTGTTAAATCAGATTACATAAACTGTGACCATTGTATTTACTTTGGATTTCCTGAGTTACACCTGACAGTGCACCGTGTTGAAACATTGCGGAATTCTAACCAAATCACCCGTAACATGAGATGGTACAATGCAGCAGCCTACACACTACTGAACAACTCCCAAACTGAAACATAAACACTTTATCATCAGAAAGTCATTATGCTGCTGCAGGAGTGCCTGATCTGAAAAAAAACCCACTACAAATATTGTGATGGTCCTCACGTATCCTTCAAAGGAAATGCTGTGAGATAATGGAAGTTTCTTTTTAAAGACTTGAATTCACAATAAAAGATGCAAGCTACTGAGGAACTGTGCCAGTTAAAAAAAGAACATGTATACCCCTTTCTAGCAACTGTAGATTTGTCTTGAGCAGGGTTCGAAACACCAGTCCAAGAGAAAGTTTAAAAAAAAGGGGTAACATTAACTTAAGGATTCCATGACTTCATCCAAAAGCCAGTTAATATGCAACAATTTAATGGTCACATCTCCTGAGGATTAACTTTTTAATTGGTTCAATTATCTGGGGTTTGATTGTCTAAATGCTGCTTCTTCCTTGGCAGTTTCAACTGCATAGACTCTGCTGATCTGGTTTCTTGATGGTTTTATACTCCAATACAAAATATGAATTTTGAGCTTGTTTCCTTCATTTAATTGTTAAAAGGGTGGAGTCTTTGCCACAATTAAAAATGTACTTATTGTATTGTGTCTCATCTCATGCATCAGGAATGTTCCAAATTACCTCATGTACAATGAATCAGTTTGAACTGCGGTAACTATATTGGCAAAGATTTTCCACATACATTCCTACTGATATCTTATTGGTGGCTTTGGTTGCTTGGTGAATTTTCTCTTCCTATTGAACTGGCAGAATGGAAGATTGCTTAGGAGGGAAGCATTTTGACAAAGTAACAGTCTCTTAAACTCGAAGGCCAAACTGAAATAGGTATTTACACCTTGAGTCTACAAATTCTGACACAAAAGTAGAACAAAATCCACAAAGTACTGCAATATACGCTCCTTAAAAAAAACAACGTTCCTATTTTAACAGTTTATGTTATTCCCTCTAGTACAAGCAATGCTTCCTTGTGATAATCAGCCATCAATGTTCTAAGTTGTTTTCTAACAAAGTTTCTGCACCTAAACATATTGTTTGCCACATCAATTTCCCTTAAGTCTCTCAGACCTGGCACCTCTGAGATTATGATTTCTGGATGAGTCTTTTACATGGTCCAAATGGCGGCTAGCTACTTCAGTCATGACAGCGTATGTCAGCTGTCAACAATCACAGCTTATTGAAAGGAGGTCAATGGATAATGAGCAGGAGCAGGAGCAGGAGCACACACCACAGCTAACACTACAAACGTCTCAGCTAACACAATGATGGAATTCATCACTGCCTTCAATGCACCTTTAACCAATGAGGGAAAGGGTATTTTAAAATACAGATCTCACACCTCTCACTGTGTTCAATATCTTTCTGAGACTTGGACTACTACAGCCGGTACCTCAAAGTATCTCCTGCCTTTCAAAATACTTCACTGGAAGGATCAGTGCACCAAGGTCAATGTCCCCTCCAAGGCAACATCCTCAGGATTAAGGGCCTAATCACACTGTGCAGACCAGGTAACTCACATGCCAGGTACCTGTCACCTGAAACTGATTTTCTATTCTGAGCTCTGTCATGGGAAGGGATTACCAGGAAGATGGACAAAACGATTCAAGGACATGCTCAAAGTCTCCTTGAGGAAATCTAACACTGACTCTAGTCTATGACAGGTCAAAGAGAAAAAGTGCATTTGAGGTGGTACAGAGAACCTCAGGGCCATGCCTTTGAAGCACTCTAAAGCATTGCATCTGGAGCAGAAGGAACGAAGAAGAAGAAGAACAACAAGTAGAAAGAAAATAGCAAACATCTGACAAAGAGCAAAGCACTTAGCATGGATTGGAGATTGAACCTGTGATATTATATGAGCTCCAGTTATTCATTTTGTGCATCACTGGTAAATGCATTGATGCTTATTTAAAGCATTCTCTATGTTGGATAAGGTCAAGCTGGATTTTCTTTGCAACCGGAAGTTACTGCATGCTGGACCCGATTACTCAACCATCTGAAGAAGCCAAAATGAGTTCACACCAGCTTAGAAAACAATTTTTTCTGCCAGATAGGAAGAAGAAGGAATAATAACTTCAAAGAGCTGTTCCTGTTCAGCCAAAATTAAAGTCCTTGGAATGATGAATTTTAATTGTAGGCATATTTATATATTTCCTGTACGCTAAACATATCTTTTGACAGTGAAGGACTTTATTTTTTTTGAACAAAATCCATCTTGTTGCGCATAAAAAATTGTTTTTTTTACATACTTGAGGAATTCTTGAAGGTTAAGTATAGCTTCAATCTGACCATATTAATCCAAGTGGATAAAGTCTCAGAAAGGTAGGAAGGTTCTGTGCAGTTTGTGTTGTCTAGTTGATATAGACTGGATTAGTAAACTAAGAGGTTGCCAGTGGGAATAAGGTAGAATGGGAAAGACCTTATTATGGGGTGATACAGTGGTGCAGTCAGTAGAGCTGTTCTTCACAGCTCTAGTGACCTGGATTCCATCCTGACATTGAGTGCTTTCTGTGAGGAGTTTGCCTGCCCTTTTTGTAATGACATGGTTTATACAATTTCCTCCCATACAGTGAGGACATGAGGGTGGGATCATCTTCATGTGAAAAGCATAGAAGGCATGAAACTTTTAAAGCACTTCCAAGAGAGCCAATGGAAGAAAGGGTGCTGGGGGAATGACACAGGAAGTACACAGAGAGTCGTAGGTGCGTGGAATACCCTACCAGGGCTGGTGGTAGAGGCAGTTACACTAGAGACGTTTAAGAAACTCTTAAATGTTTGAGATTACTTAAATGATTAAACTCATTCAAGAAAATGAGGATTATGTGAGCGGGAAGGATTAGATTGATCTTGGAGTAGGAAGAAAGGTCAGCACAACGTTGTGGGCTGAAGGGCCTGTAAGGTGCTGTGCTATTCTGTATATTTTATGTTCTATATGATAGGATCTGGCAGAAGTAGATTGGGAGCTACAGCTTACAGTGGGCAAGTGGAATTGTGTGAGTTCAGAGTTCATAATGTTAAAGGATATGGACAGGAGATCTCAGAAGTCTGTATGTCTAGGTGATGTTGAGGACTGGGTGAAGATAAAAGGGAAGGGTATGGCATGAAAAGTGAGATGAAAACAGAGGAGTATAGAGTCATAGAGCACTACAGACCATTTAACCCATCTAATCCATGCTGGCATGGTTTCCTACCTCCCAATCGTAGCCCTCCATACCCCTCTTGTCTATGTACCCATCCAAACTTCCCTTAAGTATTACATTGAACTTACCTCTACCACTTGCTGGCATCTCATTCCGCAATCGTATCTCCCTCTGACTGAAAATATACCTGCTTAGATTCTTCTGAAATATTTCACCTTTCACCCTGAACCTATGACCTCTAGTTCAAGTCTCACCCATCCTGAAGGGAAAAAGCCTGCATGCAGTATAAGTAGTTGGCATCAGATATCATTGGTGGAAAGATTAGGGAAGCCCCCCCCGAGTCTGATACAAGTCTTCAAGGTGAGTTACGTAACCAGGGAAATAATGGGAATACTACAGTTCAAAAACAGCAATCTGAGCACTCAGCCAGAGACAATAGGGGAGATCCTAAATGGATGCCCCCAACCTGCATTCACCAAGGCGAAGGATGTTGAAGCTACAGAATTAACTACAAGGGATATTGAAATTCTAGAACACGTGATCATTAAAAAAGAGAAGGTATTTAGTGTGTCAGAGGACTTAAAGGTGGATAAATCCCTAGGGCCTGATGAAATATCCCAGGCTGCTATGTGAGGCAAAGGAGGAGACAGCTGAGTCTTTGACGGAGAATTTTAAATCTTCCGTGGCCAAGGCTGAGAGGCCTAATGACTGGGGGACAACAAATGTAATCCTCTTTGTTAAGAAGGACAGCAGGAATAATGTCAGGTAATCATAGGGCTGTGAATCCAGAGTGGGGAAGTTATTGGGAAAAACATCTGTGAATCAGGATTAATCTACACCTGGAAAGGCAGAGGTTAATCAATGACACTCAACATGGACAAGAGAAAATCTGCAGATGCCAGAAATCCAAGCAACATACACAAAATTCCGGGGCTCAACATTTTGTGTGTGACACTCAACATGGTTTTGTTAATTTTTGATCAATCTGATTGAAAATTTTTGAAGAGGTAACATAATGTATTGAGAATGGCAGTGTGTTTAATATAGTGTACCTGATATGGCAGCAGGGTTGGCATCCCTTATAATGAACAATCTACCTTCTTGTCCATTACTACTCTGAGAATTTATTTGGCACAGTCCTGTAACTTTAACCATATCTTATCCAGCTTATTGCTATTCAATGCAGTTATGAAGGATCACCTGACAATATCCATGTCTCAAATTATCTGGGTGATGTTGTAGTGTAGTGGTTAGCACAGTGCAGGCGGCCCGGGTTCAATTCCCACCACTGCCTGTAAAGTGTTTTTATGTTCTCACCGTGACCACGCGGGTTTCCTCCGGGTGCTCTGGTTTCCTTCTACAGTCCAGAGGTGTACTAGTTGGTAGGTTATTTTGTCATTGTGAATTGTCCCATGATTAGGCTAGGATTAAATCGGGGGTTGCTGGGCAACATGGCTTGAAGGGCCGGAAGGGCCTATTCCGCGCTGTATCTCAGTAAATAAGAGTTGGTTTAAAACTTCTTTCAGCTTTCTTCTTCCTTACAATGATTTCATCTGCTCACACTGTTACAGCTGGCCGTTTAAGTAAATCATGTGGAGGAAGCACAATGGGCCAACCTTTCCTGACCTGCATCCAGAGGAATTAGGAGAAATTGCCGTTCACACACCAGACATTCTGCTTTCTGGTCTTTCAATACCTATCTTTATTCCATTTATCAGTTTTCACTTCAAGAACTGATGAAAGCAGAAAAATATTTATTAATGATTTTGCAGAGAGTATTTGGATCACATAATTAAAATTTATGTAGTATTATCAAGCTTTCTAATACATAGCTGAAGAAATCAATTCTTTGATCATTTACATTGGAAATACAGTTTTGCACTTCTTGAGTGGTTAATGCTTTTGTGAGCAGTTGGTATGAATTTTGATAGGACTATTTCAGTTTTGTCGATTATAACATAATGGAATGACTAATTGCACAGAAACAGATTGAAATTGCCCTGGTTCAAATTTAAATTACCAGTGATACCATGAGTGCTACCATTCATGGCAAAATGGGAAATTGGTTTACAAGTGTGACCATCTTTAAATTCAAAATGCTCTTAAAGTCATTAGATTACATGTAAAATTTCTGATAACACAAGCCTTTGGCATCTAACTCAATGAACTTCTTCACCCACAATCAAGTCCTGCAGCCTAGTACTGCTGGTAACTTCATGAGGAGTTGAGTAATAATTGAACACAACAGCACTGAAATTCAGCAGAGATTCTGCTGGAAGATAGACCCAAAACTGAACTATTCATGAGTAGAAAATGTAGGCATGCTTCTATTTAGCAGACTGCCAGCCACAGCTTTCCTGTGTATATTCCTCACTTAGTACTGTTGCCCCTTAAAATGAGGGGAAAGGCCGACTTCTGGGAAAACCATAAACAGAGCAAATACAAACGAGAAAATCTGCGGTTGCTGGAAATCCGAGCAACACACACAAAATGCTGGAGGGACTCAGCAGGCCAGGCAGCATCGAGGAAAAGAGTACAGTCGACATTTCGGGCCGAAACACCTCGGTAGGACTTGCCTGCTGAAGGGTTTCAACCTGAAATGTCAACCATACTCTTTTCCTAGATGCTGCCTGGCCTGCTGAGCTCCCCTGGTATTTTGTGTGTGTTGAACAGAGCAAATATTAAGTTTTACAAAACTAACTAAAACTTTTTAAATTGTATTTAAGTGCACTGGGCGAGTTTTTGGTCACAATTTTATTCTTTTAGTAATTAAAAATTTTGTTAGGCTTTTTCAGTAGCTCCCACATGATTTTTAAACAGAGGTTAAATGGCAGCTTTGACAGCTGAACATACATTGGAGGGGCTTTGTGTTGTCTGGTAGCATTCTGGGCCTTGCTGGTGAGCTGTGTTCCAGTTTTACGATATTTGAAATGTAGTTTTTAGGCATACTAATCCTGACATTGCAATTAGATTTTCATTATATAACCCAGCATGTTCAAGCTGGAAAGCTGACAAATACTGGTAAAGAGCAAGTGAAAATCTGTGATCACTATAGGCTTATTTGCATGTACTGAAGCTGTGACAGAGTATTGCTTCACTTACTCCTGGGAATTGTAAACCACTTGCAGGTCAATTATCTACCATTATATTTCATCTGTATGTTCTTTCTCATTGATATGAATAGGCTTAAAACTGAGTTAATTTTGCATTCCAAAATTTTGCCTTCATATCTTGTGAACAATGAAATGTGAAAGGGCCATGTGGACTGGTTCGGTAAAGAAGCCATTAACTATTAACACCTAGTCTTAAATAGGAAACTCTTAATTTCAAGTTAAAGGGGTGAAAATCCCAAATTCTTTGGGTTAAAATAGATTAAAATATAACATAATCTATACCATTGGAAATGGAACCAAACACCCTAACGTGATACCAAAATAAGAAACATTCTTAGCATCAAAAGTGACAACAGGGAGTTGAGAATCTAAGTCACTGCTATACTGGGCATGAACTCTTAAATATAAGTACAGCAGGCATATTATAGCATAAGGTTGAGAGACAGGCTTTTTGAACAAAGGTATAAAATGTCATAGAATAGAGCTAAGCACATGAGATTAAGCTGTAGAATAGCCATTAAATAATGGGGAAAGGGTTATGGGATTGTACAGTCTACTCTGTTCATAAATCCTTTAAAAAATAAAATGTAATTGTTCATTCCCACATTCTGGAATTCAAACTGGAACAAAAGGAGAGACTGCACATCCACCCCGTGGAATGTGTTGTTTCCCAGGATGCACCAGTTACCTCTCACAGTACAACGATGTACCGGGTAGGTTAACTGGTCGTTGTAAGTTGTCCCGTGATTAGGCGAGGGTTAAATCGGGGTTGTCGAGGGGTTGCTCGGGCAGTGCTGCTTGAAGGGTTGGAAGAGAGAGCTCTTAGTTGTATCACTAAATAATAATAAGTCAATTACACAAACATTGCTAGCAGCATTTTGTTTTACAAGTTACACCAACTCTGGTTCTATATTCAGAAACTATCCTGCATCACTCAGCTTGTATGTTTTTAAGATGCTGGTGCTGTTGACCTATCAATTCTGAAGCACCACGGTCAGGATACAGAATCCGCTTTTACGAAAAGCGTTATAATATTGCTCTTGCTGGTACTGGACACAACTGCCCCTTTGTCTCCAGATCATCTCTGCACCACTTCTTCTCAGAACAAATTGCTTTAGCATCCAGAGATGAAAAGTAGCCCTATCATTTAGTGTAATTATTGCCATTCAATCTTGCTGTTCATAACAGAGACACAAGGGCTGGCATATTGTTCATGGCATAACTCTGTCCTCTCTGGCTGAAAACAGGCTTGTTGTCTGAGAATATCCAGGTCAAGTGGGATGAGATAATTGAACTGGGACCATCTTGACCCTAAGAAGCAATACAGAATGAATATAATCTCAGGTGAAATCACATATATTGTGTTGCTGCACGTCTGGTTTGGTCCATTTAATTTAATGTTAAAATACAGAGTAAAGACTGGTGCAATTGCAAGAGCTACGATGTACATTATTGTTTTTATTCTCCTAGTTTAGTGATTTCAAAAAAACAAAGCATTAATTTAAATTAAAATCTATTACATCAAACAAATATTCAATTCTCTCAGATGCAGATAATAGAAAGGCATCAAAATTACTCAAGAGTAAAACCACAAGCTGGTCCAAAAGGTAATGAGAACTGATTGAACTTCAATATTAAAAGGGAAAAATATTGATGAGGAACATAGGATTAGGAGTAAAGGTTATGACTCCTGAAACAAAGGGGAGTGTCATTGGCATATAAAGTGATCATATGAAAGATGGCAAGTTATAAAGAGGTCACAATGTCACAGTGTGAATAAGGTCCAATGCGTAAAGACCTGATAGCATTTATTAAATTAAAATGGATGATAGACTTGTCCTGTTTTGCACCTTTGGGTTTGCAAGAAAATATTTATCGTGTTAATAATCTGTGAAATCTTACTGCTCTTCATTCTGTGATATTGATAACAGACACAAAGAATGTGAACCAATAAAATCATTAAACCCAAGGCAATGGTTGACCGCTCAATCTCGTTGTGGCAGATTCTTATTAACGGGGATTAAGAATTCAGAGTTTCAGGAAATGGATGGTTCTTTATTCTAGCTTCAAGTTGAGAACCAAATCACTAACATTAAAATCCAACCAAACCAATAGTTTACATGGTTTGTCCCAACTTTTAAAAGAAAATCCTGAGTTACACATGCTTTTTCCCAACTACAAAAGAAAATTCTACTTTCTAGAGGTTCACCTTAATGAAACCAACATCTACGTTTGCTGGATGACCAACACATTTTAATTCCACGTCCCATTCCCATTCTGACATGTCTATCCACGGCCTCCTCTACTGTAAAGATGAAGCCACACTCAGGTTGGAGGAACAACACCTTATATTCTGTCTGGGTAGCCTCCAACCTGATAGCATGAACATTGACTTCTCAAACTTTCGCTAATGCCCCACCTCCCCCTCGTACCCCATCCGTTATTTATTTATATACACACATTCTTTTACTCTCTCTCCTTTTTCTCCCTCTGTCCCTCTCACTATACCCCTTGCCCATCCTCTGGGCTTCCCCCCTCCCCCTTTTCTTTCTCCCTAGGCCTCCTGTCCCATGATCCTCTCATATCCCTTTTGCCTATCACCTGTCCAGCCCTTGGCTCCATCCCTCCCCCTCCTGTCTTCTCCTATTATTTCGGATCTCCCCCTCCCCCTCCCACTTTCAAATCTCTTACTAGCTCTTCCTTCCGTTAGTCCTGACAAAGGGTCTCGACCCGAAATGTCGACTGTACCTCTTCCTGGAGATGCTGCCTGGCCTGCTGCGTTCACCAGCAACTTTCATGTGTGTTGTTTAGAATATTGTATTCAGTTCTGGTTACCCAGTATAGAAAGGATGTGGAACCTTTAGAGAGGGTGCAGAGGACATTTACCAGGATGCAACTGGATTGGAGTGCATGTCTTATGAAGATACATAGAGTGAGCTAGTGCTTTTCTCCTGGAGGATGAGAAGCAACTTGATAGTGGTATATAATATTATGAGAAGCAAGATAGTGTGGGCAGCCAGTACCTTTTCCTTGGGCAGTAATGGCCCATACTGGAGAACATCTGTTTAAGGTGTGTGAAGGAATGCTAAGGGTGAGCTTGTCAGAGGTAGGTCTTTTTTACAGAGATTGGTGGAGGCCTGGAGTTTACTGCTAGGGGTGGTGGTAGAGGCGGACAAAATACAGACTCTTAGGTAGACACATGAATGTAAGAAAAATTGAGGGTTATGGAGGAAGCGTTAGATTGATTATGGTGTGCATTTATATATGTTGACACAACATTTTGGGGCTGTATTGTTCTATGTTCTATATAATATAAATGGAGCAATGTGGCTTGTATTGAGGATGGGAGCATTAGAATGTAGCAGGTTACATCTGTGCAAATGTTACGAACAAAGTTTATTTCTGTTGAAAAATGTTTTGTCTTGTTTGCTGACTCTCAAAGTGAGCAAGTAAAGTAAGTTTGTTACCTTATATAATGCATAAGGAAAAGGAACAAGGGAAGGCTATGGGCACAGTGAGCTTGCTCCATCACTTATTGAGCTCATGGCTGACCCTACAGAGAATCTCAACACCATTTTCCCGCACTACCCCCCATCACTTGTTTCTCTTTAATACCTAGGAATTCATCACTGTTTTGAATGAACTAGTCACTACAGAGAATAGTGCAATCAAACTTCTCAAACTCAATGTTGCTCAATAGACATAGATTGGTCTGGCATGTCCAGAGACATAAGCTTTGAAATCAAATGTGTCCATGTGAACCATGGGTTAATTTTAACCCTTTGGTGCAGATTGTATGGGCTGGACATCTGATCATGCTGGTGGGAGCCTCACTTTAAGGGCTGTGCTTCAGTACCATAATACCAGAGAAAGGGGCCACTGAACTCATCAAGTACATGTTGGACTTCTATAGATCCATTCCTCTTCCTACATCCCCACTCCCACCCCACACTCTACCCCTGTGACCCTGTAAGTTTATTTCCAGAAAGTGCAGCAGAATGTGAACATGTTGTTTTTCTTTTCTCTCACTGGATGCAGGGGTTCCCAACTTGGGGTCCATGGACCTCTTGCTTAATGGTGTTGTTCCAAGGCATAAAAAAGGTTGGAACCCCTATAGCACTGCAGGGGATCTGTTGCAGCTCGTCAGTTTTGAGGCAGTCAAGTGCCACATGTTTTGGATATCAATCCAGATGCCATTTAGGCTGGTCTGGAGAGGGAGCGGGTCATCGCAAGGACTGGAGGTGGTTACCACCCACGTCCTTGTGAAGTTTGGAATGGAACTTTTGCACCTCCCACCCCTACAAAAATTAGAGTGCACTTTTTTTGGCTCCTCTACCTCACCACAGACACATTGTTTCTACACATTTTACCACAAAATTGGTCAGTGTGGTATATCAAAGGACTGTAGTTTGCATACAGCAATGAGGTGCCTGTCTAAATTTAGTGAGTGGTTTGGCCTCCTGTGGACGAACCCAATAAACAATGAGGACTGACTGGTATGCCTACCACAGCTATTTTATCACTGCTGTCCCAGCTGTTCCATGAGGCAGCATAATTGAAATCAGTGTGAAGCTTTCATTACCATTGCCTCAGCACCTTTCTAAAGTGAAATTTAAAATTTATCAACTCACTGTTCCGCAGCGGAAAGATGGTAAAAGTGCCATCTTTAAGAAAAAAAGTGATACACTCTCGAGAGTTTATGGGATTTACACAAAATGGTGGTGCATTTGGCAGCATAGTTTTTGGCTTTGCCAATCTTCACAACCGCTGTGGCACATATTTCACCCCCCACCCCCCCACAACCCCGAGTTGTCTTGCGGTAGCATGTTGGGGAGTTTTCAGGACAAGCTGTTTTTGGCTGACCTGGGAAGTGAAATTGTTCGAAAGGATCTGCAACAAGGTGATGAGCAGCCACTTAATTGGACTGCTATTTCAATGGCAGACTTGATATACTTACAGAATAAAGGGTGGGAGAATTATCTAAGAACTGAGGTAGATGGAGAGTTTAGGTAATTCATACCAAGTGAACATTGGGACATTAGTGCCTGTCACTCACCACCACAGACACATGTTACAAAAGAGCTGTCAAAATTAAACCATTACATACATTTTAAAATGTTGCCATGCAAGTGCTTTACACCTGTGGTGCCAGAGAAGTAAGAAAGACATCAGCTGAAAAATACACAAATGATTTCAAAATTGGTGTATAATTTAAACTGGCAAGCTGCAGTTCTTTTGCAGTCGTAATAAAAACAGCTATTTCTTTATTATTTAATCAATCTATGCTCAATGTAGGCAAGCAGCCACTAGCTACAATCCCAGCTGCATCTGGTTTATGCTAAATGACCACATGTTGAAACTAACCCAGTGTTGACTGTTCGTAAGACTTTATGACTCTGATTTACACTGAGAGCACTGTGACCACAATGACTGATGTGCAGATGCTGCCAAGAAAGATCCAGAATATTCTGTGTAACAAATATTGATGAATCTTACAGACTTAATTAAAATCAAGCTACAGCTAGTTTTCCCCTCTCGCTGTTTGTTCGGAGCTTGGGCGGCAGGTTATAAAGGCCATTATGGGTCTGTATCTTATTTTCTTTGTCTAGCCACATTGTTCATTAATGATAGATACTTTTGTGTTTGCTTTAATGGAAAGAATCTGAACCTGTGACCAAGACAGCATCATCTCTTTTCATTATGGTTTCCATCAATAACATTCATAATTAATGAATTGCAGGTTCAGACTTGGCAGAATTAAGTTTATTCATGGCTCTTAATCAATATTATCTGACCATATGTGTTTCATTATTGATAGTACAAAGCCAGTTTTTGTCCCTTTGGTTAAGTTAGTGAAAAGCAGTTGACTATCCCCTGTCCCAACAAAGGCTTTGCTACAGCTCCTTGGCTAAGCTGTTTTGGTGTCATATATCTGGTACTAGCTCATATTGCAACAGCTTTTTACTGAAGTATTAATAACATCTTTAAGCTATATGATGTAGAATAATTAATATGGTCTGTTATAAACAGCTGCACTCCCTTATATAAACCGACTAAAAAGAAACTTGGAAACTCAGGGAAGACTACCTTAAACCCCATGGGAACTTTTTCTGCAGTTCGCTGACTATTCCATTACTTGTCAAGATTTAGCTTTCTTTTCATACAGAACACGTGCTTTGTTATTAGATTATTAAAATACATAAACCTAAATGATTTATGATCTATTGTTTAATTTAGTCCTGATCCCAGATTTTCATGACAGTCTGCAGTATTAGATAGGGATTTCTCAGGTCTGATCCATTTATCACACTTTGGCTGAAGCATCAGTTGAAGTGGGTCCTATTAAAGGGTGGACTTGATGTTACTGCTCCAAAGTAGCATTTCTCTTTGCGTCCACTTGATCACAGAGCCACCAATTATGCTGTTCCTCATGTGTTGGATGTTGCTTCAATGCATTTTACAGTAATGGCAGAAAAATACAAAAAGCTGAAGCAAAAGTGGAGGAACCGTGAGGATTACGGTCCGGAGAATCTCTTTAGACTATTGAGTCAACTTACATAGTCCTTAGTGTTTTCTTTAGTGAAAATGGGTGCTTGATGGTCAGTGCAGACCTGATGGGCTGAAAGGACTGCTTTTATCCTCTGCAAAAACAACATTTTAAAAAACTGGTATTTTCATACATTAATTTTAAGTTTTTTTTTCAAAACAAGTGATCTAATTGTTGAGATTAATTCCAAACTGAAGAGTAGTCTTTGGTCATATTTCAGTGGTTTCACTCTGACTGGGAGAAGGGATATGTTTACTCTAACCCTCTCCAGCCTTTCCCAAACTAATCACCCTGAAGGGGATATAGGCTTGACTATTCCTTCTTGAAATCCATAAAGGCTATTTTTTAACTCGAGAAAATGATTGGTAAATTAACTGGCTTGTGGATGATGAAGGGAAAAGCAGGAGGATTCACAGACTGGTCAGGGAGGCAGATGAGTGACAAGCACAACTCAATTCACAGAAGTGAGACGTCATGCGCTTGGGAAGGGCAAACAAAGCACAACAAATGGTTGAACTCTGAGAAGTGTAGAGGAGCCAAGTGTCTACAGATCCACCAATAATTTGAAGGCAACAGGGAATGTAGAAATGACAGTTGAGAGTGTAATTGAATTGAATTGAATTGACTTTTTTACTTACATCCTTCACATACATGAGGAGTAAAAATCTTTATGCAAAGGCAAGTGTTTCTTACCTTTGTGGGGAGAGGCCAAAGTATATGAGTAGGGAAGTTTGGGACAAAATTGGCTTTGCGCCAATCACTGTATAGAGAAACATTTCATCAAAGGAAATAAGTGACAGCACCAGAAAGGATACAAGGGAGGTTCAGGGGAATGTCTTTGGGACAGTATCATTTTAATTATGAGAAAAGATTGGTTTCACCTATCATCTTGTGCTCTTCTATCTCCCACCATTTAAATCTACTCTTCATCTTTTCTTTCCCAGTCCTACCAAAGGGTCTCGGCCTGAAACATTGACTGTACTTTTTTCCATAGACACTGCCTGATCTGCTGAGTTCTTCAAGCATATATTGTGTGCGTTGCATGGATTTCAGGCACGTGCTGATTTTCTCTTGTTTGTGGTTAATAGGTTGTTTTCTATAAAGTCAGAGGGCGATTAAATTAAGGTATGTAAAAAGGTAAATGGGAAGGATTTAATTCCCCCAAAGAGATGAATAACTAGAAGACACTGATTTTAAGGTAACAGGTAGAATGAATGGAGCAAACCTGAGCAAAGGTCTGTTCACTGAGACTTGTGGGAATTGGCCACTTGAAAGGATGTGGAGGCAAGAACTTTCATCACAATGAGAAACTTCTGGGTGGACTCTTTAAATGCAGAAACTTCAAAAGATGAAAAGGAGATTAGGCTCAATAGTTCTCTTTGAGCTGCATGGATATGGTGGACCAAGTGCCTTACCCTGAGCTGTGAACCTGCAGGCTTTTTAAGACTCACCTCTACTCTTAATCTAATTCACATATTTCCTCACACAATGTCTGATGCAATTATTGACTTCATTCCCCTGCAGCCCCTGCTGTATCTCCAGATAATTTTATTCAACTATTTGAATATCTTCTCAGCAGTAGATGTAAGGCGTCTATATTTTGATAACTTATTTGTTCCTTCCATTAGACATTAGACACAGGAAGCAGAAAACGCAGTGAGAAGGATGGATACTTCAGCGGCTTCTTGCAGCATATGAGAAGGAACAGGACTCACAGTCTCCGAAGTGTGGGGTTGAATTCGTGTTCATATACAAGGATGCAAGAAAGAAATGGGAACTAAATGGGAAATCCAAGCTAAGAGCTAGTATAGCTATGATGGGCTGAGTGGCACCTTTTGACTGATGGAGGAGAGGGAAAATACAAAGAGCAGCTTAATATTGCAAAAGCCCCAGTGAACTGAATGAGACAACCAAGGCTGGAAGAGATTAGGTCATGGAGTGATGGTGATAGTATTGGCAGGATAATAGGAGTCAAATTACACGGGGAGCCAGTGGAGCTTGTGGACGATGGAACTGATGACAGTTTAAGGTTTTGTAAGGGTGAATTTTAAGCAGGTTTAAATGAGTGGATGCTTCAGATGTTAAGGTTTCATTAGGGGAGCAGGAGTCTTCCAGGTGCTGAAAGCATTGACAAGGGTTCCCAGAGCAGAATGGGAAAAAAATGCCTCAATTAAAAATTGCCGACTTGAGGGTGCAATTTGAGCTTCACGTGATGTGCCAACCTAAAGTGGGACTTTCAAGTTACCCATGAGGCCTCTTCTAGCTCATGATCTATCTCCTTATACAGTGGCAACCATTGACACATTCCCTGTTCAGGCACCAGCAGTCCTGGAGATAAAGGGCTCGGATTCCCTATTGTGGATGTCTTATCAAAACTGCAACTTAATATCAGGATATGGTAGGATTCAAGTTATCAGATCAAGCAGGAGGACATTTATAATCTGAGACCAATGCAAATGAATGGAACTATTAAAATCGTTTGTCATTCTTGGGCCTTTGGGGTCAGGTTGCTTATTTGCTGGAGGAGGGTTCATATTGAAAAATATTGGAAAGGAATTGTTTAGAGAATGGCACCGGACTGGTTTCAGGTTGGGCTCCACTATGATGAAGCAAAGCACAGAAGTGCAAATGTAAACATGTATGCATGGGTCTGATTACTGGCTTACGACTTCTGGTGAAAAATGTCAACAGTCAGCTATGTAGCGATAATAGTTGCAGAGGGACTGGCGTGAAGGTGAAATGGGGTGAGACTTCTTCCTCCAGGCAGTCTTGTGTTGCCTCAGAAAGTGAGTTACTCGCAGTTCGTTAACTGGAATTTCGCTGCTCTTATTACATCTATATTGCCTGACACAGGTCATACAGTTGAACTATCCCTAAAGATATATGGCACCATTTAATTATTGGATCGCAAGACCACACAGCGTCTTCTCACCAGCGCTTGTTTTCACAGTGCAGCCGAATGTCTACAGGATTTTTATTACCCTGTTGTGTCATTCTTAACCTGATTTGGGCTGGTGTGGGTGGGCCTGGCAGCAGCCCTGCACACTTGAGCTAATGGGCCTGTCCAGTCGTTAGGGGCAGAAGGCGGGCCAAAGGAGTGAGTCTCAGCAACAGACCTCCTCTGAATATTGTGGGGGTCAGCCAGGCGGGGTAAAGGTGGGGAGGCAGTAGTTTGCGGAGTAGAGATGAGGAGACAGGATCACGGTAGATGATGAAAGGTTCCTTTCCCCGGCCAGAAGCAGCACTATTGCCCCACCTGCCGTCTGAAGAATTTTGAAATTCGGCTTACTTGGAGTCCTTTGGCGACATTGGTGCCTGGCAGCAATTGTTTTTTTTTGTTCTTGTAGCTTTGATGCTCTGTGGGCCCGCGGTGACTCTAAGCTAAAAATGTTCCTTGACGCTGCGTCAGTGATGTCACTTGACCGTGACTTCCACATTTTAATCAGGTCTCCACCTCTTTCTGGCCTGCGGTGCCCATGCCGTCACACTTCTTGCAGTTAAAATGTCAGAACGAACACACAATCCCCCAACTGTCATCTTAACCCCTGTTTGTCGCAAACAGGCAAGGTTAAAATCAGATCTTTCATGCCCAAAGGTATTTTGCTATTTAGCTTTTTCGGTTGTTGGCTGCAAACTGCTGTTGTAGAAATGGAAGTTTGCTAGCAATGACAGCAGAAAGCAAGGACAAGGACACCCTATATGTACCATTGCACCATTTCTGATCTCCAGACTTCGTAATCCTCTGGTCTCCCAGTAGAGCAGCAGCATTAAGTTAGTGTAAATTGCTGCAGAATTCAGGGCAAATGTTATGCAGTGGACTTGCCTACTGGGAACTGGATCGAGACTGCCAGAACTCATTTTACTCTGACCCTTGCCAGCCACCAGAGAGAGAAGAATTTCTTCTCTGCTTTCTGGGCTTGAGTCATACTCAAACCCCCGAGGTACAGATTCCACTTTTTAATTTTAGAAATATGTATGGTTTCTATTAAAAGTGACAAACAAAAACTACTGTTTTATTCGACTTGGAATGTTTAAGCAAGGCCTAGGAGAACAGGAATATAACATTGGCTGAAAGATATAATATTCTGAAGCACAGAGGTAGAAAAATGATGCATGTGGTTTGACGCAGCATTATAATTCAACTGCCAAACTTGAAACATGAGCAACTATGATACTCAACATTTTCCAAGGAAAAAAACAGACATAAAATACCTTCGGCATTATGAATAATTAATGTCTGTGCCCCTACATGGACCCGGTTTGGCACATTTAGTCTGATTATACACATAACTACAATATGTTAGTAACTTCAACATCATGACAAGCTTAAGTGCACTCAAAATGTAGCTTCAGAAATGTGAGCCATCAGGAAATGTTTGCAGGCTGCTGAGAATGACCACGACATACGCTTCAAATTCAGGAAGGTGTGCTCTTGTTTAATCCCTGATACAGGGAATAAATTTGACTTTAATGGAAAACTACATGTATTTGTGAATGAATGGTGTTAGGATAAAATATGTTTTTTGCTATGCACCGTTGATCCTGACACAAAGTCAGATGGATTTAGGGTTCTGGCCCTCATTACGCCACTGCATTAAATCTTCCAGACAGCAGAGGGGACGTGACCCTTGGGCAGGATGGTTTTCTCAGCCATGCCACCGCGAATGTTACTGTTACCAGAGTGGATGGTCTTTTCACTGATCTCTTACTGCAATATCCATATTAAGCCTGGTGCAGCCTTATGATGGATATGATAGTGGCATTCAGGAGGCTTTTGTATGGGCAGATGAACAGGTAGGATTACACGCAGATGGATGGGATTAGTTTCATTAGGCATCATGCTTGGGACAGATATCACGGGCAGAACATGTTCCTGTGCTGTATTTTTCCATGTTCTATGGGACAACATGTGACATAGAACCATAGAACCATAGAACATTACAGCACAGAAACAGGCCTTTTGGCCCTTCCAATCTGTGCCGAACCATTTTTCTGCCTAGTCCCACTGACCTGCACCTGGACCATATCTCTCCATACACCTCTCATCCATGTACCTGTCCAAGTTTTTCTTAAATGTTAAAAGTGAGCTAGCATTTACCACTTCATCTGGCAGCTCATTCCACACTCCCACCACTCTCTGTGTGAACAGCCCCCTACCCCAATGTTCCCTTTAAACTTTTCCCCCCTCACCCTTAGCCCACGTCCTCTGGTGTTTTTCTCCCCTAGCCTCAGTGGAAAAAGACTGCTTGCATTCACTCTATCTATACCCATCATACTTTTATATACCTCTATCAAATCTCCCTTTATTCTTCTACGCTCCAGAGAATAAAGTCCTAACCTATTTAAACTTACTCTGTAACTTAGTTTCTCAAGTCCTGGCAACATTCTTGTAAACCTTCTCTGCACTCTTTCAACCTTATTAATAACCTTCCTATAATTTGGTGACCAAAACTGTACACAATACTCCAAATTCGGCCTCACCAATGCCTTATACAACCTCACCATAACATTCCAACTCTTATGCTCAATACTTTGATTTATAAAGGCCAGTGTACTAAAAGCCCGTTGTCTCCGATGTTTAAGTATTAAGAAAGAAAGCAATGATTCCCTCATCATAAAGGTGGCTCGGGGTAGAAATTTGTTTTGTGTTGAATGAGCTCAATGTGTGATGTGGACTGAGCAGAGCTTCTGAAATTCGGTTCCATTGAATCATGGGGTTAAACTTGAAATATCGATTTCCTTGTGGAAAGTTTACTATCTGACGTGCTTAGCATATATACCTGAGGGATGAGTTTCTGTTCTATTGTTTTCAGTCCTTTCTATAGCCTTTCTTTAAAGAACTATATTGTTTCCTTTTTAAGGTTATTGACAGAGTTATGTGTAGATTATCACCTACAGTCACATTTGCTTCAATATAACTCAGTAAAAATTGTCTCAATATGCACCATAGGGTCAGTTTTCAGGCAACAGACAGAATACTTGGTTAAAGAGGTAGATTTAAGCTATATTGTATCTTAAAGGAGGGTGAAGTAGGAGAGCAGAATGTGGAGTTTTGGGCCCAGTGATCGAAAGCATAGCTGCCAGTGCTTTCGTAATTTCCCCAAACTATAGCCAATGTCACTTAGTACCTCACTGTCAGTTCTATGTACTTCCTTCATGCCACAGATGGAGGCTTCCTGTTTCCACACATTCCTTGCTTGGTGAAGGGTTAGTAACACGTTATGTGAGAAGTTATAGCACAAGTAGCAATGTTCCCAGCCACTCTGTGTTGAACACATTTAGTTGAATCTTTTACATCTTTCCACAACATTCCACACAAGCTAGATCTGCCAGCTATTATTCCACCACAATGAAATCTTATGATGTTTTTCAGAAGCTCAACCATTCACACATTTCATACAAAGTGTTTATGCTTCTTACATTGGCAATTTAAGGCTTGGACTGTAATCATTCATTTTTACCCTGGCTGTGATGCTGACAAATCATCTTATCCTGGTATCATCTTGCCATCCAGACCACTGATGAGAGAGCTCGTCAAACAGTAGGGCTCCTTTATTTGACACGTCCAGTGTTTGAGATTTGACATGGTTTCATCAAGTAGAGAACAAATTTACTTGATTAATGGCAGTGTGCGATTAAAGAAAAGAAACTTTAGAGTGAAACTCAGGCTGGAATCTCATGCTGGGGTTCAAATGGCAGTTATGAACTTCCATAATTTACAATGACATCTGAATTCCTGCAATGAGGTGACTGCTTTGAATTTCTCTGAAGTACTTTATATTCTGTATATAATGCGTACAAGATGTCGAATATTAATGCCATTCTGTGTGGGAGGACATCGCAAGCGATCGCTCTGGCTGGAGGCTGGAACTATGCAGAGGTCTAAAAAGAGGAGAAGAGAAGCTGAGGCTTGCTTCTGAAGAAAAGCACACTCGCCGGAAAAACAGCACCAAGACAACACTGGAGGACAGCGCCTTCAAGTGCAGTCACTGCAGCAGAGACTGTCACTCCCGGATGGGACTCTACAGCCACAACAGACGCTGCTCTATCAACACAGACTGAAGCAAGACTTTCCAGGTACAGATCCATGGTCTCGGGAGACTAACGGATGCCACCACAGTGTGATCCTTACCAATCAGTAAAATGGAGGAATGGAAAAAGATGCACAGATCTTTACGGATTTCAGATTGAGAGCACTGAGACAAATGCTAGTCATCTCTTTTAAAAATATCTATATTTTTGCCAAATGTTGCACAAAACAGCAGTTTATGAAAACAAGTATCTGATGATTTTTAGAGTCTTCACATTTTGTAACTCGGGCTAAGACCTGCTGACTGAGACTGGTAGTTCTGAAGGGAACCATGCAGAGTGAAGTAAGTCCTGGGTTTCCACAGAGTTGCTCTAAGTGCGCTGCATTTGTCTTGTTGGCGCTGCCCAGCAAAACACCAACAAGATAGTCACTCCAAACCTTTGCCAGGTCAGAGCTGGGGATTCATTCATTTCAATGCATGAATAGCTAGTGAAAGGCTTATTTGATGTGGGAAAGATTGAGAAGCGAGTTGGAGAGATTCCACAGCATGGCTTTACCATCTAGTCCAAGCTTTTTTTTTAAGAGTGGATCTAATCTACAGGATGAATGGGAAACTGTTGAAAATCCATCAGCCACTCTCCAGAGCCTTCTTAACTCAAATCTTAGAGATTGAACTGAAGATGTCTGATGATGATTACATTTGTGCACGTTCATAGACTGCCCTTTAAGTCATCACTGATTCATTCCCTAAAGTATTAAACTTCACCAAGACAAAGGTACTCTCCTGAAATGACCTGCTGCTCAATAGCAGCTCAATAATAAAGGACTACAATAAATACCCTGAAGAACATTAGCCCATTTCTTTATGACTGGGAGCCATTTCTCAACAAAGATAGGCACTGGCACTGAATTTCACCTCGGCATTCAGTACACCAGTATAGTCTTTAGTTATTGGAAGGACAGAGTCCTTGAGGATCAGGACCTCAAACCTCTCACAAACCTTTTGATCTACTGTGATGGTTGCCTGGGATCTCTGCCCTTTTGTGTCTTTCTGAAACACAGATTCCCTACGCTGTCACCTCAAAGCACTGAACTAGGTAGATTAAATTAGCTTTATGTGTCACATGTCCATCGAAACATACAGTGAGATGCATTATTCGCGTCAATGACCAGCACGGTCCAAGGAGGTGTTAGGTGTTACTGGCAAGTGTTGCCATGCTTCTGATGGCAAAATGGCATGTCCACAACCTACTAACCCATATGTCTTTGGAACATGGGAGGAAGCTAAAGTACCTGGAAGTAATGCCCAGAGCCACATGGAGAAGGTACAAAGTACAAACTCTTTACAGACAGCGGTAGGAATTGTACCCTGATCTTACCGTTGGCACTGTAAAGCAGTCCTGATGAAGGATCTCAGCCTGAAACATCAACTCTTTATTTTCTTCCATAGCTGCTGCCTGTCCTGCTGAGCTCCTCCAGCATATTGTGTATGTTGGTCTGGATCATGTGTTCTCTTGTGTTTATGATTCTTTTATCAAGATCATGCCAGGCACATTCCCCCAAACTATCTGCCCAGCCATCCTGGCATGCATCTCTTGCCTCGACTGTGGCAGAATCTGTGAAACTCACTTTGGCCTCCTCAGCAACCCTGCCCACCCCAAAACCAAGGAAATGGAATGGATGCAAGTTATTCTCAATCTCAAGAGAGATTAAAAAGGCAAAAAAAAAATTGATAGCAGATGAAGCCCTGCTCCAGTCTTCTCTATTCTCCAAATTTGTAAGGGATGTTTGAGATTTGGGATTGGGGGTGGGGTTGCAAGTGCTTCACATTGAACCATCCGAGGCCTACTCTGCATCTTCATCTTTCTAGGCCTACTCCAGGGTGCAGAGGGTAAGGCAGACCAGATTTCAGAATCCCACCCAAGTGATGAGGGAAGCTAAAGGAACTAATTCAGCGTGTTGAGACAGGTTCACTAAGATCCTTTACATGGTAATCCAAGGGAGGAGTCTCTGATAGGTTCTTTCATTTGGCTGGGATTTAGATCTATAGTGGATGGGAAGCAATTAAAATGGCTGCACTTTGGTGAAAAAAGAATGATCTGGACAGGTCAAATGGCTTTTTTTTTATACATTCTTATATATCTTTGAAAGTGGGTGCTTTAAAGATCTTCAGCTGTTTTGCTGTCTTGTAAAATGTCCTTGTCAAACATTATTCCAGATTTACTTTAATATTTGCAGAACTGAAGTAGAAAGCTAAAAACATGTTCTGATTTTAGCTCAGTACAAAATTCATGGCAAATTAATGTGTCTGTCATAAATATACAGCATGGCGGTATGGTACAACAAAAATCAGTTGAACTATCGCTGCCAAAAAGTACACCTTGTCCCAGTGTATTTGCAAGGTCAGGGTTTATAAGATTTCATCAGATTGGGTGGTTTGTCGTAAGCTGTTTTCCTTGAACAAAATGCTTATCTTGGCTCTAAATTATTAATGTTTTCACAACATTTATGTCGTATCGCTATCTCTGTTGAAATATCTGTGGTATGTTCTGCTTTGTAGAAGGCTCCATGGCTAGGGGAAGGAAAGTAAGGAAACTGCTTTGCACATTGCAGTTTATCAGCACATACTTTAATGGGAATCATCAGCGATTCTGATGATTTGATAATCTTCAAAGTAAAATGAATAATCACGGCAATGAGAGATGCCCTTGATCCTGTCACACTACTCTGGTGGGGAAGGTGAGCTGCCTGGACACATCAACAAAAATAAATTCTTTTTGCATAGAAATGCAGGCAGCAGTAGCAGTGAATTTGATCCTGACCTTCACTGCTGTCTGCCCAACGTTTTTTATGCCACAGACCCCCCCATTAACTGAGAGCTTCCTGGTCCCCAGGTTGGGAACCCGTCTGTAGAATTTCTATCTTTGCACATTGTCTGCATGGGTTTCCTTTGGGTACTCTGATTCCCTCCATTATAGCAAAGACATGCTGGCTGGCTGGTTAACTAGGCATTGTATATTGATCTTACTGTGCAGCCAACTGCTAGAATTGAGGAGATGATAGGTATATGATTAGATTAGATTAGATTATGAGGACACGCAGTCCTCTTTTATTGTCATTTAGTAATGCATGCATTAAAAAATGATACAATGTTCCTCCAGTGTGATACCACAGAAACACGACAGATCAAGTCTGAAAAACTGATAAAAACCACATAATTATAACATCTAGTTACAACAGTGCAAGTAATACCGTAACTTGATAGAAGAACAGACCGTGGGCATAGTAAAAAGTCTCAAAGTCTCTCAAAAGTATATGAGCGAGTAAACTGAGATTAGTTTAGAATTATTGTATGTGGATTCTTAATGGTCAGCACAGCTCTGATGGGCTGAAGGGCCTGTTTCTGTCCTCTATGCTTTTAAAATAATTAGTATTTTCCTGTATTTATTTTATGTCTGTTTAATAAAATAAGATTTGCTCTGACTGTGAGAAGGGATATATTTACTCCAACCTTTTCCAGCCCATCCCCCCATGGACCCTAAACTCTCCCAAATTCACAAAGTTCTGATGCTTCAAAAGATTCTCCCGTCCTCTTTAAATGGTAATTTTTCATCTGTGATCAGAAAAGATATCACATTACGGCAAGCTGCAAATAAAACGAGGCATGATTGGTAAAGTCCAACAATAAAGCTACCTCTCTTTGTGTCTACATTTAAGGTGTAGTAGGAAAAGTCATTAATAAAATCTCTTTCCTGGGTGCACCAACAAAGAAGGAAATTATAACTAAGTAAACTTGACAATTGCATCTGATCAATGAAACTGATTAACAGAATTTTTTGAACAAAATGAGAAAACTTCTCAAAGGTTTATTTTAAACTATTTCTTTGATTTTAACCTCAGAAGAGAACCCTCTGTTGCACTGATGTAACATTTCCATTTTTCCCAACAGATGTTATTGTGACCTCTCACTGTGAGACTGTTACATCAGTACCAATTAACGTCAAAGTACTGTGGACTTATATGTACAAAGAACTACTGCCCAAACTCAATTCATTCACAGTCAAAGGGCCCTCAAGGAATGCACCACTGAAGTTTGTGCTGCCTTCAAACCAAAGTCCTTAGAGATAAAAGGGCAGTTTCATACTCTCTGGAGCCCTCACTTTACTGGTATTTACTGTGCTGTTGTTCTCAGTTCACTTGCCAATAGCTAGCAAACGGTGCGCTATGGTCTCGATAGGTTTTTAAACTAGAAATTCCTCTGAATCTCCAGAACTCACAGTGGAAAAGTTTACTTCGGGTGATATTAATGTAATGAAAATCAGGACAGATATACAATGGAAACTGAAACACAATGAATAGATACGTATGTTCACCCTATATTTCTACATCACATGAGGCCAGGCTTCAACCTCGATCATCTGTGTTGAGTTTGTTGTTGGGGTGGATCCTTTGGAAAACAGCCAGACTATTAGATTCTTCTTTTTGTTCCTTTGTGTGAGAGTAGTGACCTTCATGATCTAGTGAACCTGGATCCAGGTTCTCCATCTTCAATTGGCATTGACCTCCAGCACTGTCTACCTCCACTATTGTTATGTGACTGAGTATCTGGAGGGTCATCCGACTCCTTTCTGCTTTCTATCTCCTTTACTATTGGTCGTGAATCTGTGACCACGTGCTGCCCTGTCAGACAGATGAGATATAGAAGAAGCTCTCTTATGTAGACATAAAAGATTCTAAAAACATTATTTCAAAGAAGAGTAAAGGAGTTATCAAGAAATTTTGATTAATTTTCCTTTTAACACTCCTTGCTTACTCAACAACTTCGAGCTGGCCATCAACCTTTGCGACAAAGGGAAAAAATTGCGACATTATAACAATGATTACACTTTGAAATGACTTCACTGACGTACTGGGGTTGGGATGTCCTGGGTCTGGTAGGGACTGAAGGTAAACTCAAGAATTCCTTTTTCTTTCATGATGCAACTCCTCAGTTCAACTCTTTAAGAGGTGCAGATCACCTTTAACTCATGGTAGCCTTTGGGGATGATGATGCTCTGCTGAAGAGTTCAGCCAAGGAGATATGGGATTATTTCTCACTGAAAGTGTTCTAATTAGTGTAATTTTGTAGTTTTGCCAGCAATGCACTCTAGGTGCAGGAGCCTCTTAGCATTCTGATCCCATCCCATCCCTCCACACTTGTCCAATTTCAAAGACTATTAAATTGAATCCCCAATATTTTGGTAAATTTGACAAGTGCAAAGGCAAATTGCTTCTGTTAAACATTCACCAAACAATTTGGATAGCTGAGCTAAGTTCCCAGCATCCGGGACTTTGAGGATTGTTGTCAGTACAACATAAAGATCTCAAACCTCAATCCCAGCACTTAGTTCAAGGTCCACTTAGGTAGTAATGATCCCTCCTGTTTGCTTTGGAAACTTGGACTACCTAGAGCAGGCACCTCAAGGCCCTGTCACTGCAAAATCCTCCAGAACCTCTGAAAGGATGAGGAAAACCACATATGCCCTGTCCCAGGCCCTGGTACTCAGGCCCCAACTGCACTCATTCAGCTCCTTTGGGAAGGCAATGTGGTTTGCAAGACCAACAACTGATCCTTGAAACAGTTTCAACCTTTGTCACTGAAGAAATCACCAAATGGACAGAGGAAAAGAGTCAAGGATGTTCTCAAATACCCCAATTCCTGGAAATCCCTGGCCCATGACTGCTCAATGTAGAGAATACTTTGAGAAATTTGATGAGAGTGCCTGGAATCCTAATGTAAATGGCAGAAGGAATGGGTTGCCACCTAAACTGTCCAATTTGTGCAGGATATCACAGGTCTTAAATTGGCCTCATGAATCACTACAGCAGCCATGAAACTGAGGTAGAAATAAGTTATCCTCACCCTGAGAAACTTCCTGAGAAGAAAAAGGAAATTGAGAATCACAAACAAACAAGGTACTCAGAAACCAGACACAGGAAAAACAATGTCCTCTGAATCCGGGTTTCTAAAGAATTTTGAATTAGACCTAGTAGGCAGTACTGTAACATGGTGGATTTCCAGATGATCCTTAATTCAACATACTTGTACTGAGAAATCCAAAACAACACACATAAAATGCTGGAGGAACTCAGCAGGTCAGACAGCATCTATTTTGTGTGTGTTAGTTCAGGTAATATATTTATTTAAGCTTAAAAGATAAATGTCTCCTGGAATAAGCCTTTGGATCTGTGCAGGATATTGACTAGTACAATGACTTTTCTTTCTTCTTTCGTCTTCTTCACTCTTCTTCACAGAGTTAACTCCTCAGAATTAAAATTTAAACATTAAACAAATTGACTTCAGTTAGAGTCATAATGTCATAGCACACTACAGCTCAGAAGCAGGCCCTTCAGCCTCTCTAGTCCATGCTGAACTATTGCTCTGCCTAGTCCCAATCAATCTATACCTGGACCATAGCTCTCCATACCCCTCCCATCCATGTACCTATCCAAATTTCTCTTAAGTATTGAAATCAAACCCACATCCACTACTTCTACTGGCAGCTCTTTCCACACTTTCACCTCCTCTGAGTGAAGAAGTTCTGCCGCACGTTCCCCGTAAAAATGTCACCTTTCAACTTTAACCTACGACCTTTAGTCCTAGTCTCACTCAACCTCAGTGGAAAAAGCCTGCTTGCATTTATCCTATCTATATCCCTTGTAATTTTGAATACCTCTATCAAATCTTCCGTCATTTTCCTGCACTCTAGGGTATAAAATCCTAATCTATTCAACCTTTCCCTTTAACTGAGGTCAAATCCTGGCATAATCCTTGTAAGGATCTTAAGAATGAACATGATTCCTAAAACCTTTCTGATTTCTCACTAGTTGCTAGACATTTCTTAGATGAGATGCTAAACCGAGGTGGCTTCTGCTCTCTGAAGTGGATGCTGACAACTCAGTGGTGCTATTTTGATGAAAACCAGTTGAGTTTTCTTTAGCGTCCTTCACAGGGACTCTGACTGAATAAGCACATAAAGCAACCTTCTGCTCTTTACTATATTCTTGTTTGTTGGATCATGCTGTTTCTGTCTCAGCTGCTATATCAAAAGCACTTTATTGATAATATGCCACTTCTGAATGTTTTGAAGTTACAGAGGGTGCTATATAAATGCAAGTTCTTTAATCTACATATAAAATCCTTTGATGTTTTTCTGCAATGTCACAATTGGTACCTTTGACAGATTTAATTTTGTCTGTTCTTGTCTCCCTTAACAATACAATTGACATGACAGTAAATTAAAATAATTTCATCTCAAGATTCATTTGGCTAGGATTTATTCCTGTGCTTTATGACTTCATCTAAATCCCTCAACAAGATTACTTTCTTACGATCACTGGTATCCAATATTCTCCACATGATGCTTAACGACTTCTATTTTCCAGTGATAAACTCCGGATTATCACTTTATAAACTTTTTTACTGTGAACATAAGCACACCTTAACCATGTGAATGATTCTAAAATATTTAATTTTTAGTGGTTGTGGCTCCTGTGAAATGTGGGTGCCTTTGGAAACCTTGGCTTAGGTGTTGGTGCATAGATGTTGCAGAGGGAGCCCTTGAAGAACTACATGTCTTGTCAGCCACACATGATAACCAGGATCAGAATCAGATCAGATTTATTATCATCGGCATGTGTCGTGAAATTGTTAAGTTAGCAGCAGCAGTTCAATGCAATACATAATGTAGAAGAAGAGAGATAAATAAATAAATAAATAAATAAATAAATAATCAATTACAGTATAAGTATAATGAATAAATTAAAAATTGTGCAAAAACAGAAATAATATGTATTAAAAAATTGAGGTAGTGTTCACGGGATCAATGTCCATTTAGGAATTGAATGGCAGAGGGGACGAAGCTGTTCCTGAATCACTGAGTGTGTGCCTTCAGGCTTCTGTACCTCCTACTAGATGGTAACAGTGAGAAAAGGGCATACCCTAGGTGCAGGGTCCTTAATAATGGATGCTGCCTTTCTGAGACACAAGTAAAGTAAACCAAGGTAAACCAAATCCCTGACGAAAGGAAAATCAGGATTCAATTTAAATCTGGAGCAAAATTGAAGAGGATCCTTCAACTCACTTCGAAGTCACTTTAGGCTCAACAGCTAATTTATAACAAGAATTTGGAGCCAATGCAGACCCAGACTTGAACTGTTATTTTTGTTGCTCAATGCACATGGTAATTTAGTTGTCTTGCTCTGTTGATGGGAGCCTTGCTCATTGGCGAATTTAAAGGAATAATATCGATGACCCCTCATTCTGAAGTGGATCATTGAATGAGGCTTCCTCATGTTTATTTTTCTGATTTTTTCTTATGACCTAGAAGGGCGTTCAGCACATCAAGTCCATGCTGACTCTTAGGAGCAATCTTATCAATATTATTCACCCTATTTATTCCCTGTAATCTATTCTCTCTTATCTGTCCATTTTTTTGATTGTGATTCTCTTTCACTTGGGGTTAACTTACATAACCAATTATCCTGCAAACCAGCAAGTCTTTGGGATGGCGGCACAGTGGCATAAAGAGTAGAGCTCCTGCCTCACATCTTCAGTGTCTCAGGCTCAATACCGACCATGGGTGGAGTCTGCATCTTCTCCTGACTACGTTAGACTCCGCCATCTCAAAACTGTGCAGGTTATTTGGTTAATTGGCCACAGTAAGCGTCTAAGTACTATTGAATCTGAAGGAACTTAAGTGTCTAAGTAAGTATGGAACCTGAGGAAACTTAATGGGGAACAAGCAGAGAATAAGAAAGGGATCAATGTTGTACTGGCATCAGTGGGTGTTTGGTAGTCAGTGGCTGCAGGGCCTTTTTTGGTGCTTTATAACTTAGTGGCTCTATGGCATGACTTTGAATTGACAGAACAGACATGCAAATTACTGTTGTAGTATAAATGAATATACCGAAAGCACACATATTTCGACCTTTATGCTAATAACCTGTGATACTGTAGCATTTTAATCATTGCAGATAAAAATCACAAAGCCCTTTTTCAATATATGGGACCTCAATGTTACCAAACCTCATCTCCCCTCGTGTTTGACCAGTACACCATGCAAATAAAGATCAGACACTACATCTGCATTAGGTTCCAGGAGACTGCTCACTCTGTTAATCTGCCTTCACCCCTACGTGAGGCTTCTTAGGGCAATGACATTTAGTTATTCTACCGTGCTTGAATGAAACAGCGATCCTCGACTGAAACAGAATGGATGTGCTTTTTTTTCAGAGAGAGGTGGGCTTGATACATACTCCTTGAGCAACTGTCCCCTTCTTTGCTAATATTATTGTCAGGAGATCAATGGCAGTTCTCTAGATCCTCTTAGCAATAACAGAGTAAACCCTAAAAATGTGAAAAGAATTATAAACTACAGAAAGCCACATTTATAATGATTTCCACAAGAGGCAGAGTCACAAGTCGCTATTTAAATCCAGATACAGGGGCCAGCGATTTCGTATCTGTGTAAGTGTTGGAATGGTTGAACCAAAAGAGGAACTTCGGCACAGCACATTTCTAGTTTAAAGCAATTGAAAAGAGACTCAACAATTGCATGGACTATTTTTTATGAGTGTTTAGATATTACAGAAACCTGAATTTAAATTTAGTTTATTTGGTAATGTAAAGATTTTTCCTTCTTGTGTATAGAAAGGATCTAAGTAATAAAGCCAATTCAATGCTGTGTGACATATAAAAAAAACATGTATTCTTATGGCATCTCTCACACATCTTTCAGGATGTCCTAGACCACTTTGTAGGCAATAAAGTACTTTGTAAATGAGTTTGTAATGTAGGAATTGCAGCAATTAGCTTAGCAAAGTGACGGGGGACCTTAATGTGGCATCCATCATTAAAGTTCTCCCGCCATCTAGGACATCATGCTCCCTTCTCAGTGCTGCCATCGGGAGCCTGAAGACACACAATGTTTTAGGAACAGCTTCTTCCCATCCACCATCAGATATCTGAATGGACAATGAACCCACGGACACTACTTCGCATATTTTAACTCTCTTTTTGCTCTGCTTACTTAATTTTTAGAAATATGCATATTCCATATTGTAATTTATATTTATGTATTGCGCTGCACTGGTGCCGCAAAGCATCAGATTTCATTACCTCTATTAGTGATACTAATAGACCTAATTCTGATTCTGAAGGTTCCATAAACAACAAATCATAGAATCATGGATTCATAGAACACTACAGCTCTGAAACAGACTTTTCAGCACCTGGATCATAGCTCATTATACCCCTCCCATCCACGTACTTATTCAAACTTCTCTTAAACTTAAGATCTGTTTCTGGATATATTAATTGAGGAATAAATTGAGGGAAGGGTATTCTTCTTTAGACCACAAATCCAGCATGCGAACAGGCCCTTTGGCCTATCATGTTCACACCAACCAAGATTCCTGCCTAAGCTAGTTGCAATTGCCTGCGTTCGGCCCATGTACCTCCGAGCCTTTCCATGAATAGCTCCAAGGGATCTGCTATGTCCAACTGAGAGATCAGACGGGGGATCTGGTTTAATGTCGTATTAGAAAGGCTTCTGGTGTAATCCTTCTATGTAGTGGGAGTTGATTCTGGATGATAGGTTCCCTTACAAGGTCTCTGAAGCTCTTATAGACAGGTCTAATTAGGAGCAGCTGTTTTACTAGTTACATCCCTGGGCTTAAGTTCAATAATTCTGGAAGTAGCTTCAGCTATTTTGGTGAACTGTCTTAAATGATAGAACTAACACATAGTATTTTTTTTATGTTCAGTGTGATCCTTAGAATGCATGTGACTTCAACCAAAGAGGAAAATAAAACAAATATGCACTGGACTTTTTTTCCAACTCTAAGTCCTATAATATTGTTCCTCAAGTTACAGAAATAACTTTAAATTTGGAGTAATGCCCACAGCTTCTGGGCTAAAGGTATGACTACAGAGTTGTTCTCAGTTTCTTAAATGCTGAAACAATATTTTGATCACAAAGTTTTAATGAGCTATAAACAAGTAAGATTTGAACAAGGCTTTTATTATATTGGTTGATCCTATGAGAAGGGATCTATAAATAAAACAATTTCAGATAGCTCAGGGACCTTAGTACAGATTGGCAGGCATTAAACAGAGAGGAACAGATCTCAGATACCATGTTTGCAAACTTGTCGGTTCTCAATGGGCAAATTTCACCAGTCCTGGATGTATTTGCACAAACCCACCTTTGGATGGTTTTGATTAAGGATGGCATTAGCAAATCAAATCATTAAATATAGTGGCAAATAGTAGCAGAAAAGGTTTGAAGACCAAAAGAGGACTAAGGTTAAAGAAAATATTTTCACAGTCAGTGGCTGTTAACATGTATTCATTTTCCCCAGTGGAAATAAAAAAAAATACTTTAAAATTCACTGAAGTTTTAAAGAATTTCCATGCAGTAGACTTAAGTAGACATTAAAAGTTATAATCTAAACTCCATTGTTAATGATCACAAAGTTTTTTAAACATTAGCCTATTTGTACTCTGATAAATAATAAATGTAGAGGATGTTTGATTACAGATTACATTAAACAAATATTGACGGTGTTTGAGGGTAATAATTGTAATCTAATGAATAAGAATGATCAAAAAACACAAGTTCCTCAGTACCTCAGATGTTATACACTCAAGGACTTGTAAACCTCAGGCAGCTATAATTTACCCAAGACCTTCAAAATATCAGTCAATATTTAGTTTAGGAAGTTTCTGAGAAAAAACTTTGTGAAGTCATCCTGAGAATAGGTTGACCCACTGAATACAGTCCACAAGCTATTTTTCTTCATAGACTTCAGTCAGGAAAAACAGTTCTATGCTAACTAGTACTCAAACATTTTGTGATCTTTTCATTATCTATTCCCTCCACTGTAAACACACAGATCATATTTTCTGCCAGTGTTTTGGCTAGTCACTTAAAGATGGAATATTGTGAAGGACAGGATCATTCTATCCCATTGACTTTGAAACTTTATGGTTACATAAACTGTGTGTGGAAAGGGTGTCCAATCTTTTGTCTTTATAGGCTACATATATTTACAACAAGCCGCATATAAAGATGAAAACCACAGTCCTATTAATTGACATGTTTCTGTAGTTGCTAATCCAAATAGATTTTGATGTCTTGTACACCACATAAACTTATGGAAAGTAGGCACTTAACCCAAAACCTCCTAATTGGTCTATTGCAAAACATACCGCCAAAACTGATGCTACAGCCTTGCCCTTTCATTATAGCCCTGTAGCTTCCTCCAATTTAAAGTATTTATCCAATGTTCTCTTAGAAGTTGCAATAATATCTGACTCAGCCTCTCCCTTTGGCACCACATTTCAGGTTTCAACAACAATCTAGTTAAAAAGGTTCATCTCAACTTTTTGTTATGGACATCCAATGGAAGAAGTATTCATTCCTGTTTACTGCAGGCACAGAAGAACCTTTGGTCATAGCTTTTGGATTACAATTATCAAAATGTTTGATAATTTTTGAAAGCTCTATCAGATTTCTTTATGCCTTTTTATCGATGAAGTGATCTTAGGTCTTCTCTCCTTATTATAGTTACTGACTTTAGATGTTGTCTTCATGAATCGATGTTGAACAAGCTTCATGGATTTAATTCTCTTTCTTTAATTAGGTGCCCAAATGCTGCAACTATTACCTTAACTGTGGCATCTTTAGTTGATGGTACATATTTATCATGACCTGCTCACTTCTTGTTCTCAGTTTCTTGACTTAAAAAAAACCTAAAATGCTCTTGGTCATCTGTACTTAACATAATGTACATCACTGAACACATCAAAAGCACCTTCTGAAACTCTGGTTGATCCACAACACTCCCTTTGGTAATCCAATTCACTTCTTCGAAAGCTCAGGTAGGTTCGTCAAGTAACTTCACTTTATGAAATTCTCACAGCCTGCTCTTGATTAAAGTTTAAATTTCTCTATCTACTGTCTCTATACTCATGACTGTGTGGCTAGGCACGGCTCAAATGCCATTTATAAATTTGCTGATGAATCTCACTTGGCAGAATATCAGATGGTGAGGAGGAGGCATACAACAGTGAGATAGATCAGCTGGTGGAGTGGTGTCTCAACAACAATTTCGTACTCAGTGTCAGCAAGACCAAGGAATTTATTTTGGACTTAAGGAAGAGGAAGTTGTGAGAACACACACCAGTCCTCATTGAGGGGTCAGTAGTAGAAAGGGTGAGTGGACTCAAGATCTTGGGCATCAACATCTCAGAGGATATATCATGGCTCCAACACATTGATGCAATCACAAAGAATATACATGAATAGTTCTATTTTGTTAGGAGTTTTAGGAGATTTTGTATGTCACTAAAGACTGTTGCAAATTTTCTACAGATGTAAGGTGGAGAGCATTTTAACTTGTCCTGGTGGTGACTCTGTTAGTAAAAAATGAAATAAAATCCTTAGAGAGAGGTGACATAGGAATGGAAGATCCTATGGGTAGAGTTAAGAAAATGCAAGGACAAAAAGACCCTGATGGGAGCTTTATACAGGCCTCTGAACAGTAGGCAGGATGTGGAATACAAATTGAAATGGGAGATAGAAAAGGCCTGTAAAAAGGGGTAATGATATGATAGTGATGAGGGATTTCAATATGCAGATAGGTTGGGAAGATTAGGTTGGTGCTGGATCCCAAGATAGGGAATTTGAAGAATGCCTATGAGATGGCTTTTTAAAACAGCTTGTAGTTGAGCTCACTAGGTTAATGGCAATTCTGGATTGGGTGTTGTATAATAAATCAGATTTGATCAGGGACTTTAAGGTAAAAGAACCCTTGTGATGCCTTGATCATGATGTGATGGAATTCACCCTGTCATTTGAGAGGGAGAAGATAGTCAAATGTATCAGGATTCCAGTGGAATGGAGGGAATTACAGAGGTATGAGAGAGGAGCTGACCAGAGTTGATTGGAAGGGGACACTAGCAGGGATGACAGCAAAGCAGCAATGGCTGGTGTTTCTGGCAGCAATTCAGAAGGTGCAGGATAGATACATCTCCAAAATGAAAAAGTATTCTAAAGGGAAGATGAGACTAACATGGTTGACAAGGGAAGTCAAAGGCATCATAAAAGGAAAAGAGAAGGAATATATTAGAGCAAAAAAATAGTGGTAAGTTACAGGATTGGCAAGCACTTAAAAACCAACAGAAGGCAACTAAAGAGCTACAAGGAGAGAAAAGATGACAAATCAAGGTAAGCTAGGCAATAATATAAAAAAGTATTTTCAAATATACAAAGAGTAAAGGACAGGTGAGAATGAATAGTAGACTACTGGAAAATGATGCTGGAGAGGTAGTAGTTGGGGACAAATAAATAGCAGACAAAATTAATAAATATTTGGCATCATTCTTCACTGTGGAAGACCCCAGCAGCATGCCAGAAATTGAAGAATGTCAGGGGGGGAAGTGAAGGTAAATAAGTCACCAGGACATGATGGACTACACCTCAGAGTTCTGAAAGAGGTATCTGAAGGGATTATGATGGCATTAACAGCGGTCTTTCAAGGATCACTAGATTCTGGAATGGTTCCAGGGGACTGGAAAATTACAAATGTCATTTCACTCGATTGCCCAGTGGCACTTACACCACAGTGATGGAGTGTTTTGAGAGGCTGGTGTTGAAGTATATATGCTCCTACCTCAGTGGCAACTTCGATCCGCTCCAATTCACCTATTGAAGCAACAAGTCTAGAGCAGAAGCTTAATTTTTGGCTCTTCACACAGCCCTGGAACACTTGGACAGCATAGATGCATACATCTGGATGCTCTTTATCAATTACCGCTCAGCATTTCACACCGTCAACCCCTCTAAACTAACCAGTAAACTCCAAGACCTGGGCCTCAGCACTCCCTTGTGCAATTGGATCCTGGATTTCCTCACTTGTAGACCCCAATCAGTTTGAATTGGCAAAAGCATCTACTCCACAATCTCCATCAGCACAGGAGCACCACAGGGATTATGTGTTTAGCCCCTGCTCTACTCACTTTACACTCTTTGACTGTGTGGCTAAGTACAGCTCCAACACCATGTTCAAGTTTGCTGAAGACACCACTGCTGTGGGCTGTATCAAAGGTGGTGATGAATCAGCATACAAGAGGGAGATTGAAAATTTGGCTGTGTGGTGTAATAGCAACAACCTCTTACTCAATGTCAATAAGACCTAGGAACTGATAGTAGACTTCAGGAGAGGAAGCCCAGAGGTCCATGAGCCCGTGATTATCTGCACTTGCACAGTTTGTTTACAGTTTACAGTGGCTAATGTTTACAGTTGCTGTTCTATAGTTTTGTTAAGTATGCCCACAGAGAAAGAATCTCAGGGTTGTATGTGGTGACATGTATGTACTCTGATAATAAATTTTACTTTGAACTTTGAAGAAGGGAGGGAGGCAGAAGAAAGGAAATTATGGGCCGCTTAGCCTGACTTAAGTGGTTAGAAAGATGTTGGAGTTCATTATTAAGGATGAGGTTTTGGAGTACTTGGAGGCATATGGAAAAGTAGGCCAAAGTCAGCATGGTTTCCTTATAGGGAATTCTTGACTGGCGAATCTAATGGAATTCTTTGAGGAAATAACAGGCAGAATAGACATAGGAGAGTCAGTGGGTGTTGCTTACTTTGATTTCCAGAAGACTTTTGCCAAGGTGCTTCATATGATGCTGCTTAGCAGGGAAAGATACAGGCATTGATAGAAGATTGGCTAATTGGCAGAAATAAAGGGAGTCTTTTCTGGTTAGCTGCCATTGACTAGTTGTGTTCTGCATGGGTTGGTGTAGGGGTCACTTCTGTTCACATTATATGTCAATTTGGATGACAGAATTGATGACTTTGTGGCTAAATTTGCGGGTGATACAAAAATAGGTGGAGGTGCAGGTAGTATTGAGGAAGCAGGGAGTCTGCAGAAGGACTTTGGCACATTGGGAGAATAGGCAAAGAAGTGGCAGATGGACTATTGTGTAGAGAAGTGTATGGTCATGTACTTAAGGGGAAGGAGTAAAGGTGCAGACTATTTTCTAAATGGCGAGAAAATTCAAAAATCAGAGGTACAAAGGGACTTGAGTCCTCATGCAGAATTCCCTAAATATTAGCTTGCAGGTTGACTCAGTGTAAGGAAGGCAAATACAATGTTAGCATTAATTTCGAGAGGACTAGAATATAAGAGCAAGGCTGGATTGCTGAAGCTTTGTACTGCATTGTTCAGACCACATGGAGGCTTGTGAGCAGTTTTGGGCTCCTTATTTAAGAAAATATATACGGTCATTGGAGACAGTGCAGGGGAGGTTCATGAGAATTATTGTAAAAATGAAAGGGTTAACATATGAGGAGTGTTTGATAGCTCTGGGCCTGTACTAACTGAGGTTCAGAAGAATGAGGGGATATTTGATTGAAACCTATCGAATATTGAAAGGTCTGGGTGGAGTGCATGTGGGTGAGTCTAAGACCAGAAGGCACAGCCTCTGAATAGAGGAACCGCCATTTACAAGAGAGACAAGGAGGAATTTCTTTAGCCAATCGTGAATCTATGGAATTCATTGCCGTGGATGGCTGTGGAGGCCAAGTCATTGAGTAAAGTTGAAGCGGAGGTTGATAGTTTCTTGATCACTCAGAGCATCAAAAGTTACAGGGAGAATGCGAGAGATTGAGATAGAAAGGGATAACAAATCAGCCATGATAGAATGGCAGAGCGGACTCTATAGGTCGAATGGCCTACTTCTGATCATGTCTTGTGATGCAATTCAGCCTTGTATGGAACCTCCAATACACAAGATTGAAAGAGGCTGCAGAGGGTAGAAGACTCAACCACTTTCATCATGGGCACAACCCTCCCTTCCACCAAGGACATCTTTAAGTGGCAGTTCCTCAAGGAGGTGGCAACCATCATTAAAGATCCTCATACCCTAAATACGCTCTCTTTATTTCACCACCATCAGAGAGAGAGAGAGCACAGAAACCTAAATACACACACTCAATGTTTTAAGAACAGCTTCTTCTCTTCAGCCATCAGATTTATGAATGGTGCATGAACCTATAAACCCTACCTCATTATTTGTCATTTGCACTATTTATTTATTTTGTAAGTTAGAGTACTTTTATGTCTTTACATTGAACTACTGTGAAAAAACAAATTTCACAACAGATGTCACTAATAATAAGCCTAATTCTGATCTTCATTGATTTTATGAGATCATGAACTTTGTGTTTGCTCATTGAATCTAAGTAACAGTCAAAAGTCTAAAAGCAATGTTGGCTAAATCAGTGATTCCACAGATGTTGAACAGCCAAGCCATCCAGTATAAAAAGTGAAAAAGAAGGATGCACCAGAACTTGAAAGGCTCTTTTGTCAAAGCTCTGAAACTGCAGATCAGACACACTTTATTCAGGAAGTCAATAGGACTGATCTTGATTCCTTAATGTGAGATGTATCTAAACACATTGACCAGGGGAAGAAGTGCTGAACCTCAACTTTGAGCTTCATTCCCGCTTTGGGAAATTTAATAGGAACACTAATTGCAGTGTTTTTCCAGCTGCCACTCCATTTTTCAAAAGTCGAAACACATTTAAACTGTTCATTACGGCGAGAGTTTTGAGACCCAGTGGTAGGCAGAAACTTGGTGGGGGCAGTTTAAAAGGAACACGTCAATTACTTACAGAATTCCCACTCTATAAAAATTTTAGGACCATTAATTTTGCTTGTGGGGGGTGAAGTGCCCACCTTAATCAGTAGGGAGCTTTAGTTGTGTATGAAAATCATGTTCCTAGTCCATTAAGAGCTCAATTGCCTCTTAACCACGCTCTGAATGGGGCATTTACTTAAATAACTTAAGGAGGCACAAAAAAATCAGAAGTCAACTTCATCTCTCGGTTTGATGTAGAGTATTTGTCTCCAGTTCCTTTAGGCTCTCCCGCACCCACCAATGCCTGCCATTTTCCACGAGATGTAAGTGTTCTCCCTGCACGCTGTGAACAAGATCCATCAAGAAGCTGCCTCTTTGTGCCCACTTTGAAAAGACTGCACACAGACAGGAGGTAAATAAAGCCAAGGAATTAAAAGAATGATTTTGGGCGAGTTTGCTCAATCCACAATAGCAACCACCACTAGTATTCCCCACCACCTCTGTTCCATGTGGTCTCCAGTTAAAATCCACATTAAAACATCACAAAACCCAACACAACTAGTAAAGAGTTAAAGAGCAGTAAATTTATGTAATGCAGTTACATGGGAAAATGGGAAACTGCATAAATATGGAAAATCTGTCAGACATAGGAATCAAATGCAATTATCAATTTTTTTTGTATTTGGCAGTGACTGCATATGGAAATATTTAATCCTAGGATTTAAAAAGCTCTTCAGTATTCCCCCATATGTAAAAAATCTTTTCAATTAATGATAATTTTCTTCAGCCGAATGTCAACCCTGTTTTACTTATTAACAAAGTGGCTGGGGTTTTAGTGTCATTACTAAATGACAGAGCAAATGTAACCAGGTGGGATAGCGGTAATGGGTTTCAAGATTTCATGAGTTTCTGAATCTGACTGGGCTTTACTGAGCCCCTCACAATCATCAAGATTGTGCTACGTCCAAACACACTGCTTTAAACAGCGGTTTAGTGAGAAGATAGACATACTTCATCATAAATTAATTTCTGTTTTTATAACCATTCTTTCATGTTTCACTACTTTTAAAACTGTCAGCTTTCCTTGTGATAAAATTCTACAGGATGGTGTAATGCATGACATTATTTGTCTCTTTAGTGCTACTTTTGCTTTGAATTTCACAAATTGTGCTTTTTAGTGGTGCATCTTGTTTAATTGATTAATTTTCATTTCATGGATTTCTTTAGATTTGTCAAGGATTTTCCCTGAATTGCTCTTTGTATTTGCAACTTGTCCTATTGCTTCTTTTTCTGTTTATGAAAAACAATATAATATGGCATTCTTCTCTTTGGTCTCTGGTGAGACCAAACCTTCAATTTTGCTCTCTGTTTAGCATAGTTATCAGTTAAAGTATTTGATAAATTCATTTATTCAATTTGCTGGAGAAATAGACAGGTACATTTTCCCACTGTTTTAGTATGAACAATAATTAAAGTTCAAAGTACGTTTATTATCAACATACATATATGACACCATATACTACCCTGAGATTCATTTTATTACAGACATTCATAGTAGCAAAAAGAAATACAATAGAGTTAATGAAAAACTCTACAAGAAGACGGACAGTCGAACAATGTGCACAATAAGACAAACTTTGCAAATACAGAAAATATCAAATAATAATCATAATAGTAATAATAAATAAGTAAATAAATAATACTGAGAACATGAAATGTAACATTCTTGAAAGTAAGTCCATAGGTTGTGGAATAAGTTCAGTGTTGTGGTCAATGAAGTTATCCATGCTAGCTCAGGACCCTGATGGTTGAAGGGTTGACGTACAAACTTTAATAACAGGTCACATCCCATCAACACACACATAATGCTGGAGAAACTCCGCAGGCCAGGCAGGATTTATGGAAACAAATAAAGAGTTGATGTTTTGGTCTGAGACCCTTCATCAAGGCTGAAAGGGGAGGGGAAGTTCCCAGAATAACAAGGTGGAGGGAGGGGAAAAGGACAAGCTCGAAGGTGATGGATGAAGCCAAATGGATGGGAAAGGTAAAAGGCTAGAGAAGAAGGAATCTGATAGGAGAGGAAGGTGGACCATGGGAGGGAGGGAAGAAAGAGAGATACTGGGCAGAGGGGTGATAGCCGGCGAAGAAAAGAGGTATGAGGCCAGAATGGGGAAAAGAAGAAGAGGTAAGGTGGAGGAGGAAAAATTACTGGAAGGAGAAACCAATATTAATAATCAGGTTGGAGGCTAACTGGATGGAATATGAGGTGTTGGTCTCCACCCTGAGAGTGCCCTTATTGTGGCAGAAGAGGAGGCCATGGACCAACATGTCAGAATGGGAATGAGGATAGGAATTAGAGTGGCTGGCCACTGGGAAATTCCACTTTTTGCAGTTAGAGGCAGGAGCTCCACAAAGTGGTCCCACAGTTTACACTGGGTCTCGCCAATGTAGAGGAGGCCGCATCGGGAGCACCAGGTACAATAGATGACCCCAGCAGATTCACAAGTGAAGTATTGTCTCACCTGGAAAGACAGTTTGGGACCAGGAATGAAGCTGAGGGAAGAATAGGCAGGTTTAGTGTATGGGCATGGGCATGGAGGCTCATGGGGTGGTAGGTGAGTCCAAGAGTAACTCTATCTCTGTTAAGGTGGTGGGAAGACGGTGTGAGCTCAGATGCCTGAGAAATGGAGGAGATATGGGTGAGGGCAGCGTCAATGGTGGAGAAAAGGAAACTCCATTCTTTGAAGAACGAGGACATCTCTGATGTCCTAGTCAGGTTTTTGTCTAGGTTGTCTCCAACCTGATGGCACAAACATTGATTTCCCCTCCCCCTTCTCTCTGCTTCTATTCCCCACTCTGGTCTCTTAACTATTTTCCTCACCTGCCTAACACCTCCCCTGGTGCCCCACCTTCTTCCCTTTCTCCCCGGATTCACTCTCCTCTCCTATCAGATTCCACCTTCTCCAGCCCTTTACCTTTCCCACCCACCTGACTTCACCTATCATGTCCTAGCTTGTCCTCTTTCCCCTCCCCGCACCTTTTAATTCTGGCATCTTCCCCCTTCCTTTCCAGTCCTGATGAAGGGTCTTGACCCAAAACGTTGACTGTTTATTCATTTCCATATATGCTACCTGACCTGCTGAGTTCCTCCAGCATTTTGTGTGTGTGTTGCTTTGGATTTCCAGCATCTGCAGAATCTCTTGTGTTTAAGGTTACATCCCATGTCATCTTATGGAACATCAATCATCAAAAAGTCAAGTTAAAAAAGCAGGTGTCAGGTGCTGATGTTAAATCTCAGATGCATTGCCAGCAGTTGAAAGGGTTGGGGTTGTAGGAGGTGGATTCGGTAGAGCATGGGAAATATACCCAGCAGCTCCTTTGGTGGGTTTTAAAATCATCTCGATCATTAGTATTTTACCCCTGTGCTTGTTTGTCCGACGTGTGGCAGTGGTTCTGATGAGTTCTCACATGATGCAATCCCAGCTGAACGTTTACAAAGCCAAATCAAATATGGACTTCAGAGGACTTTGGAACGAGTACAATACTTTGCAGATGCTCAAAAGAAACTGCACCGTGGCTTAGTAACAACTTGCTAAATGCAGTGTCATGTCCCTGCAATGGGAGGAACAAATTTGCTAACGCCTAGAATACATGGACGTAGATAGTCTAGGTCAACACCGGAATTCTGGGCAAGAAGCACTTTGAAAAGCAAAAATGATGATCTAATCAGGTCAGAAAAGGTGAGTAAATTTGCACAGTAACATCTAGCTATGCACTTCACCTCAGTGCTCCCATTGCCTTCTGTAGCTTATTTCATCACATTATGGCATACACTGAATGACCTTGCAAAAACACTCATTCTTCACTTTCTATGCAATTCCTCAAGCCTTCATCTGTACGTCCAACACAGCCACTCACCTTCATTCTTATGCATGCTCTTCTTGATTATCACTATCATAACCACGCTCCCTTTATCAGTTTAACATTCCGCCTGAGTATTTTGGTGTATGTTGAAAGGTGCATCTGACAGTCATGAAGAGGCTGTGTGCAAGCAACACTAAGTACTTCAGTCCCAATGCCGGCGGGGTGGATCTGACCAAATCAAACAGAGACTTATAAAGTGAATTGAGCTGGAGAGGCGAAGAGTTTTGGAATTGCAAATTCAGATCTGAAGAACCAGATGGCAAGCGCTGCTGTGGATTGTGAATGCAGAAGAGGGAAACAGAGAGGCTGAAGAGCTGAAAAAGGCTGCAGTGAGCTCATCCAGCAGGCAAATTGATGCAGGAGTAAAGGGTTAAACTATGTCCACATTCTTGTAGAAATGTGAAAGTGTTTAAGGGATGCTATTAACTAGACTGAATATTGAGTGAGTTTGAATTACATCTTAAGTAAAGTAACAGAAGGAAAAGTCATATTAAATTCATAAAATACTTGAATACATACAAGAGAGAAAGAGAGTATGTGAGAGAGGAGGGAAGGAGAGGAAAGAGAGAGGGAAGGAGGGAGTAAGATGAAGAAAGAATGGAAATACAGAGATGGGGGGGGAGAGAGAGAGAGAGAGAGAGAGAGAAAGAGACAGTTAGAAACCAGGAGATAGAAGCAGAGAGAGAAAGAATCAGAGAGAGAGAGAGCGAGCAAGAGAGCAAGGGAGAGATAGAATAAGAGAGAGAGAAGCAGTAATTGCAAAGGAATTTAGCCCATGCCAGCATGAGCTTCAGTACCCAGTTGTTGCATCTATTATGGTAACCAGAACACTGGTTGTCACTCCCAGTTTTCTTTGACCGCATGTCTTTTCCTGTCTGCTCTGATGCATCTCATGTAGACCACAAAGCACTGCAAAAACACACAGCATTGAAAACAGATGGCAATGGTAGCCAGCTGCTGGTGTCTAAGCAAAAGTACTTCACTTACAGAAACCTATGTGGCAATCAATGGCTCACATGACCATATCCTCCCACTTTCCACCAATCATCCCAGCAACAAAAAAAAATCATTAGCAGTACCGATGGCCACTATGACTACCATGAAAGCTCTTGTAATGTTTATACAAATGTTTTATTAATTAAAAATTCTTTTTAGTTTACTGCACATAATTCTTGAGTCTTTATTGAACCCAGATCCCTTTGCGATTGGTTCGTTTGCACATGAACATTAAGATGGTCCCACTACACTTCTTATAAAAAGCCAAGATAAGATGTGTGGGTTATTGATTTTGTTTAAACCATCTTTGGTTTGGGGAAGTGAAAACATTGTAGCCACTATAACATTTTCAGCTTAATGGGAAAGCAGTTTCTAATTTACTGAAGAATTCTTGGGATATTTTGGTGGTAGTTTTCATTATACAAAAATAGTTTGCAGTGGTAGTTTCACCTACTGGTTGGAAGGAGACACTACAACTTACTTCATTTGACGAACTCCAGTGAAGTCAGAAGAAAAGAAAATAATAGGTTGCAATAATTTTTTTTTCAGATTGTTATGCAGTATTTAAAATAACTCCCTGGATTTTCCAGAAAACCTCTGTACATTTGGAACTTTTATGGAAGCAGTTAACAATGTCGAGTTTCAGAAAATGCACACATTATTTATGGCACAATCCAGTTCTCGAGGCTGAGGCAGAAAAGATACATGAAATATCTCCACTGTCTACTTATCTAAATTATTTTTGACTTGCACTAGACAAATTTGTCCATGAGTAAGTGCTGAGGGTGACCTCCTAAATCTTCATTTTGACCCTCTCAAGTGTAAAGAACATGGGGTCAGAACAACTCTCACTTTTCAATTGTTAATGTAAGTACCGACATTCAGATCAATACTTCTCCTGACACAGGTAACACTTAACTACACGTGCAGCAAGTCTGCATTCCACCAGGCTCTTGATATTTCCTTACAATTCCAGGAGACCTACATAGATACTAGCTCCAAATGAACTAAACAAATGTTATCAAACAAAAAAACAGGACACAAGGTTAACTAAAATCCCTCATCAACTTGATTTTGGAAAATAGTCATGAAGCAGTCAAAACCATTATGCCAAGAAGTACAAATGGACATGAAGCGACAATGCAGCAAAAGAATAAATACTTCTCTTTTTGCTTGTGCTTTAAATTATGAACCACTCATTAATTTCTATTAAGATTTGGCACTGTAGTCTCAATTTATTAAAGTGACAATTCATTATATTTCGATGCAAGTCCAGTCAAAGCTCCATTTTTAAGTTATCATAGTGAAAATTTAATGCTCATAACTGATTTTATGATGTTGTACAATTCTTTTCAGAAACATAGAAATACGACAAAGACTTAATCACCTATTGCTTATTGAAAATTAAATAAAATGCATTTCATCATTAAGCAATAAATTAGTCTCAAGAACAATGGTTATGATTATAAAATCAAACATATGAACATAGTCAGACAAATCTAACACCTAGTATACCTGGAAGCCAGTGAGAAGTCAGTACAGTGAATGGTGAAAATCACTCCCCCTCCACCCACAAAAAATTCTGATCTTATCTTTATTGTCACCCTGCTGTTTCCCACCATTTAATTTTTAAAAGAAGTCGGCCAGTTGATTAGAATATGGCACTTGTGAGGCACGCTTACAATCTGATAAAGACATATGCAAGTGATTGAGATGAGTAGGTTCACAGACTGCTACACGGGCAGACAGACAGACAATGACTTCCAACACTCCAGAGAATTAAAAAAAATCCTGCAGGAATTTGAAATGTTCCTGCAGCATCTACAAAGGTCATTAAAAACATGGCAAACCTTGGAGTAAATTCCGTTACCTGGTACAAATTTAAAAAAGGCTTGCTGAATAACTCTGTTAAGAATACCATAGGTTTTGATGATATTGATTCAATTAAGAAGTCTCATGGATTTCATATAAAGTGGACCTTCAAACAGATCTACCATAATGTTTTCTGAATTTTGAACCAAATGAAGTTTGCAGTTCTGACCTGAAGTTAGGTACTATATTAATTCCACGTGTCAGTTTTACACTGTGCTAACTCCTGGCAGTTTTTTATGTGTGGGAACTGATATGCTGCTGTGGAATTTAAAGGATGGTTCGAATTTTTTTAAAGTGCATTCATTTATGGGATGTGAGAATTATTTTCTATCCCTCATTGCCCTTGGGCAGGTGATGGTGAGCTGGTTCAGCTCACCTAGGCAAGAAGACTTCTAAAGATACATGGAAAAGAAAATTACAGATTTGGACCCAGTGACGATAAATGAATGTTGAAATAATTCCAAATCAGGATGATATGCGATTGGAGAGCAACTTGCTGATGATGATGTTTCCTTGGACCTGATGTCTTAGTGCTTCCTGATGGTAGATGGTAAAGATCATAGACTTGGAAGGTGCTGTCAAAGCAGCCTAGATAAGTAACTGCAGAGCATTTTGTAGATGGTACAAAATCTAGTTACTATGTGTCAGTGGTGGAGGGAATGAATGTTTAGGTTGGTTCATAATCAACTTGACTGCTTTGCCTTTCTTCAGTGTTGTTAGAACTGTAGTCATTCAGGCATCACAATCTTGACTTGGGAAGGACTGACATCCAGTCTCTTCAAACACAAGTGGATTCACTTTTGTGATGAAGGCTGATGAAAGACAGACATGAATATTTATAGCACCTTTTTACAATCCTGGGCAGCTCCATCAGCTTCACATCCAATGAAGCAGTTTTCTCCAAGTCTAGATACTGTTGTACAGTCAGGAACATGATGGTCCAATGAGATTATAAACAGATAATTCACTTTACCGAATTATGGCTAGAACAACAGGGAAAACACTGCTGATGTTCTTTGAAGTTATGTCTTGAGATCTTCTTTTTAATCTTAAGAGAGCATATGGGTTCTTGATACATCATCTAAGACATAGATGATTACACTTCTAATGTCTACCTATTCTTTTTGGTTTCTTCCAGTCTATACAGTTCCTTGGCAAAACACACAAAATGCTTGAGGAACTCAGCAGGTCGGGCACCATCTATGGAAATGAATAAACAGTTGATGTTTCAGGCTGTGACCCTTCAACAAGTTCCTTGTTAATGCTTAGAGAGTATAGACCCATCTGGTTGGTGCTGAACAGACTTTACCTTTGGTCTTATGTAAATGTGCCTATTATACCCAGTGCAACTTTAGAACGATAAGGCTGAAAACAATCTTGCAATAAAAGTCGTATCAGATAGCTCTTCTCATTAAAGTTGTCCTGCTTTTGGAGTTTTTTACAATGATGAGAAGCTGGACTTGATGTCCATTGTCTTGCCTGTGCATTCTATCCGCCTTAATATTTCATCAGAGTAGGTTTACAGTTCGACACTACTTTCCATCGAGTGTAACTGTCTGAACCTGGTAGACCATGAACCCTGTCTCATTATTAAACTCTCTGTAGCTTTATCAATTTTCACATCAAAGCACGTTGTTAATCAGTAATGCTACTTGAAAGTCCTTTTGTTGTGTTACTGCTTGTGACATAGTACTGTACCATTCAATTTCCTCATTGACTGAATGAACTGTCAAATTGTGAAGTCCTCCACCCTGTTGCAATACACACAGAATGCTGGAGGAGCTCAGGAGGTCAATGAGATGAATATACAGTGGCCATCTTGGTCCAAAACATTGACTCCTTATTCATTTCCACAGATACTGCCTGACCTGCTGAGCTCTTCCAGCATTTTGTGTGTGTTACTTTGGATTTCCAGCATCTGCAAACTTTCTCGTGTTAATGATTTCCTCCTTCCTAACGTTGCTTTGAATTTCCACAGAAATTGCTTGTCGAAGAGCTGGATCAACAGGTTGTCAAAATGTGACATTTTTGTCAACAGTAATTTTTTTTGTTGTAAACTGATGAGATTGATTGTGAGTGATATCCATGGCCATTGGACTTGGTTTCATAGTCTACACGATTGTTTGAATATGCACTGCAGTTATAGCAGGCACCTCTGGTAGACAAAATGCCCGGCATTTTTACCTGCTATTTTCATTGACACAGCATGGAAGTTTGAATGTCTAGTTCTGTATACTCAACAGTTTTGAATGAATTCATTCATCCACACTCCACCCAGAAACCTATTACGCAGTCTTAAGAGACATGAATATCAATATGCATGATAAGTTCTCTAGTTAAGTGAAGTCCTCACCGACTATCTCACTCTGCTTCACACTCCTTATCCCCATTCAGATTTCAACCATTTTCGGCAGCTTCAGGTTAAAGTGATCCTCCAGTTTTTAGACAATACCTTTAAAAGTAAATCTTTTGGCTTGAGTGGCAGGGTAAGATTTGTTGGACTGAGACACAAGCTTCCAGTCCAATCTCTATGTCAGAGTTGCTCATAGATCACATCATTCTAGATTCCCACTATATTGCCTTCTGCTTTATAACATAGTTCAAAACATGAGCTGAATGCTTTTTTAACTTGGTTGAACATACTGAAGCTCCATTTGCTTCAGCCATATGGTGTCTTTTACCTCTGAACAATGGCATCTTTAATTGTGTTCCATGCAACAGTTCAGTAATAGGCCAGTGTTGCTGTCCTTTGTCACCATGGCATGCTGCACTGTCTTCTCATTAGGCAAATGAGATTCCATGTGAGAGGAATCAATTTCAACTAAGTTCACATAAAATCTGCTGGAGAAGATTTACCATTGTCCTTTATGAATGCTGAAAGAAACTCCTGATATTCCAGGAAAAAAAAACTACTGATAATGGAAATCTAAAGCAAAAAAAAACAGAAAATGCTAAAATACTCAATAGGTCAGGGCATTTCAATGCAAAGAGAAACAGAGTCAATGTCTTGGGTCAGAGACCCTTCATCGGAGTGTCTTCTCTGACCTAAAATGTTGACACTACATCTCTTCTCAGAGAAGTAAACTGACATAAAGGGATTTTCCAGCATTTTCTGTTCATGTTACCTGATATTCCGTTCTCATTGCCCAACTGTAATGTTTTAAAAAGTGTATGAATGCTCAGTTTATAAGCATCTAAAGAGCTGGCAGTTTATTTGAAAAGCACTTGAGCTAGGCACTGCAGTTGTCACTTGCAGAAGACTCATAGGAGGCAATGAGCTCCATAGCTGATGGGTCTCGCACTGACTGAATTAATGGAAAAAGAAAAGAGGAGAGTTGTCCAGTTTCACCAGTGAGCCCAAGACAGCTCCAAATACATGCTTAGATGATATCATAAAGAGACAGTACTGCAGATCAATGCCAGAAAATGTTCAAAAGGTGCTCAGGAAGCTGAAAGACCCAAGGACCTGGTTTCCTACCATTCATAGTGTAAGTCCTATGCTGGTTTGACTTTTCAAAATACATCATTTCTTATCTTAATTGTATTGAAATACATTTTCTTTTTCTTGGCTCACTTCTCGAACTGATCAAGATCCCCCTGTAATCTTCGATAACCTTCTTCGCTATCAACAGCATCTGCTAACTTTATGTCATCTGCTTAATGATCAAGTCTTGTGCATTTGCATCTAAACCATTTATATAAATAACAAATAGCAAAAGTACCAACACAGACCCCTGTGGCACGCCACTAGTTACCACCGTCCATTCCGAGAAACAACCTTCAACCTCCACCCTCTACCTCCTACCTCAGAGCTAATTTTGAATCCACCTGACCAGCTCCCTGGATTCCATGCGACCTAACCTTCCAGTCAAGCCCATCTTGTTAAATAGAAGCTAAAGCAATGCTTGGAAAGCTTGTCTTGATGTGAAGGGAGATCCTTTCTTCTGCAACCCCACTCTTTGAAGATTTAGCACATCAGAACAAGACTCAGAAATGTCAAACAATAGTTCATGCCAGTGGCCAAATCGGTCATTGATAACCTGCAGATGACTGATAATACCTATAAAGATTCTGGGCACTATTGCTGTCCAGTTTGGCAAATCTGGAAGCAAATCAGCACGGGATACTAAAAACACAAGAGATTCTGCTGATGCTGAAAATTCAGAGCAACACACACAAAATACCAGAGAGACTCAGCAGGTCAGGCAGCATCTATGGAGAGAAATAAAGAGCCGATGTTTCGGGTCGAGACTCTTCATCAAGACTGGAAAGAATGGGATATGAAGCCAGAATAAGAAGGTGGGGAAGGGGTAGTAGTATAAGCTAGAAGGTGATAGGTGAAACCGAGTGAATGGGGAAGTAGGTGGGTGGGGCAGGGGTGATGAATTGGTTTCTTCTACCTTCCTTTCCAATCCTGGTAAAAGGTCTCATCCTGAAACCTTGGCTCTTTATCCCTCTCCATAGAAGCTGCCTGACCTGCTGAGTTCCTCCAGCACCTGGTGCAGTATTAGATACTGCTATCATTTCCAAAGATACATTCTCCCATTGTGTGTATTAACACTTTTCCCAACATGAAGACCACAACTGCTTGCATTAGAATTGTGTGTGCACACATCCAATGACAAATTGTAGCTAAAACAGCACCATAGGCTATCTCACTGCTAAAATTTATGGTCAGTATTGACTCCAGATTCAGTGGGCTTGGAATTAACCTGAGAGATCTCGAAATCAGGACACCATTCAAAATGTTCTGCAGTATCTCGTACCAACCCCTGATACTCTCACCAGATGGAATTGCAGAACGACCCAAGATCGGTCTGGGTTTTATTTCAGGGTGCAAGTGTTGCACTCGCTGGATACACTGCAGAAAATGTGTACCTTATTATATTCAACTGGTCTACTGAAAATCTGTTGAGATGCCATATGTTTTTGCCACAGAGGATGATAATGGTCTCCCAGTAGCCACCTTGAGACTTGACTTGGTTAAATATTCATGAGATAGGGGACAAGCTCAGTGTGAGGTACACTAAAAGGGGCCAAGGAAATAAAGCTTGGCTTCCATATTGAAGGCTGCAGACAAACTGACCAATCAGACACTGAAGTCATTTCCCATTTTGGAAAGAATCAATAAGGAACCAAATTTCAACTATGATTCAAGGAACAATATATAGGATTCTAATTCTCTCTTGCATGTCCATGTGAACAACTGACACATGTAAAACTCTGACTTGCTTCAGAATTCCAGTCTTAGCTGATTAGCTTTTCTCTGAAATGCAGTCAGCTATAAAATCCATCTTCTCAACAGAGTGTTAAAGACCCTGGCAGAGCTGACCCTGTTATAGTGCATTGTGGGTACACAGTTGGCAATGTAACTCTGTCAAGACTTCCTGATGACCGAATGCCTCTGAAGGAATTCATTCTGATGGTTAGTGCTAACTGCTCCATTGCCTTACATTTCAGTGTGGAGTCCAACCAGGTGTGGGCAGGATGGCTTCCAAGAATTCTGTAGTTTAACACTCCGTTTTGGCACAATGGACACAGGAGTTTTAAAAGTAAACATCACTCAGTGGCAACTGCTGCAGGAGCTCTTTGAAAGTCTAACAATATAAAATGCCTTCTGCTGCTTCTGAACTAATTTCCAAGTGGAACCTAGTTCCTGAACATCTGAAGAAACAATGATAAACAGAAAGGCATCATCTACATTTTCACGTGCTAAGTACACAGAACAGTTATGTGCACTGTTCAGCTTCCAAAATTCAGTTTGACTGACCGCTTGAACCAATTTTCAGATGTGGAGTACTATATTTGTATATGGCTAGATCACATAATGACTAGCACAAGAGATTGTGCAAGTGCTGGAAATCCAGAGCAACATACACAAAATGCTGGAGGAACTCTGCCCGAAACATTGACTCCTCATAGATCCAGCATTACTCCTCTTCGTATGTGCTGCCTGATCTGCTGAGTTCCTCCAGCATTTTGTGTGTGCTGCTCAAACGATCACTGCTAGAAGAAGCATGGACTTCATGCCTTTGCCTCATGCCTCATTAGACATTTATTTCACCTGGAGTCATCTACAAACTGGTCAGTGGACACTCCCTGGAGCCTATTTTACTGAAAAAAATCTGACCAATAAAAAGGGAGTACAAAAGCAATGAGCTTGATTTTCTGCTCTCTCTTATTCACCTGATGGCGTTTGCCTCTCTCTTTCTTTTACATTGGGCTCACGTTGTGTAGCCAACTCCAGTCAGTGCTCTGATGGACATCATTACAAGGGTAGATCTTGTCTCTATTGATGACACACCTTTCTGCAGTGCTTTTTAAACTGCCATTTGAAAAACAAGTGGTGAAGGATTCACTGGAGGCAGATGTACACTTGATTGGGTAGTGAGCGAACAAGTAGTTTGTTATCTTCTGCAATAAGAAAAGCAAGGCAATAACTCTGTGTGGAAAGATACCAGAACAGATTCACCAATCCTGCACTATAAACAGGGAGCCAGCTTTAGAGAGAGCGATGGTGGGAAATCAGGGCTGCAATTTAGAGCTACGTACCCAGACAAATTCTGTTCAGGCAGAGCTTCCCACTGGGGGTTCAGGCCAACTCCAATTCATTAACAGAAGAACTAACAGAGGAAATGTCAGTGAAAGGTTACAGAGTAGTGTGGATTGGCATATTCAGTAAATCTCTGCATTGTAAAGCCGCAGATAGAATATCATAGACCCCTTTAGTCAGCTGAAAATTTTAAAAAAAGATATTTTGCTCCTGAAGTCAGGAAGATATTATATATAGTGTAAAAAATTCAGATAGTTATAGAGCAGTGGATTTTTATTTCTATAGTCTTTAAAACAACATAGCAATACACACCAAATGCTGGAGGAACTCAGCAAGCCAGGCAGCATCAATGGAGGGGAACAAGCAGTTGATGTTTTGGGTTGAGACCCTTCATCAGGACTGGAAAGGAAGGGGGCAGAAATCAGAATAAGAAGGTGGAGGAGGAAGGCGAAGGAGGACAAGCTGGCAGTTGATAGGTGAGACCAGGTGAGGGGGGAAGGTGGGATGACATAAGAAGCTGGGAGGGGATAGGTGGAAGAGATAAAGTGGTGAAGGAGAAGGAATTTGATAGGAGAGGAGAGTGGACTATGGAAGAAAGGGAAGGAAGAGGGAACCAGAGCGGGGTGATGGATAGGTGAGGAGAGGAGAAAGGGTGAGGGTGATGAGTAACTAGAATGTGGAATAGAAAATAAAAGGAAGAGAAACAGAGGAAAGATTATCAGAAGTTGTAGAAATTAATGCTATTACCATTGGGTTGGAGACGACCAAAACAAAATATGACGTGTTAACATCATTTCTTTTCTTTCAAAAAATTCCTCTCACTCTTTTCAAATGAGCACCATAATGCCTCAACATATTAAATGGCCACCACTTAAGCCGACTCCCTCCCCTTCCCCATTAAAACATGACTCCTATGTCCTTATTGATCAATTTGCTCTGAGCTCTGAGGTTAGCATTGAATTTGCACCACTACAAACTGAAATAGTTTGCACCTTCAGTAGTTAGCAACGTGAAATATTAAAGGAAAACAAAATATGTCTTATAAAGTTACTTGTGCTCAATGCTCGATGAACTAGCTTACACAACCTTAAAATGAGTGCGACTGGAAAAAGAGCGAGAACTAAAGGACTTTGAGAAAGTGGCGGGTTTACTTCTCTTTCTGTTTCTCTTTATTCTTTATACTGGTCCTAAATCACCTGATGATGTGGGGAAGAAGGACATGAAACGCAACATTCACATTATAATGCGTGATGATTCTTACTTTCCAACGTCCTCCAAAATACCTGAAATTTTAATTTACTTGGATGCAAAGTGAGTGAATTAAATAAGCACTTGGTGTACCATTTATCTTGTTAGCGTATGTTTGTGCCAGTCTCTTGGTCAGATTTAAATAGTAAATTATCAACATTGGATAAATGTTGTTTAAGCAAATACAAGATATACTTTAAAACTGTTGCTATGACGTTGATAGCCCAGGCTCTTTTAAATCTGGATGGAACATGAAAACATGCAAAGGAATTTTCCAAGTAGTTCCTTTTTAAAACCAGTCTGCATCTCATAATTTAGACTTGGAGTCACAGGAAAGGGAATTACTAAAAGACATTGCTGTGGTAAAGAGACGTACTTTATGGTGCATGATCATCATGTTTAAGAATGTTGAATGAGAGTTATGCCTTGAGAGATGGCCAAATGCATGACATTACTTTCAGGTATTGCATACGACTTCAATACAACATATATCCTACCTCCCTAATGCTTCAAAGCATTTAAATATACAATTTTCAAAGTCATTACTATGGGTACTACTGTTAGTGCTTTATGGATTTTATCAAAAGATGTTTATGAAAATGGAATTCTTATAAAAGATAATACTTGTTCCTGAAAATTACTTTTTAATTATTCTTAACTTATTACAATATTACAATCAAAACTGTCTCCAAATTTCTTTTAATTTACTCTTCAATACTTTTTCCAACATTTTATTTAATAGTTAGAATGACTTGTATGTCGTCAATGATGATTAGTGGATCCACTTACCAAAAGTTGCTCTTGGTACCATGGGCATTGTTATATCCTGGCTATGGACAGCCTTAGTAGTGAAGGGCAAATCCTGAAATTTAAGGAAACTTTGTGATCTGACACATCTGCAAGTGGTGGTGAGTTTCAACAGCTGAGCACTTGCTCGTGAATATGAGTTAACTCCAGACAGGGGCCAATTTCCCGCATGGTAAAAATTCTCACATTCAGGAATCAAGGTTTATTGCCAGGGATATACCAGCTTCTGAGCTCTACTCCAGCTGACTGGAGCAGGAAATGTCTTTAGCAGCTGATTTCATGGACTCTTAGCATTCCCCCTTGCTATTTCTGGAATTTTCCATTGAGAATGACAGGACAGGGGAGAAATTTTAACAAGCACATAAAGGCAGACCAGACATCCATTGTAGAAATGACTGATTTTCATTTCTATTTCCACTTTGGGTGGTTTCTTTAACAGGCGGCTGACTTACACCCAGGTGGCAAGTGGAAAGCCTATCCTGGGAATAGGCCCACATGGAAGTAATTCTCAACAATTTTTTTTTTCGGAGCAACACTGGACACTAAGAACGCCTGTGCATTTCTGGCATGCAATCCAACTGAAGCTAGCTGGGCTTTAAAACTTAATAGGATGCCTTATCTAGGCAATCAATTGCAGAGTGATTGACTGCATTGTCTGAAACCTTTGTAAACTTAAAAAACTTAACGTCAAAAAGAATTTTTTAAAAGGCTGTCTAGATACTTCCTTGAAGTATAAGAGCTGCAGACGATGCTTTTCTGTAACTGACTGTCCTGATGAATTATGGTCATTTTCTATACCCCCGCCTCCCATTCTCCTTACTCCCATCCTATATCACCAGCTTCAATTCCTATCTCTATGCCTATCCAAAGAGGGCCTTGCTTCTGAACTCTTGGAACTAAAATGAGATGTTCCTGAAATAGTACGGCACCCTGGTAAATTGCTCTGGGAGTGTGCAGAAAGAGAACACTGACTACATTACTTATGTAACTGTCGAGAAACCAGAGCTCCATTGAAGTAAAGTGGATGCTGGCTCGTTACTTCATTATTTTGATAAAAAAGCAAATGTCAAAAATGCCAGTGATGTACACTTAACTGAAATAACTCTGGGAGTTAAATGCTTTTGGGTGTTCTGGTATCCAGATATCACTTTCTCCCTCTAAACCTTTTATTCTCAGTAACTTCAGTAAATGTCCTCAAGACCATGTTCTTAAGCAAAATGATTTAAATCTTTGAAGGACTTGGATAAATGCAAATTGCTACTGTAATATTTTAAAAGATGATGGATTTAAAAAGAAGTGTTAGCATCTGAAGCCCAGACATATTGGACATGAGAATAAAGCAATTACTGGTGGATTTTGCTTTTCAGTTTAATGGAACAAAAGATTCATTTATTGCATTGACACGACACAATCTGACGTGCTAGGGACACGCACCGTCCACAATCTAGAAATCGCTTGAATTTTGACAGATTATTTTATGTGTAAAATATTGCAAAACTGTTTTGGAATTCTTCAATTACTGTAGAGAAAAAAAATAACCTTTATTGATGTTGCAGCTACCACCCACCAAACATCCCACAATTCCACATGCCCATTATTACCAGGATATGAGTCAATCATATTAGTGACGTGACATTTGCAAGGGATCCTGAAATAGCCAAAACAGCCTTTTTTAAATTATTGAATTCTTTTAGGTGGCATATTTTTTCTTTAAGATGTGAACAGCAATTTCTACTGGGATGGAGAACTGCCAAACATGTGTTCCTAATCAGACTGAGCCAGCCAATGACCTTCACCAACTAATTTCTTTTGAGGAGTGAACCCAGGTCACGGTACTGAAAGGCTCTAAGCCATTGATCCCTGGTTTAACTTTCAAATTAAAGACTGTGACAAATTCACAGAACAAGAAAATATTGCTGACACCCCCATAATCTTTTGCAAACGTCAAATGTTTTCTGATATTGCCATTATATAAATGCCATCCCATTGCTGCAATCTTTATTTTGATCACAGAAAATCTTGAAAAGGTGGCGGTAATTGAGATCTTCATAATCCTGGTAAATGAACAATCGGGTTTGGTGAATATGTGGGGGATCAAAGAAAGTGATGCAAAAGAACTATCCAGCCTACAGAAGGTTCAGAAGCTAAATTATTGTATTCAAGGACACCATGATTTGCAATGGTTTGCATTATCATCACTTAGTAACTAATATCTGGTAAAATACCAAGCATTTGTTTGAAATATCTCTCCACAACAGTGCTTCATAATAATTGTTGTTCAATTAAATTGCCCAAAACCCATTGTGAACACATGGTACAGCATCTTCTGGTCATTCTTCACTCTGGATCAGCAGTGATTAACAATTCCTTCACTGCTTTGTATGATGGAACCACAGTAGCTGACAAACAGCAGAAGACCAGATAACAAGGTGGATTAAATTACATGAGCAGCACAGGCAGTTCATTGACACAAGTTAAAATTCTCGTGCATTTTACATGCTTGAGTATATTTGAAGTTTTACACAGCTGACTGGCCAATCGTGAAACAAGAAAGATTCTAAGGATATCATTCAGTGTAGCAATCATTTAGCAGTCATCAAAGTCCCACTCCAGGCCAAACCACCTGTGGAATATACACATTCCCTAAGGACTGAGGGAGTGTATGGAAGTCATGAACAAAGATTTATAGACAACATCTGCAGATCGTAAGTAGGTGGCATGCAAGTATGGTGAGTTGTGTTGCATGAAGTGAAGAGCCATGTCGTTGATGACTGAAGGGTGAGTGAAGTATGAGAGGATGGCTTACACAGACTTCATGTGGGGCCATATACCAGGGAATCTGGAAGTATGTGTCAGAACTAAAGTGTCAAACTAAGAAATAAGCACAATGCTAAGCATGCAGTCCGCTATGTAAGGGATTCGCTGAATGTGTAGGAAGTTATAAATAATAAACTAAGGAGAATGCAGATATCTGAGGTGTTTGCTTCAGTGTTACTTCTGAGACAGTCTTTTAGGATTGTGGGTGACATGCTTCCACTTTGTTCTCTGTGCTCTGAGGCGAATAATGAGGCCATTGTGGGAGCTGCAGACTCTTCTGCTGATGGGCAGCAATGCCAGAGAGAATAAATGGGGGGGGATTAGTTTGTAATGAAGAGCGCTCCCTCTATTTTTTATGTTACTCTTACTCTTCCTCATGGTGGCCCAATGCATAAACATAAGTTTCTCAAAGCCACTCAGGAGTCGTTGGGAATACTGTATACTCTAAAGAGATTATCTCTTAAATGCTTAAATGCTCTAAAGAGAGTAGGTTTCATTGAAGCCTATAGAATATTGCAAGGCCTAGGTAGAGTGGATGTGGAGGGGATCCAAAGGGCACAACCTCAGGATAGAAGAACATCCATTTAGAATGGAGATGTTCTAGAGGAGGAATTTCCCTAGACAGAGGGTGGTGAATCTGTGGAATTCATTGCCACGGACAGCTGTACAGAGCAAGTCATTGGGTATATTTAAGGCAGAGGTTGATAGGCTCCTGATTAGTAAGGGTGTCAATGGTTACAGGGAGAAGGCAAGGGATTGGGATTGAGAGAGATTATAAATCAGCCATGTCAGAATGGTGGAGCAGATTTGATGGGCTGAATGGCTTAATTCTGCTCCTATGTCTTATAGTCTTATGGCCTAAACAGGTTTTGGAGACATCCTTGAATCTTTTCCGATGCCAGAAATTTCTTTCTGGGAAGGAGGAAGTGAGCATAATATGATAAGTTTTAATCTACAATTAGAGAGAGAGAAGGGAAACTCAGAAGTGTCAGTATTACAGTTGAACAAAGGGAACTATGGTGCTATGAGGGAGGAGCTGGCCAAAGTTCAATGGAACAAACTCTAGCAGGGATGACAGTGGAAGCAATGGCAAATGTTTCTGGGAATAATGCGGAAGGTGCAGGATCAGTTCATTCCAAAGAGGAAGAAAGATCCTAAGGGGAGTAAGGGGAGGCCATGGCTGACAAGAGAAGTAATGGACAGTATAAAAATAAAAGAGAAGAAGTATGACATAGCAAAGACGAGTGGGAAGCCAGAGGATTGGCAAACTTTTAAAGAGTAATAGAGGGTAACTAAAAAGGCAATACGCAGAGAAAAAATGAGGTATGAAGATAAACTAGCCAAGAATATAAAGGAGAATAGTAAAAGCTTCTTTAGGTATGTGGAAAGGAAAAAAATAGTTAAGACCAAAATTGGGCCCTTGAAGACAGAAGCGGGTGAATTTATTCTGGGGAACAAGGAAATGGCAGACGAGTTGAACAGGTACTTTGGATCTGTCTTCACTAGGGAAGACACAAACAATCTCCCAGATGTAATAGTGGCCAAAGGACCTAGGGTAATGGATGAATTGAAGGAAATTTATATTGGGCAGGAAATGGTGTTGGATAGGCTGTTGGGTCTGAAGGCTGATAAGTCCCCAGGACCTGATGGTCTGCATCCCAGGGTACTTAAGGAGGTGGCTTTAGAAATCGTGGACGCATTGGTAATCATTTTCTAATGTTCTATAGATTCAGGATCAGTTCCTGTGGATTGGAGGGTGGCTAATGTTGTCCCTCTCTTCAAGAAGGGAGGAAGAGAGAAAACAGGGAATTATAGACCAGTTAGCCTGACGTCGGTGGTGGGAAAGATGCTGGAATCAATTATAAAAGGTGAAATTACGACACATCTGGATAGTAGTAACAGGATTGGTCCGAGTCAACATGGATTTACGAAGGGGAAATTGTGCTTGACTAATCTCCTGGAATCTTTTGAGGATGTAACTATGAAAATGGACAAGGGAAAGCCACTGGATGTGGTGTACCTGGACTTTCAGAAAGCCTTTGATGAAGTCCCACATAGGAGATTAGTGGGCAAAATTAGGGCACATGGTATTGGGGGCAGAGTACTGACACGCATCAGAATGGCAGGCGGTGACCAGTGGGGTACCACAGGGTTCAGTGCTGGGACCGCAGCTGTTTACAATATATATTAATGATTTAGATGAGGGAATTAAAAGTAACGTTAGCAAATTTGCCGAAGACACAAAGCTGGGTGGCAGTGTGAAATGTGAGGAGGATGCAGGGTGACTTGGACAGGCTGGGTGATTGGGCAGATGCATGGCAGATGCAGTTTCATGTGGATAAATGTGAGGTTATCCACTTTGGTGGTAAGAACAGGAAGGCAGATTATTATCTAAATGGAGTCAAGTTAGGAAAATGGGAAGCACAACGAGATCTAGGTGTTCTTGTACATCAGTCACTGAAAACAAGCATGCAAGTACAGCAGGCAGTGAAGAAAGCTAATGGCATGCTGGCCTTCATAACAAGGGGAATTGAGTATAAGAGCAAAGAGGTCCTTCTGCAGCTGTACAGGGCCCTGGTGAGACCACACCTGGAGTACTGTGTGCAGTTTTGGTCTCCAAATTTGAGCAAGGACATTCTTGCTATTGAGGGAGTGCAGCGTAGGTTCACAAGGTTAATTCCCGGGATGGCGGGACTGTCATATGTCGAAAGATTGGAGCGACTGGGCTTGTATACTCTGGAATTTAGAAGGCTGGGAGGGAATCTTATTGAAACATATAAGATTATTAAGGGATTGGACATGCTGCAGGCAGGAAGCATGTTCCCGCTGATGGGTGAGTCCAGAACCAGAGGCCACAGTTTAAGAATTAGGGGTAGGCCACTTAGATTGGAGTTGAGGAAAAACTTTTTCACCCAGAGCGTGGTGGATATATGGAATGCTCTGCCCCAGAAGGCTGTGGAGGACAAGTCTCTGGATGCTTTCAAAAAAGAGATGGATAGAGCTCTTAAAGATAGCGGAATCAAAGGTTATGGGGATAAGGCAGGAACTGGATACTGATAGTGGATGATCAGCCATGATCACAGTGAATGGCGGTGCTGGCTTGAAGGGCCGAATGGCCTACTCCTGCACCTACTGTCTATTGTCTAAAGCTTGGTCTGCTATAGGAGGCTGGTGTAAGTCAGGTGAGTGACATGGCTTGTCAGGGAAGCTGACTGAGTGTCATTTGGGCTTCAGTGCTGTGGATGTTGATCTGGTAGCAGGCACAGATGTGGCTTTTCTGATCCTTCCTATTGATTTGGAGGTAACATCTGTCCAGAGCGTTGAAGTGCCAACTGCGGTTAGTCAAATTTTCAGAAGCATATAGAAGGGCAGGGATCACAGATGCCCAGTACACTATGAATTCTGTTCTAGATTTGAGGTTTGATTGTCAAACACTCCTTCTCTCAATTGGACAAAGGCTGCACTGACTCATTGAAGGCAATGATGAATTTCATTGTGGCACCTTCCTTTGGTGAGCCGTAGCTTCTGGTTAATGGGAAGCAGTCCACGTATTCCACTGGAGGCTATACCAGTGAGCACTTTAGAACTGTTAACCTGACCCAGTAAACTGCAGCAATGGTAAATGGTTTTTGATTATGATATTTTGCGAGATACAATGAAAAGGTTTTTTTTGCATTCCACTCAGACAGATCACTCTATATACAAATCCATCCAAGTAGGAAAATATGGGGTAAAATAAAAGAATGTAGAATGGTGAACTTACAGAGAAAGTGCAGTGCAGGTAGACAAATAAAGTGCAACAGTGCAGCACAGGAGGAATCAAAGACTTTGTCTCTGTGAATTCAACTGCAGACCAATGTAACTGACATGATTCCCCATCCACCTCACACCCCAGGGGCCACAGCCAATATGACATTAAACTGAGGAGCAGGTGGCACATTTTCAACATTACTCTCTGCTAGCACCAAATAGCACACGCTTTCAGGTGCCCTAGAATTCAAGAAAAGAATTTTGAAGGAAATAAATCTTGCATTTACCCAGTGCTTCTTTAAACTTAAGGACGTCTTCAGCCCTTTATAGCCAAAGAAGCACTCTTGATGAGCAGTCACACTTACAGTGTCTTACAAGGATGCTTGCTATGCCGTAATGCACCAATACTTAAAAATAGCATTTCATCTTTCAGCCCTAAACATGTGAAAGTCAAAGTCAGAATCGAGTTTATTGCCATAAGCACAAGTACATGTATGAAAATTTGACGAGAAGCAGCATTACAGACAGATAGATTCATGTAAGAAAAATTCAGACAAAAACATAAATTACACACAATTTTTACAAGCAAACAGAATTACAACAAAAAAAACATTTTAGTGCAAAGTGGCCTAAGAGGTCACAGTGTCACTAAACTGCAGCGATTAGAGTTTTGCCGGCTATTTCTAGAACCAAATGGTTGAAGGGAAGTAGCTGTTCTTGAACTTGATGGTGTGGGACTTCAGGCTTCTGTACGTCCTGCCATATGGTAGCTGCGATAAGATGGCATGGCCCAGAAGGTGGGATCTTTGATAAATGTTGTCTTTTGAGGCAGCACATCCTGTAGATACTAACAATAATGGGGAGGGAGTTGCCCATGATGATTTGGGCAGAGTCCCCAACTCCCTGCAGGATTTTGGTGTACTTGAGTTGCTGTACCAGACCATGAAACATCCTGCAAGAATATGTTCAACAGTACATTAGAAGAAATTTGTTTGACTCTTTCATGACAAGTTGAGCCTAGTCTCCTCTGAAAGTAAAGACACTGGTGTGCTTTCCATATGATTGCGTCAACGTTCTAGGCCCAGGACAGACCATCTGATGGGTGGACGTCCGTGAATTTAAAGCTGCTGACTCTTCACAGCTGATCCTCCAACGCCTGCACATCTTCCTTCCCCTTCCTGAAGTCAACAATCATCTCGTTAGTTCTGCTGACGTCGAGCGAGAGGTTGGTTTGGCGGCACAGCTCGATCAGGTGTGCTGCATTTAGTGCCAGTGTGCAATTAAAATCCTCACAGGGAAGAAGTAAAATTGGCCAGAAATGCATTGAAAGCTGCTCCAAGGTGGTTTTTGTCTGGGATAATGTGCTAAAGTGGAACGTGCGCAGGAGCAACAGGATCTCTGTGAGAAGCTTCTAGCTGCTGCGCCTTGTTGTACTGATCACTGGGGAGGACATCAGAATTTAAAGAACCTCTTCACAGGGCGGTCACAAAATAACAGCATAAAATGATGACTTGAGGCATGGTGGTGACGGAAAATGTGCTGGGGGGGTGAAATTTGGCAATCCATGGATGTAGGCACCCCTCTCATGCGATCATCTGCCTTGATTGAGCCCCACGCTGTGAGTAGACCCACATCATAACGAAATGCAGGATGATCAGTGACAGAGTGATCACTGCAGGTTGCTGTGATGGGCAAGAGGATAAAAAGGCTGTAATTAGTGAGGGAGCAATCAGTAGTGAGGGTTCAGACATCCAGAGCATCGAAAGCTGGGGCTGGCAGATGCTATGGGCAAGAATCAATGTCAGAATGGAAACCTTTTAATTGATGTCTCACTGGTAATATCAGTGCAATGTGCTCCTAGTTCTTTTTTTCTGAGCGTTCAGTAAAGGTTACAGGTTGCAAGCACAAGCTTCAGTACGTGCTGGAAGGGGAACAAATGCGTCGGGGTACATGACTTGTTAATGTCCTTAAACATGCACCTGATGACTTGAAAATAAGCTAATTTCTTGCCAGGCAGGAGTTCATCCAAAGACGACCTAACCAGAGTTAAATCTCTTTAAGTGCAATTTGAGCCAGGACATTGAGCATTAATAGAACCCATTACTTGCTAAAGATTCCAAGTAGCATCAATAAAGTGTCTGATTATAAGTGTGGGCTCGTTACATGCCACTGTTTTTGGAGAAAATAAGTCTGTCAAACACATAGCAGAGATATCATTGAAACAAGCAATCTACCTTGACTCATTAGGCTAGAAAAGAGCAGGGTACTGACTGAGTATGGGGTACCAGCTATGATCACTGGTTACACTGAGTTCATCAGCGATTTCAGTTTATCCAACCCAAGTATCAGATAGATAATGCTTTGGGTCACAGGCAATGCAGCTCTGTGTTGTCTGTGGGAGTGATAGATATACATGAGACTGTTGTACAGCAAGGACAAGTTGCGGATATGTCCCAGTCCATCATGGGCAATGTTCCTCCATTTCATTAAGCACACCTACATGGAGCACTGTTGTAGGAAAACAGCATCCACCATCAGGGATGCCCACCACTCAGGTCATGCTCTCTTCAGGAAGAAGGTACAAGAACTTTAAGACTCACACTACCAGGTTCCTGAACAGTTATTACCCCTCAAGCATCAGGCACTTGAATCAGTGGGGATAATTTCACTCAGCTTCAGCTGCCCCATCTCTCAACTTTTCCCATAGCCTTTGGACGCACTTTGAAGGATTATTCATCTCATGTTCTTATATTTATTGCTTAATGACTTATTATTTTTTCTCTCTTTTGTACTTGCAGAGTTAGTTGCCTTTTGCACATTGGTTGTTTGTCTCCCCGTTGGGTGCGGTCTTTCAATGATTCTATTCTGACTGATGGATTTACTGAGTGTGCCCGCAAGAAAAACGAATCTCAGGGTTGGAAATGGTGACGTACAATATATGCACTTTGATAATAAATTTACTTTGAACTTTGAACCCTAAAGGTACCCAGGAAACTGTAAGCATAATTGAAACATCTCTTACAAATGCTCTTGGTTGTGTTACCGGGGGCTTTCTAATGATCAGATAGCAGCTTGTTTGAATAACCATATAATATAACCATATAACAATTACAGCACGGAAACAGGCCATCTCGGCCCTTCTAGCCTGTGAGAACTCTTACTCTCACCCAGTCCCACCGACCTGCACTCACCCCATAACCCTCCATTCCTTTCCTGTCCATATAGTTGTCCAATTTAACTTTAAACGACAACATCGAACCTGCCTCAACAACTTCTGCTGGAAGCTTGTTCCACACAGCTACCACTCTCTAAGTAAAGAAGTTCCCCCTCATATTACGCCTAAACTTTTGCCCTTTAACTCTCAAATCATGTCCTCTTGTTTGAATCTTCCCCACTCTCAATGGAAAAAGCCTATCCACATCAACTCTATCCATCCCCCTCATAATTTTAAATACCTCTATCAAGTCCCCCTTCAACCTTCTACGTTCCAAAGTATAAAGACCCACCTTGTTCAACCTTTCTCTGTAACTTAGGTAATGAAACCCAGGTAACATTCTAGTAAATCTTCTCTGTACTCTCTCTATTTTGTTGACATCTTTCCTATAATTCAATGACCAAAACTGTACACAATACTCCAAATTTGGCCTCACCAATGCCTTGTACAATTTCAACATTACATCCCAACTCCTATACTCAATGCTCTGTTTTATAAAGGCCAGCATACCAAAAGCTTTCTTCACCACCTTATCCACATGAGATTCCACCTTCAGGGAACTGTGCACCATTATTCCTAGATCCCTCTGTTCTACTGCATTCTTCAATGCTCTACTATTTACCATACATGTCCTATTTGGATTAGTCCTACCAAAATGTAACACCTCACATTTATCAGCATTAAACTCCATCAAATATACGTATTTGGAGATTGATTCCAGATTACTCAGAGTGGGAGTTCTAGAGCGCACATGGCAGGGTAATAACCTGTTCTTGCAGAGGAATGTGACCAAGATAAGGACCAAGTTTCCAATGGGTCAACACAGCTACAACAATGAAGTTAGTCTTTCAAATCACAGTCAGCCACTTGCCTACAATAACTGAGGAAGCTTCTGCAAGTAATCAAGCTTGACAGAAGTTATCCTGAGCATAACGTTCTGCTGCATTTCGAGGTAAGCACTTGGCTAAGTCTCAAGCGTTCTGCAGCAACCTTGCAGAAAACCCCCTCATAATCCCTCCAGAGAAATAATGTGATAGAAATAGCAAAGTGCAGTGTTTAATGCAGCACAAGTCAGCAAAGTGCTACATGATGTTAAAATGGGCACCACATTAGAGTGTTTATTTTCCAAAATTAATGGTTTTCATAAACACCATGGTGGAGAAATAGTTATTTACAGAAAGGAATGCCCAATAAAACAAAAGGCAGGACTCTCGGAATGGTGATCATCTTCCACAAATAAACATGTATTTTTGAAGGCCATATTGCGTAGCCATTGTGCCAACTCAGCTAAAGTCAAACATTGGAAACTAAATGTCTATGTGAGAAGTAAAGCTTCACATTTGGAATTTTCCATTGCCTGTCCTTATTTTATGGGGCTCTGAGGATTTTGAGATAGTCAAGTTCCTTTTATACGTATGTACCTGCATACCAGAAAGCTCACATAAATAAATAAGAGTAGAATAATGTTGCTTAAAGGAAAATCAACCACAGTCCGGATAGCAAGACCTGCATGCGCATGTGCTATCAAGCAGGAACCACATGGTGAAGAAATCCTTCACAAAGATGTTTGTTTGAAAAAAAAGCAGAAATGGTGCAAGTGATAGAAATTTATAAAATAATAAGCTGTAAAGACAGGGGACACAGTTAGAATCTTTACCCCAGGGTAGAAATGTTAAATACAGACAGAAGAGACTGCAGAGTCTGGACAACACACGCAAAGCTGGAAGAACAATGGGTCAGGCAGCATCTATGAAGGATAATAGGCAGGTAACATTTTGAATTGAGACTATTCATGTGGACATAGCGACGTGTTAGAAGACCATAAGACCATTCGGCCCATCATGTCTGCTCTGCCATTTCATCATGACCGATCCAATTTCCTCTCAGCCCCAATCTCCTGCCTTCTCCCTGTATCCCTTTATGCACTGACCATTCAAGAATCTACCAACCTCTGCCTTAAATATACATAAAGACTTCGCCTCCACAACTGCCTGTGGCAAAGAATTCCACAGATTCACCACTTTCTGGCGAAAGAAATTCTTCCACATCTCTGTTCTAAAAGGACACCCCTTTATTCTGAGGCTGTGTCCTATAATCTTAGACTCTCCCATCATAGGAAACATCCTGTCCACATCCAATCTATCAAGGCCTGTCACTATTCGATAGGTTTCAATGAGGTCATCCCTTATTCTTCTGAATTCCAGTGAATACTGGCCCAGAGCTATTAAACACTCTTCATATGACGAGCCACTCAATCCTGGAATCATTTTCGTGAACCTCCTTTGAACTCTTTCCAGTTTCAACACATCCTTTCCAAGATATGGGGCCCAAAACTGCTCACAATACTCCAAAGTAACTGGAATATCTTCCTTCTGAAGGAACACGATGTGCCTTTTATTTTTTTAGAACTAATTTTAATCTATCTGGAAATCAAAAGCAACAAAACAAAGTTATTGGTTTTATACCCTGCCTGCTGTCAATAACTAGAGGACAAGCATTAACGTGAGGAGTTTAAAAGGAGGTGCGCAGGGAAAATTTCTTTCAGATATAGTGTGGGAGGTGCCTAGAACAGGCTGCCGGTGGTAGTGTTGAAAGTGTTGGACGTTTGTTAGATGAATCCATGAATATTCAGGGAATGGAGGGTTATGGAGGATATACAGACAGAAGAGATTTAACTTAATTCAATATCATGTTCGGCACTGACATCATGGGGCAAAGGGCTTGTTCCTGTGCTGTATTGATCTGTGCACAAAATCATTTATTTCACTTAAGTTCACTGCTGGTCCGTGGAGCAGAAACGGGGATGAAGATGATGGATCAAGTTTTCTCAGCAGTGAACAGAAGTTGTTTTTAAACCAGGTTCAGTGGACTTTTGGGTTTAGCTGAAAGAGATACAGATCAAAGGTAGTTAATAGGAACAAATACAGTATCATTAGAGTAAGATAGACTGGTCAGCTTAATAACGGTAGTCCATATGTCTCTTATCACATAAAACCTTCTTCCCCCCACCCACCCACCACCACTACATCTGATTGACTAGTATATGCCCATGCTGAGGCTCTTGTAAGTATCTGGATTGCTACAGAGTCACCTTTTCAGCAGATATCCTCACCTCTGGGGAGCCAATCAATCAGATATGGCTTTACTCTGCAAAAGAAGGGGGAATCCACGAATGCTGCAGGGAATAGAAAGTTCACCCCGACAATGTGTTCTGCTGTGATCTGAACTTTGCTTCAGTTCCAAAGGAGCCATGAATGAATCCGAATATCAGTGCTGGTAACTATAGCACTTAAGCATTTAACAAAGAAGTGTTGGTCCATGGCCTCCTCTTGTGCCAAGATGAAACCATCCTCAAGGTGAAGCAGCAACACCTTATTTGGCTACATTTGGATAGCCTCCAACTTGATGGTATGAATATCAATTTCTCCTTCCAGTAATTTTTCCTCCCCCTTCCCTCTTCCTCTGTTCCACACTCTGGCCTTTCACCTCTTCTCACCTGCCTATCACTCTCCCCTCCTCCTTCCTTTTCTCCTATGGTCCACTCTCCTTTCCTATCAGATTTCTTCTTCTCCAGCCATTTACCTTTCCCACACACCTGGCTTTACCTATCACTTTCTGGTTATCCCCCTTCCTCTCTCCCACACCTTTTTATTCTGGTGTTTCCCCCCTCCTTTCCTGAAGAAGGGTGTCGGCCCAAAATGTCGACTATTTATTCATTTCCATAGATGCCGTCTGACCTGCTGAGTTCCTCCAGCATTTTGTGTGTGTTGCTTTGGATTTTCAGTATCTGCTGACTTTGTCTCATTCATAGGTATTTAACTGCTGCTTAAGAAATCAATAGCCTTTAACGTGGCTTTGTCTACGGGGTTGCAACGTATTCTGTACCTGTGTCGTGACATAAATTTTGCTGAGTGTACCTATTCATTTCTTTATTATCCTTTATTAAATTGATCGAAAAGTAAAGCTTTAGTTTGTCTCGTACCAAAAAACTGTAAGTTGTCCAATAGGGTGCCAGTCTGTCTGGTCCACTGATAATACTCTTTGGACGGCAATTTCAGGTTGGTTCAATGCAATAAATGAGGCAGAGGGACCACAAGTATAATCAACACCTAGTTAATGAAAATTACATTCAATTTATTTTAGAACAAGCATCGTTAAATAACCCCATTGGATAAAATACAGATCCAAATTTCTTTGTCTGTAATCAATTCAGTACGTTGTCTGGACAAAATATAAAGAAGCAGGGTGGGGATTGGTGGAGCTCGAGGAGCCAGATAACAGCAATACCTGCATCTTAGTGCATTCATAGAGAAATAGCAGCTTGCTGTAATGTGAAAAGAAATGGGTTCTGTAGAGAAGCACTGGCCAGATGCTAACAGAGGCAAGCCTCTTCAAACATTGCGCAGAGAACTATGAAGATACGAGGATTGATTGGTAAGTTCGTGGCCTAAGGTAAAAGGAGATGAATTATACGGCTCTCATTACATGCACATGCAGTTCAACTCTTTGAGCGATTAGGCAGAAAGTTTGAGGTTAATAACTCACCTTCTACGTTAGGCCACAAACTTATCAATCACCCCTGATGAGTTATTAACTGATGAATTATTAACCTCAAACTTTCTGCATAATCACTCAAAGAGTTGAACTGCATGTGCATGTAACAAGAGCTGTATAACTCATCTCATTCTACCTTAGGCCACGAACTTATCAATCACCCCATGCTGTGGGCACTTTCTGGAGGTCCAAGATCCGTATGCTCCACGACCGTTGGATTAAGTGTGTAAATGTAGGAGGGGAGTATGTTGAAAACTAAATGTGCTGGGTTTTCTAAAATTGACTCCTTCTACCTTAGGCCACAAAGTTATCAATCACCCCTCGTATGTATTTCAACAGATGTTGGAAATCCAGAGAAACACACACACAAAATGCTAGAGGAACCCACCAATTCAGGCAGCATCTACGGAGAGGAATAAAGAGCCGACATTTCAGGCCTAGACCTTTCTGATGATGAAGGGACTCGGCCCGAAACGTTGGAACATCGTTCTCCCCGTGACTGTGTGGGTTTCCTCCAGGTGCTCTGGTTTCATCCCACAGTTCAAAGGTGTTCCAGTTGGTACGTTAATTGGTCATTGTAAAATTGCTCCTTGATTAATGTAGGGTTAAATTGGGGGTTGCTGGGCAGTATGGCTTGAAGGGCCGGAAGGACATATTCCATACAAACTCTCAATAAATAAGTAATTGGCTTTTTATTCCTCTCCATAGATGCTGCCTGCCCTGTTGTATTTCATAGAGAATTGCATCTCATAAGACCATAAAACATAAGAGCAGCTTTAGGCCATTTGGCCCATTGTGTCTGCTCCACCATTTCACCTTGGCTGATCTAATTTTCCTCTTAGCCTCAATCTCTCATGAGAGTGAGTTCTCTTGAGAACAGCACTTACCTGCAGTGTGCAAGTTAGTAGGTTCTGTAGAGAGGTGCGGCTGGTTAGAATACGTAGATAAGTGGATTCAGCGTAGGATTGTTAGCTAGCTGCAGCTTGTGCATTTGAAGTTCTGCACAGAATCATGGGCGAGCTGCTGAGCTCACAAGGCAGTTCGCATACAGAACCATTGACTAGCTGCAGCCTTTGTGTAGAACGTTGCACAGAGAATCACCAGCTAGATCACACTCCTTCCCCAGAAATCTGCTGCTGAGCTGCAGCCAGTGTGTTACAGTGTTCCACCCAACTATGCAGCATGCTTCAGTGTATTGCATGGAGAATCTCATACATGAGAAAATCTGCAGATGCCAGAAATCCAAAGCAACGCACACAAATTGCTGGAGGAACTCAGCAGGTCAGGCAGCACCTGTAGGAAAGAATGAACAGTCACTCTTTCAGGCTGAGACCCTTCTTCAGGGCACATCTTATGCTGACTCCGGTAAATTCTCTCATACTGGAGAATCTCATGCTGATGCATTATGCTAGTTGCATTATCAACATACTTTGTAATGGTTAGCTCGCTGTTGTTCATGTGCTGGTGCTTTTAGTAGAAAACAGCTGGCTAGTCACAGTGCATACACATTTTGGTGGAAAAGATTAACTATCTGCAGTGTATAGGTCAACACCTTCTCAAGAGAATGATCAGCTACCTGTAGTTCATATGTTCATGGGTTTCATAGAGGACAAATAGCTAGCAACAAAGTGCTTGCTATTGTGTATCATGGAGATCTCAAGAAAGCTACAGCATGCATGTGAGCAAGTATCTCAATGAATAAAAGTCTGGGCACAGTGTATCATATGCCTTAACAGTTCCAGACTTCCAGGAGTTACATCGTGGTGCAGCTGGAAGAGCCATTGACACAAGAGATTCTGTAAATGCTGAAAATCTGGAGCGACACACACACAAAATGCTGGAGGAATTCAGCAGAGGAGGCAGCATCAATGTTTCAGGCTGAAGCCCTTGATGCAAAATAGAGTCTCTGAAACCAATTTGTCAAGAGAAGCTGCAAAAAGCTCCCCTCTGGGGAGGGGAGGAGAAGATGGCGGCGCGACGCAACATGCGCGGCTGCTCCGAAATGATATCGTATTTGTTAAGTAAGGGCCGTGCACAATCCTAATTTGATGGAGACAGACGTGAGAAGCACGGAGGAACATCTGGAGAAACTTCTGAAATGCCCATTTCGCAGCCGCTGCTACTGTGCGATCGAGAATCTCCAGAGGAGAAGGCCCCAAATCCTTGGCTTTGCCTATTGCCTGTTGCCAGGGCCGGGATCAAAGCGCTCGGCAGAGATGGCGCCTGGTGCTCGGTGTCGGAGGGCTGGTCGTAGGCTCGAAGTTTTCGGACGGACTCAAGAGTTGGCTGTGGTCGGGTGCTTCCAGGGTGCTGCATCAGCAAGTTTACGGCACTAGAAGCTTATGGCAGGAAGAGAGTTTCTCTTCCTTCTACTGTCTGCATGAGATGATGGGACTTTCGAGAGACTTTGAGACTTTTTTTTACCGTGCCCATGGTCTGTTCTTTATCAAATTACAGTATTGCTTTGCACTGTTGTAACTATATGTTATAATTATGTGATCTTTGTCAGTTTTTTTAGTCTTGGTTTGTCTTGTGTTTCTGTGATATCATGCTGGAGGAACATTGTATCATTTCTTAATGCATGCATTACTAAATGACAATAAAAGAGGACCGCATGTCCTCATAATCTAATCTAAGCTAAAATAACTTCTGCGCCACAGGGATCATAGGTAGATGAAAAATGGAAATGTGGATTGAAACTGTGGAAGCAAAGCACTGATGGATTTATGCACTTTGACAAAGAAGAACATTTGGGCATTTTTGCATGGATGATGCTGGGCTTTGCTTGGTATAAATTACTGGCAATTTAGACCAGTTGAAGCAGATGTAGTGTTCCAGATGTTGCTGGATCACATTAGTGCAGAATTTACACCATAGGCTGGTTGCATTCCAACTGGGTGTCCTCACTGATTGATCTTACTAATGAGAATTTGTCTCATGTTTCTTGAGAAAAACCATAAAAATAAATGGCTATTAGTGTAAACAATTGTAAACTGAATAGAGAACAGATGAAAACCTATGCATGCCCATTAAATCTCTCTTGCTAATGACTTAAAAATGAAGTTTAAATAAAGCAAACTAGCAATTCTGCACATTACATTAAAAAATACAAATGCTTCTCTCATTTCAGTTATTATTGACTCCATTGTAATGGAGACCTCAGCTTAAAAAAAATAAATATCTAAAAACTTGTTGCAAACCATTGTCACAAAGTTCAGACTCCATTTTGTGCAACATATATTTGTTATTGTAACAGTAGCAAAAACTCATAATGAACGCTCCCATTCATTGGTCTTGGACACCAGTAATTAAGAGGTTTCAGTGGATGTAGCTTTATGGTCAGTGAAATTCCCACCAAGTTTCATGGTGGCATAAAACTGGTACAAATTAATAGGGCAACTTCCATTAAAAAAAACCTGTAAATGCAACTTTAGCTCAAACCTGCCAAGAAATTCTTTTTAACCTTGCTGCAATTCCGTGCATAAATTGAAGCGTATTTCCATGTATAGGCTGAATTATATTGGTGAAATAGACATGTAGTAATTTTCTCTTGCTTACATTAGCATTTCCTTCTCCATCCTGAAGCTTTTGGGACTCCATTTATTGAGACGTTGAGAAATTTAGAAATGGTCAGAATAAATCACAAAGAAATGCATAGCGACTAATCTAACTATGTCCTTTGTTGTCAAAGCAAAGTCCTATTTACAGATGGAATCTTTCATTTCTAATACTGTTTGGTGAAAGAATATATTTTGTCTTAGCAGATTCTTTTCACTGATACTTTGTGTTTGTGTGTAGGAACACGTAAATTAAGAAATGAAGTGAAGATATATTGCATCCAAAGCTCATCAGCAAACATGGTTTTGTTCAGAGATTAATCTTTGCGGTTAATCCTAAACAATGCTAACAGTTAATGCTACACATGTTAATGTGTAGTGTTCAGCATTTTTCATTAGTGTTCTAAGGAGAGGAATACTGAGGACTGAAACATATTTACCACTTGGGCAATTATAATCAATTGCTTCAAAATGAGATAAAGGACAGGGTGATGCAGTATAAATTTTTGTCTTAAATTTAAGCTCCAAAGCATTCCTATTCTATGACTCAGACATGCTATTTTCCTCAGATCCACTGCTTTTTACCCTCATTTTCTTTTAGTGGGGAAACCATTTAAGACAGAGACAAAGGCAAAATTTCTTCTTGCAGAGTGTTGCGAACTTGTGGAATTCTCCAGCACTGAAAGCAGTTGAGGCCGAGTCATTAAATGTATTCACAAAGAAATTAAATGCAATTCTTATGGCTAAAGGGAGCAAAGGATATGAGAAGGAAGTTAAAATTGGTACTGAATTTGAATGATTAACTCTGATCGCATTGAATCGAAAAGCACGCTTGAAGCGTCAAACGACCTACTCCTGCTTGTGTTTCCTATATTTTTACATTGAATGGTACCTAAACCCCACTCACAGCTCCAAATAGAGCAAGAGGTTTTTTAGGCAGAGGGTGGTGAAACTGTGGAATTCATTGCCATAGATAGCTGTGAAGGTTACGTCACTGGGTATATTTAAAGTGGTGATTGATAGGCTCTTAATTAGTAAAGGCATCAAAGGTTACAGGGAGAAAGTAGGAGAACTGGGTTGAGAGGGATAATAAATCAGCCATGATGGAATGGCAGAGCAGACTCAATGGGCCGAATGGCCTAATTCTGCTCCTATGTCTTATGGTCTGATAGTTTCAAATAGTGCATCTTTAGGTTGTTGCCACAGCCAGGTAAGCATGTCTTTCACTTTAGCCAACCCGATCTGATTCAAGAGCAAGGTCCAATGCAATGTTCTTGCTTGACCCAATGCTGAATTAGTGCTGGCCCAGTCATCCCAAATAACTGTCTCTCACAGCTTGGTACATTCCACAATTTCTTAAGGCTATTTCTGATGGGTATCACAGGGACTGGAGTGGACCTTGGACATAGAGAATAATATTCTAATTTATATATTTTAGGTTGATGCATTATAAAGTTATTTTAAAACATTAATAAAAAGCTGTCAAAAGAGAAAGTGAAAATTGATAAGGTTGCATAAAACATCAAGGTATGACAAGCCAGTGCTACCAGCTCAGGCCTCAATCTACACAAAAATACCACAAGTTCTCCATCTATTTACCTGTTCCTTGAAGACACTCTTGAACAGTGTTTGTTGCAAGGACTTGTTATATGTCCTAGTATTTCTCCACACAGTGAGATGAAACACTACTGTCAGATGCAACTTTGGTGTTTCCCTTCAAAAGGCATCGGGTAATGGTTCATTAGGAATTCATTCATAGTTTTTCTTTCTTTAAAAAAAAGTTTTGTTTTAGATTCACTTCCAAATATGGTAACATTGGCGATGTCGGTATCAGAATCTGATTTAATAACACTGGCATACTGTATGCTGTGGAATTTGTTAACTTTATGGCAGCAGTAAAATGAAATACATGATCAATAAATATAAAGAAAAATCTGAGTTACATTAAGTATATATATATATATATATCTATTAAATAGGTAAGTTAAATAAGTAGTGCAAAAATAGAAATAAAAAAGTAGTGAGGGAGTGTCCATGGGTTCAGTGTCCATTTAGAAATAGTATGGCAGAGGGGAAGAAGCTGTTCTTGAATCACTGGGTGTGTGCCTTCAGGATTCTGTACCTCCTTCCTGACGGTATCAGTGTAAGCAGGGCATGTCCTGGTTGATGGGGGTCCTTAATAATGAATGCCACCTTCCTAAGGCACTGCTCCTTGAAGATGTCTTGGATACTACGGAGACTAGTATCTATGGTGGAGCCGACTATTTTTACAAGTTTCTGCAGTTTACTTTGATCTTGTGCAGCAGAACTACTCCCCCCATGCAATTGTAGAAGTTTTCAAGTGTTTTTGTTGACAACACGATCTCCTCAAACTTCTAATGAAAGATAGGTGCTGCCTTGCCTTCTTTCAGCTGCATCAATATGTTGTGTCCAGGTTAGGTCCTCAGAGATATTGACACCCAGGAACTTGAAATTGCTCACTCTCTCCACTCTGATCCCTCAATGAGATTGGTCTGTGTTCTCTCGTATTACCCTTCCTGAAGTTCACAGCCAGCTCTTTGGTCTTGCTGATGTTGAGTGCAAGGTTGTTGCTGTGACACCACTCAACTAGTTGGTATATCTCACTCCTGTACGCCCTCTTGTCACCGTCTGAAATTCTACCAACAAGGGTTGGTATCATCAGCAAATTTATAGATGGCAATGTCACAGAAATATTTCCCAAAACCTCTCCTTGTCTGAGTCTTTGATTCCTGTATATGTAATGTATGTCATACGAAGAATGAAACATCACATTCTGGTTGTCATCATTTCCAGCTAATACCAAAGCTCTCTTACTGTACACTTGGCAAATATTCTAGAAAGCAGAATGATTCAAATAAATATGTAAATATTCCCTTCAGCTTCCTCCCACTCTAATACCTCTCTCAGTAAGTTCAACAACTAACCATTGACCTAAAAAGCACTATGTTGTGAAGGGGGAGGCAGTGGTACAGGTGGTGATTACCAAAATTAAACCTGAATGTGAGTTTATTATTTGGCTGTTGAATTAATGCAATTTATTATTGCATCAGAAATGTAAGCGAAAATATTTAATTTGCATACAAGAAAGACTGATTTAATAAGCTATTATTAAACTCTATTTTTTAAAAAAAAACAAATTAATGATGATCACCAGAGACTTTTTCCCAAAGAGGAAATAGCTAATGTGAAGGGGCATAATTTTAAGGTGATTGGAGGAAAGTACAGTGGAGATAATCAAAGATCTGTCTTTTACACATAGTGATGAGTGTGCGGTAGAAGCATTTAAGAAAGTCTTAAGCAGGCACATGGATGATAGCAAATTGGAGGGCTATGTAGGAAGGAAAGGTTAGATTGATCTTAGAGGAGGTTAAAAGCTGGCACAACTTTGTGGGCTGAAGGGCTGTTTTGAGTAGTAATGTTCTAAGTCATGCTAAGCAGAATCAAACAATCTATTCAGGAACAGTGAAAATAATCGGCACCAGCGCAGGAATTGTTGCTCAGGCAAATGTTACAATGTTCAGGCTCTCCCCAAGTTATTAACATCTGACTTATACACACCCCTTACCGATGAACTATGTTTGGAACTGAAGGAAGGGTGCAGGCATCATCTATTGCCTGGGAATGCAGCGCATAGATGCATTTTTGACTTTTAGATTTTAACTGCATTTTGGGTTCTAAACAGTCAGAGGGCTAGAACTCTGCCCTAACGTGGGGAGGAGCTGCATTAGATTATCTCGTCAGTGTCTCTTGACTATTCTTAGGCCTGTTTTTTTTTAATCATGTCAAGCAGGAAGGAGCCATCGCACACCTCCTCCCATAAAAGAACTTCGATATTAAGAAGGACGAAGACCCCATTTTGCTCACAGAAAGAGGGAAAATAGAAGTTATTAGAAGTCATTTTTCAGACCATCATGGCCACAGCTTTCTCTAGCGTCAAGGACAGCTTCAAAAGATGGTGCCTCAATCATCATTAAGAACCTTCACCATCCAGGACATGCTTTCTTTTCATTACTACTATTAGGGAGCAGGTATAGGATCCTGAAGAACCACACTCAACATTTTAGGAGCATCATCTTCACCTCTGCCATCAGATTTCTGAACAGTCTATGAACCTTGAGCACTACCTTGCTACTCCTCTTTTCCACTATTTCATTATTTTTGGTTTTTAACTTACAGTAATTTTCATGTATTTTACTGTACTGTTGCCACAACAAAATGTCATGATATATGACAGTGATAATAATCCTGATTCTGATTCCTTCAATGGAACATAATTGCTTCTGTGTAGAATATGTGCAAGAGCATTCCTATATGTTACTTGTCATTTTGGTACTCTTGATACTGAGGAATTCCCTAAGTATGTATCTCCTGTAGCAGGTACTATTTTCCTTTCATGATCTCCATGTTTACTGACATCCCAAATAGCTCCCTCTATGGTCACTGTTTCTTGACCTCTCAAAGAACAGCTTCATCAGACTCTTCAAAAGTTAACCTTCTGCCCACCCTTTCATCCCATCTAACTACCATTTTCATCTTCAAGGCTTTGTCCTATTTTAGAGATGAGGAAGAGTTTCTTCTTTCAAAGGGTTCCATATCTAGAACTTCCTGTCCTAGAAAGGAGTGGAAGGAAGGTGAGTCAGTGAAAATCTTCAAGGCTGAATTCAACAGACTTTTCATCTGAAGCCAACGCCGTTTATGGAAAGAGAGAGAAAAAAAACGGGAGTTGCGACCAAGAACAAACCAACCTTGATCTTACCGATGGTGGAGAATATTTGACAGGCTTCGTGGCTTTTCTCACAACTATCTTTTGTATTCTTATGTATTAAATATATCACCAGAGCTCAATATTGTGTTTCCTACCAGCTTGCCTTTTCAAATTCTTTCAACCTAACTTTCACCTTGTCCGGAGAGCTGAGACCACCCTTTGTCAATGACATGCCCTGGCTCATAGCCTATCTGGTCTTCTTTGTTGTTTGCAATCTGTTGGACATAATTGTCTTGAGGTCTAGCTCTGGTGGCTTAGCATGTCCTATAGTTACCTTTGGTTTAGCACAGTGTGTTTCCTTTGAAGTCTGCTTTTTGATACTGCAGATCTTCCAGCCCCACAACACAACTCCAGACCTGGTCTCTGCTGATGTGTCCCACAGAACTGAATATGATCAGAAGTCCAAACCGTTCTCTGCAAGTCTGGGATGCATTTCCATTTTTGTTGATACAATTTCATTTTTTACCCTTTTATTGCCATTCCTTATTTCTCTGAGCTACATAGCAACCCGCCATGCAATCCAAAAGGAGAATTGTCAACATTCATCTCTGCCATGTGCCTCTGAATTTCACACCTATCACATTAAACTTCGTTTAATATTTACCTCTGCTAATGTCCTACATTGGGCCACTTAATCCCATCCTCATATATAAACTCCGAATGGTGTGAAACTTTGACACTCACACCCTATCTGTGATAAGTTCATCAAAGGCTATTGGTTCTGAATTCAAAATTCCTTTCCTTCTCATTGGATCATTTTCCAGGCTCTTCCCGCCATACCTCTACAGACCCATGCAAACCTGTGCTAAGCCATGCCCTACATTATTCCATTCAGTCCCATTTTCTCACTCTTCTTTTGCCAGCAGTTCAATCAGTTATCTCAATCTTATTCTCTGGAATGCTTTTTCCAAACAACTGCTCTCTGTCTACTATCTTCTCTCTGACTCTGATTCTGTTTCAGTCTCTCTCTATTTCTTTCCTCATCCCCTCTCTCTTCTCGTCTCTCTTACTCACTCTCTCCCTCCTCCACCTCTCTCTCTTTCCGTCTCTCCCTCTCTTTCTCCCATCCCCTTCTCTCTCCCTTCTCTCCCTCTGCTTTTAAAAGCAAGCTACCTTTCTGAACATAAATCTACCAGCTTCTTCTAATTTTTCTGCTCCTATCATAACCACCTGCACAAAATGCTTTAGAACTATTTATTGCCTCAGTAATGCGACATAAGTGAAAATTGTAATACAAAGGGAACAATGGAAGGAGCTACAAACGTCAGTATGCCACTGACATCACTGTAAAAGGAGCAAGAAAACCTAATGGAAGCAACCAACAAAATAAGAAAATGCTTCAACCATCATTGCATAAATATGCATAATACTTGAAATTGATGTATAAGTGGCTGAGTACAAATCATGCATTTTTAAAATGCAGTATTTCTAAGATATTCCAGTTCATTGATTTCAACATTTCATTTTAAATAGAAAAATACCTAATTTATACCACAGCTGCCATTGGCAAATAAACATAAATATTCCACATCATATATTAAACTACAAAGTTAAAAATTCTGTCAAAGGCATCTGGTGATCCAAAAGACTAATTTTAATATTTCTAGCTGTAAACCTTCATGTTGTTTATGTATAATAATTGCTTGAGCTTTTTGAAAAAAATCCATTTGGAAATTGCTTGCATTTTACATTATTGGAATTTTCATCTTTCTGTATTAAGCTGAATTTTGAACATTTTTATATAGAGTCTGCAGCTGCAATTAATCTTCCCCAGTGGAAAGATTCACTGTCTTCAGGATTTATGACTAGGTGCTGGACACTGCAACAATATTGTGGAGCAGGGTCTCTGATAGAAGTGTGCTGCTAATTGGATCTCGGCAGCTAATCAGTGCTCTGTGAAAAAAAATCCTCCCACTGGTTCTGTCTGATAAAATGGATGGCTCTCCTTCCATACCGAATCAGAGAATTGAATCCCGAAATCAAATCCAGCTCCCGATTAATATCATAAAGGTTACTAATGCTCCTGTCACAAACCCAATCTAGGTGCTATGTGTTGAGTTGATCTTGTATTCAAGCATGATTGCTCAACTGAAAAAAGGTGATAGCCTGGTTTGAGAGTGCCAGATCTGGTTGAGAGTATACTATAAATGCAGCCTAGTCAGCTGCTTTCACTGTAGGCCACGAGCTGGCTCACAGTTGTAAAGGAACATTAATTCAGCCTGCTTAATGCGCAGCATATCAAATAATTTCTTTGTTTCTCCTCGCACAGCTTCCGTAAAGTCGAATGTTGTAGAGGCACACTAGTTTTCCAGAACGAATGGACTAGACGGACCAATGAGCTTTCCCCTTTGAGTTCCCGCGAGTATCCGTGCTTTTCTTTGCTTCCTTCAGGAATTTACAAACATTCACAACAAATCAATAAGGCTATTGATTATTCATTGTACAGTGCGTTGTTGGTGCGAAGCTGGCACAGAAAGCAAGTGCAGCCTCTGCAAGCCAGCCGCATCCCATCTGGTGGCTGGTGGCACAGAGAAAGGAAGAAAAAGGCAGGGAGAAAGAACGTGACAGAAAGCCAGATGAGTGAGAGAAGTGGCAGGGCATCTCCGCAGGCATGGGAAGTACGCATTTATGCTACGTAAGGGTATGGCAACGTGTAAAAAAGAACTGACTCACAGGGAACAGGAGATAGCTACTACGTAACAGAGGTTTCCTTGGCTCTGTGACAAGAAGAGCAGTAAGGTAATACATGATTGCTGCTCTAATGCTGTGACTATGCAAACGTCTGTGATGCATCCACTCATTTTGCAGCCGTGTTGCGATTGGAATGTGAAGGAGGGGGGAGAAACATTGTGTCGCCTTCTTGTAAGTAAATGTAACTGCATGCAGAAAGGATCGGGAGTTTGAATCCTGTTAAGAGAATTTGTGAAAAAAGAAGGGGAGCAGCAAGCATTATGCATTAAGGAGCTGTGGTATGCCAAATGTTTTATGAAAATAAAATCGGAACAGGGAGCGAGAAAAGGGAAGAGAAAGCACAGCTTGGCCTAGTGCCAACACCAGTGAAATGAATTATAGTGTTGAATAATGGTACACCATTGATCCAGCCGCTTGTTTGAGAGTGGTGATTGTCCCTGAGCCTTGACAGGAATTTTTGTGCGTGCATATTCTAGGGCTGCATGAGAAAACCAATAAGTCACAACTGCTGACGACACTGTGAGGGAGGAGTGGGTTGCCAAGTAAGCATGCCCATGTTCAAGTGGTATTCTACTGTATAAATATAAGCGTTCAGTCTACTCAATGGGAACTTCTCATGCACTGTCTCCTATTTCATTAACAAAAGATTTACATTCTCCCTAGTCTATCAAGGTTTGCGTGAAAGAGGGGCCGCAATGTTCGTGTTTTATTCTGAGCAAAATAATTACCAGCTGAAGCAATCTGCTACAAAGATCAAAGTATTAAAAACCCGCATTTTGCTTACAGGAAATTGCTTACTAAAGGCTGGCACTGTGGAAAGAAATCCACCAATCACTGTAACAGCTGTGATACTCACCTTTACAAATTCTGGGTTAATCATGGAGAACTGATCTATCTTGTCGAGGGATGGCAAAGACTCTGTATGTGTGTGTGTTTCAATGTATGCATGTGCCACGTATATATTGCAAGCTAGGAATTTGCAATTAAACATAGCAACGGCTGCTATAATACAAATTTCCAGGAGAGAAAAGCTGATCTGAATTTATAATACAAGTACTGAATTAGCATACTAACGGGGTTGTGTCACCGAAAGCATTCAACAGCCACTCGCCTGCCATCAGCCTTTGTTTTACTGGAAGCAGGGGAAGTGAGAGACAACTGACTACGCAGTAGCATCTGTCGAGCCTCTGTGTACAAACGGAAGATTCATTAAACTTTTGCTGAGAGTAGAGGGGCGCTCTTCACAAGTAACCCTGCAAACGCAATGGGAATGCAAGGACTGCCTTGTTCCAGCACAATTAAAATATTTTATGAGATAATAGTCTTTTACAATGGCTAAATGTGATAGAAATGATTCGTCTTTGAATTTAAATTGTGCCGTAGAGCTCGTTTGATGTTTCCAAGCTGAAGGAGAGCACTGTAGTGAATTATGTCAGAATTTTTGAAATTATCTTCCCGCTCATCAATTCTTCAAATTTTAATTTATTTAAGAAAAGATCAAAAATGAGGTTCTTGCTCCAAATATTTTATGGTTAGCAATTTTTAATCAGTACTGTTAATTGCTAGGGCTAAAGATGGCCAAATATAACAGCAGTCTCATGTTAGAATTGAAAGAATCTGAATGCAAATGGAATTTATTGCACCCTGCAACCTGACCTGATTACCCATAGACTCATGACTTATTTTGATGCAGTAAATCTGGAAGCCGGAAAGCTGCCTATCTCACAGTTTATTCTCTGGTAGCTCTCCGTGCAGGCTGAGCCTTCTCTTGATTAGAAGAGCTAATAGCGAATTGGGGGGGAAAAAAAAGCTAATTTGGAGAAATCTTGGAGATTGGAATGAGCAAACATTTTTCTGTGAATTTTAATATGAAAGCTGCATGCATTACAGAGTGCAGAGCAAGTAGTTGCACCCTTATGACTTAGCATGAGCTTTTATGATTAAAACTTAATTTTCATCTTAGGGTTTGTAGCTACTTAAGCCTCCACTTTCTGGATCATGGAATAAATGATCTTCTTTTATTGGCATTAATAGATTGCTGCCCATCCATGGGCCAGGTTCAATTGTCTCACATCCTGACGTCATGTTTCTACATGAAGAGTTGTGGTGCGAGAGCAAAGCAACACTCACCATCCACCATCACTCCCTGTCTTGGCTTGGGTCATTCCCCCTCATGGTGTGACTGGGCCGTAAATTGACCATAAGCATCCTGAATTCATTTAAATGGTTCTCAGCTTCCACTCCGCAAAGCAATTGAAATGGGATGATCTTTATTTTGGAGATACTACGTGGTAACAGGTCCTCCCAGCCCAACGGGCCTGCACGGACCTAATTACACCCAATGTGACTAATTAACCCACTAGCCTGTATGCCTTTAGATCCTGGGTGGAAATTGGAGCACCTGGATAAAATCCAGACAGTTGTATGTATTGTATAAACTCTTCATGGACAGCAGTATGAACTGAACCCATGTCGCTGCTGCTGTAAAGGCATTATGCTAACTGCTATTCCATTGTCATTTTATAGTAAGGTTACTGAATATATCCTATCTCACAACAATAAGCCTCCTGGCTACTTCGAGATAACAAGAAATCAATCTTCATCCTTTGGGTGGTGCACAACCCCAGGAATTTGGGGTTTAAATACACAGTGATTCCTAGCTGTTACCTCAGTTCAGAAGTATATCTTGTTGGGAAAAATCCCTTTATTTATGAAGCAGTAATGCCTTTTTCCTCCTAATTCCAACCACTTCCAGCAAAAGTTTGCAAATCAAATTTTCAAACAAAATTCTCATTTGCCCAAAAGCAAGAAAATGTCAACTGATAGAGTAGAAATCCATGAGATAGGAACATCCATGAAACACAAGCACATTCAATATAAAAACAACAACATGGTCCACCACATACTGTATGAAGATCAACTCAGCATGGGTGTGTGTGACTGGCATCAACACTTGCCCCCTGGAAACGTATGTCAGGAACCTGGAATGTGGGACCAGCAGGACTACAGAAGTTTGTGTCTATTTTGTTAATGGACGATAAATCCCGTGGTGCAAAATCACCTCCAGCCCTGAGCATGGAATGTGCATACTGTCAGATGAAACAGCAGCGGAGCATTGAAGATGAAAACTCTATTTCATATTCTTAAAGATGCAGTCCATCTAGCTACAAATCATGGGTCAAAATTAACATTTATGCATGTTTCAAATTTCATATTATTGACTGGCTGATGATTAAAGTTGGGGAAGGTGGTGTGTGGGGTTGGGACTAGACATTCAATTCCAAAGAACAATTTGGCCTAATTTTGGAAGTACGGGAAAATTTAGTCATCTGCTCAAATGTACAGAACAAAAGTACTGAAAATTATAGCCATTCATTTGGCTGATTTAATCAATCTTTGTCTGATAGTTGTGCTGATAAATCAAAAATAGATTAGATTAGTCATCTATGAAATAGCTCTGAGGCAGATCCTATATTAGACATTTAAAACTTTTGATTTCATACCCCACTGTTCAATGGTGTGAGGTTTGGACTTTCTCATTGCGTGATTGTGGTACCATTCGTGCTTGCTATCTTCTGCGTGTTTTTGTGTTGTGTGTGACTGTTGCTACTGTGTTTTACACTTTGACCCCAGAGTAATACTGTTTCATTTGGCTGTATTCATGAGTATTAATGTGTAATTGAATGACAATCAAATTTGAATTAAATTGAATTTGAATTGAATTGAATTTCTCTCATTGGTCCAACTTTCCACATAAGAGACAATCTCAGATCTGTCAGACTAAAGATTGTATACATCGGAAGATTGTACAAAGATTGTGCATACCTTAACACAAAATTCAACATTTGGTTACTGTTGAACTTTGCGTTAAGGATCATAGTGCAGAGGAAGTCACTTTATATACTCCAGCTTAACAGGGTCCCTATGAAAGACGTCCCCTCTATCTAAGATTTCTTTATTACCCTTACAGTCAATGCCTTCTCCTCTATCCACTGGGGAGGTCACTGGTAGTTGTCTGCTGGGACTTTTCCCAGTGTCCTTCCTCATCCACACCTGTTGCTTGACTGGTAAATTCTTCCAGTGAATCTTTTCTTTGTTTTGGCATTTCTCGTCCCCCTGCTTTTCTACCACTACCTCTATTTCATGTTCTCCAGGCTCTGGTCTGTTGCTCTTTCTCGAATACTGGCTTCCCTCTTTGGATTGCTAGGTTGCACAGGTTGCAGCATGTGATGAAGTCCCTATACCTGCTGTACGTTTACCACAGGACAACCCAGACTGATAACTGGCACAAGAAACCCATTTACAGAAAACCACTAGTGTTTTCTATGGTGATTTTGTTACTTGTGTTACTTTCATTGTAGCAATGCTCACAGCTGTGGAAGGATTGCAAACCGGTATGAGGAGCCAGGGAAACGGGTTTAAGGTGAAAAATCTAAAGGAGATCTGAGGTGTAAGTTTTCACTATGGAGGGCTGTAGTTAGATGGAATGAGCTGCCATGGAAAGTGGGAGGGACAGATACCATTACAGCACTTAGATCATATGGACACTTTCTTGAATAGGAAAAGATTAGAGAGATAAGGACCTAATGTAGCATTCATAGGCATCTCAGTTGGTATGGACAAATTGGGCTGCAGGGCTTGTTTCTGTGCTCATTAAAATTGTTGAGAATTGTGCAAATTTAACTGCATGTTTTAATTTTCAGTAAGGGCTCATTGCTTAAAATTGAAATTTGTGTAGTTGTTCAGATGGCTTCTTCAGGTCTCTCCCTTCAGTTTCTGACTGAGCATAGTTTGTCTGAATGGCAGTCCTGAGCAGTGGAAGCCTCTTGCAGAATCTGATAACGGGGAAATTCCTTGTCCTTAGCACATCTAGAATTTGCTTGTCCAAAGAAAATATTACTTCTAATAGTTCTTACAATAGGAAAATGAAGAGGGAGCAACACTGGAATTGGCAAGCAACACGAAAGATATTGAATTACCGAGTACGTAATGGAACTGGATTGTTATGCCACGTATATAAACACTAGGAAATTCTTTCTCAACTGCCTCAAGGATGGCGGCAATAATTCTTGCAAACTGAAATCAAAGCCCCTAATGTTGAGAGGAATGCATTGAGAGCCTGACTGCTGCTTGATAGCTTAAGAAAATGAACAAGTATATAATATCAAAGCTATTTTTCAAAGGGAGTATGCTTGAGAGTCCTTAGCAGTTACACTCGTCCAGAAGATTTTCTTCATGTAGAGTAAAACATTTTTATTGTATGCTTTTCAAAAACATTGGATTAAAGCCATGATTCAAAGTAGCTGCAATGATAACAGGCATGACTAAAAGATGCTGTATTAGCATGGGCAAAGAAAAATCTGCAAATGTCTAAAGTAAGGCTGAAGAGGATTACATTTCTCTCAATGTGGGTACCAGAGACAACCAGGGGGCTGGAAGGAGGAGATGTGCCATCTTCTTATGATTCTCCAGGTGTCAGGGGTGTGGTGGAAGCTTTGTGTGCTCCTGGTTTGGAAGAATGAACAGAGTCTGAGATGGAAAATATTTTATTGATGGGGGCTAACTTCAAAGGTATCATCACCAAACACAAGCAAGGAATACACAGATAGAATTGGGGCACTAAGGTAGGCCACACTCCTGAAGTCCTAACACTTCTAGTCTTGAATGGTGGTGGAAAATTAAACAAAAGAAAATTGCTACACTGACTGATAGTAGGACCCAGCAGAGGAGTGCTAACATGATCCATTCATAAAAATATCCTGCTAGATGTACTAAGTTAATGATTCACCTCAACTTCTGCCTGAAATCACGCCATGGGGAGAGCCAGTCCTCAGCCAATTCAATTTATTTGATGTGATGTCAAGAAGCTGTTCCTAGTACTGGAAGTAGGAAATCATATGGAAGCAGGCAATTTTCTGTCTGTAGTACTGAAAAGCTGTGTGTTTGAACTAGCTTCATGTCTAGCCAGGCTGATACAGTACAGTTGCAGTATTGGCATCTAGCAGACAAAATTTTAATTTTCACAGGTGCTTCTGTTCACAAATAGGGTAAATTCAGTCAGACAATTGATTGCCCAATTGCTCTATTTTCAATTGTCAGTAAAGTGATTGAAGAAGCCATCAGCAATGCTATTAAGAGGTACCAAGTCTCCAATTTCCCTACTCATTGATACCCAGTTTGGATTTCATCAGGACCACTTGGCTCCACATCTTATCCCAATCATGGACAAAAGAGATGATGTGAAACTGGCAGCCTTACACATGAAATAAACATTTGACCAAGTGTGGTATCAGGAGTTCCAGTAAAATTGCGTGTCAACATGCATCAAAGGAAACATTCTGGTATTAGAACACAAAAAAATGGTTATTGTTGTGGGAAGTTAATCATTCCCATATCAGGACATCACGGCAGGGGAGTGACCTGGCATAAAATCTTCAACTGCTTTATCACTGACTTTTCTTCCATCATGTTTGATAATGATTACACAATGTTTTATGATGATTGTACAATGTTCAATCCCATTCTTAACTCCTTTGCAAATGAAACAGTTTACATAATGCAGCAGGATCTTTTTAGCATTCAGACATGAGCTGATAACTGGCAAGTAATAATTAATTCCACATAGGTGACAGGCAGTGAATGAGGCTTGCTACTTCCTTTCAGTATTTAATGATATTATCATTGCTGAATCCCTCAACATCCTCAAAGTCAGGATTTTATAAGAGCTCAACTGGATTTGGCTATTGTTGAAATAGGTCTACGGCAGGTGCCATCGCACTGGCTCTACAATCATCTTTGAAGAATCTGGACAGTAAAGACATCAATGTTAGACTATTGTTTATTGACTACAGCTCCATCTTCAACACTGTAATTTCAAGCAGAATCATCACCAAACTCTGGACCCTGGAGTTAAAGCTTCCTTCCGAACCTGGATCACTGACTTCCTGACCAACAGACCACAATCAGTAAGGTCAGGTGGCATGGTAGTGCAGCAGCTGGCCTGACACTATTATAGTGCCAGCAAAAGGGTTCAATTTCACCACTGTCAGTAAGGAGTTTATACATTCTCCCCGTGACCATGTGGATTTTCTCCTGGTGTTCCGGTTTCTTCCCACTTTCCAAAGATGTGTGGGTTAATTAGGCTTCACAGGCTCATTAGGCCAGAAGGGCCTGTTACCGTGGTGCATCTCTAAATAAAATAAAAGTAAAATAAAACCCCACCATGATTATTTTAAACAATGCTGCCCCACAACATTGCATCATTAGCACCTACTCTTTTCTCTGTACACTCAAGACTGCATGGTCAGATTCTGTGCATGTTACCATGACACCATTGTGACATGGTGTCACAAAAACAGCCTCCACTGCTCTGACTTCCTTCCACATTCCAAAGCTGAATGGTTATGGTTAGTGAGTTGTGGCCATGCCATTTTGGCACCAGAAGTGGGCTGCCCAGCACTGTCCTTGTTAATTTGATTTGATGTTTTGATGTACACATGAGAAATAAAACTAATCTTTTCTACAGAATCTTTCAGTGGGAAGATGACATGCAGCTGGAGAAAACCATTGTTACCATATTGAAGAATAACAGTAGCTGGTTTAGCCTGTCTCTTGGTGTGGCTGCAAGATGACAGAGGATTAGATAGAGCTTGCAGAACATTAATTATGTTTATGATGGTCCTTCTCGCACCTTTCTGAACATGATGTTCTGCTAGTCCTGTTTCCATCATAAGTTTCAACGTTAACCTCCAGCTTCTGCACCCAACATAACATTCAAGTGTAGATTAGGTATGACCTGAAATGCTTATTTAAATCATTACTAATTTACACTTGAAGTAAATACAATCAGGTCGCTCAGACCAATGAAGCTCTGTACAGTATTGGTTTGGAACACAGAAAAAAAACTAACATAAGACCTAGGAACAAGTATAGACATCACATCTGCCCCACTATTCAATAAGATCATGGAACACACATAAAAGTTGCTGGTGAACGCAGCAGGCCAGGCAGCATCTCTAGGAAGAGGTACAGTCGATGTTTCGGGCCGAGACCCTTCGTCAGAACTAACTGAAAGAAGAGCTAGTAAGAGATTTGAAAGTGGGAGGGGGAAGGGGAGATCCAAAATGATAGGAGAAGACAGGAGGGGGAGGGATGGAGCCAAGAGCTGGACAGTTGATTGGCAAAAGGGATATGAGAGGATCATGGGACAGGGGGCCGAGGGAGAAAGAAAAGGGGGGAAGGGGGGAAAATCAGAGGATGGGCAAGGGGTATAGTGAGGGGGACAGAGGGAGAAAAAGGAGAGAGAGAAAAATAATGTGTGTATATAAATAAATAACGGATGGGGTACAAGGGGGAGGTGGGGCATTAGTGAAAGTTTAAGAAGTCAATGTTCATGCTATCAGGTTGGAGGCTACCCAGACGGAATATAAGGTGTTGTTCCTCCAACACGAGTATGTACCTCGGGACGAAATTAGACCCGTCGTGTGGTATTAGAGATGACAAGTGGAAAGACAAACTGGAGAAGTGGTTCCACAGTCTGAAAGCAGCAAAGCTCAAGCCATTACAGAAGATTGAGCTCGTGAGGGCGTTCATGATTCCGAGGGTCTACTACCGTCTGACCCTCATTGAAGCGTTGCAGGACACTCTGAGAGAGCTGGACTGGCTGATCAAGACTATGGCGAAAGAGATCCTCCATCTACCCCAGGACACAGCGGATGGAATACTGTATGCCCAGAATAAAGATGGAGGGGTGTGCCTAACGAAGCTGGAGGTACTGATTCCAATAGCCGTGATCAGGGAGAGGCTGATGTTGGAGCTCTCAGAGGACAGGATTATCAAAGTGTCGTTCGCTATGGCTGACGAAGACAACCAGGCTAAAATCAGGAGTCCGGCTAGTCTAGAGGTGCTGAAGGAAGTCATGGGGGAGAAGGAGTTTGACATCCAGGATCTTTTCCATGAAAATCTTTTCCTGTCCAATATGCAGAGTGATTGTTTTCTCAGTTTTGGGTGCAATCATTGTCTGTTCCTCAACAGCAGAGTGAATGATGAAGAATCACCACTTTCAGGGTGAAGAAATTTCTCCTCATCCTTGGAGACCAAAATTGTACTCAAAACTCTAGCTGTGGTCTCACCAAGTCCATGCATTAATGATCTTAATACAGTACATTTTTTTTGTTAGCAAGACATTCTGATTTGCAAATAATTTCCAGTTTGCAGAAAGGTAAGATATTTTAATATTCTGGGGCACCTTTTGGACGAACTCATTGCGACACAGCTTGATGGATATGATTAAATAGTCCCGTTTCAGCCTGGTACAGCTGAGAATCACGACCACATCCAAAGTCTGTACAGTTATAAAGATGTTTTAATGCGATTGAACAGTCTATTGCTGCTTAAAACTGATGGAAATAATGCTGATTGTGGCCTTATTTCTCATTGGACTCCTCCCAGGAAATGTGGCTGTCATCTGGGGCTACAAGTACGTTTAAAAAATGGGGTTTTTTTGATTTCCAATACCGACTATATTGCTGGCAAACATATAGTCTCTAGTAAATTAAATCGACAATCTCAGAGCTGGGGAGCTGTATCAGAGGGATACTAAGACTGCTTGTGTCCTTTGGTTCATGGAATCCTGGTTAACCCCTTCTGAACTGGATGCAGCAATTCAGATTGATGGGTTCGCCATCTATCATCAGATTAGGACTGTTGAGTCTCTCAAAAGCAAAGGTGGAGGTATATGCCTCATGATCAACTCCTCTTGGTGCAGAAATATGTCATTGATGTCCAACTCTGCTAACCAGACCTGGAATATCTTGCAATGAAATATTGGCCATTTTGTGGGAGATTTCAGTGATCATTTTGGTGGTGGTGTATATCCCATCTCAGGCCAATGTCAAGCAGGCTCTAGATGTTCTGAGCAATATGATCAACATGCATGAAACAGCACACCCTGGCACCTTCACCATCATAGGGGATTTTAATCAGGCCAGTTTGAAAAAGTCACTAAATAGTTACCATTAACAAATCACTTGTTGTACCAGAGGAAACAACACACTGGATCACTGTTACACCACCATCAAGAAGGCTTACCGTGCTACTCCATGCCCTCACTTTGGAAAGTCTGATCACCTGGTTGTACCTCTACTCCCTGAGTATAGGCAGAGACTGAAGACTGCAGCACCAGTAGTGAGGATCAAGAAGTTATGGACAAGGGAGGCACAGGGGAGCTTACAGGACTGCTTTGAATTGGTGGACTGGACTGTATTCAGGGATTCATCTTTGAATCTGGATGAGTATGCTGCAGTTGTTATGGACTTCATTAGAGCCTGTGTGAATGAGTGTGTGCCTAAGAAAACTTGCTGTAAATTCCCAAGCCAAAAGCCATGAATGAACCAGGAGGTTTATCATCTGCTGAGGGATATATTGGTGGCATTTAATCCTGGCCACCCAGATCTGTACAAGAAAACCAGGTATGACTTGTGGAGGGCTACTTCAAGAGCGAAGAAACAACTCCAAGTGAGGTTGAGTGTGAAACTGGATGCACATCAGTTCTGCCAGGGTTTGTAGGACATTACTTTCTACAAAGTGAAACCCAATAGCATGAATGGCAGTGATGCTGCACTACCCGATGAGCTCTAAGCCTTCTATGCCCGCTTTGAAATGGAGGATATAACTACAGCTGTGACGATCCCTTCTGCACCTGGTGACCCTGTGATCTCTGCCTTGGAGGCTGATGTCAGAGTGTCTTTCAGGAGAGTGAACCCTCATAAAGCAGCAAACCCCAATGGAGTAGCTGGAAAGGCTCTGAAAACTTGTGTCAACCAACTGGTCAGAGTATTCAAGGACATTTTCAACCTTTCACTGCTATGGTCAGAAGTTCCCACCTGCTTCAAAAGGGCAACAGTGCCTAAGGAGAGTAGTGTGAGCTGCCTTAATGCCTATCACCCAGCAACACTCACTTCCACGGTGATGAAATGCTATGAGAGGTTAGTCATGGCTAGAATCAACTCCTCAGCAAGGACCTGAATCCACTGCAATTAACCTATTGCCACAATAGGTCTACAGTGAACGCAACCACAATGGCTCTTCACATGGTCTTAGATCACCTGCACAATACAAACACCCATGTCAGGATGCTGTTTGTTGACTATAGCTCAGTGATTAACACCATCATTCCCACAGTCCTGATCAAAAAGCTACAGAACCTGGGCCTCTGTACCTCCCTCTGCAATTGGATCCTTGACTTTCTAACTGGAAGACCACAATCTGTGTGGTTTGGTGATCAACTCTGGTGCACCTCAGGGGTGTGTGCTTAGCCCTCTGCTCTACTCTCTATATACCCATGACTGTGTGGCTAGGCATAGCTCAACTACCATCTACAAATTTGTTGATGATACAACCACTGTTGGCAGAATCTCAAATGGAGTTGAAAGGGCATACCGGAGTGAGATATACCAGCTAACTGAGTGGTGTTGCTGCAACAACCTTACACTCAATGCCAGTAAAACCAAAGAGCTGATTGTGGACTTCGGAAAGCGTACGATGAGGGAACACAAACCAGTTCTCATAGAGGGATCAGAAGTGGACAGAATGAGCAATTTCAAGTACCAGGGTGTCAAGATCTCTGACGATCTAACTTGGTCCCAACCTATTGATGCATCTATAAGGAAGGTAAGACAGTGGCTATATTTCATTAGGAGTTTGAAGAGATTTGGTTTGTCAGGGAAAACACTTGAAAACTTCCACAGATGTATCATGGATAGCATTCTGATAGGAAAGTTGTAAAATTAGCCAGCTCCAACTTGGGTACTGTCCTCTGTAGTATCTAAAACATCTTCAAGGAGTGGTGCCTCAGAAAGGCTGCATCCACTATTGAGCCCCCCATCACCCAGGACATGTCCTCTTCTCATTGTTACCATCAGAAAGGAGGTACAGGACCCCAAAGGCACACAGTGATTCAGAAGCAGCTTTTTCCCCCTCTGCCATTCAATTCCTAAATGGACATTGAGCCCATGAATACTAGGCAAATTATTTATATTATTTCTATTTTTGCATTATTTTAAAATTAGCTACTATATATACACATAAGCTTACTGTAATTGATTTACTTAACTATTTATTTCTTTATATTATCATGTATTACATTGAACTGCTGCCACAAAGTTAACAAATTTCACTAGGTGTGCTGGTGACATTGAACTTGATTCTGACTCTGAGAAGAGTTTTGAGGACATTAAGCAACTGGAAAATGAAAAATATAATATTCAATAAATTAAAAGAAACTGTATGTAAGCTTTAAAGGAAATGGTAAATAATATTATGCAATGAATGGTATGCTATGAAATGAATAGGACCACACAAGGAAGTTATGTATCCTGAGGGTCATCGAGCCATAGAACAATACAGCACAGATACAGGCCTTTTGGCCTAATAAGTTCATGCCAACCATGGTGCCCATCGGGCTAGTCCCAATTACCTATGTTTGGCTCAGTTCCTCACCCCTCCATATACCTCTCCAAGTGTTAAATGATACAATTATACCTCCCTCAAACATTTTTTCTGGTAGCTTATTCCATCTGGTCACTATTCTCCATGTGAAAAAAATTGCCCCATTAGTTCCCTTTTAAATCGTTCTCCTCTCACCCTAAATCTACGCCTCCTAGGTTTGGACTCCCCTACCCGGGGGGGAAAAGACTGTTGCCTTCCACTTTATCTATGCTTTTAAGTATTTCTGTAAGGATGCCCCTCATTCTCCTACATTCCAAGGAATAAAGACATAGCCTAGCCAACCTCTCCCAATAACTCATTGATCTGACAACAGCTGCCACGGCCATGGTTGTATTTAGCAATGCAAAAAGGCCACAGTGATATTTTAAAAGGCCCCGATGAGAAAGAACATGACTAAATTTGGGAACCACGTTTGCAAAAATAAGAAGACAGACAAGAAAGAGAGATCAAAGAACAGCTCCAAGGATAGTATAATGTCTTAAATCAGTAAACTGTGAAAAGAGGCTATGGCAGTTAAACCTGTTCTCACTGGAGAAGGTAGAATCAGTGGGGTGGATGTGGTGATGCTTTTTTATATTGAAACAGGAAATGAGAGACAAAGAATATTATTATTAAGTGAGGAAACTGCATGCTAAGTGTATCTGCAACCTGGTGTGGTTAAAAATGATTCAACCAAAGCTTTCAAAATAAAATAATTCCTCATTCAATGGCCATCTAGGGATTAAAGTCTATTGCTGAGGCAGGAGAAAAATTAAAAGGATGAGTGAGAGAAACAAAAGTGAGCACTTTTGATGGGTTAAATCGCAATTGCAACCGTTCATTTTATATTATGTATTCAGAACAATAATCCATTTTTCCAAATATAGTGTTTGATAACATTGTCAACTTTTTGTTACCCCTCTTGTTTTATTTTCAATTTAATAGGAACACTGTTCACTATAAAATCATTTTTAATTAATTCATTAAAAGAGAACTGGAAATAATATTAATAATGATGAATGAGGCAATTTAGCTACCTATAATTCTTGCAAGTAGAGCTATATCTTTACCAAATTAAAATGAAACAAAAAGCTTAATCTGGACTGGGAGTGGAGGGAAACCTGATAGTTGATTTCCTCTATTTCCAGTTAAATGTGATTTTAGAATTCTGTCTGCATTTGGTATTTTAAAATGCTCAGGTTTGCTTTTCAAACTTGACTGGATTTCAAATTAGATCAGGAAGTGGGATAGAGCTTAAATGGCAGAATCATTTTACAGTTTCTATGGGGATAATGGCAACGTGTGAAAAGAAAAGCAGAAAGGTCTTTGTCCAAACTAATTCTTTATGTAACTGCTAAAGCTTTTCAGACTTAATTTGACTATTAATACCCTTGCTACTTCCTCGTTCATTAATAATGCTCTACAAAAGCTATTTTGTTGATCAGTATTTTTGTACAATATTCTTTGCAGTTATAATAGACTGATATTGTCTCCCATTGTTCTGTTATTTTTTATATTTACAGGCAGTTATTAATGTGATACCTTTCAGCTGTGTGGCTTGTTTATCAGAATAGCTAATTAATTTTGGTTCCTTAATGCAGCATTTCGATGGCTATTTAGTTCAGAGCATTAGAAGTAAAGAGGGAATCCAATTTACACCTACAAAGGAGTGGCAGTTTGAAATTACACAGAGCTGAAGCACTAAATTGACACAAAAGCCCCATTCATGTGAAGCAAAATGGAGTCACTCCACATGACTTCAGTTTGCTTCACTTAACATAAAGTCTGCATTTTTCCATATTCACAGAGCAATAGAAAATGATTGGCCCACACAGGTACTTTGGACAGATGCCAGTGGGGTGACCACATCACCACACCAGCATTCCTCTCTTGCTTGGAACTGCTTAATGTGCAAGGAGAGACTTGGGGCTAATTTTAAGTATCATTTACAGTGAATTCATCTTAGTAATCTTCATTCCGGAGTAGAGCTAGTCTAGGTTGATTGATGGGTTTCCTTTATACTAGAGCTGAAATCACTCCAGATAACTTCTTGAAAGTTTTGAAAACTTGAATGTACAAGAGAAAGGATTGGAAGTGAGACAGACATGCAGGTTTGGATATGTGAAACCAAAACTATCTCAAAATAAATTTAAATTCAATAGTAAAACATTAAGCTGCATTTTCTAATCAGCCAACTGCAATTAACTTTTTTTTTATCTTAATTTGCTGCTGAAATGGATATTTTGATTGATGTTTGTTTGACAGATATCACTGTCATCACCTTTGCTGAAGCACAAACCATATACTCAACATTGATAAGTCAGAAGTCCTCAATTAATTTACTCTCGATCAGTTATCACTGCCTTCTGACAATAAACGTTCATGGGAGATCCCAGAAAACATGGATCAATTTTCTTATCTCTGGACTATCTCTCACCTCTCAAGCAGACATTGGCAATTAAGTTCATTGCTCTCTTCACAAAGACGACTTTGACAAACCTGCACAAAGCTTACATCTATTTGGAAGCAGGGATCCCTTCCCTTCTGTGTACTTCTGGTCTACCTCCTGACAGCACTGGAGAGGTTCCCCGCAGTTTACCACTAGAAGGATATGAATTAATGTCTGCATTCTCTTTCTGACCAGCACTGAGACTCAAATTGCACCTAGTCAACTCTAACGTACAGGTTGGTTGTTATTATGCTTAACTACTGACTCCCAAAAAATACAACTATTCTGAGCTTCTTCATCAGAACAGTTTGACAGGTGGTCTGAGGAAAATATTCATGGACACTTTCAAAGCCCGTTTGGAAAAATTTAACATCATTCTAATTTTAGTGAACTGCTGACCTATGATGCTCAAAATGAGGATTTTGAGATGGTATTGAGAAACTTGAGTTCAAATATTGAGAATAAACAGAGTTGAAATGACAGAAGGAGCATCCCACTACCCATTTGTCACTTGGTCCATCTCTAAGAGTCGGCGATTCCACCTCAATTTTAGAAGTCACCTCAGAACACATGGAATTGTATTGGAAGCAGCTCAACTTTGATCCTGAGAGACTGCCTAAAAAGATGCAAATAAAGGTTCAACAATAACCTGCATCTCACCAATAGACCTCCTTGATCTGCATTAAGCTGCCCAGTGTTGTAGTGAAGTGCAATGTTGGTGATTTAACACAGGGCATCTGTTTACTTCCTGGGAGTCATGACAACAAAGCTTGTGTTTTGTCAGTATGAATCTGCCGACAGCTAGAATACACCAGAGATAGCATTGAAGGGATTAAGATCTACCTCACGTTACTTTCTAATTGGTTAAGATAAATTATTTAAGATAGAAGTTGAAAACATTTACAAACAGATAGTTTAATCAAGAGCAGTCTCTATGGATTTGCTAAAAACTAAAGTCATCTTTGACTAATTAAATCTTTCATTGAAAAGGTGACTGACTGAAATAATTAAGGAAATCTGCCGAAAGTCGAACTTCCTGGTGGCCAAACAATTTAATTCTGATTCCCATTCCCATTCTGACATGTCAGTACATGGCCTCCTCTGGCCACCCTCAGGGTGGAGGAGCAACACCTCACCGTTTGGGTAGCCTCCAACCTGATGGCATGAATATCAATTTCTCCTTCAGACAAGAATAACTTTCCTTCCCTCTCCCCTCGTCTTCTGTTCCCCCACTCTGGCCCCTTACCTCTTCTTACCTCCTTATCACCTTCCCTTGAGTCCCCCCCTACTTCCCTTTCTCCTAGGTTCCACTCTTCTCTCAGATTACTTTCTCTTCACCCTTTACTATTCCTATCCATCTTCACTTATCACCTTCCAGCTATCCTTCTTATTCTGGCATCTTCCCTGTTCCTTTCCAGTCCTGATGAAGGGTCTCAGCCTGAAACATTGACTGTTTACTCTTTTCCATAGATGCTGCCTGACCTGCTGAGTTGCTCCAGCATTTTGTGTGTGTTGTTTGGATTTCCAGCATCTACAGAATTTCTCATGTTTAAAATGCAGTAGATGTAGTTTATATTTTCAGACAGTATTTAAACGACTTGGTGGAAGAATTTAGCTGCTTGGAATTAAAGGAATGTTGAATTTGCAGATGTAAATATTAGATTGACAAATGAGAAACCAAATGATTGCTGCATGAGACTTTGTATCTTTACTTTTCAGTGCATGGGCTTGATTGAGAGATCTCAGTTTCAATATATGCTGGCAACAAAAACAGGAATTTTTGGAAGGAGCAAAGGAAATATGAAACCTTCAATAAGACACAGGTTAAAAGGCATACTGGGTAGAATTTAATATGTATGAGCGTGAGTTAATGAAACCTTTTGGACAGAAACAAAGTACTTTTTTCCAAATTTATTGGAACATAAATGGGGAAAGCAAGTTGTGTAGAGGATACAAAATGTGTGGAAAAGATGCCTTTAGGTCAAGAGAGAGGGGAAAAAGGATGCCTAATGAAATGTAGTGAGGGGAAATGTGAAGTTATTGACTTTAATGGAAGAGAAAAGCAGAACATTATTCCAATGTTGAAAGACTATTACATACTGGTGAAATAACTATGAATGCTGGAATTTTGAAATATATATAAAAAAACCAGTAAATACTAGCTAGATTCAGCAGGTCAAACAACATCTGTAGAAAGAAAAACAGTAAATTTTTCAAGAGATACAAGAGACCTGTAGATGCTAGAACCTGGAGCAAAATAACAAACTGTCGGTGGAACTCAGCAGGTTGTACCTCACCTGTGAGGAGAAAGGAGTTGTTGATATTTTGGGATGTGACCTGCACCAGTCCTAAAGCAAAGTTTCGACCTTATACATCAACAATTCCTTTCCCCACGCAGGTACTGATTAACCTGCTGAGTTCCTCCAATAGTTTGTTGTTTAATGTTTCAGATCTCAGATGTACAAATCCATATTACATGCTTGTATTTAAAATTATTTGCCTTTATGCAGGAAAACCAAAAGGTTAGTATGCAGATAGATTAAGAACCAAGAAGATAAACCAATGTTGTTTCTCATTACAAGGGGAATGATACTGAGACGATGTCTACAGTAGCAGTTACAGTTATGTGAGAAAGGGTAATCTTGCTTTTGGGAGAGTTGAACAAAGATCTTACTAGATAAGAATACATATTGTGCTATGGACACTGTTCCCTCTAAGCTGTGCAGGTGTATGGCCGCGCGGTAACCGAAATGCACATAGCCTTTGTGGCTGCACAGCTGGAATTTTCTTTTACATAATGTTTTATTAAAGTACCGTGCAATTTTCAGGCCATGTAAGAACTTCCTGCTCAGAGCAATGGTTGGTTCACATAGCTGTAAAAAAATTTAGAAGGAACTTTTGCTATGGGAAGTTATGTAAAGACCAGTCCTAACTACGCTGTCCAGGAAGTTAGAAATAGTCTTATCTGAACATGTAAAGTAACATGACAGATTGTTGGGGAAGCAGTCTCGGGATATATTGCCAAATACACATGTCCATGATGATGAAAAGTTTCTGCTCCGAGCAAGTCATTCTAAGTAACTTTCCCAGAAATGTGGGGCTGCTGAGGGCATTATCAGTTTTTAAGAAAGATTATTGGAATATAGAAGAGTCAAGGGAGGCACAGAGGAAAGTAGAACTGAAGCCAAAGGTCTGATCAGCCTTACTGATTGGAAGAGTAGGCCGTACTGGCTGTAAAGCCAATTCTTCCTCTTCTTCATGTGCTCTGTTATTGAAATAGAGTACATTGGTGGTATGGGTGAAGTTAAATATATCATTCATTTAAGGTCTAAGTGTGGTTAGAAAACTTTTATAAAAGGTTTAGATAGATCTGAGGCATGTGCAGGCAAAAGGAATAGGACAGGTAGGCATGGATCAGCATGGACACGTTGGGCTGCCTGGCCTGTTTCTGTGCTGAATGACTCGACTATAAATGGTTAAGCTTTTAAAGCCTTATAACCTTTCATTTTATGTTTTCTAAAATGGAAGATAGATTTCAGGAATAAAGCAATAATGATATATTGATGGAAGATATTTATTGGGGTACACCAAGAATTCTGTATCCAGTTATGAACAGTTCTGATTGAGCAAATCTTCAGAGGTCACTTGTTCTGGTTAGAAAGTCAATGGAGAAGTATCATCAATTTGAAATGATTGTAGCCGAAGTGAGGTGAAAAATTTCCTTGTAGAGAGAGAGGATTATAGAAAGATTGGGTATTTTGCCACTAGGAGCAATTGAGGAAAGCTTTGTTATTTGAAAAAGATATGAACATATTTGAAGGGATGAAAAGTAAAGGGCAATAGGGAGAAAATGGGGATAATACAGTGCTTATAAAAAGTATTCACCCCCCCAGACATTTTCATGTTTTATTGTTTCACAACATTGAATCGCAGTGGATTTAATTTGGCTTTTTTAACACTGATCAACAGAAAAAGACTCTTGTGTCAAAGTGAAAACATATCTCTATGAAGTGATTTAAATTAATTACAAATAGAAAGCAAAAAGTAATTGATTGTGTAACTATTCATTCACGCCCCCCCCCCACCTTAATATGACATGACAAATCATCACTGGTGCAGCCAATTGGTTTTAGGTGTCACATAATCAGATCTGTTTTTGCAGATCTGGGGGCAGTCAAGGTGTTTCAATTGGTTTAGTAAAAGAACACCTGTATCTGGAAGGTCCAACTGCTGACAAGTCAGTATCCTGGCAACAACTGCACCGTGAAGACAAAGGAACACTCCAAGCAACTCTGCAGGAAGGTTATTGAAAAGCAGAAGTCAGGCGATGGATACGAGAAAATTTCCAAGCTACTGAATATCCATTGGAGTACAGTTAGCTCAAACATCAAAAAATGGAAAGAATATGGCAGAGCTATAAATCTGTCTAGAACATGCCGTCCTCAAAAAGTGAGTGTCCGTGCAAGAAGGGGACTAGTGAGAGAGGACACCAAGAGACGTATAACAACTCTGGAGGAGTTAAAAGCTTCAGTGGCTGAGATGGGAGAGACTGCGCATACAACAGCTGTTGCCCGGGAAGCTTTATGGGTGAGTGGTAAAGAGAAAGCTACTGTTGAGAAAAAGTCACATGAAGTTTCGGCTAGAGTTTGCCAGAAGGCATGTGGGAGACTCTGAAGTCAGCTTGAAGAAGGTTCTACGGTCTGCTGAAACTAAAATTGAGCTTTTTGGCCGTCATACTAAACACTGCGCATCATCAAAAACACACAATTCCTGCTGTAAAGCATGGTGGTGGCTGAATCATGCTGTAGAGTTGCTTCACTGCAGCAGGCCCTGGAAGGCTTGTGAAGGTAGATGGTAAAATGAATGCAGCAAAATACAGGGAACTCTTGGATGCAGACTGCAAGGGAACTGCAACTTAGGAGAAGATTTGTTTTCTAAAAAGATAATGACCCCAAGCATAAAACCAAAGCTACATAGGAATGGCTTAAAACAACAAAGGTAATGTCCTGGGATGGCCAAATTAGAGTCCTGATCTCAATCCAATTGAGAATTTGTTGCTGAACTTGAAAAGGGCTGTCCACTCATGACCCCCACGCAATCTGACACAGCCTGAGCAGTTTTGTAAAGAAGAATGGGGAAAATTTGCAGTGTCCAGATGTGCAAAACTGATAGAGACCTGTTCACCCACTGGCTATAATTGCTGCCAAAGGTGCATCAATTTGAGGCAGGTGAATATTTATGCAATCTATTATTTTGTGTTTTATATTTGTAAATAATTTAGATCACTTTGTAGAGATCTGTTTTCATTTTGACATGAAAGCGTCTTTTTCTATTGATGAGTGTCAAAAAAGCCAAATTAAATCTATTGTGATTCAATGTTGTAAAACAGTAAAATATGAAAACTTCCAAAGGTGGGTGAATACTTTTTATAGGCACTGTATTTTGACTGCTTTAGAGTGGAGCTGGCAAAGGCACTATGTTCCAAGCTGCCTTCTACTCTGCAGCTAAATTGTAAACAAAAGCAACACTGAAGATATTTTTGTACTACTTAATGTACTGCTGCAATCCAATAAGAAAATATGACTTACTTGAAAACATTAGCTGCTTATTTAATGACAATTTAAAAAAGGAATGTGAGTAATAATTTAATGAAATAAATGCATCAACAAGATTTGTATAGACTATATTCTTTTGGATCTTAGCTCAGTAATTCTGACTCCACCTTGCAGAACAAAATTATGTCTTCTTATCCACTGATGTCTACTATAAGCCTACTGACTCTCACAGCTATCTGGACTATTCCTCTTCTCACCCTGTCTCTTGCAAAAACGCCATCCCCTTCTCGCAATTCCTCCATCTCCGCTGCATCTGCTCTCAGGATGAGGCTTTTCATTCCAGGACAAGGGAGATGTCCTCCTTTTTTAAAGAAAGGGGCTTTCCTTCCTCCACCATCAACTCTGCTCTCAAACGCATCTCCCCCATTTCACGCACCTGCTCTCACTCCATCCTCCCGCCACCCCACTAGGAATAGGGTTCCCCTGGTCCTCACCTACCACCCCACCAGCCTCCGGGTCCAACATATTCTCCGTAACTTCCGCCACCTCCAACGGGATCCCACCACTAAGCACATCTTTCCGTCCCCACCCCCCCCCCCGCCTCCTGGCACTTATCCTTGTAAGCGGAACAAGTGCTACACATGCCCTTACACTTCCTCCCTTACCACCATTCAGGGCCCCAAACAGTCCTTCCAGGTGAGGCGACACTTCACCTGTGAGTTGGCTGGGGTGATATACTGCGTCCGGTGCTCCCGATGTGGCCTTCTATATATTGGCGAGACCCAACGTGGACTGGGAGACCGCTTTGCTGAACACCTACGCTCTGTCTGCCAGAGAAAGCAGGATCTCCCAGTGGCCACACATTTTAATTCCACATCCCATTCCCATTCTGACATGTCTATCCACGGCCTCCTCTACTGTAAAGATGAAGCCACACTCAGGTTGGAGGAACAACACCTTATATTCCGTCTGGGTAGCCTCCAATCTGATGGCGTGAACATTGACTTCTCTAACTTCCGTTAATGCCCCACCTCCCCCTCGTACCCCATCCGTTATTTATTTTTATACACACATTGTTTCTCTCACTCTCCTTTTTCATCTGTCCCTCTGACTATACCCCTTGCCCATCCTTTGGGTCCCACCCCCCCCTTGTCTTTCTCCCCGGACCTCCTGTCCCATGATCCTCTCATATCCCCTTTGCCAATCACCTGTCCAGCTCTTGGCTCCATCCCTCCCCCTCCTGTCTTCTCCTATCATTTCGGATCTCCCCCTCCCCCTCCCACTTTCAAATCTCTTACTACCTCTTCTTTCAGTTAGTCCTGATGAAGGGTCTCGGCCTGAAACGTCGACTGTACCTCTTCCTAGAGATGCTGCCTGGCCTGCTGCGTTCACCAGCAACTTTGATGTGTGTTGCTTATGTCTTCTGAACACACTTCTATGAAACCTTATGCCGTATCATCCGTAACTAGTTTATAGTTAATTTACAAATCTGACTGCTACTGTTCATGTTTAATTTGAGAAGTTTCATAGGTTCAGAAGGGTCCTTTTGCTCTTTTCTACCTCAACTCCAAACACATATTACTATGGATGAACTAATTATTACATTGGCTAAGCAATAATATTGTTTGTTACACCCTGGTCAATAAACTCATGATGTAACTCATTAAAAATAATAATAGTTATATAAAACAGCTTCACCTGCTAATTTGTTTCAAGCAGGCAATATCTTGCATAACATCAAACAACAATGCAGCAGAGACTGGTGCTATCTGACACCATTCATCTTGTTCTGTAAATATAGCATGTTATATTTAGAAATGAATCTGGAGCTGATTTATCTCATAAAAATTGGTGAAAATAGTCCTGAAGTCTGCACCCAGTTATAAGTTTTCACCTTTATTAACAACATTTTTCAAAGACAGCCCTTTTTTTTGTGGAAGTGGGTAGAGGTGGGGGATAGATTTTTTTTGCTGCTTGGAGTGGGAGGGCCTTTGGAGTTCTAACGTTTTTGCTGTCATTCATTCCTTGGGTCACTCTTCTGTTTTTGTGGATGCCTACAGAGAACAAGAATTTCAGGATGTATGTTGCATACATTTCTCCCATATTAAATGGAACTATTGAAATACAGGCAAACCTTTAAAGCCTAGAATAGTTTTTGATGGTGTATATCAATAGAGTCATGGAGCCATAGACTTATAGGACACTACAGCACAGAACCAGGCCCTTCATTCCATCTAATCTATGCTGAACTGTATCCAGACCATAGCCTTCATATCCCTCCCATCCATGTATCCATTCAAATTTTTCTTAAATGTTGAAATCAAACTACCCATATCCATCACTTCTCCTGGAGGTTTGCTCGACAGCCTCATCTCTGAAGGAAGAAGTTACCCTAATGTTCCCCTTATACATTTCCCCTCTCACCCTTAACCCATGACCTCTTCTTGTAGTCTCACTTAATATCAGTAGGAAAAAGCCGGCTTATATTTACCCTACCCATATCCCTCATAATTTTGTATACCACTATCAAATCTCCCCTCATTCTCCTATGCTCTAGGGAATAAAGTCCTAACTATTCAACCTTCTCCTTTAACTCAGATCCTCAAGTCCCGGCAACATACATACATTTTCTCTGTGTTCTTTCAATCTTATTGATATCTTTCCTGTATGAACAGGACCAGAGCTGCACATAATACTCAAAATTAGGGAACTTCCACATACATCCCAACTCCTGTATTCAACTCTTTGATTTATGATGGCCAACGTGCCAAAAGCTCTCTTTATGACGCCACTTTCAAGGAATTATGGATCTGTATTCCTCAATCCTTCTGTTGTGCTATACTCCTCAGTACCCTACTGCTCACCTGGTTTGTCCACTCAAAGTGAAACATCTGCCTTAAATTTCAACAGCCATTTTTCAGCCCATTTTTCCAACTGGGTTAGACCCCGCTGCAACATAATCTGGATAATTAATAAACAAACCAGATAGCCATCAACTAATCAAACACACACATAAACCGAGAACAAAATCAATGCAAATATTTGGGTTCAGGATTGATTTTTCTATCTGACCATCTGCACAAGATAGATCTCTTAAAAGTTTTATTCAAAGTTTTATGTATGAAACAGGCAAGATTTACAAAATTGGAGATTCTTCTTTCAATGTGTTGCAGACATTTTGAATCTTCTGGGAGTTGTGATTGCTCAGTGGTTGAGTATAAGTTTTAATAAAAAGAAAGGGAATCATGGAAAAGGGGAAGAGAGCATGAGATGGAGTTGAGATTGAAGGTGGCAAAGGTCTTATTGACTCCAAGGGGTGCATGATCTACTCTTCCTTCCATGTTTAATGTAAGTATCTAAAAAGAAAAGTATTATGAGTAATTCGAACCAGCTAATAAAATGTATCCTAAATTAGCAATATTATCAATTGTAAGCCAGCTTACCGCTATGATTTACTTTGCTAGACAGCTTACAACTCTCAAATTGTCCATTTGGATTGCTAAAGTATTCACAGTTCAAAATATTTAATGTTGTGAGGAGCCTTTCTTAATGTCCTCTTAACTTTCTTCCCTTGGCATTTGTCCATTGACTCACAGATTTTAATCTCACTGTCCACCCTGCCTTCAGTTTGTCAGTTTGCTTTTCTTTCTTCAATCTAATTCAGTCTGATATACCCACTCTGCTGAATCAGAAAGGCAGAGAACCAGAAGATACGTCCTTTTAGCTTCAGTAAACTTTTACCCACCTCATAACATGTGCATCTCCAAGATTAATTCAACTTTGATGCAGGACTTTGGGAACTTAGGGTGTTCAGATAGAAAATGATATCAACATAAAAAATGATATCTGCATGATTTAATGGCTAGACCTTGGACAAATTAAGCCAATGTTCCAAACTGCCTGAGGTTCAAATGTGCTGTCCTTGATTTCTATTAGAACTCTGCCGTGATTGATTTAGCTCAAGCTGATTAACAGGATAAGACAAATATTTTTCCAACTCCAAAAGAAATAAAAATGTTTTTACATCGCTATCTTGCAATCAAAAGCCACTCCAGAAGCCTAGACATAAAATCATGGCTCACACCAAATCCTCCTGTATATCTGAACTATTTATGTTCATACAAGGATAGAGTAAAGGTTCCTTGCATCAGTAAAGCACCTTTCATAATACTAGAGTATCCGGAAGTACTTTACAGCCAATGATATGGTTTTGAAGTGTAGTCAGCAATTGAGGAAAATACAACAGCCCACTTGTGTTCAGCCCTGTCCCACACATAGTCAAGTGAAAAGTAACCAGAATATAATTTAAGGATTTTACTTTACAAAGTCCTCCATGATTGCTCTGTATTAGATATAATTTTAACTAGATACACTGTATATTACTAGATAGATATTAACAAGATATAACTAGATACAATTTAAAATGATTTCTTATGTCTCATGTAATTTACGAAATGTACTAGAGTGGTTTTAGCTTTGGTAACAATTGGCAGCCTAGGCAAAAATTGCAGTCAGGATTACATTGGATTTCCAAACAAAGCAAATGAATTCTCCTTTAATTTACTTACACATCACCAAATGGAAAAGCTACTATTAGCCACAGCTTTATTAAATAATTGTGTCATTAATTTTGCATTAAAATGTTCTGATATATTTAAAAGCTGCAAACTGTTGAAGTTTGACAAACCCATGAAAACAGATAATTACAAAAAATGTGTAGCACAGCATTGGTGAGTAACTTGACTTTACCTGACAGATAGCTGGGTGGGGTGGATGGGATGCCTCAGCTGTATATACATCATTTTCGACAAGTGAGAGGTGACTTGTAAGTTCCTTTCTTGTGGATGTGTCCATTTGTGTGAGGATTTAATCTGGGGACAATTTAATGTGAGGAGATTGCCATTTGGGGCAGAGAGTAGACTACTGGCAAACGGTAACACATCTTTAGATTAATTATCTTCTGTTAAGGATGGTAGAAACAAATACTTTTATTACTTTTAATGCAGAGTTACTTGATAAAATAGGATGGGCTTAATTTCCTGGAGGAAAGAAGGCCGAGAGGAGAGTGATGGCAAATTGTCAAAATGTTTTACCCATGACAGGGGTAACAAAAACTAATGGGCATAGGTTTAAGGAGAGAGGTGTGGGTTTAAGAGAGATATGAGCAGTTAGGGTTTTTTTAAACAGCGGGAGTGATATTTGAAATTCATTACCAGAGGAAGTGGTAGAGTTGGATGTAATCACCACACTTAAGAGTCAGTTAGAAGGACGTTTAAATAGTCAAAACATAGAAGGATGTTGCTGTATATTTAATTCTTAAGTAATATTTCATTAATCTGGTATATTGGTTAATTAAGCATCCTTGCTCATTTAAATAATTCATTATCAGTGATAGGTATAAAGGTGTGAATTGCATACATCGTGATGCTACCATGTAATATGTGCGAGCCTCACTTAAAGTAAACATAAAGTTAGACTAAGATTTTGGACTCCTGAGTTTTCCTTTGAATCAGTTTAATGTTTAAAATTACAAAATATAACATTGGCAATGAGGTATTTTATTTTAAATGAATCGGAAATGGCTACCAATCTGTTGAAGCTCAGTGAGGTGTTCAAACTTAAAAAAAATAGTGCAGTTAGGAACAGCAGGTAAAAAAATGCAGCCCAGCACCTGCAGACACTATTGAGTTAAAAAAAGGCAGTAAACGGAAGAATTTGTGGATTCAAAAACAATGAGTACTTGTTGATATTAATCATTAAAAAATCAAAAATGGCTGACTACATTGGACAGATTGATACATTTGATTACACATCAGATAACTGACTCATGTATACTGAGCTAATTGAACAATAATCTGAAATAAATAAAATAACCAATAAAAAAAAGAGTAACAATTTTGCTGAGTGTACTGGGTTTAAAGGTAGACAGTTTGCTTCAAAGTTTCACTGCTCCAACCAATCCAGCAGAGATGAGCTTTACTGATATTGTCAAAGTAATGCAGGAACATTTAGAACTCAAGCCATTGTTTATTGCAGAATGCTTTGGATTTCATAAGAGGAATCAAAAGGAAGGGGAGTCTATTTCAGTGTACATGACAGAATTGAAGAGATTGTCTGAGCATTGTCAGTTCAATGATGGGCTTAATGATGCCCCGAGAAGTCATTTAGTTTTTGGAATCTTAAAAGAAAGCATTCAAGAACAGCTCCTAACGTAATCGCAACTTACATTTAAAAGACCAGTTGAAATTGCTGTATCCATGGAAACAGCAGACAGAGACGCAATTGAGTAGCAAGTGAAGAATGAAAGTTAGTGTTGTCAAAATTGCAACATCCAGTCAAAAGCTAACCTGGCCGAAAAAAGAATGTGTTATCGTTGTGGCAGGGGTTCACATATACCAGACTGATACAGGTTTAAGGGCGAAACTTGCAGAAAATACAACAAAGTAGCACACATACAAAGAGTTTGTGGGGGAGACAAAAATAAATGGACTACACAGAAGAGAAAAAGCTAAAAAATCAAGTTGTATTTTCAAAAAGAGCACTACTCTGCCCACTGTTAACGAAAAATCTGATAATGATGAGAGTGACACAGTACTGTGTAGCCTTGAGTTTTACTGTGCGAAAATTAACAATTGACAAGCAACATGGCTTACACCACAAGTGAACAGCAAATTAATTAAAATGGAATTGGACACTGGCTCAGCAGTTTCAAACATTCTACAAAATGAGTTTGAACTACATTTCAGAGATACAAAACAGAAGCCTGCAGATATCCAGCTAAGAAATTATGCTGGAGAAAAAGTTAATTCCTGTTGGAATGACATTCCTAACAGTGAATGTGATAAAAGCAGGAGGGCCAGAATTGTGGGGGAGTGATTGGCTGAGACAACCACAACTTGATTGGAGATCCATCCACCATTTGCACACCACATCCCTGCAAAAGTGTCAACTGAAACCAAATTAAGAAAGGTACTGGATGATGCCACAACTGTCTTCATTCTGTACACCATGAAACATCCTCCAACAGAGAGCGAACAAGCGTTGGTGTCAAAAACTGTGCCCTTGGTTGAAAAGCATATTGGACCAAGGAAGGACTATACTGCTCAGAGGAATTTTGAAAGTAACAAAAGCAGTGTCAAGTCAAGTCACTTTTTATTGTCATTTTGACCATAACTGCTGTTACAGTACACAGTAAAAATGAGACATTTTTCAGAACCATGGTGCTACATGAAACAATACAAAAACTACACTGAACTACGTAAAACAACACAAAAACTACACTAGATTACAGACCTACCCAGGACTGCATAAAGTGCACAAAACAGTGCAAGCATTACAATAAATAATAAACAAGACAATAGGCACAGTAGAGGGCAGTAGGCAGTAGGTAGTCAGTGGTCTGACTACAACAGTTTTTGTAGGTAACATATCTGAGAAAGCTCTGATATGTTAATCAGTAAGTTTCTAGTAAAACATGGTCCTAGACAGGAAGATAATTTCAAGGAACTTCAGGAAATTTGCAAGCATTTGACTCTTCTAGGTATAAAGAACCGAAATCTGCTCTCCGTGCATTAAGATTATTGCATGAAATTCACGTGGGAGACAAAAAGCTGCTTGTAAAAGTAGATGCAAAGATCAAAGCCCAGCTGGATGAATTTGAAACCAAAAAGAAAGGAGTCAATGCAGAAACAAAAATAAAGGATTCTTCAGATGATGTTGTGGATGTGGAAACCAAGAGGAGAGACAGTGTCACAGTCCCGACCACTAATTCCCCATTCTCTCCTAATTCCCATTGATTGTGTCATGGTCCGGACCGTTAATTCCCCATTTTCTCCTAATTCCCTTTGATGGCAGCACACCTGGTTCTTTTCAAGACCTGTAACATAAAGACCCCGGCTTTGCATCCACTCGTTGCCAGATCGTTGTTTAGCCAGTGTGGTAATTAATGTTCCCGGCTGCTTCGGATTGTGTATTCTAAGTTTTACTTCAGTACCGAGGTTTACCTGTGTAACTCTGCCTCTCTGTGTCAAGAAAAGTATTGTCTACCGCTTGCTTTTCTACGCTCCGTGTCAAGATAAGTTCTGCCTGCCTCTTGCTTTCCTGTTCACCCTCCTGTTTGCTGTTCAGCTCCAGCCACTCTCACACCCTCGTCTTCATCCTTACTTAATCTCCGTGCCAGTGTCCTGCGTTTGGGTTTGCCTCGTCCCTTGCAACAGACAGATCATAAAGGGAGCGATGGAAGGATTTATAAGAGAATACTCCTGTGAATGAAATGAACCATCTCAAGATCACGATGCAGAACCTGGAAGAAGAAAGAAGAATGTCGGAATCACTTCCTGCAGTCTCAGAATCAACTCCTACAACCAGCATGGAGGAGGTCCACAAACTTGAGATTGTTTCACAGCTACAAGTCTTTCCTGCCAAGCAGTGTGGTCCCTCTTGTCAAGAGAAACATTACTCCACAGTTTTAAATCTTCAGGTCTGAATGGGACAACTTAACAATTGACAATGCTGCGGATAACTGTATAGTAGTTGTATTACATAATATACTGTGTATATAGCTTTGATACATTCTCTATAGAGTTGAAGTTTATATCTAAACAGGGAGAAGTGTTGTGTATTTAATATTTAAGTAATATTTGAGACACATTGTACATATGGTGCTTGATTAAGCATTTTTCTTCATTTAAATAATTCACTTCAAGCTATACGTATAAGTATGTGAATTGCATATGTCATGATGGTACAAGGTGTTACAGGCGCGTCTCGCTTAAAGTAAACGGGAAGTTAGATGAACATTTCGGACTCCTGAGTCTTCCTTTGAATTAATTTAATGTTTTGAAGTTACAAGACAAAACTGTGATGGATCTGATGCAAGCAAGTGGAATCAGTGCAGATGAGCCAAGTGGCTGTGGTGAGCTGAATGTCCTGCTTCAGTTCTGTACAACTACATAAATCTGACAAATGGGTGAAAAGTTGCACTGACAGTCGGCAATGCCAGATTGAGGTTACAATTAGATCAGCCTAAATATTACTAAATTGCAGAGCAGGTTTATGGGGTGAGTGGATGACTGCTGGTTTTGTTGGTAAATATAGGTCAAGTTCTTAACAAGTTACTTATTCTTCAACAGATAAAAGCTTTGAAGTTGGGCTTCTTTGCGTCCTTCCTGAATTTTAAAACCCTTTCTGAAGTCCTCAGCGAGGCACGATCAGCAGAAATTTCCAACAACAATTAATCCGATTCAGGGTGTGGCCAGTTTGATGGTAATCTTCTTGCAAAATTATCTCAAAAGATCTCTGAGGTGAAACCCCCTCTTGGAACTCTGTGACAGCTTTGTGCCTAATAATCTGAAAATAGTTAAACAGCACAGACCAACAGAAGTTGAAGCATTGTGACTTAAAATGGATTTCCACACATTCTGCAACAACTTCGAAGAATATGATTTGGCAGTTAGACTGAATTTGGTGCAAAACAGATGAGACAACTTGGATGGACAGGAGGTGTTTGAGTAAATGGAGTACAAAAATTTGGCATTACGTTGTTTTTTTTAGATATGCAAGGAAATACACTGCAATTTTCTATTCTTATGCACTCAAAACCACTTTGCATTATTGCTGAAATGACAGTATAATTGTACCCTAAGTGATGGAAGAGAAGTGTGTGTTCTACAGATGTCATTCTAATTCAGTATTAAAAGAGTTAACTTTCACTAGCATAGACACATGTTTAGGTTTGGACAAAATGCCTCCAGGATGGCATTAACCTCTATTTAGGTTTTGCACTGCACTATTTTCATTTTATTGCAATCAATAAAGCATTACAGCTGTGTGACATTCTCTGAGCAAAGAACACATGAAACAAATGCTGTTCAGTGAAAGGCTTAAATAGAAATATTTTTAAAATCTTGTCAAGCAACACATAAAAGTGAGCCTCTGGAATAACTTTAAGTCAGCTGGAACTCAGGCCTGTGCAGAAAGATTTTCAATGGACATGAGTCCCCGATGAAGCAACTGTTGTAACGAGGGAACCTGCAATGCTGAACCTAATAAATCAGACAGGGTTGCCCCATTTGTAGACAGCAGACCGTATCCCAAAGATACACACTCTCCAGAGTTAATCAAAGCCTTGCAGAAGTTTCTTTTCAAGTTAGTTTTAGCAACCTCGAAAAGTGGTTAGCACCTATACAGTAATTTATTGGAGTCACTCACCATGACAAAATGTATTTTTATTACAAAGGTAAACAGTTCAGTTCATCAGTAAGAAAAGGCTCTGGCTAATGTGCACACAGCTATACAGTATTTTATTCTTGTAAAAACACTTTGTGTCGACTTCCTATCACCAATGAAAAGATCTGATGTGGTATGATTATTTCATTTGGCTTTAGACCAAAGAGGAGAGGACAAATTGAAAACTGTCGTCTCCAGAAAGTGTGCAGCCAAAACTAACACAGTGTTGGTGGACTGATGACCTGGCAGGGTTGCCTGCTGTCTTATGCCTCAGAGGTGTTATGATTCAATAATTTTATTCATTTAAAAGACTTAGAGAGGACCATTAAGAACAAAGGTGGAATCACATGCAAAATGAGTTTGTGGTAGCTCAAGGGAAAGAAATTCCTTTCACCACAGGACTAGGCGCTACTGGTAGGCTTTTGAGCTACACTGATCCCTTTATGAACAGTGGAAAAACAAATATTGCTCATTGTAATTGAGCTGCTCCCTTCTTAGCCTGAGAAAGCGAAAACATGGAGGCTGAGTCACTATTGTCCACATGAAATTTAAGCACTTGTTTAAAGATAATTACAAAAATGTCAAACTGAATAAAAAAGCATTGAGCAATAATATACGTCAACCTTTACTGACTTCTGAAACATTTTCAGTGGGAGTCCAAAGTACCCAGTGAGATGAAAGATTTGGTTTCCTGCTATGTAACATTTTGTGTTTAGCTGTTGATTGTATTCTTCCACCTTCTTTGCAGGCAGTCCTGTTGGTTTTGTTCAATCATATAGACATGCAGAGGGCAGTATGTGGGGCACCTGGAAGAGCAGCTTCCCCACACGGTACTAGAGACCAGGATTCGTCCCAATCTCAGTTACTGTCTGTGTGGAGTCTGCTGGATCTCCAAATGTTACTGCACGTGTTTTCTCCAGGTGCTACATTCCAAAGGCACGCAGGCTGGAAAGAAAAGTCAGCCACAGTAAATTGTTCCAGGTATGTAGGTGAGATGTAGAATCTGAGAGGAGATGGTAAAAAGATGGGCAGAATAAGCATTGCGATTAACAGGATTAGTGTGAGTGGTTGTTTGATGGTCAACATGGATTCAATGAGCTGAGAGATCTCTTTCCATGCTGTATGACTCTATAGACCCTTTGTAGTAGAATCATCTCCTTGATTTGTTGGGCCTAGCTTTGTGGCAAATCGATGATACAGAGCTATTCTCCTCACTATTGTCTATTCCACTAAGCCTAGCCCTTAAACTCTATCGTCGGAACATCACTGGCCATGGAATTTAGTAGTTACTTCAGGATTTTAGGATCTTATATACTGACTCTGAATAAATAGTCAAGTAATGATCAGCCAAACTTAACACTTTTGTTTCCAGAGAAAAAAAGTTCAAGCAGTTATGAAAAGTTGACAGTACAGATATTTTGATAGAAATATTTTGAAGGATATTTCATATTTTTATATTTCCACAGTTCCCTATGACATACTGTAGAAGGAGGCACTTTGACTCATTGAATTATTGATCACAGAACAATTTCATTTTTCCACTAACATACATTCCTTAAATTTCCATCAACTCCCCCAGATAACAGCAAAGTTCAACTTGCATTAAATATTACTTTGTTGATATTTACTCAACTTATATTGTATCAATGGACATGTGATCTATTTGTTATCCAGAAATCATCGGACTTCCATTGTTCATTTGCAGTAGTTGTCCTGGATCTAAATGCATTGTCCTGGATCTAACTTACTGCTCAGATCTCCTGCCTGTGGTCCCTGCCCATTGGTACTCACTTGTTCTGGTTCTGGAGGTCTGAATGTGTTTGCACTCGGAATGAACATGTGTCCAGTGATGTTTCTTTATTTTTAATTTAGTGATACAGCATGGTCACAGGCCCTACTGGCCCAATGAGCCTGCACTGTCCAATTGCACCCACATGATCAGTTAAGATACTGATCCGTATGTCTTTAGATTGTGGCCGAGGGTGGGGGGGAATCCCACAGCACCTGAAGGAAACCCACATGGAGAGAATGTACAAACCCATTACAGGCAGCAACAGGAACTGTGAAACAGCTCTGAGCAGTACGACTGCGGCTCTGACCCCAGAATCTCCCAACACAATTTGTTATCTTTCTAGTTATCAAAGGCTTTTAATGATTTTTTATGTCTCCGAAAGTTAGGTTAACAAATCTATAAAGTATAAGGATGATTGCAAAGTGAATATAAATATATTATTATAAACACAGCAAAGTATAAATAACATTAAAATTGGTCAAGCTCCTGCCCTTTTTTTCAATGGAGGGCAATATCGGGGTGTCACAGTAGTGTAGCGGATAGAGTGATGCTATTACAGCTCGAGGCGCTGGAGTTTGGAGTTCAATTCCAGTGTCCTCCATAAACTAGTTTGAATGTTCTTTCCCATGTGCCCATGTGTTTCCTCCAGGTGTTCCAGTTTCCTCCCACATTCCAAAGACGTACCCGTTAGTAGGTTGACTGGCCATTGTAAATTGTTCTGTGATTGGGCTTGGGTTAAATCAGAGGGTTGCTGGGCAGCACAGCATGAAGGGCCAGAAGAGCCTGCTCCATGCTGTATCTCTTCTAAAAATAAAAGATCTGTCAGATGAATAGGTTTGCTGCTCACTCCCCAGCCCCCTCTGGCGAAAAGCTGATGGCCAGGTTCTCAATACTTCAGACCTCTCAGAGACCATCAGTGATGCATCCAGGGCTCAATGCCAAATTCTATGCAGAGCAGACCATCAAGTGTTCTTGCATTTGTCCCAGATACCTGATTTCCAACGCACAAACATGGGAATCTAAAACAGGCAGAGCTATGAGCGGCCGATAGCAGATAGCTCCTGCCAGAAGTAACAAGCATGGTCTACATCTCCAAGATCGAGGTAGTATTGGCACATTGTCATTTCTACTTCAGCTTCCTTTTGGTGAAATGCTTACAAGAGCAGTGCCCACAAATGTGCAGTAAATTGAGGATAAATCCATCTGACACATATTTAAAAACTATCTTGAAGACCAGCTCAGTACGAGTAATGCTGCTGACTAATGCAGTTAGTGTGGGCATAAAGGGGGCTTTTTCTGGTTGTCTGCCGGTGACTAGTGGGAGTTCTGCAGGGGTTGGTGTTGGGTCCGCTACTTTTCACAATGTATGTTTATGACCTAGATGATGAAATTGAGGCTTTATGGCCAGGTTTGCAGGTGATGCAAGGATAAGTGGAGGAACAGGTAATGTGAGGAAGCAGGGAGTCTGCAGAAGGACTTGGACAGATTAGGAGAATGAGCAAAGAAATGGCAGGTGGAATACAATGCCAGGACATGCATGATTATGCACTTTGGTAGAAGGAATGAAGGCATAGACTATTTTATAAATGGGGAGAAAATTCAGAAATCAGAGGTGCAAAAGGACTTGGAAGTCCCAGAGCAAGATTCCCTTAAGGTTAACTTGCAGGTTTAGTTGATAGTAATGAAGGCAAATGCAATGTTAGCATTCATTTTGAGAGGGCAAGAAAATAAAAGCAAGAATATAATTCTGAGACTTTATAAGACATTGGTTAGACCACATTTGGAGTATGGTAAGCAGTTTTGGGCTCCATATCTATGAAAGGATGTGCTGGCATTATAAGAGGGTCTAGAGGATGCCTACAAGAATGATCTCCAGATTGAAAGGGTTAATGTATGAGGAGCATTTGATGGCTCTGGCCCTGTACTCTGGAATTTAGAAGAATGAGGGGGTATCTCATTAAAACCTACTGAATATTGACATGCCTAGATAGAGTTGACATGGAGAGTATTTTTCCAATAGTGGGGAGTCTGCACAGCCTCAGAATAGAATGACATCCCTCTAGAACAGAGATCAGAAGGAATTTCTTTAGTGAGAGGGTGGTGAATCTGCCACAGATGGCAGTGGAGACCAAGTCACTGTGTACAGTATATTTAAAGCAGAGATTGATAATTTCTTGATTAAAGGTGGACATCAAAGTTTATGGAGAGAAGCCAAGAGAATGGGGTTGAAAGGAATGAAAAACACCCATGATCAAATGGTGGAGTAGAGTCCAAATGATCCAATTCTACTCCTATGTCCTATGTTCTTATTTTGGAATGTACATGTTACCTGTAGTCATCTACATATAATTCAATAATATTCTTGGTTGTGTTACAGGAACTAAAAAGTGATATCCCCTTTTTGTGTTTCTGAATTTGAAAAAAAAGGCATGAAAGTAAAAAGCAAGTCAAAAAAATCCAGTTGGCCTTTTGTGTGTTTTAAGAGTAAAACCCACTGTTCTTCCCTTTTCTGGCCTATTCATGACTCTAGTTCATCAACAACCTGATCGATGAACTATATTATATATATACTATATATGAACCATATTAATTAGCAATCTCGACTGAGATTTAATATGCAAGAGGTTAGGACATTTAAGGTGCTGTCGGTTAGGATTATCGTCTATTCAGTTCTGAAGTTTGACTATAAACATGGCTGGAATAAGTGGGACCAAAAATCCCTTCTATCGTGAAGTTTGATTCATCAAATCTAAGTCCATTGGAAATATGTAGAAATTCTCAGGTACCTAGAAAATCAGTAAAAATGGATGGTATAAGAGTTAAAAATTTCATTGTGGGAAATTCTCCTTCAAGCTATACATTGACTCTTGTTTCACATAGACAAGAGTAGAAAACATTATAAAAATTGGTCGATGATTCTTTTTTATAACACAGTAGCTTTTGCACATAGTAAATTCTGGCCTGCTCCTATCTCTTCAAATTATATCGAGAAGTCCTAGATGTCCACTTCTGCCAACATTTTGATTTTTTTCCCTGTAACTACTCATGTTTAACACCCTTACAAGAGTCACTGAAACTTCATCATGTGACTTACGGATACAATCTGATTGAGCACTATCCTCAGGAACTCTTAGCACAGATTCTATTGATTTAACATAATAGATAGAGTGTCACATTCAGTAGTGGAAGAGAAAGAGTAAGAGATATAATGAGAATGGAGAACTTCTCAAACAATGACCTCTCACATCCCATCCATAGGAATGTAAATATTTAAAGACAAGGATTACATAGGCGATACTAATTGAACTGTCAATTAGAATGCAAAAACCATTCAGAATATTTTAATGGAATGTGAATTTTTGCACAGCTAAATCTGTTGGAAAAATTGGAGTAAACTTCATATGGTAAATTAAAATATGCAAATACTGTACATTTGATGTTATTTCTTGTTAAATCATTTCTTGCTTCATTAATCATTTTTGTGATTATTTGAAATCTCTAATTTTACAAATATTTCTACCTACAGACATACGTTGTGAAGTCTGAAGAGTGAAAAGACATTCAGAATGATCAACACAAAGTCTCCAGAGAGAACAGTCCTACCAAGAATTGTTGAACATGGAGCAGACTGCCGCTCTGCAAAGCCTACTGGCTCAACTCACTTCTGTGCAGCATTCAAATGTTGAGATGAAAGGGAAGGAGGAAAAAAAAAGGATTGTTATTGTATCTTTACAAACACCCAAACGCTTCAGAAATTATGCATTACTTGGCAAAGCAATTATTTTTGCCCTGGAAGATACATTCAGTGGCCACTTTATTAGGTACAACAGAACACCTGCTCATTAATGCAAATATCTAATCAGCCAATCATGTGACAGCAGCTCAAAGCATAAATGTGATCTAAGTGACTTTGACTGTGGAGTGATCATTGGTGTCAGACGTGGTGGTTTGAATATCTCAGAAACTGCTGATCTCCTGGGATTTTCATGCATCACAGTCTCTAGAGTTCATGGAGAATAGTATGAAAAACAAAAAAAACATTCAGTGAGCAGCAGTTCTGTGGGGCGAAAACACCTTGTTAATGAGAGAGGTCAGTGGAGAATGGCCAGACTGGTTCAAGCTGACAGGAAAGCGACAGTAACTCAAATAGCTGTACGTTATAACAGTGGAGTGCAGAAGAACATTTTGAATGGACAAAACATCGAACCTTGAAGTGGATGGCCTACAGCAGCTGAAGTCCATGGACACACACTCTGTGGCCACTTTATTAAGTAAAGGAGGTACCAATGAGGTGGCCACTGATTGTAGGCGATGAACAGTAAGATCTTTATAAAGATGAAGATATGATCATTGTAAACCCCAAAGTTCTTCATAGCCATCATGCTTTTTTTGAAAAGCCCTCAATATATGCTCAGTAACATCTGAGCCATGGCATTGTTGATGATGTTCCGTCATTCAGTCGAGTCGGATTCTTCATGACCTTATGGACCAGAGGTCAGAAATGAGGAAAATGAATATAAAGCAACCTTTGCTAATTCCAATTTAATGTCCAGAATAAGGTGCTTTACCCAGTTTGCTGGAAGTTTGAACACACCACCACAAGGTATACGTGAGATGAAGTGTGTCGATGCAATAAACAGGAAGATTATGAAGGAATAAAAGAACAGAATATTGAAGAAGAATGGGAAGCATCATTGAAATATAGATGCACTGGGTTAGATTTTCCTGAGCCTGGCTTGTCTCTGAGCTGAGGCCCACAACACCCAGATTCCTGTACTCACTGGAGCTGGATATGACTGTCTAAAAGCTGCAGGTGCTGGAAATCGAGAGTAACACACAAAATACTGCAGGAACTCAGCAGGGCAGGCAACATCTTCAGAGGGGAATAAACAGCCGATGTTTTGGCCTGAGACCCTTTATTAGAACTGACGGAGGGTCTTAGCCTGAAATGTTGGCTGTTCATTCCCTTCCATATATGCTACCTGACCTGCTGAGTTCCTCCAGCATTTTGTGTGTTGCTATGGATGTCTGAATGTGGTGTGGAGCTTTGTCCTCATTCAGAGCTGTGAAGCAGTTTAACGGTTCGTAAATATCAAAGAGCTTAAATGCTGTTTAAAGTTGATGCACATAATTGAACAAAATAAAGATTATTTTAGAAGAATATAATGTTAACGCCCATTAAAAGCACATTAAAGTACAAAGCTTAAAACTCAATACAATTATATAGTGGAGTGGGAGTTGCCTGTGAGTGGTTTATTTTAATGAGAAAAAGTTGTTGCACACTCAGCAATAGAACCGGGTTTCACCAAGCAGGGGCTAGATCCAGTGGCAAGAGGGATGGGGTAATGGGAGATCAGGCTCTGCTGAATGGGTATTAATGCTGTAGCATTGAGCTAGACACATTTCAAGGTGCTGTATGAGATCTTCATGTCCGCTGGGGCTCAGGCACAGAAACACTTGCTTAGTGCCTCTCTCCTGGCATCTCACCCCCTTCTTGTCCATGCTTCTGACGACATGACGGTATCTAGTTCTTGAGCTGGTTTACGTGCTGAGTCCAGGGCACTGGGTTTGTTCACACAGCCAACCGCATCACAGACACCGATTCCACTCACATGACTAATTGCAATCCTATTCCATGAGTCCAGCCATGCACCTCATGGCATCCCCAATCCCGTGGAACTAGTTGCACACACAACTACATACCCACACACCTCCTGTGCCAACTATACATCTGAATGCAATTCTAGGCCCAGGCTTTGGTTTGCTTTTTGGAGAGAGGCCAATTTTTCTCTCCACAGCTGAAGGGGAAAATACGTGCCGTATGGAAGTCCACCAGGCTGATTCCTGGGATGGTGTGTCTGCCACGGATGAAGAGATCAAGTAGATGAAGCTCACTGGATTTTTAGAACTATTAATGGGGTAGATATTGTGAGGGTGTTTTCCTAGACTAAGGAATCTAGAACTTAGGATCACAGTATCCTCATTTAGGACTGAGATGAGAAGAAAATTCTTTATTCAGAAGATGGTGAAGCTTATTATCTACACAAGAGGACTTTGAGGCTCAGATATTTAGTTCAACAGTTACTGAACATTGGGTGGGGCATGGGGAAGGTTGAAGACACAGGCACAGGCAGCTGTGAAGGCCAAGTCTTTATGTACATTTAAGATAGAGGTTGATAGATTCATGATTGGTCAGGGCATCAAGGGATTCGGGGAGAAGGCAGGATATTGGGGCTGAGAGGAAAATTGGATCAGTCATGATGAAATGGCAGAGCAAACATAACGGACTAAATGGCCAAATTCTGCTTCTATCTTTTATAGTCTTATGGTCTGAAGATCAGTCATGGTCTCTTTGAATGACAGAGAAGGCTCAGTTGGCCAAATGGTCCTGCTCCTATTTCTTACATTGAAAATCCCATTCAAATTCAATCCCAGAAATTCATGGTTTAATATTAGGGAATTGCAGCAACCCTCTGCTTGGTTCCATATAATGTATGGCAATGGAGTGAAAGACAGAGCAGCATCTGTCACTCAGGAATGTCTGGAATTAGAGTGGGTCTTTACAAGTCCAAGAAGTACTTCTATAGCAATGGCTGACGTTGCCAGTTCACTTTAGAATCGTTGACTGCAACTAAGTCAATTTTCTCCGTAGCCCTGCCGATCTGAATGAATGAAAAGGCAGGAACTGAACATAACTTAGCCTGATGTTCTGTACACTTACACTTGACATACTACAATCCACATTAGAAGTATAATGTGCAGTTCAAATACATTAAGTCAAACCAAAAGACGATAAGACAGAGGAGTAGAATGACACCATTCAGTGCATGGAGTCTGCTCTGCCATTCAGTTCTGGCTGATTTATTATCCATTTCAACCCCATTCTCCTGCCTTTTCCCCATAGCTTTTGATGTCCTTATTAATCAAGAACCTTTCAAACTCTGCTTTAAATATACCTACTGAGATACTGTGGTAATACATTCCACTGATTCACCTCCCTTTGGCTAAAGAAATTCCTCCTCATCTCTGTCCTAAAAGGACGTCCGTCTATTCTGACACTGTGCCCTCTGGTCCTAAACTGCCACACTGTAGGAAACATCATTTCCACATCCTCTCTATTTAGGCCTTTCAATATTTGATACGTTTTAATGAAATGCCCCCTCATTTTTCTGAACTCCAGCAAGTACAGGTATAGAGCCATCAAACGCTCCTGATATGTTAACCTTTTCATTCCTTGGATCATTCTTGTGAACCTCCTCTGGACCCTCTCTAATGGAATTAGAAAGCTGGGCACTACTGTGAAGCACACCTCTTACTTCTAGGATTAAGCACTGATTAATGAGGTATCTTCTCCTCGGGGTTTTACTTTGCTTCTGTTTTCTGTATAGAAATAACATAAATCTTCCACACATACATGCAAATAGTCATTCATATGTAATATCTTTGCCAAACCTGTGTCTGGCAAGCACTCAGCATAAGGCAAAATTGCTCACTCCATTGAAGGATTTTCCATCATTAGTGGCTGGAGAACCATAGGCTTGGAGTGTGCAGTTTTGTAACTTGTGCTTACATTTCTATCAACAGCAACTTCATGGCAATCTTTACCCTTTAGTAGTTCTAATATAGCCCTTACATTTAATTGGAACTTTTTGCCTTTAAAGTGGAATGATGCTTTCCCAGTCCAAAGCAATTCACAGACAGCCCAATTAAACAGTAAGAAGTGGTTTTATGGAGGAGGATGCAACATCAGAACTGACGTGAAAATATATTTTCTAGTTCATGAACAACTATGGCCAGATCAGCAAGAGATGATGGAAATGCATCCTTCAGGAGTTCATCCAGGTGTGGCCTACAGGAATAATTGGAGCTGTGGAAATAATCAGAGTTTTGAACAATTCACACAATCAACACTGCAAAGGCATCAAATAACTTTTGAGGAATATTGGACTCCTCAGTCTATCTCAGGGGATACAATTGAATCAGCATGTTGGGAAAATGCACCATTTTATGAAACTTGTGCATGATCAGCTATTGGGGTTCTCGGCGAGGGAAATATATATATAAATATAAATATATATAGATAGATGATAGATATATATGATAACTTTTTCTATGAAGGAAATTGATAGATATATATGAATACTTTTTCTATGAAGGAGTTTGTAGGTCAACAGAGGTATGCAGCCTAAAAAAGATACTTGGCTGTTGTCAATTTTCTCCCCCCCCCCCCCCCCCCCCACAGGCATCATAAAAAGAGCCTGAGGCAAAACTGGTCAGCGCTACTGTGGCTTTTCAAAGTGCAGGGAAAGTATCCTAGAAAAGCAGAACCTTTTAGCTTATCACAGAAGCCTCTGAAACAGACACATTATTGAGCTAGTAGCTCCAGGTTACTTGGGTGCTTGTCCGGTCCGAGCAACAAATTAGTGTACAGGGCTTCACATCTTTTGGGGGTTTCTACAGCGATTCCCAACTTGCATTCTCAGGAGCAGTTACATGGGGGCCCCTTGTCAAAATGTAATCAATATAAATGCTACATGATTTTCAGTGTTTGTTACGTATTTACAAGAGCTGTAGGCATTGTAAATCAATTTTCTTCAAGGAGGACTAGCTGTAGAACAGCAAAGTTCAGTGAACAACACATCCATAATTATTACTAAGGAATGTTTTCACATTAGTACTAAAATTTTGTTCTGATTAAAATAAAACTACAAGCCTGTAAGATTTACTGGTCAGTTCCTTGGAGCTGCATGAAATCTGGGAACTCAGTTGCTGAGATGGTGAAATTTGTATTTTGCAGATTTGTGGTAAAGCAGTGGTTTTGAGAATAGGAAAATCAAATGTAAGAGAGTGAGAGGATACTGATTCATCACAAGGAGGCAGAGGTGTGTTAGCAATGGTGGAGAATAGCTCTTCAGACCAATTGACCCCTCTAATGAACTTTAAACTCCATTCAATCTTATAACCCTCCACTCTGTGCAACAAAGTTGTGGCTGGAAGTGAAAAAAAGGGACTAGATCCTCTATCTTTGAGCCACGTTGAATGTGGCACACGTATTTCCTGCCAGTAGAACTGTTAAGCAGAGTGTCCAGAAATGCACAAATAAATGTTCCTAGAAATCACAGCTGCTTCTCCGAATTAGCTGACTGACAGACCACAGTTTGATACAGCTGTCATGGGGTCAGCCATCCGGGCGTGCTTGGCCACATGTGGGAGTACAAGGTGAGCTGGAGGTCAGGTGTCAACCTACTGAGGAGCCAAGCAGCAGAGCACAGTTCTACTAAATGAAAAAGCTGAATGCACCCCTCATTCAAATCTTAACTTTCCATTAGGGAGGGATGATGTACAGACAACAATCAAGTGAATGGGATTTATTGTCTTATAGGAAAAGGACAGTGTAGCGATGTGCTTGGGTTATTTCATTTACAGTTTTAATTGATTTATTAATACTTTAAGATGTAAGCTAAATGTACTTTTATTTCTTTTTTAACTATTTGAATGGGCTTTAAGTGCCTGTGACCATTCATAACAGTACAAAATCCTACAAAGTGGTGACTTGTCAAAGGCGGTTACACAGTTTGAGACTTATTCACTGCTTGATGTCTGCTCCACCTCATGTAACATCTTTCAGCGAGTCAGATCATTGGGCCCTTTGCTCCACAAAATTAAAGTGTGGGCTGAGGGATATAGATATGGTAAGTTCAAGAAGGCCTTTTCCACTGGGGATGGATGAAGCTAGAACTAGAGGTCATGGGTTAAAGGTGAAAGGTGAAATATTAAAGGGGAAACTGAGAGGGAACTTCTTTACTCATGAGGTTGTTGAAAGTGTGGAATGAGCTGCCATTGGAAGTGGTGGATGGGGATTTGATTTCAATATTTAAGAGAAAGTTGGATAAATACATGCAGGGCCAGAATAACAGTTTGGCTGAATGGTCTGCTTCTATGCTGTAATGCTCTATAACTTTATGCCTCTGTCTCCAACAGCTCCTCAGAAACCAGGAACCTCTACGCACGAAACAAATATACAGGCTCAGCTGCTGTCTGAGCTTCCCCTTGATTCATACATCAGTCTGCCTAGGATTTATATCGCCATTCCTTCCTCATTGCTGGGTCAAAATCTTTGCCCTCCCCATCTAATGCCTCACATAGAACACAGCAAGTAAAGAGGGTGGCTCAATCACCTTCTTAAGAGCAGCAAGGCATGGTCAATTTGATACTGCCCTTTTTAACATAACTAATATTAAGAAGCAGATGCTAAACAAGATGTGTTTCAGTAATTAAGTTTGCTTCATGCTAAAATGAATCCCAGCACTTTAAACTGCTAATAAATGTTTTTCTCTTTTAAAATATATTGGTTAATTATAAAGTAACTGTTCCCATTAGAGAGACTTCAATGGTGCACAGGAGAAATTCTCCTTGCTGGATCTCCAATGGATTAGATCAAAATAACAAACACTGTTGCATGTACTATATTTTTTAATGAGAGGTTATAAAACACATCTTTTCAAATTAAGACTCATCAACAAAATGACATTTTAAGCAATGGTTAGCACCTCTAACAACCAAAAGTATTACTCAGACCCACACCCCATTTTCAAAGAGCTGGTGGGACATGCAGCAAGTATCTACGAGGGCAAATGGTAAATTGGTTATTATTGCAAGAAGGTTGGAATTCAATTTCAGGAGAATCTTGTTATAATTGTAGATGGTAGAGGTGAGGCCACACCTGGAGTACAGTTTTGGTTCTGTTCGATTAGGATGCAGAATTGTTATTTTTCTTGTCGTTTACCATTCAAAGTCATTCAAATTATTTAATAACTTGCAATAGCATGCACCTAGGGGCACAGTGCAGATGACTGTTAATCAATTTCTGTTGGACACATTGTGGAAAGGGCTTTCCCAGCCCTCCCATTTGAACCAATCATGTCATGCAAGATTCTGGCACCTTGTCACTTAGGACAATGGAAAGGCGACAGTTCCTTGTTTTACAAGGCATTGACAGATTCAACAAAAGTTATGCTCATCCTTACCATATGGATCAACAGCAAGCAATGATGGCTCGGCACTCAGTAAGGTTTGGCTCAATAGTAATGATCTGACTGCATGAGTTAGAAATGGACACACAAGGTTCTATTCTCTTGATATTTTAACAAAGTATGTTTGATGCTCTTGATGGAATTTAACATACATAGAAAAGTTATTTGATGAATTTCCACTACATTTCATATCAAATGTTTCTAATTCAGTGCCATCATGTTACCTGCCTAGGACTATAGTCTGACATGTATTATGCAGTCTATTCCTGTCAATTCTCCACTCCAGCCAAAGGGGGAAAATGAATTGCAACCACTTTACATGACAGTCCTTGTTGCATTAATTGTCAAGGAGAACACAAAGGGAAATAGAGTATTAAGGTGACAGGAATTAGACATTTCTGAGAACAATGTGAAAATTCTATTGAAGATACAAGCATCATTGAAATTCTGGTTTCATTCTTTCATTCTTTCAACAAGTGTGAATGGGAAATCTTTGTCAGTCATCCCCTGAATAAATTCATAAAGAAGTTGGGATCATGTGACATATTCCTTAGGCTCTCATTCACCAAGGTAAATGATCAATATTTTAATGAAGTTGTTCAAGCAATGTTTTGCAAAATTGTGACATCATGATCCATTGAACTTTATCCACACAATAGTCATATTTCAGCTGCCATATCAAATCTAAATCCATTAAATAGCCATACAGATACAATGATGTTTATTACAAGATATAGCAGGATAGCTTACCTTCAAGTAGAAAGGGTACAGACAGTGTGAAGGAAGCTCAGGAACAGAATGCAGCAGCGGATCTCCCTTTAGTTTAGGATGATCTCACACTCAACCTGGTCCTATTAACAGAAAGACATTATTTTAACAATGTTTTCTTTCTCATTGCACTTCATAGGAGGTATGTTTAAAAACACCCTTTTTGCTTCTAAGTTTTTATCTTGAAAAGAAAGTTAAATGTTTCTACAACCTGTTGTTTGGTGTCTTTTCATTGTGCTCCACATCAGCTCCAAAGGAGCTGGCTTCTATTTGTTGAGAAACAGTGTGGAATGGGCCCCCCGGCCCTTCGAGCTGCACCACCAGGGACTCCGCAAACCTTGATTTAACCCTAACCTTATTAAGGGCCAATTTACAATGACCAATTAATCCACCACTCGTACGTCTTTGGACAGTGGCAGGTGTTGAACCCGGGCGGGAGTTGTAAAGCGTTGTGCTAACCATTATGCTGCCTGGTGCCTTCACCCTCTCTGCAGATGTTGACGTCAGGTGTTTGAGAAATGCCTTGCATAAAATATTCGGTATTTTCTCAGCTAAATGAACAATCTTTGGATGGTCAGGTGCCAGAGCACTCGATACAACGCAACAACCCATCACTTCACCCACCACCTATACATCAAAGTTCATTATCGGTACCTGAGTGGTAACTATAACATTTAATAGTGTGGATATGTGACAGGACCAATCATTTTATTACCAATGATGATGATGATGATAATAATAATAATAATAATAATAAAAAATGTCTGAGTGGTGACTTGGATTTTCTCTAATTCGCCTACCAGAGCAACAGGTCTACAGAGCAGATGCCATCTCATTGGTTCTTCACACAACCCTTGAATATCTGGACAGCAAAGGTGCATTTGTCAGGATACTCTTTATCGGTTACATCTTCATTCCCTCTAAATTAATCAGTAAACTCCAAGACCTGGGCCTCAATACCCCCTTGTGCAATTGAATCCTGGATCTCCTCACTTGTAGACCAGAGTCAGTTTATATTGGCAAAAACATCTTCTGCACAATCTCCATCAGCACAGAAACACTGCAGGGATGTGTACTTAACCCCCTGTTCTACTCGCTTTACACCTATGACTGTGTGGCTACGTGCAGTTCTAACACCATATACAAGTTTGCTGATGACACCACTGTTGTGGGCTGTATCAAAGGTGGTGATGAATCAGCATACAGGAGAGAGATTGAAAATTTGGCTGAGTGGCGTCATAGCAACAAGCTCTCATTCAATGTCAATAAGACCAAGGAACTGATAGCAGACTTCAGGAGAGGGAAACCAGAGGTCCATGAGTCAGTCCTCATCAGAGGATCAGAGGTGGAGAGGGTCAGTAACTTTAAATTCCTGGGTGTCACTATCTCAGAGGACCTTTTTTGGACCTATCACATAAATATAGCTGTGAAAAAAGCACAACAGTGCCTTTGCTTCCTCAGGAGTCTGCGGAGCTTAAGCACGTCATCAGAAACCTTGGCAGACTTCCAAAGTGTGTTGACTGGCTGCATTATGGCCTGGTTTTGGAACACCAATGCCTTCGAGCAGAAAATCCTACAAATACTAGTGCATTTGGCCCGGTACATCACGAGTAAAACCCTTCCAACTATTGAACACATCTACATGCAATATTGCTGTAGAAACACAGCATCCATCATCAGAGATCCTCACCACCCAGGCCATGCTCTTTTCTCACTGCTGTCATCAGGTAGAAGGTACATGTGCCTCAGGACTCACACCACCAGTTTCAGGAACAGTTACTATCCTTCAACCATCAGGCTCTTGAACAAAAGGGGATAAGTACACTCACTTAAGGACTCTTTTATCTTGTTATTTCATGCTTGTTATTTATTACTATTTATTTATTATCTGCATTTGCACAGTTTGCTTACAGTTTACAGTTCCTGATGTTTACAGTTTACAGATCCTGTTTACAGTTACTGTTCTATGTATGCCCGTGGAAAAAAGAATCTCAGGTATTTTGAACTTTGAACTTTGTCCCATTGCCTTGTCAAGCTGATGACAAATAGGATTCTTGACCCATTGCATTCTATGTGATCTACCCATTTAGACTGGTAGACCATTTCAGATGGCAGTTGTGGACTAATCATATGGATGCAGGAGTCATACACAAGCTAGACTGGTGAGGGTTGTGTATTTTTCTCAGAGCTAACCAATTTAGTTTCATGACGGGCTGCCAGCTTCATGATCACGTTTACATTTACCAAATTTCCTTTTTTGTGAATTTCTAAACTGAATTCAAATGTTCAAACTGCTTTTGTGGAATTCAAGTTGTCATGATTATTAATTTTGCAACATAACTCATACACTGCTAAAATCTGTACTATGTGAGGAAATAGGCCGATGGATCACGCATATAATAAAGTAAATTATAATCACTATATTTAAACTAAATAGCCCTTTGGCAGAGGCCCCACATACGGCTGGGAACAAACGCAATAGACATGAACATTAATCCACTCCTGTACCCAGCCTTCTTCATTCAGGAAAGTAGTTAATGGAACCAACTAATCACACAACCTTGGAATGAAACTTCACTGGAGACTACTTGTAATGTGAACACAATAAAGTCGGGTCAGACAGGCCATTTAAAAATAATCAGACCCAACACCTATTTGGGTTCTGTACATTAATGAGAATATATAGTAGGAAAACATTGAATAGTCATACTTTTTGTTCCCTTCACTAAAGAATTATTCCTGGTCATCCATGGCTGTGTATTTACAGCAATTTGTTTTTTCACAAATAATCCACAGCAGAAAACTGTTAATGGATCCAGTTGATAAAATTCATTATAATTTGCATTTTTGATCATGTTTAATAATTCACATAAGTAGAAACTTATCTGTGCAATCTTCTAATAAGGGTATTGTTATTATCTTTGCACATATTACATGGACCTAAACTAAAATCTAAACTTGGGAACACAGCACTTTTCATCTCCTGCTATTATTGTTCTCATTTTTCATTTCCTATTTATTTATTACTATTTAAATCATCTACATAATGATAAAGTAGCTTAGTGATCAGTCTAATATATTGTATTTGGACGGTGTCTTTGAAATTTATATGCAGCGCCATCTGCACAGAGATGTATCAGCTTTGATGTAATACGCTTGACGATGCAAAGCATCTTTTATATGGAATATATATCTGAGAGTGATCAAGAAAAATGGGATCAGGAGGGCAATGGGAGGTATCCATGGGTTCATGCACTGAACAGATATCTAGTATGAGAAGAATTCAGTTTCAAAGTTAGAATCTGCTTAAATTGATGCTCTGGTGTACATAATTGTGACTGTAGCAATAGCCATTCTACTAAATACAAAAAGTGCCAAGTACTTGGTGAATGGATTTTACTCCCAATAATCTGAAGCAAATGAAATACATATTATATATATACATATATATATATATATATACACATACATACACACACACATACATATACACACACAGATGTATATATATATAAAATCATAGGTCTCTGAGCATGGAATCCAATTCATCTATTGTAATTGGATAACTGGCTTTGTGTTATAAAAACTCCATTAGGTTAATACAAAATATATAGACTAAAATCCCAACTGCATTGATTTGGTTATTTATTGCCATTTCCTTTCAGTCAGTGGTCTGTATCCAGCAAAGGTAATTTCTGGTGTCCATTACACTCTCTACATAACATTTTGTTAATTAGTTGGATGATGCACCATAATGTATGGCAATGCCCTTGAAGAAGTTAGATCAGTTACCTGACATAATAAGCGTCCGAGGAGTAGGAATTAGAAGATGAAAATTGTAACAGAGATTGGGCTAAAAAGATTCCAGTTGGCCTGTCACTCTTAGGATGCCAGAAGATAATTTAAAATTAAGTAATAATGAACAGAGTGAGAGAAAAATAAAACTATTCCTGGAGACATGCCATTTAGTGCAATAGTAACGAGGGCATAATGTACAGAAAAAAAGAAAAATGCAACCCAAGTGATATGGGTACAAACTATGGCCCTTATATCTTGGCAGGGTTCTGATTGTTTGCACTCCAACACAATTAGTACTATGGAAAATGTATTATATTCAGTTAAACAGAGTATAATTACACTGTCAGTGTGAAGCAGAATGCCTATCTTCTAAGTGGTATGCGCTGTTGAACCTCATGGTATTCTGTAGTTCTGTTTTATAAAACATGAAACACGTTATTTTACATAACAACTTTCCTTTAACCATCCACTGCAAACACTTATAGTAGTTGCAATTAAGTATAAATTCAAAATTTGATTCCTGAAGTCTTCAGACTCTGGCCTCCTATATTTGGAAGTGCAAAATAATGTGATTTTAATGCTCAAGTACAGCTGCTTTCATTTTGTTGTAGACAGAACAGGAGGGCTCAGACCCGTTTGAAAAATGTTTCTGTCATCAGCAGGAATAAAAATCCAGATATTGGAATGTTCAGGAGGAAGAGCCTTTTTATGAAGAGGAATACTAAATTTCTGGAGATCAAGTGAGAAACAAAATGTAGAATTCTCGACAAGAAGAAAAGAAAGATTTGCATTTATAATGTAATAATAAAATATAATTGTGTTGGAGTCTGTTTTTATTGGCCTTATGATTTTCTTTTAAATTGTGATATGTAAGTATAGGTTTGGCAAAATCAACATTGCATATCAACCAGTGTTATTTTGTATCTTTTGCTGGTATGATGATGCTACTTAAAAGGTGATGATATTTTGGTGGAAACAATAAATTGGTCCTGATTTCTAAAATTTTACATAAGTCTTGGACTGAAAAGTATTGATTTCAAGAGATGTGATGGCTGAACTAGCTGACCCTTCTTTTCCTGAAGTTAATTAAATGTCATTATAACAATCTATTTCTAAAATAAGCCAAAGAACACCGATTAATAGCTGTTGGAGAGGAGCAAATTGTCTCCAACTGGGCCTGAACCAAAATCCAACCAACATCAAGAGTCAAATCCAGGGTCAGAATCAAACAGTAAAATTGTCATTCTTTCTTCTGATTCAATGTCCAAAGTAAAATCATCTCAGCTTGACTTTTCCACTTTACTGTAGAAATAATGCTGTTTAAAAAAAACTCTTCATCTTTCCTAGGTTCTGTCAAAACTCCAAAGTTAGATCCAGTTAAACCTGGATTTTGGGCCAAGATTAGTCCTATCCTCACTGGACATAAATGGACAGGTAAATTGCAAGAAAAGGGAAAAAGCAGTTTCTGATTTAATCCTTCTTTTCAAAAGAGGTTTTAGCTCACAGCTAATTCGCGCAGCACTAGCTCAGTGACACATCCAGAAACGAAGAAAGATCAGACCAACTGCTACTAACCACAGGTGGTCTGCATTGACTTGTTTGTAAAGGAAGGCACAATTACATAAAATGTCAATACTGACAGAATTGGTTGCACAACACAATGAAGAATTAATAAGGAGAGCATACAACTGTTCCTTATATTAGTTTCCAATGCCCTTGTTTATTGTTTTAATCATCTCATACCAGTTAAATCAAAATATGGAACATGTCGTAGAAAAAAGTGACAAATATGAAATCGTTCTGAAAAAAGAAATATAAAAAAATACTGTTCATAGTCAAAGAGTGGCAAACATGTCAAAATTGAAAATACAGGAAAATTGCAATTTATTAATGCTTTCACATATTCTGTAATACTTAGTTTCTTCTGGAAATATTGAAGGCAGAATTATTTGTTAAAAAGACTTTTTATATGAGGAAACTCCATTTTTATAAGTTTATATTGATATCTTTAAGCAACTTTTTAAAATTACAGTGGATTCCAGTTACTTGGGACACATTGGGATCAGTACAATTTTGCCCGATTAAGTGGCTACCCCAATTAACCAAAGTTTAATGGCAATGGTTTAGAAAAGACAAACTACATTCAACTGAGTAACAAATTATGTATTTAAGTGAAATACAGAACAAATTAGAGTGCTATCAATTTTACTACATTTCTCTAAAATTGCATATTAGTTCCTAATAGTTATTGACAGAGGAATTCATCCAGTGTAAGCTGCCGTGTTCTTTTGTTTGACTGTAAATGAACAAAATCAACATAGACACCTAGTGCAGATAATGTGCTGCCTTCATTGCCTTCCTGCATGAAGTAGTGTCAAACATCATTGCTTTTTAATTTGGTGCTGGTCGGCCCAACTGAATAATGTAACACAAGCACACACAACTGACACAATTTAAGAACTGTTCACTCTAAGCACAGTGTAGGGCTTAATATTCACACAGGTGCACGCAACTCATGTTGGTTAGAAACTGTTGCATCCTCCAAATGTTCATTTTCATTGTAACATTCAAGATTGCTGTCAATACCTTTAAAGTCTTCAGAGATCCCAACTCACTGAAGTAGTGATTTTCCTTCATTTTTACTCCCGGCTATTTCTTGCATCTACAAGCCTGAATGCTTGAAACTGCAGTGATTAAAATACGGAGTTCTGAATTGTCTTACTGTTTATTACTCGCCAACTACCAGTGAGAAAAATCACCACCTTTTGTACACAAACACATGCAAATGATGTTATTTAAAACCGTCCACTCAAAGCATGATATAGTAACTAACGACCACACAAGTGCACATGACTGATGCTAGTTAGAAACTGTTCAGCGACAGTCTCCTTTCCAATTAAATGGCACTGTGTCCCAAATAAATGGACTGCTGAAGGGTCTGAAACGTCGACTGTTTACTCCTTTCCATAGATTCTGCATGGCCTGCTGAGCTCTTCCAGCTTTTTGTGTGTGTGTTGCTTTGGATTTCTAGCATTTACAGATTTTCTCCTGTTTGTGCTGCTACCATTTTAATTTGGATTTCCTTCATCTGTACTATTATTGCTTTTGAATGGCTGTCATCAACTGAACCAGTTTGGCACTCTTAAAAAATAAATTGTTAAAAATAAAGGAATAATTGTTAATGCAAAGGGAATGTAAGGGAAACAATTACATTCTATTATGCTGAAGTTAAAGATTTTACGTTTTGGAATGTTCAGTTAAATTGATGACTTGAACAGTCATAACTCCAATGGAATTTTAAGTATATTTTAGGTTCAAAGTTCCAATTGCACCTCAGACTAGAAACTCTAACCTAGTTTAGTCAAAAGACAATACAGAAAATAAGTTATTCAGTTTCAAAATATTTAGGTTGAGTAATTTAGAAGAGAGCTTTAATCGGCACAAGAACTTTACAGGAGGTTTATTTTTCTCTCTAGATGCAAATCTTGCAAAGTGGCAATTAGTGACAAACATGGGAACATACTTGGTCTGCGGACTTGCATCCATTGGGAACTTGTTGGATATTGACACAACATATCTCACAATCTTTAACAACTCAAAATGGGGGGGGGGGAACAAAATTCAACTTCTGTGTACGGTTGGATTTCAAATGCAGGTCCTAAATGTCTACCAAGCAATTTAGGAAACCATGATATTAAGAAGGATATGCCCATGAAATTTCACCACTGTTACAGAAAAATTATTCAATTAAGCATTCAAAGCCAGCTGATAAGCTTTATTCACTTCAGTAAATCTATCTTCTTCTTTCTTTTTAAACATATATATCAGTCTTTACTACTTTTGGAAACTTGAAAGTATTCCTACATTCAAATTCTCGTATTTTTAGAGATTTCTATACAAAAGATTAAAGCTGTTTCTCTTTCTACAGACCAGGCAGCATCTTCTGTCGTTTTATTTCAGATTTTCATCATCTGCATTTTTTTATTTTACCAGAGAAGGTACAGGGTTAATTTTTCAGTTCAAAGTATTTTGGCAAACAGTTGTTGAACTGAAGTAGTAACTCTGTTTTTCTTTCCATAGATGCACCCATCCTCCTAAATCTTCTCAATGTTTCTTCTCAAAGGATTTTGGATGACATAAAATATTGGAATACTCTTGAAGAAAACCATTTAATAAATGAGAATACTGACTAAAGAAACAAAAATTCTATGTAACACACATAAAATGCTGGAGGAACACAGCAACCAGGCAGCATCTATGGAAAAGAGTAAGCAATCACTATTTCAGCCCGAAACCCTTCATCTGGACTGGGAAGGAAGGGTAGAAGCCAGAATAAGAAGGTTTGGGAGAGGAAGAAGTAGATCCTACCTGGCCTGCTGAGTTTCTCCTGCATTTTGTGTGTGCAGCTTTGGATTTCCAGCATTGGCAGATTTTCTCATGTTCAAGAATTCTATGTGTAGAGATCATTGTTGTTTCTGTTTGCATTATCTGCTTCCAAGATTTTTTGTCAAATATTCTTAATAGGTTGTTGACTTGCTTGTATTTAATTATAGAAATAGAAAGTTGAATATTCTGTTCTGTATTGTGTTTTGATTCCCTGTTCATCTCAGAGCTTGGGTAAAGCTGGATATTGTGGGACACCTGTGAATGCTCACAGCAATAAACTGTTCCATCCATTTATATAAAATTCTAAATAATTTCATCTTCTATGAACTATTTCTTGTATATCATTATGTGAGGTGCTGACTCATGATGTACGATAACCATATAAGAAATTGGCACAGGAGTAAGTTACGTGGTTTCTTCAAGTTTGTCCACCATGCTATAAGGTCCTGCTTAAAATTGTAGTTCAAATCTACTTTCACTCTCAATCTCCCCTTGGTTTCATGCTTTGTCATCTTCTGATATACCATCAAATTGTACATTTTTCTAAATCAGTGAACTTGGACAGTAAATTCTGGAGATTTATTCAAACACCTATCAGTTCTGAGCGCAATCCTTACACTCAATGTTATAGGCAAATATTTGCCATCAGGAAATTTTCCTTTAGCCATTGACTGAGGCCAATTATTAATACTGATTTCAGAAGAAGCACATGTTAGTTCAGAGGCACAGGAGGTATACTATATATTTGATACTTATCAAGACAGCAGGACTGGAAGGGTTTCTCATCCTTTAGCAAGCATTTAATATCTCACACTTTGCTTGCAAACATAGATACATAGGCTAGTGGGAATTGCAATGTTGTGGATGTGGTTCAGATGAGACTTATTTGCAGCTGACATCCGAGCAAAAACCTTGAAATAATTTCCTTGTGGATATGGATTGGAACAAAGATAGAAAGAAGTGGCGTAGTGTCACCTTCGCCTTTGCGCTAATGTGCAACTGTAATTCTTTTGTTCGACAAAAACATTTGGGTTGAGTGCATGCTGGCTAGACTAGTGGCATACTTAACAAGAAAGGATCGTAATGGCTCTTTGGGGAGGCAGGACTCACAGTAGGACTTGCTGTCACATTTTGAAGTTAATAATAACAATTGTAAATTACATAAGGTTCCAGGAACCTTTTGAGATAGTGATGAGACTGATACAGGACTCTGAGCCACTATAGGAAATAGGAGGAAGATATCTAAAAATTTGTTCACGGGAGTCATCTTTAGGGAAGAGGCGAAATTTTAGTGAGGGAATGTTGGAGCTGAGCAAAGGAGAAAAACACCAAAAAAAAGGTGGTGGGTAATGGATGATTGGTATCATTGTTACGGCGGAATGAACAATTTGGCATGGATAGGTATGCTGTAGTTTAAGACAGCAGCTAGCTATTTGAAACATTTATTTTCATATTTTAGAATATGCATTTATAATATATATTAATTAAAGGAAGTTGTCGTTGTCTTGTAGTCAATGTTGTAAAATACTTAAGACAGTAGCTTTCTGGAGCCTTCTTTAGCTATGCAATACTTTAATAGAAATAGAGGACATTTCAGTGCATTAAGGACCCGAAAACCAATGATAATATAAAAAAATGAAGCAGACTTATTCTTTGGATTTAATCGCTTTCAATTTAAGGCATGGGGTGTCATTTAAATGGGAGGTAAGTCCTGTAACAGATATCCAGTTAAAGATGCACAAGATCCAGATAATTTCAGAGCATTTGCAAGTACATTTTTACAATGTATTCTCTTGCATTAAAGAGTTGTTACAGGGTAAAATATATCACATAACTTGGGAGAAATCTTTGGTCTATGAAAATTTCTTCTCCTTCTTAAATCATAAAAAGAACCATAATGACAGAAGATGGTACACTGCTTTCCTTTCACGTATTACTTGTTATCTGTTTTTGATGGCCAGCTTCATCTATTGTCTTTTAATATTTATGCTCCGTTGTCCATCTGTGGCTTAAACAACTCTGGTCCACCTTCAGCTCACTTACAATTGCTGGTATCTTACCTTCACTTCAAAGTTCGAAGTACATTTAATATCAAAGTATGGATACTATCATCATCATCATCAGGTGCCGTGCCCAGTTTGAGCTTTGACTGCCATGGCCCACGCACTCCTGTTTCGGGTCAAGTGGAACAATTCATTGGTATTCATTTCCAGTTCTCTGGCTGCTGTCTCTATCATCATTTGTCTTTGTGTTCCTCTTGCTTTCTTCCCTTCAATCTTTCCCATTATTACTATGCATTCTAACTCCTCTTTCCTAATCACATGTCCATCAGACCATAAGACAAAGGAGAAGTGGGCCATTTGGCCCATCGGGTCTGCGCTGCCATTTTATCATGAGCTGATCCATTCTCCCACTTAGTCCCACTCCTCCGCCTTCTCACCATAAACTTTGATGCTCTGGCTACTCAGATACCTACCAATCTCTGCCTTAAATACACCCAATGACTTGACCTTCACTGCCGCCCGTGGCAATAAATTTCACAGATTCACCACCCCCTGGCTAAAAAAATTTCTTTGCCTCTCTGTTCTGAATGGTCACCCTTCAATCCTTAAGTCATGCCCTCTCATCTAGACTCCCCCACCATGGGAAACAACTTTGCTACATCCACTCTGTCCATGCCTTTCAACATTCAAAATGTTTCCATGAGGTCCCCCCTCATTCTTCTAAACTCCAAGGAGTACAGTCCAATGGCGATCAAACGTTCCTCATATGTTAACCCTCTCATTCCTGGAATCATTCTAGCGAATCTTCTCTGAACCCTTTCCAACGTCAGCACATCCTTTCTTAAATAAGGAGCCCAAAACTGCACACAGTACTCCGAGTGAGGTCTTACCAGTGCCTTTTAGAGCCTCAACATCACATCCCTGCTCCTATACTCTATTCCTCTAGAAATGAATGCCAACATTGCATTTGCCTTCTTCACCATCGACTCAATCTGGAGGTTAACCTTAAGGGTATTCCGCACGAGGACTCCCAAGTCCCATTGTTTCTCAGAACTTTGATTTCTCTCCCTACTTAAATAATAGTCTGCCCATTTATTTCTTCTGCCAAAGTGCATAACCATACACTTTCCAATATCATATTTCATTTGCCACTTCGTTGCCCATTCTCCCAATCTATCCAAGTCTCTCTGCAGACTCTGTTTCCTCAGCACTACCGGCCCCTCCACCTATCTTTGTATCATCAGCAAACTTAGCCACAAAGCCACCTATTCCATAATCCAAATCATTGACATACAACGTAAAAAGAAACGGCCCCAACACGGACCCCGTGGAACACCACTGGTAACCGGCAGCCAACCAGAACGGGATCCCTTTATTCCCACTCTCTGTTTCCTGCCAATCAGCCAACGCTCTATCCACGTACGTAACTTTCCCATAATTCCATGGGCTCTTATCTTGTTTAGCAGCCTTATGTGTGACACCTTGTCAAAGACCTTCTGAAAATCAAAATACACAACATCCACTGCATCTCCCTTGTCTAGCCTACTTGTAATTTCCTCAAAAAATTGCAATAGGTTTGTCAGGCAGGATTTTCCTTTAAGGAAACCATGCTGAGTTCTTCCTATCTTGTCATATGCCTCCAGGTACTCCATAACCACATCCTTGACAATCGACTCCAACAACTTCCCAAACACCGATGTCAAGCTAACAGGTCTATAATTTCCTTTTTGCTTCCTTTTCCCCTTCTTAAATAGTGGAGTGACATTTGCAATCTTCCAGTCCTCCGGAACCATGCCAGAATCTATTGAATTTTGAAAGTTCATCACTAATGCCTCCGCAATCTCCACAGCTACTTCCTTCAGAACACGAGGGTGCATTCCATCTGGTCCAGGAGATTTATCGACCTTTAGCCTATTCAGCTTCCTGAGTACTTCCTCTGTCGTAATTGTGACTGCGCACACTTCTCTTCCCTGACACCCTTGAGTGTCCGGTATACTGCTGATGTCTTCCACGATGAAGACTGATGCAAAATACACGTTCAGTTCCTACACCACCTACTTATCTCCCATTACAATTTCTGCAGCATCATTTTCTATCAGTCCTATATCTACTCTCACCTGTCTTTTACTCTTTATATACTTGAAAAAGCTTTTAGTATCCTCTTTGATATTACTTGCCAGCTTCCTTTCATAGTTCATCTTTTCCCTCTTATTGAGCTTCTTAGTTACCTTTTGTAAGCTTTAAAAAAAAAAGAAAACTAAGAAGGTTATTAAGAGAGAAGTTACATTGATTCCAATGAAGTTACGTTGCCGTTTCATGATCTCATACATTATTTCTCTTTTTGTGTTTGCTCTGTTCATGATATCCTCGTTAGATATTCGTTTTGTCCATGATATTCTTTGCATCCTCCTCAAAAACCACATCTCTGCTGCTTCAGTTGGATACTACACACAGCCATGAGTTTGACCTTCTTGCAGGCAACCACGGAACTTAATAGAGTCCATGAAAACCCCACACAACAAAGACCATCACACATCCAACGTGCAAAAAAAATGAACAATACAATGGTAAGCAAAAAATACACTGAACATGAACAGTAGAGTCTCTGAAATTGAGTCCATAGACATGGAGCCAGTTCATGGAACCATTCAAGACTTCTGCACCTTGCACCTACCAAAATGGCATTGGTGAAATACAATGATGTATCGTGGGCAGCTAACAAAACTACTAACTATTCTACTAAATGTACTTCTTCTGGACTATGATTGCACAATTTGCAGCCTGTCATTTCCCTTTGGGAGTTGTGCTTTTGAGCCGCCTGAACGACCTAGTGTCCTTGAGTTATCCTGAAGGATTTGGTGAACTGGACTATCGAAAATTCTGTCTTGGCTGAAGCAACCAAAATCAGGAATATTTCCCAGTTTATCACTGATTTCTAGCAGTTCATTACTCAAACATTTTATTTTGTGTGTTTAGCATTCTATTATATAAACTTGCCAAAATAACAAAAGGATACTCCTTGTATTTTATGTGGCTTTGCCTGAGGACTGTTACCAAATTAAGATTTTTCCTTAATTAGATTCTTGCCGCCTTTTCCACTTTCTTTATCCCATTTCAGAGGTCTTTTATTTCCTACACAACATTCACCTAGCAGTGAATTTGCATTAACCAGATGAAGAGTACAGATTTGTTAGTCTTTGCTTATGGTTTACTGAATGAATTATAACGCCAAGCAATTTCTGCCATTAATGTCATGTACCCACTTATTCCTACTGATACACACTTATTCAATTATGGGATGTGGCTATAGGTGACAAAGCCAATATTTGATGTCCATTTTGATCTCTACTTATGAAGGGATTAAACCATCTTCCTGTACCCATGTGGTGAAAATTCCTCCTGAGTGCTGCTGGATTTTGACCCAGCAACAAGGAAAGAGCAATGTTGGATTTTCTTGTCAAAGTAGTTCACAAAATGAATGGAACTTAGAGGAGGTAGCATTTTTTTGTATCACTTACAGAGAGCAAAGGGTTTGTAATGCGCTGTAAATTTCTATGTTCTATTACAGGCCCTTCAGCCCACAATGTTGTGCCGACAATGTCACCTACTCTAGAAGCTGCCTAGAATTTCCCTGCCGCATAGACCTCTACTTTCCTAAGCTCCATGTACCTATCTAAGAACCTCTTAAAAGACTCTATTGTATCCGCCTCTACCATCGTCTCTGGCAGTGCATTCCATTAACCCACCACTCTCCGTGTGAAAAACTTAATCTGACATCCCCTTGTATCTACTTCCAAGCACCTGAAGACTATGCCTCCTCATATTAACCATTTCAGCCCTGGGAAACAGCCTTTGGCCATCCACATGATCAATACCTCTCATCACCTTAAATACCTCTATCAGGTCACCTCTCATCCTCCATCGCTCCAAGGACGAAAGGCCAAGTTGACTCAACTTATTCTCATAAGGCATGCTCTCCAATCCAGGTAATGTCCTTGTTAATCTTCTCTGCATTCTTTCTATCATATCCATTATATAATATAGACTATGTAGTTTATATATTATCCACCATAAGCTCTCTCTGTAGTATTGGCTACCATTGGTCTTTTACCCTGTAAAGGTTATTAAGTTGAGAACTACGGATGACTATGTCCTGGCACCTTGCTGCATTGCATCTTATAGGTAGTGTGGAAATACACAGCATAATCATGGTTAACTGGTAGAAGGGGAGGTAAGAAGTTTTCTTTGATCGATGGAGTATCAAGTAAGTGCGGTACTTCAGCTTAAACAGCAAAATTTCCACTTCTAAAAAAGTTCAATAACAAGTATGCCAATTTATATCTATTCCTTTTGTAATGTATAGTAATTTTTATTTATTGCACAGTACTACTGCTACAAAACAACAAATTTCATGACATATGTCGGTGATTATAAACCTGATTCTGAGGTTGTAAAGAATAAGATTAAATCCCTGTTTAAGCCTGCAGTGGTAAACATACAAATAAAAAAAACCTTACCTCTTAGGAACTGCAGTAGAACAGATTCTCCTCTGGATCTCACAAGAAATTGTTTAATTCACTTTTGCCTTGGATTCTCCTCTAATGCATTATAAAACTCCCTACACCCATTATATAACTGGCTGGTGTGTTCACAGATATTTTCATTCTTTTGTTTCGGCAGTACATGGTATCCACCTGCTTCAAGAAGGCTTCAATCATACTGTTGCCCAAGAAGAGTGTGGTAACCCGCCTCAATGACTTTCGCCCAGTGGCACTTACATCCGCAGTGATGAAGTATTTTGAGAGGCAGATGGTGAAATATATCAGCTCCTGTCCGAGTGGTGGGACTTGTATCTGCTCCAATTTGCCTACTGGAGCAACAAGTGCACAGCAGAAGCCATTTCATTGGCTCTTCACACAACCCTGATTCACCTGGACAGCAAAGCTGCATACATCAGGATGCTCATTATTGATAACGGCTCAGCATTTAATATCATCATCCCCTCAGAACTATCAGTAAACTCCAAGACCTGGGCCTCAATTCTCCCTCATGCAATTCAATCCTGGATTTTTTCACTTGCAGACCCCAGTCAGCTTGGATTGGCAAAAACATCTCCTCTACAATCTCCCTCAGCACTGGTGCACCACGGGGCTACATGCTTAGAACCCTCCTCTATATTCTTTGATTACATTGATAGGTGTGTCTACTTGCTTTGATACACCTATGACTCTGTGTCTAAGTACAGTTCGAATACCATATTCAAGTTTACTGATGGCACTACTGTTATGGGGCATACCAAGAGTGGTGATGAATCAGCATACAGGAGGGAGCTGCAAAATTTGGCTGAGTAGTGTAATAACAACAGCCTCTCACTCAATGTCAGCAGGATCAAAAATCTGACTGTAGACTTCAGAAAAGGGAAACTAGAGGCCCATGAGCCAGTACTCATAGGAGGATCGGAGGTAGAGAGGGTCAGTAACTTTAAATTCCTAGGTGTCACTGTCTCAGAGAACCTGTCCTGGACCTATCATACAAGCATAATTGCAAAGAAACCATGGCAGCACCCTTACCTCCTTAGGAGATAGCAGCGATTCAATATGACATCAAAAACTTTGACAAACTTCTATCAACTTGTTGTGGAAAGTGTATTGACTAGATGCATTACAGCCTGGTTTGGGAACACCAATGCCTTTGAATGGAAAATCCTACAAAAGCTAGTGGATTCAGCCCAGTACATCACAGGAAAAGTCCTCTCAACTATTGAGCATATCTACATGAAACACTGTTGTAGGAAAGCAGCATCCATTATCAACGATCCTCACCACCCAGCTCTTTTCTCACTGCTGCCATCAGGCAGAAGGTACAAGTACCTCAGGACTTGCACCACCAGGTTCAAGAACAGTTATTACCCCTCAACCATCAGCCTCTTAAACAAGAGAGGATAACTGCACTCATCTATTGAGATATTACCACAACCAATGATCTCAATGAATCAATGAACTCTTCATGATTTTTATAAATGACCTGGATGAAGAAGTGGAGGGATGGATTAGTAAATTTGCTGATGATACAAAGGTTGGAGGTGTTGTGGATAATGTGGAGGGCTTTCAGAGGTTAAAGCGGGACATTGATAGGATGCAAAAATAGGCTGAGAAGTGGCATATGGAGTTCAACTCAGCTCAGTGTGAGGTCGTTCATTTTAGTAGGTCAAATATGATGACAGAATATAGTATTAGTGGTAAGATTCTTGACAGTGTGGAGGATCAGAGGGATCTTGGGTTCCGAGGCAATAGGACACTCAAGGCTGCTGCACAGGTTGACTCTATGGTTAGGAAAGCATATGGTGCATTGGCCTTCATCAATTGTGGGATTGAGTTTATGAACCGAGAGGTAATGTTGAAGCTATATAGAACCCTGGTCAGACCCCACTTGGAGTATGTGCTCAGTTCTTGTCGCCTCACTGTAGGAAGGATGTGGAAACCATAAAAAGGGTGCAGAGCAGTTTACCAGGATACTGCCTGGATTTGGGAGCATGCCTTAAGAAAATAGGTTGAGCGAACTTGGCCTTTTTTCCTTGGAGCGATGGAGGATGAGAGGTGACCTGATAGAGGTGTATAAGATGATGAGAGGCATTGATTGTGTGGATAGTCAGAGGCTTTTTCCTCGGGCTGAAATGGCTAGCATGAGAGGGCACAGTTTTAAGGTGCTTGGAAGAGGAGATGTCAGGGGTAAGTTTTTTATTCAGAGAGTGGTGAGTGCGTGGAATGGTCTGCCGGTGACAGTGGTGGAGGCGGATATGATAGGATCTTTTAAGAGACACGTGGACAGGTATATGGAGCTCAGAAAAATACAGGGCTATGGGTAACCCTAGGTAATTTCTCGGGTAAGAACATGTTCGGCACAGCTTTGTGGGCTGAAGGCCTGTATTGTGCTGTAGTTTTCCTATGTTTCTATGTTTCTCTCACTTTAAAATTCTTTATCTTGTTATTTCATGCTCTCATTATTTATTGCTATTTATTTATATTTGCCTTTTCACAGTTTGTTGTCTCCTATGCTGTACTTGTTCTTTCATTGATCCTGTTTATAGTTACTACTGTATAGATTTGGTAAGAGTGCCCGCAGGAAAAAGAATCTTAGGGTTGTATATGGTGACATACATGTACTCTGATAATAAATTTTACTTTGATTTATCTGAGGGCTAGGTCCCATTGCTTTGGTCTCTGCTGTACCACTCATTAACCAGCTTCTCCTTCCCACCAGGTTTAGTGCCCAGATGTTACCGGTGAGGCCTGGAAATCAAAGTTTCAGAGACCTCATGCTGCTGAATTGGGAGCTAAAATGGTTTACTCCTGAGTTAAAATTGGGGCTATCCATTCAACTTGGAGGGTAGATGTTTTTACTGTGATGGTTAAAAAAACAGAACTGACCAACTGAATTCCACCTTCTGGCACGAAGTGCCTTAGTTATGCAGGCCATGACTCTTCAAGTGCACAGGCAAGTACTTTCTAAATCTGACAAAAATTTCTGCCTTTACTACTCTTTCAGATTTGGTTCTCCCAAGAGCCAAGAGCAGGGGTGATTTTATCAAGGATAGTGTGGCAGACAGTGCCTACTGGAAGGAATTTTTCGGAGACCTCTTCAACCATGAAACCTTCTTTCACTTCATCCTTTGACATCAGCAGACAAAGCTGCTGTGCACTACAAAACTGTTACTGAGTGACTGGACTCCAAACTGCACTCAAACACTTGTGAGAGATCACCTCCAGCCTAGACCTGTATCATAGTTCAATGTGGCTTGTGAACAGCAGCTGGTCCTGTTTAATTGCTCTCTCTTTAGTCATTTCTAATATTTGAAAGAAAAAGAGTAGCGCACACAAATGCTGGAAGAACTCAGCAAGTCAAGTAGCATTTATGGACAGAAATAAACAGTTTTGGTCCAAAAAGTCAACTCCATAGATGCTGACTGACCTGTTGAGTTCCTCCAGCATTCGGAATTCTAGCACCTGCACAATCTCTCATGTTTATGATTTGTAAGAAAAAATCTATCTTCTGCTAAGTGGTTGCTAATTTATGAGTGATCAAAGCATAACTCTAAAATACTTACTGTCCAATTTATTAGCCAAAGTCTTTAATCCAGAAGTTATCACAAATATTTAGCTCTGCTGAAACTGTTAGCTTTGGAACTGGAACAAGAGAATACATCTGTCACTGCCCATAGTCAGCTGGTTCCATTTGCAATCAGGATCCAATGGCCTAATTACTTCTTTTCAAATTAGTCAGATGAATTCAAGTTATTTCAAAACATTAAGAAAAATAATCTTAAACAAGGGCAAGTTTGCAGGTGCTGGAAATCCAAAGCAACACACACAAAAGGCAGGAGGAACTCAGCAGGTCAGGCAGCGTCTATGGAAATGAATAAACAGTTGATGTTTCGGGCCAAGGCCCTTCTTCGGGACTGAGAAGGAAGGAAGAAATGCCAGAATGAAAAGATGGCGGGAGGGGAAGGAGGCTATCTAGAAGGTGATGGGTGAAGCCAGCCGGGTAAGAAAGGAGAAGAAAAAATCTGATAGGAGAGGAGAATGGGCCATAGGAGAAAGGGAACCCAGCAGAAGTGATAGGCAAGTGAGAAGAGGTAAAAATCCAGAGTGGGGAAGCGAGGAAGAGAGGAGGAAAAATAACTTGATCTGATGTTCAGAAGACCATTTTGAATAAATCAGAAAAGCATGATAGAATATGTACAGTTGGAACCTACAATGAAAATTCCTTCCATCAGGAAACAGAAAAGTGATCAGAATCCGCAGGATATAACTCTGTTAATAATCACCACTGAATGAAATGAATTCAGGTTACTCTACAGTGCAGTAATGGGAATGTCTTAGGGACTGACGCTATCATTTCTCACCATAAGAGGAATGGGGAGAGAATTACGTGCAATATGTTCATGTTAACAATGCATGCAGTGGCTGCATCATTGGTAAATAAACCGATGGGTTACACAGACAGGATTTAGAATTTTCTGATGAAACTGCAGAAATGTCAGTGCAGCCAGGAGAATGCCAATCAGCATACAGCTGGGGTGACCTTTGCACTTTGCTTCTTTAGTATGACTGCTATCATCTACAAGAAAAAAAGCCACTAGACAGTTATTTTATCAGCCATTTTAAAAATTGTGAAGATAACAGTCAAAAGTGAATGAAGCATGTAATAAAAAGACACAATTCAAAATTGTACATGTTAGGGTCTGATTTGGATAGTTAAAATGTAAGATGTTTGTGACATGTCTCTATTTTGCCTTTAAAACCACATGGCTTAATCAAATAATCTGATTTTTAAAGATATCAGCATTTATGTTTTCATTGTTTATTTACCAAATATCATAGTCATGGTTTATTGACAACAATAATATAAAGAAAAGTGAATCATTATCACTTCAGCTGGTAAATGAGATTGTCACACAGGGCTAAAATCAGCTCATCTGCATAGGCATCCATATTTCCTTTCAACAAGGTAAAAATGTAGGATGGATAATTCTTATTTTTGCCCAGAGAAAACTCAGTTTGGAAAAGTTAAGAATCCTGAGTTCCCAATTATGTTCTTCTTAAACATTTTCTTTTTAAGAACAGATGAATTATTTAAAAGTTTTGTACTGGGAAGTGATTCATTAACTGCTCAATACTTACAACATTGTACCAAATGATCTTACTTATCATAGAAAACGTTACTCATTCTACATGTCAAACATTAACAATAAACAAAAGATTCCCAGAAACCTGAATAGAACATAATAAATTTTTAGCAGATTTCTGTGAGGAGGCATTCAACATATTCAAAAATGAGGCTCTTTCCTTCAAGCCAATTCTTCTGCACTTCATATATTGATTAGATTTACTGCAGGTGGATCTAGACCGGTTTAATACTCACTTCATCTCAAGTGATTAAGATAATTTTTCTTAATCAAAATTCTTGAGTGATAAGGTTAATGGGTGAAAAGAATGACATAAGGTATTTAAGGATACCCTTCTGTTGTAAAAAAAACAAAAGATTTTAAACAAATTGTAAACCTTTGTGAAATTTATTTCAAGCATTACACTGATTGGTGTTTGTAGTTTGCAAGGATGAACATTAATGTCTATATGTATGTGTATAGGTGTTTGCCTACAATGGTAAAACATATGATTGCATTATTTCTAAAGGACTTGGCTGTATACTGAATTATTCAAAGTCTAATTGCGTTTTTATAAATTTAATTCTCAGGTGACCTTTGGTACTGATAGGAGCTGGAGTTTCATTTTCTTCAAATGGCTAAAAATTAAAATAAAAATTATCTGTCACAGACCATATATTTAATTACTAAATGATACAACAAAGCAGCACTGGTAATCACTTTAAAATAAAATTTATACTAGATATGTTCAGTTTCTTTCCTTTTTTCGCTGAACACAAGACTATCACTCCGCTCTTCCTGGAGATTAACAAGGCTCTAGTAAATGTGTGCCTCGTGTCAAAGCCGCCAATCGAGACAGCTGGACACAAGGAGTGCAGCATAAATGTAATATTAATAAGGATGATACATCAGGTCATCCCTGTCAGCCTGCAGATTGTTCGGCATTTGTTTACCTAATATGAGCAAAATCTGAAGAGCAGCAATTTTTGCAATTGTGATAACTGAAGTGGTTTGATGGTGGGAGTGAGGCAGGGAGGAGTGGTGATAAGGTGGGGTGGGGGAGAATTACAGAAGGAAGAGAAGAAGCGACAAAATGAAGGATAAATAAAATGAGGACACTGAGGTCAAAGTGATTCCAAAGCCAGCAGACGGCCTCGCTCCCCTGATGCCTGTGGACAACAAAAAAAAGGAAATGACTTTGCAAGGGGTTTTTAATGACTTTCCTGTGCGCAGAGATGACAAGGACTCTAAGGGAGGCCAGATGACAAAAGGAAAGAAATGAAGTGTGGAGTGTTAGGAGGCAAACAAGGCAAACGAAAAAATAGAAAACCCCACTAGCTTTGCACCTCATCACTGTCTCAGCTCTTAGGCGCTGGTATTGATTTTTTCCAGATCTGTAATATAGCAGTCATGTAAAACACAAATGGTAAATGTCACACTTTATTTGTTCAAAGGTTCAAAAATTGTTTTTAAAATTAATAATAATCCCAACTAATGTTAAATAAGTCAATAGATAACGACCTGATTCTGATACTACCAAGCTCGGACACCTACTGAAGAGCAAGCCTGGCTGTGTGAAGTGCTGCTGAATAAAAGGAAATTAAAAATGTAAAAAAAAAATCCCTGAAAGCTTCCACAACAGAAAAAAAATCCATTGTTCCATGAAATGTATATTTTCACGTATGTTCAAGTAGTATATTATTCTGGAGAATGTCCACTTCTTTTTTTTTTCCGCACCAAATTCATCTCATAACAGTCTTGCCTTCATGTACAGGTAGGTCTTTCTGCAAACCGGTTTATACCCATACTGTATGAGCAGCAGGTTAAAGGCCAAGTTTCTCTCCTGTAGCATTCTATTTTATTAGCAGCATGCTGCCAAAATCTCTATGGCTTTGAATTATCTATCAAGATCCTATTAGATCATTTGAAATAGTAAAAATCCTGCAGATCTCCCAGGATGATATATTGAACTTCATGGAGATTTATAATGGAGTGGTGTAGAATTTCCTGGGACAACCCAAACATATGACATGTACTATAATTTGACCTGCTTTCAGATCGATTATTGAATTGTGAAGTTGCACCAATATTTTGGCCTAATGTTAATTTGAATAATTCTCAGTAAGAACAGCAGAATATCTGTATGCTCTAGAGTGGCACAGGTTCAGTTCTAGTTTACACCTATGATTTTATTTTAAGTAATTGCATGGGAAAACCGTGCCTCTCAAAGTCTGAGGGAAAACAATACCATCCATAATTCACTACATCATCCATACATCAAATGCAGATTGTGCTGAACGCTTGGTCAAAACTAGAAAACAAATGTGCTGCAGTTTCTTTCTCTGAAGCAGGGAAGTGAATCCAGGCACAAAAGAATATGACATTCAGTCCCAATTTATACCCTCATTAACACAAATATCTGTGTTAATCTTGTTGGCCTTCGTGAAACTGTACATTTGCAGCAATGTATTGAAAAAACATTGTTGATAGAACTATCTGAAGACATAGATTACAGCTGTATTTTAAAGGAAATCAGCAGCTAAATATGTCTACAAGACAGCCCTTGGAAGCCTGTGCATTATCCAACTTGTAAGTCTTTTAACCATGCATTTGCAATATATATCTATGAATAATGGTCTTCCGTGGCTGGGAATCATGAGACCCATAAATCACGGAGCTACACATGACTAAAAGCCCGTTATTTTTCAGTCTAAGTGGCTGCAGCAAGAAAATTAGCGCAAATTCAGAAAATTCTTTGAAAGTGGGGCAGAGCAATGATAAATAACCTCTCATGATTTCGGCAAGGGCTAAGGTGGGCAAGAGTGCACAAAAAATAAAGAACACAGGATGAACTCTGACCTTTCCTGGGACTTCCTGCTTTGGAAAACCAACCACACAGTGTAGAAACACCATTTCAAGGACACAAGTTTCCAGGGAATATTTGCCTAATATTTTGGTAGAAAGCCACCACATGCTGTTTTGCTAATGGGCGTGCAAGCATTTCCTTTTTGGCTATTAACTTATTTGTTGTTCCACATCTTGAAATTTGAGTGTTTCTGGTAAGAGCAGAATTTATTACCCTTCCCTAATTATGTTGGAGAAGTTGGAGGTGAGCAGCCTTTACGAAGTGAGCTGTGTTCATGACACAGGTGTTTCAGGCTTTTGACACAGCGGTGATGAAAGGAAGCCAAACTGAGGAGACTATTACTTTACATTCCAGACCTGGGCTCTGCTAGGTGATATGGGGAAGGCAGTTACACTTTCTCTTATTGGAAATAGTGATTGCCCAGCTCATGTGTATTGAGAGTGCTGCTACGCACTTCTCAAACTAATGTTGTCAAGTTGTTTCACTATATGAAGGCAGATTACTTCCTTACTAAGATTATATACTGAGTAAATAAACCAATACAAGTATAAAACTGAGTGTAATACAGTCAGGCCACAAATTAAAACCTTAAAGATTTGTTAATTGTGTACATAGACAGTTGGTCAGTTTTCATTGATTCAACATGAAACTGGCATATAAAAACTGAATGGTTTGCTTTTGCTATCATAGCATGGCTAGGAATATGAAAATTAATAGCCCATTATTCTTTGTAAAACCAATGGATAACTGGTTAAAGCTATAATTACTATATAAAATATGTTCTTCAATCCATTCATAATGAGCATTTAAACTAGATGCAAACAGCCAACTTGAAACAAACTAGGGTGTAATATGTTGAACTAACTGCATCACTTGCCTCTGCTGATGGTTATCCCGAACTTCGATGAACTGCCTCACCTTATCCAGGTTTGCTTTTACAGCTACCTCAACTTGGCATTACCAGCATAAGGACATGAGTTTGTCATTTAGCCCCTTGAATATATCTTAAACTGAATAAGTGTGCATTAAACACAAAACACCGGAGGAACTCAGTCCAGGAGTAAACAGTTGGTGTTTCGGACCAAGACCTGAAGCATCTCGAGCTGAAATGTCTACTATTCATTCCTCTCTCTAGATGTTGCCTGACCTGCTCAGTGGTAGCTGATTTCCAGCATTTGCAGAATTTATTGCATGATGAATAAATGTGCAGCTAGACTTAACTCCTTTTACCAAACTTTAAGCCTTTATTCTTGGTTTCTGTACCGAATAGATGAAGAAAATTATAATTAGCCCAATATTCAAGGGTACTTGGGGAAATGAAGTTCTAGATTTCCAGAACAAATTCTGTTTGTTTTTGCCTCTGATTGGCAATGAACAGCTCTTCTGGATTTGCCCATTCAGAAAAATTATTTCCCTTTATCTATTCCATTATCATTTTTAACTATTGCCCTCCCAACTAAGCTTCTAAACACAAAGGAATACAAACTATTTTAATATAGTCAGTCCTCATAAATTAACCCCTTAAATCATGGTTATCATTCTGTCATATCACTGGATCTAAATCCAGCACACCCTATCCAAAAAGGGTTCATCAGAAGTACTGCAGTTCATGAGGGCAGATCACCATCATTTTAAGGATGGTAGTTTAGGGAGAGACAAAATGTCAGAGAAGTCTACATCCAATAAAAGAATAAATGATAATCTTTACAAAGGCCAATAAACTGTATTTTTCCAAGAATCAGTGCCCAAAACTGAATACTATATGTAACATACAGTACATACATAAACATGTACATTAGTGCATGAGATATGAAGGATTCCTAAAGTTTTACAAGATCTGAGCAAGGTGTACGTAACAGAAACATCTTTTCCCCATTTTATGTTGCACCACTATCCTGCTCACCCCATTACCTCTTCACCCCAGAGGGATGAGCGCTTCCAGACCTCACCAGCCCAAGACACGTGAAAGCGCCCATACGACCCATAGGCAGGTTCCGGAATTCAAATTGAACCAGACCAAGCCTTTGCCTTTCTTGGGTCCTAATTTGAAGATCTTCCACTGCTTCAAGAGGAATTAATAGCTTTTACCCATTTGCTTAGCTTTCTCATTTCCCTCTTTAATCTGCAGCTCCTTTCTACAGGACTCCATAGCATAGAAACAGAATTAGGCTATTTGGCCCTTCGGGTGTATAGCTACGCCATCCTGTCATTCCTAGTTTATTATCCCTCTCAACCCCATTCTCCCATTTTTGCACTGTAACCTTTGATGCCCCGGCTAATCAAGAACCTATCAACCTCAACCTTAAGTACTCCCAATGACTTGGCCTACACAGTCGTCTGTAGCAATGAATTCCACGGAGACACCACCCTCTGGCTAAAGATATTCCTCCTCATCTCTATCCTGAATGGATGTCCCTCTATTCTGAGGCTGTGTCATCTGGATCTATATTCCCAGCTATAGGAAACATCCACTCCATGTTTACTCTAACTAGGCCTTTCAAGGTTTAATAGGTTTCAATGAGATCTGCCCTTCATTCTTCTAATTTCCACTGAGTACAGACCCAGATTTATAAAAGTCTACTCATATATTAACCCCTTCATTCCCAGAATAACTTTTCTGAACCTCCTCTGGAGCTTCGATGGTGCAAGCACATGTTTTTTTTTAGGTAAGGGGCCCAAAACTGCTCACAATACTCCAAGCGCAGTCTGACCAATGCCTTTTAATCACTCAGCATTGCATCCTTGCTTTTATATTCTAGTCTTCTTGAAATGAATGCTAACATTTCATTTGCCTTCTCCACCTGCAACTCCACCTGCAAGAGGACTCCCAAGTCCCTTTGCACCTTTGATTGTTGAATTTCCTCCCCATTCAGAAAAAAATTCTTTATTCCTTCTACCAAAGCGCAAGACCATGTGCTTCCATACACTATAATTCATCTGCACTACTTTGACCATTCTCTTAATCTGTCCACCTGTAGACTCTCTGCTGCCTCAACACTACCTGCTCCTCCATCTAGCTTTGTATCATCTGCAAACTTGGCCACAAACTATCAATTCCATTAACCACATCATTCACATATAACATGAGAAGAAGCAGTCCCAACACTGACCCCTGCGGAACACCACAAGTCAACAGCAGCCAACCGGAAACATGGTCCCTTTATTCCCACTCTTTGCCTCCTGCTAGTCAGCTAATCTTCTATCTAAACTAGTATCTTTCCTATAATAACATGGGCTCTTGTAAAACAGTGTCATATCCAACACCTTGACAAAGGTCTTCCGAAAATCCAAAAAAAACAACATCCACTGACTCTCCTTTGTCAATCCTGTCTGTTATTTCCTCAAAGAATTCAAAAGATTTGTCAGACAAGATTTCCCCTTCAAGAAACCATGCTGACTGTGGCCTATTTTAACATGTCTCTCAAGTGCCTTGAAACCTCATCCTTAATAATGGACTCCAATATCTTCCCAACCACTGATGTCAGGCCAACTAACCTATAATTTCCTTTCTTCTGCTTCCCTCCCTTCTTAAAGAGTGGAGTAACATTTGCAATTTTTCTGTCCTCCATAACCACCCAGAAACTAGTTATTCTTGAAAGATCATTAGTAATGTCCCCACAATCTCTTCATCTACCTCTTTCAGAAACCTGGGATGTAGTCCATCTGGCCTAGTTGACTCACCTTCCTTTAAACTTTCAGTTTCTTCTCCTTAGTAATAGCAACTGCACTCACTTCTGCACTCTGATATTCTCGAATTTCCGGCATGCTGCTAGTGTCTTCCACGGTGAAGACTGACACAAAATACATATTAAATTCATCTGCCATTTCTTTGTTTGTCACTTTCCAGCATCACTTTCCAGTGGTTCAATATCCACTCTCACCTCTCTGTTACTCTTTATATATCTGAGAAAACTTCTTGTTTTCTCTTTTATGTTATTGGCTAGCTTATTGTCACATTTCATCTTTTCTCTCCTTGTGGCTTTTTAGTTGCCTTCTGTTGGTGTTTAAAAGCTTCCCAATCCTCTAACTCCCACTAATTTTTCTATGTCCACTCTTTTGCTTTTATACTGTCTTTGACAGCGTAAGTCTTATTCAGGGTTCAGTGGGTTTGGGATGAGTTCGCGGGTGCCGGTTAGGAAACTGAAAGGAGCTCTGCTGTAGTGCATCCTAGGCCGGAGTTTACATGCAGGAATGCTATTCATGTGATCTTTAACAAATAAGATGCATCGGTTTCAGATCACGCTGACCTTATCACATCTTATCAGTGGGATTTCCCAGATTAAGTGAAGCTTTTGGGTCTTGTCATTAGTGATATAGAGAAGTTTAAAATAAAGCCTTAGGTGTTGTGGGTAAGATTTCTACATGGCTATCAATAACTGCCTGAGGGCTGCAGGAAGTTACCAGCACAATGTGCATACAGTGTAATACCGTCCAATCACTTCTAACTGCTTCTCTGATTTATCTCACTCATTTTAACCTTGGTAGCATACTGTAGTATGACTCCTTGACTTAAGATTTCTTCATAAAAAATAAGTATGTATTTTAGTGTATGAGATGTGAAGGGTAACAGATTCCTAAGAGTTTTACAAGGCTCTAAAACATCAAAGCTTTCAGAGGACACTATAAACTCGTACTAACTCTTAATTTATGAACCAGGCCAAAACTTCTTGAAGCCTTAATGTAGACTGCTGTGTACTTTATATCCGCAAGGAATTTCCTTGGAGCTTCTGATCAGCTGTAGCCTCCTTCTGCATGTTTTTGGCCTTTCTGATTCGTTGTCACTATAGATGACTGGGAAATACACAGGGAAACTCCACCTGGAGTTATGTCCTGAATTTTGTTAAAGACGTACACTGTAGTTTAGAGAAACAGTTGAGAATAATTTATGAGTGAGTTGGAACTGACAGCACAAGCTGGAGAAAATCATCACTGTCCTGTGGAACTCTCTCTGGAAAAGTGTGATGTGACACGATTCACACATGGTTTTGCAAACTACTGCTTTAATATGATGTGGAGTATTCATTTGTTTTCTTCCCATGTTGCTTCTTCTTTCCTGAAAGTCTTAGCTATAGTGATCCCTTAACATATTTTTCTGCCCTCTTGACTATAAGAGTAAATGAATTAATGCAGTCATTAAGCCTATTTACACCTAGTGGCCTCTTTATCAGGTAACTCCTGTAAAGTAGCCTCTGAGTGCTTGTTTGTGGTCTTCACCTGCTGTAGCCTATCCAATTCAATGGATGCTCTTGTGCACATCATGGTTGTAATACATAGTTATTAGAACCTGTCTGGTCACTTTCCTCGGAGCACTCTCATTAACAAGCTGTATTTACTCACAGAATTGCCGTTCAATGGAAACTTTTCTCAACATTCATTGTAAACGTATGAGACTGGAATCCCAGGAGATCAGTGTTTCAGAGCACCCCGTCCAACATCAACAATCATTCCACAGTCAAAGTCACTTAAGATCACACTTTTTTTCCCATCCTGATGTTAGGTCTGAACAATAACAGATCCTCTTAACCATGTCTGTATGCTTTTATGCATTGAGTTCCTGCCACATGATTGGTTGGTTAGATATTTGCATTAACAGGCAGATGTGCAGGTGTACCTAATAAAGTGGCCACTGAGTGCCTATGCCTCCATTTGGTTCTGAACCTGAATAGGAACTGGGGTTATTCCCCTCCACTTAACATGCTTGCAACTTCTCAGCCCGCACAGCTGATGGGAAGCTGAATAAGGGCCATCCGTTTTATACATCATATTTACCTTCAACAACATCAACACTAGGGGAGTTTATTTTCAATGTGTTCAGAATGCTAATGCTTCATGAAGAAATAGTCAGAAATGCAGTATCGAGCCATTCCTCTGTCAGACACAATTAAAGGAATACTGGGGTTTGCCTTCAGTAGGAGTGAACTCTATTCCACAGTGGTAAAACATAAAGCTCATAATCCACTTGATTAAATTAGCATTAATGATTTAAGAGTTATCTGGTCTTCCTCACATGGGAAGTCAGTCTTGTACTTCGAGTTTCCCCTTACCATTCTATATGTGTCTCTGGAGATGCCAAATTTTAGTTATGATCATTTATCCTATTACACATTTCCTAAACTAATGTTGGCATATTGAGAATCATTCCATCCATCAAAAACAGATTCTTCAGACCACAAGTATGTTCTTCAGAAAATACAGAACTATTGCAACAAAATATTGTAAATTTATCTGTGCTTCCCAGATTGCAATTGCTTTTATATTATTGTAGCGTTAAGCGACATTTTCAGCTCATTGACTGTGAATGGGCACAACCTAGCATACTTTTCAGACCTTTATTATATCAGGTGTAAAAGCCTTGCAAGTTCATGGTGTAATAATCCAAGTAACTAAGCAACCAAAAAAAGCCCTGTTCTGAAATCAGCTCAGTAACCATGATACAGGCCTTAATTTAGAAGAGTCTGATACATTTCCGCTCTTCCACTGGCAGCCCACCTATAGATTAGCTAAAAGAGTAGACAAATACCAGACATCTCCATAGCTTTCAGCAACTACACTATGTCACTCCACAGAGATAAACACAGACATTAAAATGCATGTCTACATAAACCAGAACCCTGAGGGTCTGATAAGTGCATTGAAACTAAAAATGAGGTTTGTATCTTCCATATATTTCATAACTATTAACAAATCTTAAATATAGTAACTCTTCCTGAACAACAAAGATAATATCGATAGTGTGTGTTTTTATTTGGTCCTCTGTGTTGTCTTAAAGCAGCTTTTGCCAAAATTAATCAGGACTTTTATTTTAACATTTCACCAAATACAAAAATTTTTGGTTTTATGTAATATGTTATAGTTCCATTCAAAATACTTCTGTGAATTATACTTCTACATATGCATTCTTTCATCATTAGAATTTGGCACAAATGATTATGACTGAAGAAACATCTTTAATGAGTATTTCTGGATCTCACAGAAGAATCAATGAGACTAGATATTGTAAACACAAACCTTGCTATTTAGAAAGAAAACTTAGAATCCAAATTACTGAATAAGCAAAACACCCCAGACTAGCAGATATCATCAAAAATAAACGACGTCAATCGTCACTTGTGTTCTGTTCCAACTAAATACATATGTTCAATTAAGTGTAAGGAAGTACGGAGTTTGAACGAAGATTAAATCTGAATTCATTTTAGACAGTCTTGATTTCTGGTCATAAAATTTGGTGAAGCTCTTACCCCACTGTTGTCAGTGACATCTATAACTTTCTCAAAGAAAGATAAAGCAAAATATAAACAAATGGGAAAGTCTTAAGAGGTAACAGAATTGGAGGGCGAGGCATTTAGTGTAAAACAAATAATTGACAAAGTAAAAAATAATGCAAATTCTATCTCTTATTAGTTAGAAATGTATTTTAATAATCTTGCTTTGTTGTTGAGTGCTAAAAATTCAACTGGTAACTTTTTGCTTTGATTTTATGCATCCTGGGTGTTAATGGCAAAGCCATCACTGTTTAGGATGTTACAAGAGGCAGTGATGTCTGCACTTATGAAGGCATGCTCCCCTTGTGCTGATGGCACCCCCACAATGTGCAAACAGAATGCTTCAGGATGTCTACTTAGCAACAGATAAGAAGAGTGCAAGTTATTTTCACTTTGGAAAAAATATGGGAATCAGAGAGGAATCTGGAGGTGATAGTATTTACAGTGAGCCCTAGTCTTCCTTGCTGTGGTGGCAGAGAGTTGTAGAACACAGAAACACTTCATGCTGCTTCCCTGAGCTTGTTCCATTTGCCTGCGTTTGGCCCAAATCCCTCAGAACTATTCCTATCCATCTAGCTGTCCAAATGCCTTTTAACTGCTGTAATTTTTCCCGCCTCTGTCACTTCATTCCAGATACTCACCATAAAGTTGTGCCTCGGGTCCCTTTTAAATCCTTCCCCTCTCTCCTTAGGTCTATGCCTTCTAGTTATAGACACCACTACTCAGAGGAAAAGACTGAGACTGTCCACTTTGTGGTGTTGCAACAACAACATTTTTGTCAGATCAGTAAGAACAAGGAATTGATTGTTGACTTCAGGAAGGGGAAGTAGGGAGAACATGCACCAGTCCTCAATACCTCAGAGGATCTATCCTTGGCCCAACATATTGATGCAATCAGAAAGAAGGTCAGCAAGTGGCCATACCTAATTAGGAGATTGGGGAGATTTTATATGTCACCAAAGACTCTAGCAAATTTCTACAAATATACCATGGACAGTATTCTGAGTGGTTGACTCAACACCTGGTTCAGAGGCTCCAATGCACAGGATCAAAAAAAGCTGCAGAGAGTTGAAGACTCAACTATCTCCAACATGGGCACTAGCCTACTCACTATTCAGGTCATCTTCAAGAAATCAGCATCAATCACTGGGGACCTTCACCACCCAGGACATGCCCTCTTCTCATTAGTACCATCAGGGGAGAGGTAGAGATGCACACTCAACACCTTAGGAACAGCTTCTTCCCTTCTGCTGTCAGATTACTTAATTTTTTAATATATATTTCTTATCGTAACACAAATAATTTTTTATGCATTGTGCTGTACTGCTGCTGTAAATTTCATGACATATGTCAACGATGATAAACCCAATTCTGATCCATGCTCTGCATTATTTTATAGACCACAATACAATCAACCCTTAGTCTCCAAGGAAAAGAAAACAGTCTAGCCAGTCTCTTATTATAACTCAATTCTGCCTGTCCCAATGAAATCCTTGTGAATCTTTTTTGTACTTCTTCTGACATGATGACATCCTTCCGATAGCTAGGCAACCAAACTGCACGCAATATGCCAGGAGTAGTCTCACTGATGTTTTGTACACATAAGACCATAAGACATAGGAGCAGAATTCAGCCCAACATGTCTGCTCCACATTCTACTATGGCTGATTTCTAATCCCCCTCAACCCCATTTTCCTGCCTTTGACTCTCTTAAAATCAAGAAGCCACCATCATCATCATCATCATGGCTTGGCTTCGCGAATGAAGATTTAGGAAGGGGGCTGCCATGTTTGCTGCAGGCTCGTTAGTGGCCGACGAGGCCAATACGGGACAGGCAGGTCCGACCACAGCGGCTGCAACGGAAATTCTGTTCTGGGTTTGGTGCTGCTGTGTCACAGTTCTTCCTCCTTCTCCTTTTGTCCTCAATGCCAGCCCTGCATGCATTCTCAAAGGAGGAGACAGACTGATGAATGGTGTGTTGCCAGGCCTTGTGATCAGAGGCTAGATTAGACCATTGGTGATGGTCAATGTGACAGGCACCAAGGGATTTCTTCAGAGAGTCCCTGTACCTCTTCTTTGGTGCCCCTCTGTCACGGTGGCCAGTGGAGAGTTTGCCATACAGCACAATCTTGGGCAGGCGATGATTCTCCTTCCTGGAGATGTGCCCTGCCCAGCGCAGCTGCATCTTCAACAGCATGGCCTTGATGCTGGTGACCTCCGCCTGTTCGAGGACTTCGATGTTGGTGACAAAGTCACTCCAGTGGATGTTGAGGATGGTGCGGAGGCAGCACTGGTGGAAACGCTCAAGGAGCCGTAGGTGGTGATGGTAGGTGGCCCACGACTCAGAGCCGTACAGGAGGGTGGTCAGTACAACGGCTCTTTACACGCTGATCTTTTCGCTTTTCTTCAAATGCTTGTTGTTCCAGACTCTTTTGTACAGCCTGCCAAACGCGCTGTTTGCATTTGCCAGTCTGTTGTCAATCTCTGTGTCGATCTTGGCATCTGACGAGATGGTTCACCCCAGGTAGCTGAACTGGTGGACTGCCTTCAGCTCTATCTCACCGATGGTGATGCGGGGAGGGCGGTAATCTTCCTGAGGTGCGGGCTGATAGAGAACTTCTGTCTTCTTCAAGCTGACTTCCAGTCTGAAAAGCTCAGCAGCCTCGGCAAAGCAGGATGTTATACGCTGCAGGGCTGTCTCTGTGTGGGCAACAAGGGCAGCATCATCGGCCAAGAGTAGCTCTCGGATGAATTGCTCCAATGTCTTGGTGTGGGACTGTAGTTGTCTCAGGTTGAATAGACTGCCATCGTTGCGGCATCAGATGTAGACACCGTCCTTGTCATCAAGGTCTTCTGTGGCCCTTTCTAGCATCGTGCTGAAGAAGATGGTGAAGAGAGTTGGTGTGAGGATGCAGCCTTACTTTACTCCGTTGCCTATTGAGAAGCGTTCTGAGAGGTCGTTGTTTTGAGAAGTCATCAACCTCCACTTCAAATATACACAATGACTTGGACTCTACTGCCATCCATGGAAATGAATTCCACAGATTCTCCACCCTCTTACTAAAGATATTTTCTTCTTATCTCTGTTCTAAAGCAACTTCTTTGTATTCAGAGGCTGTGCTTTCTAGTCCTAGATTCCCCCATTATAGGAAACATCCTCTGCACCCTATCTAGGCCTCTTAATATTTGATAGATTTCAATGGGACTCCCCCCCCCCCCTTCATTCTTCTAAACTCCTCTGAGTACAAGCTTAGAGTCATCAGACTCTCCTCATTATTCAACCTTTCATTCCTGGGATCATTTTCGTGAACCTCCTCTGGACTCTCTCCAATGTCAGCATATCATTTCTTAGATAAGGCGGCTTACCATATTCCAAGTGTGATCTGACCAATGCCTGATAAAGCCTCAGTATTACATTCTTGCTAATATATTCTCGTCCTCTCAAAATGAAAACTAACATTCCTTAACACCAACTCAACCTGCACGTTAACCTTTAGGGAATCCTGTACCAGAGCTCACAAGTCCCTTTGCATCTCTGATTTCTGAATTTGGTTCTTGTTTAGAAAATAGTCTACATCTTTATTCCTTCTACCAAAGAGTATGACCGTACACTTCCCACTGTATTCCATCTGCTACTTCTTTGTCCAGTCTCCTAATCTGTCGAAGTCCTTCTGCAGAATCTGAGGCAAATAAAATGGAACCAATATAGAAGTAATGTAAATGGGTGGTTGATAACTGGCACGGTCCCACTGTGCTGCAGGGGCTGTTTCTGTGCTGTAACTCTTTAATGTCCTGCGCTTCACATCATCAACCTCCAACAACCACAGCCATATTGCTTTATAATAAGTGACCTTGATTCCTATTGGTGTCAACTTTACCAAAATTCCTAAAGTTCCATTATGCATTCACTCTCAGTTCACCTCTGGAGTTCAGCTCTATTTTATGATGGTTGGATCAAGGGTGTGGTGAGATCTGGAACTGCAATGTCCTTGCAAGACCTGAAACATGCTTGATTTCACTGATGTAATCAATCCTCTTCACTTTGCTGAAAATTGAGCATAAACAGATGATGTATATTGGATAGACACATCAGGGCAACTTCCCATCTTCTTTGCTAGCTAAGATATTGTAGCTATACTGGAATAGCCATAAGAGACGGGATCATTTCTGGAGCATTTGTCTGCATCATCACAGTGAGATTTTGCCAGGGTCCAATGGTGTTTCACAGTATCTTGTAATTTGAATCAAATCAGAGGACTTTTACAATAGATACAGATAGATGATATATGCCAATAGGACTGGCTTGATGGCTCCTGGATGATAGGCCAAAAGGCTTGCTACCACACATTCTACTCCATTATTACATTGAAGTTCATGGAAACTAAAATGCCTGCAGATGATGGAAATCAGAAATAAGAAATGAAAACTTTGGAAGTAAAAACCAGACAGCATCTGAAGAGAGAGAAAAAGTTAATTATGTACAGTCATGACCTTTTCATTAGATTGAAGCTAGGTAGTTCATTTTTTTGTTACAGTGGTTTGGTATAAAAAGAAGACAGAATCAGAGCAAAAGGTCCTACAGCCAATAATGTCAGTGAAGACCAAGATGCTTCTGCACTAATACCATCTGTCTGCATGGTCTCTATCTCCCCATCCCCTGACTGTTCTTACAATTGATAGAGACAGAGAATATATGCAAATGGACTAGCTTCTAAATGTCATTTATAAATGTTGAGATTGTATCTTCTTCCACCACCTCCCCTAGCATTGTATTCCAGCCACAAACCACTCTCTGTGGAAAAGAAACTTGCCTCAGAAATCCCCTTCAAACTCTCTTCTTTTCACCTTCAAAGTCCTCTAGTACCTGTCATTTCCATTCTAGGGGAAAAAAAAAGTATCAGACCATTTGCCCTACTGATACCTCTCTCTTAACCTTTCTTAGGATTCCCTCTCAGGATCTGTGGCTCCAGCGAAAACAATCCAAGTTTGTCCGCTCTCTCCTTATGGCTAAAACTCCCTTAGCTAGGCAACATCCTGGTGAACCTCCTCTGGTCCCTATCCAAAGCCTCAACTTCTAATGCGGTAACCAGAACTGCACACAACCCTCTAAATATGGCCTTTGCTCTTGTGATGTCAGTTCAGTGATTAGCCAGCCTACATTGTTAATTCACACATAAGCCATGCAGGGCAAAGATAGCAGATTACCTGCTTTATGGACATTGGATAATTCACATTGGTCTTTAACGAAAACACGTTATATCCTGGCTTCCATTACTCAAGTTATTTAATTTCCTTGTCTCCCAGGATTATTTAATTAATTGAACTTTTATTCCCCAGCTATCATTGCAGGGTTTGAACTCATAGACCATTTTCTTAAATCACTATATTGCTACACCAATAATTTAACCCTGTGCCACCATAATCTTAACATAAATGTGACTATTATATGCCTAACTTGCTTAAATAGGTGAAGTTCTCACAATTAAATAAGAAGGTAGTGGCTTCATATATATGACTTCAGAGAGGTGCCAAAAATCAATACTGATACATTGTAGTATTGAGGGAATCTTTACAAATGGTACTGACTTAAGGAAATCTTGTCTGTCTTTTTAGGTAGATGAGAAACTTGGTATGACAGTATTTCAAAAAAAGGGCAAGAAATTTCACCATTTGGAACTGGCCTGTAAATATCTTTCAAATAATGCTGCTAAAATAAAATTATTTGGTCATTTACGTATGGCTATTTCTTGGGAACTGAGTGTGTGCAAATTGGCTGGCCGGATCCGGATATGAAACATTGATTGAACCAAGCAAGTATTTTTTTAATATATTCCTCTCCTTGCCTTGTGGTGCATCAGGTGGCAACCTTGCCATTTCTTTTGGCATTTTGTCTGTTTTTTATGAGGCTGAATTGCTAGCTCAATGCTCAATCCAGCACGGATGGAAGGCGTGCAAGGAGCCAGCTGGGTTCGAGCAGTGGACAACTCACCTCAAAGTCCAGTGCTGTTGCCACTACCCCACCGGCCGGCCAACACCACCAACTGGCCAAAGCAATCATTTTGTTGGGCCTAAAATGTTTTCACACATCAGGACAGGCACTGGGGAAATTCAGATCTCTGCTTTATGGAAGATAATGCTGAGGTGCCGAGACAGGAACTTGTTTGGACTTATCAGTTTTCCCAAGATAAAGATCTGTAGGGCAGAATGTGCCAATTTGTTATTTTCCCCTTGCTCCTCTCATTGTGTGGTGTGCATTTAAGTGAAATCCGAGGGTCCAAATGGGCACTTGAGCAATGTGTGTACTTAATCAGTATGAAGTGCAACAAAACCTATTTAAATTCCCATATACTCCTTGGCAGTAAAGGCTTGAATTGCACTGTCGAGATGAAATTCCAGCATTGCCCCACAGGCAGTGTCAAGGGTAAGCAGTGCTCAGACTGAAGATACCCAACTGCACACAAATACATTGAAAATCTGTTTGCATTCACTGTGGCCAGCATCAGTACACAGTGTTGCCAACATTCTTGCTATTGTTAAAATGTAGTATCACCACTTAAACCAGAGCAGAAATCAATTGATCAGATCATTCCACTGCCTATGCCCCTGCTGTCTGCATTTACCCACATCGCATACAGAGTCTGCTCCCAATTTCCTTCTCGACTCAGAAGCTGGCCGTTGAAGCATAATGAAGCTCAGACAGTGCATTTCTAAGAATCCCTCCCCATTGTACGGCAGGTTGGGAGCAGAGCTTCTACCCCAGTGAACAGAGACATTTCAAAGTTATTAAATGTGAGACAAAATATTAATATAGTATCAATTGCTAAAAATAAAAGAAAAACAAATTGCTGGAGGAACTCAGGAGGGTGAGCAGCATCTGCGGAGGGAAAGGAACTGATAATATTCTGGGTTGAGACCCCTGCATCATGGCCAAGGACCGTGACTCATTATATAAAAGAAGGAATTTAATAAGAACACATTAAAAGCATTAAACAAAAGCAAAGTAACATTAATGCTGGGGAATCCCAACAGAAGCAGCCTCTATTGTTGGACTCCATGTGGAGTACATTACTAGATGTAGTGACATCTGGACGACACCAAATCCCAGACTTGCAGAGGATCAATGAAGAAGTAACTGAACATGGGCAGTTCGGAATCAACCACCACCCTTTGGAAGATATAGTCCTTCGTGTTAATAGGCAAAAAGGGAAAATGTAAGATAACACGTTGATGTGAACTGGATGCACTGCAATATTGCATCTCCATAAACAGTTAACAAAATTCATGGATGACGGCAATGTGTATATTCATTCCACAGTTATGTTTCTCAAAGATTCTGCAATGACAATTGTCTGACAGCATTTCCACTGGGATTTGAATAGTTTAAATTTGTGAAGAGACAAAGCCTAGTTTCAAATTGATTTTAAAAACATGAGACATAAAGAGAACACACACTGCATTTGTTCAGCAATGAACCTGACTACCATTCTTGATTCATTCCCCATCCCCACCAACTACGACAACTGTGACTTGCGAACTGGAGATCGGGCCACTTGTGGCATGCAGTTTGTACTGCAGGGCCTTGCGAGCTTCCTTCATAGAACCGATTAGAAGCTCTTCCTGCTATGTATGATTCTGTCATACATTAATATATCAATTACTGTTACTTCTGCTCCATATTGGATTCAGTGGCATAAACCTGATGTCTTTTTATACATCCATTTGCTTCCTCCAGGATTTCTGGATATAGATCTTTTGTCTAAAATTTAAGGAAAACCCCAGATGGTGCAGAGTAATGCCAAAGGGTTCACCCAAAGACTTAATTCCTTTGTCAAAACGATTTCCACTTTTCCCTCTGCCAGCATTTTTATTCCCTCGTGCTTAACTGCCCGGAGGCAATTTTATTTAAAAGGAAATTAGCCTTTAATGCAAAACAATTGCCCTAGTCAAGCTGAAACACAACAGATTACACATAATTAGCTAAAACATGGAATCACAATATTAGTAAGAAAAATAATAAGCACATGTGTGAGTGATATTTAATGCATGGAATCTAGATATGGCTTTGTATTTTGCCTGTGGATCAAGTTGGAATTCATCAAGGGAAGGAAAAAACAGCTTTTGGACAAGGCATATCAGTAACTTCAGTAACTTCAAACACAAAATAGTTTGTTTGTAATCTACCTCAAACTATTATTGGTTAAAGGTATTTTTCAAACAGATTATTGATGCATATTAAAAAGTAATGATCAGTTATTGTTACATATGCCAAATTTATATAATCTATTCTTGTCTAACTTATTTCAGTTCTTCCAAACCAAATTTGATAATTTCCATAGACCAGCACATATGAAATTATTACTCAGATATATCTTTCATTTGTTTCGTCATATTTTTGAATGGTTTTGTGAAGGAATATGAGTCTGCACCAGATGAAACTGGAATTGCTAATGGTAGGGAAAGTAGTTATGGAAATTGGGACACATTCCAGATGGATTTCACAGCCAAACTTGGGCTTACCTTCATAATCTTGGCAGTGTGCCCCAAGTCTCACTATGTAACATGACATCGCAATTCTGCATATTTTTAATCATGAGCTTCTCTACTAGATACTGCCAGTTTCAGTGTGGACTGCAGTTAATCATGAACTGCACAAAGTGTGGATGTCCTTAAAACATACACAACTGTTAACACAGTTAAAGAAAAAAATAATCATCCTTCCCACTCCAAATCTGGATGACCAGAAGTGTAGAAGTAAATGAAGGAGCATCCCCTGATTCTATTCAGACACATGTTTTCTTTATCAGAGAGCAGAATCAAATTTTGATCTTGTTTATTTCAATGTAATATTTGTAACGTATTATTTTAGAGACACTATGTTGAGCACAAATGCTAAAAAAGAAACCATAAAGGTAGCATTCTTTTGATTAGAATTTGCGCTAACCTTTCAAAACTTTATACAAGTAGCTATCAAGCTCCTCAGTCAAATTGCCCTGGGAGCTGAGTGTATATTCCTTCAGATGTCTAACAAGCATTGAACACGACTGAGGTTTATAGAGACACAGAAATCAATAGCATGGCTTCCACGAGGCATATAGAGAGATTAGACATCCCAGGAAAGCACAGGCAGATGGATAAGAAAGTCATGACTGAGAATAGCCTAACAGGTCTGTAGGTCTGGCGGTGATCCAGCCCAGATAACCTCCACTTGCCCAGTGAACCAGATACTGTGGAAACATCAAATTTGTATTTTTATTTGACTCTGCTCAGTGGCCTAAAGGGGATCAAATTTGACTATGTCTAAATCAGCTGGGACTTTTGTGTTATAGCAGCCGGATGACTAGAAGTGAAAAGGCTTTTGGCAACAGTATGATATTTTAACCTGGAGAGTATTAGATTTCTAAAGTGTCCACCCTTAACCTGCTGCGATTCTCAGATCTCCTTTGTCTGCATCCATTCTGCTCCATATTAGGAAATTACCTATTAAATTACACTGTGTGCTCATCAATATGATAATTATGTTAAATTCCATGAAATACATTCTAACTTCTTAGTAACATAAAAAGTCATGCAGAAATGTATCAGTTTGTTCTACTGTGAACAGCAAACAAACAGGTGATTTTTGAAATATTGTCAAAGCTGCATTCCAGTAAAAGCAGAACATACAAAATTGTGTTTCTCTAAGGAGCTGTTCTAGCTTATCCCATCAATATGCAAATGAAGATCAGATGCCTAAAATAATACACACAATGCTGGATTCAGAATAGCTTGTATTCTTTCATACAGCAGAAACAAGTTAGGGAGTTTATGCTGCATGGATCATATTAGTGGAAATATCTCCAAATCTCTTACATAAATAAATGACTTCCTCTAAAGTTTTTAAGAAGTTTAAGAAAAACAAAACACCTTGGAACTTCCATCTTGTTCACTTAGTACACAATACAAACACTACCTAAATTTCGGTAAAACCTGAACGCACTTTGATAACCGCCAGACAGCCTCTCAGTAGCAAAAGGCTACTGGCGAAAGTGAAACATTGTCTGCTTCTGCCATGACAGTTATGTTCAAAGATTTGCAAGTCATATGACTGAAGACATTTCAAAGGATTAGCGATGCATTCCAGTCCTATGAACTATGAAATATGTAAATACAGATATTTTTGTGTTGAGGATCTTTCTTGAAGAAGCATTAACTCAGTCTATTACATGCAGCCTGCAGAAAAGTTGCAGAAGCATTTAGACGGGTTTGGTCCTCAATTATCAAGTTAATGAAGAAGTATCACCAGGAAGTCACTCTCAATCAAAGCCATCAAAAAGTTAATTACTGCATCCAAACAATATTTAATTAGATTCACAAGGGCAAATTAAATGATTTACATGTTTACTTGGAAGGAAAAAAATCTAAGCACTCCTAAACGTGGAAAATTAGTTACAACTGGAAGTTTTGCTTTGAAATTTAAAGGGGCAACATCTTCATGGCAATACTTTTGTCTGGTCACAGTAACAACATAACCAAGATGCAACAACTGATGTTGTGTCAATGAACAGGCACATAACTTCATTGGTTCAACTCAAAGCTCCTTTTCAGATGTGTCATTGTCATAGAGAATTATAATGAATTCTTGTATAGTATTCTGTGCTTTTCCAGTCTAACACCACAGCACACTCAGTGGGAGGACAGTAGATATATTTCAAAGAACAAACTTTGCAGTGTTTTGTGTTGTTTGAACTAATTGCATAATTTGAGGGAATTCACCAGAATCAATACTTACAATTCAATCACATATGTAATTGTAGAACTTAGAAGTACACACAGTGGCCATTTTATTAGGTACCTTCTGTACCTAATTAAGTGCCTACTGAGTGTATATTCATGGTCTTCTGCTGCTCTAGCCCATCCACTTCAAGGTTTGATGTATATTCAGAAATGCTCGTCTGCACACCACCTTTTTAACATGTGGTCAGGTAAAATTTTTATGGGTTCCAGCTCATGTAGGGGTGAAGAGGAATGAGAGGGTGGATGAGTTGGCAAAGAGGGCATTAAAGAAAGAAAATATAGAAATGCACATTAGTGTCAGTAAAGCAGAGTTTAAGTGTGTAATCTGGGAAAAAAATCAACCAAATGTGGCAAGAAAGATGGGACAGGGAGGGGAAAGGGAGGCATTTATATCAAATACAAGAAAGGTGTTGCAGGTACTAGGGTAGATAGTGGATACAGAAGAGAGGAGACTGTGTGGACTAGGTTAAGGCTGGGCCACTGTACATTAAACAAAACATTGAAAATGATAGGGAAACACCAGACAGGATTGTGTGAGGAACGTCAGGAAGAGGAGTCAGTAGAACATGTAGTTCTGAGTTGCAGGAAGTATGGGATACAGAGAGAGATGATGAGAATTAATCTAAGGGAATTGGGGGTTCAGGAGTTCACATTAAAAGGGTTGCTGGGCATGGGTGAGAAAGCACAGGTCAGGGTATTTTTAGTTTTCTTAAGGGGTACAGGGGTTTTTTTTATAGGATATGATGAATAAGCAGGAATAGGGTGCTAGAATGGCCAAAGATGGGAGGATAAAATGTAGGTTGGGGTATATATGTGTGTATGATTGGGTGAAGGAATTTGGAATGTAAGTCTATTGCACACTCCGAAGCAGAAGGTGGCGATAATGCACCATTAAGCTGGGTGCCAACCGCCGTAAAACAAGAAGAAGAAAAAGTGGTTAGCTAATTTAGAGTCGCATTCCTGTTGCAACATGCAGTTATTTGAGCTACTGTTGCCTTCCTGTTGTAACATGTTGTTATTTACTTTGGTCCTCTCAGTTTGGCTATTCTTCTCTGACCTCCCTCAATAACAAGGCATTTTCACCCACAGAACTGGCACTCTCTAGATGATTTTTTTGCACCATTCTCTGTAAACTCTCGAGACTGCTATGTGTGAAAATCCCAGGAGATCAGCAGTTTCTGAGATAATCTGTGCCCTCTCTGGCACCAACTATTATTCCACAGCCAAAGTCACTGAGATCATACTTCTTTTCTTTTCTTTTGTCGCCTTTGCCCCCCTCCCGCACAATTCTGATGGTTGGTCTGAACACCAACTGAACTTCTTGATCACGTCTATACACTTTTATGTATTGAATTGTTGCCACATGATAGGCTGTTTTGATATTTGTATTAATGAGTCGGTGTACAGGTGTACTTAGTAAAGTGACCATTGAGTGTTTATCTGTGCTAATTTGATGTTTTCAAGTTGAATTCAGAATAAAAATCTTAAAAAGACGGCTGCACCTTGAATTTCTTAGAAAGTGGGCTCTGAATCCCACTTGACTTTTAGAGTCTAGAACTATTAGAGCAATAGGAGAGTGCCAATAGACATTACCATGTACTGAAAACTTCTGTTGCATTGGTTTGGTACTGTGGCCAGAAACAGAGGTGGGTAGGGAGGTACAGATGGTACTGGAAGATGCCTAGCTGTTTAGAGGAAGAAGGAAGGTATGAATAGGAACTGAAAGTTCGGAATGGGCTGTGGGACTACAGTTTGGAGGAAGAGCGGATGGATTAGGATGAGAGGCTGAGAAAATGGAATCAGGATTAAAAATATCAAAGTGGAAGTGACAACAGAATGGAGCCTGGGGCTTGGACAACCATGAAGTTGAATTGCAGGCTGGGGATTGTGTGGCAGGTGGCACGGTTGGTACAGTTTTATATGAGAGTGTAAGTGTCCAAAGCTAAGGGTGGATTATATATTTATCAGACACATGTGCCAGTCTGACACTGCATGAGGAAGACCAGTTTGTCGCAAAAACTTTGAAGGGAAGTAACATTAGTACTGTAAAACTGACATAGTAATCAAACCAAGGGCTTGTGTGAATAATTCCCAAGGATCAGTCACACTGTACCATCCTACACCAAACCAGTGGGTAGGGGATGACCTGCTGTTCACTGGGAGAATAGCCTGTTGTAGATCCATGCATTCTGTGGTCTTCCCCTTGAGCAAGAGTAAATCATTAAACCATAAGACCTAGGAGCAGAATTTGATCATCTGGCCCATTGAGTTCACTCTACCACTCGATCCTGACTGATTTGTATTCCCTCTCATCCCTATTCTCCTGCCTTCTCCCGTAACCGTTGGTGCATTTACTGACCAGATTCTGCTTTAAATATACCCAATGAATTGGCCTCCACAGACATCTGTGGTAATTAATTCCACAGATTCACCAAACTCTGGCTAAAGAAATTCCTCCCCATTCCTGTTCTAAAGGGACAGAGTTCTGAAGTTCCTTCTACTCTAAGGCTATGCCCACTGGTCCTGGAACTGCTCACCGATGGAAGCATCATGAATGACTATTGGGTGTTAGAGGCTGAAACCTAGCTCCAGCATCCCCTCCCGATCTTTGAAAGACCACTGCTGTCAAGGCTTTTAACTTTAAGTTTTTCTGATGTTGAAATTGACTTAGTTAATTATATATATTAACACACACTATGAAATAGAACAATTTAATTACACATTTTTTAAAATGATTAGCAACCATATCTAGTCATGGTTGATATACAGTATATATTGTGACTCCATTCACTTGAATGCCTGCCATAAAGTCAAGGGACCAGAATGTATACAGGCACTCAGCTCAGCCTGTCCCTTCACCACCACCAGACTCTGGTGAGTTCAGGTGCATCAGGCTCTGAACACCAATGCAGTCTGTTCTTCCACACTGTGGGGCACCCCTGCAAAAGTCAATGATACACTGAACTACTGAGGTGGTTGTTCATCTGCCATCTGTGGAACTCCAGCCAATCGTGATCCGTGCTTCACTTCATAAATAAGTTGTTTCTCGGATTTGTAGCATTGAAAGGATTTATAATTCTCCCCCTTGGAAAGAGTGGGAGGATATTGGGGAGAGGATCGAGATGGAAACATCCCACCACTGAAGCATGTTCCTACTGTTTAAATGATAAGCAATATTAGCAGAAATACAGCAGCAGGTTGATAGCCAAATTAACCTGGAAATAGTGCAAAGTGTAAGGTAAGTAAACATGTTCTCCACTAAATAGGGAATATAAACACAGAACACAGAACAATACAACAAGGGAACAGGGTCTTTGGCCCTTGATGCTGCACTGAACTAATTTAAGATAATGGCACCTAATTTCTTCTGTTGGAACATTATTCATATCCCTTCATTCTCCGCACATTCATGTGCCTATCCAAGAACCAAACATCTCCAATCACCACTGTTGGTAATGTATTCCAGGCACCTGCTACTCTCAGTGTAGAAGAACTTAACTCCACACACCTCCTTTCAACTTCCCCACCTCACCTCAAATGTATGCCATCAAGTCTTAGAACTTTCTACTGGTGTGATAAGTAGACAATGCAAGACTGGAATAGTTGGTATTCTGTCAAGTATCTTTTATTTAATGATAACTTCTGGTGTTCACTTCCAGTATTCCCCAGCAGAACAGTTGATTGACCACTCATTTCAGAGCCTGATCTGCTTCTGTAACATTCATTTCAATAAATATAGAAGTCAGATGGCCATTATCTCAAGAAAAAAAAGAAAGATTCTCATTTATATATTACCTTTCACAATGCAGGGAAGGATGCTATGTAAGGCATTTTGCAAGACTTGATGAATTGTGCCAGCAAATTTGGACACAGTTAGACTTCAACAAAGAGCAGTGACCAGCTGAACTGATTTAGTGTTGTTGACCGAGAGATAAATATTGCCTACTTTTCTTTGGAATAGTGCCTTGGTATCTCTTGCATCCATGTGAGAGAGAAGTCAGGGCCTTGGCTCAACATGCTGTCCCACAGCCTTAGTCTAGAATTTAATACTTAGTCCCTGGAGTGACACTTTGACCCCCCTCAACCTTCTGATCAGAGGCAAGAGTTGTCAACTGAACCACACCACCATAACTTAGGCAATACATTGTCATACAAAAGGGTTAGAGCCTACTGTCTAATCATTAGGCCTATATATTGTATGATGCAAGTAAACTAAAAGCTGAAATCTATTGGATCCAATGACATCAGTTCTGAGGTTGTTTAATCTGCGCAATTGTAGTTTATAACATCATCCTAGTCCCTTGATTGCATTACAACCTCGTAACTCCTTCTCACATATTTATTATTCTACACTTAACAAACCTTAACTAGAATCTGTATTTACAGTATACAAATATTGACTGCATTTGAGGGCTGTACCAATAAATTATTGACAGAAATGCCTGGGAGCACATTATAATGCTGAAGGCTGAGGGCATTATAGTGCACTAAACATCACTTCTATAACCCGAGGGACAATGGTTTACTTTATAGCTTGAGCACTGCAGGCAATATTTGATTTATTATACTCTTGGACTGAATTTATTTGTAAAAACAGGAAACCTTTGCACCCGCTTTGCACGGGCCTGCCCTTTGAGATGTCAGCTGGCAATAGTCTCTTTTCTATTCCTTGGCAGCATCCTTCTCTGAAGACTATTGCTTGCTGACATCAATTAGCAGGGTGTAGTTACGACTATTTCCATGCACGTGATGGCAGTTCAGGCAACCAGTATTCAGCTGCAGACAGTGTTAAAAATAACACATTTCAACTTTTGTGCAGTGTGAGATGTTTGGATGTTACCATCCTTACACTGACTGTCTGAAGTAGTTAAAAAAACAGTTTTAGTAAATGTTCTGTTTCCTATACATACTACTGCAATACATTACTATTTAAGAGTAATTTGCCTTTGGAGTGAATTTAAAATGACAAGCTTGAAATAATAATGTTTCTAAAAATGGTGACTGCTTTCCTGTAAAGACAGCTACCACATTTGAATCTTTTGTTCATGTCTAATCAGCAATAATAGCACAACCATCCACTTAACCCTGTCCACTCTAGCAGTTTTCAAAAATCCTTAGCTTTTGGGAATGGTTAGCAACTGATACTCAGAGAGTAGCAAGGCAGTACTTAATGGCAAAAGCTTCAGATTGCCTGAATTATTATGCACCTAATATATAGTTTACAGTATATTTTCTTAATAGACTTTCTGGCCTTGTGCAAGTCATGTTATCATCAATGCCTTCTAAAGAAGCATGTTAAAAGAAAAGTAGATGGCAATCAAAGTGTTAAATCAATCTTTTCAAATGATCACATGCTGACCAGTAATACCAGTCATCCATCGGGAAATTAGTTACAAGAGCATTGCAGGTTATTACTAACAAGTTGTTAATTAACTAAATATATGGATTCATATAGAGCACTGTGTTGTACTGAGGACTCTTAGAATAATGCTTTTAGAGGAGATATCCTCTCACCATCTGCTGAGGCAATATATCTCTTAACTAAATGAAATGCATGTGATATTCTGTAAACATGCCACAGTTCTGTTATTATTGACTATTATTCTACAGACATATAATTGGCTAATTTTAAAATCAATAAACATTAAACAATATTGACCGGAAACACTTATTTAAAATGCAACCCCTTGTTTCAGCTTTTCTGTGCTGCAATATGATATCGACAGTTTTATATTGTGATGTCAGCACTTACTAGTTACAAGGGAAGTGATTTTCTGGAAAATAAGTGTAAAATTAACAGCTGAATTAGAAGTAGGTAGAAACTACAATTTCATATATATTTGCCGCAGGAAAAATGTCCCAGCGATTAAAGCAGGCAATGCAAGATTAAATCATGTTGGGAAAATTTCATGAAATATTATATACTTCCTTGCATAATACGTGCTAACAAAATAGTTCCAGCTCTTCTCATTGCTACAGATAATTCAATTCTTTGGTTAAATGCAAACATTAATTACTTGGTATCCATTCAAATTAGTCTTAAACTATTGACAGTGTGCTCAATATTGGGCATTTAAGTAGTGCTGGTGGAATATGTTTGTTCCAAATCCACCTAACAGACTTCCATTTGTATCATTTCCAATAAGCATGCAGCTCAGCGTTTATTTCTGTGCAAATGGACGGTGGTCATAATAGCCCAAACTGCAGAGAAAAAGAATGAGAATGGAGGCTTTCCTCAGAGGAACTGTCTTCCTTCGCTTCTCGGCCTGACCTTCCCTCTGTCAGCAACATAAATCTGCTCCACCTGATAGGAGATGGGCTTTTTAGAAGCTCTGACTGTTCTTTGAGGAAACACTTCTATGAACTCTGGCACAATAAATAACACCACCTGTAATATGTCTTTGGAAGAGTGTCAAGTCTCGCTCTCCTGCCATGAATTTTTATTTTATCATTGAGTAGATGAATTCCAAGCACGTTACTGTGACTGGATTTCTTTCAGATCTTGTAATATGAAAGACTGAAGGCTGAAGTGTAGAAGCTGGGTCCAAATATGAATCAGATGGCTCATGAAATATATGATTGTGCCTCTAAAAATAGCACTCACAGCAACATAAATGATAACCTTACTTATCCAGTAATTTTCCACATTTTCATATTATTTATCATTATTAATACCTGCAATGAATAGATACATATTAAACCAAAGGGAAGGATTATCCCTCCACTTAAGATTTTATGCAGTAACTGTTATTATGAATACACTTCTGTTATCCCTTAATTGTATCATTGTCAATTTCTATTAGTTATTTAAGTAGCCTTTAAAAATAGTTGAGTAGTGTACTGATGACAAAGGAGTACAAATATAATTATATTTCCATTAAAAATCACTTTGAATTCACACTGCAGTAGTACCTTTGGCAAGCAGGATCTTTAAACCCGGGATCTGAAATTTGGATAGACATCCAGCAGAATGCTTGCATCCTAAAGAAGTGGAGAGATGACCCCACCCTCTCCAAAGTATCTAGCTGATCTTCCTTGATTATTGACCGGGCCACATAAAATAGAAAACAAAGGTCAGCATAATGTGCTGAATGTAAACAGAATGGAAGAAAGGTGTTGCATTGTGAACTGAGCACAGAAGAGAGAAAAATGCTTATACTGTTTTAAAAGTATGTACTTATTAATAAAATTGTAATGGATGAATTAAGAACACAGCACCTCCAGTTTCTTGTGGAATGCATTTGAAACCTGCTTCCTGTAAAGCTACAGAAGTATACTCTTGTCTCCTGTGACTCAGTTTGCTGAACTCATACACACTGTAAAACAAAACACTATAGAAATTTGCACATCTACATGAAACAGCCAGTTGCCTGGGAACAGACACAAGAATTCAATAGGCATAGAAATATGTAGGTTATGGTGTAGGAGCAAAAGCTATTTAAATACAAGTTACAATGACAAAGTTGAAAATAGAGAAAGCATATTGGAAAGTAATAGTATGCCTTTTGACTTATCAATTATGTAAAAAGATCAGTTCAAAAGCAATGTGGATATCATGTCGGAGGTAATTAACATGCACTATTATACTAAATAATCTACTCCGATTAATCACAGAGTAATTAAAATCTCCTTACATTCAAAATAATCTATTAAAATTCCAGCTGCTTTTTTCTTTTTGTAATAGTTGCATGACAGCAACATTGCATAAAAATGGATACAAATGATTTTTCAGTTCTTAAAGTGGAAATACAATTTAAAACACTTTCTTACTTGCCATGACATATTTATTCTATTTATTTCTCTCCCTCTCTTCACCAATCACTGATTCTTTCTATTCTGTTATTCTTTAAACAAGTCTTCTCCCATAATTATGGCTTATTTATTTCTTTCCCTTGTCTTTTGCCTTTTAAGGAATCACTTTTCTCTAGCTGTTTGCCCAATATGATCCATTGTTGTCATAAATCTGTCCCTTCTTCTTTCTAAAATGTGCGTCCGCACATAGCAACCTTAAAGTTCCCTATCTATGGAAAGAAGTGTATTAGTTCCCTGATGGTCCTTTGCGGTGATCTGGCAAAAATACCATTCCTCTTAAACCTTACTCAATTAGTGCATGAGACTCAATTAGTGCTGTCTTTTAATGCTGTTGTTGTACTTTTTTTGAATAATTTTCTGTTAATTAAATAATCCTTCCATAATGGACTGTAATAGATTATGGAAATAATCTGATTCAACGCCGACTGTAAATTCAAATAGTTTAGATTCCAGTACAATGTTACAGGGGAAGTTACAAACATGTCACATGGTACAAACCCACACTGAAACTGGATAGTATTTTTGTTGAATATATTTCTTTAAAAAAGTCTACTAGTGCTTTTTGTAAAATATTTGGAAAAATTAGCTTTTTATTGAACAATGATATGATGCATTAACTCTGCTGCAAAAGTGTGTGTGCTACATGGCTGTGGCCTAAATCTGATAGGAGGTTCATTGCAGTTCACATTGAACATTAACAGAATAGTGCCTTGCATTTAGATCCTTGGGGGTTCACCATTTATTCATCATAGACCAACATCAGAAGCACAAGCACACAAGTTGCATTGAAAATTCTGTAAAATAAATTCAAGGAGCAATTTAAAACAGAACAGATTTTCACAGAATATGTTACGTTAATTCTGATGATCAGGCTGAATTCATATTGACTGAGCGGAGTAAAGGGCAAGGCTTGAAATTAAGGCTGTAGCCATATTAGGCAGTAGGACGAACGGCTGACAGGAGCCGATGGTTTACAATGACACAAATTGGTCATCTAAAACACAACAGAAGCTGATGGCTCACATACTGTGCCTTATGTGTGTGCAATTCATTGTTGAAGCAATTTATTTAAAAAAAAGACCCTGCTGAAAAAGCTGCCTACCAATGCTGTGATTCTATGGAATATGCTCATGCAGCCATTGGAGCAATCACATTCCCACTGTCGCTGGTCTTTTTCCAGATATCTCCCGAGTGGACCATAGCTAATGTAGGATTTTATTTATTAGAAGAGTTAAGATCAAATAATATCATTCCCTCATGAAATAAATTTCCTGCACAAATCATGTTTCCAATGGAGCAAAATAATTTGTCATTTACTTGAGCTCATCTGTTATGTAATTAAAAATGATAATCTTACGATGATTGCTTGTGACAAAAATGCAACCATACCATTGCCTCAAATATCCTCTTTTTAAAGCTGGAGTATTGCTCCCCAATGATCTGTTTGTCCATTTCATGAATTCAGAATCAACCAACCATTAATATGTGCTGTGCTCATCTCCCTTCAAAGTACATTCCCTAGATAGTTTGAAAGAATAAAAAGAATGGTAAGATGTGAAAATGTAATTACACAATCTCCAAAAAAACACTAGCAGGATAATGTAAACTGTATAATAATGTTAACTACAGCTAATATTAAGTACAGTTTATTAGAAACAAAATAGTGGCAAACTGATAGAAAAGGGAGGCTAGATTGTGTACTGTATAAATTTTCAATTGGTATCAAATGCAGCTTGTAATAGTCTTCCTGATTTTGTACTGGTTGCAAAATGAAGTGGCCTATGCATTTCATTACAACTGTAGCAATTCTCTTCGGCAGCCTGCGTAGTCCAATTTTAAAAACATTAAAAAGTGTCATACAAAATCACCCATGAATAAATCACCATTTAACACTTTAAGTACCGACGATTCTCTGTAGTATTAGAAACATGGCACTTTTCTGCGATCATGTTTAACTGGTGGAAAGATGAACTGTCACAAATGTCTTATGAATTAAACAGACCTATGGAACCACAGATCATGTCACTGCTGACTGATGATAGACAATGCACCATTGTTTCATTTTTCACATTGGTTCATAGAAACTACTGCTGGCTGGAAAGGGTTAAATGAATAGAGCCATTTTGTTGACAATTTAAATTCTGCAGAGACAGCAGCATATGAAAATGCTGCAGTGTTTGCCCATTATTATCATCTTCACCCCCCCCCCCCATAAATGCTTCGATAAAAGGCCTGTCTGGACCACAAAAGGAGTGACTCCTTTTCTTGGATCATAACTTTAATGCACACATGACTTTGCCTTGCAAAGAACATAACAAAAAGGAAACGATTGTGCTTATGCTTTTCTCACATTTCTCTTTCAGTGCATTATTAATATTAATAAGTTACAAGCCACGAAGCACTGCTTTTAGTCATTTGTGGCGCAGTCTGGTTGTTTAGGAAGGATGGTCACTGTGTCATATAAACAGGAAAGGAGCTTGCAGCACACCAGCAGCATACGAATGTCACAAAATGTGTTGTACATGTCTGGGTGGTTTATCTCAAGGCAGCAGCTGTCTTTGCAACTTGTGAAAAACATGGAAAAAAATAGATGAAGAAAAGATTTTCCACAAACGTGTTGCAAGGCTGGAAAATAATCATGAATTTTCTGTGGTTGTATCACCCTTACCTTCTCTTCAGAATCCTAATTAATATTTCCAAATTAATAAAGCAATAAAATGAGTAGATTGGATTCATTAGCACCTGTAATTCATGTGCACATCATGCGGGAAAGCAACTATATCCAGGATAGAATGCATAATTGATTGCTTTCAGGTGAAATCAAAACCTTCCAGAAATTGCATAATTCGCCTTAGCATGGCTGAGGCTTTTTGCACATGAAAGTTTCCACCTTGCCAACACAAAATGGAGCTTTTGGCTGCAGCCTCCAACACTAACGGAAAATTTACAGCATGAAGAAAAGTACACTTAGCTGCTTTGTTGCATGTGCTTACATATAGAGAGATTCTGAAGACATTGGGAAACTTGACAGGGCAACCCCCAAACTCACTGTAGACTGCACAAACACCTTTCATAGTTTATAGAAAGTGCTTAAACTAACAGAAAATACTTTTTTAAAAACATTTTGCTCATGACATTCTCATTCAACGGCTGCCTCAGTAGTGACACCACTGGCAGCTCTCTATTCTCTGAAGCATGCCAGCAATGAAGCCAGCAGTTGCCACACTATTGTCACTTATCTCCACACGACTCAGGATGTCATTCCACCTAACTTAGAAAACAGCTGAATAACACTAATGTGTTCAGAATCATCTATAACAGGAAAAAACACAAAAATCAAATGTGTGCAGTTTTCAATAAAATGACACACATAAATGGCTTTCTCATTCCTCTTGTCACAGCGTGATTGCGGTCTAGATGTTACAAGGCTGTTATTCTTCAATTTGAGTTCACACAAGTATCTCTAACGACCCATGAAATTCTCTTTCCATAGATAGGTTGGCTTCAGACTACTGCCCAGTGCAAATTGAAGGTGAAGTCTGGAATGAATGACTTTGGGGCATGGGTGAGTGTGCTCCCATGGGTGAGAAGCCATGGTGGGAGGTGAATTAGTATCTTTTCAAAGGAGAACTTAATTTTCTGAGTCTACACATTAGATCTGGGTGGTGCAATGATCTGCTGGTAAATCAGTCCACGCTACCATTGATTCAAAGTCCATACATGGAGCCTAGTGGGCTGATAGACAATGAGTGACAGGTGGAGATGGATGGCAATGCAAATGCTGGATTCTGGAGGCAAAAAAACAAGATGCTGGAGGAACTGAACGTGTCAAGTAGCATCTGGAGGGAACTGCAGAGTTGGTATTTGTGATTGATGCCCTTCATCCTGACTCAGTATCAGGTGCCCTATTTCTGCTATCTTCTCTCTTTTCTTTGGAAACAATACTCTGTACAGTCAGAACAAGACTTAGCTCTGAATGAAGTGATACATGAAAGGTGAAGGAAGCAAGTCTCTGCTCCTTCCAGTTTCTGAATGCTACTTCTCTACGCACGTAGAAAGGTGATCTATTCATGTGTGTCATCCCTCTGCCCATGCAGGAGAACAATATGCTTTCATGCATCGTTCCCTCTATCTATGGAGAAAAGTTAACTCTCTGCATTTTGCTTCCCTTTAGAACAGCAAGCTACTGTTGGGCGGCAATCAGCACCCATTTGTGCATCAACTTGATACTGAGTGTCATCTTACCACTTGGTAATAACAGTAGCAGATTCTTATGAGAAATTTCATTTAGCCCTTCAAGCCACTGGCTGGACGAGGGCAACCTTGTGCAAAAGCAACAACACATACAAAATGCTAGAGCAACTCAGCAGGCCAGGCAGCGTCTATGGAAAAAAGTAAACCCATATTGGGGTGAGCCCCTGCACCATAGAAACTGCCTGGCCCACTGGATTCCTCCAGCATTTTCAAATGTTCTCTTGTTTGTATTAAGACTCTCACCATGTCACTCTAGCAGGTGTCAACTTAAGCAGTTAGGCATTGGTTTTCAGTACTACAACCACGCACTTGCAAAATAGCATGCATCATCTCCGGATTGATCTCCCAACTCCTGTGAGAGATTGGAGATGAGCTCTTCCATACTCCTTACCAACCCCTGCATTTGACCGAACAGTCCTGCATCTTGCTGTGCATCAGCATCAACCTTGTCCTGACGTCACCCCAAATGCACACATCCATCCCCAGTGGGGCAGTAGGGAAATACGGATTCTCCCTCCTATGACCACAGTACCTAAATCCTTAGGCCTGGAACTACATGGCTACATGCTGGTTCCTGATATAATAGTAATATCCACCTTAGGATCTCAACCTGTGGACCAGACCTACCTTTTGCATATTTACTTTGAAACTAATTGCATTATGATCACTAGATGCAAATTGCTTCCGTACACAAACTTCTGTCATCTGCCCTGTGTCTTTCCCTAATAGCAGTTCAAATATCGCACACTTACTCATTGGGACTTTGACGTACTTATTAAAAAAGCTTTCTTGAACACTTTTGATGAACTTTATCTCATCTAGTCCTTTTACAATATGGGAGTCCCAGTCAATGTATGGGAAATTAAAACCACTAACTGTAACAGCCTTCTGCTTCTCACAACACTCTGTGATCTCTCCACAAATGTAATATGGATATTTCTGAGGTGGAGGTCTTTGATATCAGGAATCATGATGCTTCATCGTCACCGTCTTCATCATCAGTACCACTGTCTTTCTCCTGCTATCCATCCAGTGTTCCCTTCCACTTCTTTCACTCACTTTCGTCATCTTTCCAAAAAAAAAGGATAATTGCATTCATAAGCTACTGTCAAAGCACCTTGTTGGTGATGCAAAAGGGGTTCTTGCAACAAAGGTGTCTGCAAGGATCACAATGAAATATCGGAGTGAACATCCTTGAAAGATGGTGGATTTCACCAGCAGTGATGTTGGGTTTGGTGGCCCTTCTCCCCATGAGGGCCAAAGCAATCTTCTCTATAGGGCTGAGGTACTAACATTGGTAGGAAGCTTCTCGTCTATGGGATCTCCCTCCTATTCCTTGCTGCATTCACCTCAGTGGAAGAGTTAAAGGACAATGAGAAAGATTTTCATTATCTTACACTGGAGAGATGACCATCTGTGAGGAGGATGGAATAAAATGTTACTGAGAGGAGGAGAGGGGAGTATGTACATGTATGTGTTAATGTATGTGTGTATGCATGTGCATGGGTGTGATTGTGTGTGTGTGTGTGTGTGTGTGTGTGTGTGTGTGTGTGTGTATATGCGCATGCACACACGCATGCATATGTGAGAATAAAAGAAGAGTATTTCTCCTAATCTACAGTTCACTTTGGCATATCAGACTGAATCATAAAAGTCCTTCTAGACCTGCTCCATGTTTGATGGCTTCTCATTCCTAGTGGAGAGTACTATAACCAGCTTTTTTACAATGCTAACCAAATAATGACATTAGTGGGTCCACTGAACCCCAGACATGCAGGACCTTCCTCCTGGCCTCTATATCTATCTCCATAAATGCTCCTCATACGTTAATATTTTCAACCTCGGATCATTCCTGTAAGCCCCTTTCTGGAGCCTCCCCAATGCCAGTATGTACTTCCTTAGATAAAGGGCCCAAAACTGCTCCCGATATTCCAAATGTGGTCTGCCCAAAACCTTATAAAGCCTGTGTTTATATTCTAGTCCTCCCAAAATGAATGCTAACTCAAGCTACAAGTTAACCTTTAAGGAATCCTGCCCTAGAACTCCCAAGTACATTTCAATTCCTGATTTCTGAATTTGCTTTCCTTTTAGAAAGTAGTCTGTGTCTGTGTTCCTTCTGTCAAAGTGCATGACCAGACAATTCCTACGTGGTGTTCTATTTGCCACTTCTTTGCTTATTCTCCTAACCTGTCCAAGTCATTCTGCAGAACCCCTGTTTTCTCAACACTATCTGCCCCTTCAGCTTTCTTTAACTTCACAAACTTGTTCAATCCATGAATTCAGTCACCCAGACCATTAAAATATAACGCAAAAAGTACCTGACCCCTACAGCAGTCAACCAGAAAATGGCCCCTTTAGAACATAGAACATTCTCCGCCTTCTGCAATCAGCTGATCTTTTATTTATGTAATTTTTCCTGCAATACCCTGGTCTCCTATCTTGTTTAGCAGCCTTATGCATGGCAGCTTGTCAAAGGCTTTCTGAAAATCCAAGGAAGCAACATCCACTGGCTCTTTTTTGTTTATCCTGCCGGCTACTTCCTCAAAGATTGCAACAGATTTATCAGGTAAGATTTTCTCTTAAGCAAACCATGCTGATTTTGGCCCATTTTATTGTGTGCCTCCAGTCCCCTAAAACCTCAGCCGTAAAATGTACTCTAATATCTTATCAACCACTGAAGTCAGGCTAACTGGACTGTAATTTCCTGTCTTTCGCCTCCCTCCTTTCCTAAAGAAGGGAATGACCTGTGGGACTTTCAGTCCTTTGAAACCGTTTTCAGATTCCAGTAATTCTTGAAATATCACTTCTAATGTCTCCAATTTTTCTTCAGATACCTTGATCAGAACCCTGTGCTGTAAACCACCTGGGTCGAGGTGACTTATCTACCTTCAGAACTTTCAGCTTCCTAAGCACCTTCTCCTCAGTAGTAGTGACTATACTCACTTCTGCCCCCTAACTCTTGGATTTCTAGCATTCTGCAAGTATATTCCACCGTGATGACTGATGCAAATTTATTCAGTTCATCTGCATTTTCTTTGTTCCCCATTACTGTTGGACGATGCTGAGGGTGTTCTACAAGTCTGTGGTGGCCAGTGCTATCATAATTGCTCTTGTGTGCTGGGGCAGCAGCTGAGGGTAGCAGACACCAACAGAATCAACAAACTCATTCGTAAGGCCAGTAATGTTGTGGGGATGGAACTGGACTCTCTGACGGTGGTATCTGAAAAGAGGATGCTGTCCAAGTTGCATGCCATCTTGGACAATGTCTCCCATCCACTACATAATGTACTGGTTGGGCACAGGCGTACATTCAGCCAGAGACTCATTCTACCGAGATGCAACACTGACCGTCATAGGAAGTCATTCCTGCCTGTGGTCATCAAACTTTACAACTCCTCCCTTGGAGGGTCAGACACTCTGAGCCAATAGGCTGGTCCTGGACTTATTTCCATCTGGCATAATTTACATATTATTATTTAATTATTTATGATTTTATATTGCTATATTTATACTCTATTCTTGGTTGGTGCAACTGTAACGAAACCCAATTTCCCTCGGGATCGATAAAGTATGTCTATCTATCTATCTATCTATGCTACCTCGCCAGCAACATTTTCTAGTGGTCTGATATCCACTTTTGCCTCTATTTTACTCTTTATATATCTGAAATAACATTTGGTATCCTCTTTTATATTATTGACTAGCTTACCTCCATATTTCATTATTTTAGTTGCCTTCTGTTGCTTTTTAAAAATGTCCCTATTCTCCAGCTTCCACTAATTTTCGCCATATTGTAGTCTTTTATGCTGTCTTTGACTTCCTTTGCCAGTCCAAGTTGCCTCATCATCCTTTTAGAATGTTTCTTCTTCTTTCAGATGAAATGATCCTGTAACTTTTGAATTACTCCCAGAAACTCCAGCCATTGCTGCTCTACCATCATCCCTGCCCCACCTCAATCAAATTTGATCTGCTCCCCTCCCTTGCCTTTCCAGAAACCTTTCGACCACAACTCTCTTCGAATCCAGCATCAAAGTGATTTTTTCCAATCTACCTGCATATTGGAATCCCCATGACTAATGTAACATTGCCCTTTTTTCTAACTCCTACTGTAATTTGTACCCACATCCTGATTACTATTTGGAGGCCTATCTCCCATCAGGTTCTTTTTATCCTTGCAGTTTCTTAACTCTAACCACAAGGATTCTACAACCTATCTCCCTCTTCCACTCCCCTCCTCACCAATTTCTTCACCCTCAACAATTTCTCTTTGGGGTCCCACTTTCTCCAAAGTCAAGGGGTAGTCACGGGCACCTTCATGGGCCCCAGCTATGCCTGCCTTTTCATTGGCTATGTAAAATAGCCAATGTTGCATGCCTTCTCTGGTAATCCTCCACAACTTTTCCTGCGCTACATAGATGATTGCCTTGGTGCTGCTTTATGCATCTGCTGTCACAACTACATACTCTGCCATGGGTTCTATGGCCCTTGCAGGTGGGCTGCAGAATGGGTTAGCAATCATGCTCATGAGCATGCAAATTCCAGCCAATTAGTGTTGCATTGTGGTGATATTTAACTCCCTTCCTCTCATTTCAGTCTTGTCAAGAATTGACCAAAAGCAGAGCAGCACCTACGCATCCTGCTTGTCGTTGATCGGGTTCCGGGAAAGAAAACTACATCTAACCTGACACTGCTGAGGATTTATTTAGTAGTTATTTAATATTAATAGTTAGTATCACCACTGTACTGACATTAGCTATAGATTGACAGATCTAGTTAATGGCCCTGTTTGCCTTGTGTTTATTGTTTGTCTTTCCTTATTTTCTGCACTTCTCCCATTAAAGTCAGTGAGCTGTTGGTCCACTTCAGTCTCAGTCTCAGTCTCAGTCTCAGTCTCTCTCTCTCTCTCTCTCTCTCTCTCTCTCTCTCTCTCTCTCTCTCTCTCTCTCTCTCTCTCCCCCCCCCCTCCCTCCCTCCCTCCCTCCCTCTCTCTTCCCCGCACCTCCCCCGCAACCTCACTTGGGCCATTAGCATCCATCTTGTCACCCATGCTGAGCTTGTCAAATTTGCCTCCAACTTCCACCCTGCCCTTAAATTCACTTGGTCCATTTTTGACCCCTCCCTCCCCTTTCTCGATCTCTCTGTCCATCTCTGGAGACAACCTGTCTACCGACATCTTTTACAAACCTACCGATTCACATACTATCTTGACAATGCCTCTTCCTACCCTGTCTACTGTAACAATGCTATTCCTTTTTCTCAGTTCCTTCATCTCTGCCTCATGATGTGTTCTCAGGATGAAGTTTTCCTTTCCAGGACATCAGGGATGTCCTCCTCCTTTAAATAATGGGAATTTCCTTCCTCTACTGTTGATGCTGCCCTCTCCCACATCTTGAATGGCTTCCAGAGCCATGGTTTGGTTGCTTGTCCTTCCTATCGACTCCACTCCCACCACATAGGGAGCAAGAATCTCAGACCTGCTGGAGAAGCTCAAAGACTGTGGCTCCTCTGGCAGCACCTCTTGGATCCCCCAAACTGGCTCTCTCACAATCATATCCTCTTGTCCCTGGCCACAGATTGAATTTAAAGAGTTAATTTAATAGGTGTGATCTGAAACACGGTGTCCAGTAACTCTCCCCCTCCCTGTAGCGTTTGATGCACAGATTCCAGGTCATCAGTTTTAAGAAACCAACACTTGCTGAGGCAGTGGTCACCAAGAGCCACAATGGGGTCCACCACCTCCCACATCATGCCACTGCAACATATCACCTGATCTAGCATCCCTACTTCATTTAATTCATTGTAATTTGGTATCTTTTCAATTAACTACTATTAAAAAATTATCTGTTCTTACCTGCTACTCACTTGTGCCTCCTTGCTGAAGCCTTTTAAGCCAAATCCTCAGAATCCCATTCCTACGCTGGCCTACTCTCAAAATGGCCACTCTGCTTTACCCTACCTTCATTTAATCGGCTGAGTTGCCACACACATAGCCAATCACACACCTGAAAGAAAGCCGCTAACTTCTTCCCTTTGCTGCTTTGGCTGCTGCAACTGGAGAAATAAAAGGGCAAAATCTTCCTCAAAAAAGTGCACAATATGTTCAGTTTAGGCCTTTCTCTCTTTCCTGCTTTAAACTTGGTAAAGTTTCCTTTCCTCGTTATAAACCCTGTAGGTCTTAGGATAGATGCTTTGACCTAAGCATTGAAGAAGAATGGGAGATCTGTTCCTAATCATTTGCCACTGTTCAGTCCAACCACCAAGAAGCTTGCTGGAGTGACTCACCCTCCGACTCATTGATTATAAACTTGCTTTGGCTGGTATTGCAAAATAAAGCACATCAATTGGCATCAGTTAAAAGAAAATAGTCAGGCTGGTAATCCACAATTGCCCATTTTGCACTAGCAGTCCAGGACCAGTTTCCATACTTATGTTACAACAGAAATTACAATTCCTCAATTCTGCAAATGTCCTTCACTCCACTGCCAAGATCAGAAACTTGCTGTCTGTGCGATACTTTCACATTGCGACATTACACTCCTTTAATTAACATTTTAAAAACAATGGCAGAGCAATTACCAAATAAATGAATGCATGGCCACGAAGCAAAGGGAAAAATAGGAATATCTAACCAAGATACATAACAATCATACATCTCAGTTAGATGTGTAGGCTCTCAGTCATATTTTACATTTTACTGAAAATTTAAGCAGTTGTTTAACCTCCACTGGGTCCTGCAGTAAATGAGATGACTGAGCTAAATCAGGAAACTGTACAGGTTATTCTTGCTACACTATTTGCAATTGATGGCTGATGTGCTGCAAGCTATGAGATTGATTATGCCACAGAAATAAGCTTAATAAATAAAAAAAAAATAAATACTAGGTGCTAACCTGAAGCAACATTCATAATTAGTAAGGTGGAGGTGTGACTTCTGGTTTACTGGTGTTACAAAGCGAAACTCAAACATATTGTGAATTCAAAAAAAAACTCAATAAATACACAATCTTCTTATTCATCTTTGCAATCAAAATGTATATTGAGCTTTGTGCAAAAACACTGCAGGTCCGAAGGATAACTGTTTATAAGAGGCTTTACAGCTGCTGTCCACCAATGGGAACTCTTCTTTGTGAATAGCTCACATTAAGTCATGACCACAACAGTTTCACAAACTGTAGATTGGCTTCCATTTTCCCCCCTGTTGTTAGATATGCTCTCTGGAATTATCCGTGTGTTCATTCAGTAGGAAAGGCAAGTAGAATCATCAGATTTCAGTAATCTTTGCTGGATTAGTTAATGATAAGTAATAAAGGTCTAAGACTCATTCTCCTATTCACATCCATTGGTGTCATTTGTTTCAATATTCTACAATGTATCTTGCTTTGCAACTGAACTAATGATAAGCCAGAACATTGCTATGAACAGATGTTTGTAGTATTAGTACTGTAAAAACACGTTAGTTGCATGGTAAATACTATTCCCTTCTTCATTGTTAAATGGGCAAAGCAGGTGTTAAATATCCCTTTGTTGAAAATTGACAGAACAATAATCTTGTTCTAAATTTCTAATTTTCAGTTTTATAAACAAGCCTTTGACATCGGCGTTTCCAAAACCAGAAACATGACAAGCAGCTGAAGATTTTTGTTACTAGCAATAATTAATTACAAAGTGCAAGTTCAGTTGAATAATAGTCAGGAATAGCCTGCTCTGAAAATTTCATTCAAATATCTCAATAGTTGCTACTGGAAGATGATTGAATTGCAAAGGATGGGAAAAAACTGCAATGGTAGAAACACATGTAGTATAGTGGTGGCTTTTGATTTAAGAAGTTTCTCTATTCACATTGTGCACATGCTGATAAACTAAGGCTGCTTGTTAGTATAGCATGCAGTTCAATTTTCTATGTACCCAACCCATTATCAGATCAAACAAATCATTCCAGCACATTTTGTCCTGGTAATTCAACGGAGGAGGTCACTGGCATTGCATGCTAGTTATTGTGACAGCCTCAGTTATAAAAGTCTAGAGTAGGGGTTCCAAACATGAGGCCCACAGACCCCTTGCTTAATAGTATTGGTCCATGGTGTGAAAAAAGTTGGGAACCCCCTGGTCTAGAGTTAATCTAAAGTGCAACATAGGCCAGTCCAACGTTGCAGTCATCTGACCTTCATGGATTGGGTAAGAGATCACTGGATGACATTCAGGGCAGAGCAACACTTGAGTTTTCCCATTGTGAACAAAATCCTTTGAAATAAACTGCTGTCGATTTACCACTACGCTAGTCAGGATCAGCGGCCTCATCACACAAGTTTCTAACCTGTGAGCTTGTTACCCTGAGTTACCCTGAACTCTCAAGAAACTCAAAAGCAGCTTGAAAACAGCATGCATAATGTCTAGAACCCACCCACCTTTTGCGCATATGCTATTGATCAAAGGCAAAGTTAAAGATTCGACTGAGCAAATAAGCTTTCCTCAGCTTTTAACTGAAATGACAAGGAGCAAGCAGGATGGGAAGAAACTCTCAGCGGAAGGATTTTACAGGGATGTAGGGCATCACCTTTAGTATTGTTGTGCTCAAGAACCCCACATTTAACTACCTAAGATATTAATTTATTGATCCTAATTTCCTCTGTAGGACAAGTATCCTTCTGGTCCTAGAAAAAATAACCCAAAATAGATCTGTGTCAAATGGGGGAGGGGAAGCGACATCTGACTATTTGCTGTCATGTGGGCATTAAGGAAAGAACTGCCATACTGTGCGAAAGGAAATCAATAGCAATGCACTGTGGTACTTATACAGTTTGTGGGTCAATAAAAGAAGGTTGAAGTTCCTTTAATTCGATTCTCGGCAAAGTGTACCTTTGCCAATCGTTAAAGTTTAGTGAATAGTACTTGCACAGCACAATCCACAGGTCCATATCTCCATTGCCAATATTCAGCAAAACCTTAGCAGTTAGATACCATTTTCACAAGAGATAATTTTGCTGCTATCTCAGCACCATAAAGCACACGCAGCAATATTAGAAATCATCCCTTTCCAAGACTACAAAGGTTCAGTAATTGAAGGACAGAACCAGCCCTGGGTCCACTGGATTTCTGAATCAGAATCAGAATCAGGTTTGATATCATCTGCATATGTCGTGAAATTTGTTGACTTTGTGGCAGCAGTACAATGAGATACACAATAGTAGAGAAGAATGCCGAATTATAATAAGTTAAATTAAATAAGTAGTGCAACAAAACAGAAATAAAAAAGGTAGTGAGGTAGTGTTCATGGGTTCAATGTCCATTCAGAAATAGGATGGCAGAGGGGCAGAAGCTGTTCTTGAATCGTTGAGTGTGTGCCTTCACACTTCTGTACCTCCTTCTTGATGGTAGCCATGAGAACAGGCATGACCTGGGTAATGGGGGTCGCTAATGATGGATGCCGCCTTTTTGAGGCATCAGGCCTTGAAGATGTCCTGGATACAATGGAGGCTAGTGCTCATGATGGAGCTGACTAAGTTTACAACTCCCTGCAGCTTACAGCGATCCTGTGCAGTAGTCCCCCCTCCCCCCACTACCCCATACCAGATGGTGATGCAGCCAGTTAGAATGCTCTCCATGGCACATCATTAGAAATTTTCAAGTGGTTTTGGAGACATACCAAAGCTTCTCAAACCCTGAATGAAACATAGCTGCTGTTGTGCCTTCTTTTTAGCTGCATTGATATGTTTGGGCCCGGGTTAGATCCCCAGAGAATTTGAAATTACTCACAATTCCCACTTCTGATCCCACTGTGAGGACTGGTCTGTGTTCCCTTGGCTGACCCTTTCTGAAGTTCACAATTAGTTCTTAGGTTGTACTGATATTGAGTGCATTGTTGCTTGGTATGCCTTCTGGTCGCCACCTGAAATTCATCAGTTAATTTATGGATGGCTTTTGAGCTGTGCCTAGCCACACAGCTGTGGGTATAGAAAGAGTAGAACAGTGGGCTAAGCACATATTACTGAGGTGCACCAGTGCTGATTGTCAGTGAGGTGGAGATTTTTTTCCAATCTGCACAGATTATAGGAAGTCAAGGATCCAGTTGCAAAGGGAGGTACAGAGGACCAGGTTCTACAGTTTATCGATCAGAACTTGCATTGGCTTTATCAAATTTGAAGAGAAGGAGGCTTCTTCAGTCAATGAGGTTAAAATTAGTGTACACATGCAAGTTGGTCCTACTTCTGCATGAACTGAAAGGCAGAAATCTGTGCCTTTAAAGTTGTCACATCAACTTTTTCTGATGTTACTCATTTCCAAGGTTTTCTGCAGTTTTTATTCAGTGGAAATTGTACTGCTGAGCTTCCAGCGCATAAATGGTTAAAGTCATGAAGTTTTTCAAGGTCAACAACAAATTAATGTATTGATTGCATATTAAAGTGTCATGTGATTAATATACCTTTAGAAGTAATTAGTGTTACAGATCTACACTTTAAATAATGCATCTCTGAACACAGACACCGTGTCAATCTTATTAAGTGAGACTACATGTCATATCACATGAAAACTAATTTGGAAACTGGGCAAGCTGCCTGCTGAATTTCTAAAAAAAAATGCATTCCAAATTAGCTACAGTGACATCTTTACTCCGTGGAGTTAAACACTGATCGCAAAGAATAAACTAGAGCAAATTGGTGCCTGAACAACAGAATTAAGTGAAAAAAAAACACATTCCTTGTTGATATTCTCTTTGCAATGTTACTCCAATAAGATAGTCTCAAAATGGGAGAAGGAGGAAGGACAATCAGCAATGACTTAGGCCATTTCCATGGAGCAACCTCCAGCTTTGGAGTCCACTTTGACCTAGAAATTAAATTGTGTGGCACTTTTATTTTGCTGCTGTGTAATTGAACATGTGTTCCTACAGAGTTAAATGTGTTTATGACCACTTTGGGTGGTTTCAATCAACTGCAGAAATTAGACCAGGCATTTCCTGGCTTGAGTCATGATTTCCATGTCAGTGTGCATCGCATTACGACATTCACTATGCATTGTTCTTTTTGGAAAATTGTTGGAGAAATTGACCATTTGGTCCCAGGAGAAACCACAGGCACATCCAAGACAATTATTCTGCACAGCACTGGGACCTTACTAAAGCATATCCCATAGTTAAACTTTGACCTCCCCTCTGCCACTCTCCAACAAATGATGTCCTTCCTGACCTTCTTCCTAATCCAAACCTCACCCGTTCCAACTCCCAACTCCCAACTAATCCTCCAACTGGGTATTGTCCTTCCCTGAGCCTCGAGTTCCATGAAGCCTCCATTGTAGCTTGCAATCTCCCCCTTACCTCATCCCTGACATCCACTCACCACAGGCCTTGATCCTGATTGTCGACCTGTCTCCTTGCCTTCCAGATCTCTCATTCAGGGAAAACATGTGGTCCAAGCTCTGATGATCTCTTCCTAATGGCAGCGCACTATCTGTGAAGATATCTAACAACAATCTCAGATGTTCAGTGAGCCATGAACAGCAATCATGGACTTGCTTTTTCTCTGTCACGGTAAGTGGGGTACAATTAGACCAGATTAACCGGGTACAGCTGAGTGTCCCTGTGGCTGTGACCCAGTATTGGGATGCTTGTTTGAGATCTAGATAGTGGAGGGGCTGAAAGCAGCAAAGTTGATGGTGTTGCCATGACATAATCTCCCTTGCTTCAAACCATATCCCCTATTTCACACTCTCTTCAGACTTACCATCTATAAGTGGAGCAGATATGATCCCTCAAGTCCTCTCCCAATCAAGTGGTCAACCTGCCATTATCCCGTCCTCGTTTCAGATTCCCAAAATCTATAGCAGGAAAGTCAGTGCTCGCAGAAGAAGGGACAAGATAAACATACATTTCATTTCCATTTCGCAGTCACAGGCTCAGATGATAAGTCATCAGAGTAGAACTAGAGACCCAAGATGGTGCAATTGCTGGCAGAGAGTGTAACCACACAACTCCTTAAGGCATCCATTAGTCTTGCGAGACCATGGACCTGCACCTGGAAAGTCTTCACTCTCCAGGGTGCAGACCTGGGCAAGGTTGTATGGAAGACCAGCAGTTGCCCATGCTGCAAGTCTCCCCTCTCCACGACACCAATGTTGTCCAAGGGAAGGGCATTAGGACCCATGCAGCTTGGCACCACACAACAGCCCCAAACATAACTGACTCAGATGCAGACACAAGAGATTCTGCAGATGCTGGAGATCTTGAGCAATAGGTACAAAATGCTGGAGGAACACAGCAAGTCAGGTGGCATCAGTGGAGGGAAATAAACAGTCAATGTTTCTGGCCAAGACCCTTCACCAGGACTGGAAATGAAGGAGGAAGAAGCCAGAATAAGAAGCTGAGCTGACAGAAGGAGTACAAACTGGTAGGTGATAGGTGAGACCAGGTGAGGGGGATAGTAAGGAGGAGGGATGAAGAAAGAAGCTATGCATTGATTGGTAGAAGAAGTAAAGGCTGAAGAAAGAATTTAATAGGAAAGGACTGTGGACCATGGAAGAAAGGGAAGGAAGAGGGTAACCAGAAGATGATGGGCAGGAGATAAGGTGAGAGGGAACCCATGTTTTCCCACCTTCTTATTCTGGCTTCTGCCTCCTTCTTTTCCAGTCCTTTGTCTTCATTAACCAGTTATTCCCCTCCATAGATGCTGCCTGACTAGCTGAGTTTCTCTAGCATTTGTGTGTGTTGCTCAAGGTTTCCAGCATCTGCAGAACCTCTTGTGTTTTTATTTTCTGCATTATTTGCTCATTGTCTACGGATGTGCGGGTACCCACCAGAATCATAAGCCATGGCATGCGTCAGCAGTTGAGAAACATAGAAAAACCAACAGCACAATACAGGACCTTCTGCTCACAAAGCTGTGCCATACAGTCTGTGTCCCCTTGATTTGCTGTTGGAGTTCAAATGTAGGTGAGACTATGGGCCGCTGAGGAATGAAGGCAACATGACTGTGGCCTGGAATTAACATGTAAATTTCACTGTTTAGGATTACAAATGAACTGAGACTGAATGTGTGCAATTCCTCTGGTTCCTGCACGTTACATTTACAAAGCAATGTTCACACCCTGCGACATTCAAGGTGATGAGGCACAGCCTCTCACAGGAAAGAATGAAAGGTGTGAAGAGAGAACACCTGTGCACGCAGTGCTTGGTGGCAAATTGCGGGGTGTTAAAAATATTTCCAGCTTCTTCTCAGAATGTACCAGAATACCTGAAGTACAGAATCTCAGTTATTCTTCTTTGTTGAGGTTTACATCAGATATTTGCTCCGTGAAGACCATGGGTGGATATGACCTTCTCTAAAGTAATTTCTTCACCTCAGACATTCAAATTGAGACTCCTGTATCAAATCCAGAAACACAGATGGACATTCATTCCTGTCTCACAACTCACTCCAATAGCGAATTTAGCCCCATGTCACTATGTTGCACATTGCATAACTATTCTTTTATCCAGAAAAAAAGCTAAATCAAATTTATTTTATTTCTTGAGCCAATGAAATTTCAAGCCTCTTTCACAAGGGTGTCCTGCCACACCCAAGGAAATTTCTCTGGGAAAATCAATGGTTTTCAGCAGAATGTTGATCACCAGGTTTGTTGCAAACCCAACCTGTAATTAAAAACTAATTTTTTTATTAATGTGACTTCCAAAAAAGAGGCTTTTTACCACACGTTTATGCAGTCACAGTCCTGACGTCATTGACACCTGCAGTAAGATGCATGCTCCAGAGGACACTTCAGATACCCAAGGTTTGCTTCCTTTAACCTGCATGTTCCTTTCTCATTTGTTCAAACCAAGGATTAAGAATATTTCACAAGATTTACGAAGCTCCCTTTATTTTATCATGACCTCTCAATCAGCAGGTTGTAGGGTTGTGGGCCTCAGATTTAATCTGTGAGTAGGAAGGTTTACATAGCCAGAGGCTGAATCAAATTGTGGCAGAGCAGCCTAGAATGCAGGTCATGCAATGAAGGGGGTTTTCTCGTGTCAGCCAGTCATCAATATTTTAGCTCAACAGCATTTACTAGAGAATCAGCAGCACTTCTGATATCTGGTGGCAATTTCTGTCTAGCCACTGTTCCCTTTAAGGTGAAAAGTGATGATTTTGTTTTAAAAAGCTACAGCCTGGGACTGAGCCAACTTAAATTTTGAACAACATTTTGAATGGGCAGCCTGCATTATGGAACCTTGGTGAGTCTTATTCTTTGTTTGATATTGGTGCTATTCATTTGTGTCTGGGAGCATAGATCAAAAAGGCCAGAGATTTCTGGTGAAAGTGATGTGAATTGATCATAGAGCAAGAAGTAAACTTCATCAGCACCCATGGATTAGCAGTTGTATGTAACCTGGTGAGTTCATGACCACTTTGGCTGAGGACTAAACACTTTGGAAATTGACCTGAGCCCGAAGTCCAAGATGTGGGCTGCAGCTGTATTCAACTTGCACACTCGTGCTGGCATATCGTTCCAATGTGGAGTGCACCAAGGAATACAGCAGATAAATCTGGATGAGAAGTTGCATTCAAGGGATTGCATGAGAGGGAATCCCAGAGATTAGTACTTGAGTCATCAGCAACAAGGTCAATTCTAGCATTGACATCTTATCTGAGACAGCTTCTGTTCATCAATCAGGTTCCTCTTTAAAACCAACTGCAAAATATCATAGATCTCTGGCCCTGCCTCAACTTATCTGAAACTCTCATTCTTGACTTTTTTTTTACCCCTAGACAACACTGTCAAAGTTCTTGAGGTCAGTTTCTATGCATTACCATCCATTAACCTACATTTGTTGGCTGTTGTGTAGAAAAGGTTTAATCACATTCACAATGTGGTTAGTTGACTCTGCTGGAGGTTTCCAACCAAGTGGAAGTAGAAACAAACAGAAACATTACTGACAGCTTGACGAAGAGAAGTATGCATGGTATTATTAGAGCTTCAAGAGCTCCATCCTTAGAATTAAATATCCATGAAACGTCTTTCATAGCCACTGTGGTTATTAAGACCAGAGGACCATATAACCTAGGAGCATAATTAGGTCATTTTGCCCATCAAGTCTGTTCTGCTATTCCATCATGTCTGATTTATTTTCCCTCTCAACCCCATTCCACTGCCTTCTTGCTGTAAGGTACAGAGATGTCAGGGGTAAGTTTTTTTAGGCAGAGAGTGGCGAGTGCGCGGAATGGGCTGCCGGCGATAGTGTTAGAGGTGGATACAATAGGGTCTTTTACGAGACTCTTGGTTAAGTACATGGAGCTTAGAAAAATAGAGGGCTATGGGTAACCCTAGGTAACTTGTAAAGTAAGTACATGTTCGTGTCATAAGGGGGCATTGGGAGCAGACCCAAATGCAAGACACAGACACTGAATTACTAGGAACAGGACTAGGTTTATCAAGAAAGTAAGGGAGGTCGGGAAGAAACGACACTGGACATTGACATGGGCCCTGGACGAGACTAGGATTCAGGGCCTGGGACAGATCTTGGACTAGAAACACAGGACCTGAATGTGGAACAAGGAACAAGGAGCCTGAACTAGGAACACGGAACTCTGGAACCAGAGCCTGGACAAGGACCCAGAACCTGGGTCTTGGTTTGGACTTGGAACCTGGGTCTTGACTTGGAACCGTAACTCGGGTCTAGGCTAGGACTCGGGACTAGGATCTTGGCAAGGACAGGATGTGGCTAGGCTACAGGACTGGATATGGCTACAGGACAGGATGAGGTACCCCAGCACAGGACGAGGAATCTCCAGCACCGGGCTGGGTGAGGAACTGGAAGTAGATGAGGACACAAAGCTCAGATTTGGACAGGGCTGGAACATGGTGCCTGGACTTGGTGTCTTGGAACACAGGAACACACAGCCTTGGACTTGGACTGGATGCTTAGAGCCTTGGATGTGGACTGGACGCTCAGAGCCTTGGATGTGGACTGGACGCTCAGAGTCTTGGACGAGGTACTCCAGGACAGGACTAGGTACCCCAGGGCAGGACGAGGTACTCCAGGGCAGGATGTGGCTCTTGAACTAGGTCTGGCTTGGCTCTTGGAATCGGCTTGGTTAGGCTCTTGGGTACGGAGCCGGGACTCTTTCTTGGAGCACAGGGCTGGGACTCTTTCTATGTCGCAGGGCCGGGACCCTTTCTAGGATGCAAGGCCAGGATGACTGCCGAGGACACCTGCCAAGGTAACCTGCTGAGGTAAACTGCCGAGGATTTGGATGGGGACGATCCAGCACAGGACGAGGAATCTCCGGCACTGGATGTGAATCTTCTTTGACATGGACACTAAACACAGGGACACAAAGAAACAATTCCAAACTCAACGATAGATAGCTCCTTATCTTGGCATGGCAAGACTCCAGTCTCACTCCAGCGGTTGAACTAGATGGCGATACAGGCGAGGACACAGGTGTGGTTGCAGGCAAGGTAGCAGGCGAAGGTAACAGATGAAAATTACAGATGAAGTTTAGTGCCGAAGTAATTGTTAAGATAAACTACCAAAGTAACTGCCAGGGATTCAGGTGGGGAGGGGAAGGGAACAGTCCAGCAGGGAATCCTTGGTTTGAGAGGTATTTATGTGGCAGCCCAAAATGAGAATCAGGTGCCTCAATTAAGGCACCCAATGGAACAAGGGAAAACAGGAAAACCCAGAACAAGGAATCGACGGACCGGACCGTGAACTGGAATGCGGACTTCATGGACTGGACCATGACAGTTCGGCACAGCATTGTAAACCGAAGGGACTGTATTGTGCCGTAGGTTTTCTATGTTTCTATATAACCTTTGACAATCTGATTAATCAAGAACCTATCAAACTCCATCTTAAATGTACTCAATGATTTGACCAGCACAGCTGCCTGTGGCAGTTGTTTCCATAGATTCACCACACTCTGGCTAAAGAAAATTTTCCTCATCTCTGTTCTAAGTGGATGTACCTCTTTTTTGAGGCTGTGCTCTCTGGTCCTAGACTCACCCACTAGAAGAAACATCCTCTCGACATTTGCTTGCTCCATCATATTGTGCAAAGCTAAAAGAGACTTATCCAAAAAGACTACCGGCTGTAATTGCTGTGAGAGGTGCTTTCGCCAAGTACTGAGCAAAGGGGGATGAATACTTCGGAACTGCTGACATTTCCGTGTTTGAATTATTAGTTTTTCATGGTTTACAGTTTTTCCTGTTTGTTGGGCTCTACTGTGGAAAAAAAAGGAGCATGTGATTCAGGAATAAAAATTCTCAGTTAAATTGATCAATATTTCTGGCTGTAATGCTTATTCATGTGAACAAAGGGTTTGGGGCTGAATACTTTTATAAGGCACTATACTTCCTCAAAAAATTTGAACAGGTTTGTCAGGCAAGATTTTCTCTTTAGAAAACCATGCTGACTTCGGCTTATTTTATCCTGTGCCTCCAAGTATCCTAAAGGCTCATCACTAATAATGGAATCCAACATCTTTCCAACCGTGGAAGTCAGGCTAACTGGTCTATAATATCCTTTCTTCTGTTTTCCTCCCTTCTTAAACATTCGCATTTTTCCAGTGTTCAGGAAACAGTGATTTCAGAATCTAGTTTTTCTTGAAAGATCATTACTAATGCCTCCACAATTTCTTTGGCTACTTCTTTCAGAACCCTGGGGTGTAGTCCATTTAGCCCAGGTGACTTCTCAACTTACAGACTTTTCAGCATCCTAAGCACCATCTCCTTAGTATTAGTATCAGCATTCATTTCTGGGTATTCTGCTAGTGTCTTCCACAGTGAAGACTGATGCAAATACTTATTAAGTTTGTCTGACATTTCATTGTCACTATCTCTCCAGTGTCATTTTCCAGTGGTACAATATCAATTCTCATCTCTCTTTTACTCACTTATATATCTGAAAAAACTTTTTGTATCCTCTTTTATATTATTGGTTAGCTTACCTTCATATTTAATCATCTCCCTCATTATTGCTTTTTAGTTGTCTTTGTTTGGTTTTGAAAAGCTTCCCAATCCTGTAACTTCCAATTAACATTTGCTATATCCATTACCCTCTCTTTTGCTTTTATGCGGTCTTTGACCTCCCTTGTCATCCACGGTTGCTCATTCTTCCTTCAGAATATTTCTACATCTTTGGGGTGTACCTTTCCTATGCCTTCCAAATTTCCCCCAGAAACACTTTCTGCAATCATCCCTGTTAGTGTTCCCTTCCAATCAACTTTGGCTAGCTCCTCTCTTATGCCTCCATAATTCCTTTTACTCAACTGTAATATTGATACATCCAGTTTTGGCTTCTCCTTCTCAAACTGCAGAGTGAATTAGACCATAAGACACAAGAACAGAATTAGGTCATTCAGCCCATCAAATCTGCTCCGCCATTCCATCGTGGCTGATCCCGGATCCCACTCAATCCCATACACCTGCCTTCTTGCTATATTCTTTCAAGCCCTGACTGATCAGGAAACTATCAACTTCCATCTTAAATATACCCATGGACCTGTCCTCTACCGCAGTGTGTGGCAGAATATTCAACAGATCCACTACTCTCTGGCTAAAAATATTTCTCCTTATCTCTGTTCTAAAAGGTCACCCCTCAATTTTGAGGCTGTGCCCTCAAGTTCTGGATACCCCCACCATAGGAAACATCCCTTCCACATTCGCCCTATCTAGTCCTTTCAACATTTGGTAGGTTTCAACGGGATCCCATCCCCACATTATTCTAAATTCCAGTGAGTACAGGCCCAAAGCTGCCAAATGCTCTTCATATGTTAACCCTTTCATTCCTGGCATCATCCTTGTGAACCTCCCCTGGACTCTCTCCAATTACAACACATTCTTTCTGAAAAAAGGGGCCCAGAACTTTGGCAATTCTCCAAATTTGATCATATTGTGATCACTGGCCTCTAAGGGATTCTTTACCTTAAGCTTCCAAATCAAATCTGGGTCATTACACAACACCCAGTCCAGAATCGCCATTCCCCCAGTGGGCTCAATCACAAACTGCTCTAAAGAACCATCTTGTAGGCATTCTACAAATTCCTTCTCTTGCGATCCAGCACCAACTGAATTTTCCCATTGCCGGCATATTGAAATCCTCCATGATTATCGCAACATTGCCTTTTTACATGCCTTTTCCTTCTCCCATTGTAATTTGTAGCCCACATCTTGGCTATTGTTCAGAGACCCGGATATAATTCCAATCAGGCTGACCTGATTGTTCCTAAGGGAAATCCACCATTTATTCTCCATCTGATAAAATTACACATTCCATTAGGATAATTTTAAAAAGGTGAAGACAAGAAAGTACTTTATCTCATTTTATGAGGTGGTTTCCATGTTAATTTCTATATGAACTTCCTTGCAATAAATAAGCCCAATAAGGGGATTCCAATCCAACTGCTCTGTCCTGAGCTGATATCTCCTGGTTCAAACCAACAATAGCAGAGGCAGCATCATCAAATCAAATTCTAGCAAAAGCATCAACCCAATTGATTGCTGCAGTTGGGTTTCTCCCAAATGTCTGAATGCATTTAGATGTAAATTGATTTTAGATCGGATGCCAATACTACCATGAACACAGAATAGACCCCACATAAGCATGGTGTTTGTATACACTCTGAGGATGAACAGATTGGATGAAAGGGAAATCCATTTTTTATTAATTAGGTAAACAGTACAATTATTCAGCTGATTAGATAATTGTGAACAACCAATAGCTCAGTTCCTTTGGATTTGACTGAAGGATGGAAATGTAGAATGGAATAAATTGGCTAATCCTCTTCTGGAATGATCACTTGTAATTTTCCCATTACAGCAATTAATTTTCATCAATTTATTTGTTATCACAATGCAATCGAGAGTAAATGAATTCATTATTCTGTAACTTCACAGTGATTTCACAAAATGCAATGAGATGTGGCTATATACATATAAGGTATGAAAGTCTGGTAATTAAAAGGGGTGATTGATACGTTCGTGGCCTAAGGTAGGAGGAGTCAATTTTAGAAAACCTAGCACATTTATTTTTCAACATAGTCCCCTCCTACATTTACACACTTAGTCCAGCGGTTGTGGAGCATACAGATCCCTTCTTTGTAGAAGTCGGCGTCTTGGACCTCCAGAAAGTGAGCCACAGCAGGGGTGATAGATAGGTTCGTGGCCTAAGGTAGAAGAAGATGAGTTATACAGCTCTTGTTACATGCACGTGCAGCTCAACTCTTTGAGTGAAAATGCAGAAAGTTTGAAGTCAATAATTCATCTCCTTCTACCTTAGGTCACGAACTTATCAATCACCCCTGCTGTAGACCAATTACTGGAGGTCCAAGATGCCAACTTCTACAAAGAAGGGATCCGTATGCTCCACAACCACTCTACTAAGTGTGTAAATGTAGGAGGGGACTATGATGAAAAATAAATGTGCTAGGTTTTCTAAAATTGACTCCTTCTACCATAAGCCACGAACTTATCAATCACCCCTCGTATGTTACTGATTACAAGTTTGTGGTAAGCTACTGTCCTGAATGAGTTCCAATTCCACCAATATCTGCAAAAGTGATCATGAAATTGTTGCAGAAACTCTATTGAGTACTATTGTCCACTGACGACAAGATGCTTCCTTTTTCACCTAATCTGGTCTGTACTCCTGCATTATGTGTTTGATTATGAACTGTCTGTTGAAGGCAGACGCTTTCATATAGCTTATTCATTGCTAAGAATGGGCCTATCATCTTCTCAAGGCAATAAAAGACAGACATCACCCAAGATCTGAGTATGAACATATACAAAATATATTAAAAAATGATTGCAGTCATCTGCACCTTATATATTGTGGTCTAAGTGTGCAGAGTATTCCTCTGAGTCAATTATTTGATGATCCTGCTTTTCATTACCACATTCCAGACTTCCACGTATATTGGCACCAAATCTCACATGGTCAAGTAATAATGTTTTATCCTTGTATTGCTTGCCGAAGTCAGACAATGTGCATTGTTGAAATTACATAACTTTTAAAAAAGATTTTTCTGAAAGTCTTGAAGATAATTCTTGCATAAATCCCAATGAGACCAACAAGGCTTCTCAGACAGATAAATTGACATTTCTGTTGTATGTAGGGAGAGGCAGATGATGACAAATCCCTCATTTTCAAGATTTTGAATTGATTCTACAAATTTTTGCCAATACTAATGGACTGGAGAAACAGGATGCTTATTGTGCTGATTTTAAAAGTCAGGTTCCTGATTCTACTGAGAAGGATCTGGGTCAATAATGTACCTTGCGTAGGCATCCCATTGCAGGTCACTGGCTTAATGCTATTGCAACATGAGGTAACTCAATCCATATCTTTCTATCTGAGTCCTCACAAAGTAATTGCAACACTTTGGATGGTACAGTGCTGCAGCTAGGAGAGCTGCTGGCACTTATTCCTAACAGTCCAAATTTGATCTTGAACCTCTGGTGCTTGTTACAAGTATTGCTCTCCTTGTAACAGTATGGATTTCCTCTGAATGCACCTGCCTCCTCCATGCAACATGTATCGACTTCACCATAAATGATCTCTGATGTGTAAGTGAGTGGTAGAACCTAGGGCGAGTTGATGAACATGGGGAGAATAAAACAAGGTTGGTGTAGGATTAGTGTAGATGGCCAGCATGCACTCAGTGGGCAGAAGGGCCTTTCCCCTGCCCCATGACTGACTTAGTTTTGTTGAGCTATTCGTCATCTGAAACGTGTTTCTGAAGGCTATTACAGACACTTTGTGACTTTGCTTATCACTAGCTGAATTATTAACACAAAATCTTCTGGAAGGTTGCAAATCAAAATCGCTGGGGGAAATGGCAAAGAAGGTTTAATGGGCTGAAAGGCCTACACTCTGGATGGATGAACATGACGTGTCCCACACTACCAGCAGAAGACCTTGAGATAAATAGAGAGCCAGAGATGGGGGGATGGGTGGAAAGCTAAGATCCAGTACTGTCTTATTTCTAATCAGCAGAGTGAATTAAGATTTCTGCTATTGTTTTTAACCGGATTTGATGAATGGTACAGTCTTTTTAGTCAGTTAATGGACCTCATGCTGACTGACAGATAACTAAGAGCTATTTGTATTTTAGTTTTGAAAAAGAATGCACTTTTGCTTGACTGATTGGTGGGTACAGGCTGCAGGAGTTTTATTTTAACAGTCGGGTTGTTTAGCTTGACTGACATAAAATTCAAAGTACCTTGAACTTATTTAAAATTTGGTTTGTTTTAACCTGGCTGGCTCTGAAATGCAAGATGCTTGGATTTTATTCAAATCACTTGAGTAGCTAGCCAGATCTTTATGAAGTGCAGACATTGCATTTTATTTAATACAAACACGGACTAATATGCAAGACACATGGAACAGCAACACCCCTCCCACCCGCTCCCAAACTCCTTCCCCTCCCCCAACACTTGGCAGCAGCAGTATAGATGAATCTCCGATCCTGAGAGTAGCCAAATGGCCATAAACCAGAGGGGTCATGCAGTAAAAATCCCTAAACATCACCTGGAAAGATCAAATGGTCCCAACACCAACCTTCCTTTCACCTAATCCCTCCAGCTCCACAAAGAAAAAGAGTATATCTGCCAGAACCACCTCCTAGTAAATCTTTTTTCAATCAAAAATACAATTGAAAACTGACACAGCAAAATTACTTCCACTACTGATGATCCTAAGGCCAATACCATCAAAGTCCTGAAGTAAAGTCATGCAGTGGGACAGCTGTCTTCCCTTCCTATTTCTTTCATGGGTGCTCTGCAGTATCTCTTGAACAATTCCCCGGAGTCTATTTATACAGATGCTTATGAAGCTGCTATTGTTCAGGATATCCTCACCCTCCTAACTTGGCTAGAGCATTTTCTTACCTGTTTATATATTTACACTGTCCTCTCTGCCATGCCACCTGTTCCTGGTATTGGAAGTCCGTATCCTAGAAAGTCTTCAGTTCCTGGAAAGGCATGATAAATGTGTAGCCGGCAGCCATTCTATGAATCTTTTCTTCAAGTGCCTTCCATTACAACATCTCATCACAGATGAAATCCAAGGCATTGCACACAGTACATCATGATTAACATGTTCAAAGGACTCAGAACAAAACAGGTATTCTGTGAGACTGACTCATGGGTTGTGGAGGATCCATTGAAGATAGGGTCAGGGCTGTTACAGGGAAGTGAGGAATCAGGACATTGAAGATAGAGACTGAGGGTCTGGAGGGTGGCAATTACCTGCTGTGAAGTTAGGCCTCTTGGATAAGAAAGAAAAGTTGAAGCAAGATTAACTTCACAAAGTAAGTTCTTAACTTAAACTTGACTTTGCAAAATCTGCTTCAAGTGCTGTTATTCTTCTGGGTGGCTAACTGTAGGCTATGCACATGCAATGGAAATCCTACATCCATTGTCTGAATAAGGGTTTCACTTAGATTATAACTGACAGTATCACTCACTCAGCATGTTAGGATTAACTGCTGCTCTACAGGTACTGAGCATGAGTTAGCCTGTGTTTGTGCACCACTCACGATCTGCAATGATTTATTTTTAGAAATACAATGCATATAGGCCTTTCCGGCCTAACGAGCTGCTCCGCCTAGCAACCCCTCGGTCTAATCACAGGACAATTTCAGTGACCAATTAACTTACTGACCAGTACATCTATGGACTGTGGAAGGACACCAGAGCACTCAGAGGAAACGAACGTGGTTCACGGGGAGAACATGCAACCTCTTTACAGATGACACTGGAATTGAACTTTGAACTCTGGAATGCCCAAGCTGTAATTGCATCACTCTAACTACTATGCAACAGTGGCACCCCTGCTTATAGACCCACTCCACAGTTTACTCTATTTTAGCACCATTGTTGACTGTAGGCATTGTAAAAGATGAAAGAATAATGTAATTGATGGTGGCACCATAAGAAAAGAGAGGGCACTGATGTTGGGCAGGAGCTGATGGTGGACAACTGGGACTTTTAAACAATTATACCCATCATCTTGCATTTTCTGGTAAGTCTACACTCTCTGTGTTTGAGGGAAAAGGGAATTCGATGACTCATCTTCAACACTGGATTTAAGATAGTATGTTTCTAACATAACCGAAGATGTGGTTCATGATGGTTAACACTGCTAGTGAATTACAGATCACTGCAGAAGCTGTAGCATTATGAAGAAATCACAGTGTGAGAAATGCACTTATCCTCCGGTATACTGGTGTTATCGGTATGTCGTCTCTGCTTTCATGTTTGTGAGACTTCTAGACTTTTCAACAGAAAGCAAAGTGTTTGTACCTTTGAGCGAGCTTGAAATGATTGTAATAGGTTATTGCTGCATAGACTTTAGAGAGACTATACATCACAAATCAGTGGTCACAAATGGTTGTAAATTTATGCTAGTTGAAATGTGAATTCTGCGTGCTTGTCACATCAGTAAGACACTACCACTTGAAGACTGATGAGCCTCCACCTTCCATTTGATTTTATGAAAAGCTCAACCTATTAAAAATGCAGCAATAACATAATTTAAACCTCACTCTTTGTTATTCCTTTCTCCATTCTTTTACTGTTTTCTTCTATTGATAGATTTGATTGTGCCTTTTTCCAGGGCTATGTAAAACTGGGTAAACCACATTCTGTCAAAATGATGACATTCCAGAAGCAACTTTCTTTCAAGAAGAGATTTGTTAAATTGTGTTGGACTCAGACCACAGTCCATATCCCACATAAGAGAATGAGAGCCAAAATGCAGGAGATTACAAAATAACAAAAGAAGAGATCAGATTAGTTTACCTTATAATATACTAGGTCAATTGAGAATTTCTAGTTCTCAAAAAAACTATTATGGTTATGAATGAGGAGACAGTTGGATAAGGAGACATTCACACTGCTCTGCCTCTCTATGCTGTTTGCAAGGCTGATAGCACAGACAACTGCAGGCTATTCCTTTTCACTCACTTGAATGCTTGTTGTATACCCGGTTAAAGTAATTGCTATCTTTTGACCTAGTTGATTGTAAGTTTAGGTACGAAATTGCACATCGGTGAAGGAAACCTACTTTAATCATCCTTATGTAAAAATCAAAGACATCAGAATAAAGTTTCAAAGCTTACTTGGTGACATTGTCTTTCTGCGCCTTCTGTTGATAAGAGTTTAGCAGAGCAGTCAGCAAGCTGTTAAAGCTGTATTTGATTAGTACAGGAGAAAAACATAATTATGAAACCTGGATGCCATTACACTCATAAGAAATTGAAACATGTCTCAAGTGGACTTCTAGTGCATCTGATGATCGCAGGCAGATAACATTACTGTTGGGGTTATTGAAAGGTTATGGCTATGTTCTAGGTAAAATGCACCTGTTGTAATTGATTAAAATTATGGGTAAATGAGAAAAGAAAAAGTGTGCCGTATAAAAGGAGTGCTAAAATGACTATTTAGTGTAAGTGTGAACTTAATTAGGAAAAGGTGGGCTTTGCAAGTCTCTGAAAGCTCATGTGATTTTTTTTTTAGGTAGTAAATAACTGTGCGACTCTTAGCATAAGGATGGCTTCTGGCAATTAACAAGCCTAAAGTAATTTTTGAAAATGTCAGGGTCTCATTTAGCAAAAGGATAAATAATATATGAGGCATAATTACTGTCCTGAGCTGCTGTATGGTTTACTAGTGTCATTAGTAAACTAACGGTATAATATCTTCATGTCACAGTTTAATTATATGTTGTAATTAGTTTCAGCAATGGATTCCAGCTCGTCAGATCCCCTGAGCTAAACAAAAGGTAATGGAACTTTCTCTAGGCTGCATTAATCAATTATGAAAGTGTCTTGGGTTATTTGATGCTTGTTTACATTCATTTTATGCAATAAAACTGCTGAATCTTATCATTAGTGCTTAGGTGCAAGGTTCTGCTGTAAAATTCATCCATGTAGTGCTACTTCTCTGTTGCTATAGAAACGTGATGTTCGGTTCACATGGAAACATATCTCAGGTCCACTATTAAAATGATGACTGTGAACTAAAATGCTCTGTGAATGTCACACGGCAAGGTAGTGGAAGACATGGACCTGCTCTAACATAACCTTAGATTTCTTTAAAGGATTTAGACCATGCTAATTTCAGCAATTTAAGATAACCAGTAAAGATGTTTGTACAAGATTTTAAAATCAAGTAAAACATAGCTTTCAATTTGTCTGTATAGATCAGATAAATAGGCAAAGGTTTATTTGGTGCTCAAAAATCACCATTGTGATTGATACCGTATCCTTCTGATGAATCTACCAATTTTCTAACTTAAGTTGTCCCCTCTATTGTCCTCCCAGAACTAGTGCAGGAGGATTTGCATGTTCTTGCTGAATAACTATAGATATAGGAAATTGCACATTTAGTGATGAAATCTGCATGTACTTCACGAGCCAGGAAGACTACAGTCACTCATGGGTGAAATAAATTCGAGATTCCACTGCATAACGTGCAATGTCCTATATCTTCCATGTGTTTGAACAAAAGAACATGCATCAGCTTAATTTTAAAATAAAATGTCTATTGAAGTGACAGGAGAGGTTAAATTGTTTGAATGCACCCCAGCAAACAAATACAGCATGCAACAAAAATCTTTTGGTATAAAAACACAGGCATGTTTCATGGTCGACCTGCAACACTGCTCCAGCCTTCAACACTTAATCCTTCATAATGTTTGTGTAGGCCTCCGCTCTTACTGTCTACTTCTGTCAATTTTTACCATATGTCTTGCATTCACATCAGGATGCATGGATCTAAATGTTAATTCTTCTGTTGGGAGCACTTTCATAAAGTCAACTTTAAATTCAGAATAACATTTTCTCAATGTGTTTTGCTGCCAGTGGCTTGCTGTAGTCACAACAGGATTTCTGCACCTCTGGGGAGAATGCACATGTTAATTACTTTATTAATCCAAAAAGTAATTCGGAAAGTAAACATCAAGTATGATTTATAGAAAATGTTAATTCATTTTGGAGAATAGTCCCTGAAAATAGTTTTTAAGACGTTGCATAATGTTATGCCTGTGTGGTAGATTATTTAAGACAGAAAGCAGAAATTGGATTTCTCATCCTATACCCAGGGCATTCTATACCTCAGCATTAGACTCTAATCTTAAACTGTATAATGCCCTGGATGGAACCACGTGATATCCTTGCAATTAGGATACAGCCAGTATGCTGCCTCAGCGACACCCAGGCTGTTTCCTTCAATCAATCTCTGTTTGTTGCTGAGCTCCTCATGCAGATTATCCTATATATACCTGTCTGCATTAGGGATGAAAGGATTCCCAACCGGTTACCCTCCATGTTTTGCATACTAATGAGACAGCTACAAAAGGAATCCTATAATAGCCATTGTTCAGTGTATGCTTTTAGAGGAAAGGACCTTTATTAAAGAGCAGTAATAACAACAGAGGCAGAAGTAAAATACGGTAAAAAAAATTCACAGTATTTCAGTGAAAGGATCTATCTGAACAGCCTCCTGTAGAGTACTAATATATTCCTACCTCTGTCAAGAATTAGGGCATTATTGCATCATAACAAACAGCCTTTTTGAAGGTGACCAATTGAAATATACCACACGTAGAAAATGTTATGTTAAAATGTCGCTTTGTTACCAGTAGCCCTGGATGAGAAAATATGACTTACACAAAAAATGTAAAAACATATTATAAAATTTAATGAGATACCATCCTCATACATAATAAACGCCTCACAAAACACTTCCTTCCCCCCATTCTATAAGGATTTAGGGATACTGAACCGTCACTGGTAATTGTCAGGATATAGAAAACAGCAAATAAACACAATAATCCTGCCATTATTAACTGTTGCTGCAAAAAAATCTTTCAAATCTTTCAAAGAAGAGGCCATACTTAGCAGTTTCCCCAGACTTTCAAACATATTGATCCACAAATTGTGGGGAAATACTTATAATTCTTTGCAGTATTGACGGCAATTATCCCTGTAATAGCCAAGTTCAGGATTCACACAAACACAGATGCCCTGAGCACGCTGGTCACTTTTTGCTAGCCTCCCTTCGACTGGATTCCACCATTGAACGCTGCTGGTGTTATGTTTAGGATGAACATTTCTCTTCTTTGGAAACAATGCTGGGTAAGGCCGAGGGTTGCTTTAGATCATTTCCATTGTTTGGTTAATTGAATTTACTCAGTTGTTTTTAATTGCTTTTGTGCACTGAAGTGTTTTCATTTTTCAGTTTCTTAATATTGTTTATAATCTTTATCATATTTTGTTTGATTGATAGGCGTGGCACAGTGTTGATGGCGCAAGTACAGAGGTTTTGCAAGCCCCAGTGACCCTGGTTTTAGTTTGAGCTCCAGCAATCTCTATGTTGTCTGAATGTGCAGTTTCTGCTTTTATCCCCAACATGTGCTGATCTGGTGGACAGGTTACTGTAAATTGCCCCTAGAGCAGGTGGGTAGTAGGACATGTGGAGTCATGTTAATGTGCTTATGACAGAGAATTGATTATAGCAAATAGGTCAGGGAATGGGATTGATGAGCTTTATTTAATAGCCCCAATAGGCTTGATGGATAGAATGGCTTTCTGCTATGCCATAAGGAATAGTGTATAATTTTTAAAAATAGATAATTAGAAACATTCATAGTTTTTAAACAAGTCTGACAACCAGCCAGGCCATTGGATGTGGCTTCACCACCTCTTTGTTTCTTTCACTTGTTCTGTGAGCAAGGCTTGTTCTGCACCATCTGCCTTTCTCCCAGTGTTGGAATTTACAAGAACAAGGTCAGAGTAATGCCACTAAGAAGCAAGCTAGAACTTTGTAGGAACCTGACACACACAGATCTTCAAATCACTCTTTAACACCCCTCCCTTGACTTCTTACACTGGCCAGCAGCAAGCGTGGGCATCTTCCCACTGGCAGGAAGTTCTGAGCTGTCATTTTTGGGAGACAAATCTATAGATGTTGCAATCATTGGTCAATGCCTCAAACTACACACAAGAGTTTGCATTGTTAAAGCCATGTGACTATTTGGCTCTGAGTTATACCAGGAGAGCCAAATCTTGGTTTCCCTGAATGTCCTACTGGTCACCTTTCAGTAGAATTTAATGTGCAGCTATAACTTAAGAACCAGTTCTGAGTCCTAGCTCTGAGTTTTTGAAGTTAACATGATAGTTGTCTCAGATGATAGATATTAGATATCTCGGCAAAAACCAGGAGCCAGATCTGCAACTTTAGACAAAGAGATGGATGTGCACTGTACTGTGTGGCGCATCCTTTTACTGAGCATGCTCCAAGGAAAATACTAGACATACCTCTTGTCTTAACCGCTCCTTCCAGGAATATCCAGTCGTAAAAGAACCTTCTTTGAAGAGATCTCCAAACTATTTGCTGTTATTAGGTAATGTCTGCTAAAACTCACTGAATTCCTTTCCTCCTTCCGTAAATCTAGTTTTTACATCAGCCAATTGAAGTCACCTGTCCTCATACTTATCAATGTGGCTTGGTGCCTGATAATTCTTCTGCAACATCCTTGAGTATGCTTTATTGCATTAAAGGTGCTACAAAATATAACTTTGTGTCGTAACCTGAATATCCTCATGGAACCCATGGGATCATATCCGAAGCTTAATCCCTACTCTTATTAAATTGCATATATCTTAGTTTGGCAATTCTAACACACCTTGGCTCTGAGATTCAAGCTCCATTTCCTAATTTAATTTTATAGCATTGCAAACGCTCCTTTCAAAACTTCCATGAGCATAAATTTCAACCTGAAAATAACAGATATAAGTGTAAGTAGAAATAAGCTTATGGGTCAATTAATAGGGCTTAGAGTCTGTTCCTGACCCAAGGGCTGGTGTTAAAATGACACTTATATATGTTGCTTTGATATCCACCAACAAAGGATATTTTAAAAAACTATTCAAATGTTGTTTATCTAAAAATGTGTTTATTTTTGCTCATATTCTGCCCTATTTTTGCTTCACAAACTCCAGAGTTTCCATTCAATTTACTCTACAAATTCTTTTCTGGATCCTCATGGGGAGATATAAAATTTTATTGAATTGCCCACATGACATGTACTGAATTTTAATTTTCAGTTTAAACCCACAAGATTCGTATAATTTGTTTCCATACTAGAATTATGCAAACTTCCTTCTTTCACAGCACCCAGACCATGCTGAGGGGAAGATTCACAACGCTCTGCAAGATGCCAAGAGGAAATAAGTCCCCAGTGTTTATTTTGCTACAGTTATTGGATCCCTGCTGGAAATTCAAAACAAATGCAAATATCCAGCACAAGTATATGCAAGGTATTAAAGAATTTAACATTGCATAGCCTCCAGGGTTAAGTGACATAAACACTGAGAAAGTGACGTATTTTGACAAACAATAAGAGGATTAATGTTAGCAAAGGTGGGAATGTGGCCTATTAATCTGCTGCTTGAATGTGCATTGTGTGTATTTGCTGTAGAACTACACACTTAAATCAAGATGATCCTTTTGTGATGCACTTAACAGAACCGACTTCCACAGCAATGAACAGGGGATATTTTGGCTTTTAAAAGTCGATATGCTTAAATAGGCTACAGATGGAACAGGCAGGCATATCGGACTACATGAAAATATGAAACTCACACTGTTCAGAGGAAGGCAGTGGGTGCAAAGGTAGAGGCAAATCAAATATTGCACATTAGCGATAAGTTAATGAGGAATGACCATTCATAGATAGGGAACGGCTGCACAAAATAAAGAATAGCAGGTGAAACAAGCCACCTAGCCTTGGCAGCTGTATCTGCAATATATACAGTTGTATCTTTGGTCAGACATTTAGGTCATAATGAGTATTGATCAGCCTATTATAGTGTATTACCCACTAACTGGATTCTACCCATGTTTAAAGACAGGTTCAGTGCCTTTGTAACTGACAGACGCTAAATTCAGATGTACAGGAGAAAATCGAACTCCCACACATCCAGGCTGAAGCTGTCTGAATTTTGTTTTCTCACCCTTAAATATCATAATGTTTCAAAGCATTTAAGGAAACAAGCCAAAATTACAGGCATGATAAATACATACTAGGCATTACAGAAAATAGTATTGTCTACTTAAATAATTTAGTTTATTCCTAATTAAAGGGATTATGTTTGTAACCATCAAAGGAAGTAATAAGACTCATGCAAACGTGGACTCTGAAGGTTCAAGCAAAATTGCTCATGAAATTATTTTTCTCTGCCGCTCTCTCACTCAGTTTGTATTTTTCAATGCTTCCTGCCATACAGACTTCATTTTTTTCAGAGTTTGTCTAAATGATGGAGTTGTTTCTTGGCATTTGTGTGCTTAGGCGCTTAATTAAAGCAATCCATATTGAATTCTTGTCCAGTCCTCTTGACCAGGCAGGCTCAGGGTCATTGGAATGCCAGATGTTTTAGTGGTGTACAGCCTTGTGCATACTAATCATGGGTGCAATAGTGATTCATCAGCCCCACTGCTGCTCCAGCACATACAACCACTTATGACATGTAATTGGTAGCACCATAAGCAGTGAGGATGCATTAAAACCTACAGACAGTCGCAGCTAAAAATTAATGACTCCTTGGCTTCTTGTAATCCTACCAAATTGGGCTGTAAAGCTACACTAAATAGGTACAATAGGTAAAGTTGCCTTGTTTATATACTTTTTTATACAATGTGAACATTAGCAATCATAGATTGGGAGAAATTCTTGTCCAGAAATAGCAATATGTTAAAAAGTATAAATTAAATGTGAGTCAGAGAGAAAGGAATTGAAAATCCGGCAGATGTTACAGAGGTTTTTGGAAATTAGATACTGTATTAATGGGGTATATTTATTCAATATAACCAAATAAACTGGAAATACTTTTGTTAATTTTTTATACACTTGAGAACTGCTGGACCATATTTTAAAAAAATCAGATATTGATTTACTTGACGATGTAACTTTTTTGGGTGAGTAAACTATGCACCTACAGGATACAATCAGCTGGTGGTCAATTTGAAATTATAATATGCAATCACAGCATTTAATGAGATCAATAAAATAAAAAAATGCGTGTGTACAAAAAATAGAGAAACGTAAACAAAGCAGAAGACTCAGCTATCCAAACAAATAGAATGAAACCCAAGATTCCAGTATATAGAAGACATATATATGGGAATCTACTGGGTAAACAGTTAAAGCCACAGCTATCCCTTTGCTTACATTGCAGGGATCTCTGCTACAGGTCAGGATGATCTGAAGATTTTGTGCATGTAATATGGATAATGGGTGAAAAGGAGAAAAAAAACACATGGATGCTAAAGGTCTGAAATCAAAACAGGTCGTGCAGGAACATTGTCAGTTCCTAAACAGAGCAGAGTTATAGTCACAATTCTACATCCTACACCACTTACACTTTAAAATTATTTATTTATTTATTGATACACAGCATGAAATAGGCTCCTCCTGCCCTTCAAGCCAAGCTTCCCAGCGATCCCCTGATTTAATCCTAGCCTAATCACGGGACAGTTTACAATGGCCAATTAACCTACCAATCTTTGGACTGTGGCAGGAAACTGGAGCACCTGAAAGAAACCCACGTGGTCACAGGGAGAACATAGAAACTGCTTCCTTACAGGCTGCAGCAGGGTTATTCCTAAAGCATAGCATCCAGGTTGGGTGGGAGAGCGTTAAGGCTGTTATGAGAGGGTGTGACGGTCAGAGACTTATTCCTCTGGAAGAGCGTGGAATTATTTAAGATTCTGAAGAGTGAAGGAATAGAAGTAGAGTACCTCAAGGAATAAGTTTTTATGTGCAATTGGCAAGGCAGGGGCTGATCAGGGCTAATCAGCATGGCTTTTTGTGAGGAAAATTCTGCTTCACCGATTTGATTGAGTATTTTTTTGTGAAGATTTAACCAAGAAAACTGATGAAGATGGAGCTACCCAGACGTTGTCTGAATAGACTTTAGGAAGGCATTTCACAAGGTCCTGCTTGGTTGGCTCATCCAGGTGCATGAGGTTGAAGGCAAACTGATTAATTCGATTCAAATTGGTTTGGTAATTGGGGGCAAAGCAAAGTGGTAGAAGTCTGTTTTCCTGATTGGAAGTCTATTGCAAGTGGTGTCATAGGGAATGGTGTTGGGGCCCTTGTAGATTCTGATATATCAACTGCTTAGATGTGAATATTGGTGACACAGAAGTAGGTGGTGCTGTGGATGGTGAAGTTTAAGAAGAATCAGGTGGATGGAGCAATGGTGGATGGAACTTAATCCTGACAAATATGAGGTGATGGATTTTGGGAAATCAAAAAGCCATCTCATGTGTGAAGTGGCAATTCTGGACCAAACTTAATCCTTGAAGAATGCTTGACAGTTGTGGCAGGGCTTGAATGCTATCACCTCTTTAACGTAAAACCAAGCAACGCAGGCAATATCAAGGCTTTGCTCCTGGATGAGCTCAATGCCTTTTATGCTCAGTTTGACCATCAAAACGTGGAGGCACCTTCATGAACTCCCACAGTCCTCAATTACCCTGTGATTTCCATCTCTGAGGCTGACGTGAGAGTATCCTTCAGGAAGATGACGCATGAAAAGCATCCGGCCCAGGCATGGTACCTGGCCAAGTACTAAAGATTTGTGCTGATCAAATGGCCGGAGTTTTCACCAATATCTTTAACCTTTCGCTTTGGCTGTCAGATGTACCCACGAGTTTTAAGCAGGTTTCAATTATCTTGGTGTCCAAGAAGAAAATGGTAAGCTGCCTCAATGACTATAGCTTAGTAGCACACACGTTCACAATGATGAATTGCTTTGAGAGGTTAGTGATGAAACATATCATCTCCTGTCTGAGAAGCGACTTGGATCCATTCCAGTTTGCCTACCAGCACAACAGATTGCAGCAGATGCCATTTCCTTGGCTCTTCACTCAACCCTGTAACATCTAGACAGTAAAGGTGCATACATCAGGATGCTCCTTATTGACGACAGCTCGGCATTCAATACTATCATCCCCTCAAAAATAATCAATATGCTCTAAGACCTTGACCTCAATACTTCCTTGTGCAATTGGATCCTCAATTTCCTCACTTGCAGATGCCAGTCAGTTCAGATTGTCATCAACATCTTCACAATCTCCCTCAGCACAAGTGAACCAAAGGTTGTGTACTTAGCCCCCGCTCTGCTTGCTTTATGATTATGACTGTGTGGATAAGCACAGTTCCAGTGCTATATTTAAATTTGCTAACACCACTGTCATTACCCAAATCAAGGGTGGTGATGAATCAACATATAGGAGGGAGATTAAAAACTCTGGCTAAGTGGTGCTAAACAACAACCTCTCCCTTAATGTCAGCAAGGCCAGGGGGGAGGAAAGCGGAGGTCCATGAACCAGTCTTCATCGGGGGATCAGGGGGTCAGCAACTTAAATTCCTTGGTGTTATCATTTCTTAGGATCTCTCCTGGGCCCAGCATGTAAGTGCCATTATGAAGAAAGCATGGCAGCGCCTCCACTTTCTTAGAAGTTTGTGAAGGCTCAGCATGTCATCTAAAACTTTGACAAACTTCTATAGATGTGTGGTTGACTGATGGAAACATCAATGCCCTTGTATGGGAAAGCCCACAAAAAGTAGTGGGTACAGCCCAATCCATCATCAGTAAAGCACCCCCCCCCCCACCATTGAGCACATCTCTACTGAGTGCTGTTGTAGGAAATCAGGATTTACCATCTATCCTATGCTGTTTTCTCATTGCTGCCAACAGGAAGAAGTTACAGATGGCTTAGGACACATATCACCAGGTTAAGGAACAGTTATGACCCCTCAGCTACCAGGCTCTTTAACCAGAGGGAATGACTTCATTCAACTGCACTTGCTCCATCATTGGAATGTTCTCACTAAGCTAGACTTACGCTCAAGGACTCTTCTTCTCATATTCTTGATATTTATTGCTTATTTATTTATCATTATTATTATTATTTCTTTTTGCATTTGCACAATTTGTCATTTCCTTTTTTTGCACATCGGTTGTCCGCCCTGTCTGGTATGGTCTTTCATTGATTCTATTGTGTTTCTTGTATTTACTGTGATTGCGCACAAGAAAATGAATCTCAGGGTTGTATATGGTGACAAATATGTACTACAATAATAAGCTTACTTTGAACTTTGAAGTACATGTATAGTAAATAACGGTGTTGGAGAATGCTGTTGAACAGTGGTAATGTGAATTTCAGGTCCATTGCTCTGGAAGTGGCAATGCAGATAGATGGAGTGGTAACGAATATGGCACACTTCTGTTCATAGTTTGCGGCATAGAATATTAAAATTAGGCCATTATCTTGTGGATTTAGAAAACACTGGGTGAATTATACTTGGAGTATTTCTGGTTGCTGTATTATAGGAAGGATGGAGAGTGGTCATAGGAGGTTCACCAGGATGTTGCCTGGTTGGACGGCTTTAGTTATGCAGAGAGGTTGGATTGGCAATGTTTCCCTGGAACATCACGATCACCTGGCATAGATAGGGTAGAAAGTAATTTTTTTCCCCTGTGGTATGAATATGAAAAGCAAGAGCATAGATCAAGTGTGAGAGGAGGGGAAAGTTTTTATTTTTTTGGTTGATGAATGGTGACTGACAAATGAAACTCACTGCCAAAGGTGATGGTGGAGCCAGATATAATCATTACATTTAAAAGATATTCAGACGAACAGAAGGATGAAGAACGCCATTGATCTAGAGTGGACAAATGGGATTAGTTCTGGACAAAAAGGGTTGGCATAGGTGTGGTGTGCTAAAGAGTCTGGTTCTGTGCTGTACAATTCCATGACTCATGGGAAGGAAGGAATACAGGGAAAAAGCAGGAGATTAGGGCTGAGAGGGAAATGGATCAGACATGATGAAATGGAGGAGCAGACACAATGGATCAACTTCTGCTCCTATGTCTTATGGTTTTACGGACTGAAACAGCAGATAATCCAGTGCTAGGGGAGCACTCAGAGGGAATAAATTTTACAGTCCTCCCATATAGTTCCTTGACCCATGTGATACCAAAACTTTTATTTTGATGATAACGAAAGGAACTTCAAAGGCATTCTTTTATTTAACTAAAAGATTTATGTTCATCCACATTGACATTCTGTCTTAACCATCTTAAATGGAAAATTTTTGTTCCTGTTCAAGCTTTCTAAAAAGCTTTACCATTCTTCCTTGAAATAAACAGAAGAGGGATGCGTATTAAACGCATTTGCACTGTAGCTCTAATTCATTCCATTAGGTCACCTCATGTAATTGTTCCAGGTGCCATCATAACAAAGACACTTTTCAAGCAGATCAATTGCATCCATTTCCAGAGATATAGTTTTATTTAATTTAACTGGTACAATGTAACCTACTTATCATAAACACAAGAGATTCTGCAAATGCTGGATATCCTGAGCAACACACTAAATGCTGATGGAACTCAGCAAGTTAGGTAGCATTTATGGAGAGGAGTAAACAGTCACTCTTTCAGGCCAAGACCCTACAATGGCCCAAAACGTTGACTACTTATTCCCTCCATAGACTCTTCCTAACTTACAGAGCACTTAGTTTACACTGCTTATCATCAGGACTGTTTGTCTCAGTCTACTTGTCCAAATCATCAAGCTAACTCATTTTCATTTCTTCACATTTTATTTGGTTTTATGGCACACCACCATGATTATGACCAGTTGAGCTGATTGGCCAGACAACAGTCTGCAAGTTTCATGGAGATCCTGGGTCTGAAAGCTTAATAAATATCACAGTGATTACTTCATAAAGTTTTAGAGAGACTACAGGTCCCAACACTTTGAACAATCTGCTGTTAACTTCGTGCACAAAATTATATCAAGACCGGGTTTAATTCTAAGGGATTCTGAAAATGGATGAGTGAATTAATACCCACCAGAATACAAGAAAACAGGAGCAGGAGTAGGCCACAAGCTTCCATAGGCCTACCACATCATATAATATGACCATGGCTAATTTATGCTGGCCTCAAATCCTCAATAATATTTTATAGAATTCATTCAACACCGAGGAAGTCCATTTCCAGAAAGTGCTGGAATGTTCAGGAATATACCACTGAGGCCCAAGATATTGCCCAGTGGCTGATTGTGTGCCAATATCTGCAGTTTCTCCTTAGCAGCACTAATTCATAGCTTACAGCAACAATTAACAGATGCTAAGGGCATGTTGCATTTTAACGTTACCAGCCTTCGATAAGAAGTAGAATATGATTCTTAATTGTGTATTGCAACAATTTTCATGTTTCTGTAAGCTGAGTAGTTGTGCATCTGATTAAAATTAAACATCAATAGTCAGGTGAATAAGTTATCTGATATCTAAATTATGCTTCAAAAATGTTTTACAAATAAGTCAATTTATGGGGGTTTAAACACTTTCAGGATTGAAAGATGTTTAATTTGCAACAAAAGATTTGAATTGTTTTCACTATGGAATATTTTCCCAATACAGATGAAATGCTATTCCAGCAAGTACTTTTGTACCTGGAAAGCAAATGGCATCAATTGACAATTTCCAATGGAAAATAAAGTATAATACAAGTCATAAATTTCTAGATGTCAGTATTGTTACAATTAGTTCCTTAGCATTTATATTCATACAGAGCATTCATATTCCAGCACTAAGCCACAACAGAACTAATACACATCATACTAAAATATGACTCCAAACTACTACTCAACTAAATTTAAAAGGCCCTTTTCATGATACGGCTGCTATTAATTGTTTACCCAATTTCAGCCACACAGAATTGCCTGTCAACTGTTCTGGCACCATGAATGCACCCCACAATAGAAATAGGGGAGGATTCTTCAGTATCAGCTGCTTCTGAGTAACACAGAACCACTTAGAGCAGAAGTAGTTCAATGATATAAAGGGGGGGGGGGACAGCAAACACACCTGAAGTATTTCATATACGTACAAAATGCTGGAGGATCTCAGCAGGTCAGACAGTATCTTTGGAGAGAAAAAATTCCTGATGAACGGTTTTGGTGCAAAATGTTTATGCCTCTCCATTGATGCTGCCCAACCTGCTGAGCTCCTCCAGCATTTTGTGTGTGTTACACTGGATTGCCAGCATCAGTGGAATCACTTTTGTTTATCAAGTACTTCATATTAAACTTCAGTACAAGTAGAGTCATTGCTCATGTGAATAGATCTGGCTCCTACCTAACTTGTAAATTCCTTCTCATCCTTATTGAAACTTTCGTGCAAGCCTTCTTTACATCTTGTTTTCTTAACATCACACCCCAGCTTCTTTGATGCTCCTTAGTTTATTCCATATTTGAATTTTATTTGCGGGAGCTCTTTTTTTTTGATAGCGCTGTCAGCATTACATCTTGACAGATTGAATATCTTCACAACGTATGGTCGGAATAAACTGGTGAATCTGAATGTTATAGAAGCCACGCCATTCAGAATTCATTCAAACATTGGAAAGGGTGCTGGGTTGGGGGAAGGTGGCTGGAGAAGGGACTCTTAATGCATGTACCTAATTAGTCCTGGGGCTCCATTATGCTGAATAAAGCTGACCAATAATCTAAAAGGAACCAGGTTCAGACCTAGTTCTCTGCAGGCCATTGGTCAACTCAGTAGGGTTCAATTGCTGACCTCCTAACACAACATTGAGTCCTGAGGTGGAGCAGTAGCACGTTTTGAAGAGGTGGGGGGCTCACAAGTGGCCCATCAGCTTCACGACAGTGCTGGCTACCCCATCCTCCACACAATGTTAATCAAGAATCTTCCATGCATCTCAAATACTCATCATGGAGGCCATTCAGCCTATCATGTCTCTACTGGGGGCTATCATAACTCATCCATTAACTCAGGTTTCCCAATGGATCCCTACCATTAACTGAAGGGTCCAGTTTTGGAACCACTACATTAACTTCATTCCCCACTTATTTTGCCATGCTGTATTCTTTCTCATGTGCCATTAATACCATACTGATTCTTTTGCCAACATCTACAGAACATTTCAAAACACATCACTTCTCTTCCTCCCCTTCATTCTCTTCCTTCCCCTTTCCTCACTCTCTTCCCCTTTTTTCTCCACCTGCTGATCTTCTTCATCTTAGCGCTGAAGAACAAAAGCTCTGCTCTTGACAGGGCAAAGCTAGTTCGCACATAATAGGTGGGGAAATACAAGGCCATCCTCTGAGGGTTCAGTTGATGGAATTAAATTTAAAGGATCTTGGTAAAATTCTTCACTAATGTCTTTGTGGCTATAGCTACTGTTACAATTGGTATCTCTGGCATAGCTGGGAATCTGGTCTGGGATAAGGAGCTATGAATGGTGGGGAGAGTCACTGTTCCTCAATTACTTTCCGTTGAAGTAGTGCATGTCTCAAATATGACTGGCACATCAGAGTAGATGTGCCATGTGAACTTACTAGATGACTGGCATTGAGATATTAAACGTAAGGATTATTTTTTTCAGTCATTCATAATCTGCATATTATGTTAGTGTTAGACTATGGCTCATGAAGAGTTCTGAGCTTTCATTTGGGATCTAAAGTGGGACATTGCCTTCTGAGGAAAAGACATATATACCAAACTCTTGACGTATTCTGGACTCCACTTGAGAATATACATTTTTGCCTGAGATCCCTGTTTGGGAGATTTTCAGATATCAAGCTCAGCAATGGATATGCACTTAATACAGGGAAGTGGCACTGAGAATAAAAGATCAGACATATTGATTAACATGCACAAAATACTAAGGAACTCAGCAAGTTAGGCAGTTTCTATTGAAGGGGTAAACACTTGACATTTCAGGTTGAGGCCCTTAATCAGGTTTGGAAAGAAAGGGGTCAGAAACCAGAAATAAAAGGTTGAGGAAGGGGAAGGAGAGCAAGCTAGCAAGTGAAACTAGGTGAAGGGGAAGATGGGTGGGTGGGGGAGGACGGATGAAGTAAAAAACTGGGAGATGGTAGGTGTAAAAGAGATAACAGGAACGTACAGTGAATCAAGGAAGAAAGGGAAGGAGGATGGGAACCAGACAGCGGTGATGTGCAGGTGTGGTCTTTTTGAATAGCAGTGCAGATGCATGATCATGAAGGGGCTACTTTTGTTTCTACTGTTTATGTTCATCATACTAAAAACAGATGTTTTCCCTTATTCTTGAATAGTCAGTATCACAATTCTCCTTATTAATTTGTCAGCTGCAGAAATGTGTGATTTCTATCTGTCACTATCAAATGGAATGATCCAGAGATTAAGAAATTCAGGCTGGCAGTGACTTTCACCTTCAGAGGCATCCAGGCTACACTAGTCACTACTGGTTTTGAAAAGCTTTGCCTTCACATATGTTGGTTCTTGGAAAACAGGAGAGAGAAGGGAAAAGAGACCACGGAAAAATCTTGAGACGCAGGCCCTTCTGGTCAGAGTTCCATCGTCTCTTCTTTCCTTGCATTTGGATCCCTCTCCTGCTCCTAGCCTTGCTGGTGAGCCAGTGAAGTGAGTGGGGACAGATGGCACATTTTTCATGGAACAGTGTCGAGGAGACATCGGATTGCTTGGAGGGAGAGTGAGTTTAAAAGAAGTGAGCAGGCCAGTCGACACATTTTGCACTCCACTGTGCTGTGGATACATTGAATTATGCATAATTAGCCACTTGGCAAGAACCAATTAAAAAAAAGTTAGGTTTAAGTGGAGCAGCCATTGTGTGAGTGGGCCAGTGTCTCAGTGGCGAGTTGAGGATTTGGTTCATTGAGACTTCGGCAAAGAGAAGGATAGGCCGTAGGTATATGAATTTTTTTCATTATTTAATCTTTCTTTATTTCTTATTGCATATTTAGAGCAGTGGAAGTGCCAGACAGGATAGTGGGATGTGGGAAGGTAGGGAGCCCTCCAGTGTCTCTGATGACAACACCTGCAAGAAGTGCATCCAGCTACAGTTTCTAACAGACTGTGTTAAGGAGTTGGAGCTGGAACTAGATGAACCCCAGATCATTCTGGAGGCTGAAGGGTTGATAGACAAGACATACAAGGAGGTAGTTACACCCAAGGTGCGGGACACAGGTAACTGGCTGACCATCAGAAGGGAAAAGGTGAATAGGTAGCCAGTGCAGATTACCCCTGTGGCTGTTCCACTCAGCAACAGGTATACCACTTTGGATACTATTGGGGTGGGAGGGATGACATTGCAGAGGAAAGCCGCAGCGGTCAGGTCTCTGGTTCTGAGTCTGGCGCTGAGGCTCAGAGGGAAGCTATGAGAAGAGATGAGCTGCAGCGATAGGGGAATCATTGGTTAAGGGATCAGAAAGGAAGTTCCACGGGCAAGAATGAGATTCCTGGGTGGTTTGTTACATTCTAAGTGCCAGGGTAAGGGACATCTTGGATCAGTTCTACAACATTCTTCAGTGGGAGGGTAAGCAGCTAGAGGTCATGGTCCACATTGGTACCAATAACATGAGTAGGATGGGTGATAAGGTCCAGCAAAGTGAGTTCAGGGAGTTAGGTGCTAAGTTAAAGCACAGGACATCCAGGGTTGTGATCTCAGGATTGCTACCCATGCTACATGCCAGTGAAGCCAGAGACAGGAAGATCATACAGTTTAACAAGTGGCTAGTGAGTTGGTGTAGAAGCGAGGGCTTCAGATTTTTGGATTATTGGATTCTCTTCCATGGAAGATGTGACCTGTACAGAAGGGATTGAAATTGAAGGGATCTAATATCCTACTGGGATCATTTGCTGGTGCTGCACGGGGTGGTGGGGTGAGGTGGCTTAAACTAGAGCAGCAGGGGAATGGGAACCAGGGTGCCAGAACAGATAGTGGAGTGGTTGTGGAGAAAGATGTTGCTAAGACTTCAGACAAAATTAGGAATTGAAAAGTTGAGCATGGTGGGACTAATGTTCTGAGTTGGGTATACTTCAATACAAGGAATACACAGGCAAAGTGGGTAAGCCCAGGGCATGGATGAGCACTTTGAATTATGAAATTGTAGCTATTGGTGAGACAGAGTTGTGGGGGTTGGGGTAGTTGGCAGCTCAGTGTTCTAGGGTTCTATTGTTTTAGATGTGATAGAGCAGGAGGGATTAATGGGGGATGGGTGGCACCATTAGTCAGAGAAAATGTCATGGCAGTTCTCAGTCAGGACGAACTGGACAGCTGGTCTAGTGAGGCATTATGAGTAGAACTGAGGAATAAAAATGGTATGACCATGTTAATAAGACTATATTATAGACCATCCAACAATCCATGGGATTTAGAGGAGCAAATAGTAGGTTTATTTTTTAACTTTCTACATATTGACCAGGACTCCCATATTGTAAAAGAGCTGGATAGGAAAGAGTTTGTCAAACATGTTCAGGAAAGTTTCCTTAATCGGTACGTAGAAGTCCCAACTAGAGAGAGTGCGATACTACATCTCCTATTAGGGAATGAGACAGAACAGGTGACAGAAGTTTGTGTAGGGGAACACTTTGCACCTAGTGATCATAATGGCATTAGCTTCAGGGTAATTATGGAAAAGAATAGGTCTCATCCTCAGGCTGAGCTTCTAAATTGAAGAAAGGCCAATTTTGATGATATCAGAAAGGACTTGGCAAAAGTGGCGTGGGACCGGTTTATAAGTGAGAGGCTTTCAAAAGTAAAATTTTGACAGTACAGAGTTTGTATGCTCCTGTCAATATAAAAGGGTAAGATTAACAAGTTTATGGAATTTTGGTTTACAAGCAACATTGAGGCCCTGGTTAAGGAAACGAAGGAGGTGCATAGCAGGTATAGGCAGGTAAGAACAAATGAGGTGCTTGAGATGTCTAAGAAAGAATGAACACTTAAGAAGGAAATCAGGAGGGCTAAAAGAAGGCATGAGGTTACTCTGGCAGACAAGGTGAAGGACAAATCCTCAGGACTTCTAAAGATAAATTAAGAGCAAAAGGATAGCAAAGGACAAAAACACGAGGAAATCTGCAGATTCTGGAAATTCAAGCAACACACATAAAAAAATGCTGGTGAACACAGCAGGCCAGGCAGCATCTATAGGAAGAGGTACAGTTGATGTTTCGGGCCGAGACCCTTCGTCAGGAATAGAGGTAGTAAGACATTTGAAAGTGGGAGGGGGAGGGGGAGTTCCGTAATGATAGGAGAAGACAGGAGGGGGAGGTCGTGAATAGACATATCAGAATGGGAATGGGACACGGAATTAAAATGTGTGGCCACTGGGAGATCCTGCTTTCTCTGGTGGACAGAGCGTAGGTGTTCAGCAAAATGGTCTCCCTGCCTGCGTCAGGTCTTGCTAATATATAGAAGGCTGCATCGGGAGCACCGGACGCAGTTTATCACTCCAGCTGACTCACAGGTGAAGCCTCACCTGGAAGGACTGTCTGGGGCCCTGAATAGTGGTGAGGGAGGAAGTGTAAGGGCATGTGTAGCACTTGTTCTGCTTACAAGGATAAGTACCGGGAGGGAGATCAGTGGGAAAGGATGGGGGGAACGAATGGACAAGGGAGTCGCGTAGGAAGCAACCTCTGCGGAAAGCCGGGGGGGGGAGGGAAAGATGTGCTTAGTGGTGGAATCCCGTTGGAGGTGATACTTCGTACCCCATCCCTTACTTATTTTATTATTTTTTTTTCTCTCTCTCTCTTTTTTCTTCCTCTGTCCCTCTCACTATACTCCTTGCCCATCCTCTGGGCTCCCCTCCCCCTTTCTTTCTCCCTAGGCCTCCCATCCCATGATCCTCTCCTTTCTCCAGCCTCGTATCCCTTTTGCCAAACAACTTTCCAGCTCTTGGCTCCATCCCTCCCCCTCCTGTCTTCTCCTTTCACTTCAGATCTCCCCCTCCCCCTCCCACTTTCAAATCTATTACTATCTCTTCTTTAGGCCTTATGAAGGGTCTCGGCCAGAAACGTCGACTGTACCTCTTCCTACAGATGCTGCCTGGCCTGCTGCGTTCACCAGCATTTTTTATGTGTATTGAGCAAAGGACAAAATTGGTCCTCTGGAAGATTAGAGAGGTAATCTATATATCGAGCCAAAAGAGATGGGAGAGGTCTTTAATGGATTTTTTGCATCTGTATTTACTTGGGAGATGGATATGACCTATAGATATGAGGCCATACAGCAGTGAGGTAATGGACCACAGATTACAAAGGAGAAGGAGCTTGCTGTCTTGAGGCAAGTTAGGGTGGATAAATCCCCAGGACCTAACAATGTGTTCCCTCAAACCCTGTGGGAGGCTCAGGCAGAAACTGCAGAAGCCCTAGAAGAGATACTTAAAACACCTTTAGCCACTGGTGAGGATTGGAGGATAGCTAATATTGTTCAGTTGTTTAAGAAATAAGCCAGGAAATTATAGGTCAGTAAGCCTGAAAGCAATAATGGGAAAGTTATTGGAAGTTATTTGAAGGGACTGGATATATAAGTATTTGGATAGACAGGGTCTGATTAGGGATAGTCAACATGGCTTTGTGACTGCTGAGTTGTGTCTAACCAATCTTATAGAGTTTTTTGAGGAAGTTACAAGGAAAGTTGATGAAGGCAAGGCATGGACTTTAGCAAGGCATGGACTTTAGCAAAGCCTTTGACAAGGTCCTGCATTGCAAGATAGTCAAGAAGGTTCAGGCGCCTGGCATTCAAGATGAGATAGTAAACTGGATTAGACATTAGCTTCACAGCGCAAGCCAGAAGGTGGTTGTAGATGGTTACCTCTCTGACTAGAGGCATCTGACTCTGTGACTGCAGGGGTTGGTGCTGGGATAATTATTGTTTGTCATCTATATTAATAATCTGGATGATAATGTGATAAACTGGATCAACAGTTATGCAGATGACACCAGGTTTGCAGGTGTAGGGGACAGTGAGGAAGACTATCAAGGTTTGCATTGGATTTGGACCAGCTAGTGAAATGGGCTGAAGGTGGCAGATGGAAATTAATGCAGACAAGTTTGAGATTTTGCACTGTGGGAGGATCAGAGAGCGTCTTACAGAGAGCGGTAGAGCACTGAGGAGTGTGGTAGAACAGAGAGATCTGGGAATATAGATTCATAATTCCTGGAAAGTGGCATCACAAGTTGATATGGTCATAAAGAAAGCCTTAGGAACATTGGCCTTTATTAATCAATGTATTGTGTACAGGAGTTGGGATGTTATGTTAAAATTATCTAAGATATTATGTTAGTGACCATGGTGAGGCCAAATTTGGAGTGTTGTGTTCAGTTTTGGTCACCTATCTAAATTGTAAATAAGATTGAAAGAAGACAGAGAAAATTTACTTAGATGTCGCCAGGACTTGAGGACCTGAGTTATTGGGAAAGGTTGAATCAGTTAGGATTTTATTCCCTAGAATGTAGAAGATTGAGGGGAGATTTGATAGAGGTATACAAAATTATGAGAGGTTTAGATAGGGTAAATGCAAGCAAGCTTTTCCACTGAGGTTGGGTGAGACTGGAACTGATGATCAAGGGTTAATGGCAAAGGTGAAATGTTGAAGATCTTCTTCACTCAGAGGGTCGTGAGAGCGTGGAACAAGCAGCCAGTACAAGTGATGGATGCAGGGCCAGTTTGAACATTTAAGAGATACTTGGGTAGGTACATGGATGGGAGGGGTAGGGAGGGCTATGGTCCAGGTTCAGTTCAATGGGACTAGACACATTAGTGGCTCAGCATGGACTAGATGGACTGAAAGGCCTGTTTCTATGCTGTAGTGTTTTACGTCTTTATCAACACTTGAGCTGTTTCAATCGGTTTAGTAACCTATTCATGGATGCAATTATTAAGTCATATATTGTGTATTTACTAATATTCTATAGGTGTCTGTAAATGCAAGGGCTGGGCCTCTAAGCCATGGTAGTGCCTAGTGGGTGTCGAGCACTGGGGCTGCCCTAGTGGTGATCACGGTGGGCTGGAAAGTCTGGAATATTTACATACGTAGTCTGCGTCATTGTATTTTCATTTATAGTCTAAACGTGTTTGTATATGCGAAGACTGCGTCTCAAAGCCACGTGTTGCCAAGAAGGCATAGGGATGTTGGGGTGGGTCGACAGAAAAGATTGGTGGGTTGGGGAGTTCTGGACTATATACATGCATATTCTGCGTTGCTGTATTTTACTGGTACTTATATGGGTTTGTTGACTTTTATGTGCAAGGGCTGTGCATCAAGCTGTGATGTCATGGTACGGGGGGGCGGTTGGTGAGGGTACTTCGGGACTCTTTTATTTCGTGAATGTGTTCTTGTGTGTGACATTGATAATGTGTTCTAGCATCTTGACCTTGTAGTAACGCTGTTTCATTTGGCTGTATTCATGAGTATGGCAAATGACAATTAAACTTGAATTGAATTGAAATCTGAATTGTGAGTTTTAATGATTAAAATTTAAATAAGAAACATTACTTACACAATGCATGTTTACACGAATTTAGTAATTAACAAAATTAATTTCTTGATTATTACTGAAAGCTTATGTTTCCCATGCAACAATCAAAGCTGTATTTGCAGCAAGCAATGGAAAATAACGAGCAAAATACGAAGACTAAGAGGAAGATAGGGCAAGAAATGCTTGACCACAAACATCTTCAAACTGAAATAGTGAATGGTGGTAATCCAATTTGGAAGAGATAACAGTCTCTTCTTTCTGTCCTTTCCTGGACAAACCCCTTACTGGAGTGTCAACCCTAATCCCCCGGAGGTCAGAGAGAGACCCTCTAGATAATGTATCACTGAATTGGCTGCATGGATTTCTACCAAATACATTGGCCTCTTAGAATTGATTTTCAACCAGCCTTATTGGTCCCTAATGTAATTACACTACCAATGAGTCACTTACTTCAACTGATACGTTTACACACTGGCGTTCAAGGGAGATCAGAGTTTAATGCCATTTACTTGGCACATTGGCTCCGACTTTAATTCAGAATGTTTTTTTCTAGTTGGTGGTTTTCTGTGATTGTGTTGCAGAGAATCTATTTCCCTCCAAAGTAGGAATCAATTTGCCTGTATTATATGTATAATTATATTAGCAAGCAATCAGATGTCGGATGTGGTAAGCAGAACTCGACCTTACATATCTATTTCTGGTTCCATTTTTTTCCTCCCAATTAAAAGCTCTCAATTTATCATGCAGTGTATCTACTGACTTCGAGTCTGCAATTCCCTAATAAGAGCCACAAAATTGTTCTTCATTTAGAACCGCTCTCTTTACTTTAACTGGAAATCAATTCTGCAAGTTTAGCAAATGGTTAATTACTTCTTGAAGCGGATTGATCCACCTTTGATCACTATAAACTGTGTTGTATCATTAGTCTTTCTCATCTGATTGCTACACAGAGAAACAAACTATAGTCAGCGTTTCCTCTCTTTACTGCAAATTTATTTGACTGATACACTTTCTCTCACTATTTTAAATGCCTTTTAAGTGCTGTCCTTTCATTGCAAACATTGGGACAGGTGCCTATCTCTAACATATAGCAAAAGTGAACAAAATATTTAAAAATAGGATCTAGGGAAATGAATTAATTAATTTGTTTAATAAGGAATTGTGGTAAAGCTACTCCCTCCACTGACATGATAATCAACACTTAGAGCTTGGCAATGATCCTAGCAGCTTGAGTAATATGAGACAACCATTTTAGTAAATTGCACTGATAACTTATAGCAATTTGGTCAATAGTGACGGACCTGCAGTTTGCATACATTTATATGCAATGGAGGTCGGTGACCAGTGGTGTTCTGCAGGGATCTGTTCTGGGACTCCTCCTCTTTGTGATTTTTATAAATGACCTGGATGAGAAAGTAGAAGGGTGGGTCAGTAAGTCCGCTTATGACACAAAAGTTGGGGGGGGTGGGGTTGTATGTAGTCTGGAGGGTTGTCAGAGGTTACAGTGGGACATCGATAGGAGAAAAAACTGGGTTGAGAAGTGGCAGATGGAATTCAACCCAGATAAGTGTGAAGTGGTTCATTTTGGTAGGTCAAATTTGAAGACAGTGTATGACATTAATGGTAAGTCTCTTGGCAGCATGGAGGACTAGCAAGATCTTGGGGTCCATGCCCATAGGACGCTCAAAGCTACTGTGCAGGTTGACAGTGTTGTTAAGAAGGTGTATGATGTGTTGGCCTTCATCAACCGTGGGATTGAGTTCAAGAGCCGTGAGGCATTGTTACAGTTATATAAGACCTTAGTTAGACTCCACTTGGAGTATTGTGTTCAGTTCTGGTCACCTCACTACAGGAAGGATGTGGATACTGAAGAGCAAATGCAGAGGAGATTTATAAGGATGTTGCCTGGATTGAAGAGCATATTTTCTGAGAATAGGTTGAGGAACTTGGCCTTTCCTCCTTGGAGCAACGGAGGATGAGAGGTGACCTGATAGAGGTGTATAAGGTGATGAGAGGCATTGACTGTGTGGATAGCCAGAGGCTTTTTTCCAGGGCTGAAATGGCTAACACAAGGGGGCATAGTTTTCAGGTGCTTGGAGTTAGGTACGGGGGGAGGTCAGAGGTAAGTTTTTCACACAGAGAGTGGTGGGTGTGTGGAATACACTGCCAGTGATGGTGGTCAAGGCGGATACAATAGGGACTTTTAAGAGACTCTTAGATAGGTACATGGGGCTTAGAAAATAGAGGGTTATGTGGTAGGGAACTTCTATGCAGTTTCTAGAATGGGTAACATGCTCGGCACAACATTGTGGGCTGAAGGGCCTGTAATGTGCTGTAGATTTCTATGTTACATGTTCTATATTCTATACCCTCCGAATTGTGCTCCAGCACTTCTGCTATATTATGCAATGTACCATTTTGATGGTTATTGTAGTTCTTGAGCTGCAGTATGTCATTGCAACTGGAAAGCCTACCATGAACTGATGTATTCTTGATGTGGAAGTGTAGTTGTCATGTTTCAAGTTAAGGATAGCGAGGCAAAGTACACATTAAACAAATAGATATATAACACAAACTGTGCTTAAAGTAGTCCACAGCTGAGGAATAGACTAAATTGTCTTAATATTTATGAATGCACTATTGTTGATGGGTGTGGGTATTGCATTGCAGAATATTTTTCACAGGTAAAGTCAAAAGGATTATGCCTAGAAAATACCAGGATTTATTCAGAATAGACCATAAGTAGACTTACATTGCCAGAAAAGCTGTTCAAATAAAGTATTTAATGGCTTTAAAAGCTATACGTTTTTACAAAAGACAGTGGACAAATTTCCATGGGAAAAGTAATTCATAGCTTGAAGGCAAAGTGGTAGCCTCAGTAACTTCTAGTGAAATAGACTTGAATTTGTGAAAAGGAAATTCAACTTCGGATGTAATATTCACAATTTTTCAATCCATGCAACTTGGAATATTCTCTCAAGTCTGGTAGCACTGACAATTCTGATTTGCAAGAGTTAAGAGTAAGTGTGATCAATAGTTTAAAAGACGGTTACTGGAAACAGCAAAGCAACATTCATAAAGATATTTGAAATAGCAGGATGAGGTCATATGGGATTTTGTAGTTTTTCCATTCCATAAGATCATGTCTGATCTCACAACCATTTACCACCGTATCAACATATAAAACATAAGAAGTAGGAGCAGTAGTAGGCCATTACCACTTCAATCCTGCACAGCACTCAACAAGGTTATGGCTGGACTTCTACCATTCCATCAACACCATTTTTCTCTCCTTTCCCCATATCCCTTGATTCTTCAGTTTTCATCTGACCCAGAAATATATTAATCTGTTCTGAATGCAAACTGTGAGTGCTCAAATTTCACTTTTCTTAATGAATTTTCTCTTTATTCAGTCCAAAATAGCCTGGGCCTTATTCTGAGACTGACCTCTTGTTCTAGCCTCCTTATTCAGGGGGAATAACTTCCTTGGGTCTGATCTGTTGAGCATGAAAACTGTTGTATATTTCATTGAGGTAATTTCTCATTCTTTTCAAAATCTAGAACACAAATACCCATTTATCCAATCTCTCAGGACAGGCCAAGCATCCCAGGAATTAATCTTAATCTTCACTGAATTCTCTGAATGAAAGGAAGAGACCAAATTGTACATAAAACTCCAGCAGTGGTGTCACTAAGGCCCTATGCAATTATTAAGTGCACTTGCTTACTCCTACAGTTGAATCCTCTTACAATAGATGTCAACTTATCACTTCCCTTCCCAACTACGTGATGAACCTCCACAATAGATTGCATCAACTTGCATACAAAGATACCCACGTCCCTTTGAATAACCTTTCTCATTCCCTCAGCATTAAAAAAGTACTCTTTCTTTTGCCCCTGTTGGAATGAGGAATCTCAATTTTTTACATTGCGTTGCATTTGCCATGTTCTTGTCACAAAGCCTTTGAAGCCTCTTGACATCAAGGTCACAATTCGCATTTTTACCCCGTCTTGTGCCATCTGCAAACTTGGAAATGGCACATTTGATTCCCTCAACCAAATCACTGATTATAAATTGGGAATACTTGGGGACTAAGCACCAATCCCTTCAGCACCTAAGAGTTGCAACTTGCCAGCTGAGAAAAGCCTGTCCATTGCTCCTTCTGTTTGAACACTAAATTACTGATTTCTATACAAGGACATCCAAATCTCTCTGAACACTGGCATTTAATAATTGCTTTCCATTTTTAAAAGAAAATCTGTTTTTCTCTTTCTGTCAAAGTAAATCTCTTCTCCCTAACTTGATCCTCTTACAACCACATCTCTGTAATGACTATCAATTCAAACCCATTTATCTCAATTTGTGCCATTAATTCATCTATCTTGTTACAAATGCATCTTGCATTGAGATAAAGTGCCTTTAATTTTGACCTTTTACCATTTTTGCTTGCTTGGACTCTTTTTGCTGATACAATCCTATCATCAAACTCTTTCCCTTGCCAATATAATCTTTAGATAATGTTCTTCCGTAACTTTAAGATTTCTAAATTTTCCTCACCTGAATACATCCTTTCTATAAGTGTTTCTTAACTTGAGGGAAATGGTATACAAATATATCAGTCTATCCACTGCAGCATATTGAGATTTATAAGTAATGTTGCATGAAGGATTTAGAGAACAAATTACTTCTTAAGCTTCAGCTTGGGCATCCCATCCATCGAGCTTTGTCCTACACCAGGAGGACCTGTTAGAATTTTGCAGGGTTCAGTGAAATCTTCTCTCATTCTTTTAAACTCTAATGGCTGCAAGGTCAATCGATGTCATGTTCCTGTCAGCCCAGGAATCAGTCTGATGAAGATTTGTTGAAATTCCTCCATGGCAAGAACACCCCACCTCAAATAAGTCACCAGAACTCAACATGTACTCAACATGTGATCTTACTGAGACCCTGAACAATTGCAGTAAGATAACCCTATACCTCCACTTAAATCATCAGCATAGTCTTTTTAGTAACCAACAGGAACTTTGGCAACTTATGCACAAGGACTTCTGGATCTCATTGGACCTCTCCTTTTCCCACATAGTATTCAGATGATAATCAATCTTCCTCTATTATTGATGCCAAATTGAATAATGTCACATTTATCCACATTATGCTATTCCTGTTATGTATCTGGTCACTCCCACAAATTAATCTAAAACCTCTTTGCTTCCTCCAAGGCCCACACTCCCAGCTTTTAATGATCCACAGACTTTGAGATATCACATTTAAATCTGTCCTACAAGTCAATAATATATAGGTGAAACGCTGGGGTCCCAATGCTAATCCCAGAAATGCTCTACTCATTATTGCTTGCCATCAAGACCATCTTTATTCCATACCCTATGTCAACCAGTTCACTGCCAACATCTGCACTTTATCATGCTTCAATTTTGTAGGCCTGGGCTTAAATTTTGCACCCTAAACTCATTCCTGTATTGAGTATCATCTCCTTTAAAACCACTCGCTCCCTCCAGATCAAAACTGTGACAGTGGAGGATTGTATGGGCCTCAACATCATCCCTGTCTTGTGGTATGGTCCTGGCTTCAGTCCTACTCAGACCCCCTTCACCTTTTCCTAGTACTTTTCTGCTTTGTGCAGTCATACCAGAACCTTGCTGCCAATTTCCATCTTGTTCGCATTTTCTTCAGGTCCATATGAGATTCATCCTATCTCTTGACTTCTCTATCTCTTTCTCAGATGATAGGTTAATGACCAACATCCATTACAAGCCCACTGATTCTCACAAATATCTTGATTAACATCTTCTTCTTCCTTGCTTTCATCCTGATATTTTTCAGGTCTCTAACATATTAGATTAAATTAGATTAGACTATGAGGACACGGAGTCCCCTTTTATTGTCATTTAGTAATGCATGCATTAAGAAATGATACAATGTTCCTCCAGTATGATATCACAGAAACACAAGACAAACCAAGACTAAAAAAACTGACAAAAACCACATAATTATAACATATAGTTACAACCGTGCAAAGCAATACCATAATTTGACAAAGAACAGACCATGGGCATGGTAAAAAAAAGGTCTCAAGGTCTCCTGTAAGTCCCATCATCTAACACAGACGATAGAAGTAAGAAAAACTCTCCCTGCCATGAACCTCCAGTGACGCAAACTTGCCGATGCAGCACCCTGGAAGCACCCGACCACAGCCAACTCTTGAGTCCGTCCGAAAACTTCGAGCCTCCGACCAGCCCTCCGACACCGAGCACCGAGAACCATTTCTGCCGAGCGCTTCGACCCCGGCCCTGGCAACAGGCAATAGGCAAAGCCAAGGATTTGGGGCCTTCCCCTCTGGAGATTCTCGATCGCTCAGTAGCAGCGGCAGCGAAACAGGCATTTCAGAAGTTTCTCCAGATGTTCCTCCATGCTTCTCACGTCTGTCTCCATCAAATCAGGATTGTGCACGGTACCTACTTAACAAACACCAATATCATTTCGGAGCAGCTGTGCGTGCTGCGTCGCGCTGCCATCTTCTCCTCCCCTCCTTAATGATGTCACTTTTCACACTAGTGCTTCTGAGATGTCTTGTTGCCTTAAGCATGCATTCCTCACTACCCTAGCTGACAGGGCTCTCTGCTATGATAGAATCTTCTGTACTTCCCATACTTCTGCTCTCACCCCATTCCCCACAACCATTGCAAGGATGTGGCTCACCTTGTTTCATCTCGCCATTGCTCTCATTTCTACCAGCAACCACATTCAAAGGCTCATTCTCCATAAATTCCACTGTGCTTAACAAGATTCCGCCATGAACCACTTTTTCCATTCCCTCCTTTTTCAACATCATGCAAGGACTGTTCCCTCCATGAGTTCATTCATTTTATCTAATCATTCCCCTTCTCCATGTACTCTCTCTTGTAAAGAGCAGAAATGGTACCTTCCACTCCTTTACCTTATCCCCTCTTTCAATCCACGACCCAATAGTCCTTCCAAGTAAAACATCAATTCACCTGCACTTATACTAATTGAGTGAATTGCATCTAGAGTACTGTCATTGAACATATAAATCAGGAGCAGGATTTCCCAACGTGGTCCCTTTTTACATCAGGGAATCTATGTATCTACAGACTAGGTGACTGTTTTGCAGAAATTTTCCATTCAGTACACACCCTGAGCTTTCCGTCTTCCACTTTCTAATTCTGCACCACTCGCCCACTCTGACTTCTTTCTTTGGTCTCCTGCACAGTTCCAAAATAAGCTTTGAATAACAGCACCTCCTCTTCATCTGGCCATATTACACATTGCAGCTCTTAATATTTAATTCAACAATTTTAAAAAACTAACCTTTGCTGTCTGTATCAGAACACAGGGACATATAAATTAGGACCAGAAGTAGTCCACTCTATCCTTCAAACCTGCTCTTTCATTTAATAAGGTCATGGCTAATCTGATTGTAAATGTAGCTCCACATTCCTGTCTATCCTTGATAACCTCTCACCCTCTTGTTTAAAGAATGTATCTACTTCTGAATTAAACATACAGACACTGCTTCCACCACCCTATATGTAAGAGCATTCCAAAGACTGCTTAATTCTGTTGCATGATTATCCACATGTGATGTTAACTCAGTTTTTCCCTTCCTTCAGATGTTGCTTGATCTGCCGAGTTTTCATTTTTTTTTAGAGATACAGCGTGGTAACAAGCCTTTCTGGCCTAACTACCCAATTTCACTTGTAACCAATTATTGAATTGTGGGTGGAAACCAGAGCACCCAGGAGGAAATCCACACTGTCACAGGGAGAATATACAAACTCCTTAAGTACAGTGGTGGAATTGAACCCAGGCTAGAGGTGCCGTAATATTGTCATGCTAACCGCGACTCTACTTTGTTTTGGGGTTTTCATTCACAGCTGCATTCTGTATCTTGCATTTCTGGAACTGATGCCATCAGTCATCTTTCAGTCATTTACATTTCTCCAGATTCTCCAGAGCAGTTGTGAATAAATTGCATTAATTTCCATTTCTTCGATGGTACAAGAAGTAATTTTACAACCAGGATAACATAAGTCTGCACTTACCATGGACATTTCCTAAAATTGTTGCACACTTCCCTTTATAATTCAAAACGTACTTGTTACCCCGCTTCTGAATGAGGGTCTCTGAACTGAAACATTAACTTCATTTCTTTCTCCACAGTTACTGACTGATTTTGAGTATCCCTGGCATTTTCTGCTTATTACTGCTTTTTAAATTGTAGGCTGATAACAAAAATAATATTTTCAAAGATTAAAAAAGTACTGAGACGAAAAGTTGCTAAATCACTGATGGTTAAGAGTTTTTCTGAAGGTCCTTAGGCACAAACCAATTTATTTACTTGCTTCTTATTAACTTGTTGTGCAACAATGGCATTGGGAAGGCTCCATTCCAATTTATTGTGCAAGGCGGAGTGTACCATGGCTTCCTCTCTCAAATATTAAACTAAAGCATAGAGACATTCAACAAATTTCCGACTTTTAAAGCAGGACACTTCAAGGACAAGGTTTGGCTGAGCTTGGAAGGAGAAAGCAAGAGGATATTTACTTTAAGTAAGATGACTCATTATAATGGGGATTAACTGTTCATTATTTCAAATTGATGCTTGATGTACGTTGAATATTGTCTATTCCCTCTTAGCTCTGGCTTGCATGTCATTACTTTGAAAGACAAGCTAATGGCTTGGAATTTCCTTGAAGCAGTTCTCCATCCTCACCTGTCTATTTAAGCCACCTCACCCTTGAGATGGAAAACCTTTAAGAAAACCAGTGAACCACTCCTTTCCCCATTATACATGTATGAACTTTCAAACAATGTTAAAATTAAACTTAGTACGTTTGTTTAAACTATCAAAAATTTTAGTACATAAAACATTAAGCACCATTAAGAAAATTAAATTAACTTAAATCAAATTAACTGAATTTAAAATGGATGTAAAGTTTCCAGAATTTGTCTCTATTCCTGCATAATTAGACCTGCTCCAGTTTAGGAGCATAACCTTTGGACCTGTTCTATCCTTTTCCATCACTATCTTAAAACTAATAGAATTATGCTCGCTAGAGCCAAAGTGCTCTTTGACTGCTACTTCTGTTACTTGCCCTGCCTCATTCCCAAGAGGGAATACTGTATTGCACCCTCCGATTAGGGCCTTCTGTATATATTGACTCAGCAAGCTTTCCTGGACATATATACTGAACAACTTCCACCCTATTCAGACCCTAAACCTTCTGGGTGGCCCAGTCAACACTGGAGAAATGTAAATCTTCACTCATACAGCATTGTTATTTTTACAACTCTACCCACCCATTCTGCAAGTTCCCAGTGATGATTGGGAGTGGAGTCTATAATACAGCCCCACCAGAGTGAAGCACCACTTCCTGTTCCCAGGTTCTACCAATATGGCCTCACTGGACAATCTTCCAAGGATCCCATTTCTCAGCACTGCTGTTCCATCCTCCATCAACAACGCAAGTCCCTCCTTGATTATTTGTACCTCTGTCACAGCAATAGTATCTGTATCATGGAACCTGAAAGGCTTCCAGTCCTGCCCTTCTGTTAGCCATGTTTCTAACATCCTAGTCCTAGAGCCAATCTACACTCTGAGTTCATCTGCTTTATCTGTTAATTCTCATGCAGCTTAACGGAGTATTCCTTTCTGTCCCTTCACTGTGCTCCTGGTTACTAAATGTGCTCTCACAGGATATTGTTTAATCCTTTAAATTGCTCCTGCTCAGAGTCCCATCCTCTGATGATCTAGTTTAAATCTGCCTGTGTAGCTCCAGCAAAACTCTTGCAAGGATACAAGAGATACTTGTACCTCTCTGGTACAAGTACAACCTGTCCCTTTACCCCAGATGAGATCCCAATCATGCAAGAATTTGAATCCTTTCTCCCACAGCAGCCCCACTTCCACAAATTCATCTGGTTTGTCTTTCTATTTCCACCCTCACTTGTACGGTCACTGGGAGAAATCTAGAGATTACTACCCTTCCTAACACTAACCCGCTACTTAACTTCTTAGCCAACTCCTGATACTCATTCTGCAGGATCTCAGCCCCTTTTCTAGCTATGTAATTTGTACTAATATGCACCATGACCTCTGGATATTTGCCTTCCTGCTGGAGAATTGTTAGCAGCTGCTGAGAGACAACTTTTATTTTAGAACCCAGGAAGCAACATGCTATTGTTGTATTTCTGCTACAGCCGCCGAACATCTTGACTGTCCCCTTAAATATTACATCTCCTATCTCTCGTGCTCTGTCAGACTGTGCCATTTCCCTTCTATCTGTCCCTTCATCCATCTATCTGAAGCCTGTACTTTGGGTATGACCACCTTAGTAAAAGTCTCATCTATAATCTTCTCAGAATCTTGAATGATCCCAAGTACATCCAATTACAGCTCCAGTTTCTATCAGTTTCTACAGGGGTATTTCCTGTAGAAGTAGTGAGGGTTCCTGACCTCCCACATCTTTCAGAAATAGCAAGCCAATGCCTTAAATACACAGAGTCAAGTGCTTAGAATGAATGAGAAATTTGAAAAAAACATACCTTCTCCTCAACTGTCCTCCTTGCTGCTGCCTCAGGTCCCCACTCTTACACCGGCTCGCTGTCACAATGGCCTCTCCACTTAAACTCAACTTGCTTTTATGAGTTAACATGCCCTCCAATTAGCTAAGCTATGAGACTTAGCTTTTTACAAACTCCTGCTCTCACTCTCAGTTCCTGACTCCTGGAAAAGCGAAACATTTGTCTGGTCTCACCTTATCAGTTTTCACAGGCTGCATTCAGAAAGATTATAGAGGCGTAAAGAGGCTATTGTAAAAGGGTTTATTATTTGTTTCATGACATGATACTGCTCAGTGATGTGTAATGGGTGAGTTAATAGTCAAAATGCACAATCCCAATAATAACTGGACAGTGGTCCAACAGATTGTCAGGGAAATATAAAGACATATATAACATAGAACATGAATTAAATGGTTTCACTCCAGTTTAGCAATAGGGTATGCCAACTACAACAAATATTGACCATGAGCAATTCAAGTAGTAACTTAGTTCATAGCATTGATAAGCAATCAGGATGGCTTTAAGTCAGGAGGTATTTCATATGGAAATTTAGGTCTAACCATTCATTTTACTAAACAAACCGGGTATGGGAAGTTGCAAGCCTGTAAGGTGCTCGAGAAGGGATTTTAAACTGCTGTCCTCTATTTCATGGAGTTACAGAATGCTCACATCCAAAAGCCTTATCTTTATTTATGGAAGGAGGACGATTGATGTAGCGCTCCTTTTGGTGCATTAATCTAGATGTGATAACTAGATCTTTGTCAATGTACCCCTGTTTGCTATCAAAGGAGTCGCTTCACTTACGAAACTCGGTAATGGCAAACTGAGATGCAAGGACATTCCACAGATGCTGGAAATCTTGTGCAACACACACACACACACACACACACACACACACACACACACACAATGCTGAACTCAGCGTGTCAGACAGTATCTATGGAGGCAAATCAATGTTTCAGCCAAAAATGTTGACTGTTTATTTTCCTCCATGGACAGTGCTATGCTCTGCACTGCTGTTCTGCAAGCTGCAGGGCAACTGCTCTGTGGGTGACCGCAGGAAACTGCCTAAAGTTGTGGACACAGCTCAGCACAAGTTGGAAACCTGCCTCCCCTCTACGGACTCTGTCTCGCTGCCTTAGTAAAGCTGCCAGCATAATATAAAATCCAACCACTCTGCTCATTCTCTCTCCTCTCCTCTCCATTGGGCAGAAGATACAAAAGCCTGAAAGCACATTCCATCAGGCTCAAGGACAGCTTTGATCTTGCTTTTATCAGACTCTTGAACAGATCTCTTGTGTAATCAGATGATCTCTTGGCCTCACAATGTATCTCCTTATGATCTTTCACTTTATCATTTACCTGCACTGCACTGTTTTGGTAGCTTTTACACTTTATTCTGCATTTTTATTGTTTTACCTTAATCTAGCTCAATGCACTGTGTAATGATTGGATCTTATAAACAGTATGCAACATCCAAGAGGACCACAACCTTGTCATAGTTTGGAGGTTTGTGTGCCTCAGTGACTTGGAGAGCTATGTTGGCTGGAGTCAAGGCTTTATGCTTTCGCACTTGGTAGGTTCACCCATGGCAAACAGGTCAAAGGATAGAGACCAGACTAAGAGTGGTCCACTAGTCCTCTAGGTCTGGGCGTTCAGTTCAGGGCTGATGACCCTGACTGGTAAAATATAATAGTTATGGAAAGAGCAATGAAAAATGCTTCTACATCTGAATGGAATGGTATTCCTAAGTCTTCATCCAGGACTTGCGTGACTGACAGTAGTGAAAACTGAAAGGAAGCTACTGACATGATGAAGGAAGCCCTGAACACCACCAGAGATGGAGGAACTCGATTGCTGCTCTAAATGCCAGTGGCATAACAGACAGTAAGTAAACAGTATGCAAGACAAGCTTTTCACTGTATCGGAGTACTTGTGACAATAATAAACCAATACAAATGGCAAACTGAGATAGCTAAGCCTTTTGAAACATGAGGTACAAAGGATATTACATTTGTGAAGAAAAAAAAACAGACAGTATTATTTCTGAATAGATCTTCTTAATTAAGATTTCACATAACAAAGTAGCTCTTTGAAAGCAGCACAGCCTCAGGAATGTTTGTTAATGTGTAGCATACACATAGTTGATCTATGGACGGAACATTAACAATATGCTTGCAGCTTCGTTAAATAATAGTTACTACGAATTGGAACAACATTTACTTTCACCATACAGACCTTTCAAAATCAGCTGATAGTTTTCTTGACAGTCAAATATTCATTGCTTGGTAAAGACTTTGGCACACACTAATAACATTTGTTCGTTCAACTCCTGACAAGTTGATGTCTCTATTTTGATATGCTAGAAATCATATTTTGTTTTAGATTTCAATCTCAAACAGAACAACAGGCATTATTTTCATTTCTATGTTTGGCACAATAATGCCTCATTTACGATGTATATTTCTGATATAAAATTTCCTTTGCACCATTTCTGTGGGGGAAATAATACCACTTGTAAAAACATTGGTACCATTTTCTTTCTTTTAAATTATTATCTCTGTCTAACCTTTAATGAGAACATTGTGGTCAGGTATGATCCAACCACTCACCTGAGAGGTATCATAAGTGTTATACCAATGCTAAAGCACTCATAGAACTTCAGGTAACTCAAACAACTGAAGCATGTATTAAGTTTATTGAGAGTTATGTGCTTTGTGTAGGGATGGCAGAATTAAGAAATGAGCCATTAGGGAGGAATAATCTGGGGCAATTCTAACAATAATATCTCCAGAGGGGAACAAAATACTTCTGTTGCTTTTCTTAAGCACCAGAAACTCTGCAAATACTGGATATCTTGAGCAACACATGTAAAATGCTGGAGGATCTCAGCAGGCCAAGCAGCATCCACACAGGGAACTGAACAGTCAGTGTTTCGAGTCAATATGATTCATCAGGACTGGAAAAGAAGGAGGCAGAAGCCAGAATAAGAAGATGATGGCAGGTAATAGGCGAGACCAGGTGAGGAAGGAGGGATGAAATAAGAAGCAGGGGAGGAGGGAATAGGTGGAAGAAATAAAGGGCTGAAGAAGAAGGAATCTGTTACAAGAGGACAGTGGACCATGGAAAAAAAGGAAGGAGCAGGGAGGTGATGGGCAGGTGAAGAGAGAAGGAGCCTTTCTTTCCAGCCCTGATGAAGAGGCTTGGCCCAAAACATTAATTTGGAAAATGTGTAGATCGGGTGGTTGATGGTGAGTTGAGTTGCCCTCCGATCTTGGCAACTTACTTCCAAACATGTCGTCACCATATGAGGAAACATCGTCAGTGCACTGTTGATTGTGGTGTGTTCTCTGAATGCTTCGCCATTACATACTTTTCCATCAGCTAAATCGATGTCATTTCAGAAACTGAATTGTGATGAGGAAATCTCGTCGCTGATCGGCTGTGTGGCAAACTTTATGCATTGCAGTCTGGAGCCTTGCTCGTACCGGCTCATAAATAGTACCGAGGTCTACGTGTTCACTTACAGAATTGTTTGCGGAAAACCACACTTCTCGGAATTCTCTTGCATACCGTGTATTTGCTTGTGCCATGACTTTCACTGACACCCAGTCAAATTTGTGCCCCTCTCAACTTTCATGGGTAGAGACTAAGGAGATTTGGTCAGGTCATTTTACAGTCAGTTGATTTTCACGAATCCTGTGGATAGCTTTCTGCCAGCAAGTATTATATCGGCCAAACTCGGATGAGGAAGGGAAAAACGGATCAGCCATAATTGAATGGTGGAGCAGACTCCATGGGCCAAATGGCTGAATTCTGCTCCTATGTCTTATGGTCTTAAGGGAGGAAACCATCCACAAAGTGGGGACATAAATTTGACTGGCCATCAGTGGATGTCATGGCGCAAGCAAACACGCGGCATGCAAGAAAATTCCTAGAAGCGTAGATTTCCGCGAATAATTCTGTAAACGAACACGTAGATCTCGATCCTATTTATGAGCCAATGTGAGCAAAATTCCAGACCACAATGCATGAAATTCACCACACCACCCACTCAGTAACAAAACTTCTTCTCCACATCACAAATGAATTTCCGAAATGGCATTGATTCAGTGGAATGAAAAGTATACAAAGGCCAAGCATTTGGAGGACGCACCGCAAACAGTAGCGCACCGAATGATGTCTCCTTGCATGGTGATGAAACTTCTACAAGTAAATTGCCAAGGCTGGTGAACAACTTGGCCCAACTACTAACTGTTGATTTCCCTCCATAGATAATGCCTGACCGGCTCAATTCTTCCAGCAATTTTGTCTGCTGCTTTATTGATATTTTCACATGTATTTTCCATGAGAGCAATGGAGAACAATTGAAGACCAGTGAGCCATCTTGGAGTCATTGAGTCATGGAGTCAGTCATACAATACAGAAACAGGCCCTTTGGTCCACAACATGATTGTTGTACGTATCAAAACTAATCCCAGCTGCCCACATCAGGCCCATAACCTTCTAAAGACATTTTGCCATTTCCAAGAAGGGAATTGTCTCAGGAAAACTAATCAGATCTTCAAATGAAATTCTCCTCACCTCACATAATTTCTATAATCACTAATAGAAATTGCTAAATATATGACTATTAGTGGAAGTAGCTTGAAGTTAGCACAGATATGAAAATCATGAATGGTCATATTTTGATTAAAAACATTGAATCAAATACCACCCCATCATAAGTCATTTTCATGAACCAAAAGCTGAAATTAGATCCAGCATAACATCTGAGGGAATATTTACTCTCACTCAAAGAAGAAGCACAGATGTAACTGATGGCTACCATGGGAGAAGCAGGAAGGAAGTTGCCCACTTGTTACTGATTTCAAAGGTTTTTTTCAAATGGCAAAACTCCTGCAAACTCTCAGTTCATTAATCCAATTTGTCCATGACATATGGAAAAATAATTTAGTAGAACTTTAGGAAACCTCTAGAAGTAGCCTGTATCGCTGTTTTGTAAACTGATGTGCCTGGACTGTATGGATTATTTACTGCAAAGTATGCAGCTGTTTGTGAAACATAGCGCCAGAAGTGTCACATACGTTGTCCCAATACACATTCTTCCCTGTTTAGATATTAAGGGCCGCCAGTCATGTTGGTTGTCTGAATCACGAGATCAGTAGCATGGTTTTAACAGGGCATGTCCACTTTACTGGCTGTGTTTTTGATAAGTACATGGATGGGAAGGATAGGGAGGGCAATGGTGCAGATGTGCGTCAATGACAGTAGGCAGAATAATATTTCAGGTTAGACTAGATGGGCTGAAAGGCCTATTTCTGTGCTGTTGTGCTCTATGAGTCTATGACCAAGTCAACTGACAATGCAGTAACTGAGGGAAAATATACATGGCAGCCTTTGGCAGCTGACAAAACCTCACTCACAGCTTTGTTGGTTGTGATAATGATGTTGTTAACAGTTTTTGCATGCCAGTGATAGACAATAAAAAGCTACTAAAATTGAAATGTCATTAAAATATGCATTTTTCAAATAAAAATATAACTTTAGTTATGTGAATGTGTTGCATAACTGTGTCAACCAATTGTGTTGGATGACTGCACACGTTTTGGTGAAGGGTTTGATGTCTACAGACTATGTATTGTTTTACAGAGTTACTGAATTGGCTGAATCAAGTACAGATTAACCTTGATGCTTCGACAGAGGAATGTTTTGAATTCTGGCAATGGTTCAAGAGTCCTGGGGATCTTATGAATGATGTAACCCTCGGCTTGCACTTACTGTTGTAGTGTGTGGCCAAAGTATACTAAGAGAGGATGTTCACAGTTACAGTCTAATAATGGATTTTGGAAATAATCCAGAGATAGGTTGGAGGTGACAATGCTTCAACTTGAACATGGACATTAAGAAATAGAAAAGAATCTGCTTCGATGGGAATTCAAGATGCAAGATATAGTGACAGCATGGGTAGGAAGATGAGCTTCAAAATGGTAAATGAAGATTGGCTTTATGCTACTTAATAATATATTGAAATCAGTGTATAAGTGTAAAAGCTGTAATAGTCAATGTGTTATTAGCATGTGTTAAGTTTAGTATTACAGTTGACGTGAATGATTGTTATTGAATGTACTTATGGTCATAGATTGTTAAGATATAGATCTATCCAGAGAAGTAGTTTGTGGGAATTATCAGTCCCTATACAGATATTATGATGTTTAGCTAATGGGTATATTTTATTGTTGAGCTGACTGAAGAAATGAGCAAAGTTATGTTTGGTTAAATTTAAAAGCAATGCATATACAAATAGTACTACTTATATAACTTCACACATAGTTGTTCCTTTTTGCATCTTGTGGTGCATTGGGTGGTATTTTTTTTGCTGTTTCCTTAGCATTTGTCTGTTTTTTATGAAGCTGAGTTGCTAGTTCGATGCTCAACCCGCCATGGTGTGTCAGGAGCCAGCTGAATTCGAACCCGGTATCATTTGAGTTGAAGTCCGATGCTAACGCCACCACTGGTCAGCTATAACTTCATATATACAGTATATAAAAACTGATATATTAACTTCTAGCAGATGGTAAGCTTGAGATTGCCGCAATGTTTAAAAAGAAATTATGCTGCGTATTTCAATATGAGTATGTCTTTAAAAACTCTGTGCAAAATGTGATATAACTTTTGATATGACAGCCACTGTTGTTAGTTGAATGTTGACTGCCATCAATAAATGACACTTTGTTGATAGCTCTGTCCTTGATACATACCTCATTGAAAAGGAACATGTAAGAGCCTAAAGGCAATACAATCATGGGCACGTAGAAACGTCTAAAATAAAGGAAGTGTCAAAACAAAAATAAAATTTGAGATGTGGCACATGATTCATAAGATAACTGTGCAATGGTGGGTTATTCCAGCAAGAAAAGGCTCCAACATGACATATCATATAGAATCCAAAAGCAGTACAGACTGGCAGATTTAGAACTCCAGATCTATTTCTGTCCATATCTCACAACACCCATGCACAGATCATTGTGACTTGATGTTGTTCAAATAGTTAAAAATCCGGGCTCCTATCAGAAATAGCCAGTGAAATCACACACAGTATTTGAAATAAAGGAAGAAATATAGGAGATGTTTGGGTAGATGGTAGCGCGTTATAATTAATTGCCTGGCAAACAGCCAATCCAGGCAAAGCACTGTGATTGGCCTCCTTTAACAAACTAGCTTGAATTTGCAGGGGGAAGAGGGGGATATCAGCTCAAACCCATCAAAAATAATGTTTCTTGGAACTACGCTGTGTAGTTGCCTGATACCATTAACTCCAAAGTCCAAGTCATTCCGCCAAATAAGAAAAACATATAAACGAAAAATAATATTGCTAAAACCTATGTTGCATCATAATTCTCACCAAATAACATTACTTGTGGGATAATAGATAGCTTGCAGTGAGTTACAAGGTTGTAATTCAATCTAGGAGTTGAGAGACGTTATAAATGACAAGCAAAGCTTGAACAGTTTATGAACATCAGCAGAACCCCGATATTGAATTACAGCCTGGAATTTACAGACATTTATTTATGTTGTATGTAATATATACTGAATTGTCAAAAAAAAATGTAAGTTTGTTTTCTGGTATCTTTTTACTATAACATGAGTGGTTCCATTTCCATGGAGAGGTGGTGTAATAAAGGGAAGATTTCTGAATGGAATCTGAGCAAAAGATCTGGCATCACAATAGGTACAATTACAATGTCAATGCAATATATGGTAATGTGAACACTAGTCTGGCAATAAAAAATTCAGAGTTTGTTAATTTAACTTTCTCCATATATAAGTACATTGACAATTATATCTGCATGGACTTCCTGCCATCCCTTCCCATGAGAAAAGCTGAAGTTACATTTGCATTGAAAGCTGCCTTCACCACTTGAAATCCAGCTGAGGATATGGGAATGGAAATATAAATGTATCAATCTCACAATTCTTTCTAAAGTAGAGTTTCAATTGTGTATAAAACAAAAATTATTCAAATACTGAAAATCTGAAATATGTAAATTCTGGGAATCCAGCTCGTGATCTTCCACCCTGCTTTACCTGAAAGCAACATTTGGCCATAACTAATGAATGAATGGTACATGATAGTGACTGCTACATTACATGTCCAGTGCCTATAAAAAGATTCACACCCCCCTTCCACAGAAGCTTTATTGTTCCTCTCCAATCAATCCATGCAAAGTGGATCCCAAGACTCCTGCACTTTCCTCCAAAAGCACCAAGCGAGAGGGATGACACTAAACATCTGCCCACACTCTGCTCTCATCCTTGTCAACTTCAATCTTGCTCGATGCCTCAATTGGACAGAAGCAATGGAGTCAATCGTGGGCTTGCTTCCAGGCCCCCAGGCCACACACTCTGCTCCAAATCTCACTGAACTCACTCGGAGACAGCAAAGCACCAGAGCACTGAATCAGCCCAAAATCACACATTAAAATATAAATCACAAGGTTCCAAATGCACACAGCTTAGTAGTAGAATCATATCTGAAAGAAGAAGAAATAAACAAAGTAGTTTCGTAGATCAGCTCATGTATATTGGTATCTGTCCTTATCAATCACTCATCAAGCAAACAATCACTTGAAGTCAACAGAAATATGGCCATTCTCTGATTGTCAATTGATATGTCCATAAGATAACATCTTTGAAAGTTAAAAGTTTGGGATAAAATATTTTTCTTCCTTGAAGCTCACAAATTTTAACATTTCCTTTATGATGATTTTGTACTTCTTTGAGTGTGCCGTGAGCTTGAAGGGAGCAACCTTTTTTTTTTACCTTCTCTAATTCACCTCCTCGCTTTCTAATTCCTGACCAAACATACTTTTGCTCTCAGCCTAAATGTTGAAAGCTGTATTATTGCCCTTGTGCCAATAAGTTCAGAATTCCCTCTATCTACATTTTGATTGCATTCTCTCATCTCTTTTTTCAGGTGAATCTTTTTAATCTTTCTCTTTGAACATTATGTCCCACTATCTGAATTATTTCTTTTCCTTTCTCTTTGACCTTTTGTGGAGCACAAAAAAGTCCATGTTCTTCTAAGCATGGAATTATTGTACATTATGTATATATTCACCTAAGCAGGATTTATAAGAGATCTTATTAAAAATAACTGTCTGTCTAGGTACCATATCCGATGTGGACTTAGGTGACCATGGTTTTCCATATAGATCTATCCTTCGTTTTTTGGGATGACTTCCATTTCCTCGATGTGTAGCCACCTGGCTATGCTTTTGATGTACATAAGCCGAAGTCTTCCTCTAGGTTTGCTCCCCTCAATCTTTCCAGAGAGTATGAGTTTTTCTAGTGCATCTTTCTGCATGATGCGTCCTAGGAATCTGAGTTGTCTTTCTCTTATTGTTGGTTTGAGTGATCGAATTGCTTGGGCTCTTCTGAGAACTTCTTCATTTGATGTGTGTGTGGTCCATGATATTTTTAACATTCTCCTGTAGAACCATAACTCAGCTGCTTCTAGTCTCTTTTCCATTGCTGGAGAAATGGTCCAGCATTCACTTCCATAAGTCAGGATAGAATAAATGTAGCACTACAGTATTCTGTTTTTAGTGTATGTGCTCATCTTTCCGTCTGTTATGTAATGGCAGGTGCGACACAGATATCAAATACAGAATAGCAATGGCTAAAGAAGCTTTCCAAAAGATGAAGACCATATTAACAGACAGAAAGATAAGCATATACATTAAAAATAACATCTCCAATAATACAACACACCATGTGCAAAATGTTGTTCCATCGTTATAGATTATTTGGTAAGGTACTGTATCAAATTTGAATCTATAATTTCCTGACTCGTGGATAATGCTACCAACTAGGCAAATTAGCACTTAGGTAATTAAATGACAAACAATCAATTTAATCAGGCATTCAACATTTTGTTGGATCATAAACATTAGCATTTAAGTATGGATTGCTATGAAAGCTCTGCAGATTCATAGTTTTCTGATAATAGATCATTCTGGACCAGCTAGTAACTGGATTCACCACCTATTGTAACATAAGAACATGAAAAAGCAGGAACAGAAGGCTTCTTGCTATTCAACATGATCCTGGCTGGTCTTGCCCCAAGTCTCCTCTCCTCTTCCTTGCCATTTCACATTAGCCTCTTCAATCTTTCGAAAAGTGTACCTACTTCCTTTTAAAGATCATCATGGCAAACCTCAATGACCCTCCATAATGGAGGATTTCAGAGACTCACTGCATCAGAGAGTTGGGTTCAATCCTGAACTTGGGTACTGTCCATTGGATTTCCCTCAGCTGCTCCAGTTTCTTCCTACTTGCCAAAAGTATGCTGGATTAATTGGCAACAATCATCTGAGTGTGTAGGTGAGTGGCAGAGTCTGGCGGGAGATAATGAGAAGGTAGGGAGAACTTAAAAAATGAGGTTAGTGTAAATGGGCGGCAGATGATTGGTGTGGACTCAATGGGGAGAAGAGCATATGTCTGCACTGTTTGTTTCTATGACTATGATTCAGCATTCTATGTGAGATGAAATCCATATACAGTGCCCACCTACTAATCTTGTAATGATTGTATGTCCCCTTGTTTAAGATTCTCCTACCAGTAGAAACAGCTGAACATCCTTCTGTTAATGTTTCATAAAGAATCACGTATCTTTCAGTAAGATCATCCAATATTCTTCTAAATTCAAAGAATATGGTTACAATATCTTTACTTCATTGTAATAGGAAAACCAGGAATTAGGCTAGTGAATACCCATTCTTAAATAATGAGACAACAACTCTGGACATTGCTGCAGGTGTGACCTCACCAGCATCCTTCACAGTACTTCACTATTTCTAAACTATAACCATCGTGCAATAAAGGGCAATATTCCATTTGTCCAGAAGAAGCATTTCAGCCTGAAACATTGACTGTTTACTCTTTCCCATAGATGTTGCCCTGTCTGCTGAGTTCCTCCCTCCTTCTGTGTGTGTTGCATCTGCAGATTTTCTTGTGTTTGTGCCATTTGTCTTCCTAATTGCTTATTGCAACTGCTACCTAAGTTTTTATAACTTGTACATAAGAACATTGAAATCCCTCTGTACTTTGTTCAGCAGCAGATACATTTTCTGGATATGAAGTGCTGAATGAGTTGACCTTCCACACTGGCCAGAGGGGTCTCCAACCATGGGTTAGGCCTTACTGTATATGTCATGGATTGAGGCACTGTCCACATATCATTCTGAAGGTATTTAGCAACTAACCAGCTGACAAAGGTTTTATAGATTTTTTTTAAAGATAAAGATAAAGATTTGCTTTATTTGTCACATGTACACACAGTGAAATGCATCATTTGTGTCAAATCAAATCAGTTCGAATTGTAATAGGCAGACCCCAAGTGTTGCTATTCTTTTGGCACGAACACAGCATGCCCACAACTCACTAACCCTAACCCATACATCTCTGGAATGTGGGAGGAAACTGGAGTACCTGAAGGAAAACATGGGGAAAACATATACTCAGTGGCCACTTTATTATGTACCTCCTGTACTTAATAAAGTGGCCACTGAATGTACTTTCATGGTCTTCTGCTTCAATAACCCATCCACTTTAAAGTTTGATGTGCTGTGTATTCAGAGATACTCTTCTGCACACCACTCTTGCAATGTGTGGATATTTAAGTTACTGTCACCTTCACGTCAGCTTGAACCGGTTTGGCCATTTTCTTACTTCTCTCATTAAAAGAGCCTTTTTTTCCGACAAAGCTGCCACTCGCTGGATGTATTTTTTTTTCTTTCAGCATTCTTTGTTATCTCTAGAGACTGTTGTGTGTGAAAATCCTAGGAGACCAACCTGGCAGCAACAATCATTCCAAGGTCAAGGTCACTTAGATCACATTGCTTCCCTATTCTGATGTTTGCACTGAACATCAATTGAACCTCTTGATCATGACTGCATGCTTTTATGCACTGAGTTTCTGTTACATGATTGGCTGATGAGATATTTGCATTAGCCAGTGGGTGTACAGGTGTATCTAATAAAGTGTCCACTGAGCGTATAAACTCCTAACAAGTAGTGGTGGGAATTGAACCCCAATCTTACAGCTGGTACTATAAAAGCATTACACTATTTTTTGATCTTCAACGACATTAAAAAACAGTTCAAGTAGATTATATATGAGCATTTGGAAATCCATAGCCTAGCTCGGGAGAGCCAGCATGGCTTTGCCTGGGGCAGGTCATGTCTTACCAACTTGACCGAGTTTTTGACAAGATGACAAGAGAGCTTGATGAAAGTAGGACAGTGGATGCTGTCTACATGGATTTTAGTAAGATGTTTGACAAAGTCCCTCATGGGAGGCCATAACAGAGGATTAAGATGAGTGGGGTCCATGGCAAATTGGCTGCATGGATTCAGGATTGGCTTGCACATAGAAGACAAAGGGTAGTGGTCGACGTGACTTATTCGAGCTGGAGTTATGTAATTACACTAGTGGTATTCTGCAGGGATCTGTGCTGGGACCTCTGCTGTTTGTGATGTATATAAGTGACCCAGTTGAAAACGTACATTAGTGGGTTAGTAAGTTTGTGGATGATGCCAAGACTGGTAGAGTAGTGGGTAGAGTATACGACTGGCAAAGAATGCAGTGCACATACGAGCAGAGAAATAGCAGATGAAGTTTAAACCAGATAAATGTGATGTGTTGCACCTTGGTAGGGCAGATGCAAGGAGACAGTACATTATTAAGGGCAGGATGCTGAACAGTGTTGCTGAGCAGAGAGATCATGGGGTCCAAGTACATAACTCCATGAAAGTGGCAATAGAGTGGTTAAGAAGGCTTATGGAACGCTTGCTTTTGGAATGCTTATAGAATGTTTGGAAAAGGCAACAATTAAACAAAAATAAAAAAGGATAACTGAAGCATTTTAAAATAATAATTAAAACCCAAGAAATTTAAAGGAAAGTAATATCACTCGAACACTTATCTGCAGTTACTTTTCCATAGTGTTAGTGCCCACATTCAAGTATCAGGTGGTACTGTGGTGCAGCATTTCGTGTTGCTGTAACAACGATCCAGTTACCATGTTTTGATCCTGACTGTAGGGGCTGTCATCTTCACCTTATCCTTGCAACCATGTAAGTTTTCCTTAAATATTCTGGTTTCATTCTATTTCTCAAAGGTGAGCACACTTACAGGTTTGTTGTAAATCACCCTTAATGTATAGAGGTGGCAGGAGAATTGGGAGGGTTTTATGAGCATGCAAGAGAGAACAGAAAAGTAAGAGAGTGACAGAGCTGATGCGGAAGCTTGAAGAACTGACGTAGACTCGATGGGCTGAATGACTTCCTCTTACAGGATATCATTGGTAAATATGAGAAAAGACTTCTACGTGACTTAAATGCAGAAATGAAGCTTGTGCAAGTAATGCCAAAATATGAGCTGCTCACCATTGGACAAGTCTAGTAATCTTCACGTAAACGCAAGACTTGCATATATAAAATTTGGAGCAATATTTGGAATTTAGACAATCAGCAAACAAAGGACCCAATTCATTAAATATCTCTGTGGACTGCACAAAAAAACAATACATGAAAGAATTTTTTGTCCATTATACATACTAGTAGTCTGTTGCTGAGATTTTTAATTTTCTTCATGCATTTTTCTTATATCTGGGAAGCAGGTATCCTTATTGTCCTCTCTTGAATGTGATACTTTATCTTCACTTTCTGTAAATTGTTATGTTGCTCAATGTTCTCCAATAAACAAAACTGGTTTATTTGCCCCAAATAAGCTCAACAGATCAGTGTTAGTTTAATGCACTGTCCAAAGTCTGCACTGGGGAACCTCCAGTGGTTAGGAAATTTCATTTGTTCAAGCCCTAGACTTAACCCTGACAGAATGTATTTTAAATTGAATAAAAAGCTTTCTGTGGAATAAGCAAAAATAAGTGGATAGAATTTTTAAAACATTTGCATTGTTTCATACTCAGTTTGTTCAAAGCTAGTTTCACCAAACAAAAACACACACAACGTGCACATAATCAGTTTGATGGAAAACACCAGACATATAAATATAGGATGAAGCAAAGATCACTGGTCAGTCACATTTTCTGCATGTTACCTTGCACCATTATATCCCTCACATCGAGCTTTGCAATCTATCATCAATTTGCATTGAAAACATTGTACAATCATATAAACGTCTGTCTCTTGACTTTTCTAATAAGAACATTCCCTGCTGTTCCCATTGGTGGAGCATTCACTACCTTGGAGCAAAATTATTAAATGTTAACAGAGATCGAGGATATGCTTGCTTGCTCTACTTCCTTACCAGCCCTTTTAAAGTGCCCATTTGGCTTGACAATAGACACTGTAAATGAAATGCTTCTGGCTGTTCAGTTGACGAACATTATAATTTCTGAGCACGGTAAAGTGGAACAAATTGTCTTTTGTTAAATCAAAAATTTGCAGTAACAGAATACCTTCCTCACCGTGTTGATCTTTTTGATGCCGAGACAATGCAAGCTGGGGATTAAGGGAAAAAAGCTGTTAATAATGTTCTATAATTGTTGACTATTACTTGAATGCTCTTCAGAGCTGTACAGTAACTTGATGTATTCTTAGTGCAGGAGAACAGATACTGGTAAATAGGTATGTTTTATCAATCATGAAAGTGCAACATACTTTCAAGGTAACTTAATGCCAGTTATAGAGTAGCCAGCATGTATAGCAATTTTGATGTTAATGGGCATAATTGGTCTGCACATAAAAGCCTTCAAAATCCATGGTGAGCAATTCCAAAACCTTAAATGAATTAGAATACTGCCCTAAAAGCAATTCAATATTCTTGATATTTCTAATTAAGTTGAATCTTTTGTAACCCTCAGGCTTGCCCAGCTCGCATTCGTCTAGGGGAATCAGCCTTCGGCCCCACCAAACTGGGTAATCACGTTTGTGTGGATGCTGTGTAATGTACCCCCTGTTACAAATCCACGACGCAAAATATCAGACAGTACACTATATGCGATTAAATGATAGACTTTATGAATCTTAATCTGAATGTAGGGTTAGTAATGAAAGTAAACAAAACAAAAAAACGGGCCCAAGTCAAAGTCAAAGTCAAGTTGGAGCTTACTCAGTAGTCCTTCCACCATCGGTCTCCTCCGAACGTCACTGACTTTCGGACCCTCAGATCCCAGTCCACTCCGTCCGGTGGTCTACCAGCTCTCTCCACACGCGTCTTCCCTCTTCATCTCTCCTCGACAAAAGACTGTGATAACCCTGGCTCCCAGGCACACAAGAAAGAACAACATTTCTCCCATTGGACAGCCACTGAATTCCAAGGTCCTGTTATCTCTAGTCATAACCCAAACATCGCTGCTACAGAGAAACAATTACCTCAACAGTGGAACATTACATGGAAGCCATTACATTAGCCTTAGCAGTGATCTTACAGCATGTTACACTCTCCCCCCACCAAATTTAGTCATGTCCACATGACATTGAGATAATTCGCCAACCCTTCCTGCAAAACACAAAGCCCAATTCAGGTGCAAAAGGTAGTGACATAGCTCCCCATAACAGTAGAGATCACACTCTGTTCCCCAGGTGCTATATAGGGCAATCTGTCCGGTGGTTTCCTAATTCTCTGGGACCTCCGTACCTCCTCACCTGACTCTACAGGCTCAGACATTACTGGGGATACTTTGGGTCTACTTGGCAAGTCCTCCCTCAATCTATCACTCATGCCCCCCTGCATCTTGGAGCCCTCTGTCCTGTGTTCAGGCCCCGCTTCCTCTCCTTCAGGGTCCTGCTGTAACCCAGGCTGCCCACAGATAGCCCCCCAACAACTTCACCTGAATCAGTGGGAGAAGGGCCAGGAGTCTCTTCCTCAATCAATGGGGAGTTAGCGAAAGGCAGCATGTACCACACATCCAGATCATCATCCTCCGAATCAGTATCCCTCTCATGGGCGGTGCCCGGCCCAACATCTCCCTCTGTGGGCCCTGCAGACACCCCGCCTCTTACTAGGTGTAGGTGCCAAGTCGGGCTCTGGGTCTACCTGCACCTCTTGTCCCAAAAGCAACAGGTGGTTCCAATAGAGAATCTTGACAGGCCCATTCCCCTCCTCTGGTTTCACCTGGAAAACTGGTAGGTTTGGCGTCTGACTCTCCACCATATAGAGTGTGGCCGCCCAGTGGTCAGCAAACTTGTGCTTTCCATGTAGTCCCAAATTCCTTATGAGGATTCGGTCTCCCGGCAGGAGTTGGGAGAATCTCACCTGCTGATTATACCTCCTATTATTTCCACGATTCTGCTCAGCGGCCGTGACCCCAGCATAAGTCCTTTTCAGCTCTCTCCTCATATCAGACACATACTTCAGAAAGGGCTTCGGTGGTAAATCACCCTTGTCAGTCCCAAAACAAAGGTCAATGGGCAACCTCGCCTCGCGCCCAAACATCAGATAATATGGCGAGTACCCAGTAGCTTCATTTCATGTACAGTTGTAACAATGAACCAGATGCCCAAGATGTTGTCTCCACCTGCTCTTCTTGCTGATCTCCAGGGTCCCGAGCATGTCTAGCAAGATCCGATTAAACAGGTTGGAGATCGCCCTATGGGTGATAGGGCATGGTCCTCGACTTCTCAACTCCAAGCATGTCCAATAACTCATAGATGAGTCTGCTCTCGAAGTCCCATCCCTGGTCACTATGTATCCACCTGGGAAGGCCATAATGAATGAAATACTTCTCCCATAACACTTTTGCCACCATAGTCACTCTCTGGTCCTTGGTAGGAAAAGCCTGAGCATATCTGGTGTCGTGGTCAGTGATGACTAAGACATTCGCCGTATGGCTGGCATGGGGTTCTATGGACAGGAAATCCATACACACCAGGTCCAGGGACCCTGCCCTCTGCAAGTGGGACAAAGGAGCTGCCCGCATGGGCAGTGTCTTCCGCCATATGCAGTGAATGCATGACTTGCAGTATTCTTCAATCTCTGACTCCATTCGGGACGAGTAAAACCAGTCTCTGAGCAATCCATAGGTCTTTTCCACCTCCAAGTGTCCAGAGTCATCATGAAGTGACTTCAACGCAATCCTCCGATACTTCTCGGGCAGAACCAGCTGGCAACGCCGAGGTCAGTCCGGGGATGATGTGTCCCGGTATAAGATCTGGTTCTTCAATTCCAACCGAGGCCATTCTTTCAGTAATGGAGGCACCGAAGCGTGTTTCATCTTCTCCACCTGAGCCATGTCTCCCTTTTCAACTGTGGACCAAATAGTGCCAATGCCCGGATCATCTTGCTGAGCAGTTGCCATTTCCCCAGAACTCAATTCTGGCAGCTGATTTGTCTTCAGAGCAGTCAGGTTACAGTAAACTGGGAGTAGGGTGTCATCAGAAGCCCTCAATTGATCCACTGCTCGATCCTGCCTCTCCTTTTCCTCTGCCTTCACGGTGATGGCAAACTGACACATGGCCTTCACCCCCGTGGCAGGAACGCTCTCCCACTCCTCATCCCTGTCCAGACCCTCATGCATCCGTCGGGACAAAGCATCCACATCAATGTTCCAGCTCCCTGGCCGGTACTTCAGGCTAAAATCATAGGCGGACAATGCTGCCAACCAACGGTGGCCTGTGGCATCCAGTTTCGCTGAGGTCAGGATATAAGTTAGGGGGCTGTTGTCCGTTCTCACCTCAAACTTGGCCCCATAGAGATAGTCACTCAGCTTATCCACCACCGCCCATTTCAATGCCAGGAATTCCAAGTTGTGCGTGGGATAGTTTCTCCGGGAGGGCGACAAATTCCGGCTGACAAACGCCACAGGCCTCAACCTGGTGCCCCGATCCTGATGCAGGACGCCCCCCCCAACCCTCTCGGCTGGCATCTGTGTGCAGTACATATGGCAATCGGGGGTCCACAAAAGCCAGCACCAGCGCCTGGGTCAGCAACTCCCTCAGCGACTGAAAACCCTCCTCACATTTTACATCCCACCCCTGTCCAAAGAGCTCCGACGGGTTTAGATATTCTCCACCCTCCTGTCCTTTTTTCCCCCTCCCTTTCTTCCCCAAGGGAGGGTAACCACACAGAAACTGATTCAAGGGGTGACTCACTTTGGCGTAGCCCTTCATGAATCTCCGATATTAACCACAGAACCCAAGGGACGAGCGCAAAGCGCTCACAGTCTCAGGCCTTGGCCAAGTGGTCATTGCTTCTATCTTAGCCTGGTCTGTTGCTACTCCATGCCGTGAGATTATGTGTCCGACATAGCTAACAGACATTTTTCAAAACTGGCACTTGTCCAGGGAAAGTTTTAACCCTTCAGCTTTCAGGCGGCCAAGCACCTTCAGTAGCCTCGTTTCATGTTCTTCCGAAGTGGATCCAAATACAAATATGAGGTCATCCAAATACACCAACACCTCAAGCAAGTTCACATCCCCCACCGTCTTCTCGTTGACCCGCTGGAAGGTTGCAGGGGCTCCTGATGTGCCCTAGGGCATCCTTTCGCTCTGGAAAAATCCCAGGGGACATATAAATGCTGTCTTCTCTTTGTCAGCCTCACTCATCAGGATCTGGTAATATCCACTCCTCAAATCCAGCACACTAAACCACTTCGCACCCTCGGGACTGTATACTGGTCAGGGACAGTGCACCTGTTCAGAGTCCTACAGTCCACACACACGCATACCTTCCCGTTCTTCTTCCAGGCCACTACTGTGGGGAATTTATAGGGGCTTCAGGACTCAGTAATGATCTCAGCTTCCTTCAACTTACACAAATGCTGCCGCATGTCTTCTACATCTGAAGGGGCCAGTCGACGCGACCTCTCTCTAAACGGGGTGTCCTCGGTCACCTGGATAGTGTGACGAGTGCTCTTGGAACAACCCACATCAAACTCGCCAATGGAAAAGACACCTTCCAATTTCAACGTCTTCTCTACCAGCCTCCTTTTCCAACCCGGTGGCACCGGGGAGTCCCCGAGGTTGAATGACTCAGCTGTCAACTTTTCTTCCTAAACCAATAGTTTCTCCCCGGTTGCCTCATGGGGGCACTAGATGTTACAGTCACTGGGAACAAATATGCCAGGGGTATCCGCCGCTTGAAGGAGACCTCCCTCTTCGTAGTGTTCCTGACAGTCACTGCCATCCTGCTCGCCTGTACAACCGAAGGCTTCTGCAATTCGGGCCTCACCAGCAGCCCAGCAGGAAATCCCGACTCTCACTCTTAGTCTTCCAGCCCGTCTACTTAGAGGGCTTCGCCCTCAGTCATTCCGGGAAATTTGGGGGTCCCCATAACTCTCACCACTTCCCCGGGCTGTACCATCATTGACTTTGAGTGGGTGAACCACATATTTCTTTGTTTAAACTCGGTATCCGGCCCAGTGCTACGATGCACTTCCTCAAAAGCATCTTGAAACACTGGGTTGCGTGGACATTGTTCCCAAAAATCTCTCACTGGCCTTCTCCTTGCAGGCCCCCATGAGCCTCCTCATAAGAGGGGTGTTGGTCCCCACCAGAATTGAAATGCCGCCCTTCTCAACAGGGTCCAGTCAAACCAGCACCAATGTATCCAGGACCTCAGACACTTGCACATCAGCCTCCGAGAACTCCAGTTTCACTGACAAATAACCGTCGTATGGATAATCACCAGCACTGATATCCCAAATTTCCAGCGCACTGAATGGTGTCAAGGGTAAATACTTCAAATATTGGTTGTAAAACAAATGGTACAGTAACATGACCTGCAACCCGGTGTCGAGTATGGCTTTAGCGTATATTCCCTCTGTCCATAGCGATACACTGGAGCGTGGTCCCACTAAGCCTTCAGGAATAGAATATTTTGCTTTTGGGAGTTCCTTGGTATATTGCTGGGAATGTGTTCCCCCAGAGACACCAGGCCATTCCCTCAATGAGTCTCCTCTAAGTTTCCCGACATCTCTCCCTGCTTGGATACCTGGGGGCTCGCTCTCCGAGGGGCTTCCTGTCACTCACATTCCCACCGGAGGTGTCCCTCTTCCCCACAGTTATAGCACACGCTACCGGCCGCCCCTCTTCTTGCAGAATCCTGACCTTATGCAGCCCTCTGTGTAGTCTGTCCCCTTGGGGGGGGCCTTTCTACTAGTCCTATCATGCGGAGGGTCCACACCTGCTGTTAACACCAGGACATCTCAGTTCTCAGTTCTGCCACCATCTCCTGAGGCATGTTTGGAAACCCCCCCAGGAGCTCCAGTGTGCTCCCTGTCATACCAAAAGCGCTCTCTAATAGGGAGCAGAGGGCTGGTTAACTGTCACGCCTCTTACTACATCAGCCGCCAACTCCTTCAAACTTTCAACCAATCACCACTCATCTAACAACTGAGAGGTCTGCTCTACCCACGTCTCATACTCCTCTTCCCCCTTGGAGGTGGGCGTCATTCCAGGGAAAATTCTTAGCTCCTGGCGGGGACTCTCTGCCTGTGCACTGGGCCACTTAATTGCCAGGGAGGTAAGGGCTGATTCCAACTCAGAACCCTCACTCTTCACTGGGGGAAGGGGACTAATTAAACTTTCCAAATCCGACCACTCTTTCCCCTCACTCCTCAGAAATGATAGAACCCTGTCTCTGAAATCTCCGCCCCCCCCCCCCCCAAATGCAGGCAACTCAACTTGTGACCCAGCCTGCTGGGCTCCCTTCTCCTTCTCCCAGACAGTATGGACAGGCCATGGCCCCACCTCACCTGGGGCACCAATAGATGCCAACAGTCCCACCGCCATAATGTCAGCGCTAGTCTGAACTAAAACAAGGTCTGAGCCCGCCATCTAATCAAACTTTCGCGCTATGATGTCAACTTTGCCAACAGCTTTAACCATACTCAAAAATCGAATTAACAGTTCATCCGGAGTACGAATATCCACCCCACTCAACAAGTATGCATTAATTACCGTCAATCCCACAGAGGCACACCAACGTTCCACCCCAGCAGCATCCATACCAGCACAGACTTAAACAGGGCAATGACACAGCATCCAACGGAATCAATCTAGGACGTAGCCCCGACAGTTGTAACTCTCAGGTTTGCCCAGCTCGCGTTCGTCTAGGGGAATCAGCCTTCGGCCCTGCTAAACTGGGTAATCACATTTGTGTGGATGCTAGTACCACAGACAGTACACCATACGCGATTAAATGATAGACTTTATGAATCTTAATCTGAATATATCTGAACAAAAAAGGGCCCAAGTCAAAGTCAAAGTCAAGTTGGAGCTCACTCAGTAGTCCTTCTTCCACCATCGATCTCCTCTGAACATCGCTGACCTTCAGACCCTCAGATCCCAGTCCACTCCGTCCGGTGGTCTACCAGCTCTCTCCACACACGTCTTCCCTCTTCATCTCTCCTTGACAAAAGACCGTGATAACCCCGGCTCTCAGACACACAAGAAAGAACAACATTTCTCCCATTGCATAGCCACTGAATTCCAAAGTCCCGTTATCTCTAGTCATAACCCAAACTTTGCTGCTACAGAGAAACCATTACCTCAACAGTGGAACATTACATAGAAGCCATTACATTAGCCCTAACAGTGACCTTACAGCGTGTTACACTTAGTATCAGTAAATGTAACAAACGGCACATTTTGTTGATCCTGCTCTTCTGTCACAGTGAGAGTTTGATCTCAACAATAAAGCGAAGGCAGGAAAAAAGAAGGACCAGTCCATTGGAAAGTGCAGGGACAGGACACAAATCTCCAAACATCAATATGATGTCATTTACAATGACCCCTATTGGCTACTTTTATTGATATCATGATCGAAGACAGGAAATTGTTACATTCTCAAGGCAAACACAGTTTTCTGTTCAGAACTGACTTACCAAGTTACTAGTAGAAAATGTATGCTTTCTGCAGGAGATGACCAGGGATCCCACATATGTTTAGATTTTCAAGGATCACTCATACTCCTAATTTACTAATTACTTTCCATTGTTGTATTTAAAATCAGATAAGGTATAGAATGCTTGAAATGAGCAAAAGACGTTAAAGTCTACAATGTTTGGAATTAAGCCAGAGTTAGACATTTGCAAAACTCAAATTGGTCATCTGGGTTTTCAATATGATCTGTTGCCCCTCCCTAATATAAAACATATGAACGTATTCAACTTTCCTCATAAATCCACCATGTAAATTAGAATGGTAGATATTTTAAAGAATTAATCCTCCAGCAATTCATACTCTTGGCCAAATTAGCCCAAACATCAATTTAGAACATGAATAGTTCTACAAATGTTGAGCAACTAAATAAAATTACAGAATTACATTTGATTTTTATAGTTACTTACTTTAAAATAAATGCCAGTTGTTGGCAAGTAATTAAAAAAAGTTTGATCTTGCACTATTGATTTTCTTAATGAGAAGCAGATTTTTCTAGTTGCATTTGTATATACATAATATATATAGTTAGTTTACTGGAGGAAGTTATTTTTTGCATGGAATATCACATATTTCATTATGGCACATATGCTTTTTCTTTGTGAATAAGAGTTCTGATAAATGACAGCAAATGAATGGTGTATGGAAACATTTTGACTGTTAACATCCAGAATCAACATCAATTGCCTGTGGGCTGGTTGTGGACAGAACTCTGTACCAATATCTGGTATTCCATCAGTGACATATTTTTGTTTTTGCTTTTGGTGGGCTCTCCAAATAATATTCCCACTTTACACACAATTAGGGGCATTTTTGAGGAAATGAGTTGAAGAAATGTTGAACTTCATTTTACATAAGGGTGCTTATGGTCGTAGACAGATCAGACCTTCATTATAACAACCACCAATGGCTTTCAACCAGTCACTGAGCTCAGAATCTAATTCACTTTTGAATCTCTTGTTTCCCCTACAGTTTCAATGGGATACTAATCTTTCAAGACAATTTGATGCACTTATTAGAACTAGAACCTTAACCACAACAGCATTTTATTAAGTTAAAAGGTGGTTACCCTATTGGATCTATTCCAATATATAAGAATGCACCATGTATTTTAGAGGAATCATGAGATTTGGTTACCTACAAGCAATCAGATAAAAAAAATAAGCAATTCTCTCCTCTTGAAACAATGGCATATTCAATTTGTGAATGAAGTTTTAACAGGGAGTCTCTTTCACTTCATCTGAAGAAGCTTTGTGTTTTTTACCAGCTGATAATTACGTCCTTGCCAAAATCAATGTTTATATACTTTTTTTGTCGACACTAACAAGAACAGCATTAAACTCTTCCAAATGTTAATGTGATGAGCAGTGGTCTGGGAATGTATTTTTTTCAGCTTATAACTGTTTTTATTCTATAAAGTTTCAGTAATTAACTCCTCCCTGACAGCATCTTACAGTTTATGGTTCAAGTTTCTCTGTTCTGAGCCTTAACCACATATTTATTAAAAAAGATATTACTCTGGTACATGTACGCCAAGTCAATCATAAAACAGTGGAGGCGTATTTCACTATTTGTTCCAGTCCTAATCCTAAATATATTTTTCATGTTGAACAACAGGAATAACTAGCTAGAAGTAACAATTTCACTATTAAGTTTCCATGTTGGTGCAGTACATGGCTGAAATAAAATGAAAAGAAGGAGGGTGTGTGTGTGTGTGTGTGTGTGTGTGTGTGTGTGTGTGTGTGTGTGTGTGTGTGTGTGTGTGTGTGTGTGTATTGATCCTGTTGGTAATTTGATTGAAAAAATTAATGTGAGCTCAAAAGAAAATAAATATATTATCACTGAACCTCCCCCCTGCTGCAAACCATATGTCATTATCACAAAGTAATGCACAGATTGCAAAGAATGAATGAATGTTAGTTGAAGGGAACTACATCCCAATAGTCCTCCAAAACAAAAGCAAATGAAACTTATGCCAACTTTATTAACAAAACCTCATTGGGTTTGGAGGCTTGCCTCAATGACCCAGAGAGCTACGTTGGCTGGTGTCAGGGCCTTGTGCTTTGGCTCTTGGTAGAGTCACCTATGCCAAATAGGCCAAGGTGTAGATTCCAGACTACAAGTGGTCCCAATGGTCCTCCAGGTTTGGGGGTTCATCTCAGGCCAACAACCCCGACTGGTCAAACAAAATTGTTACAGAAACAGCAATGAAGAACCCTTCTACATCTGTGTGTGGCCAAGGACAGCAGTGGCTTAATGGGCAGCAAGTAGGTAAGTTATTAACAAAAATTATGTAGGTTTACATAGTGGCTTTTATACATAAAATGTTCCAAGGGACTTTATAAGGCCTGATGAAAACATGAAAGTTCACACCCATGATGAATGTAGACTTTCATCTTGATGACGTTGCAGGGCAGTGAAGAGGACAGTACTGGTTATGGATCAATGGACCTTTGCAATCTGTGGATAATGAAAGTAGCTGGGGATAGATGAGAAAGAGAAGGAAATAGGTAGATTCCTTTTGTATCTCAGGTGTGCTGGAGAGGAGAGAGAGATGGTAGAAGAGAAGATGTGATTAATAATTCTTCAATTAAAAATGGAGAGCTTAGGTGTTAGGATAGCCCAGAAAAAATATTTTTTTCTGGGCTATCCTATAATATTATTTTGTCAGAGAAAATACTACAGTGGTGCTCTGGCAGGATAGATTAGAGGGCTCGTCTAGGGAGGCTATTTGGGTGGAATTGAGGAATGGGAAAGGTGCAGTAACGCTTATGGGGGTGTATTATAGACCACCAAATGGGAAGCGAGAATTGAAGGAGCAAATTTGTAAGGAGATAGCAGATGTTTGTAGTAGGCACACGGTTGTGATTGTGGGAGATTTTAATTTTCCACACATAGATTGGGAAGCCCATACTGTAAAAGGGCTGGATGGTTTGGAGTTTGTAAAATGTGTGCAAGATAGTTTTTTGCAGCAATACATAGAGGTACCAACGAGAGAAGGGGTGGTTTTGGATCTCCTGTTAGGGAATGAGATAGGTCAGGTGATGGAGGTTTGTGTTGGGGAGCACTTTGGGTCCAGTGATCACAATGCTATTAGTTTCAATATAATTATGGAGAAGGATAGATCTGGACCCAGGGTTGAGATTTTTGATTGGAAAAAGGCTAACTTTCATGAGATGCAATAGGATTTAGATGGAGTGGATTCAGATAATTTGTTTTATGGGAAGGAAGTAATGGAGAAATGGAGGTCATTTAAAGGGGAAATTTTTAGAGTACAACACCTTTATGTTTCTGTTAGGTTGAAAGGAAAGGTTAAAAGTTTGACAGAGCCATGGTTTTCAAGGGATATTGGAAACTTGGTTTGGAAAAAAAGAGAGATCTACAATAAATATAGACAGCATGGAGTAAATGAGGTGCTCGAGGAATATAAAAAATGTAAAAAGAATCTTAAGAAAGAAATTAGAAAAACTAAAAGGGGAAATGAGGTTGCTTTGACAAGTAAGGTGAAAATAAATCCCAAGGGTTTCTACTGTTAAATAAATAGCAAAAGGATAGTGAGGGATAAAATTGGTCCCTTAGAGAATCAGAGTGGATGGCTATGTGTGGAGCCAAAAGAGATGGGGGAGATTCTTAACAATTTCTTTTCTTCGGTATTCACTAAGGAGAAGGGTATTGAATTGTGTAAGATAAGGGAAATGGGTAGGGAAGTTATGGAAACTATGATGATTAAAGAAGTAGTAGTACTGGAGCTTTTAAGGAATATAAAAGTGGATAAGTCTCTGGGTCCTGACAGGATATTCCCTAGGACATTGAGGGAAGTTAGTGTGGAAATAGCAGGGGCTCTGACAGAAATATTTCAAATGTCATTAGAAACGGGGATGGTGCCAAAGGGTTGGTGTATTGCTCATGTTGTTCCATTGTTTGAAAAGGGTTCTAAGAGTATACCTAGCAATTATCAGCCTGTGAGTTTGACGTTGGTGTTGGGTAAATTGATGAAAAGTATTCTTAGAGATGGTATATATAATTATCTGGATAGTAAGGGTCTGATTAGGAACAATCAACATGGATTTGTGCGTGGAAGGTCAGGTTTGACAAATCTTATTGAACTTTTTGAAGAGGTTACTAGGAATGTTGACGAGGGTAAAGCGGTGGATGTTGTCTATATGGACTTCATTAAGGCCTTTGACAAGATCCCACACGGAAGGTTCGTAAGGAAGGTTCAATCATTACGTATTAATATTGAAGTAGTAAAATGGATTCAGCAGTGGCTGGATGGGAGATGCCAGACAGTGATGGTAGAAAACTATTTGTCAGATTGGAGGCCGGTGACTAGTGGTGTGCCTCAGGGATCTGTATTGGGTCCAATGTTATTTGTCATATACATTAATGATCTGGGTGATGGAGTGGTAAATTGGATGAGTAAGTATGCAGATGATACTAAGATAGGTGGAGTTGTGGATAATGAAGTAGGTTTTCAAAGCTTGCAGAGAGATTTAGGCCAGTTAGAAGAGTGGGCTGAAAGATGGCAGATGGAGTTTAATGCTGATAAATGTGAGGTGCTACACTTTGGTAGGACTAATCAAAATAGGACATACATGTTAAATGGTAGGGCATTGAAGAATGCAGTAAAACAGAGGGATCTAGTAATAATGGTGCATAGTTCCCTGAAGGTGGAATCTCATGTGGATAGGGTGGTGAAGAAAGCTTTTGGCATGCTGGCCTTCATAAATCAGAACATTGAGAGTAGGAGTTGGGATGTAATGTTGAAATTGTACAAGGCATTGGCGAGGCCAAATTTGGAGTATTGTGTACAGTTTTGGTCACCAAATTATAGGAAAGATGACAATGAAATAGAGAGAGTACAGAGAAGGTTTACTAGTATGTTACCTGGGTTTCATCACCTAAGTTACAGAGAAAGTTACAGAGAAAGGTTGAACAAGTTGGGTCTTTATTATTATTATTATTATTATTATTATTAATTATTAGATAGAGTTGTCATGGATAGGCTTTTCCATTGAGAGTGGGGGAGATTCAAACAAGAGGACATGAGTTGAGAGTTAAAGGGCAAAAGTTTAGGGGTAACATGAGGGGGAACTTCTTTACTCAGAGAGCGGTGGCTGTGTGGAATGAGCTTCCAGCAGAAGTGGTTGAGGCAGGTTCGATGTTGTCGTTTAAAGTTAAACTGGACAGCTATATGGACAGGAAAGGAATGGAGGGTTATGGGCTGAGTGCAGGTCGGTGGGACTAGGTGAGAATAAGTGTTTGGTATGGACTAGAAAGGCCGAGATGGCCTGTTTCCGTGCTGTAATTGTTATACGGTTATAAAATGAGATGGCAGAAGTAGAATGGTCTAGTTCATTGTGCGAATGTGTGCTGATATTTAAAAAGGACGAAGAAGGACAGTGGACAATGGTCACAATAAAAGATAGTCTTTGTTCACTTAAGATCATTGAGCTCAGCTGAAAGTGGTGGATACCTGACGGTAGAAACTTAAGCAAAGGATCGCAAGGATATAAAAACTGAAGGTATTAACCAGCCTCCGCTGCCACAGCACCAATGAATCCTCAATTTTCCCACACTGTCCTCATATTCTATGAAACTCATGTCCAGAAATTTATTGACCTCTGTTAAAGGCAATCGATGACTAAGCCCCACAAGTACCCTAGAATGATAATTCCAAAATTTCACCATCCTCTGAGTGAAGAATTTTCTCCTAATTTCATTCTGAAGTGGCCTAATCCTTATTCGACACTGCAATTACTAGTTCAAGACTCTTAGCCAGGGAAAGTATCTTCCTTGCTTTCACTTTGTCAAGTTCTTCAGGAGATTATTTCTCATTCTTCCAGCCTCCAGAGAATACAGTCCTATTTTATTCAGTCTCTCCCTCATGCCGTAAGTGCCACTTGAAGGGCTTATGACCAGAAATATTACTTTGGAGTCTCTTTCCACAGATGCTGCCTCACTCACTTTGAAGGTGTTTCTAACATTTTCCTTTTTCATTTCTGCCATCCCTCGAGCCAGTTGTTGAAAGTTTGCTGCACTCCTTTTTGAGTTAAGGAAGCAAAATTCTGAGTTGTTTACCAATATCCCATTGAGTGTTCTGTATCGTTACTTACATTCCTACATGTTTCATGTCTTCAGGAAACTCGGAAATTTCACATAATTAAAATGATCCAAAGCAAGGCATCATGCAAGAAGGTATTCACTTTCAGGAAAACTGTCCTGTGTTTAGATGGGTGTAGCACCAATAACTTTGAAGAAACTCAACAAAATCCAGGACAAAGCAGCTTGCTCAGTCAACTCTCTAATTATAACCTCATTTCTCCATTTACCTTGACATGGTTCTTGTTCTTTGTCTGCCTGCACTTCACGTTGTAGCTGTATTCTTCATTCCGATTTGTTTCATTTGTACTTCTTAGATGTAGCTACATATGGAATGACATGTCTGGATGGCAGGCAAACAAAGCTTTCAACTGCCCTTTGGCACATTCCTTTATCTGAAATTCTGAAATCCAAAAAGCTCTGAAAACCGAAGTTTTTTTCGCCAACTGCTGACATCACTCAGGTGTGACATGGTTGCACTAACAGAGGCCACCAGATGTCAGTTGTGGCTGAGCGCTCGTACTGGTTACATATGCATTTGCTGTTGCAGATACTTTGTGTTCACTATTGACTTTGTGTTCAATTTCACTATGAAAATGTCAAAAAGAGCTATAGGTAACAATGAGAAGAAGAGAAAGAAGCATCTATCATTATCAATAACACAGAAAGCAGAGTTATTGCAGAAGCTTGATCGTGGTGTGTCTGTGTGGCATCTTACTGAAGAAAATAGTGTCGGAACTACCACTGTATATGATTTAAATAAACAGAGGGACAAGTTACTGAAGTTTTATAGCGACAGTGATGTTCTACATTTATTCCAATAAGTAATTTACCATGTGTTTGATCCGGTTCGTTTGAAGCTGTGTATTTTTATGTCTTATTGAATGTTTTTGTTGGAAATAAATTTTTTTCTTGTCATTATTCCCTAAACAATACAGTATAACAACTATTTACATTGCATTTACATTGTATTAGGTATTATAAGTATTCTGGAGATGACTTAAAGTATACGGGAGGATATGCATAGATTTGGTGCGCCACCGGATCCTAAAGTCCACTGCACTGAGACAGGTTAAATAAGGAATTTGAGCATACGTGTTTTTTGGTATCGGGGGGGGGGGAGGGGGGTCTGAAATCTGAAAAATTCTGAATTCCAAAATGCAACTGGCCCCAAGGATTTCGGAAAAGGGATTGTGGACCTGTAATAATAATCAAATTAAAAAGGGCCAACACTAAATATCTATTCCCTCTATTTGAACAACCTGATATCAGTTGTGGTATCTGCAGTGCGTTTCTTCAAACAGAGATAGTAATAATGAATTAGCATGATGTACTTCTTGTACTGAATAGTTCTACTGTGGTCATAGGTTTTTCACTTGAGGTCCTATTTTAGTTGGTGAGAGCAAAAAATTGCATTGCAGAGAATATCTGACAGCTCTTGGGCTCCATTCCTGGAGTTCAGGAGAATGAGGGTGGATCTCATAGAAATATTCCAAATATTAAAAGGCCTGAACAGACTAGATATGGCAAAGTTATTTCCCATGGTAGGGGATTCTAGGAGAAGAGGGCACGACTTCAGGATTGAAGGAAGTCCTTTTAGAACTAAGATGCAGAGAAATTACTTTAGTTATAGGGTGGTGAATTTGTGGAATTTGTTGCCATGAGCTGCTGTGGAGGCCAAGTCATTCGGTGTATTTAAGGCAGAAATAGGTAGGTTCTTGATTAGCCAGGGCATCAAAGGTGAAAGCAGGGGAGTGGGGATGACTGGATGAAGTGGATCAGCCCATGATTGAATGGCAGAGCAGACTCGATGGGCCGAATGGCCTACTTCTGCTCCTAAATCTTATGGTCTTATGGTCTTATGATAGCGATAACATCAGATGTCATTATGAAATATCAGACCATTCAAATGAATAGTGCATGGAAGTGTCAGGTACAATTTTTTGATCAGCATGCTTTCACCAGGTATCGATTACTGCTCTGATTTATAATAGTCTTCTAATTTGTTTGTAATTTTGGGCATAAAAATCGGCATTAATCAATCCAGTTTCAAGGGAATTAAGTCTACTTGTATTGCTGCAGATTTCTATATTCTCAACTTCTGTATCTGTTATTCAGCAGGTGCATTTTTTTGTAGTTCTGTTTGCACAGGTACAGTGGTGTTCCTCTTGTACTGGCAGGTGCATTTAGACTCCGAGATTGTCTGAATAGGATTTTGTGTGTTATTTAAACAACACTATCACACTACAGGCTCACATTCATCAAAAAATGATAGTGAACCATTGTCTTACCTCAGTTAAGTCTTGGAAAGTGTGGAAAGTGGACTTGATTAAAAAGAGTGATTGGTCAGGGATGTGCAAGCTATTGGGAGAGCTATGAATAGTAGAGATGGAAGTGATCCTCGTGGTTGATTTGGAAAAGGGTTTGAGGGGGCGATGTGAACGGTGGCTGGGTGGGTGGAAGGTTAAGGAAGCTATGTGACCATCAGTCAGTGAATCCTGATTAAAGGCTTCAGTACTGTGAAGACTTTGAAAGGACAAATTCTCTTTTTAATAAAACTTGTATTTTTGACACATTTTGGTGATGGGCTGTTTGCAGTACTAACTAGGCTTCAAGCTCATCTTATTTCATTGCCCTCTACTCTAACATAGCAGTTGGAGCTTGGATGATCCCTCAAAGATGAGTTAAGCAGTGTATTCAGGCAGATGAAGAATTAAGGGGAATGTAAGGGGAAGGTTGGGCAACGGTGCAATCATTTGCTGGCTTTGAAAATTTGAATGAGGTCATTGAACTTGCTGCACATTCAGGTCCTTGAGGCTTGATCCCTGACATTGACTTCTGCAACCATCTGCTTCCTTAACCTCTAAGTATGTATCCAGAGAGTGTCATGTGCTGTACAAGACATCTCTACTATTTTTTATCATTTCCACCAAGGTCTCCATAAAAACAAATGGGTGTCTGGCTGTTCTCAAGCCAGATGTACTTCCTACATGACTTTAAGAACTGTTTTTATCACAGTATATGTCTTCTCGAAGATAGGCAGACTTGCTCTTACAGACACACTGATAACCCCACCACCCCCTTCCGATGCCTTAAACCAATGAACCATTACCAAAACCAACAGACTCACTTCCAAGGGTTCTACAACTCATGCTTTCAGTATAATTTATCTTTCTTTATTTGCACAATTTGTCTTCTTTTGCACATTGTTTTTTTTTTGTCCATCTTTGTTTATGCATGTTTTTTTCATAAGTCCCAGACACTAGACACTAGAATACTACAGCACAGTACAGGCCCTTTGGCTCTCTATGTTGTGCCAACCCATATATTCCTTAAAAAAAAGTACTAAACCTACATTACCCCGTAACCCTCTATTTTTCTTTCATCCATGTGCTTGTCCAAGAGGCTTTTAAATACCCCTGTTTTAGCCTCCACCACCATCCCTGGCAAAACATTCCAGGCACCCACAATCCTCTGTGTAAAAAACCTACCCCTGATGTCTCCCCTAAACTTCCCTCTCTTAACTTTGTACATATGCCCTCTGGTGTTTGCTATTCTATTCATGCCCTGGGAAACAGGTACTGGCTATCCACCCTATCTATGCCTCTCATAACCTTGTTTTCCTCTATCAAGACCCCTCTCATCCTTCTACACTCCAAAGAGAAAAGTCCCAGCTCTGCTAACCTTGCCCCATAAGACTTGTTTTCCAGTCCAGGCAACATCCTGGTAAATCTCCTTTGCACCCTCTCCATAGATTCCACATCCTTCCTATAATGAGGTGACCAGAACTGAACACAATACTCTAAGTGTGGTCTCACCAGAGATTTGTAGAGTTACAACATGACCTCTCTAATCTTGAACTCAATCTCCCTATTAATGAAGCCTAGCATCCCATAGGCCTTCTTAACTATCCTATCAACCTGTGCAGCGACTTTGAGGGATGTATGGATTTGAACCCCAAGGTCCCATCCACACTCTTAACTAACTGACCATTAACCCTGTACTCAGCCTTCTGGTTTGTCCTTCCAAAATGCATCACCTCAAACTTATCCGGATTGAACTCCACCTGCCACTTTTCTGCCCAACTCTGCATCCTGTCTATATCCTCCTGTAATCTTTGACAACCTACAGCTCCATCCACAACTCCTCCAATCTTCATGTCGTCTGCAAACTTACTCACCCATCCTTCTGCCTTTTCATCTAGGTCATTTATAAAAATCACAAGAGCAGGGGTCCCAGGACAGATCCTTGCAGCCCTCCACTAGTCACCGACCTCCAGGCAGAATACTTTCCTTCCACTACTACCCTCTGCTTTCTTCCTGTAAGCCAATGTTTTATCCAAACAGCCAAGGTTCCACTGATCCCATGCCTCGTGACTTTCTGGATGAGTCTCTCGTGGGGGACCTTGTCAAATGCCTTGCTAAAATCCATGTAGACCACATCTAACACCCTACTCTCATCAATTTTTTTGTTACCTCTTCAAAAAACTCAAATAGGCTCATGAGGCATGACCTTCCCTTCACAAAGCCATGCTGACTATCCTTGAGTAGATTGTACTTCTCCAAATGCTCGTAGATCCTATCCTTAAGAATCCTTTCCAATAGTTTGCAGACCACTGACGTAAGACTCAGCGGTCTATAGTTCCAAGGATTCTCCCTATTACCTTTCTGAAACAAGGGAACTACATTAGCCATTCTCCAATCCTCCGGCACCTCCCCTGCAGCCAAAGAGAATTCAAAGATCATAACTACTGCTCCAGCGATCTCTTCTCTCATTTCCCACAGCAACCTGGGTTATATCACGGCCGGCCCTGGGGACTTATCAATCTTGATGTTTTTAAGAAGATCCAACACTTCTTCTTCCTTAATCTCCATATTGTCCAGCATACAGGCCTGTTCTATTTCGACCTCACCCTGATCAAGGTCCTTTTTGCTTGTGAATACTGAAGGAAACTATTCATTTAGGACCTCTGCAACCTCCTTCGCCTCCAGGTACATGTTACCTTCTTTATCCTTTAACGACCCCACCTTCATTCTTGTTATCCTTCTGTTCTTCACATACGCATAGAATGCCTTGGAGTTCTCCTTAATCCTACGTGCCAAGGCCTTCTCATGCCCCCTCTGAGTTCTCCTAAGTCCTTTCTTAAGCTCCTTCCTGGCTACCCTATACTTCTCAAGAGCCCCTCCTGCTTCCTGATTCTTATATCTAACATATACTTCCTTCTTCTTCTTGATGAGTTGCCTCACGTGTTTCGTCAGCCATGGTTCCCTTTTCCTACCATTTTTTCCTTGTCTCAGTGGGACAAACCTATCCTGAACCCAGCACAAGTGGTTCCCAAACTTCCTCCACATTGCTTCTGTGCTTTCACCCTTGAACATCTGTTTCCAATTTACTCTCGCTAGTTCCTGCCTCATCCCTTCATAGTTAGCCCTTCCCCAGTTAAGCACTTTCCAATTTTGTCTGTTTTTATCCTTTTCCATAGCCTTGCTGAAACTAAGGATTTGTGGTCACTCTCACCAAAATGCTCCCCCACCAAGAGGTCTGCCACCTGACCAGGTTCATTACCCAGGACTAGATCCAGTATGGCCTCTCCTCTCGTCGGCTGGTCCACATATTGTGTCAGGAATCCTTCTTGAACACACCTGACAAATTCAGCCCCATCTATCCCCCTACTGTATATCCTATTGTATGTCTGTATTTTCCTGTAAATGCCTGCAAGAAAATGAAGCTCAAGATAGTATATGATGGCATACGTACTTTGATAATAAATTTACAATCCCTCCAAGAGGACCACAACCTTGTCGTAGTTTGGAGGCTTGTGTAGCTTGGTGACCTGGCGAGCTATGTTGGCTGGAGTCAGGGCTCTATGCTTTGGTTCCTGGTAGGGTCACCCAGCCAATCAGGTCAAAGGGTAAAGGACAGACTAAGAGTGGTCCATCAGTCCTCCAGGATTGGGAGTTCATCTCAGGGCTAACAGCCCTCTCTGCCAAAACAAAATTGTTATGGAAACAGCAATGAAGAATCCTTTTATATCTGTGTGCAACAGTACTCCTGAGTCTCCACCTGGGTCTGAGAGTAGTGAAAACCATGAGGAAGCTACTGGCACAATGAAGGAAGCCCTGAAAACCACCAGAGATGGAGAACCTTCATTGCTGCCCTAGACACCAGCGCCATAATAGGCAGTAAGTAAGAAAGTTATCTACGATCACCAGTTCTGATGAAGATTCTTTGACTTGAAACATTAACTGTCTCTAGGCACCAGTTGCTACCTGACTTGCTGATTATATGCAGCATTTTTTTATTATTTCAAATTCTAGTATTCGCACTTAAAAAAAATGGTTTTTAGCCCAATTATTCCTGGCTGTTTGCATTATAAGAGTAAACTGGATGAAATGTGTATGCTTCCAGTATTGCAATAAGTGGGTGTGATTTAATTGCACATGGGATCCCTCAGTTCAACTTGATGTTTATCCAGTTAGAAGTCCCTGCCAGCTATCTTTTTACTGCCCCCTGTCTATTTATTTCAGTTTATTTTAAATCAGCCAGTTGGAGAAGCATTTTGATGGGTTGGTGTTCCTCACTGATGCACCTCATGCAGGAGGTGCACCTTAAGGTAATGCAGTGGTTGGCACAATACCTTTACAGCTCGGGGTGGTCCAGAGTTCAGAGTTCAATTCGGGTGCCATTAATAGGGAGTTAGCACATTCCCTCACGTTGTGCATGGGTTTTCTCCAGGCACTCCAGTTTCCTCCCACAGTCCAAAGACTTATCAGTAAGTGGGGTAATTGGTCATCGTAAATTGTCCTGTGATTAGGCTAGTGTTAAACAAGAGGGTTGCTAGGCAACACTACTCAACCTACTCCCTGCTGTATTTCTATATAAATAAAGATATAAGGAAATTGAACACAGGAAAGATTTCAGCAGAGAAATTTAACTTTCTGATTGTATGAAATACATCGATATGGTGCAGGAAAGCTGGATGTGTTTGAAGGTTTTGTTTAATAACAGACCAGACAGATGACATTCAGAACTCCCCATTGTTCATGGGTCCATTGTTATTTGTCATCTATATCAATCATCTGGATGATAATGTGGTAAACTGGATCAGCAAATTTGCTGATGATACAAAGATTGGAGGTGTAGTGGACAATGAGGAAGGTTTTCAAAGCTTACAGAGGGATTTGGACCAGCTGGAAAAATGGGCTGAAAAATGGCAGATGGAGTTTAATACAGATAAGTGTGAGGTATTGCACTTTGGAAGGACAAACCAAGGTAGAACATACAGGGTAAATGGTAAGGCAATGAGGAGTGCAGTAGAACTGAGGGATCTGGGAATACAGATACAAAATTCCCTAAAAGTGGCGTCACAGGTACAAACGTTTGTAGATAGCATCGTAAAGAGAGCTTTTGGTACATTGGCCTTTATTAATCAAAGTATTGAGTATAAGAGCTGGAATGTTATGATGAGGTGTATAAGGCATTGCTGAGGCCGAATCTGGAGTATTGTGTTCAGTTTTAGTCACCAAATTACAGGAAGGATATAAATAAGGTTGAAAGAGTGCAGAGAAGGTTTACAAGGATGTTGCCGGCACTTGAGAAACTCAGTTACAGAGAAAGGTAGAATAGGTTAGGACTTTATTCCCTGGAGCGTAGAAGAATGAAGGGACATTTGATAGAGGTACATAAAATTATGATGGGTATAGATAGGGTGAATGAAAGCAGGCTTTTTCCACTGAGGCAAGGGGAGAAAAAACCAGAGGATATGGGTTAAGGGTGAGGGGGGAAAAGTTTAAAGAGAACATTAGGGGGGGCTTCTTCACACAGAGAGTGGTGGGCGTATGGAATGAGCTGCCAGACGAGGTGGCAAATGCAGGTTCTTTTTTAACACTTAAGAATAAATTGGACAGATACATGGATGGGAGGTGTATGGAGGGATATGGTCCGTGGGGCTAGGCAGAAATTGGTTCGGCACAGCCAAGAAGGACCAAAAGACCTGTTTCAGTGCTGTAGTTTTTCTATGGTTTCTATGGTTTCTATTCCTCCTTTTGGGTGCATAATAATGGTGAATGGTGATAAAACGACAGTATAAAAATTTGCGGTAATGAAAATTTTTGACGATGCTACCACATAGGCTTGGATGGTGGGTGTTAATAGTTTTAGAATGATGCCTCATTATTTCATGTGTAGCCAAGGTATCTCATTTGCAGAATCTTCCATGTGTTTTGTAAATGTTGAGAACTGACACCTGTCAAACAACACAGCAGTAAATCAGGCATGTCAGATCCGATGTGCTTGTGTCGAGGTGTGAATTAGATAAAGTCTCTCGCTGCTGTTCCCAGAACCTCCTCACTCCATTATCACAATATCACACAGTATACTTGAGCTTCAAAAAAAGTATATGCAAAATTATATGCACTCTATGAAATTATAAGACAAGTTGGGGAATGAGGAGCCATTAATAATCTAGCTATGTATTTTATAAAATCGTGTAGAAAGGCAAAATCCAGACACATACCAACTGACCATGGGATAAAGTAGCTCATGGCTACTGCTCCAACTAATCAGGCCAGCTTATTGCAGGAAAAGTAAAACAGTTAAATCTAGTGAGTCTTTCAAAGGGGAATTCATATTATTGGATTTTATTTAGGCTGAGTGTGTGGATGAAAGTTTCTTGTTCATTTGCACCAAACAAAAATTGCATAAAGTTGTGCAAAGAACATTAAGGCATTGTTTTCTATTAAATTATTAGACATTTTCGTAAAATATATGAGCCAGAAAGCTAAAAAGAAATTTGAATCAGCCAAATATTTCATGCAACCTGCTTTTACATAACATCTAATTATCTTGCATTTTTCTGAAGCCTTTTACATTACTTCAGATAATTTTAGCTCCTTTTGATCCAGTCTTCCTCATCCATCAAAGTTTCCCTTTCACAAAGGTAGCCAGATTGATAATTTACTAGAAAGTCAACACTGCAAATCCACTGCAGTCATGGTAAAGCTCATTCAAATTGTGAAAGCAGAATGCATTACAAAGCCGTGACCTGTGTGTTTTCGATGACATTACCAGCACATGAGAGAAATGCAAGGGCAACAATTTGACTTGGTATCAAGTGGATGATCATGGATTGATTATCTATTCTACATTTCTTCTAATTTTTATTTCCACTGAAATAATTATTTTAGACTGTTATAGTTTAAAATCTTTTCTTTAAGCTTGTGCTGGGTTGCCTGCTGTAACAGCTAGTATTAACCTTCTCTTCTGCATGAAAGGTGATCATATAGGGAACCTCCATAATGGATCAGTGAATGGACTGCTACCCAAGAAAATCTGCTAAGTTCCAAAGGAGCACTCTGAAGAACTACCACTTGCCAACTTACCTTCTCTCAGTTGAGGTTAGGTGATGCATTGGACAGAAGGTAGTGTATAGGCTGGTTTTATCTCTAGGAGGAAGCATCCAGAAACAGTTTGATTTCTCTTCACTTGCATGAGTGATATTACCAAAATGTTCTGTTAACTACCACAGGCATCTGAATCATTATGAGCAGGACTTGATGCAAATCTACTACATGCAATAGTCCTTTGTTCAGAAGAGAAGAGAAGGTGACTAATGGAGAAAGTTGGGTTTCTCAGTTTGTGATGAAATCTAGTAGTTCAAAATTCCTCTTTCATTTTTAATTGTGTGTAAATATCACTTTATAACTGTTATGATCTGTAACTCCTGAAACTAATCAAAAGAAAAACACAGGAGCACGGAGGTGCATACCTACTTAGTTTACCTTCAGTGAGATGCTCACACATGATGTGATGGTGTGATGATATACACCATTCACATACTTTTACATATAACCATTAATGAATAATATAAACAAAGAATGCTTAATAAAACAATATTTTTACAACATTACTCAAATGTTACTGAAATATTTAACACACTACACTCCTACCAGTTTAGGTATAAACTCCAACTCAATATAGAATGCAACTCAATTCAAATATGTAACGTATTGATCTGTAGTCATCATATGTATAAAATTTGTCCCATTCAAACCTAAAGGTTTAATCGCTGTGGAGGATTTCTTTCTCTTGTGAGATAATGTCTTTCCTGACAAGGGGGATTCACTCTGCTTGGCAGGTGAGACTTGTGGCTGTGAAGCAATCTCAGGTTCTGTGGCCTTCACTGTGGTGGTTGTAGGAGTTGACTCTGGAATAGCAGGATGTGATTCTGATAGGTCTGGCCACCTCTCTTCTCTAAAATTGACTCTGCTCTCCTCAACTGGTTGATGCGTTGCCTCGAGATGACATTGGACGCAATTTCCACTGTGTAGGAGAGTGGTCCAGTTCTGTCCTTAATCTTTCCAAGTACCCACTTTTGATCATGTCCTTGGTCCCTCCCCTGATTGTCCAGGAGTGAAACATTGAACCTCCTTGTTTGAAGAGCCCTGAACTTGTCTCAGCTGTTTGTCCTGCATAGTCTTTCTGAGATTAGGTTTGAGCAGATCTAAGCGTGAGTGTAAGAGGTAACCCAGGAATAACACAGCTGGTTTGTTGTGGAGTGTGTTGCATTGCAGTATACAAGGAGGAAATTGGTGAGCTACTGATTCAGTGTTAGTGTAGTGTGTTCTGCTGACATTACTTGCGGTGCACTCTTTAGACTCTGGACAAACCTTTCCGCCAAGTCGTTTGTAAGCTGGGCAGTATGGTTCAGATATAATATGTCTTATTCCATTCATTTTCGGGAACGTCTGTAACTATTCTGCAACATATTGTGGTCCGTTGTAGATGACTAAGTGGTCTGGAATACAAGTCCTAGAGAAGAGGCTTCTCATCACATCAACAGTGTGTGAGGCTCTATTGGGAACACTTCTGGCCATTTTATAGCTGCATTCACTACCACCAAGAAATCCATGCCCATGAATGGTCCAGCAAAGTCCACATGAATCCTCTGCCAGGGCATTGCAGGCCATTCCCTAGGATGGAGAGGTGTTGTTCTTGACAGCCTCTAGATGTGTTATCTTCCCGAATAGTGCATGGCAAGATGTTTGATCTGCTGATAGATCCCAGGCTACCAGACAAAGCTTTGAGCCGATGCTTTCATTTTGTCCATGCCTAGTACCTATAACACTTCAGCTCTCATCTTGGGTGCTAAAAGTAGAATACAAAAGCAAGGTTGTAATTTTGAGGCTTTATAACGCACTTGTGAGATCTCACTTGGAGTATTGTGAGCAGTTTTGGGACTCTTATCTAAGAAGGGATGTGCTAACATTGGAGAAATTTCAAAGGAGGTTCATGAAAATGATTTCAGGATTGAAAGGCTTGTCATATGAAGAGCATTTGATAAATCTGGGCCTCTACTTGCTGGAATTCAGAAGAATGAGGGGCGACCTCATTGAAACCTATGAATGTTGAAAGGCCTTGATAGAGTGAATGTGATGAGGATGTTTCCTATGGTGGGGGAGTTTAAGACTGGAGGACACAACCTCATAATAGAGGGGCATACATTTAGAAGACAGATGAGGAATTTCTTTAGCCAGAGCATGGTAAATCTGTGGAATTCTTTGGGTATAAATCTGTGGGTATATTTAAGGCAGAGGTTGATAGGTTCTTGATTAATCAGGGCATGAAGTGTACATGGGGAGAAGCAGGAGATTGGGGCTAAGAGGGAAGATGGATCAGCCATGATGAAATAGCAGAGCAGACTTGATGGGTGAAATGGCCTAATTCTTAGTTGGATATCTGCAGGCTACTTTGAAATGCCATTCAAACTCACTTTGTGTGATGACCGAAGCACCCAAGCCAGTGTCCAATTCAATTTTAATTAATTTGCCATTCACTTCTGTTTAAGCTATATTGCTTGTCTCTTGTTAGTTTTCAGATGAAAATCTCAAGGTTACACAGTCCTGTGTCACTCTCATCATTATCAGATTTTTCATCTACAGCATGCAGATTAGTGCTCTATTTGAAACTACAACTTGACTTTTTATTTTTATCTCTTCCCTGTGCTGTCAATTTATTTTTGTCTGCCCAACATGCTCTTTGTATGTGTCCTATTTTGTTGTATTTTCTGCAAGATTCACCTTTAAAACTACATTGGTCTGGTGAATGTGAGCCCCTGCTACAACAGCAACACAATTTGTTTGGCCAGGCAGATTTCTGTTTAGATGTTGCAATTTTGTTCAAGCTCACCTTCATTCCTGACTGAAACTCAATTGCATCTCTGTATGCTCTTTCCATTAGTATGGTGATTTCAAATGCTCTTTTAAATATTAGTTGTGCTTCAGTTAGGAGCCATTTTTGAATACTTTCTTGTAAGTTTCCATAAACTAAATGATCTCCCAGTGCATCATTAAGCCCAACATTGAACTGACAATGCTCAAACCACTTCCACAATTCAGCCAATAAGCTGAAATACATTCCCCTTCCTTTTGATTCCACTTATGAAACATAAAATGTTCTGCAATCAACAACAGTTTTGTTTCTAAATGTTCCTGTATTACTTTCAAAATGTCTGCATAGCTCTTTTCACCTGGTTTGGTTGGAGCAGTCAAACTTCTAAGCAAATTGTACAGTATGTTTTTCCACCTATGGGACTCAGCAACACCAGCACCCATTTTGCATCAGCTGTTTCAATAAAATACTGCTCAATTTCTTCAGTATACATCCTCTAGTTGTATGTTATGTAATAGTATGCATCTATCTTCCCGATGTAGCCAGCCATTTTGGCTTATTTATTTATTTTTTATTATTATCACTCAGTGCTCACTGTTTATGTATCACTGAATTTGGTCTATTTCCTGCCCATTTTTTAACTCGAATATCTTTCTGCCCTTCTGAAGAAACACATGCTATGCTTTTTATCTAAAATGTATGTCTCACTGTTCTTCAATAGATAGGTAATTGTCCCGGGTTCAATTTTAAACTATCTCATAACCATGGTTATATTTTGTGACTCCTTCACCCAGTTGAGATTAGGTGACGCATTGGCCAGAAGGTAGTGTATGGGCTGGTTTTATCTCCAGGAGAAAACATTCAGGAATAGTTTGATTTCTCTTCATTTGCATTAGTAACATTACCTAAGTGTTCTGTTAACTACTACAGGCATCTCAAGCTTTATGAGCAGGACTTGATAAAAATCTTCTACATGCAGTAACACTTTGTTTGGCAGAAAAAAAAGGTGACCAATGGAGAAAGTTGGGATCCTCAGTCTGTGATGAAAACTAGTAGTCCCAAATTTCTCTTTCATTTTTAACTGTGTGTAAATATCACTTCATAACTGTTAAGTTTTGCAACTCCAGAAAATAATTGAATGAAAAATATAGGAGCCCAGAGATGCATACCTTCTTAGTTTTTTTTCAGAGAGCTGCTCACAGATAATGTGGTGCTGTAATGACGTATGCCATTCACACACTTTTATATGTAGCCTGTAATGAATTATGTAAACAAACAATGCTTAATGAAGCAATATATTTGTGATATTATTCAAACATTACTGAAATGTTAAATACACAACAATAATGTTTCATTTTAATCAGCTCCTGGCTGTAAAGGGGGATCTCCGTTTATTCTCCAAGTCTTTCTTTATTACCTTCTAGCTATTCCTTGTTTTTAGTTTGTTGTCTTTAATACTGGTGTCACTGGCAGATGTGAGGGCCTAGCTGGGCACTGGTGTGACAAGAACAAAGCACCTTGTTAAGCCAGCTTGCCATATTTAGTGACTGGGTAGCAGGTTAGCTTCCCAGTTAGCGTAAGACTTTACAGCATCAGTGAGCAGGAAATCGGGGTTCAGTTCCTCCTGCTGTCTGTAAGGAGATTGTATGTTCTCCCCATGCCTGTGAGGTTTTCCTTCATGTACTCCAGCTTTCTGCCACATTCCAAAAGATGTACTGGTTAGGGTTAGTGAGTTGTGGGCATGCCATGTTCGTGCTGGAAGAATTGTGACATCTGCGGTCTGGGCCCTGCACATCGTTGGATGTTTCAATGTTTCGATGTGCATGTGACAAAAAAGTTAATATAATTGTCAGGTATATATTGTAGCTGCAACTTTGAGATAACTGATGGATAAACCTTGGCTTGTCCTTAATTTACTCATTCATGTGATGCTGATGTTGGTGGCAAATATTACGCAGCCCTAATTGCCCTTGGACAGATGAAGTAGTTAAAAGCCAACTTTATTGGTGGGTCTGAGTTTGTATACTGGACAAGCTGGGTAAAGACTTCCTTCCCTGAAGGACAACAGTGAAACAAATGGACTTCCATAATCTGGTAGTTTCATATATTATTTCCTTATTCTGGCTTTATTTACTTAAATAAATTTTAATTCCATTGATGTCATGTTTTGAGATTCAAAACCAAATGTCTCAGTCAACGTCAATGTTTCTGTACCCTAAATAATACACACTAAATGCTGGAGAAACTCAGCAGGTCAAGTACCATCTGTGGAAAAGAGTAATTAGTTGACGTTTCTGGCTGAGACCCTTCATGTCCTGATGAAGGGTCTTGGCTAGAAATGTCGACTGTTCCCTCTTTTCCATAGATGCTGCCTGATCCGCTGAGTTCCTCCAGCATTTTGTGTGTGTTACTTTGATTTCCAGCATCTGCAGATTTTCTCTTGATTTTGTTCTCTGTTCACTACTCCAATAACTTCACCTTGAAGCTATTGGATCCATATATTCAGTCATCTGTTACATTTTACAGTCGACTTTTTATAATAACCAGTCTAAATAAGATAGAATAAATCTACCAGTAAAAATAATATGGAATAAATCTACTTTCATTAGACATGAATTTTGGTTCTAGTCAGGTGAAAAGCCATTCAAGATCATTATATGAATCACAACCCTGGAACATCTGGACAGCAAAGATGTATACATCAGGTTGCTCTTTATTGATTACAGCTCAGCATTTAACACCACTATCCCCTCAAAACTAACCAGTAAAGTCCAAGACCTGGGCTTGAATACCCCCTTGTGCAATATGTATCCTGTACTTCCTCACTTGTAGACCCCAGTCAGTTTGGATTGGCAAAAACATCTCCTCCACAATCTCCATCAGTGCTGGTGCACCACAGGACTGTGTGTTTAAACCCAATGCTCTATTTGCTTTACACCTGTGACTGTGTGACTGATTACAGCTCCAATACCATGATCAGCTTTGCTGATGACACCACTCATGTGGGCTGTATCAAACGGGGTGATGAATCACCATACAGGAGGGAGACTGAAAATTTGGCTGAGTGGTGTCATAACAGCAACTTCTTTCTCGATGTCAGCAAGACCAAGGAACTGATTGTAGACTTCAGGAGAGGGAAACCAGAGGTCCATGAGTCAGTCCTCATCGGAGGATCAGAGGTGGAGAGGGTCAGTGACTTTAAATTCCTGGGTGTTACTTTCTCAGAAGTCCTGTCTTGAACCCATCATATAAATATGATTGCAAAGAAAGCACGACAGTGTCTCTACTTCCTCACGAGATTGCAGAGATTCAGCATGACATCATGAACTTTGACAACTTCTATAGATGTGCAGTGGGATGTGTATTGTCTGGCTGCATTACAGCCTGGTATGGGAACACAATGCCATTGAATGGAAACTCCTACAAAAGGCCTAATACATCACAGTCAAACCCTCCCAACCATTGAGCACATCTACATGAAATGTTGCCACAGAAGCACAACATCCATCATCAAAAATCCTCACCACCCAGGTCATTTGCTTTTATTGCTGCTGCCATCAGGTTGAAGGTATAGGTGCCTCTGGGCTCGCACCACCAAGTTCCAGAACAGTAACTATCCCTCAACCATCAGATTCTTGAACAAAAGAGGATAACTAAACTCAACCAATGATCTCACTTCAAGGATTTTTTCTTGTTATTTCATACTCTCTTTAGTTATTGATATTTATTTATAGTTGCATTTGCAGAGTTTGTTGTCTCCTGTGCTTGATGTGTTCTTTCATTGATCCTGTTTATAGCTACTATTCTACGATTTGCTGAGTATGCCCATAGGAAGAAGTATTTCAGAGTTGTATGTGGAGACATATATGTACTCTGAAAATCATTTTTTTACTTTGAACTTTGACTTGGCCCCTTGCAGTTTTGTAGCATTAATACTCAAGGCCCAATTTTGTCATTGCCAATTGCGAGAATTAGTGGCTTCTTTATTAGGTACACTTATACACCTTCTCGTTAATGCAAATGTCTAATCAACTCATTGCATAGAAGCATGGTCAAGAGGATCAGTTGTTGTTGTTCAGACCAAAAATCAGAGTGATAGACAAAGTGTGATCTGAATGACTATGACCATGGCATGATTGTCAGTTCCTGATGGGGTGGTTTGAGTAGCTCGTAAAATGCTGATTTCCTGGGGTTTTCATGCACAACAGTTTCTAGAGTTTACAATGAATGGAGCAAAAACATAAAGACATTCAGTGAGGTGCAGTTGTGCGCGCAAAAATATCTTGTTAATGTAGAGGTCTGGTGAGAATGGCCAGGCAGGTTCAAACTGACAGGAAGGTGACAGCAACTCAAATAACCACACGTTACAACAGTTGTGTGCAGAGGAGCATCAGTGAATGCACAACCTGTTGAATCCTGAAGTGGATGGGCTACAGCAGCAGAAGACACAAACATATACTCAGTGGTAAGTTAATTATGTACAATAGCTATGTAATAATGTGGCCACTGAATATACATACCAATAGAACATAGAGCGTGGGCACGTGGCCAAGTGGTTAAGGCATTGGACTAGCGACCTGACGATCGTGAGTTCAAGCCCCAGCCAAGGCAGCGTGTTATGTCCTTGAGCAAGGCACTTAATCACACATTGCTCTGTGACGACACTGGTGCCAAGCTGTATGGGTTCTAATGCCCTTCCCTCGGACAACATTGGTGTCGTGGAGAGGGGAGACTTGCAGCATGGGCAACTGCTGGTCTTCCATACAACCCTGCCCAGGCCTGCACCCTGGAGAGTGAAGACTTTCCAGGCGCAGATCCATGGTCTCACAAGACTAACGGATGCCTTTAAAAGAACATAGAGCAGTACATCATAGGAACTGGATTACAACATTGCGTCAAACTAGTTAAACTTAAATCCTTAACTAAACTAACCCTTTCAGCTTACACAAAGTCCATATCCCTCTGTTCTCTGCACATTCAAGTACCTATCTCAGGGCCTCTAAAATTTCTCTTTATATGTCTGGATTCCTTAGGGAATAATGACACTTCACAAAGTTGAGGAAGTAGCTTACATTGATATTACAATGAAAGTACAGCTGAAGGTAGAAATAACCAAAATGTAATTTGCATGTGGAGACTACTGGAGAAATTCTTCCAATACAAATGATACCTCTTGACTCAGTCTTAGATGTACTTTGACCAAAGGACTTTAACAGCCACATTGATAGAATACTGAATTTAATTGGTTGTCTTGTATTGTGTTTTATGTTTCCCTCTCCAGACGTGGTTACTTTCTGCCACAGTTTTCTTCAATTGTTAAGAGGATTGAATAGCTCCAAAGATTCTCAAGGAAGCTGGTGAACAGATGATATTTCTCACTGTGGCTTCTGACATCAATGCACAATATAACACAATATTTGGAAGCAAAATTTGGAAACAAGTTTACATTGGATTTTACACCTTGTGATGGGATAGTCAGGTTTTTGGGGGGAGGTGGGGGCACATATATCCACTGGGCAAAAGCATTAAGTCTCCATTCTCAGTGGAATCTGACCTGTAAGTAATAGTGAGCACAGTACTCAAAATATATGAGACAAGGCCAGAGAGGCCTGATGTCTGCCTCTGGAAGGAATTTCTTTAAGAGTTAAGGACATTTCCAGGCAGTCGATAATGTTAAACAAGTACACTATTTCTAATCATTAATTTGCCATTTACTGTGATAGAACCTTGATGTCCAGTGATAACTGTTTACAAAACAACCTCAAAAATTAATATATATTTTATCATTAAGACGATAATATTCTACAAGTAAATGTTTGGGCAGCTGAAAACAAGTTATTGATATTTTTGAGTTGTTCTTAAAAATAAAATAAGCTTATTATTATCAATATTGATTAATGCTAAACTGACATTGATTTCAGCTTTACTGATCAATTCTAGTTGTGTCTCTTTTCTTAAATTTTGAAATCATCATTAAGTTTGTGATGAAAGTTTATTAGTGGACTGATCTGATGAGCCTCTGCCTAACATTCTTTCTCTTTTGTGCCATTAACAGATGTCCCAACTGTGCCTTATGAAGGAAATTGGCTTCATGACAGACTATGAGGGTAATTGCAGTTGGAAATGCATTACAGTTGAATAGACGTGCCTGCCCTCCAGCATTTGTTTCACCCTGAAAATTGTTTCAGGAGAGAGATGTGAAGCACTGCTTTGCTCAGCATGGCTGCCATAGTCTTCTGACAGCTGAGATACAGATAATTGTTGCATGATACATGAGAGTGGGGTGATGTCTTTGTGATTCAACCGACAGATTAATGAAAGAAATATGCATGGATCTGCTCTGTGACAAGCAGAGGCTAATAAAAACTCACCTTAATGAGAATATAAAAGAAAACAACTCGGAAAGAAAATGAATTCTAGATTACTGGTGCAGTCAACATTTCATAACTCCCAAGATGAGGTTTCAAAAATAGGACATAAGTGTTTAATAAATCAGCTAACACTTTATTAACATCTTAATCTTACCGTAGGCTCCTACACAATGCCAATAAAATATAAAAAGATGTAGGAAATGGAATTTCATTTTGGAAAAAAAGTTTCACAAATTAAAGTATTTCTAGAATCACTGATGATCAAGATTATGCACTGATTTACGAAATTTAAAACAAGAATTTTCCATTTTGTTTATCAGTGCATTTTACCTGATAAACTGCAGGAGTTTCACTGAAGTGACAACAAAAGAAAAACTGTATATTACTCCAGAAGAATGTAAAGAAAAGATTTTCAATGGATGTCAGGCTGTTTAGTTAATAGCATAACCTGATTTTTACTTCTGGGGGCAATTGTCAAAGTTGCTCTCCCAAATGAACTGGAAAACAGAATTCGATGGCAACACTACATTGTTATTTGTCTGTACACCTGGAAGAAAATTGAAATTGAATCATCTTTCGTATAAGGAAAAACAAAAACTCTCTAACATCACTAAGAGACAGATGACACTGTTCAGCCCACCATCCTATTCTTCTCGTATTTTCACTCTGCTGAGAGACTACTGTGACATTAAACTGCAGTAGATGGAAAGTACAAATTGAACAGTTATTTGTTTTCATGCTCCATATCTCAGGCTGCATTGCTTATTTTTAAGAGATCTATCAGCATTGAAGCTTGTAACTGAAACTCAAAATAATTTTGTGCATCTCACATAGCGTGCGATGATATGGCCCAAAGGCTGGAGATAAACTGCAAGAAGAACAAAGGAATGCCGAAGAAACAGAGATTGGGTTTCTGAACTAGTGGAAATTGTGAATATTTATGTGATCTGTTTACCAGTAATGATATCACCATTTAAACCTGTGGGATTATGCAGGGTAATTTCAAATCTCATTGTTGAAAAAGCATAGCCATGTTTTTAAGAAAAAATTCAGAACTTTTAGGTGAACAATAGAGTTTGTGTGTATCTAATACCAACATTAGCCTGCACTGATTTCTTGCTACTCATAACCATTAAAAAAAACTCAAGCTAAAATTCTACTTACCAAAAATACTGAGAAAAGGTTTTGAGAAAATGGATGGATGGTGGTTGTTTAAGAAGGCTGCTTACCAACGCCTTTTAAGAGCAATTAAGGAAGGGTCATTCAGATCCATTGAGAAAATGGAATGGTTGCCTGTGCAAACTCTGGTATAAGATACCATGTGTAAGACGTATCACGTTATTACAAATTGACTATCACGTTATTACAAATTGACTAAATCTTACAAAAGGAAATCCGTACGTAAAATATACCAAAATCACGTATTGATTTAAACTCCAAAAGTCTTTGCATATGGTTTACTCCCTGTCCAAGGGGATTACTTAAGTGCTGTTTCCTCAAGGGGACACTGAGAGAAATGTTTTAAGCTAATAGATGAGGAGGAAAGAGAAAATATTTGTTGTTTTGAACTGAAAGTATGCCAGCTCATTCATGCTATGCTACTATGTTACAACCATAGTGCAAATGAGATATCTAGGCTTATGTCAGATGAGACTAACATTTCCAATACCAAGATGAATAAGGCAATAATTTTGCTTTTCACCAACAACAGTGCTGATAACCAGAGTACCAAGCCCGTTATTCTTTATGTTTCTTTCTGAGAGAGTTTGTAACAACTTGGGCCTCATCTTAGTTTGTCCAGAATGTAAATAACACCTCTGTTACCAATACTTAATTACTTCCTCATTATGGTATAGTAGGAGAGAGTTAGGCCCGTTTTATCCACGACAGGTCCTACAGAGCAATCCCAGTTATAAAATTCCACTCTTTCATTCTACAAATTATTCTCTTTTGCATTCCTGTCATCTTCCTTTTGATTCTTTCATAATTGGAAACTGACTAAAAGACCAATTACTAGTGAAAGCTAGGTTGGCAGTGTATGTGTGGGCTCCTTGTTTGTGTTAATGTAAATATACTTTGAATAATACATTGGCACCCATTCGACTAGTTCCCACATTAAAAGGTGACTCCAGAAAGAAAACATGATGTGCTGATGCTTTTGTTGATCTGTTGGATTTATTGTAAGAAAATTGTCCATTTAACTCTAATTCCAATGACTTGAATCTGACTAACATCAAGACTCTTTGAAATACTGCAGTGTAGTGGGTGACTTCTACAAGGGATGTTATGCAGAAGAAGGGGGTGACCAAGAAATTCTTTGGTACCCTTGGATGGCATTAGTTTCAGCACATCATTTTGTTTGTGGGTCTGATTGATGCTTTTACATTTAACAGTACCTGAGCCCTAGCACAATGAGTGATATTTAATGGCCTTTACTTAACATTCCATTCCAAAACTGGTAAAGAAAATAGCAGATAAATGCAGAAACAAGTCAGAGTGGGTGGGGGGAGGGTGGCAGAGGGACAATTATGCTGCTGAGTTATCAAATGCAGGTCTGGGGATGTGGGTAGACAGGATTGGAGAAGAGATGTTTGGAGCAGGAGGGCTGGAATTTTTGAGGGGTTGCTGTTGTACCCTAACCTGCGATCAGTGATTTCAATATACGGACATGATGTCGGGGGATCAGAGGTTTGGATCAAGGGATGGGTTGTGTGAGGGAGACTTAGGAATATAGGGAGGTTATTAAATTTAAAGCAACTTATTTTATTCATCAGGGAAAGTGATTCTTTTTTTAACTAATTACGTACCCACATTACTCAGTCAACCATCACATCATTCAGCCCATCACTAGATTTGGACCTGTGTGGAAGATTCTCTTCAAACTGCCAATCCATAGAAATGGCAGGGATATGTAAAACTGATTGTTCAGCAAATCCCTGGCATTAGACAGGGCTCCGAGTAGTATGGTCCATTTTTCCTGATACCAGGGTAATGTCACCATTAAATGAACACCTAACCAGAAAGACTTATCGCTCATGCCATTTCCATATGAAAATGCCTGGTCCACAGTAGTGAGATCAAACTGGGAAACGATATAGATCCATACACCACATTTTATATCCAAGCTTCCAGGATATTGACACCAAACTGAGTTTCCAATTCCATATTTTCTCCAGCAGACTCATTAATAGCTGTTCTGATGGTTTTTTATCCTCCACAAACATCATTGCAAACAAATCTCTGTCCTATCCCAAACTTGTTCTCTCAACACTGATCTACATTGGGCTCAGGTTCTCTGGTGTTGAATGTTTAAAATATTCATAATCGTGTACATATCCTTCCATAAAGTCTTTTCCTCTTCCATCTTTGTAACTAGCTGAGATGGCATCATTCCTTTCACTCTGGACTCCCGCATATCCCCAGGTTCCTCAGTAATAGTGTCTACAGCTTCTGCGTCATGACCGCTGATATTTTATCATTCCCTCTTCACTTAAGATCATCTCTAAAGTACTTTGATCAAACTTCGGGTGAGCCTATTTCAATTGCTGGTTCATTTCTCTCAAAACACCTTTGTCTGCACTGGGGATGCACTTTGAAACAGGTTCCACTTTAAAGAAGCCATATTGGATTTATTAATTATTGCATTGACTCAACATGTTGATGCTGAATATTGGAAGTCAATTGCTTAGAGAGGGATATATTCATATATAAAATTTATCAGTTCTCAAGCACTGCAGCAAATTGAAACATCAGAAAAAAACAATGACTTTCATTTGTATAGCAAATGAAGATGGCAGCGCGCCTGCGCGTGCGCAGCCCTCCGGTGAAAAATGATACCGTATCTGTTAAATAGGGGCCATGGACAATTCTGATTTGATGGAGAATGGATGTGAAAGCACAGAGGAACATCTGGAGAAATGTCTGAAACGCTTGTCCGCTGCTGTCGTTACTGTGTGGTCGGGAATCTTTCGGAGGGTAGGCCTCAAAATCCCTGGCCTTGCCTGCTTTTGGCGACTGAGAAGGAGGTCCAATCGTTCGGACAGAGATGGTGCTCAGTACTCGGTGTCGGAGAGCTGATCAGAGCTCGAAGTTTTCGGATAACTCAGAGTTGGATTGTGGTTGGCATGGCAGGGAGAGTTTTCCTTCCTCCTCTTGTCTGCGTGAGATGTGGGACATTTGAGAAACTTTGAACTTTACTGTGCTCACGGACTTCCTCATCAAGTTATCGTATTGTTACACTGTTTGTAACTATATGTTATAATTATATGGTTTTGTCAGTTTTTTTCAGTCTTGGTTTGTCCTGTGTTTTGTGATATCACGCCGGAGGAAATAGTGTATCATTTCTTAACGCATGCATTACTAAATGAGAATAAAAGGGGACTACATGTCTTTATAATCATTAATGGAAGGTTACATAAATAAACATATATAGATTTGAAAAACATTTTGATTCTGGAATGGATAAAGTGGTAACAGAAGCCCTCTATGAATGTAAAAAACAAATAGATGCAAAAGCTTTATTCCTCTCCTCACCCCCAACTTCCACCAACCTTCCACCTCCCCATCCTCAACCCAACTTTTCCATCTCCACCACTGCTCATAGTCTAGATGAACAAAACACAATTAACATTTGGTCAATGGATGAATCTGTATTCAAGTCCAATGACTATAAACTAGTACCGCAGCTTGGTGTTTTCTGTTGGCTTGTTCCTTCGTAAAATGTAACAGTGTCAATAAGTTACTCCAAGAATGAGACTGGTAGCACAACTGTGACAGATAAAATGATGTAGGATTGCATAAAACTTCACCAAAACTTCACAAGTGTTGAGCATTTTTTAATGCATCAGGTTGTATCCCACTCAAATTTAATTTGACTCACAAGTGTCTTCACATTGGGCTTGTTTAACTCGTGCTTGTTTAACTCATGTCCTGATACAGAAACCAGGCCAACCAACGTCGAGCAGAAACTTGCTTTATGTCTTCAAGAAAGCACTTGGATCTTGTTCAGATATTTGGAGTTCACTAAACTGTAGGATTATGCTATTCTTTCTTTTCCTTTTATTTTAGTTGAGGCAAATGAAATGTTGCATATCATTGAAACAGAAAAAGATGCCAATAATATTTCTCACAGATGAGTTGAGGCTGCTTCCGTGATTTTGGTGCAATTGTGTACCTCTTCAATAAGTTAACAAATTTCACGACACATGTTGGTGATAATAAACCTGATTCTGATTCTGAATCTGAATATAATATTTAAACACTGAATGTCAGAGGGATCACTGAGAAAGGGAACTAGTGGATTAATCAGCAAATCAACTAAATCACTCCTCTTAACTGATTGTAAAAATGTGGGAAGCTTTTTACAAGATCTTTTACCGGCATTTTCAATGAACATCTAGAGGACCTAAAAACACAAAGAGAATCCAACTTCAAAAATCCAATACTCTAAGTAGCTGGGGATGCAGGTTCAGTGATTTGTAGATATGGAATTTACCATTTCAATTGAAAAGGTGAGCCTATGCACCAATGTCATGTAGATAACAAGCACTAAGGTGTTAGCAAACTCCTTATGATATTGATGGCATTCCATCAACGGGAATCTGTATGAATAAATGAGTGGATGTTTAACATAGAACTGCCCACAGGATGTGCTTTAGGAGCCACTAAAGTACATCTTCATGTGGCTTTCAATTAAGTAATGATTATGTAGAGTGGTTTGTGGGAAGATGCAGGAGTTGCATGATCATTTGTTTTCTCAGTACGTTGAAGTGAAGAACTTTGCTAATTTTTTTGGATGCTGCTGACTCAATAAAAAGTTAAAACAGCGATTTTAACATCTTACAGTCGAGTTGTTCAATCCATTCTTTACCTGCCACCACAGGTTTTCATAAGGGACCAATTAGTTGCCATAATATAAAAAATGTACTGTTAATCACTTAGCTTGGGGATTCACTTTGAAAAATTGTTGTATTAAAAGAATGAAATTTCTACAAGTTCAGCAGCAAAGTGATTAAACAATATACACAAGTGTTATCACCTCTTACTATCCCGCCTTGAGAAATAAGTGGTATTTTAATTATCACAATCTGTAACTGGCTGCCTCGGCATCATAGAAAAAGAATGAACATTGTTGGTGTGCTTTTAAATCCAGTTTTGTTCATGCTGCTTGGCTAGCTACTGTACTGTCCTGCAGTTTATGCACAGGTAACCCATCCTCTCCTGTTCATCACAGTCCTGGTCCTTTGTTTTGTCCGAGAGCAGCACAGGCAACTTTTCCTCATGAAAATATAAGATCTAGAGGGAATTTTAGGCCTCCTACTTCTCATGACTGCTCTAACTTTTGGTAAGGGTGGTTCTGTACTACTTCCTCTCCTGTTTTCCATATACTGCAATTTCTAGAATGTCCAGAAGTCTACCAGCTTCATGCTTTCCTTCCTATTCTGTGACCAGCTTCACCCTATGGCATACTATTAAGCTAAGAGTCAGGTTAGGGTCAAGTTTATTGTCGTTTTCAGATGTACCTTCAGTGACAAACAAGAGAAAGTCTGCAGATGCTGGAAATCCAAGCAACACACACACACACACACACACACACACACACACACACACACACACACACACACACACACACACACACACACACATACACACACGATGCTGGAGAAACTCAGCTGGCCAGGCAGCATCTACGTATCTATGAAGATATATTTTCATTGGGATGAAGGGTCTTAGTCCGAAATGTTGACTGTACTCTTTTCCATAGACACTACCTGGCCTGCTGAGTTCCTCCAGCACTGTGTGTGTGTTGTTTGTACTTTTAGTGGCCACTTTATTAGGTAGACCTGTGCACCTGCTTGTTAATGCAAATATCTAATCAGCCAATCATGATGTAGCAATTCAATACCTAAAAGCATGCATACATAGTCAAGAGGCTCAGCTATTGTACAGAGAAAACATCAGAATGAGGAAGAAATGTCTTCTAAGTGACATTGACCATGGAATGATTATTGATGTCAGGCAGGGTGTTTTGAACATCTCATAACCCGCTGACCTCCCGGGATTTTCACACACAGTAGTTACTAGAGTTTACAGAGATTGGTAGAAAAACATTCAGTGAGTGAAAATGCCTTGTTAATGAGAGAGGCCAGAGGAGAATGGCCAGACTGGTTCAGGCTGACAGGAAGGCAACAGTAACTCAAATAATCACATGTTACAACAGTGGCTTGCAGAAAAGCATCTCTGAATGCACAACGATCAAACCTTGAGGTGGATGGACTACAGCAGCAGAGGACACATTGGGTTCCACTCCCGCAATTAATAAATGGCCATTGAGAGTAGAAACACAGGTCTAATGAAAACCCTGCAGCAGCATCACGGGCACATAACATTAAGGATACAACGGTCATGAGAAAAAACCCATAAAATATACAAAAATATACAAGAAAGAAATGATTTAGAACAAATTAAGTTCATTATAGAACAAATTGGATATAGTGTTTGTTGTACCTATGCAAAATTAAAATATATATTAAATAAAAGCACGCACACAGAGAATGGCTTTAACTGGTGTATTCACATTGCAGCGAGAGTGAGAGAGCAATGTGTATGCATGGACAACAGATCAATATATAGAGCTCGGGAGGTGTCATTGCTCTAAAAGAAAAAGATCCATACATTACACTACCTCCCCCTTTAGATTAATGCAGCATAACACTGTATATGTACAAAACATTCAAGCTCCCTTTCATAAACCCATATAAGAGATTTGGCATGTCAACAAATACACTCAAAAACTTCTATAGTTGTACCGTGAAAAGCATTCTGACAGGCTGCATCACTGTCTGGTATTGGGGGGTGGTGGTGGCACAAGACCGAAAGAAGCTGTAGAGGGTTGTAAATCTGGTTGGCTCCATCTCGGGCGCGAGCGTACAAAGTACTCAGGTTATCTTTAGGGAGTGGTGTCTCAGAAAGGCAGCATCCATTATTAAGGACCTCTAGCACCCGGGGCATGCCCTTTTCTCACTGTTACCATCAGGTAGGAGATACAGAAGCCTGAAGATACACACTCAGCGATTCAGGAACAGCTTCTTCCCCTCTGCCATCCGATTCCTAAATGGACATTGAAGCTTTGGACACTACCTTACTTTTTTAAATATACAGTATTTCTGCTTTTGCACATTTAAAAATATCTATTAAATATATGTAATTGATTTACTTGTTTATTTATTACTATGTTTTATTTTATTTATTATTATTATTACTTTTTTCTCTCTCTCCTAGATTATGTATTGCATTGAACTGCTGCTGCAAAGTTAACAAATTTCACGTACATGTCAGTGATAATAAACCTGATTCTGATTCTGATTATGATTCCAAATAAACATGCTTTCACAATAACAGTCCATAACTAACTTCACAGTTCTAAAGGTTCATTTTGTTAGGTGACACTCTGTTTCGTTCAGGATAGTGTCTCTGGATCTTTGGAGTGGATCATCACACAGAATTTAGTCTGGTGACTGTAATGTGTCCCTCTTGATGGATTAGTTGAGCCAGGTGTGTTCTTTGGTTGGGGCATCCAGTATCTGGTCCTCATGACGTCTCCATATCTGATCTCTAACATCCACTGTGTACATCAAAGGAGTTCTTGTAGCTACCCTACCGAGTGTCCACTTGTCTTCTCAGTAATCACGCGCTAGGACTTCCTGTCCAATCTCAAAGCTCCTTGCTGCTTTACTTGGTAACTGGCTGAACTGTTTATTCGGCACTTCCCTCCATAGATCTGGTTCCTTGTTCATCACTTTAATGGACTTCTTGAAGGCTTGGAGAAACCTTTCAGCTAACCCATTCATTGCTGGGTGGTGAGAAGCTGACTTGAAACATCTGATGTAATTTTTCTTCATGGACAGTCGGAATTCTTCTGACGTGTATTGTGGTCCATTGTCACTCACAATTTGTTCTGGTAAGCCATTTCTGGCATAGATAGTCTTCAGAGCAGAGAAAGTCTTTACTGAGGTGGTTGACTTATTTGGTATAACCTCCAGCCACTTCAGATGAGCTTCCACAGCAATCAGGAGCATGAAGTCCATGAATGGTACAGCAAGGTAAAGATGGTCACTTCCATGGGCTAAATATTGCCTATGAGGGTGCATTTTGAACATTTTGGCATTCTGAAGAGCTTTTGGCCAAGTCTTCGATCTGTTTATCTATTCCCTTCTCAAACACATTAGCATTAACCAGTTGTGACAGCTTTTAGTTAGTGCTACCATTTGGGCTGCAGTTGCCTGTTGATGCCACACTGAGAGCTTTGATTTTTCTCCATCATTCACATCTGAAAGTGCTGGCCCTCAACATTTCAATACCTAAAGCTTTAACGGCTGTGGTTGGCCTTCATATGTCACATTTACCTTCAGTTTACCTTTGGGAGACACTTTTATGCCTGTGTAGGTCTTTAGCATCAGTGAGGTCTTCTCTAATGGTATCTTAGAAGACAGTCTGTTATAGTCAGCCTCTGAAATTATAGACAAAGCTACCCTGTGTCCAGCTCTATCTTCAGTTTTCACACCAGACCCATCTATCGTGATCAATATGATTTCGTGATCTGGTTCAGTAAACTATGCAGTTCAAAGCATGAGAGTTCACCTTCGACAGACTCTGGGTTGTCTGTTTCACATTCCGTCACTTTACTCATTTGCTTAGTTTTGTGTGTGAAATTCTGCTCTCAGTGTGGTTTATTTAGTGTGTATCCAGAAAAGCTTTCATCTTTCGACTGGTTCCCTTTGTAAAATCTAAATCTTTCAGCTATTACCAGCAGTTTAGAGCTTTGTAAAATTGTAAGAATTTCATTCAAAGTCTTGCTTGCTGGCCTTTCAGTGGTTACTAGGATGCATAAGAGACTCTACGTTCTGAGGCCCATTGAGCTAAGAAGTGTAGGGGATTTCTTTTGTTCCTCCACGTTGTTCATATTACAATACCGTTCAATCCTCTTGATATACGACTGCCAGCCTTCATTAGTGCTATCAAGTTTGTCAACTTTCCCAACCGAAGCCATCAGCATGTTATTTTCACTTTAAATTCAGTAACTTTCACTGTTACTCATGTGTTTGTTAGTGTCTGTGATGGCCTTCTCATGCTGTTTAACTCTTGCTGTTTCATCCCATAAATGTCGGTGCAGTTCATGATATTTTCTGATGTTCAGGTTCATACTCATCACCAATTGGTTGTGTCTGTGCACAACTACATATCAGTTAAATAGAAAGCACACACACGAAATGGCTTTAACTGATATATTCACAATGCAGTGAGAGCGAGAGAGCCATGTGCATGCGTAGACAACAGTTCAATGCTCATGCATAGACAACAGATCAATACATAGTGCTAAGAAGGGAGTGGGAGCTATTGCTCTAATAGAAATAGATCCATACATTACAGTGTTGCTATAGTGAGGTTGTGATTAGGGTTGTGGAGGTTGCTTTAAAGGGAAGTCACTATTCTTGAACCTGCTGGTATGGGACTTGAGGCTTCTGTACCTTCTGCCTTATGGTAACTGCGAGAAGATGGCATATCCTGGATAGTGGAGGTAGAACAACTTAGTTCACAAGCCCAACTCATTGGTTAAGTCCAATCTTGTCTGCATTGATGTCTTAATTTTCTTTAGGTTTTCTAAGCAGTTCTACACTTGAGAGCTTTGAGCAAGAGTATGTAGTATCTACTAGAAGAAACAAAGGCTTTAAATGCAGGGAATAGTGCTTCCGTGACATGCTTGATCACAAACCATGCAGTACAGAGAATGGAAGGAAGCCTGCCTAATCTCTCATTCCAACTTGGCTCTTAATATTTACCATACTGAGCAAGGACAGACTGGGTAATGAATGAGAAGTGCAGGGGAGAAAAATAATTAGGCGGCTCTCTATTACCAGGCAATTATTGTTCTGAGCGTCTTGTGGAAAACACTAGAAGCTCTGAACCTAAACACACAGAATGTAAAGCTACAGGTATTTGTCCTTCCTTCAAAGTTAAACACTGAGTGAATGGTAAAATTTGTGTTGCAGCCATTATTTTCACTCTTTCTACTTAACATAAAAGAACATCAGATTTAGATTGATAAATTATGTAAAGAAAATGCAAGCTAAGTACAACATGTTGAGGTTAATATAGTACTATGTAACAGTAATCTCATGGTGACCATCACTTATCTTGTACACAATGCCCTGAGGAAGATCACTATAGTAAGTAGTTTCGATAAATTTATCCACAAAGGTTATAATTGATGTTTTCAATATACAGGATTCATTGCACATCCAAATTGAAAGAAAAATAAATAGGTGCCAAATTTATATTGCAATTGGCCAAAAAGTGCTGGTAAAATCCATCCCACTTGGTAATAATTGGTTCAGGATAAGTAATCCTGAAAATCCTGGAATATTAATAGTCCTGGAAAATATAGAGATCTATGAACAGATTCCATCTCTATTCATCTATAAGACAGAGAAGGCACTCACCTTCAAAATGGCAACATGAACTGTGTTAATAAAATCTCAAGTACCATCTATGGTTAAGATTTCCTTTTTCACTTCTGGTGCTTAGGTGCCCCTGTCCATTTCTTTGTGCTGGGCCCAATTACCCATTACTTTTCAATTTCATTAAGTTTTACACTAAAATAAATGAGTCAATATGTAGTTCAACATGGGTACTGCAAATTGATAGATCTAACTTTGCTCATATTAAAATCACAAAGTGATCAAAATCCAAGCCTATTGTCTAATAATTTTTTCATTTTTAGTATTCGGCTGTAGATCCAAATATTTCTAAAGTATGTGCATTACAAACCTGCATGAGCAAAATAAATTACAGCATATTAATCTGTATAACAGGGTCCTGATATTGGATATTGACCAGGTATGAATATGGAGACCTGAGCCACAAACTCACACATCATCCTATTTATTAAACATCTGCAGTAGCTTCATTTGTGTCATTTAGGAGTATAATTTTTAGAATTTTTAAAACTTGATGTACATTGTTGCAACATGCTTCTTGTTTATGTCATAATGGTTTTCTGTGTCATATAGAAAACTGACATGAGCTTTTATGGAATTAAATGTAAATTTCTTTATGACACAAATGGTCTGAATGCTCCATAGAACTGTCACAATGGGAGCTGTCATTAGAAGAGCATTCCTACCTGGATCTGCAAAATAATTCTCTAAAAATCAAATAAATGCCATTCCTTAATTACTGGGCTTTCAGAACTCCCTAAATGAAATAGCACTTACTTATTCTTAGATTTTTTTCTCAGGAAGGGAGGGTGAAGAAAAGGGAATGATACTAGATCACTATTGAACTACATAGTTTTTAAGATTAGCCATGTTTGATCAAAAAGGAATCTTTCATTAACTGCCAAAATGGAAACTCACTCCAGCAGTGAAGTTTGACCTCTGCCATTGCCTGAACATTTAATGATTTTATACTTGAATTGCTTCAGTCTGAAAGACTGCTCTAGAATATTTTCCATCAACTTGCTGTTACCCCATTTCTCTCACAGCAATAATAATTTTAGATGTTGACCTATTATTGAATATACACTCCACATTACAATAATGACTGCTCTTTGAAAGTACGTTATTGACTGTAAAGTATTTTGGGATGTACTAAGGTGTGAAAAGCACTGCATAAGAACATTTATTTTTCTCATAAAATACTTAAAGTGTAGCATGTCTGGGAGAAATAAAGGTAGATTTGGACCTTTGCTTCTTAAAACATACCACCAGAAAGAGAATCCTTGGTTTATATGTGGGTCAATTAGACACTAATTGATAAAAATTGATTGTTATGATTGGAAAATAATTTAATATTGTGGTGTCAAATGATTATCAGAATAATAGATAACCTGGTGTATTTGTTCATTTTCCTTCTATCTTTTCATATTTAGATAAAATCATATTGCATCACATAGCATATAATCTCTTCAACCATTACTTAACATAATACAATTGGAATAGTGGCATCAGTAACATATTTTATTTCAAAAGCTTTGTCTTTGTTGCCTTATATGCTCCATTTTGGTCTCTATTCCCTGGTTTTACTTTCTCTTTTCTCTCAACCATGCCAGTCATCTCACTTGGTTCTGTATAGGCTGGTCAAGTTGTTGGCCTGTCAGCATTGTGATTAATGTGATATATTGGTTGATCCATTAGGTTATGCTCTTAACCAGTGTAGGAAGGAACAAATTCCGGCACTGTATTTGCCTTCATGCAGATTAGGTGCCTAATGAACTCCTGTTTCCTTTTCATAGATGTCTCTGTGGAAAATATTAGCTCAGGGTGAACTTAAGAACAAGGGCCTAGAAATTGTATGTGCTGTTATCAATGTGCTGCAGTGGAATGCGTATGCTGCTGCTCAGTTCAGTATTGTTACTAATCCAGATGGGTCTAGGGGACAGAAAGAACTGATGGTAATGGGCTCTACTTTTGGTGGACATACAGTCAGTAAATAGATAAAGTTGCATAGGGGTGAGAAAGTGGGTCAGACTTCTATAGGGGTAGTTAGAAAGTCAAGTGACTTGGACCAGAAGGTTGAGGCGTCAGTTATATTGCTGTACGGGAGGGTTGGGGGCAGTTGCTGATCAGAGGTGAGACTGAAGCATAGGTTGGTGATGGATATATAGTAAGTAATTTGTTTCCTTTACTCAGCTTCAGTTATACACTGCATGAGTTGTCTGTTGCAGACATTCACAGGACTGGATGGGCAATTTTCCTTGAAGAGGGGAAATAATGTCATTTGAATTGGAGGCACTCCCTATACTGGGAAATATCTGAAATAATCCTTGAAAATAGCAAGGCTTCAAAGTTCAAAGTTCAAAGTTCAAATTAAATTTATAATCAAGATACGTATATACCACCATATACAATCCTGATTCATTTTCTTGTGAGCATACTCAGAAAATCTATGAACCATAATAGAATCAATGAATAACCGTATCCAACAGGGCACACAGACAACCGGTGTGTAAAAGGCAACAATTTGTGCAAGTACAAAAGGAAAAATAAAGTAAGCAATAAATATCGAGAGCATGAGATGAAGAGTCCTTGAAAGTGAGTCCATAGGTTGTGGTAACAGTTCTGTGATGGAACTAGTGAAGTTATCCCTACTAGTTCAACAGCCTGATTGTTGAGGGGTAATAACTGTTCTTGAACGTGGTATTGTGAATCCTGAGGGTTCTGTACCTTCTTCCTGATGGGGGTGGAGGTCCCTGTGTCAGCACTCATTTCTTGCATTCACAGTAGAACAAATGGATGATGGAATCAATGATAAACTACACACAAAGACCATACAAGCAACCAATGTGTAAAAGAAGAGAAACTGCAATTACATGAGTTGTATAGTCATTAAAGGGGAGTCCATAGGTTGTAGAATCAGTTCAAGGTTGAGGTGAGTGAGATTATTCACACCGGATCAGGAACCTGATGGTAATAACTTTTGCTGAGCCTGGTGGGACCTAAGGCTCTTGTACCTCCATCTTGATGGCAGCAGCGAGAAGAGAGCATGGCTTGGATGATGGGTGGGGGGGTGGTTGGTCCTCGATGATGGGTGTTGCTTTCTTGTGGCAGAGCTCCTTGTAGATGTGCTCAGTGTTGGAGAGGGCATTTCCCGTGATGGGCTGGGATACATCCACCACTTATTGTAGATTTTTCCATTCTTGTTGAGAGACTAATCAGAAAAGCCTATGAGTTTAGCAAAAACAGGCAAAGAATGCAAGAACAGGCAGTTTATGCTGAGCCTGTATAAAACAGTGGTGAAACCTCCACTGAAGTACTGATTCAGCTCTGGCCACCTTAATTTAGAAAGAATGTGAAGGCCCTGGAGAGTCTGCAGATAGATCTTACAACGTGAATCCAACAATGAGTGGCTTCAGCTATACAATGAGACTGGTAGTTGTTCTCCTCAGAGTAAAGAAGGTTGTGAAGCCGTTTGATGTAGATGTACAAGATCACAACTGCTTTAAGTAGGGCAGAATGGAGCAAAGCAGTTCTCATTAGCAGGTGGTTCAAGAACAATGGGACACAGACAACATTTTAGACTACAGTGGAAGTGGGGAAACAATTTTTTTTTACTTTTTGAAAAAAGAAATAACGGTAAATGCATCATCAGCGCCTTCTAAGGGGACATGAAGTAGGCAGTTGGGACAGAATAATTTTCAGGAATGTGGGGAACCGATAGGATTTTTTGATGAGAAGCTGGCATAGATTGGAGGGTCATGTCAAAACAATTCAATATTTCTAAGATTCTGTGGTCATATTTCTGAAGTGATAAAAGAAACCTATCCTTATCCATTTTACTCAGTCCAAAGTGTATTTTCAATCAAGTATTCTTGAGCGACAATTCACTTCACCCTTTAATTTGTAGGGCATGTTCTGTTGTTAATCAAATGCTACAAATAGGCCCAATATTATTAAATACTCTCTTATAATTTACTCTGTGAGAAATGCTGCCAAATTGGTACATTTCATCAGGCTCATATTAGTAAGAGCTGGCTGGGTTAAAAAGAAAACAGTCATTACGTTGCATCTTTACATACTAGCTTTGGATTTCTTTGACATTATTGCCCACATCCGCGACCTGTACCAAGAAGTATAGGATAGCAGACTGATATGAATACCAGCTTATGGCATTGATAATGATGCAAACACGCCATGAATGATAAAAAATAAGTCTTTTTAGCTGAATAGTAAATGAGAATGTATAAAGTAAGCTGCAACTAAAGCAACATGAAATAATCTTCAACAAAGTTGCTGGTGAACGCAGCAGGCCAGGCAGCATCTCTAGGAAGAGGTACAGTCGACGTTTCAGGCTGAGACCCTTCGTCAGGACCCTCCTGACGAAGGGTCTCGGCCTGAAACGTCGACTGTACCTCTTCGTAGAGATGCTGCCTGGCCTGCTGCGTTCACCAGCAACTTTGATGTGTGTTGCTTGAATTTCCAGCATCTGCAGAATTCCTGTTGTTTATGAAACAATATTGACTCTTTCTGCTGTGCAGATGTGGTTCCTATCAATCGAGACACAATACAAAAGAAGCCAAATGACAACTGTGGGTTCAGTTACCTTCAGGCCTAACAATATAAATGTTTCCTGAATGCTTCATCGTTTCCAGGGGTGTTGACCTAAGAGGCAAGCAAAAATATTGCATGCAATTGCTGTCAGGTAAATAATTGGCAGCTTCATCTGATTTTACCTGACAATTCTCTAATCCATGAAGCAATGACACCTATTTTGAGGGCTTTTTAATTAGCTTGTGGTGTTCACATCAGAAAGAGTTAGCCTACTAGATCAATTAGCCTCCAATATTACTGAGATAGTAAGGGACAAATAACTATTATGTATTACGATGTATTCTACATAAATTACAAAGGAAAACTATTACTTCCCCCTGTAAGGAGCATAGTATAATTCTACATATCAAATTACTTTAATTTATTTACTTATTGATCAGTTTGGTAATTTAAAAATTAATAATAAAGACTGTTGTTTAGTCACAACTTTGGAAGATAGTGCTCTCTGTGGAGGCACTGGATGGAACCAATAACTAAAGAAATTTAATGAAAGGCTTTCAGTTCATTATTATCATTATACTTTCAAACCTTATCTGAATGCCAGAGCAAGAAAGGAAATTTTGAGGCTGTAGGGAGCTGCTATAATTATGAGCTTAGTTTAAAACAAACAGGCTGAATATCATGAGTACACAGAAAATATGTGGCGTTCAGTGACTGACTGTTCAGCCAAAATCCAAGACAAAAAAAATCTGTTAGTTATGTTTATGATCAAGAGCCCCACAACTTTGATTGTTGCATGCAGTCCAACCGCTATATGCAAGTGGGTAGTTTTAGACAGACAATCAGAGGGACTAAGAAGATTTGCAAATAACTTCTCCCAGTTTCAATCTTCCCTGATGGAAAATATTGTTATACAAAATGCACACAGAAATTCATTGCAACATACAAAAATTGCCCTGAAATATATTTAAAATATCTATTTCTAATAGAAAAAAGGAAAATAAAAATAAAGAAATATATGTTGCAATCAAAAAGTGCTTTAAGAAATATTGCCAAATATTATCATCAACAAGAATTGTAAACTTCTAAGCTACTTCTATAGAAGTAGCTTATGTTCTATTTCTGCATTTGGAATTCTACGCTGACACTGCTATCTCATGTGTAAAGATCAGCAGCTCCTCAAAGTGTGTTGCAAGCTGCCATTTTTTTTTAAGTCATTCTGCTGAGCTGCCTAGAAGACCACCAACACTTAGAATGCAGGGCATGTTCATCATTTTCTCAGTTTCTGCGACGGCAGTTCTCTTTAGCAGTGATTGGTAAAATCAGAGCATGACTGTGCTGCAGACATTTCCCCTCACAATCTTGCTATATGAAGCAAGATGGCAGGCATACAGGGAGACAGCAGGTAATAAAGAAAATGGCGAGAGAGAGAAAAAAAGAGAGGGAGGGAGAGGGAAGTGCTTACTTTTATTCATGGGTGCAATAACAGTGCAGAATATGCTTACATTTTCTTTGAGGTAATACATCATCAAAATGATGGCCTAGTCGAAGAAAGCCTATATTATGTGGCAGTTGAGAAATGGCTGTGTTGTGAGCCTGCAGCAATATATTTCTAAACTGGCGAAATATTTGCAATAGCAAAATGAAATTACCTTGCTTTAATTTAAAAATAAATTACAAAAGAATTCTAAAGCTGTATCCATATCTAGGTTTCTGCAACCGCATTTTGGTAATTTTGCTAAAATCTGGCTCTGCATACATTTACCCTCTAAAATACGATGTCAGAACTGTTTGAAACAAACACAGAAGCAGCAAAGTGTTGTAAAAATGTACATAATTTGATAACACTGCCTTAAACTTAGAATTCAACCATCATATAATTATATATTATGAACTCGGTGACATAATTCCCTCTTCTAATATTGCCATGTCTGCTTTCTAAAACCAATAATGTGCAAAGCACATTTTAACACAATAATAGCCTTGAATTAAATCTTTCATTGAAATATTTTTATATTTAAGTTGGAGCACCTCACTTCTTGAATGGAATAAACTGGCATTTTATATTATGAAACTCTTCTGCAACTGTACTGGGATCTATTCCATTTTGCATTTTTTACCAAGTATTGTCAATAAAACCCATATGAAAGGATGGCTATTTAGATGAAAAATTACTGAAATCATGATTTTACTTTTTATATGACAGTCGTGTGGAGAATGAAGGGGAAATTCAAGCAAGTTCCATTGATCCCCTGGTACAACCATTTAGTTGTTTGGAGAACTTCCAGTTAAGCCTGCAAATTTTACCAACTTGTTTATATTTGTGCTTGCCTTTAGTGGAAATCTATAGAAGTAGCTAATAAAATTTTTAAAGGTACATTCATAAATATCTCTCAGCTAATCTTACAGCTTGAAATCATGGATTTTATTCACACTGCCTTTTTAAAAGTTTAACTATTTAAACATTAAAGTAGATTATAACATATATTCTTATACTTGTTAGGTTGCCTTCCAAGCAAGTGATCATGGGTTAGAGTCTTCAAGTTACCTGTTAGTTGAACTTTTCACTGAATCAGACTTGTCAATAGCCTTACAGCTTGCTGGATGGAACGTTAGCAGTGGGAGAGGAAGGGAGGGACTGTAAAAGTGACTCGGCCAGTTTGCCTGCTATAAGCATGTATCCCATTGAGTAATTATAGACCATTTTTGATGGATGTCAAGGAGATGCTTGTGGCTCTGCCAGATAAGTAAATTGGAGGACAGGGAGTAATAAAACAGCTGTGCAAGGGAGGAAAGTAAAGGATCTAAGAAACGTGTTCACTCAAAGAAAATGGTTTCGCTTGTTTTGATTCACATGAGCCCCAAGTAGATATTAAACATCTAAGACAGGTATCAAAGAGAGCCCAGGCCATTCCATTCCAGTACAAGCATCATGTGAATACTTATCTGAAAACACATGTGGCTGACAGTGTTTAGGAGATACATAGTTACATTTCTTTATCTGTTATATATAAAATATTGGAACTGTAATATTGCAAAATTACTAGAAAAGGATTATAACAATTATTTCATGATAAATACTTCTGCAGGATACAACCAACCACTCAGGATCACAATTTTGTTAAATCAGACCTTATACTTTCATCCAATGAATGCAAATGGAGTCCAGCTAGTTATCATGGTCAAGCAGCTACAAGCCCACCTTGTAAAGTTAATATTTAAGGATCAATTTCTGGATTCAGTTCATACTAAACTTTATCAGGAAGATGCAATTGCTACTTGGCATCTTTCAAGAAAGAAATCATTCTGTTTGCAACCATTTTAAATCTCTGGTGTGACCTTGCTTCTGTTTGCTTATCTATCCAGTGTTCAGTAAATCTGCCTCACAGTTTGTAGCTGAATCCACGGTGTAATGGAGTGCTCATTCCACCAACTTCCAGATGTGAGGAGGAATCATTTGCAGACACATAATAAAGACAAAATAGAACAATGATACTTTTCTTTCATCTAATGTATTTGCTACAAATTACTGACCAATTCAGCCAGTAAAAGCACTCTTATGTTCCTAGGGAGCATGTTGCTATCTATGGGTGCAATCTGAGCCAGAGTAAAATAACAATCATTTGAAATTATGTAGCCCCTTTAATGTAGAGAGACAGAAAAAAAACATTATATTTCACAGAAGGACAATTAAAAGTGGATTGTCATGTGCATTTTAATGGACTTTCATTTCAAACTGAGTTATGCAGAAACAATGTTCAGAATCATAAAAACAGGACCTCAAAAGAAACATCTGTATATCCTTAACAACAAAGCAATAAATACAAAGGTAGTCATCTTAACAGGTATTTTCACAGTATTTTGGTTAAATTAGAAGACTTAATCTAGGAATAGACTTTCTATATCATATTGCAATGCAGCAGAATCCCAGCAAGGCCTATGTCTACAGTCCCTATAAGGTGCTTTTGGCAGATTCCTATAGCACATCTTTGTGCTGTTCTGGTAGTATGATCACCAGAGACTGGAAGGTAATTTCATTTGTTTGGGTAGAATATTCTATATTTACACTTTGGCCTAGTCCATCCATTGAGCACTGATGAAGGGAGTGGAAAATCCAGCAGGCGGACAACTGGGAGACTTCAAACTGTGGTTCCCACATAAAGGTTGTTCAGGGGACCAAAGGTTTAGAAATGAAGGGCTGACTGAAAGCTTCTGGACAGAGAAACTATCATGCAGTTTTGTTTTCAAAGACTGCGTGGCTTGAATAAAATCAAATGCAATAAGCAACAGAAAGCAAACAAAACGCTGCATTTAAAATGTTTCATTAATAAACATAAACATTGAGTTCAGAAAAACCTAAAACAATTCTGAATAAAATTATACTTTTTGTTCTGAAATGCACCAAAATTGTTTACCAAGCACTGCACTGTGTTAACTCAGAGGATTAAACAGAACAGAAAATATTTTTCATCAGGTCTGACAAAACAATATCTAGATATTGGAAACTGGACAGTAAAACTCAAAATTCAATTTGATGTGAATATTCAGCCTTAGACACTGGACAAATCAAAATGATAATTTCAAAGGAAATCAGTGACCGGTATTACCAGATAATTCTCTTGGGGTGGAAAGGGGAACTCTTTTCAGATAGACCAGTGATAGTTTCCATTTCAACAGCACTCATAGCTTACAAAAGATATCTCAGTGCTTTACCGAGCAATGTGCAGTGAGGGGACAATAAGCATTGCTTTAAAAATAATCTTTAAATATTTGCTGTTAAAAATAATAAAGACACATAGTTGAAATAGATCTTATTATCAAAACTGTTTGAAATACTGTTACATCAAAAATGCTTTTGTTTCATGCTCGCCGGTAATTTACAACATCTGATGATGGGTTGCACTTACTGATGTGACAATCATAAATGCATTATAACCTTGCCTCTGATTTGTAATGGATGAATAGCTAACCAATCTTGCCTCTTGATTTTTATGGGAGTTGAAAGCATAGCTGCCTGTGATAATCAAGCTGAAAGGTGATGTGTAACCCTCGATTATCTTAATTTGTGATTTTTCACAAAAATCCAGCCATATGGCCTGTCTGTAGTTAACAGGGTTGTTAATAGGATTTGGGCAAAGTTAGTGGACAATGCAGTAAAAACTGAAACATGTTTGAGTGGCTTCCATCAGATTTGAAATAGACACATGTCTTAAAAGTGACATGCCCATTATTTGTTATTAATTAGAATCATCATGCAAACAGATAAAAAAGTCGAGAATTGGAAAGAGAATAGGCACGTCACACGAGTATTTTTTTCTAGGTTGAGCATTTTGTGAGTATCATACAGTAGTTCCTACATTGCATTTGAATAGGTAATCATAATTGCCAGGAAAGTGTTCAGTGATTTTCTCCATCTTATTTTACTTATCTAAATTATAGAAAATATTAAATTATGTGCTGATTGAACATACTCATAAATGAAATAAAGAGATAAGATTATACTTATGGAATAATGCTTTACTGGGTGCAATACCACAACAAGAAAAAATATCTTATTAGGAACCTATCAAAATACTCATCACACTGAAGTATTTGAAAGTTGAGATAATTAATTTAGATTCTTTAGCAAATCATTGGGTCTCGAGCAGTGAATGCCTCACCTCCAGAATGCCTTAACAGACATCCCACCTCTCCCAGAAGTTCCGAGAGTCTCCCGCATATTAATAGTGGCTCCCTGATGCCTGCAAAATATATACAATAACCCGGAAATCAATTTTTTTGAGAGCGAGCAAGAGAGAGCAAGAGACAGCGTGAGAGAGAGCGAGAAAGAGCAAGAGGGAGCGTGAGAGAGAGCGAGAGTGCGAGAGAGAGAGAGCGAGAGAGTGAGTGCGCAATGGCAGAGTGTTCCAAAAAAAGAAAATATAAAACGTACGTCATCCCAGACTACCCTAAAGTGTACTGCTGCCTAATAGGGGTCAAAAATAATGACAGCGTTGCTCGCTGCACTGTTTGCAACAGTGACTTTTCTATTCCCTATGGTGGGTTAAGACTGTAAAAGACATGTTGAGGTGAGTTTAACAGGTGTCATTTGTTCATTAGCATAACTAACGTTATTTAAACTAGCTGGCTTGCTGCTAAGGAGCTACTCTATTGCAGATATCCCACCTCTCGCAGAAGTCCTGGGAGTCTCCCGCAAATTGATGGCGCTACCTCCCTGAAATGAGTTTTTGCAGGGTGGGATGTCTGCCTTAACCTTCCTACTGTCTGCAAAGAATAATGTATTCGCTTGGAACTGTAGTTACAGAAGCACCCATATAGTTCAACACCTCCTAGCTCAAAGTAGAACAATCAAATATTTCTAATTTAACATCACAACTGTTTCTACTAAGGGATGCTCAGCAACACGAACTACAGTGGTATCTCCCCTTCCTCCCTTTTTCCGCTCTAGGCGTGAGTGGGACAAAAGGGTGTTTGTGTTTGATTGACATGGGGAAGCCAACTTTCAAGACGTGGAAGAGGAGTCAAATGTTAAAGTTCTCTTTCCCCGCCCATTTGCCTTTCTTTGTTTCTGCAAGAAGAAAGAAAGAGCTGTGGCAGGAAGGAGGTTTACTTTCTCACTCACTGGTGAGGTAGCAAGCTGGGTTACTGCAGGTGTAAGGCATGTTTACCAGAGTGATTAACAACACTGAAGTGATAAGATAAAAGATCAGATAAGCTATATTTGTCACAGATACATTGAAACATTTAAACACACAGTGAAATGCGCCATTTGCACAAAGACCCACACAATCCAAGGATGTGCTGGGGGCAGCCTGTAACTGTTGTCACGCTTCTGGCGCTAAAACAACTTTCCACAACTTATGAACCCTTTGGAATTTGGAAGGAAACTGGAACACCCAAAGGAAACCCACACAAGTCATGGGGAGTATGTATAAACTCTTTACAGACAGCAGTAGGCACACTGAACCTGGGTAGCTGGCACAGTACAGCATTATGCTAACTACCATGCTACTGTACCACCCAGATCTGGCATATAAATAGGTTTTGCCAATGCAGCTCACCTAAATAAATTGCATTTTCACTCAGGTGATCTTCTCTACATTCATAGGGTAGCCACTGGGCCCTAACTCTTTAATAAAGGTTAATTGGAGGTCGATGATATCATGCAGAGATAAACGTTTTTGCAGTCTTTGAATCTAAATGAAAGAAGTGCTTTGGGAAGGCAGGTAGAATCTTATGAGAAAATAGGAAGTAAAGTATTGCAGCAGGAGCAATGGACAATCTGAAGGATGGCTGGTGAAATAGACTTGTGGTGGCTTGAAGCGACTCTGATCAGGGTTGTCCACAGGCATACCAAGTGAGTCAAGGAAAACATAAAAGTCATGTATCAAAACCATGGGCCACATGATTATTGTGTGTAGTTTTGGGCTCCTTATTTTAGAAAGGATATATTGACTTTGGAAAGGGCTCAGAGAAGATTCACAAGAAGGATTCCAGGAATGAAAGGGTTACTGTATGAGGAATGTCCGGCAGCAATTGGGCTGTATTCCCTCAAGTTCAGGAGAATGAGGGGGGGATCTCATAGAAACATTACAAATGTTAAAAGGCCTGAACAGATTAGATATAGCAAAGTTATTTCCCATGGTAGGGGAGTCTAGGACAAGAGGGCACGACTTCAGGATCGAAGGACATCCATTTAGAACAGAGGTATGAAGAAATTACTTTAGACAGAGGGTGGTGAATCTGTGGAATTTGTTGCCATGAGCAGCTGTGGAGGCCAAGTCATTGGGTGTATTTAAGGCAGAGATAGATAGATTCTTGATTAGCCAGGCCATCAAAGAGTATAGGGAGAAGGCAGGGGTTTGGGGGTGACTGGAAGAATTTGATCAGCCCATGATTAAATGGCAGAGCAGACTGGATGGGCTGAATGGCCTACTTCTGCTTTTATGTCTTTTGGTCTTATGATGCTGGATGAGGTGGAGATGGAGGAGACATGGTAAGAAGGTTGAAGGAGAGGAAAACCAAAAAATAGCACTGCAGGTGTTGAATATCTGAAATGAAAAACAGAAAATGCTGGAAAACCTAGCCACTTAGGTAGCCTCTGATGAAAGAGACACAGTAAATGCTTCAAGTTAAAGACCCTTCACTGGAAGTGAAAAAGAGAGAAAACAAGTTAGTGTCCCTGTCTGGGGGAGATGATATGAGTTGAAGGAAGCAGGAATGACCAGCAAATGGAAGGTAATAAGTTTGCTGGTGGTCATAGTTTCAGGAGCTGGGGACTGGACTAAGGGTGAATTGGGGTTGCAAAGTTGGAGAGCTCAGCGTTGAATAGCTGCTAGGTTATTTGGTGGGTCTAAGGGAAAGATGGGTGAATGGTAATTATTTGCTCAAACTGGGCTTCCCTGAATCCAGTTCCCGACACTAGATTCGGCTGCACAATTCTTATGAAGGCTTGCTAAGCATGAGCTGCATGGGCCTCGCATGTTCCAACAAAAATCATGGAAGTTGCATCACAATATGCAGTGCATATTGTTGAATGACACCACAAGTAGTTTTATGCACTACTGCCTCATTAACATGGAGTACCACAAATATCAATACCGTGTGCGATTCTCTATCACCAGGAATGAACTGTAGCATTAAGCCAGTCACAGGAACCTTTTAAAAACAACAAATTAGGAATGCAATGTTTATGAACGAGAACCCAATGCACTTACATCACCTTTCTCTTCGTGATGCTTCCACTCTTGCATCAGTTGTTTAATGTAGGTGGGTAATGCCTACGCACAAACAAAGCAATCAGGGAGGGAGTGAGGGTGGACTAAGTGTTCAGGTGTGATGTTTACACAAGTGAATTTCTACCTGAATGATTCACTTATCAGTGGAAGTTATACAATAACTTTCCCTACTGTGGCTAGATCACACATACAGCTTGTCAACCAGGCTGTCAGAGGAGTTGAGGTAAATAGCAAGTGCTGTGATTCAAAGCACAGTGAGCTTGAAGAGATTCATTGTAGTTTTAATAAACAGAAATCGGGAGCATGGATGGTATTCCCAATTCACAGCCATAACATGTTGATATTGAAAATGATCCTTAATATTTGATTTATCTGGTAATCTACAGAAGTACACAGTTGAAATCTGTAGACAGCAAGCTAAGAATGAGGAAGAAAGCTTGGACTCTACATTGACATATTAAAGCTATCTTGATCTTTTTTTATCTTTATCAAAATCTTAATCTGAAAGATGTTTTGTTCTCCATGTCACTTCGGCATGAAGCGGAATTTTGCAGTAGTTGAATTTTACTGAAAATTTCTTGCTATTTCACTGCAGCATAATCAAGCAAAATACAACTGGATCAATCATGTTAATACCATTTGTTGTACCAAATGACTGTCAAGGTGAAATGTGGTAATTGTGAGCTGATGAAAATAAACTTTTCTTTAATGTGAATATTTGCTTTTGTAGTACAGTTAAACATTTTAGCAATTAAAATATTACATAGCATGGGCATTGTTGCAACATTTATAATGTCTAATCTCTTCAAAATCCAAGATTGAAGTGGCCAGTGTTATGCTTTGTAATTTCAAAACTAACTGAAAGAAAAACAGAGGAGCCAGGGATAACTGGTGTACATTTAGTTTTTACTTTAGTGAGGCATGCACATTAGATGTGGGGCATAGTGATGTATGCAATTCACGTACTTTTACATACAACCTGAAACAACAAAGAATGCTTAATTGAACAATATGTTTACAATATTATTCAAATATTACTGAAATATTAAATGCAACTACTATACAGACATCCACAGCAAAGAAAATGTGAAGGATTTTTTACTCCTGTGGGATAATATCTTTCCTGACAAGGTGGTCACTCTGCGAGGCTGGAGAGACTTGTGGCTGTGAAACAATCTCAGCTTCTAGGGCCTTCTCTGTGGTAGTTATAGGAATTGATTCTGGGACTTTAAGAGGTGGTGCTGACAACTCTGGACACCTTTCTTCTCCAACAATTGACTCTGCTCTCTTAAATTGACTGATGTGTGGTCTCCAGATAACATCACAGTGTAGGAGAGTTCTGTCCTTAATCTTCCCAAGTACCCAATTTTAATCACCTCTGTAGTCCCTCCTCAGGACTGCTTGTCCAGGAGTGAAACATCAAACCTCCTTGTTTGTGGAACCCTCAGTTTGTCTCAGCTGTTTGTCCTGTGTCCTTCATGCTCCTTCTGAGACTGGGTTTGAGGAGATCCAAGAATGAGTGCAAGAGATGACCCAGGAACAGAATTAGCTGTTGAGTTGTTGATTGTCGAGTTGACTGCTTTGTGATATGCAAGAAGGAAATTAGCGAGTTTCTAATTCAGTGTTAGTGTAGCATGTTCTACTGACGTTGCTCACAATGCCTTCTTTAGACTCTAGTCAAACCTTTCTGCCAAGCCATTTGTAGCTGGGTGGTACGGCACATATGTAATATGTCTTATTTCAATTCATTTTCAGAAATGACTAAAACTGTTCTACAGCAAACTGTGGTCCATTGTCACTAAGTGTTCTGGAACACTGGTCCTTGACAATAAGCTCCTCAACATATCAACAATGTGTGAGCGATAGTAGAGGCAACTGGGAACACTTCTGTCCTCTTTGTAGTTTCATCCACTACCCACAAGAAATTTGCGCCCATGAATGGTCTGGCAAAATCCACATGAATCCTCTGCCAGGCCAATTACCAGGGATGGAGAGGCACTACTCTTGACATTTTCTAGCCCTGTTGGCATCCTGAACAGTGCATGGCAAGCTGTTTGATCTGTTGATCTATCCCTGACCAGCAGATAAAACTTTGAGCCAACGCTTTCATTTTGACCACTCCTTTATGACTGGCATGTAGCTCCTCCAACACTTCAGCGTTCAGCTGGGAAGGTACAACAAATGTCAATCCCCATAAAGGAAACCACCATCACAGGCGAGCTAATCCCTGTGCTGGTAAAAAATGGGAGAACTGAAATTTCTGTTGCACATTCCAGCCATTTTGGGTTGCCATGTAGACCTGAGGCAGCGTGGGATCTTTTCTGGTTCCCCTTTGCATCATCTCTGCTGTAATAGGGAATTTTTTTGTTTGCATTGGGAAGAATACATCAATAGGAGTGTCCTCTTTTGTAAATTTTTCAGGTATTTCCTTTTCTAAGGGTAAGTGGGACAATCCAGCTGTATTTCCATGATTAGTCATCCTCATTAATTTGATCTTGTAATTTTGTCTTTGAAGAAACAGAGTACATCGCTGCATTTGTGCTGCAGCTGTTAGTGGAGCACTCTTCTGAGAGTTGAAAGCACCACCAGTGGTTGATGATCAGTAATGAGGGAAAACTCCCTCCCACACAGGTACTGGTTGAAACGTTTCACTGGAAACCAGACTCCAGGCCTTTCTGTCAATCTGACAATATTTTTAATGCAGTAGTAAGGAAGCATGATGCAAGGACTATGATGCATTCACTTTCGCCACTCATATTATGTGACATGACTGCACCTATACCATATGGCGAGGCATCACAGGCAAGCTTCACAGGACGACGTGGATCATAATAGGTGAGTACAGTTCTTGATGTCACCATTTCCTTTGTCTTTTGGAAATCCACCTCACCCAGCTTTGTTGATTGCCATTTCTTCTCGATCTGTAGTAATGAGTTCAAAGGATGGAAAACTGTAGCCAGGTTTGGCAGGAATCTTATATAGTAATTGACAAATCCTATAAAAAAACTGCAAGTATGATACAGGTGTCCCCCGGTTTTCGAATGTTCACTTTACGAAAACTCGCCGTTACGAAAGACCTACATTAGTTACCTGTTTTCACTAACAGAAGGTGTTTTCACTTTTACGAAAAAAGGCAGCGCACGATAAAAGGCAGCCAAGCTCCTCTCCCGGAACTGCATTCTAGCCGGCATTGATTAAACACGTGCCTGTGAGCAGCCGTTTGCAAGCTGAATTCTAAGGTATTGGAAAAGCCTAAAAGAGCTCGTAAGGGTGTTACACTTAGCGTAAAACTAGACATAATTAAGCGTTTTGATTGCAGTGAACGAAGTAAGGACAAAGTGAGTTTAGCTAGTGGAAGTTGACAAAGATGATGTTGAAGAGGTTTTAACTTCCCATGACCAAGAACTGATAGATGAAGACCTGATGCAATTGGAAGAGGAAAGGATAACAATTGAAACCGAATGCAGTAGCGAACGGACTGAAAGTGAAGTCGTCCAGGAACTGAACGTGAAGCAACTGCATGAGGTGATAGAAAAATGCACGAGGCTAAACAGTCAAGCATACTGTAGTTTTTCAAGCCTTCCACATCAGCCACAGCAGACGAAGAACCTTGACCTTCGACATCGAGGCAGGCAGACATAGAACTGCCTACCCTGATGGAAACAGACAACGATGAGATGACACCCCAGTGTCCCACCACCCCAGCCTCTGGGCCGCGGACCGATACATTGTTGTGGAGAATGCAACAGTAGCCGGGACACACCCAACACATCTTTAAGAAAAAAGTCGAAATAAACAAGCTAATTAATTAGGTACCGCCTGGCGCGTAAATGTTGGCCCAGATCAGAGGCAATTGCTGATTGCGTTGCCTCTGGTCTGGGCCGACATTTACGTACCGGGTGGCACCTAATTAATTAGCTTGTTTATTTCGGCTTTTCTCTTAAAGATGTGCTGGGTGCGTCCCGGCCATCACTGCACCACTGCATGCTTCGTGGATTAGTATCGGTTGGCAGCCTGGAGGTTGGGGACCACTGCACCACCCCAACCTCCGACGACTCAGCCTAACACACCATCATCAGTGTGCTCGGTGCTGTCTTCCCAATTCTGGTAAGTGATACTACACTGTACATACATTATTTCTACTTTATATAGGTTGTTTATTTTTATGTGTTATTTGGTATGATTTGGCAGCTTCATAGCTTAAAGGTTTCTGGAGAGAGTGTTTCTGCTTAGAGCGCTTCTGAGAGATTTTTGCTACCGAGAACAGTGCGGCAATGATTGTAGAGGAGTATTTCTACTTTATATAGGCTGTGTATTTATCATATCATTCCTGCTTTTACTATATGTTACTGTTATTTTAGGTTTTATGTGTTATTTGGTAGGTTATTTTTTGGGTCTGCGAATGCTTACAAATTTTTCCCATATAAATAAATGGTAATTGCTTCTTCACTTTATGACATTCCGGCTTACGAATTGTTTCATAGGAACGCTCTACCTTCGGATGGCGGGGGAAATCTGTACATCCTTTGACCTTGGGTCATCCATTACTGCTTGAATTTTCTCAGCACACTTGTGTAATTCTTGTTTGTCAATAGTGTGACCACAGTAAGTGATGCTTAGTTTAAAGAATTCACACTTCTTGTTTTCTGCTCGCAGCCCAAAATCTACTGATCTTTTTAACACTGTCTTGAGATTTTGGAGATGTTCCTCGTCATCCTTATTGGTAACAATGATATCATACAGGTAACATTGAATGCCTGGGCAGCCTTGCAGCACCTGCTCCATAACTTTCTGCCAGAATGCAGGTGCAGATTCTCCTCAAAAAATAAGCCCTTTGTGAGTGTTCATGGTGAGAAACATTTTGTACTCTTCTTCCATCTTCACCTGTAGGTGGACCTCAGCTAAATCCACTTTGCTGAAGAAAGTGGATTTCCCTCCAGAATGGTTTGCATAAATACCCTCTTATCCTGGGCAGAGGGCATTGGTCTACTTCAGTGCTGGGTTGATGGTGACCTTAAAATCACCACAGATTTTAGCAGACCCAGTCTTCTTAGTTACTGGAACCACTAGAGTTGCCCATGGGCTCCACTTAATCTTGGAAAGAATTCCTTCAGCCTACTTGCATGCAATCTAGCTCATTGGCTACTTTATCACAGCTGATACGAGATGAGCTTTGTAAAGCTTGGGTGTCGCATTTTTATTTAATGCTTTTTCCTTTGATATGTTTGAGTTTTCCACTGCTACCCCCGAATAATGCTGAGGCGTCATCCAGTACTTTTTTGAATTAATTTTCAGTTGACTCCATTGCAGAGGATGTGGCGTGAAAATGGTGGATGACTTTCCAATCACACTGTAGTTGGCTTAGCAAATCACAGCCCCACAATGCTGGCCCATCTGTTTTCCCCACATAGAAGCCCAATGCTGTTGGTTGTTGTATTTCATGGTTACGAATGTCATTCCTACAGGAGTTTTCTTTTCTCCAGTATAAGTTTTTAATTGGATCTCTACAGGCTTCAGTTCAGTATCTTTGAAATGCTTTTCAAACTTATTTTGTGGAATGACTGAAACAGCCGAGCCAGTGTCCAATTCCATTTTAGTTATTTTGTTGTTCACTTCTAGTGTAAGCTATATTGCTTGTCTCCTGTTAGTTTTCACATTGTAAATCTGGAAGCTGCCTATTCCTGTGTCACTCTTATCATTAACAGATTTTGCTTCAACAGCATGCAGATTCGTGCTCTTTTTGAAACTGCAACTTGACTTTATATCTTTTTTCTCTTCCCTATGCAGTCCATTTATTATTGTCTGCCCAAAATTCTCATACTTTGTTGTATTTTCTGCAAGTTTCACTTTGAAACCTGCATTGATCTGGTGTATCTGAGTTCCTGCCATGACAGTAACACAATTTGTTTAGCCAGTCAGGTTTCTGTTTAGATGTTGCAATTTTGTTCATGGTCTCTTTGATTCCCGACTGCAACTTAATTGCATTTCTGCCTGTTGTTTCATTTGTTACAGTGATTTGAATTGCTGTTATAAATGTGAGTTTTGCTTTGGTATGGAGCCATTGTTGAATGCTTTTTTGTAAGATTCCACAAGCTAAATGATCTCTCAGTGCATAATTAAACCCATCCCTGAACTGGCAATGTTCAGACAATCTCTTCAATTCAGTCATGTAAACCGAAATGGACTCCACATCCTTTTGATTCTGCTTATGAAACTTAAAATGTCCTGAAACCAACAATGGTTTTGGTTCTAAATGTTCCTGCATTACTTTGGCAATATCAGCAAAGCTAATTTTGGGTCCCATTTAGGGCTCCAAACAGCTCTTCCAGGTGAAACAATATTTCACCTGTGGTCTGTTGAGGCCATTTACTGTATCCAGTGCTCCCAGTGTGGCCTCCTGTATATTGGTGAGAGCTGACATAGATAGGGAGACCGCTTTGCCGAGTGCCTACGCTCCAACCATCAGAAAAAGTGGGAGCTCCTACTGGCCACCCATTTTAATTCCACTTCCCATTCCCATTCTGACATGTCAATCCATAGCCTCCTCTATTGCTGTGATAAGGCCACACTCAGGTTGGAAGACCTACACCTTATGTTCTGACTGGGGAGCCTCCAACTTGATGCCATTAACATCAATTTCTTGAACTTCGGGTAATGGCCACCCTCCCCGCCCCCCAATTCTCTCCTTCACCATTCCTCATTCCTTTTCTCATCTTATCTTCTTACTTGTCCATCACCTCCCTCTGGTGCTCCTCCCCCTTCCTTTTCTTCCATGGCCTTTCCTGTCAAATTTCCCCTTCTCCAGCACTTTACCCCTTTCACTAATTGACTTTTCAGCTCTTTATTTTACCCCTCCCAGTTTCACCCATCACCTACTACCTTGTATTTCTTCCGCTCCTCCCCCTATCTTCTTACTTTAACTTCTCATCTTTTTTTTCCAGTCCTGTTTAAGGGCCTTGCTCTGAAATGTCATCTGTTTACTCTTTTCCATTGATGTTGCCTGGCCTGCTGAATTCCTCCAGCATTTTATTTGTGTTGCTAATTTTGGGTCGTTTGGTTGCAGCAGTTAGATTTCTAAGCAAACTGTATCTTCTTCCACTTACTGCACTCAACACTGGCACTTGCTTTTTATTGACTATTTTATTTGCTTCAAAATACTGTTCAATTCATTCAGTATTCATCATTTAGTTATCTTAGGTGAAAATGAACACATCTAACTTTCTGAATTAGTCAGCAATTTCTGCTTTTATTTATTTATCATTATTATCACCCAATGCTCACTGCCTATGCACATGTGAATTTCTCCCATTTTCTGCATTTTTTTAACTCAACCATCTTCTCCCCTTCCCAAGGAAAAAAAAACTGTGTTGTGTTTCAACAGGCACGTGATCATTTCAGGTTTGCTTTAAAACTTACCCGTTGCCATTGTTTTGTTTTGTAACTCTAAAACTAATTGAAAGAAAAATATGAGAGCTAGAGCTAACTCCTTTAGTTTTTACTTTAGTGAGTGCACATATGACATACAGTGTCTATTAAAAGTATTCTCCCCCTTTGGAAGTTTCATATTTTATTGTTTTACAACACTGAATCACAGTGGATTTAATTTGGCTTTTTTTGAATCTGACGATGATGATGACATCGACTCAGACCTGAGAGGCCAGCTTCGGGCATTTTCATGCCTTACAAGGCGCAGTTTGAAAGGCTGTGTGGGGCGCCACTCCTCGCACAGACATTTCGCAGTATTATTTTACGAGGCCGAGTTGCGAGCTCAACATCAACCCGGCGTGGATGGAGAGCGCGCACGGGGGCAGTCTGTCACTGGATCGAACTTGGGAACCACCGTTCTTGATCCTGCCGCTGATCTCACTGCGCCACCAACCGACCTTTTGAATCTAATCAACAGAAAAAGATTCTTTCATGTTGAAGTGAAAACAAATCTCTACAAAATGATCTAAATTAATTGCAAGTATAAAATACAAAAAAATTGATTGCATAGATATTCACCCACTTCAAGTCAGTATTTAATAGATGCAACTTTGGCATCAATTACAGCCTTGAGTCTGCGTGGATAGGTCTCTATCAGCTTTGCACATCTAGACACTGAAAATTTTCCCCATTCTCTTTTACAAAACTGCTCAAGCTCTGTCAGATTGCATGGGGATCATGAGAGAACAGGCCTTTTCAAGTCCAGCAACAAATTCTCAATTGGATTGTGGTCTGGACTCTGACTTAGCCACTCCAAGACGTTAACTTTGTTGTCTTTAAGCTATTCCTGTGTAACTTTGGCTTTATGCTGGGGTCATTGTCTTGCTGGAAGACAAATCTTCTCCCAAGTCGCAATTCTCTTGCATTGGATTTTCTTCCAGGATTTCCTTGCATTTCATTGTACATTCATTTTACCCTCTACCTTCACAAGCCTTCCAGGGCCTGCTGCAGTGAAGTATCTCTGCAACATTTTTTTTTTACAAAACTATAGAAGTTTATTTACAACACATATATACAAGGTACAGACATTCAATATTTACAAGACAGTAAGTATATTCAGAATTAAATATATTTACTACCATTTATAAAACAGTCAATAGCCCAAAGGGCTCACCACTCCCAGAAGTCCCCCACTGTACTCATCGCGAACACGTGCTCCCTCTCCAAGGAGAGCCGGGCATGAATGTATCCTCGGAAAAGGTGCAGGTTGTAGGCCAGGGCAGCACCCTCCACTTTCCACCGCCTAGACCTGTGAATGGCCATCTTGGCCAGGCCCAGGAGCAAGCAGACACCACCATGCTTCATGGCAGGGATGGTGTATTTCTGATGATGTGTGGTATTTGGCATTTAGTCTGATGGCCAAAAAGCTCAATTTTGTTTCTTTCAGACCATAGAACCTTCTGTCAGCTGACTTCAGAGTCTCCCACATTTCTTCTGGCAAAACTAGATGAGATTTCATGTTAGATTGTTTCAACAGTGGTTTCCTCTTTGCTACTCTCCCATAAAGATGCGAGTCGTGAAGCACCTAGGCAAGAGTTGTTGTATGTGTAGTCTCTCTCATCTCAGCCACTGAAGCTTGTAGCTCCTCCAAAGGTGTCATAGGTCTCTTGGTGGCCTCCCTGACTAGTCCCCTTCTTGCACAGTCACACAGTTTTTGAGGATGGCTCTTCTGAGGCATATTTACAGCTGTGCCATATCCTTTCCATTTCTTGATGATTGGTTTGACAGTACTCCAAGGGATACTCAGTGACCTGGAACTTTTCTTGTATCCATCTCCTGACTCATGCTTTTGAATAACCTTTTTCATGGAGCTGCTTGGAGTGAGCTTTTGTCTTCATGGTGTAGTTTTTGCCAGGATACTGACTCACCAGCAGTTGGGCCTCCCAGATACAGATGTATTTTTAGTACAGTCAATTGAAACACTGATCTCCACTTAACTAATTATGTGACTTTGAAAACCAATTGGCTGCACCAGAGATGAATCAGTGTGTCATATTAAAGGGGGTGAATACTTATGCATTCAATTATTTTGTGTTTATATTTGTAATTAATTTAGATCACTTTGTAGAGATCTGTTTTCACTTTGACACAAGTCATTTTCTGTTGATCAGTGTCAAAAAAAGCCAGATTAAATCCACTGTAATTCAATGTTGTAAAACAATAAAATGTGAAAACTTCTGGGGGGGGGGGTGAGGTGAATATTTTTTACATTAGTTGTGTAATGATGTATGCCATTCATGTACTTTTACATATGACCCATACTGAATTATGTAAACAAAGTATGCTTAATCAAACAATATATTTGCAAAAGTATTGAAATATTAAATATACAACAGCAAACAGCAAGTAAACATGCGAGGTTATAGATGAGGTGACAATTACTATCACAAAAAAATGGTGAATTTTTGGCTGGCAGGTGCAGAAAACTTTCATTATATTTGAGTGCTCATTTGGGTAGAGGAGTGGGAATTGAAAATCATTGTAAAAGTGTCATATAATATAGTTGAGGAGATCAAATTGAAAATAAAGGGGAATATGATAAATGGGAGAGTTTGGGATGGTGTAGAAGAACAGAGAAACTTTGAAATGGGTGTTTAAATAACCTTAAAGGTAGCAGGACAGATGGACGATGTGATTGTGAGGGCATTTGGCATGCTTTTCTTTATTAACTTATGGTAGGATATAAGAACAGGGATATTATTCTAAAATTGCATACAGCTCTTGTCAGGCAGGCCACACCAGACTATTGCACACATTTCCGGTCACCACACCCATGGAAAGACTTGTTTGGATGAGAGAGAGTGTAGAACAGATCAATGACAATATCACACACAAAGGGCTGGAGAAATTCAGCAGGTCAGGCAGCATCTATGGAAAAGGTAATGTTTTGGGTCGAGACCTTTCATCAGGACTGGAAATAAAGATGAGAAGTCATTTTTTGAAACTGTATACTTTAAATAGTATACTTACTGTGTATGCATGGACAAATGTTTCTTTGTCCATTAAATGTGTTGTATGGAAGAGTCGTGCAGTTTGCATGCTTTGTAACAATTATCATAGTGATACTTAAATGGCAGAAAGTCAGCTTGCAAGCGTGATTGAAAACTCAACGTGCATGCAGTTTAAGTGTACTGCCTTGGAAATAAACTACATCCTCTTCTGATACACGTTGCACTGCCTCAATGAATTTGTAAAGGTATTCCAAACTAGTATTGAGAGTGTGACTGCCAGTAGTTTTTCTTTGGAGTTGTTGAGGGTCATTGATGACTCTCATCCGGCAACATTTAAGTGTATTTGCTGCACCAAAAATGAATTTGTGTGTGTTTTTGTGCAACAACTTACAATGCAATGAGGCAGCATGTTGAAAGCTGGTGAATTGCACCACTTACATGCTTGTTGGTTTGCACGTAATGCATGCTTGAAAATTATTCCCTGTTACCTCAGGTAAAACAGGCACAGGTCCCCAAAGCATTTCCATTTTAAGGCAGTACAAATTCTAGGTCCCTTGCGATTTCCACAGATTTATAACAGAACCTACATCTCATGAATTTCGGCTGATTATTCTCCACTGCACCGCAGCCTTCCCTCTGAAACATATTCAGAAACCTACCTTCAGTGAGCTCATCCAGTTTTTGCCACTGCATAAATACATAAAGATGTGAAACATCGACCATATTTCATTGCACTGATGAAATATTGCCCAAGAAATAAAGGAGACTTGCTTTGAGGGCAGTTGCTTCCCTTTCTTAGTTTTTCACATCATGTTACAATCAAAGCCAATTGGACAGTTTACTCCAGGTTTTTGCCAATAATATTCCTAACTACAATAAAATCTGTGATATCAGCTCATTGTAGTCTCCCTCTACTGCGGTAAGAAATCATCTGATTTTTAGCTGGGTGTCTTTTGGCTGATGAGTGTCACACATGAACCTATTTGCTCCATAGTTTTCACTATCTTGTTGCTAATATTTTCACTAATTTTGATAAATACAGTTTATTAAACCAAAATATATTTAGACTATGGCACCAAATGACATTTAACAGTTAAATCAATAAATGACTTGCTTCTTCATCCATGTAAATTGAACGTATCGAAATGTGAACAAGAGAAACTTTTTTTTTCTTAATCTATTTGCTGAACATAAAGAATCTCCTGTGAAGATGAGAAATCCATTCCATTGTGAAAATTTCACTAAATTGCTGATTTGAAATTTTGGTAAAAACATTGTTATGTATTTAGAGCAGGACTGCACAGCACAGGAACCTGCCCTTCAGCACATTACATCTATGCTGATCATAAGACCAATGTTCACTCTTCACACCTACCTGCACATGGTCTGTATCCCTTGTGTTTCTGTCTAAATGCCTCTTAAATGCTGCTACCATATCTACCTCCATTGGCAGCATATTCTGGACACCTACCGGTCTGTACAAAAAAACTTCCGAATCTCCTGTAAACTTACCCCCTTTCAGTTTAAAGCAGGGGTTTCCAACCTTTTTTATGCCATGGACCAATACCTTTAAGCAACAGGTTGGAAATACCTGCCTTAAAGCTATGGTCTCCAGTATATAACATTGCCACCCTATACCTATCTATGTTTCTCATAATTTTACACACTTCTATCAGATGTACCTTCAGCCTCTGATATTCCAGAGAAGACATTTTAAGTGTCTAAATTCAACACACATCAAGTAACATCCTAATGAACCACTTTGCACTGTCTCCCACGTCTATTCCTTTCTATGGTGTGGCAAACGGACTCGCAATTGATCTTCTTTCTCCTTTGATATCACAGTAGTTATACCAGTTGCATTATGAAGTTGTATATTGGGGAAAACATACTTTTTTTTAATATATCTGAAATCTTACCCATCCAACCATAAGAAATACCAGCTGACATGGTTCAATTGGAAGTGGAAGTTGAATATCCACACTGTGTAAATCAGGCAGCAGTATTTTTGAATAAGTCATGACAACATTCTACATTCAGAAAAAAAAATCTGTTATTCCAATGCCTCAGAAGCAAAAAAAGTAGGAGACTTAATTTGCTCAATATGCTTAGGAAAGTTTCCACTTTATAGCAGTGTTCGTTTTGGTGATATGATTCAGATTTGCATCAAAAATGCATTAGTGGAAATAAAGCAGACTACATTCCCAACAATGGGAATGTTTCCAGTTTATTATTTAACAGAACCATAACCCTGAAACCTAACATTTCCTTCATCTATATGATACTGCAAGAAGATTACAGTGAATCTGGAAAACTGGACCATAGCCAGGAAGTATTGGCTTCAAACAAGCAAAAATGATTGTGAGGCTAACAGACTGTCAACAAGTTATATTCCTGGTTCCCTTGATGACATTTTATTAAGGTTTTTCTTACATTGTGAAACTGGTGAGATTGCTATTGTAGCATTTCAACACTAGTCATCTGCGAATGGATTCAAAACCGATTTCACATTCTCTTTTGTATTAGTTTATTTTAGCTTCCTCCGCTGATACTATATCCACCTCTTATAATTTTACAGTCAATAGCTTGAATTCAGCAGATAACAAATGTTATTGTTGCTTGCAACATCATGAATTTAATTTCACAATAAATTTGGGCAGGAAAATTCTTTTGGCTCTGCACTGGCCTGCTCAAAGGTTGAGAGGTACGCTTGCTGCTACTACATTGGCATATTTCCTACTTCAACGTTCATCTGAGCCATTTAACTCTTTCTGCCTTACATAATAATCAGGGTTTTTGTGCTCACTCACAGGATAATAATTCAAAATTGTTTTTATGTCTTGTAGACATTTATGTCTATGGGACAGTTTTGGGGGTTTAAACTTGGATGGGTAATAGATGTTCATTGTTCAACGTTTCCAAAGATTGGGAAGTTATGATGCTTATTTTTGCAAAGACTGTGACATTTTCTTTTTCAAAAATTATTAATTTCCTTTGTAGTAGAGATTAGTTTTGAAAACATATGGTTTATATAACTCATGCTTTTGACCTTTGCTCTTTGTCTATGGTTCCTGTCAGTCACAGATCCTGGATTCAGCCGAAGAGCATCGATCAGTGGCCTATAGTTGTTGCATTCATAGCAGTTGTGAAAATGTATCCTTAAAAAAAAAAAAGAAATGGCTTGGAAGTGGCTGGCTTTCCCTTTTTCCCACAGGAAGGGATCTTTGGCTCCAGTCTAATTGTGGAAAATATTTAATTGGGGAGTATGCCTTAGGAAAATAGGTTGAGTGAACTCGGCCTTTTCTCCTTGGAGTGGCAGAGGTTGAAAGGTGACCAGAAAGAGGTGTATAAGATGATGCGAGGCATTGATCGTGTGGATAGTCAGAGGCTTTTTCCCAGGGCTGAAATGGCTAACACAACAGGGCACAGTTTTAAGGTGCTTGGAAGCAGGTACAGAGGAGATGTCAGGGGTAAGTTTTTTTACACAGAGAGTGGTGAGTGCATGGAATGGTCTGCCGGCGACGGTGGTGGAGGTGGATACGAGAGGGTCTTTTAAGAGGCTCCTGATTAGGTACATAGAGCTTAGAAAAGTAGAGGGCTATGGGTAACCCTAGGTAATTTCTAAAGTAAATACATGTTCAGCACAGCATTGTGGGCTGAAGGGCCTGTATTGTGCTGTAGGTTCTCTATGTTTCTATGTGTCTCCTGACAATGCAATTTTGTAGAGAGAGGTGTTGAGGAGAAGGTGATCACAAAAATTGACACCAATATAATTTGTCTTTTCTAAATATGATTGGTGCAGTCAGGAAGCACATGTATTGAATGGTGGTTTTTGAATGATTTCAAAAGGAAAAGTAATGGAATAACATTTTAGCTCTTTTTAAACCATTAGTGCATTATTAAAATATATAAGACATTTGTCGAATTGCTGAGTTTTAGCAATTGAACCATTGGTTAGATTAACATCCAATAGACGTTACACATGGTTGGAAAGAATCAATAATAATTTCAGATTTCAGTCCAGTAAAATCCAATTACAATTCAGCAAATACAGTGCAAGATAAACAGTACCCAGCCAATGAGAAACATTTAGCAGCAACTGCAAACATTAGTCACCTGAAATGCTTTGGATTAAACATGATAACAAAAAAATGATCATCAGTTTAAGAACAAGTACAAACTAATTAAAAGTCTGCATTTTTTGTTTTTTTTAAATAATAAACTGCTGATTATGCTAAGGCACATTTTCATCCAGGTGCAGAAATCTAGGAGAAAGTTTTGAGAAATTGGAATTCTTCAAGTGCATAAGAAGGTTTATATGCAAGTTTAGTTTTATCCAACAGCAGTACTAATCTTGTACAGAATGGTGACAGTATATTAGAAGACTCTTTGGTCCATTCAGCCCATGCAGGGCAATCTCTTCACTCCCATTCTCCTGAATTTTTTTCCTCTAGCTATATTTTTATTTAATTTTTTAATTTTTAATTTTATTCAGAGATACAGCGTAGAACAGGCCCTCCTGGCTCAACGAGCCACACCAGCCACCAGATTATGTTGAAGCACATTTTCATTCCCCTATTAAACCCTAGCCTAACCACAGGACAATTTACAGTGACCAGTTAACCTACTAACTGGCATGTCTTTGGACTGTGGGAGGAAACCAGAGCACCTGGAAAAATTACACGCGGTCACATACTCCTCATAGATGCCAAGCACTGGAACACCCTGTGCCATAATAGTTTTGCCTCTCCAATTCCTTTCTCAAAGCTCCAGCACATATACAGATGAAAACAGAAATCTTTCACCACCAACACCCCCTCCCCCACGTATCATTAGCTCTTCATTAAATCTGTGTTCAATGTTCTTCAAACCATCTGCTAATGGGAACACTTTCTATTTACCTAGCTGAATATAGCTATGATTTTGGACAGCTTTGTCAATTCTCCTCTCAATATCCTTTACAGCCCCATTTTCTCTCATCCACGATGAAACCCAAAGTCCTCCATCCTTGGAGCTATCCCAGAAAACCTTTCCAGTATTATTTCTGGACCTTCACGTCCTTCCTAAAGGGTAATGACAAGAGTTGAATGCAAGTCTGAGTTGGAGTGTAACCTGTATTTTATAAAGATAATAGCATTATGTATCTGCTTTTATAATTTGCACTGCCTTTTACGATATGCATGATTACAAAGCCTATTTAAATCATTTTGAAAAAATATGCTACAAAGATATACACTCTGTCCTAATAAGATAACAAATAGTGAGGCTAAGCAAGTCCATCTTGTTTATGAAGGATATAAACTTTGTTCTGAGGACAAGCCTTTTTTGTAAAAATAAAGGTAATAAACTGTTGTGTAGGTGCAGTTAAAGGGCTGCATTATATATCAAAGCAAAGTTGGTAGCAAAAGCAGTGTGTTCAAAATTGGCGTGAGAGGACGGATTTTCAGAATTATGAAATTTCTCCAGATCATGTGATTGATATTGTTCCAAGAAGATCACAGAAGTATTTGAGAATTACCAAAAGGACTGGTTATCCAGCTGGATGCTTATAATTTATCTTTGAAGAATTTCTCTTTAGCATGTCAATTCGGTCATAATGGCAAACTTTATGAGGTAGAACATATGATATTTTAGACAAGAGGGTGCGGAAGTTGTGAAATTCTTCCCAGTCCAGCAGTGAAGTAGTTAAAAGCTATAGCACAGAAGGAATGTATTGTAGGCCGGATACTTGAAGCAGGCCAACAGAAACAGATACTACAGGGAGAAACCTACACTTTTTGAACTGAAGCCATTTACCATAGAATTGGGAATTTCATGTAATTATGAAGCTGCACACATCTCACATGGACTTACACATGCAATTGAAATTACTAAACATCCCCAGAAACATACAGAATTTCAGTCAAATTCACTTGGAGATTGACTGATTAAATACAAATTCACATTTATGTGCCGCAGATACAAGAAAAAAAATGCATGTGTTACATGGAGCTCGGCATCAAATCCCAATTTGGCTCATTATGGAGATTAATTCCTCCACCGTCCTTTTTAATAACTGGTTCACCATTTTGTTTGGAACTCATTAAATCCTATAAATGCAAAGGAATGCTATACTTCCAAAAGCTGCAATGAATAAAATAAGAGTTTACATTTATATTTATGCTCTTTCTGAACCTATTTTTAAAACTGCCTATCAGGAACTGATTTAATAAAGAAAAAAAATGATTGCCATAAGGGTTAGAAGACGTGTCTTGGAACATCTGGTTTTTCAAAGCTAGTTTGAACTGGAAACCCTGCGATCGATGGTAAAATGGATGACATTGTGAATGACACTAATAAGCCCTAAATGTTCACAAAGCATGCTAGAACCAAAAACTTTTTTTCTTGTGCACATCAAGAGGTTAGGCATCGCCATGCACTAAATTGCAGAACTGCCTCATGACACAAGCAAAGAGTGTGACTCCTTTATATGGACAGCCCAGCAATTAGGCTACACAAGAAAACAGCCTCAGGTAGAAGGTCATAATTTTAAAGCATTATTTTTTTATTTGAAAATTCTTCATTCAGGTGTTTTAGGTAGGAAATGAACAATTCCAGAAAGGTATGCAATTTATATCTTTCACCATAATTGGTTGTTTATGCAGCATGGAGTAGTTGCAGCCTTCCAGAAGAGGCCATATTAGAAGTAATGGAGTCAACTGTAGAGGCTGCAGCCTGACTGATGAGTTAGATATGAATTGTTAGTAACCAAGGCCTATCCCACGGGGATTCATTAAGTGACTGGTACTCTACACCATCCTGTCATTCCTAACCTGGATGCATCCTCAACATTATGGAAGCTTTGTAGTATTTTTTGCAGTAGGCAGTTCCCAGGCTTTGCCAAACATGACTTGCTAATAGAATGAAAATTGAATGTCTCCTTGAAATTTGAACTTCTCTTTAACTTATTTAGTGATTCATAAATAACGGACAATTGAAATCTCCCTGAAAGCATTAAGGAAAGAATTAGGGCTAGAAATGCAAGACGGAAAGAGAGCTGAAGTAAAACACTGCTAAAAGATTGTCCTAAATTTACTGTAATATTTCATGTTGCAGCCATTGGTACATATCACAAAAAGATCCTGATTACATTTCATTTTGACCCCTAGCCCAAGGGTTGACTACAATAATAATAAACAAACAGAGATTGGTGAGTCACATTAACAGCAATGTAATCTTAAAAGGAACTAAACCTATATTAATGTCAAAAACTAAAGAAAAAGGAAATGCAGCCTTTGATTTATATATTTGTTTCACAGTATTTTCTTTAAAATGTCATGACTATCATGAAGGGGCTCGAAGAACTGATTACGAAGCACATCTTTACAATTTAGACTGTCAATCCATGCATTGTATTGCCATTTTGTCTCATGTAGGTTCTATTAAACCAGACTTCTGTTCTTTAAGATGAGGATTATCAAAAACGAAGCAACTCTCAGGTCTACAGAATCTTCCAGCCAATCATTGCATTCCATCACAGATATCTTAATAAAATTAGCAATTCACAGAACCAAAATTCAGCCTTTAGGGAAGGTTGTTAGATCTCAGGAATATTAATGTCAATGATGGACATCTGCTGTTAAACAAAAAAAGTCACCCTCTCATGCTATGTAACAATGATAATGCCCTTATCACCCATATAAAAACAGAAATATACTAATTTTGATCATAGTAAAGCTAAATAGAAAATAACAGGAAATGCATACTGAAAGACTTTTCAAGAGAAAGACAAATCATCACTTCAGGTGTAAATCCATCAGATGAAGGATTGAGATTCGAAATGTTAATCTGGCTTTGCTTTCTTGGGTGCTTTCATTTGGACTGATTTATTTCCTGTTTGTTAATGCTGTTTTGGGGAAATGCTTCACTGAATCCATAGCCAGTTTCCTGGTAATTCAAGAGGATCTTAAAGTTTCTGCAGTATTACAAATAATACTGCTTCAACATATTACCAAAGAAAACACTAGGAATGCTGTGCTTTCCTGTTTGTGGGTCTGGGCTTTGCAGAACCTGGCAGCACATACCACAGTAGTTACTGCAGTTCAAATTAGCTCATTGTGAAAGTCCTTTGAGACGTTTTCAAAAGCCATGGTAAAGTGTTTTGTAAATTCAGAACTTCTCCTTTTGTACAGTATTGAATTAACATATTGGATGTGTAAATTCTTGCATTTATTTTAATTTTCATGAAAACAAAGATATTATTATGGCTAAGAAAGGATGCATATATTGCAGAATTAGTACATGATAAGCATCTAGGCATATAGCACCTTTCTTTTATTTTGTTCATTCTCTATCCTTGCTGCAAAGGAAATGCTATGTCTCCCTAAACTTAAATAGAGGTAAAACTGGAGGTAAAACAATTAAAACCACTGCACGAGGTGATTTCTAATTTGTTGCAGAGTGTAGTGTAGTGCAAACATCTAACTCCTGCTACTGTGCAGAAAGACATTGTTAGGATGTGCACTTTAGCCTCCATTTATTTCCTAATGTCACATGTAATATGTCAAGTGTTGTCTCGTGTCATATGTGGTATTGCAAAAACATTGTAAGCCTGCAGGAGTTGCCGCTGGTGCAGCTTCTCATATCCTCAGGAAATAATGTCTTCCCATTTTCAAGCTGATGCCTAGCAATACTAATGATAGGAAGCAGTATTTCAATTGTTAACATAAACTATCAATAGTTGCCATTGTTAATTGATGATTGTCTGTTATCAGATCATGGATTACGCAATCATCAAGTGAATATACTATACCTACATTTTGCAACTCACTGGCCATACATAGGACAAAACCTTTGAGAATTAATTCCACTGGTTGAACAATTTGACTTAAAATCTGTTTTTCCAAAGAATAAACTGAGCCACTGATCTGTTGTTCTGAAGTTCAGGCTGCCTTTTGTCAACTGAGGAGCTGCCACTCTAAGATATTATTGACTTTTATTGCTTCACTCACTCAAAACCCAAAAGTTTAAAGTAAATTCATTATCAAGGTACATATATGTTGGTATATACAGCCCTGAGATTCATTTTCTTGATGCATGACCAAACACAATCTTAATGTGGACAAGTTTGATATCTAACTTAAAAGATGGTTTGTTAAAATAGGAATGCTTTGTCTGTGTATGCACCACTACTCAGCTGGTTGGAGGAGGGGAGAGGGATGGGGGGGAGAGAAGGGTAGAGTGGGGAATGGTGATGAAGGTCAGGGGGTGGCTGGGTTAAACAGTCAAAATGTAATTGGCAATTGGTTGTATTGAATGTAATTTGTTGGTGTTGCAATAAAAAAAATTAGTAATAAAAGAAATCCTATAACCATAATAGAATTGATGAAAGACCACACCAACTTGAGCATTTAATCACTGTGCAAAAGACAAAAATTATGCAAATACAAAATGAAAGAAATAATAATAATAAATAAATAAACAATAACTATCCGTGACATAGGATAAAGAATCCCTGAAAATGAGTCCTTATGTTGTGGGAACATCTCAATGATGGGGCAAGTGAAGCTGACTGAAGTTATCACCTTTGGTTTAAGAGTGTGATAGCTGAGGGATAATAGTGGTGAGAGTCCTGAGGCTCCCGTACTTTTTTTCCTGATGGCAGCAGTGAGAAGAGAGCATGATCTGGGTGGTGGGGTTCCCTGATGATGGATGCTGCTTTCTTGCAACAAGGCTTTGTGTGGATGTGCTCAATGGTGGGGATGGTTTTATCGGTGATGGACTGGACTATATCCACTACCTTTTGTAGGATTTTCCATTCAAAGGCATTGATGTTCCCATAGCAGGCTTTGATGCAGCAACTCTTTACATTTGTCACTCTTCTTTTAACCTTCTAACAACACTAGTCTACCCATACCATGCTGCACCACTCTCTCTAACCCAGACATGGACCAAGTCATTGTCTTCTGAGTCCTGTAGCTGAGACAAGATGACAGATGGCTGAGGGGTTTGGTGGATTGAAAGACCTCAAGCATCAATCACAATGTTATTCCTAATGATGGATAGAAGCACTGAAATGATAAAATATATCTATCTCTGAGGCAGACAAATAGTTGAAACTCTGATATTATTTTCTTCTGAACTATATCGTCTTTCTCAGTATCATCATCCCATAGTGGTCCTTGTATGGATGCTCCACCACCCTTCTGGCCTCTTTCCTTTGCAAGGTAGCAGTAGATCTGTAGAGAGTTTCTGGAGCCAGTATGTTGCTTGGCAAATCCTATTCTTTGCACCACATATCTACATTACTGAAAATCTTGCAGTTGCTTCAAAGTTCAGAGTAAATTTTATTATCAAAATACATATGTCACCATATACAACACTGAGTTTCTTTTTTCTTGTGGGCATACTCAACAAATCTATAGAATAGTAACTATAACAGAATCGAGGAACGACCACCAAACTAGAACTTTCAACCAGAGTGCAGAAGACAGCAAATTGTGCAAATGCAAAATGAAGAAACAGAAATATAAATAAATAAACAATAAATATCGTCCATTAAATTGGTGGGTTAATTGGTGATTTCAAAATATCAACAGAATAGCTGATTAAATAAAAAAAACTGTAGGTGCTGGAAGTCGGAAGTAAAAATAGAAATTGCTGGAAACATAAGGTAATTGTTGAAAGAAGAAAGAAATACCAGCCTAAGAGGGAGAAACAAAAGCAGTAATGGTTGCCTTGATGTTGCAGCATTTATGGATGAATTTTCTGTACTGTGGCTAGGGAGTATTCAGATAGCACAGAGCAATGATCCCCCTCACACCCAGGATGCATGGAAAGGCATCATACACCCAGTGGCCACTTTATTGGGTACCCCTGTACACCTGCTTGTTAATGCAAGTATCTATCAACCAATCATACGGCAGCAACTCAATGAATAAAAGCATGCAGACATGATCAAGAGGTTCAGTCGTTGTTCATACCAAGCATAAGAATTAGGAAGAAACGTGACTTTGATCATGGAGTGATTGCTGGTGCCAAATGGGGTGGATTGAGTATCTCAGAAACCACTGATCTCCTGGGATTTTCACACACAACAGTCTCTAGAGTTTACAGACCATGATGCAAAAAACAGAAAAAAACGTCCATTGTGTGGGATTTCTGTGGGTGAAAATGCCTTGTTAATGAGAGAGTTGAGAGGAGAATGGCCAGACTGGTTCAAGTTGACAGGAAGGTGACGGTAACTCAGATACCCACACATTACAACAGTGGTGTGCTGAACGCACAACACATTGAAGTGGATGGGCTACAGCAGCAGAAGGCACAAATATATACTCATTGGCCACTTTATTAGGTACATCTCTAACTTTGGTTTTCATGCCTTCTTCAATGGAATATTCTCGAATTTAGCATTTTGATAGAAGGCATGTCTGAAATCAGAGTTTAGTGCATGAGAAATTTAATCACATTCACCTAGAGAAAATAGAGGAATATAAAATTCACCCAATTATATCGTCAGTGGAAATTGTCAGTAGAAATACCTTGTAATAAATTAAACAAACTTCTTCATATAGGCTGAGATTTTACAAAGTAATTTGAAGTTTAAAAAGGAATCCTAATGCAACTCTATGCTATTGTGGATCCTACTGCAGTGAAATAACACATGGTAAATGTGATTAACTTGTTCACTATTCATCAATATAGTTTTACACCCTTAATAACTTTTGTCTGAAGTACAATATAATATTAGCTGAACATGAAACACAGGAAGAGGTCAGACAGCCAGCTTAGCATTATTACCTGTGACATGTTGGCACTGAAAGCATCTTACTTTGAAAAGGAAGTAAGAAATATTTTGGAACATGCCAGGAAGCACCAGCATACGGTGTTGTTTGATGAATATTTTATAATTGTCATTTCAGTGGGTTAACTTCCTTTTTTGAAATCATCCTTTATGGTTAACAATCTATAATGGATTAGTGCCCAAGGGCATCAATCTGGCAGGTACGTTTCACTTGCCCCTTTCGACGATATTTTTGGTTTGTTATGGCATAACTTGTGCCTGAGCTATGATGCTGCCATTCCGCACTGAGAGGACAGGAGAGTAGCCTTCTCAATCAGAGATCAGTCTTCACACAATATTTGGAAACTTCTCATTGGGGCAAGGATGTTCTTAGGAACAGGACTTGACTGCAATTTAATTACTATTCCAAATAGAACCTAAATTTGCAAATGTTGTATTTAATGATAACTTAACATCCAAGTTGTGTTCTTTAAATAATTTAGGGTCCATTCAATGTTTCTTTTCACTTGAACTGTTCAGAAATACAATGGTAGCATTTTTTTTTGTTGTGAAATGCAAGTCTTTATTCCTTGCATCTGCACTTGTACCATCAATGCGAATTTGAGGTGGATAAATTGGAAATGCTGACACAAAATATTTTGTTTAATAAGTAGGCACACAATACAGTAGCTCAAGGTTATTGTTACAGTGAACAAAGTCACTATACAAAGAAAGATCATATTCTCTTTACTTATCATTCAAGTTATGCATCCTGTCTGAGCGAACTGCCTCATGGAAGTGAAGTTCTTCTCACCAGTACTGAGGACAAGCTGCAATGTCAGATTTCCGAAGTTCCCCATTTCTCCTAATACTGACATCAGAAGGATTCAAAGGAGGTTCACGCAAATGATTCCAGAATTGAATGGCTTATCATATGAAGTGCATTTGATGGCTCTGGGCCTGTATTCTCTAGAATTCAGAAAAATGAGGGGTGACATAACTGAAATCTATCAAATGGTGAAAGACCTTGATAGTAGATGTGAAGAGGATGTTTTCTATGGTGAGAGAGTCTAGGATTAGAGGACACAGCCTTAGAATGGAGGGGTATCCTTTTAGAATGGAGATGAATGGAAATTTCTTTAGCCAGGGTGTGGTGAATCAGTGGAATTTGTTGCCACAGGTGGCTGTGGGGGCCAAGTCTTCACATATAGTTAAGGCGGAGATTGATAGATAATTGATAGGTCAGGGCATGAAGAGATATGGGGAGAAGGCAGCAAATTGGGGCCGAGAGGAAAAAATCATGAAATGGCAGAGCAGACTCAATGAGCCAACTAGCCTAATTCTCTAATTCTGCTCCTATATCTGATTTTTTATATATATATAATACCTGATGCTGGTGAATGGTGTGAGGGTTGAGATTGAGGAAAGTAGAGCAAATTTTCATTTATCCTGATAATGTAAGTCAAGGAAATTAAGGAAAAGAAGTGGAGGAGAATGTGTGAAATAAAATGCTTAATGCATCAAGAGGCTAAGGTGTGTCAAAGGGTCGAATGGAAAATGTAAAGGCCCTATCTATAATTTAAACGGAAAAAAAATTGTCAGAACATCAAGCAGCATTTGTAGAGAGAAATTCAAGGTTAGCATTTCAGGTCAATGACTTATTATCAGTACTGGAAAAGAGAGAGCAAACATACTGTAAGCTGCAGAGGGAGAAGGAGCGAGAGAACAAAAGGAATACCTGTGGTGGTAGGATGGGAATGAGTGAGTGAAGGAAGTCCAAGCTTAAGGAGGGAAATAAATGAGCAGCATCACCCGGACATATAGGAAGCAGCAGATGCTAGAAATCTGAAATAAAAGTTAAAGCCAAAAATATTCAGCAATCAGGTGGTATCCATGGTGAGAGAAAACTAAATTACTCTTACAAGCAGATGATGCAATTTTTCTATCTTCAATAAATATCCTACTGCTGTCTTGAGTTAGGTTAAAATGGACTGATGTCACACACGGGCTCAAGGGCAATTTCTCCCCTGCTGCCTTAAGACTATTGAATGGTCCCCTTGTACGATAAGATGGACTCTTGTCGTCACAATCCATCTTTTATGGACCTTATTGTCTGCCTGCACTGCGCTTTCTCTGTAAATGCAATACTTCATTCTGCACTTGTTACTGTGCTCCCTCTCCCCATACTACCTCAGTACACTGTTGTAATAAAATGATCTGTATGGGATGCATGCAAAACTGAGATTATCCTTGTACCTCCGAATATGACCATCATTAACAATTTACTAATTCATTTATCAATTTACCAAAATTAACCATGGGGAAAAGGAAAAATTGCATTCACTTGTTTACAGATGTAAGAGCTAAATGTCAAGAAAATTAACCCATGTGCACATATCCCTATATGCACTGAAATTATTAATCACTGATTCTTGAGAATTCGGATAAAACAGGTTTTAATTTTGAAAAGAATAGATTTTAAATGTTAAGAAATCTAAACTTATATGTTTATAGAACAAGGTCTCAGCAATCAAGCAATATTTCAGTGCAACCTCCTGATCTTGTAATTTTTTCATAATATGTTTTTCCTGTCATTACTTAGTTTTTGTCAACATGGTCAGACACAATAAAAGGCTAATTATTCCTACTTATTTAGTCTTATATAGATTTAGAGCTTTTAAATCATTGTGTCTACACCATAGGTACACATATATGCTGTTAAATGTTGAATGTTCACCTCTGTTCATTTTTTTAAATATTTCACGTGTACTCCTTTAAAAACTCTTACATCATGCAAATTTTTTCATTAGCATTAAATATGCAAAATAACAATTTTGGATATAAAAACACATTTTTAAATTTAAAGAGACAATTACTTTAATCAATCAACTGTTTTAGAGGAACAGATTGTAAGCATATTAATTTAAAGCAAAGAAAGTTCCATCTGACGGTGGTGACTGAGACCTGACAGTGGTGGCAGTGGCCTAATTAAAACAAACAATTCCAACCACACAAGTCAATGTTTCCTTGCTTAACAACTTTACTTAACAATTTGGTACAACAAATAACAATTTGTCATGTACATTTTATCCTTCTGTAAATATTAACAACAGTAAACAGCAAAATAAAAACTACAGTACAATTGTAACATTTAAGCGTAAACATCAGAAAACACACCAGGAACTAAAAAAATTCCATCCATTTCTTGGCTTGAAAATCTTTGAAAATGTTCAGGAAGTAGATTATTAATATGCTCCTCCTCTATGAAGTCCATCACTTCAGCAGTCAGGTGGTAGATCTCCCTCGTCTTGCTTGCACAAGCCAGTGATGATGTCTCCATCCGTTTGACCGGAATATATTCAACGAAGCACATATTCTTTCCTCCTGGTTTTGGATGGAAGTGTGTGTTGGGTGCAGGAGGGTGGAAAAACTCCACTTGAACGTTTTGATGATGAGCACCCACAGTGACAGCCTTTGTTAACCATTAATATTGGTCATAAATGACTGCAAGCCAATCTCCACAATTAATGACACCAGCAGATATATCTGTCACAGTCCCGTCAGGACCACTCTGGAGTTCCTGCTCCATTTCCTCCATCAGCATTGCCAAAGGCCCTCTGTTCTTTCCCATTGTGGTTGGGCCATCATTCTCTTCAGCCTGTACCCTAGTGTGTTGTATTTTCAGTCAACTGAAATGTTGTTGGGCTGAAACACTGGCACATCTGTGGCTCACTGCAGAAACACGACAATGATCTGTAATGGATGCTGTTTCCGTAAGGTATGACCTGATGGATTTTCCTTGTTGCTGGTACAGGTTTTAGTGGTTGAGAAAGGAGTGCATCATATGTCTGCATGTCACCTTCAGCAATATGATAGACCAGAGTACTGCAAAGGCTTCTCTCAAGCATCTCATGGGAGATTTTGCCATCCACAATGTCATTCCCCCATAGTACAAGGCTGTCTGCGGTCCTTTTCACTCTTTCCATCTGGAGCTCCCTTCCCATGCGAAGTGGCAAAGAAGTTCCAGGTTGTTCTCTGGAAACCCAGTGTTGGAGGGACATTGCAGAGGAGAGAGAAGTTCTTCTCGGTTTTGTGCTGCTTGCTGGGGCCATCTGACCAAAATGGAATGGTATCAACTTTTGGAAATTTTAACGAGTAACTCTGAGGACTGGTTCCATGTGAGTCCAAATGGCAGAAGCATCCTGTTGCTTGGATTCTGATATTGTACAAAATCCTGCTTTCTCTTCTCTTGTGCAGTACATGCCAATGTGCAGATTGAGCTGTGGGAGGTTCTGACCAAAATGGCATGACTGTATCTCAGAACTATATTCGCATTTCCATGCCTCAGAAAAGTCCACATGCACAATTACAGTACTTTCATTGCAGTTCTGTATCACACTCCTGTATTCCCTGGACTGGTTCTGAACCAAGCACACGTGTTATTGTTTCACTCTTTAGTTTGTCTTCATACAGTTTGATGAGCTCTGCCAGTGTGCCATTGTGCTTCACAGGTCTTGTATTGTAGTGAATTCCATCTCCTGTTTGGTCCTGAACTCATTCCCATTGCGGCCACTCAGCATTGGTCAACTCGTGCTGTGGGGTGGGAAATGTGTGCTTGTGGAGACACCGGGTGCGGGAGCGCAGAAGACATGCCTCGCTTGTCTGAGAACAGCACACAAGTTCAAAACCATCCCCCAATTTGCTAGACTTGACAGTACCATATGCTCTTAGGACCACAAACATCAGCTTTGCATTTTCATGGTATTGGCATTGGCATGTCTTTCGATCTGATGGTTTTGGTGCTGTGACATAGAATGGACATAAAGCACAGAAGGATGAATAATTGAGTTTTACAGTTGGTTCCTTTTTGATGAACTCCCTGTGGAGGTTGAATATTGTGTCAGTCAGAATCATTCTCTGATGCTTTATTTTCTTCTGTGTTATCGTGTCCTGTTTGTCAGTTGTCATTCGTGTAGCATTATGGTAGAAATCCTGAACCATCTGGGTTATTGTTTGAACATAAGTGGGTTTTTTGTTAGTAGTCCTTCTCTTTCGCAGTGTGCTATATGTCAGCCCGAACTGCTTTGTCTGGTGTATTAGGCGATATTTCTTTAGAATCCTGCCTCACAGAGTCAAGTTATTTGATTTTTGAGCAGACTTGCGGGGCGACTGTAAATTATTCTTGTTCTGATTAAATTCTTGAATGAGACAGTTGTGGAAGAGCAGTGTTTTCTTAATGGAGGGGTTTTTGAGTTTGCTTCCCTGTAGCATCTGCTCTGTTTTTTTTTCTTGGTGATTCTTGCGTTTTCTTTATTTCTAGTTTGCTCTCGTTGCCAATGCTTTTTCAGTTTGTTCCTATCTTTTATTATCCTTGAAGTTTATTTTTCAAAGCTTTCATCTCTCAAGTATCTTGCTCTTGTTTTCTTTCTTTCCCTTACCCATGCTATAGACTGCCTACTGTGAGCTGGTTCCTGTGTAGTCTGTTCCAATGGACTATCTGGGGGAGTTTCTGGGTGTTCTGGGCTCTTTCTCTTATGCTCTCTTGACTTTTGCTGTCTACTTTTCCACACCTTTCTCTTACTCCTCTTTTCCCTTTCATTCAAATCACTGATTGTTTTTATTTTCCTATCCTCTACTCTCTTCTTCCATCTTTGCTTTTCCTTTCTCAGGTATTCCTCCTTTAACTCTGGCTCACTATATATTTTCTCTCTCCACCTTTTTTTGATATTCCCTGTTTCTTCTCCTTCACTCCTCCACTGATAGCTGCTGCCTAGCCATAACTTCCTAAAATACATAAAAGGAAGGTCAGAATTTAATGGAATTACTATGAAATTGTGCAAAATTACTATGAATTTAACTATGTTTAATTTGGTGAAGTTTTATAAAATGGTTATGAAATGGTGCAACTAGGGATACATATAGTAAAGAAATATTGTAGGCCTGTGCATGGAAGAAATAAAGGGGAAATTATATATATTATAAATAAAGAGGTTAATGAAACATAACAAGCCATAATACTATTTATTGTGATCATAAATTATATTCAAGCCTCCACTGAGGATGATTTGGATGTTTTCGTCAACACTGTCAAACCATGTGTCACCACCATCAGACAGGAAATCTGACGGTGGTGACAAAACACTCTTTTTTACATGACATGCATGAGTTGTATACAGGAGCCATCTTGTTTTCCCTCTGTTGCTAGCTGCCTCTGGCCTCTACTTAAAATGCATAAATTTATGTCATAATTTAAAAATTCTTTCTATACAAAAGAACAACATCAATAAATATGTAAAAATTACTGAAAAAATAGCAAACTTACAGGAACTTGTCTTACCTTGTTGCATTTAGCAGATGTGGAGGGTGGAAAGGGGGTCCTCAGGAATATAGTTTACCTTGTGGTTGCCTGATTTTATTGCCTTTTTTTATATAAATATCTGACGGCGTTGACAAAAACTTGGGGCACATTTTGAGCAACCACAAAATAAGAGTAAATATTGTTGAAAATTCACTGCTTTTAGTTTTAAAGAGGTTTTTCGCTCTACTCTTTCATCTGACATATATATTATACATTTTAAATGATTTTTTTCCACACTTTTTTATCAAATTGAAATGATAATCTCTTGTCTGAGGACAACTGATTTTATGGGTCCTGGGCTATCATATAATCATATAATTTATAAAATTAAAAGCAAACATATGAAAAAATGTTGCATTTGTGCAAAAGACCCTCAGATGATCAACCCTGATTATTTTAAATAAGAAAATGTTATTCATTTTCAATGGAATTAGCACTTTTCTTAGTGGGACATGTTTTTGCCGAAAATCAAGAATCAGTGTAATGTATGCATACTAAGTCGTGTATGTGGCTATTTCTGGATCAATAAGCAGTGACCACGACCATACTGTATATGGGCAATTCATCTTAACATGGCTGCCATTTTTCTGGATGCCATAGCCTGTATGGTGCATATATCCTTTGCTACCAGCAAACTTTTGGGAGCCAATAAAGAACATAAGCTCAAAAAGATCATATCAGTTCAAAAATAAGGTAACAGTTACAGCATTAGACCCACTTTTCAATGGTGAGTGCAAAGGCAAGCATTTCACTGGACCCTCACTCACAGATCAGAGCCTAGCTGGTTACAATCACGTGTGAGCTGCCAGCATTGATCATTGATCCACTGATCAGCCAGGAACTTGCATTGGCTTGTGGTTACTTGGCACACAGGAGTCAACTGGGCTAGTTTGTCATGAAAGAACTGCTCATACACATCTGAGGCTCACACTCAGAGATCTCATCCACTCTGGGTCCAGTAGCTCACGTGAGAACTGTCCTTTCAACTGTGACTTACTTCCAGCTTGTTAGTATACTAATAAGACAGCATAGAGGTTCTGATGGAAACCACTGAGGTCCCATTTTGGCACGAGGATTCAGTGTAAATTTTCAAGTATATTTACCTGACTTCAAAGAAAGTTTCAGGTCAGCGTTTGTGTGCTAATGCAGCATAAAGTTAAACATTGAAAAGAGTGAACTCTTATTTCCAGGCAAAGGGCCTTTACGTATCAGATTAATACCTACGCAGCATGAAACGGTTTCATTAATAACATACATCTCATTATAATGAACACAGAGGAATAACATGTGCTTTGAAGATTTATGGGTTAAAATTACAGTAAATTATTTTCTTGATACCATATACAGATGATATTGCGAACTTTTATAGATTTCAATAGTGAGCATATATACTTCAACTACAACGTACATTTAAGCGTCTAGGGACCTAGACACTACAGTTCAGAAACTGGCCCTATGGCCCATGTAGTCTATCCCAAACTGTTATCTTGCCTAGTCCCGTTGAGCTGCCGCTGGGTTTCATTCTTCCACAGCCTTCCCATCCAATTTCTTTTAAATGTTAGAATTGAGCCCCCACATCACTTCTGATGAAAGACCCAAGTTACTGGTATTTCCATGTCATGTAAAGCACAGGGCACAATGTTACTTGTTTTTTGATGACTCTGAGAATGACTGCGTATGTGCTTCCATATCCATTGAGACAGTGTTTGAAGAGAAATGTGTCAAATAAGTCTATGAATCTGTGAATTTTGATGGTACATTAGCACAGCTAGTAGAACTGCTGCATCACAGGTTCAATCCAGAACCTTGGTGTTGTCTGTGTGGAGTCTAGACATTCTCCTTGTGTCCAAATAGGCTTCCTCAGTTAATTGGGTTTCCTCCTGCATTCTGTAGATTTATGGGTTGGTAGGTTGATAGTCTCAATGTTGCTTCTAGTGTGAAGGAGAGTGGCAGAATCTGGGGTAAACAAAGGGATGGTGGAGAGAATAATATAGGATTTGTGTAAATAGGTGTTGATGGTTGGCACAGAATCAAGGCCTGATACTCTGCCACGTGAAACTTTGATTTTAATTTCCCACATTGGCGTGATACCAAGATACCAGTGTTATCAGACAGCTGAAATCTACTTTTGTTCAAGAACTGATCAAAGTAAAATATGCATGGGAAGAAACTCAGAGTAATTTTCACCAAAGTTAATTGTTTCTGAAGAGCATCATCTTCCAAGTATATACTGTATGCAGTGTTGAACATTAATGGTGAACAGAACTTTTCCAAAAAGAAGCGGAAATAGAACAGAATATGAATGGAAGGCAGAAATGCTAAATCTTTGCAGATGATGGATGAACCTGCAGTTACAACGTTGGCTCAGTCATCTACTTAAAAGCCAGCACATGTGATTGGGACTTGTACATGTAGTACTAAATGTTAGTTTGGAAAGCCAAACATCTGTTCTCAGGACAAGTGTGTTCTCATCACAAACAAGAGAAAATCTGCAGATGCTGGAAATCCAAAGCAACACACACAAAATGCTGGAGGAACTCAGCAGGCCAGGCAGCATCTCGGAAAAGAGTAAACAGTTGACAGTTCGGGTTGAGACCCTTCATCAGGACAAGATCATGCGTCTTCTAAAGATGGACTCCTCGTGAACTCCTGAAGAGAACATAAACCTTTATAGATTTTCCTGCACCTAGTTTAGGAAATATACCTACCGGAAGAAATGGCTGGAGGAGGAAGCATATGTTCAAAGCAATTTCCTTTTTGTCTTCTTGTTTACAAAGGTCTAATCGTGTCTTTATGTCCTCATGAATGCACTGGTGGTTGAAGTAAAAGCATCTTCCTGTGCGCATCTCAAGGGTACTGAATCACTCTATCCCTTTCATTCCGGCACTTATTTACAATTTAACCCAAGATGAATACTAAACTGGGATCATAATGTCCTCAAAGTCTCAGCAACTCAAAAAGCTGTCTCACCTCCTCTCAATACTTTTATTCTGAAAATCTCCAGTCATAATCAATGCTGATGGTAAATACTTCAACTGTCTTATTACATCTAAGTGTAAATCACCTAACTCAGTAAGACTATTAATTTTGTCATAAAATTTACATACTGTAAAATCCATCAAGCAAACAACAGATGTCATGATTACTTAAGCTTCTGCCATACAAAGCCAGATGTATATTCCAAAGAGACAGCTTCACGAATTTCAAAGCGTACATTCTAATAAAGCTCTTCTAGTTGCATTTACTATGTGTGCTCCTTTCCCCACTTTCAAGATTCCCAGATGCATAGATGGATGTGGCAAAACATGACCTTTCATCTGACTTGCAAATTCAACTTACTCCTATGGACAGTGAGCCAGACTAGACACTAATAAAAGCAAATAAGTGTGGCGTATTCTGCATGGTGTGAAGGATTCAACTTAGTAAAGGCCAGGATTTTTTTAAACCCCCTGTTGGCAGTGTGCATTGTTACTTAGTCTGAATTGTTCAGAGATATAAAATGCATGATTCTTTGTACTGAACATCAAAAATAAATGTGAGAAAGTAAGTGATCTTACAGCGCTATTCCACCAGGGAAAGAAAGGGCTTATACAAACTAAATCTACTTTGTATCATACATGAGGACGCAATTAAATAAAAAAATAGCTTTTCAGTTTATTTATGATCCTGTGAGATCTGCAATGGTATTTTTGAAGTATATTGTTCAAAAGACAAGACTAGATTTTTTTAGCTCATTGGAAAAATCCTATTAATCAATAAATTACTTAACCTGTGCAGCTCATTACTATACCTTTTGAAGTATCTGTGAGCTCGACTGATTATTTTTGTAGCTATTTAACTCCCTGGTTGCAGGGTTTGGTGGAATAGTGACTAACTTATTAGACTGGCATCCAGAATGCTGGGTTATTGATCTGAGACACTAGTCTGAATCTCATCAGAATAACTGGGGAGTTCTAATTCAAATAATTAAATAAATCTAGAATTATTTGAAAGAAAATGTTTGAATCAGAAATGATGATCATGAAGCTTAAAATCCCACCTACTTAGGAAGGATGTCTTCCGTCCTTACCGAGCAATTTGTGATGCCAGCTCAATGTTCTAATTGACTCAAAAATGCCCTCTGAAAGCCACATCCCACAAATGAATAATTCAAAAACAAAACAAGAGCAGCAATAAGTGAATGTAAGTGTGCTAATGACACATTCAGGAAGAACATGCTCATAATGTTGTAAGCGTCCAAGAATAAGTGAGCTTACTCCATGTCAAAGTATGGTGATGAGAATGGTCAGAGGTCCATTTACAATATCATCTTCAATTCACATGCTGTTAAGGATCCGGCCTGAGCACTGGGTCGAAGGGCCTCTGCTGGTAGCTCTGGATCACGACAGTCTTTAATTTCTGTTTTCTTTCACCTGGCCATGTGGGTTCTGGCCCAGCCCCTTTCCTTTTTGGACTTCCTCCAATTACCTGCTTGTCTCCTCATTTGCACCCACCTGTTTCTGATTTTCACTCATTACCCCCGTCCATTTAAACCCTGCCTTGAATAGAATTCTCTGCCAGTTCGTCCCAGTTCTGACCTGTGTCGTTCTAGTCTGTCATTGCGACTTCTGCCAACCGATTTTGCCTGATTCTGTGTTTTGGATTTTGCCCGATTCTGTGTTTTGGATTTTGCCCGTTCTTGGACTTGATTTTTGCCTCTGCCCTCGTCTGACTGCCTTTCCTGTTTAAGACCTCTGCCTGCCATTTTGGATTCGTGCCTGCCTTCTGTTTTTGAAAGACTGTTGTGTTTGTGCTCCCTAATAAATCCTGGTGAAAAAGTATTCACTGGTCTGCACTTGAGTTCCACCAAAACCTGACACATGCATACTATGCCTTGGAATATAGAACTTCATATGTGTTTCTTTTAAATTGACATTTTATCTCACAAATTTTGTCAGCAGTTGCTTATGTGGAAAGAAGCAGAAGCAGAACAATTGTAATATAAACACGAGATCATGCAGATGCTGAAAACCTTAAGCAACACAAACAAAATACTGGAGGAACACAGCAAGTCAGGCAGCACCTGTGGAGGCAAAGAAACAGTCAATGCTTTGGACTGAGACCCTTCCTCAGGACTGAAAAGGGAAGGAGGAAAAAGACAGAATAAGAAGGTAGGAGGAGGGAGAGGAGTGCCAGCTGACAGGTGATAGGTGAACTCACGCAAAGTGCTGGAGGAACCCAACAGCTCAGGTAGCATCTATGGAAGTGAATAAACAGTTGACATTTCAGACCAAGTCCCTTCTTCAGGACTGGAAAGGAAGGAGAAGATGCCAGAATAATAAGGTGAGGTGAGGAGAAGGACAAGCTAGAAGACAATAGGTGAAGCCAGGTGGGTGGGGGAGGGATGATGCAGTAAGAAATCAGGAGATGATAGGTGGAGAAGGTGAAGGACTGGAGAAGAAGAAATCTGATTGGAGAGGAGAGTAGACCATGGGAGAAAGGGAAGGAGGAGCACGGAGGGAGGTGACAGGCAAGTGGGAAGAGGTAAGAGATCTAAGGGTGGAATTGAAGAGGAAGGAAATGAAAGGGGAAACAATTACTGGATGTTGGAGAAATCAACGTCTATGTTGTCAGGGTGCAGGCTACTTCAACAGAATAAGTGATTTGTTCCTCCTCCATTGATGCTGCTCTCACTTATTTCCCAGATATCCATGTTCACCCCATTTTCCTGCTGCATTAACAGGGATAGAGTACCACATCCTCACATGCCACCCCATGAGCCTCCGCATCCAACTCATCATTCTCCACACCTTCCGCCATCTTCAATGGGACCCTACCACCAAACGCATCTTTACTTCCTCACTCTCTACTTTGCACAGGGATCTCTCCCTCCGTGATTCCCTTGTCCATTCATGAGGGCAGCATCCATGGTAATAAAGGGGAAACCCTGTTCTTTGAAAAAGGAGGGCATCTTAGATGTTCTAGAATGGAAAGATGCAGTGGAGATGGAGAAACTGAGAAAAAACAAGAGCATTTTTGCAAGTGATAGGTTGGGAAAAGTTATAGTCAAGATAACTGTGTTAGTTGGTTTTTTATCAATATCAGTAGAGACATTTGGAGACAGGGAAAGGGGAGAGAGGTGTCAGAGGCCTAAGTAAATTTGAGGGCAGGGTGAAAGTTGAAGTCAAAGTTGATGAAATTGATGAGCTCAACATAGATGCAGGCCAATGTAGCCTACCAGTATGGGATTGGAACATCTACTGTTCCATGTAGCCCATGAAAACACAAGCATAGCTAAGGCCCATGAAGGTGCCCATGGATATATCTTGGATTTGGACAAAGTAGAAGGAGAAGAAAGAAAGATTGTTGTGGTTGAGAACTAGCTCCACCAGATGGAAGGAGGGAGGTTGCTGATGGAGGGGAACTGGTTGTTCAGAAAGAAGCAGAGAGCTTTAAAGCCTTCCTTTTGGGGGTGGAAATATATAAGGACTGGAGGCCCATTGTGAAAATGAGGCAATCGGAGCCAGAGAAATTCAAGTTAGAGATCATGTGAAGTGTCATGGATGTAGGTAGGAAGGGTCAGGAGTTCAGTGAGGGAGAACCAGGCAGAAACACTGGGCCTAACAGGACAGCCAGCTTTGTAGAAACAAGCAGTGCAGAGTATGGGGACTATGAGTTTGGTGGCAATGGATAGGAGATCTCCCGTGGTGATAAGGTTGGTGAGGACATAAGAGACAATGACATGATGTGCCTTGGTGGAGCCCTGTTCAAGAAGTAAGTAAGAGGAAGTGTCTGAGTTGTTGCCTGGCTTGAGCAAGGTAGAGGTCAATTCACCAGATTACTACAGCACCCCCCTTTTCTGCAAGTTTGACGGTGAGGGTGGAATTGATATGGAGAGAGTGGAGGGCAGTCCATTCAGAGGGGTAAGGTTCAAATACAAGAGAGGAGTGCTGAAGTCAAGACAGTTGATGTCTAGTTGGCAGTTAGAGATGAAAAGTTCCAGAGAGGGCAGAAAACAGACTGGGTGACCAAGAAGGGGAAGAGTTTCAAGACGGGAGAAGGGATAATCATTTAGGGGTGATAAATCCTTACCAAAGAAATAGGCTCTGAGATGGAGGCAACAGAGAAGAGCACAGTGTAATGGTGGGCAAGGAACTCACTAAAGTACAGGCACAGGGCGACAAAGGTAAGGTCCTTACTGAGGACAGAATGTCCCACCTCATGGAGGGGATGGTGAAGACATGACAGAGATTAGATCTGCGGACAGGGTAGTGTAGAGAGTTGGAAGGTTCAGAGAAGAAGGGAGCATTGGGCTGCTCAGGGTAAGTGGGATGGGAGGAATATGGAGTTCAGCAAAAATGTCAGTTACAATGAGTTCAGTACGTAAATAGCTTTGTTTCTTCTATACCCTTAAACACGATCAATGAGTTTGACAAAGGAGCCCAGGAATTTAACTGTTTCTCTTTCCACAGATGGTACCTGAGTGTTTCCAGCATTTTCTGCTTTAATTCCTGATATCTGCATTTGCGGTTTCTTTTTTTAAAATGATTTCATAGTTTAAAGCTATGCGGTATATACCTCAGGGTAGTCTAAACTTCAGTAGTTTAACCATTGGTTTAACAAGTCACTAATCACTGCTACAGAAATAAAAGACGAGATAATAATGCTACAAAGAATGATGATTTCTAACCCTGTTTTCAATATATGGATGCATTTTTAAAATCCATCATCTGTGAGAAAACAATAGACTGTGTGTTAAACGTACTGTCTAATCAAGTCTAAATCTCATTTGAATTCTAAAATCTAACCAGATGAAATAGACTCTCCAGTTGTCAATATTGAACATGTTGATGTCTTGATGATGTGCCGGAATAAACTCTTAACCCTTGGGAAAAGAGGGAAGGTTGTATAACTGTTTAGTCTAAGTCAAGTCTAGATATTGTCTAGCAAGAAACTAAAGCATAACATTTTGAACCTGGTCATCTCAGAGAAACATCTTGGACAGTTACCTAATACAGCAGAAGAAAGCAAAACCAGTATCAAAAAGGGAACAGGAGTCTGAAAGAATAATAATCAAATTCATTTTTCTATATGATAGCTATTTTAATCTACTCCCGATAATGGCAGAGGGACAAAATTTAAAGATTTCTACAGCCAGCAAATAACAAAATGTATCTCCATCATTATAAAACATATTGGTGATTGAACATGGGGCAAGCAAGTGCAATGTGTAAAGAACATCCTTCCTGTTCCCTCCTTACAGAACCACAGAGCTGTTTCGTACAGAAGCATGCCCTTTGGCTCATCAATTCCACATCAAGCTCTTTGCCCATGTACACTAATCCCAATTGGTCCATATTAGGTCCTGCATTACGTCCATATCTTGCTTTAATTTACCTGTTTAAGTGCTTTCCTAAGTGTCTTTAGGCCTTCTGCATTAACAGAGATAGTGTTCCTCATCTCACCTACCACCAAATGAGCCTCCATATCCAGCACGTCATTCTCCGTAACTTGCCATCTTCAATAGGGCCCTACCACCAAAAACATGTTTAGCTCTCCCCACCCACCCAAACTCTCTGCTTTGTGCAGGGGTCACTCCCTCCATGGTTCCTTTGACTATTCGTCTCTCCTGGCACATATCCCTGCAAATGGCAGAAGTGCCACACCTGCCCATTCACCTCCTCCCTCACCTCCATTCAGAGCTTCAGACAGTCCTTCCAGGTAAAGCAACTCTTCACCTGTGAATCTATTGGGGTCGTAACACTGTATCTGGTGTTCCCGAAGCAACCTCATCTACATGGGGTGAAACCCCATCATAGAGTGGGGCCTTACACTTGGGCTTTATTTGCAGAATCAGCCACAGGAGGAAGGCACGATCTTGCTTCAAAATGTCAACTGTTTCTTCATTTCCATAGATACTGCCCGACATACTGAGTTGCTCCAGCATTTTGTGTGTGCTGCTCAGGAGGAAGGCAAGATAAGAAGGAAAAAGTAGCAGGGAAGTTGCTTTATTTTTATTCACTCATAGGATGTGGTATCGCAGGGAGGTCTGTGTTTAATGATAATCCCTAATTGCCCTTGAAAACCTGGCCAAGAGCTGGAATGTTCACAGTATTGTAGCACTGTGAGGGAGAGTTCTCTTGGATATGGATGCCTGCAATGAGTGAACAATGGCATATTTATTTTCATGTGAGGCTAGTGAGACACCAAGAAGGAAAGTTAACTGTAGTCAATAATCACCTCCTTGGTCTTGCTGACATTGAGTGAGAGGCTGTTGTTGAGGCACCACTCGGAAAGATTTTCAATTTCCCTCCTATATGCTCATTCATCACCACTTTTGTGACTACTATCTGTGACAATAGTGTTATCAGCAAACTTAAGTATAGCATTGGAGCTGTGTTTCGTATAAAGTGAGCAGGGGACTAAGCACAGAGCCTTGTGGTTCACCTGTGCTGATGGCAATTATGGAGGAGATATTGCCCATCCAAAATGACCAGGGTCTCCAAGTGACGAAATCAAGGATCCACTTGCACAAGGTGTGGAGTCCTAGGTCTTGGAGCTTATTGATTAGGTTTAAGGGGATGATAGTTTTGAGGGGACGGTTAATTGAATGCCAAGTTGTTGTCAATGAAGAGCACCTTCACTGTCAAGATGTTCCAGGGTTGAATGAAGAGCCAATAAAATTGCACCTTCTGTTGACTGTTGTGACTGTAAGCAAGTTGGAGCAGACCCAAGTCACCACTCAGACAGGTGTTGATATGTTTCATTACCTGCTTCTCAAAACACTTCATCACTGTGGATGTAAGTGCCACTGGGTGAGAGTCATTGAGGCACTCTTCTTGGGCAGTGGAATGATTGAAGCCTGCCTGAAGCAGGAGGGTACCTCAGCCTGGTGAAACAAGAAGTTAAGGATATCAGTGAACACTCTAGCCAGTCTATCATCACAAGTCTTCAGTACTTAGCCTGGTACTCCAAATGGGCCAGATGCTTTCCATGGGTTCCCACTCCTGTAGATGATCTCACATCAGCCTCAGAGACTAAAATCACAGGGTCACCTGAGACTGTGGAAGTTTGTGAAAGTTCGTCCATGTTTTGTTGGTCCAAGCAAGCATAAAAGACACTGATCTCATCTGGGAGTGAAACCTTGTTGTCACTTATGTTGCTTGGTTTAACTTTGTAGAAGATGATAGCATTCAAGTCCTGTCATAGCTGTCAAGCATTCTTCTGCGATGCCAGTTTGGTCCAAATTTCCCACTTCACATGTGAGTTAGCTTTCCAGAGGACATACCTGGATCTCTTGTATTTTACTTGGTTGCCAGACCAGAATGTCACTGATCTGGCCCTCAGCAAATTGCAGATCTCTTGGTTCATCCAGTGCTTCTGGTTAGGGAAGACCAGAGAAGTGATTTTATTGGGGGGACACACAGCCGCGGCTAACTCTATAAAGTCTGTGACAACTGTGAAGTATTTGTTCAGATCCTCTAATGAGTCCTTGAACATGGCCCAGTCCAGCGACTTGAAACAGTCCCATGGCAGCTCCTCTGCCACCTCTGACCACCTCTATATGCAGTTCTGGTTTGGTCGCCGGTCACTTGACCATGGTTTTCGGTCGGGCGTCGGGCGCTCAGAGAGGTTCAGTGGGGGGCGGGTGCCCGGCACTCAGCCAGGGGCCGTGGTTGAGTGGTCGATGACTTGGGCTGGCTCCCCCACTGGACTTAGTCTGGTGAGAAGGGTGTGAGGACACCCAGAAGGACTAAAAAAAAACAAGACCTGACAAAGGGCGGTTGATCTCCTTGTGAGCCAACAGCCATCTTCCGTGGAAGAGATTAAAGCCTCACCACGTATCTACGAATCGTACGCTATGCACTTAGTTAGAAGAGACATGATGAATTTGGGCACTGCACCGTGTGCCCAAAGTCTCCGCCTAAGGAAGAGCCGAGCTCAAAGAAGCGGCCGCGGCTGGAGGCTGACACGGCCTCGGGCTCGAGTTCGGCAGGGGCGGTGGCGGGCGGTGCCAAGGCGGCCAGCAAGAACAAACTGGAGGAGAGGCTGTACCCGTTGCTGTCACAAGATCAAAGAAGATGGAGGTGCATAGCTGCCAACCCCGGATTCGGGACGGCACCCACTGACTGACTGACTGATATGCAGGTAGGTGGAGGTCAGCCAACTAATCAGATCTCCCTAAATGCAGTCTAGGAATGGAATGGTAGATATTCCTTTTGGTGGTATAGTAGTGGTTGTGTGTGTTGGGACCCATAGTGCTGCAGGTGATACGTTGATGATAATTAGGCAGATACTTCTTCAAGCAAGCCTGACTGAAGTGCCTGGCAATGATTTGAAAGACATTAGGGTAGGCTGTTTCTTGTTTGCTTATCGCTGCACCTGTGTACATGTTTAATATCCACCTTTGGTGGTATGTAAACTGTCATCAGGATCATGGAGGAGAACTCTCTGGGAAAATAGAACGGTCGGCACATAATCATTAGATGTTCCAGGTCAGGGGAACAAGAGTGCAACAAGACTGCTGTGCCCCAGCACCACAAAGAGTTTATCATAAAGCACAAACCCCTACCTTTTGCCCTCATTGAATCAGCAATCTGGTCAATCCAGTGTATCGAGAAGCTCTTGGGTCCAATGGGAATTGTTGATGTTTCAGTTCGAAACTCTGTGTAAAGACTGAATGGCTTTACAACACTGACTCTTTCCTTGACTGAAAAGGCTGTTCAAAGTCAGGAGTTGAATTCCTTACTGCAAAAATCAAGTTCTCATTGTGCCCTTGCAGCAATAAAAATATGATCCAATTATACCAAAGTAGTTTCAGTGAATGTAAGGTAACTTTAGATCAGACAGTTGTCGATGAGTTATATCCCAGGGCTTGAATGCACAGTTTTTGGAATCTACATTTTTTAAAAATCAATTAATAATACTTGAGGCCACAGAAGAAAGAACTGTCGGAGAGGCATTAACAGGTAAACCACAGCAGCAATATAGTCCAACAAAGGTGGAGGAGGTGTCAAAAAGTTTATTATTTAGTCCACAAGCAAAAACTGTGCCATCTTAGCACAAAGTCACCGTAGTACTTGAGATAACAATTTTCTCCTAAGAGTACCAGAATTTCGGTTAAGTGAGTGGCGTTTTAACATCGTGGTGGTTAAATCCACACAGTTAGATTCCTGAAGCATCGAGGAAAGGAAGAGAGCATGATGGGAAGATGACAAGTTTGGTCTGTGAGCCCAGCAGCAAAAGCAAAGGGAGGAGAGCTCAACTTTGTGCTGAGAACAGAACTTCAGGATCAGCTTTACTATCACTGAAATATGATGTGAAATTTGTTGTTTTGTGGTGGCTATACAGTTCAAGACAGAAACAATCCATTGATTACTGAACTAAATAAATAGTTTAACAGAAAAGGAATAACAAGGTAGGATTCAAGGATTCATGGACCATTCAGAAATCTAATTGAGGAGGGGAAGAAGCTTCTTCTAAATCATTGTGTATGGGTCTTCAGGCTCCCGTACTCCTTTCCTAATGGTAGTAATCCATTGTGGTTACTGTATGGCATAAAGAGATGAATCTATGATTCCATGAGTTTTAAAGGTCAATTTGAGGAATAGAATTTCACCATTTTTTCACAAAACTCATAGATTTATATTCAGCTGGACAGGAACAGTCAGATTCACTTCTCAATCAATATTCATTAAGAGTTACTGTACGTTCTAACACTAACTTAACTGCACAAATCTTTACCAATGTTCTTCCACTCCAGCAGAAGTAAGATCTGCAATGCATTGACAATAAGTTCTAAAAGCAAGATGCAGGGGATAATCTATATAGTTTGTAGAAAATATTGATAAGACCTCATTATCACAGATTGAAATTAAAATTCTGTAATTCAGCTGTATGCAGCCAGAGTTTATCTACCTTGATCTCAGGGCAGATACTAAGAATCTGGAGCCTGTTAAAGACAAGGTTGATATCATGAAATTCAAGAGAATTTACTTTCAGGAAATGACTCAGTATTATTCCGTGTACCTGCTCAGTCAAGCATTGGTTCAAATTAAATGTATAACTGACAGATTTTGATCAAAAGAAGAACAACTAGAGTAGCAACTTTATTGATATACTATGAGATTATAAGAACCCTAAATCTTCTTGTATTACTTAGATTCCTTTAATAAGTATGTTTTAGATGAAGGGCAGGAGCAGTCTGCAGCACTTGTTCCAGATATTTTTAACAAAAGAAAACCTTGCACAACTGAGAAGGCAATTACCTTTGATACAACTAAATTCTATTAGCTTCTACTAGGATGGGCCTTCGTTCTGTTGAAAATCACAAACCATTATTGGGCCCTACACCAGCAATTCCAACAATGAAGGTGTAGGATTATCATTCATCAAAGCAATTTGTAATAGGTGTGTCTTTGTCCAGACTGCCACGTCAATTGTCTGATGTTGGTAGAGAACACATGATCTTTACCCTGCAATTTATGGACAAGCATTTCTTTGGCATGAACTGGTGAGATTACATAGCTAATTTGACAAAATGCATTACTAAAACAGATTTATGAATATACCAAGAGGATAAACTAGTCTGGATGGATAGTAAAATATTCATAGATTTGCGGCTATTCTATAATCAACCAACCAACGTGCAGATGTTAAGTACTCACAACTGCTCACAAAAATGCATATTAACTGATCTACTTGCAGAATGTACAGGAAAGCCATTACCATGAGTTTTTTGTATGATTTGGGCATCAAAAGTTTTTTTTGGAAGAAGTCATGTCAATGCAGACGGTTTGCTTCAGACACCACCTCACTCATGGAATTGACCAAATACATGATTCCAACCAGTCTGTATAACATTAGTCAAAAGAAAAAGAATAATTTCCTGTTTCTGTATGAAAGGAGCTCAGAGTTTAGACATTTGGGTAGTTGTACAACAGTGAAGTGTACCACTGAAGAGCAGAAGTGGTACATGTCACATAAAGAAGTCCAGAAAAGTTAATACCCAACAATTCACTTTCAATTAATTTGACAGTTTTATGCAATGTAATGGTATGAAACATTCATTCACTTCTTTGTATCATCAGACTTCCAGTGGAATGCCAGAGCAATCTATACATTTGTTAAAAGGCAGCCTGGAGGAGCAATTGTTTCAAAGTTCCTCTAAATTTAGTTTAAGCACCATATGATTTTACCACTGTTTTACCCCTGTGACAGGGTTAACATTTCAGAGTCTGTGCATAATTAAACATGGCACATGGTAAATTAGAGGGGAGAACAGAGAAGCAGTAATTGAATGAAGAGCAAATGACTTGAAGTGAAGAAAAGCAATTCTGTTTGAATAAAAGAGTCAGGTTAACCAGATCATTGAACAATGGGATTTCAATGAAGCAACCAAAGTTTGCAGTTTGAAAAGGTATTCAGTGCATGTCTGAAATAATGATCCATGTAGATTAGATGATCAAAATAATATTCATTTCTGAAGACACTGAAGTGATGAATGTTGAGTAATGGAATGGCGATGTTGACAAAGAATCACAGAAAAGCAACGAGTTAAACCTAGAGATTGCAAGTTCTCCAGTGCATCAGAGGCAAGTATATATCTGAAAAGGATTAACTGTCTGTGAAAGGTGACTAACAGTCTGAATCTTTCATGACTGATTACTCGTGGGAGGAATAGAGTTTGCACATTGATCCTGGGGCCACATGAATTTCCTCCAAGCGCTGTGGTTCCTTCCATATCTCGGAGACTTCCTGGAGAGGAAGTGAGTGGTGGAACCTGGGGAGAGCTCATGAGAATTAAAAAATGCATTTATTGCTGGATATATAAATGGTTGGTGTGGACTTGGTCGGCCAAAAGGCCAGTTCCTGTACTGTACCTTTCCATGACTGTGAGGCGCAGAATGTTCTCAGGATGGGGGATCTTCTGTGTCCAGCATCAAGACTGGCTTTAGAGCACCATCACATACTGGGCTGGCTGAGCTGAAAAGATCAAAGCTCCATCTAGATAAAATTACATGACGTTGTCCTCACCAATTTATCTGTGGCAATTACATCTGTCCATGATGACCACCCTGTATTCTTTGTTTAGCTGAAATCCCATCTTCATGCAGAAAGCACTCTTCATCTTGTCGTGCAACATGCTGGGTCTCCAATGTCATTGGGACAGAATCTTGGAATACCCTACTTCTTAGCATTGTGGAAATACCTTCACCAGAATGACTACAGCGGTTTCAGAAGGTAGCTTACCTTCTCAAAGACAAGAAAGCATTTTGACAGCAAAGACAGACCCCAAAATTGATTATATAATAAAATCTAAAACTTGTTTTATCTCTACACTTTCTTAAATTGTATAGAAGGCTGTCGAGCTGAAACATTAACACAATAGGTTCTGCAGATACATACACAGAAAATGCTTGGTGAACTCAGCGGTTCAGGTAGCATCTATGGAAGTGAATAAACAGTCGATTTTTTGGGCCAAGACCCTTCATCGGGACTAAGTAAGAAGGGAGGAGATGCCAGAATAACAAGGTGGGGAGGGATTGAGTACAATCTAGAAGCTGACAGGTGAAGTCTGTTGGATATGGGAAGGGGATGTAGTTAGAAGCTGGGAGGTGAAAGGTGAAAAAGGTAAAGGGTTGGAGAAGAAGGAATTTGATAGGAGAGAAGAGTGGGCCAGGAGAAAGGGAAGGAGGAGAGGCACTAGGAGGAATTGATATGCAGTAAGGAGAAGATGTAAATGGGGTCCAGAATAGGGAACTGAAGAAGAGGAAAAGGGGAGCAGAAAACATTACCAGAAGTAGAAATCGATGTTTGTACCACTAGGTTGGAGGCTACCTAGACAGAATATAAGTTGTTGCTCCTCCAACTTGAGAGAGGCCTCATCATGGCAAAATAGGAGTCCGTGGACTGACATAATGGAATGTGAATCAAGATTGGAATTAAAATTATTGGCCACTGGGAAATTCTACTTTTTGTGGATTGAGCGACAGTGCTCAACAAAATGGCTCTCCAATCTGTGTCAGGTCTCACCACTGAAGAGGAGATCACACCAGGAGCATTTGATACAGTAGATATGACCCCAGCAGATTCACAGGTGAAGTGTTGCCTCTCCTGGAAGGACTGATTGGGGCCCTGAATGGAGTTGAGGGAGGAGGTGAATGGGCAGAGAATGATGTGTTAGATGTGGATGTTGATCGGGTGGTAGGTGTGGACAAGAGGAACTCTATCCCTGTTAAGGCAACGGAAAGATGGAGTGAGCGCAGATGTCCTGAAAATGGAGAAGGTACAGGTGAGGGCAACATCAATGTTGGAGGAAGGGAAACCCTGTTCTTTGAAGAAGGGAGGCATATTCTAGAAACCAAAGCCTCAACCTGGGTACAGATGTGACAGAGACGAAGGAACTGAGAAAAGGGAATTCATTTTTACAGGAGATAGGCTGGGAAGAAGTAGTCAACATAGCCATGAGAATCGGTTGGTTTACAAAGGATATTAGCAGACAATTTGTCTCTAGAAATAGAGACAGAGAGATTGAGAAAGGGGAGGGAGGTGATAGAAATGGACCAAGTCACTTCAAGAGCAGGGTGGAAGCTGGAAGCAAAGTTGATGAAACTGACGAGCTGAGCATGGGTCCATAAAGCAGTACTATGGCAGATGTCAATGTCATGTAGAAAGAGCTGTGGAACATTACCAGGGAAAGCTTGGAAAATGGTCTGTTTCATGTAGCCAATGAAAAGTCAAACATAGCTGGGGCTCACACGAGATGTGCAGATGGCTACACAGTGAGTTTGGAGAAAGTGCTGTCTGACCTGTTGAGTTCATCCAGCATTTTGTGTGTGTGTTGACCTAAAACATTGTTTAATTCTCTCTCCACATAACTGCCTAAACTTCAGAGTATTTCCAACAGTCTATTTTTTTCTTGGATTTCCAGTATCTGCAATATTCTGCTTTAGCCTTTCCCTCGATGTGGTACTTGAAATGTAATGAGTGGTCAGTGTGACAGTCACAGAAACAATAGAATAATGGTGCCCTTTCCATTTCAGAGAAGAACAGTCCCTTGGCAGAAACCGAGAATTGATTTTTTTCACTTTGCTTGGTGAGTGTGCCCTGTTTCCAATGGTCAATAGTCTTTTGCTACCAAGTAACAATTCGGTCAATTTGGTCTGTAGAAACATAAATGCCTTTTGCATTTTATTGGCCTGGTTAACCAGAGGGCCAGTCAGATGGTAGTGTATGGAGTGTCATAAAATTGTTTTGTGTGCCATTTTCTAAAGACAGGAGGCATGGATAACTAAAACATTTCAAATATGAACTGAACTCTCCAACTGTGTTTACACATCCTTTTCATAAAGTACTTAAAAAGGAACAAATGTTAATTCATAAAGGTAGGTCCAAATACATATAACTGTGCAAGTTCATTTTGTACAAGATCTGAATATCTAACCAGTGTTGAAGTAAATTACATAAGTAATTTTTGATAGTTGAAATAAAATAAAATGCAGAGAGAATAAATGGGACAGATACAAATTGAATAAAAGTGAACAAATTTGAAGGATAATCTGCAATATTTCCAAGTTGCAATATTTTAAAAGAGTGGGTTCTGAGATTTTTAGTGGCTTGATACTTTTAATTCATCTTTTAAATATTGAAGTGTTTAGTGGCTACAAATTCTGAAAGAGGGGTTGTTGGGAATGGTAAAAGCGTCTTATTAGAAGTTAGTGACGTTAAACTTGGAAAAAGTAGGGTAGCAACCTGATTTGATAATATTCAGAAAATAAAAAATAGATAAGATGCTAAAAATATCGAGATATAACCCTATCTAGTCAATTAGCTTGTCGTACAATGCCGCCTCAACCCATGGCAAGGGTGGAGTGGCAAGGGGGATTTTGTTCAGAAATTCCATCTTGTGTCTCAGTCGAATGGAATAGAATGAAAGGTGGTGGGAGATTTAAAAGTCTGGTAGGAACTGAGACAAAGCAAGAAGTGAGATCAGATGGGTAGGTTCTGAATGGGAGTCTAGATTCAGGTAGAGGATTAGAAGTGAGGTCATAAACTCAAGGTTGCGTGAAAGGTTTGAGGGTTGGAAATGAAATAACTGGGCTGGGAGAGCAATTGCAGGGTTATGGAGGAGGATGGAGAAACAGCAGAATGAATTGCTGTGGGTGGCATGATCATAGGGACAGAAGTTGAAAGAATGACGTGCTGCATGCCAGGTAGGAAGTGCAGCCTATGGGTCATAAAACAGCACTGCACTGTGAAGACCTAAGTCTATTGGGAGGTTATGTAATTTCAAAATTATGACTGAATTCATACTATTTGCAAACATATATAATCCTGTATGACCATATGTAGTCATTGCCAGTATAAGCCACAGCTTTGAAATTCCCCATAATAATCTTCCAAGGGACAGTGTTGCACTTTCTCCACTAAGCACTGTAGGAGGAGTAATGTCAATTTATGGACAGTACTTGATATAATCCTTAATTGTAATCCACTCCAAAAGAACAGTTTGTGGAGTTATATCATATCGATGCCATACATCTGAAGTGTCAGACCCATCTGTTTCCTGCTTAAGGACATCCAAATCTCTCTAATCTCTAATATGCAGGCTTTTCCCCATTGGTTAGTGTGAGACTGGAACTAGAGGTCATAGATTTAGGGTGAAAGGTGAAAAATTCAAAGGGAATCTGAGGGGAGATTTCTTCACTCGGAGGGTAGTGCGAGTGTGGAAAAAACTGCGTAGGTATGGGTTCAATTGTAATATAAAAGAGAAGTTTAGATAGGTATGTGGCTGAGAGTAGTTTGGAGGGATATGTTCCACATGCAGGTGGATGGGACTAGACAGAAAATCAGGTTGACTTGGACTGGATGGGCCAAAGGGCCTATTTCTGTACTCAATGACACTGTGACTTCATTCAAAAAAAATGTACTTCCTCTGCTTTTTATTTTTTTAATCCATTGCTTTAATCCGTCCATATCAATTTTCAGGACTTATGCATCTTCCTCATTGCTCACATTCCCATCTAGTTTGCATTAACCACAAACTTGGATTTACTGCATTCACTTTCTCCATTATTGGGACATTGCTGGAAAATGTTGGCTTTTTTGGCTGCAAGGAAATGCTGGCATCAATCAGCCTAATTGTGGATACAGATGTCTCATATTTATCAGCCAAGCCCTGCTAGTATTTTCCCTACTGGTCACCAGGAAGCTCTGGGGCACAACAAGAGTTTCAAAATCAGAATCAGGTTTATTGTCACTGACATATGTTGTGAAACATTGTTTTGCAGCAACAGTACTGTGCAATACACAATAAAAATACTATAGGTTAGAAGAAGGAATAAATAAACAAATAAATAGGGCATAAAGAGAGCAAAATAATGAAGTGATGTTCATGGGATCAGAGACCATTCAGAAATCTGATAGTTGATGAAGCTTGGTGAGATTTCAAGATTCAAGATTGTTTAATGTCATTACCTGTAACAAGTGTAAGGAGAAGGAAGCAATTGTTATTCTGGATCAGATGCAGCACAAAATAAAAGCACAAAAGATGATGAATGCAATAAAAATCATAAAAGAAACACAATAAATAAAAATAGATAAGATAGCTTACATATACTGTATAGGTTGATTGACTGTCCATAAAGTGACATGAGGCTGTACATAAGGTATCTGAAGGGAAGATAATGAAGTAGTAAGGGAGTTATTGCGGGGAGGTGTTGATCAGGCTTACTGCTTGAGGAAAGTAACGGGTTTTGAATCTGGTGGTCTTGGAGTAGATACTACATAGTCTCCTCCCTAAAGGGAGTGGGACAAACAGTCCTTGAGCCTTATGGAATGCTTCATGATGTTACTGGCCTTTTTCCAGTAACTCCCTGTTTATAAAGTATGTCTTTGATGAAAGGTAGGCAGATGCTAGTGATATGTTGTGCAGTTTTGACGACTCTTTGTAGAGCCTTCCTGCCTGCCGTTCTACAGTTTCTGCAGTAGAGTAGAATGCTCTCTACTATGCATCTGTAGAATGATGTGAGTATGGATGTACAAAGTGTTATATTGGAAAATCTACACTTTTATCAAATATCATATTAGTCCTACCCCAGAATAAGTTAAGGTTCAACTTTGTAAGTTACCTTCATGCTTTGCTTAATTATATTATAGTGCTAACTACTTTAGTTTTTTTAAATTATTTTTATTTTTGCTGTTAATAGTTTCTCTAAAAGGTTCTATATTTCAGAGAGATTTAGAAACATGGATTGTGCTGGAAGGTTTTGACAGCCAATATAGCTATCCAACGCTTCCAGCAGTTATTCATCAGTGGGGCTTGTTCTGGTTCACATGCATTACTCTATTATGTTCATTAAGACCCTGTTACTGTGTGCAAGATCAACCTTATGGATTCAGCAAAGGTAGGTTCCTGGGAACAGAGTACGTAGGAAACCATTATGGGCTTTAGATCTGTGATATAAACCATGAATCATTGGTATACATTGGAAATAGCTGAACTGATAACAGGCTGACAACCCAAAAATTCCCACTTATTCCTCCTTTCCTTTCTGCCCATTAAGTAATCCACACTTATGTTAAAATACATGTTCAAGTCTTGAGCTTTACCTTTCACTTCAGCCTTCAGTGTGGCATTTGATCTTCTGATCAAATTTAAGCAATTATTTTATTGTCCCACAAGTAGCCATTCTACTAAAGTAATTCAGTTGAAAAGAGGATAAGAAGCAGAATATAATCCAAGTCATATGTCTCCACCTATAATCTAGAAGGTTTATTGGGTTACAAATTAGTGTTGTAGTTCATTAATATATCAGGATCCATCCTCATGTAGTATAAAGTTTGTTTCTTTTAGTGAAGTATCACTGTGCAGAATACAAATGGCTATGGTCTTTGATCTGCAAAGGGAGCATCAGATAGGATTCTTTTCTAGTAATCCTGACTATTATTCATCTATGCTTTTCATATTCCATGATTAATTCTCACTGTTTGTCTGATAGCCAAATGTTGCTCTCTGACATCTTTATTGATTTTTTAATGAAATTTTTTGAATAAGTAGCAAAATTTCAACAAATAAGTTCCAAACAGGACTTGGATTCAATGATAATATTGTAGTTTTAGCTAGACTCAGCAGCTGCCTTGCTATTAGAAAGGTAGGAAATTCTAATCCACTTTAATCCGTAAACTAGGGTGACACTTCAGTTTAATATGGTATTAAGAGAGGAGTAGTATTTTTAGGTGAAACCCCGCAACAGTTTGTCTGTTAGTGTAAAGGAAAAGTGTGGTGCTTAGTGTAAAGGAAAAGTGAATTGTTGGTGCTCAGGAATACATTTCTTGCTCAATCAACAACGATGATATCAGACACATTTGGAAATCATTGACAGAACTACAAACTTAACACTAAGAAAATCAAAAAGTATCTGTGGAAGGAGAAACAGAGTTAAAGTTTCAGGTACAACACCTAGCATCAGAACTGGGAAAGAGAAAACGAGTTAGTTTTAGAAAGTAGAGAAGTTGAAGGAAAGATGGGTACAAGAGGAAATATCTGATAGAACGAGAGGTTAGGTGACTTAAAGTTCCAGTTAAAATCATATTAAGCCTCTTTTTCTGTCAGACAATACAAACCTTTACTTGCAGGATCAGAGTGGAACTCTACTAAAAAGTGAAAAGAAACATTTTTGCAGTATTCAACAATTGCTGACATTTAAACATTTCTCTTCTTATCAGACAGACATTATGCAATATTTTAAATCAGAAAAATAAGGAATCAACAGCTGATTTCATTTCGAGATTTCAAATATGTGAAACAGTCTACAGGTTCCGTTCAGGGTATACAGGCCTGCCTGGCCTACAAAAGGTGGACTGAACCAACCTAATATCACCTCAATTGTGATCTTTGTTGTTATAGGGAATTTCATCAGATCAATCTGAGGTGACTTTAATTAGGTAAATTCAATTTCACCAGTATTGAAATAAAACAATAAATTGATAGTTTTACTCAACAGGTCAGATAGCATCCATGAAGAATAAAACTGACTTAACATTTTAAGCCCACAATCTTTTATCAAAACCCATACCAGCTATGTCTGATCTGCAGAGTCTTTCCAACATTTTTTGGATTTCCATCATCTGCAGAATTTTGCTTTCAGAATCAGTGGTGAATATAACTGAAGTTTCCTTGGATTTGTTATTTTTTAGATGTGGGAAATCATATCATTATTATTTTACCACTCAGCAGGCAGAGGAACAGCTGATTTACTTTAAGACTTTGCAAGAGGGTACAAAATATGAAGGAATAATCAGACCAGACTAACATGATTCATTAAGAAGCAATCAAATGTGGATCTGGTTGCTTAAATCCAAATAGTTTGTTCCTGTTATCTGGATATAGATAATCCAAGTCAATCCAGATTTAATATTACTACATTACTTAAGTATCATAGGAATACTTAAATATTGCAGTCGCTGTTACATCATTTGTTGTTTTTGGCTTTATCACTGAAAGTGGATTTACTTAAGTGTCCTTTCATAAGGTATCTTACTTCATGATATAGTTGTTGTATCGCTCCCAAAGATAACGTAATTAAAATTAAGAACAAGCTGTGTTCTAACTTGATGCATAATATGAAACAGTTATATCAAAAGTGGTTAGATTCTTAATAGAACTCATAATTGTAGTGATTTTCCCCGCTAATTATATATTGCTTCAAATTTTCAGAAGTGATAAGAAAGGAATAGAGTACAAGATTCTCTGATACAAAATGGGGGAAAAACATTTTTTTCTTTTTTTATGAATACTGTTGTGCCTGCTCTATACTTATATTCCCTTATTTGAAAACGAATAGAGTCACATAGAATATTTAACTCAGTGACAGACCATTTAGCCCCACAGAACACAATGGTGGACTGCTCATAATCATTTACAATTCAAAGATTCAGCAAGCATACTTTTCTTATAACACTCTCTAGTTCCACATTAAAATCACCCATTCCATTTGACTCAACTATTCACCCTTTCTCAGGCTATTGGAAGCACTGGGGCATTTCATATTCAGATATTGCTTCCATTATTTTTCTCATAAGAAAACAGGAACCAAGTTAAAGGCATTTAGCTCAAAATACCTTCTGTTCCTCTTGGCCACTGATGTCTTATTCCCACATAACATCCTGTCACCAAAATGCAACGCATGTGGACTCTTCCATAATTACCACCAGTGCTGCATTGAGATCAGAAGCATAATTCAGGCAAGGTGAACTGGACAATGTTAATTCCTCTTTCCCATTGAGATGGCATACCATTTAACAGCCTCTTTACGAACTGACAAAACCATATTCATACTGGCTTGAGTGACAGGCAGCATTGGGATTTGAACTCAAAACCTTCTAGTTGGCTGTTGAGCACCGAACACTTTGAGCTCCTGGGCTACCGAGGGATGAAAGAACACACATATAAATTGAACCAGATCCATGTAAAATGTATAGATGTTTTTAGAGGTCAAGCATGTCATTTCTGGATAATAAGGACACCAGCCTCTAGTCTGCCAGATCCAATGTGACCAGCGTGAAACATCACAAGTGTGCGTCGAAAAGAACCACTATCTATTTCTGTGAATGTTCTTTGTTCTCCATTTTGTGGAACATGGATGATTTTTATAGAATAACCTATTAAACTATTAAACTCTGGTTCACTGCAGATATGAATACTGTGAATTATTTATGTAACTAAAGGGTAGACATTTGTGGGGTTGTTGATGACAGTTCATTTTGGGTCTTCGGTTCTTCATTTATTTAGTCCTTTGACTTTTTGTAATATTTCTATGTAACATCCTAATGAAATATTTTGCCATCTATTTTTCCTACAAAGCAAATATAAATGCAATAGGTTTTTACTACAGGATTAAACAGGATTCTGTAAGCTCACAGCAAATACTTACAGGACTGTTGTCATAGCAAGAAATATGTGGAATAAGATACACTATAATTATTTCAACATTAAGTAGAGAGGGAAATTAATTTATTTTTGGTATTTCCAAACCAATTTCCTTGTATTTTGAATGTTGTTCTGTGGCTTACTCCAAGCATGAATAGTGCGTGACAGCAGGCTTGCCCATGATGTACATTAGGCAGGACATTAGACTTCTCAGGGCAAAACCCACACCATCATGCAGTTAAAGCTGTGCTTGCAATCTGTCCCCCACATTAATCAAATAATGCTTATCACTCTGCATATGTATGCCTTGCCACCTCTGACCTTGGAGTACGGGGCTGTAACACAACCTTAACTACTGTCCGTGCATGAGCTAATAATCTGGCACAATGTAAACTTGAACTCAAGGGCTGTTGTGTTTTTTTTCATTAAAATTAAAAAGCAAAGAAGGTAAAAGACGATAAATAAAAGTAATGACACTGCAGGACAGGTCCTAACATTTCCTTTGTTAAAGGTGATTTTTTTAATATACAAGTGAAGTGATTTAATCATGGGAAATATGGCTTGTCTAATCCTGTGGGTGTAATGTAGGCCTACAGGGACCCATATAGATTCCAGCTTCCCACTCCCCACTGACCTCTGGGTCACTGTCACACATGCTGACCTTGAACTATTTGCTTGGCTTTTTGCTTTCTTGCAGCCGTATTAATTACATGTGGTGCTTTACTGGAAAAAGAGAGGCCTCAGCTCCATTAGTGCTAATTAATTAGAGCACCCCTCCAATAATCTTGAAAAGAAATAAAACAATTATATTGGAAACCATATTAAGTTTTGAACCAGCAAGCAATAGTAGCAAGGACATTGTGCTGACTAAACAGAAGCTTTAGTTGGGTTTGGAATCAAGTCCCCTAAATATATGCATGTGCGACAAAGCTACACATTTGAGCTTTAAGTCTTCATTCAATTTTCATTGTGCCACCACCAGAAAAAGAAAGGATGGCTGGCTGGTGAATGGTTTGTCTTAGTACATTACCTGTCGTAGTCATGACATTGCAGTCAAGTATGACAAAGCTGCAGAGAGGTTTGCTATATATCTGAATTAGACAAGGACACATATGAAGAACGTGCTGGCGTGTGCTTCGCAGGCTGTCGAATTTTTTTTTATTGGGAAGTTCACAAAATATCATTTGATGCCATTATCATTTTTTAAAGAAATGATAAATGCCTCTTGATGCTTCAGGGGGAAATGTGGGCTTTCCCGTCACACAAGGTGGATATATTTCTAAGTGCTTTCACCACTATTGAGAAACATAGACCAATAACTCGCTGCATTTAAATGGGTTTTTGTATGCCTCACTTCTGCCACTGTAATGTTACAAGGTACCGCATTGCAACAGAAAACCTCAGACTGCATAAACTTTGATGCAGTGTCATACTGCATTAGTTTTGCACACTAGAATGGACACTCATACGGTGTGCACCTTCATGTGTCTGCATTGCCTTCATTAGTATTCAACACGAGCCAGCATTGGCTTAAACGACAAAGCAGAGTCCGCATGGTTGCTGTTCACCTAATGGAAAAGCTGATCACTTGCCGACTATCAGCGCATATAGTAAACCCAGTTATTACCGCTCCAGAGGCATCTAATTACAGGTTCAGCTAATCGGACGCAAAACAAAATTGATAAAATCCTAGCAGCAGCAGCTGACTGACAGACATCAGTTATGAAATTCTGGGGCCCATACTGAAACCTGTCACATCTAGATGCTATTATTTTGTCTGATTGATGTTCCCTTGTAAGTGATTGTTCCTGATCATATTAGAACTTATTGATTTTTTTTTGCTGTCTAGTTTCTATATTATGCAGGACCAACTTAGGACTATTACCCATGCTGTTGCATACTGTTAATCAAACTCCCTTAGTCATTTTGATGACAAACAATTATAAATCTGTGGTGAGTGAAAATTGGCCAGTTAGGCGCAACTGCAGCGAACATAATGACTTAGTCCAGTTACTATGCCTTGCAGACCTTTGACCACAATGGGGCAAATTGAAAAGAGATTTTCTGGATGGAAAGTATAATACAAAACTACACCGTGAAACTTGTTTAAAAGTAAAGATCAAAATTACAATAAAATAGAAATAGAAAGTAAAGAATTTATGAAATGTTATGGGTGTCTAAAACTAGAGAAAATTTTGCTTACAATTTACTCTAGCTTGATATGTAATTTCAGTTTTAAATTAATCTTCACATATATTATATAATTTAAACTAATCAAAAACAATTAGTGAATGTGTTTCTCATTATTAGATTTGATTTTTATTGTACTAAACTTCATATTCAAAGCAATTCTTGGGGGTAGTGGAAACTATAGTGGGACAGTTATTCCAAATGGACATCTCTTTATCCAGTTAAATTATTCCTTTGAGTAATTGGTGGCTTTCTCACACACACACACACACACACACACACACGCGCGCGTGTTTAACAGTAAAATACGTACATGTAAGCAGGAAGCATTCTACCTTGCCATGACAAACATCCAATGAAATTCAAATCCATCAGTCAGACATTCATAAAACAGCCTCAAACTGAGTAAGGGTACCAGCTTCAGCAAATAGGATACATCAAGGCATCAGGCTTGACATATAATTATTGTTCAGTGCATCTACTCTGCGTATTCCTGAGGATATTTAGTAAAAACCACACCTTTCAACCTAAATTATAATGATAACTTTTGTTTGTAACTGGCAAAACGTGCTTTCTCTAAGTTGAATATTTTGCAAAGGTGAGATTTGGAAAGTGCACTACTCATTAGGTTTAATTTAAGAATATGTCCTTGATGACCCTTGCATTGTTCTATACTACTCATTTTCCACTTTGATGTCAATGCTTGGATTACTAGACAGAAGTAATTCAAATGACACATGGTCTCTTTATTTAAAAACATAAGATCCTATTGATTTGATTGTGAATTTTCCTGTGAAATACCTCCAGCTCCGTGTAGGATACAAAAGTTCTGAAATTCTTGACTAGTGTTTGTCAACTATGCTTCATTTATGCACTCATCCTTGAATGCAACAGCGAAGCGCAAACTTCCTGCAATTCTCCAGTACTTATAATAGGGAACCTGCTCAACTTAGGACAAGCAAGCGCGGCTAGTAATGATGATATCTGTGAGGAAATTGTCATTTGGGATCTATTCAGGATAGGGTAGACTTAGGTGCATGGGCAATTTTCTATTATCAGGGAATTTGCGGTCTTAATTTTTAGAACTATTTTTAAACATTTTTTCATCCAATGTCTTGTTTCTATCAGTGTCCCAATATCCAGCACGTTAGTCTTGATTAGTCTCATCAATTCTAAGGTGGACAATTCTCGTCTCATAACTTCGAAGAAGCTATGGAGAATTTCATCTTCTATTCTGAGATTATGATCCCAGCTCTGTTAATCCCTACCAGAGACTTGTCTGGAAATTCAATTGTTTATTTTATACAACTTCACCACAGATCTATACACCAAGAAATAGATGGCACTAATAATATTTTCTCAGTGATCACTTAACATTTCAAAAAATCATCTGGGCACTTTCCAGTATAAAAGTATTTCCACACCAGGCACACTTCAAATGATGTCCTTTGGAGTATTTCCACAGAAATTAGTCACTTTGTCCTTGAAGTGGGTTTCATTAGGCCATCCTGAAACAGCCTGATCCTAGTGGTACAGTTGTGGACTGAGACCCTGCTAATCTAAATCTTATATTTATCTTCAAGCTTATGTCTAACCCCAAAATCAGGAACCTATCCACCAATCTACCTTGGCCACTAAATTGATCAGCAACACAATCTCATTCAACTCAGTTCCAGGCAATGATCTTACTTTAACTTCTGGCTCTTTCTACCTCTCAGGTCACCAGATCTGACATTTTCCTTCAAGGCTTAGAAAGCTATGGAACAAGTACTGAAAAATGGGATTAATATGGATGGCTGGTGTGGACACGTTGGCTGAGAGACCCATTTCCATGCTTTAAGAATCTATGATGCGATAAAAAAAATGGCAAAGCTTTTATTTGTGGTGCCCAAGACATGAATTTACAACACCTCATCCATTAGAATACACTTCAATTTTCAAGCATGTGGCTCAATGAAATCACCTCATATTCATCTAAATTCGAGTGAGTATATTCCAGTCTCACAGGACAACACCTGCCCAGAATCAATAACAGACTGTGCTGAAAGAATCAAAGAGAGATGGGGGAACTGACAAGTTAAAGGAGGAAATTTCACAGCTTAGAGCTTTGGCACTTGAAGACACAACTTCAGGTAGTAGAGTGATTAAATCCTGTTATGGGCAACAAGCCAGGACCTGAGGCGCATCAACATCCAGAGGATCATATAACTAGAGTAGATTACAGAGATAGTGATTCATGAGCTAAAAATATCCACTGTAAAAGATAGAAAGATTTTAAATTACTTTCCTACTTAATAAACTTCACAAAATATAATCTTTCACCACTTGTCCATTACTTTGGAAGGAGGTAAATGCCATCATAAAATCAATGAGCAAATAAGGGCGAGCCTACCACAAGCTTAATTCACCACAGTATCAAGGTCCATTCAAGCCTGCATACTACATATATACTATAGGGGAGAAGATTGGTAGAAATATTTGCTGGGAGAAGTAGCACAATGATTCAGCTGGTGGGACCACTGCCTCACAAAGACCTGGATCCAATCTTGATCTCCAATCCTGTGTGGAGTTTACGCATTCTCCACAACGTTGTTTTTTTAGGTATGCTGTCTTCCTCCCACATCTCAAAGATGTGCAGATTGGTAGGTGAACTATTAACTGTAAAAGTCCGAGCATGTAAGTGAGTAGATAAAATCTTGGTGTGAGTTGGTTGATTTTGATAAGTATGTGGATTAGTTCATGGGTCCGAGATAGAGAGGGTCAGTAACTTTAAATTCCTTGGCTTTATCATTTCAGGAGATCCATCCTGGGACCAGCAACTGTGCCATTACAAAGAAGGTATGGAAGCACCATTACCTTCTGAGAGGTTTGTATAGATTCGGCATGTCATCTAAAACTTAGACGAATTTCTATACATGCACAGTGGGGAGTGGCTAGACCATGGCTTGGTATAGAAACACCAAAGTCCAAGAACTGAAAAGTCAATAAAAGGTAATGGATACAGCCCAGTCCATCACAGGAAAATCACCCTCCCTGCCCTTAAGCACATCTACAAATCACACTTCCTCAAGAAAGCAACATCTATCATTAAGGAGCCCCACCATCCAGACCATGCTCCACTCTTACTGTTGCCATTGGGAAGAATGTACAGCAGCCTTAGGTCCCACACCATCAGGCTTAGGAACAGTTATCAGACTCCTGAACCAGTGTGGATAATTTCACTTAACTCAACACTGAACTGATTCCACAACCTAATGACTCACTTTCAAGGACTCAACAAATCATGTTCTCAGTATTATATGTTTACTATTTTTTTATTATTATTGTATTCTTATTTTTTTCTGGCTCAAGCTGGTGAAATGTGAGGTACAGCCATAACCAAGAACTCTCAGCTCACATTGCTAGGAACTCTTGGACTATTCCAGTGGTGTTTAGTATTGTGGCTTTCTGGAGATTTACATCAATGTTGTTGCGTAGGCCTAATTGTTTATTGCTATTGTGTAGTGACTTCAGCATAGTACCCATTGTAGATATTAATATTAGGACAATGTACACACTGTTCATGTTCCATGGTCTTTCAATTTCCGCTTTTAGTTCATCATATTTCTGGTGTTCTTCACATTGATTTCTGTATGGTATGTGTGTTTGGAATAGCTATATCTATCAGGTTAGTTTCTCTTGCTTGTTTATTCTGTAAGATTATATCCAGATGATTATTATGGATTGTCCTATCTGTAATAATGGTTCAGTCATAATTTGTAGGACTCTGACTCTAAAACTGGATAAAGCTTGTATTGATAGTAATGTATGGTGTCATTTATGAGTTTGTATTTTAATGTAAGATTTTGGTGAGTGATGTTTGCCACTTGATCGTGCCTGTGCAAGTAATCAGATTGAGCTAAACTGCTGCAGAATCCTGTAATCTGTTAGGTTGTTTCAGGTTTCTCTTGACATTTTCTGCATTTATTGTCTTGAATTTGTTCAGCATTCAAAGCTTCATTTATTATCAAAGTATACAACTCTGATATTCTTCTTCTCCAGATAGCCACGAAAGCAAGAAAGAAAAATGAAAAGAAAACAATGGCAACACGATCAACTACCGCCAAATCCCTTCTCCCTGCACAAAAAAAACCAAAATGAACTGGAACATCAACGCCCAAATCCGTCTCCCCGCACACAAAAAAAATAGAAAGCTCAGGCTAAAAAACACAGTATATTAAAAACTATAAGACTGAAAAATAAAGTCTACATATCCATAATGCAGAAAACCTGGGTAACATTCTCCAGGCCCAGTGGCAGGCCTTTCTCTCTCTGTAGCAGAGTGATGCCACCGGTGATGAAAAGACAATCTCTTCTCTCCATAACAGACCATTCCCACCAGTGATCATAACGCAGATAGCCAGTTCTCACTTTCCTCATCTGCCGTGATGCTTCTATCTCCCTCGTCACTTTATTCGGTGAACAATGGAAGCTTTAATTGGCGAAATTGAGTTGAGCATCAGCTCATGCCCCGTCCTGCAGCCTTCTCGCCTCAAGGCTTGTGCATGCTACCTCTGCCTCTGGAACTCCTCTCGGAGACTGCAGAGTACTGAAACACCCAAAAAATCTCCAAGCTGAAAATTACATCTCCAAAAGTTCCAGAGTCATATTGAAGACAAAAAACAGATGTAATAGGCGCCATTTTGACCAGACGTTGGTTACTCGTTATGTAATTTTGATATTTTTTGTGTTAACCGCCTGGTACTGCACTTTCACAAGCTACACTTCTGTTCCTGGGAGAAGTCTCCAACTCTGAGCCAGGCGTCCAACGCTTCCTTGTTGACATCTAATCTGCTCAGATTATGGGGATGTCTTCCATAGAGGGTCATGTTCTTCCAATGGTTAACTTTTTCTTCTGTAGTGATAATTTCTTCATTCTTCTGAGTTGTGTTTTCATTTAAGATTAGTGGTATGTACTTATAAGAATCACATATGCTTGCATGGAGTGCTGAAACCTGTTTTCATTGCTGTAAATATATCCCTAGAAGTTTTATTAGTATTAATTATTATTTTCATTTTTTTCGCAGCTCATTCTGGTTAAATCTGAGGTAAAGGCATAGTCAAGCACACCCTTTTCTCAATTGCTAGGAACTTTCAGACCATTCCAGTGGTGCTTAGTATTGTAGCTTTCTGAAGACTTACATAAATATTCCTGTGTAGGCCTAATTTTTTTTAACGTTATTGTGTTCTGACTTTGGGATGATACAAGTTGTAGACATTACTATTGGGATAATGTATACCCTGTTCATGTTTCATGCTTTTCCAATTTCCTCTTTTAAATATGTATATTTCTGGTGTTTTTCACTTACTGTTTTCTGGAAGTTATGTGTGTTTGGAATGATGATATCTATTAAGTAAGTTATTCTTGCTTGTTTATCCTGTAATATTTGATCTGGACAGTTATTATGGATTGTCTTATCAGTTGTAATATAACTTGCAGGACTCTGACTCTAAAACTGAATCAGGCTTGTATTTATAGTAAGGTATGGTATCTTTTAGGAGTTGGTATTTTAAAGCAAGATTTTAGTGAATGATATTTGCCACTTGATTGTGCCTGTGTAAGTAATCAGATTGAGTTAAACTGCAACAGGATCCTGTAATGTGTTGGATTGTTTCTGGTTTCTCTTGGCATTTTCTGCCTTCTTTGTCTTGAAGTTGTAGGTTTTTGTGTTACCCACCTGGCCTGCATTGCCTCAAGGAACATTTCTGTTTCTGGGAAGAGCTCTCCAGATCGGAACCAGGCATTTGACATTTCCTTGTCAACAATCAGTCTGCTCGGACCACGGGGACGTCTTCAATGGAGGTTAATTTTCTTCCATTGGTTAACTTTTTCTTCTATCGCTATAATTTCTTCATTTCTCTGGGACATATTTTCATTTATATTTGGTAGTGCGTACTTCTTAACAGAATTGCATATGCTCACATGGAGTGCTGAATGTTGTTTTTGTTGATGAAAATATATCCTTCAAAGTTTTATCTGATGGTGTGTAAGTTTTTTGTTTGTTATTCCTCTTCCTCCTTCTGTCCTAGGTAGTGTTAATCTAAGCGCATTCGAATGTATGTAGTGTTTTCTAAAATTTGTCATTTCAGTTCTCTGTAAAGTTTTCAGATTGGTGTTGGACCAAGATATTTTGCCAAAAGAATACTTTAATATAGGTATAGCAAAAGTATTCATTGTCTTTTGTTATATTTTTACTGTTGGGTTCTGCTTGGCAAATTTTCTTAAGCCTTGAAGTAAATTCTGTCAAAAGCTTTCCCTTTATTGCACTATGGACTCTTGGCCTTGTTTGTTGAAATCACATTATCATTGTTATTATTATTATTATATGTATTTTTGTATTTGAACAGCTTGTCTTCTTTTGCACAGTGGTTATTTGTTAGTCTTTGTGGGTAGTTTTTTATGGATTGTATTGTATTCATTTTTTCTGCTATGAATGCCTGCAAGAAAATGAATCTCAGGCTAGTATATGGTGACAGATACAGGTATGTACTTTAATAATAAATTTACTTTTGAACTTTTGATTATTGTAAATAAGTGGTTAATAATTGGTGTAGACACAGTGGACTGAAGAGCGTAGTTCAGTGCTGCATCTCCTTATGATTCTGTAGTGGATAGCAAGTTGATCCAATGTTAATGGCAGTGGGCAGAGTACAGGGTGGCTCATGTTCACAATTTTAAAACAGGCCAGCTTTACTGGTCACATCTTTCTCTCTCTCTTCGGTTGTCCATCGAAATCCAATGATGATATCCACTCCTTTAATGGTGAGATCTTTGTTGACTATACTGTTCTAACCTGGACCCACAAGCTCTATTGCAGGTGGGACATGTATATGTGGTAGTGGTGGCAACCATGACTGCATTTCTCCTGGCTCTCTCCTGCCGTCTTCTGGTTGTTCTTTCCATCTCCAGAATATGAACCCCATCCCTACACAGCTGTTGCCACATGATACGGTCAGCAGCAACATCCTCCAGGTCCTCGGGTCTGATCTTGCACTTTCTTAAAGCATTCTTCATCTGATCCTTATAGCGCTTCTTCGGCCTTCCAGATGAGCATCAACCATGACGTAGCTGGCTGTATAACGCTCTGCGGGGTAGCCAACATGGGGGCATCCCTATCACGTGCCCCAGCCACTGCAGTTGACGCTGGGTGATCATGACCTCAATACTCCTGCAGTTGGTCTTTACAAGTATTTCAGTGTGAGGCATCCACTCACACCAGGTAATTCCCAGGACACGCTGGAGGCAACTTATGTGGAAGCTCTCCAAGAACTTGATGTGGTGGCTGTAGGTTACCCAAGATTCATAGCTATAAAGGAGGGTGGTGACACAGACCGTCTGGTATACGGCGACCTTTGTGGAGGGACAAAGGCTCCTGTTCTGAAAGACTCTACGCCGAAGTCTCCCAAAGGCAGCTGATTCCTGTTTAATGCGGCTCTGGATGTCGTTGTCAATGCCGCTATCCTCAGAGAGAATGCTCCCCAGGTATTTGAAAGATGGTACTCCTGACAGCTTTTCATCACCAACAGTGAAGGCAGGTAGAGTGGGTGGGACACTGGTACTCCATTGGCAAACCACTTCTTGTCTTGGTGGTATTGACAGTTAGCCCCATCCTGCTGTACACTCTCACCGCCACAGCAAGGACAGTCTGAAGATCCTCCGGAGTATGGGCCACGAGAGCACAGTCGTCTGCATACTGCAGCTCCAGGACCTGCTCTCTGTGGAGTCTGGTGGTTGCGTGGAGCCTCCTGATGTCAAAGAGGTTGCCAATAAATTTGTTAACATCCTCCACGATGGGATGACTGCTCGGGTGACCATCGGAGGACAAGAGTCCGAGCCCTTCCTTGTTCACAGAGGGGTGAGGCAGGGGTGTGTGCTAGCGTTAGTGCTCTTTAACATCTTCCTCTTGAGTGTTACCAAGCTCCTCCACAACAAGATCGAAGATAGCAGCAGTGTGGCAGTAGTCACATATTAGTCATCCAACAACTGACCAGGTTTTTCTGGTGACGGAAGGAGGCAAGACTACTAAGAAAGAATCCAAGTCTGTGCAACTTCAATGGGCTCATTTAGAGCAATGTTGCTGGAATTTATGGAAAGAATTTAGAAATAAAAATGGCACGATCACCTTGATGGGATTTTACTCTTCGGCTCAAATAGCAGGAATTAGAGGAACACGCATGTAGGAGAAACACAGATAGATATAAGAATAATTGGGTTCTAATAATGGGAGATCTTGGTATGCCTGCTATTGATTGGGAATGCCTTAGTGTGTGGGGAAGAATGGGCATAGTTTGTTAAGACTGTCTAGGAAAGTTTTCCAAAGCAGTATGTGAATACTCCTGCAGCAAAGGGGCTAAATCCAACCTCCTCTCATGAAGTGAGGCAGTGTGTTGGGAGGAGGACTTTGGGACCAATAACCATAATTCTAATTAATTTCAAGATTGTCATGGAGCTACGATGACACTTAACAGCGACTCCTTCGAGTTCATCTGCAGAAACAGCTTAATTTCTAACTTTAATGTCTCTCTTTTTCCTTCTCAAGGTGTATGGGGTTCTGTTGGAGACTGACCTAGAGTCAAGCCCAGACTTCGGTTATTTGCACTAGTGGGACACGCTCCCAGGGCTGCTTTTCAATGTCCCAGGGTGTGGCCTAGAAGGCCAGTGCTCCTTCAGGGATCCAAGGCTTCATGGCCCTGTGGACGAGCTGACTCTATGCCAGAGTTGTCGACAGAAGTGTCACAGGAGAAAAAGGAACACTGGGAACAGCAGATTGGCTGTTGGTGGCTCTGTACTCAGTGAATCACGCGCTCCCTCTCAATCTCTCTCGTTGGTGTGGGAGAGTTTGTTACCGATCCCCAAGTTGGAGAACTTGGGGAAAAAGCAAATCGACACAACAGACTTTATCATTGCAAGACAGTGAGTTGTTTTGTAATGTCTCCTCCTTGCTGTGAAAAGAGTGACACCTCTCTGTCCCTTAATGGGGAGAGAGAGAGAGCCTGTGGTATGTCGAATTGTTGCGGGTGAGCGATCAGTTTTTGTTTTACTGCAGATCATCATCTTTCTTGCGGGCTTTATCATTGCTTGTTTGGTGGGTGGAGGGTGCCAATACATTTTGCTTTGCTGAAGTAAGTGGAGGAAGGGGAGGGTCGTTGCTTTGCTGCTGCTTGTGCGTGGGACACGTGGAGTTGGGGTGGTTCTTTGGAGTTCTAACAATGATACTGTCACATTCTTTGGGCCACTCTTTTGCTTTTGTGGATGTCTGTGAAGAACAAGAATTTTGGGTTGTATATTGTGTACATTCCTCTGATATTAAATGGAACTATTAAACTATTGAAATAATAAGACTGGTCCTCAAGTTAAAATCCTATACTAGGGCATAGCTAATTTCTAATGCACCTGATAAGAAATCTCAAAAGTTAATTGAGACGGGCAGCTTAAGTTAAAGGGATATCTTTTAAAAGTCAAATAGGAAGAATTCACAGCTGACACAATCATGTTAGAGTGAAGGTCAACGGAGGTAAGATTAGGGTACATTGAATAATGAGGGAAATTGAGGGTCTGGTCAGGAAAAAGGAGGTATGCATCAGGGATGCAGTATGTAACTGGGATCGAGAGAGTCCCACAAGGAGTATAAGGGATGTCTAAGTAAAATTAAGAAGGCGAGTGGGAGGGCAAAGAGTGGCCATGAAATATCACTGGCAGATAAGGTAAAGGAGAACTTAAAAGTATATTAACTGTTATGAGGCAGCTAAGGAAGCGTAGGTCCTCCTAAAGATCAATGTGGTAATCTAAGTGTGGAGCCTTGGGAAATGGGTGGATAAATCCCTGGGTCCAGACCAGAAGAGTCTGGGATGTTTTAGAGGACAACAGAAGGGATTGGCATGATCCAGTCAGAGACATTTGTATCAACCTTACTCACTAGAAGACTGGATAGTGGTGAATGCAGTCCTTTCATTTCAAAAGCACAGTAGGGATAAGGCCAGAGAACCTTCCTTTAAATTTGTGAGAGTTATTGGGGGCGGGAAACAGGATTTATTTGTATTTGGAAAGGGAAGCTCTGATATGGGATAGTGAGCATGACTCTGTGTGTGGGGAATCATGTTTCACAAGGTGACAAAGAGGACTGATGAGGATAGCGTGGTAGGTACTGTCTACACAAAGTTAGCAAAGGCATTGCCAAGGTCCTGCATGGTAGGGTGGCCCAGAAACATTAGAGCACATGGGATCCACAGTAAGCTGGGCAAATGGCTACAAAATTGGCTTGGAGAATACAGAGGGTGGTTGTGGAGAGATGTCTTTCAGATTGAAGGCCTGCAACCAGTAAAGTGCCACAGAGATTGGTGCTGAGTCCTGTTATTTGTCATGTATATTAATGATCTTTATGAGAATGCAGCAGGCATGATTACTAAGTTTGAAAATGATACCAAAGTTGGTGGTATAGTGGACAGCAAAAAAGTTTGTCTAAGACGTGTTTTCGCAGCCTGGGGTCCATGGACCCCTCAGCTAATGGTAGGATTCCATGGCATAAGAAAGGTTGGGGACCCCTGGTCAAAGACAACTGGTATAATTAGCTGGGAAGTGACAGATGAAATTTAACACAGATACTGAGCTGGCTAAAATGCATCAAAGGGATGATGTACACAGTGACTGGCAGGACCCTAGAAAGTGTTATTGGACAGCGTTCTTGAAATTCCTTTGAAAGCTGCAGTGCAGGTGCTGAAGGTAGCATATGGCATGCTTGCCTTCATCACCCAGGACAATCACAACAAGAGTTGGGATATCAAACTATAGTTGTACAAAAACATTCTTTCAGTTACATTTGGATTATTGTGTGCTCTTCTGTTTGCTCCACTGTAGGAAAGCAGTGAGTAAACTAAAAAGGGTACAGAAAGGATTCACAAGGGGCAGCACAGCAGTGTAGTGGTTAGCACAATGCTTTACAGTACCAGAAAACTGAGATCAATCCCCGCCACTGCCCGTAAGGAGACTCTACGTTCTCCCCACGACTGCGTGGGTTTCCTTCGGGTGCTCCCACAGTCCAAAGACATATCGTTTGGTAGGGTAATTGGTCATTGTAAGATGTCCCGTGATTAGGCAAGGGTTAGATCTGCTGATTCCTGTGTCACGTGGCTTGAGAGGCTGGAGGGGTCTATTCCACACTGTATTTCAGAAAATAAATAAGATACCGCCTGGATTGGAGGAAATGAGTTACAAGAAAGACTGGACAGGCTGGGTTTCGTTTACCTGCAGTGAAGGAGGCTGAGAGGTGTCATGATAGAGGATATAAAATTATGAGAGACTTCGAGATAGAGGCATATAAAATTATGAGAGACTTCGAGAGACAGAGTTTTTTTCTCGTGGTAGAGTTGTCTAAAACAAGACGGCACAGATTTAAGGGAAGGAGGAGGAGACTTGATGGGGTAAAGTTTCAGCCAAAGCACAGTTAGAATCCGAAATGAGCTGCCAGAGCACGTGGTGGAAGTGAGAACAGTAGCAACTCTTAAGGGGCATCTGGACAAATACTTGAATGAGCAAGGTGCAGGAGGATATGGAATCAATGCAGGCAAGGGGGAATTAGTATAAATAGGTATGATGGTCAGTATATACACAGTGGCAGAAGGGCCTCTTTCCATACTGTAAAACTCTAGATGACGAAAAAAATTAGCTCATGATTTTACACATTTCCCAACTGTACATGACGTACCACCAACATAAGAAGTCAAAGCAGGAAATATTATCGGCTGACAATTTGCTTTTTAGCATTTTGTTTTTTTTAATGCTATTGCCTCAGAATATTTAACTAAACTGTCTTATTAACATATCAATTGCCTTTTTTTTGGGTAGAGAGAAAATAGAGGAAAATACTTGGGTGCTTGCTTAGAATCCTATTCTCTTCAGCCAGTTCAGGTCATTGACTGGGCAGAAAATGTTTTTCAGCATCTGTCGTTAGGCACTAAATTTGTCCAGGCACAAGTAGTGCTGGTGCTATTTGGCTATGTGTGGTTTTAATTAGAAAATGTATCTAATGATTGGTTTTACATGGAAATCTCTGAACACACAAGCACAGACTAAGAGTGGGAACATTACACTTACCCCTAGATTTAGCTTTAACAATTAGTAGAAATGTGACAGAAAATACGATGAAACTTACAGCTCATTTTCCCTTACCCAGTTCAGCTCTCACTATTTTGGTGGTGTCTTAAAATGGAGAAGTGTGTACTAATCCAGGTACTCCAATGATGAAGCATACCTATTAAGCAGCCTTTTCACTGACCCTGACAAGGGCAACCTGATCATGCTTCAAACACAGTCCTAATAAGCGTCTCAATGAATTGGCCAATTGGTATCAAAGCAAAGAGCACCCGGTCCATTTCCATACTCTAGTTTCACATCCTCAGACCTCCCCTTGTTTCCCTATCCTTTTACTTGCATCCACTGGTTTAGTCCTACAGAGGAAATGGCAGATTTGATTGGTGAGCAGCTGAGGTAGAACCTATTCTGTATTTATAGTATACTAATCATATTTAAATCAGCTCCATTCGTCATTATGGGTCAGCCATCCCACTGTTGCTTGAGCCACACAGTGAGACTGGCCTATCTGAACACCAAAGTCAACCCCATTAAATTAGCTAAATTGGTCCAATGCTTGCTGCTAGATTTATGTGGTGCAGAAAAGATTACAGCAGAAAATTTGCTATTTAAAACAAAGGTTTGACCTTGGCAGAAATATCCAGCTGCCTTGTGTGGTTCTGATCTAAATTTCATCATTTTGTACTTTGTGCTTTTCGAGAATTGAATTTATTTTCAGCTCTCAGGTTGAAGGCTGGATTCAGCATGTGTAAATTGAAAATCTAGCATAAGCTTCAGTTTGGAATAAAGGGACCCTTTCTTCCCTGTGCACTATCACAAAAGAAGGGTTCAACCTTTCTGGAGAAACAATGTACAAGAATGTCAAACAAGACCTGGTTGTTTAGTTATTGTTTAGCTGAGCTGTCTGAAGATGAAGACCCACATAAATAAGGAACCTCAAGCAGTAGGTTGCTAGACCAAGCAGGACAAGTTGGTACACAAATAAAACTCTGAATAGCTGTTCAGCTCTATGCAAATTCTTAGTCCTTTTGTTTTTACTTAAAAACAAAAAAGCATAGATTAAAGAAACAAGAGGAATGCATTGGGATTGATTTCGGAAGAAATAAGAAGCAACAACCTCAAGCATGTTGGGTCAGTGAGGAAAAAATAAATAAAAATTATTATTAACTGGAATCTGCGTATTGAAATATTTTTCTTTGAGAACTCTCAGTATGTGCAGGCTTGTCCTCATAATCTAGACAAATTCTAGACTGATTCACAGAATAGGGGATGGTCCTGGAAAAGTAATCAAGAAGTTTGGGGAAAGAGTCTTAGGAGATTTGAAGAATGAGAGGTGATTACACTGAAACATACAGAACCCTTACAGGATTCTTGAGGAGATGATGTTAAATTTGGCTGGAATGTTTTGAGGCAAAGTCACAGTCTCAAAGAAAATGATTGCCATTTAGGACTAGAGGAATAAAAAAAATTCACTCAGTTGGCAATAAGTGTTTGGAACCCTGGAGGCTGGGATGCTTAAAAAGGAAGTTTGTACAAGACAGAAATCAGTAGTTTTTTTTTGATTCAGAGGGAATGAAGTAATATCACATTAGTTGAAGGAAGAGGCCTTGAGGTCGAATTCAGCCAGGATCTTATTGAATGGGAGCCAGGCACAAAGGGCCAAAAAGCCTACTTCTGTTATTTGTTATTATCATTTTTTCTTTTTTTCTTTTTTTTTCTCTCTCTCTCTCTCTCTCTCTCTCTCTCTCATGGATAGACAAGCAGGCATTGCAGAAGCAAAGCTCGGATGGAATATTAAGCCTTCACATCTAACTCTGATGGAGGTGACACTCTGAGCGACTACTAAGCATTGTGACATCATTTCAATTTGATTCTTTTCCACTAAAAGTCAGCAGTTTTTTACCAACGATATTCATAGAGACTGCGCTGTCTCGCTGATCACAGATCCAGGGTCAGTGCTGAGACTAAGTACTGGGAGATCTCTCCAATCTTCTGCACCACTGCTGGATTTCATGGGGAGTTCACTGGTGAAGCAAATGTGGGAAATGGCGGGCAACCCTTATGTACAGATACTCCTATACCTAGCGACACTTAATGTACAATCAGTCCATATATTTAAGCTAATCTTCATGTAGCTATATTTATTGTGTTCTTTATGCTTAATGTGTTTTTTTGTACTACAATCATTTCGTTCCCCTTTACATTTGTGTACTGATGAATGACAATAAACAATCTTGAATCTTGAAGGCCCATTCTTTCATTCAGGTTGAAAATTGTTTTCTGAAGCTCCTAAGCGGCTGAAAGCCTTTATCCCTTCCACTGTTCCCTTTCTATAATTTTCTGTGCTCCTTGTACCCACCATTCAATCTACCAGAGTCGCTGCGCTACCAATGCCTGGCCAACACACCGGCCAGAAGTCCATCAGTACCCGACATAACAGTTTGTACACTGCAACAAAATATCAAAAAAAAAATCCAGAAAATATCAAACATCTACACAATTATTGCAACAACCAGCAAGAATCGATTAATGTCTAACATGCGTCAGTGGATACTCCATGAAAATGCACTAGCTGTGGTACACCTTTAGTTCTGTACACGTGTTGATGTATAAATGTTCCACCACGTGTGCATGCGTCGGTCGGAGTGCTGAACTCCCATTTTACGGCATTAGTGTGTCATGATCTGCCTACTCCGCTCACTTCTGACATGTGTTAACCTTACACACCTTAATACTCTTCCCAGTAAGTGTTCCGGTGTGGTTCATGCCACAAATATTTTGCAGCCAGTTTATCACCTCCAAAACACACACAGCCAGTCCAACAGAGCCTACTGTAATTAGAAGGAAACGCCTTTTAGTAAAATGTTTATTAGAACATTTTCCAAAATTTTCATATTTTTTAAATGCTAGTGAACAGTTCCTCTGAAGCAATAAAAACCTGATTTAGTTGATTATGAACTTTAAATGATTTTTTGATTGGAAAGTGATTGTACTCAGCTCACTATAACTCACGATTTGTGATGCAGTTGGCCAAGACTGGATCATACTTTAAAAGCTGATCTTGACAGCATTTAAAGGCTTTATTTAATTTTTGTAATCAATCACAGTTCGCAGACTCGAGGCTAAGCACCATTTATTGTCCCCAGGGAGAGTCTACACAGAGGACATGACATTTTTTGGCGCCTCTTCTTACCTGAATGATACTGTTGTCTCAGTGCCAAAAATCATGAAGCAAGTAATGAATGAGTTAAAGAGTGAGAATAACAAATCAGATTTTTATTACTGCTTTATATATTGTACCAGTGCTCCAGTGGGTGCAATATAAAATGCGTCTATACAGCTGTGCAGCTCATTATAAGATCGTTTTACATCACTCAGATAGAGTGTTAGCAGTAACACTGGTAGACATAGGTCTCTGAGTCATGCAGCAATGTGCCTCAACATCTTGTCTTGCCATTGCCCTCAGAAGTGTCTTTTATGCTGGTTTAGTGCTTTGTAAACAGAGAGAGTGCAGCATTAAAGCTCCCCACTCCTTCTGCTTACCTGACCCACTTGCTGCTAAACACAGAGAATGCTTAAAGTGAAGCCAAATGTTGTTAATTAACTGTAAGTTTGGGTATGCCTATTCCTAATTAACCTTGCCAGAATATATCATACCGGCTTAACCAATTACAAGCTGATCCTAGTGCTAAGCAAGAGATTGATTTGAAGGAAAGTTTGAAGTGGTCGAGCTCACTACGTTTTTTGCCTTCTGCTTCACATCCGATAATTGGGTTTAGCTAACTGATAAACCTGTTGTGACGGTTTACTCTAAACATGCATCTCTTTTCAATGAAGCAGATTTTCCTGATGACCATTACAAATTTATTTTCCACTGATATTTACCTCCAGTTCCAGGCCTACTTCATTTACTATTACTATTAATATTACTAGCAATATTACTATTCGGTTTTCCTTTGGACCTGATATGTCTCTGGAGCAATATAGAATTTTTTAAAACACTGCTTTTTCCTTTGAATTAACATTTCCAATTTACTAAGTTTCTTTTTCAATTGGATAACTCAAGTACCATTTACAAAAAAATGACTACACAGAATTAAAATGAATGTACAGCATATAAACAAACCATTCAGCCCAACGCAGTGTTACTTCTGAACGTCCTCCCTCCTGACATCATCGGGATTCATCATTTAATTCATCTACACCTTTCCCTCTCATGTGGCTTTCAAAATCTCCACAATTCCCTATGGTACAATACTTCACGTTCTGACGCAAGACATTTCTCTTTATTGCAGATGGGTTGCTGAGATCATCTTAAATTTATGACCTCTAGAACATAGAATATAAAACATAGACCATAGAATAGTACAGCACAGTACAAGCCCTTTGGCCCATAATGTTGTGCCGACCCTCAAACCCTGCCTCCCATATAACCCCCCCACCTTAAATTCCTCCATATACCTGTCTAGTAGTCTTTTAAATTTCACTAGTGTATCTCTGAGTAAAAAACCTTCCTCTAATTAGTTTTGGCCATGAGGGGGAAACTCCGGTGACAAATTCATTTCAGAAGCCACCACACTTTTACAGGGTAATTCGCATCAGACTCCGAAGTGCTGAAAGTGTAGGTAGCAGGGCAGGAGAGTGCTCACAGTGAGAATGCAGAGCAGGGTCGTTCCAGCCCTAATCAGCAATCAATAAAATCCTGCTACAGCTACAAACTAAGCAGCAAAGGGGTTTGCACTGATGTCATTATAATGAACTGCTGATGGGAATTTTGCGTGCTCGCTGCATTGGATGAAATAAACACGGATCAATTATGTTTGGCAACCCCTGCCTGTACCTCTTTTCTGGTTCGAGACGATTTTGCCCATATGGATCCCACTAACAGCTTTAGCACGTCTCTCTTGTAACTACTTTGTGTCGACATTTGTATTTCTGCACCACTGGAAAGTTTTAGTTTATTTCTAAGTACCGAGTTGACAAGCAAGTTACTATCTCATGTACATCTTTCCTTATTATTTGTGCCTTTAAAAATAGAGCGGTTAATTCAGCTCCTGCAGCATTACCTGCAGTGAGTCAGATAATACACTCTTTAATTACATCGGGCCTTGAAGACAAAATAACAAGCCACCATTTTCCTGTTCCAAGATTTCTTTCACACCCAAAAAGCGGGCTATGTTTCCTCTTGATCGCAACTGGTCCCTCAATTCCCCCCACCCCCCTTTGGTCAAGGAAGCACAGCAGCATCTCCACTTCCTGAGGATTTTGAGATGAGTGAGGCTTCCCACCACCCCCGTTTCAGCCAGCTTTTACAGGAGCACCATTGAGAGCGTCCTGACGGCTTCATCATTGTGTGGTAGCGAAATTGCAAGGCATCTGACTGCAAGTCCCTACACAGGATGATGAAGACTGCTGAGGGGATCATGGGAGGGTCTCTCTTTCACACATCAGAGATATCTTATCAATAGTGCTGCAGATGTAGGGCCCTTAGAATTGTCAATGATTACTCCCATCCATCGAACAATCTCCTTGACCCCCCCTACAATCAGGCAGGTGGTACTGTAGCATTAGGACAAGAACTGTTAGGATGGGAAAACATCTTCTTTGCCCAGGCCGTGAGACAACTGAACTTACTGCCACCACCCGGTCTCATCACGTATGAAGCACCAATACCATTATACAGTTCAACTTTGCACTTCTATTGTTAATGCACATTATTATCTGTTAATTTATTTGTGGCAATATTACTTTATGTGTTATATGTGTGATTCATATGCACTGTGCTCTGTGCCTTGTTCCAGAGGAATATTGTCTTGTTTGGTGGTATACATGCTTAATGACAATAAACTTGAACTTGATCACTTCTCATCTTCCTCTCGCTGGGTAGATATTGGTTCTTTCCTCGCCTTTAGTCTTCCTTTAAGTTCTGCATTTTTCTACCAAAATTTTGTCTCTCAGCTTGATTCTCAAAAGAATAGTCCTTTATTTAAGCAGATGAATCAAAGAGTTAGAAATCTGCTGCTTTACGTTCCCTTAAATATACCCCTTCTTCTTTCTTTTCCCAAAGTTTTTTTTTCTTTTCAAGCCCCCTCTTCCTTTATCCCTCAGAAGTATTTTCCACACAGAATGAGTTCTTTATCTCTCTCTTTCTCCTCTCCCTACATTCTGTTGGAGCACCTCCAATGCCTGTCCCTATTACTCTATTGCCTCTTGGGATTAATTTTCTTCTTTTTACAAAATCTCTGAGGAGCCTCATCAGGCTTTCATAAACTACAAATCTGTGTCCGTAGTCTTGCCTCATGAATGAAATAAATAAATAAAATTGATAGTTTGTTCTTTGGTGATGGGAATCTGTTCAAAACAATATCAAAGCCTTCAAAGACTCATCTAAACATGTTGGTATTCAACAGGAATTCTGCAGATGCTGGAAATTCAAGCAACACACATCAAAGTTGCTGGTGAACGCAGCAGGCCAGGCAGCATCTCTAGGAAGAGGCGCAGTCGACGTTTCAGGCCGAGACCCTTCATCAGGACTAACTGAAGGAAGAGTGAGTAAGAGGTTTGAAAGTTGGAGGAGGAGGGGGAGATTCAAAATGATAGGAGAAGACAGGAGGGGGAGGGATGGAGCCAAGAGCTGGACAGGTGATTGGCAAAAGGGATACGAGAGGATCATGGGACAGGAGGTCCGGAAAGAAAGACAAGGAGGCGGGGGGGGGGCGAACCCAGAGGATGGGCAAGGGGTATATTCAGAGGGACAGAGGGAGAAAAAGGAGAGTGAGAGAAAGAATGTGTGTATAAAAATAAGTAACACATGGGGTACGAGGGAGATGTCCTCCTTTTTTAAAGAAAGGGGCTTCCCTTCCTCCACTATCAACTCTGCTCTTAAACGCATCTCCCCCATTTCACGTACATCTGCTCTCACTCCATCCTCCCGCAACCCCACTAGGAATAGGGTTCCCCTGGTCCTCACCTACCACCCCACCAGCCTCCGGGTCCAACATATTATTCTCCGTAACTTCCTCCACCTCCAACGGGATCCCACCACTAAGCACATCTTTCCCTCCCCTCCTCTCTCTGCTTTCCGCAGGGATCGCTCCCTACGCGACTCCCTTGTCCATTCGTCCCCCCCATCCCTCCCCACTGATCTCCCTCCTGGTACCTATCCATGTAAGCGGAACAAGTGCTACACATGCCCTTACACTTCCTCCCTTACCACCATTCAGGGCCCCAAACAGTCCTTCCAGGCGAGGCGACACTTCACCTGTGAGTCGGCTGGGGTGATATACTGCGTCCGGTGCTCCCGATGTGGCCTTTTATATATTGGCAAGACCCGACGCGGACTGGGAGACCGCTTTGCTGAACACCTACGCTCTGTCCGCCAGAGAAAGCAGGATCTCCCAGTGGTCACACATTTTAATTCCACGTCCCATTCCCATTCTGACATGTCTATCCACGGCCTCCTCTACTGTAAAGGTGAAGCCACACTCAGGTTGGAGGAACAACACCTTATATTCCGTCTGGGTAGCCTCCAACCTGATGGCATGAACATCGACTTCTCTAACTTCCTCTAATGCCCCACCTCCCCCTCATACCCCATCTGTTACTTATTTTTATACACACAATCTTTCTCTCACTCTCCTTTTTTTCCCTCTGTCCCTCTGAATATACCCCTTGCCCATCCTCTGGGTTCCCCCCCCCCACCTGCCTCCTTGCCTTTCTTCCCGGATCTCCTGTCCCATGATCCTCTTGTATCCTTTTTGCCAATCAACTGTCCAGCTCTTGGCTCCATCCCTCCCCCTCCTGTCTTCTCCTATCATTTTAGATCTCCCCCTCCCCCTCCAACTTTCAAATCTCTTACTCACTCTTCCTTCAGTTAGTCCTGACGAAGGGTCTCGGCCTGAAACGTCGACTGCACCTCTTCCTAGAGATGCTGCCTGGCCTGCTGTGTTCACCAGCAACTTTGATGTGTGAAACATGTTGGTAGTATTGTTTACAGGACAGTTCTTTACATTCGCATTTTCCTGCTCTTTCCTTACACTCTTTATTCTCTTTCAAGCATCCACCCAATTTTCTTTTAAAAGCGGTGAATAATTCTGTTTCCACCACACCTACAAGAAATGAAACTAATGACTCCTCTCTTAATAAACAGAATCTTACATCTCCATTTACCTTTTTGGCAAAACTTTAAATCCATGCTCCAAATCCTTGGATCATTCATATATGTTAATGACTTTACCATCAATTAAATCCATCACAATCCTTCTGATCCTCTTTGCTTGTGTTTTGCATTAAGAAACTGACTGGCTCCTCCCCTCATAAAATAACAAAATAGCTCTATTTTTAATGCCTTTATGATTTTTCTTCCAGGTTGTTTAAAGCAGTGGTCTTGTGATAAATTTTTATTTGCCAGTAATTAACAATCCTGGAAATTTGGTGATTATAGCCTCTGGCCCTCAGGCAACCTGCGAATTTGGCAATCCAGGCAATGATATCAAACTTGAATTTCAAGGGCTCATGTGCACATATAGTCTGCTTGGTTTTCGTTTAGCTCACTTCTCCTACTGGATGGCTACCCTGTATAAATAACATGGCACTGATACTTGGAAAGGATTGCTCTTTATATTTGCACAATTGATGGATCTGTCTAAATTAGAAAACTGTGGTCTGTTCGAATCATCAGTATCAGATGTATGTACGTAATGGGAATATTGATCTTTGGTTCATATGTGGCCTGCAAGACTTCATGGGTAGCACCAAGCAGCTCCCAAAGATGTAAAGGTTTGGACAGTGTTCACTGAAAAACAAGTCCATCATGATTACATTGTGAAAACAAACCAAGTAAAATGGTGTTTATATCAAAGCTTTTGGCATCAATTCAGTAGTCTGTTGCTTTTGAGCTGTTACAAAATATGTCATAGAATTAAAGTATGATCAGCCTTCAGCTGGCAAGAATTTTCACATGAAGGTGCTAGCCATGCTTTTTCGCAGTCCATTATTTTAAAACCTATGGAAGTTTTTTTTTTCTCAACACTCACTTGCCATTTTGACCATGCAATGAATGGAACATATGCTATTACTTTTCTTACTGTGTTAATGGTGTCAGACAGAAGAGATGAACACCCCCTACAAATGTTACAGCTGTGGTACCAAGATGAGTTAAATTGCCTTGTAGAACTAAATTGCTGACTGCCACCTTCGGATCCATCTTTCCACTCTCTCCATTTCCATCCGCTGCTTTTACTTGATATTATTCTGAAATGAATCTGCTAGGTTGTACCTGCTCTGGCTGGTTCTATCTCAATGCCTTCCAGGTTTCAAAGAGCCTCCAATGACTTTGTTTAGAGTGTGGCCAAGTCGTTGATGTGCTTCATTGGTTGGTTGATTGAACAATAAAATCTATTTGGTGCATCCAAGAAGCACCTATGATCACAGAGACATTAAATGTGGCAAACCAACCAAGCTTTCAAATTTTAAATATAACACAGCAGTATATTGGTGGGCCTCCAGTTTAGAAAAGTGTTAAAGTGGCATTGAGATAGGGAAAACATTCTGACCTTTCCAAGGTTTCTTCAGTGCTTGTATTTTATCTGCTTTGCTACACACAGGCACTGAATATCCTCACAGCTAATAAAAATCATACATTCTTTAATGTCAAAGTTAAGCATTAAATTAAACCAGTGTTTCACCTGAGATGTCATGTGGATGGCAACTTTAATATGTAATACAAAAATCAAACACACTCCCAGAGGAAATGCCAACAAATTCTGGTGTGAATTGACAAGAATAATCTTCTTCAATGATGATCTATGTGATTTTATTTTGTAAAAAAAAGATAATCTTTAATTTTCACTTGTTTCTTTCCTTGCTCCCATAAATGGCAAACATGCAGATTCTTCATAGATATATTCATGTCAGAAACAAAAATGTTGATTTATTTCTGTTCACTTGTAAGAATCCTTGTGGCAGGTCATTCAAAACTGGAGCATCGGCGTGTATGCTGATCCATGGCCTGATTGAAGATGCCATCTTAATCTTTTGAAGTCATATAGGAAACCCATTAGATATAGTGATGTCCTGCTTAAAGAGGCAGATCTAGCTCCTTTGAGATCATTACAGTCAGAAGGTAATTTTAACTTCAAGTCTAAAGATAGATGCAGTGGCATGACCACTCTGAAAGGACCACACCCAGACTGAGTTTGCGTTATATCAAGGAACTTAACCAGAGAGGCAGAATCATTTATCCTTGAGTTTGTGGAGTGACACATGTTACATGGTAGTGTTGGCATATTGTGTTCCAAGTTCCAATTCTATTACTTCAATGGAAATTAATTTCACCAGTGGTACATAATACAGAGGCTACTATGTTGCATGTTTAGAGCTAACCATCAAAGGAAAAATTCCTCTGAGAGAGAAGAAAGGGGACAATAATTCTTCGAGAACATTTGCAAGCGATTAGTCTAATCAGTCTACAAAGGATATCAAATTGGCATTGGATCTAATTTATGTTAATTAAGTACTAATTTCCAAATGATGCATTCTTTAATGGATAATTCCTGGGGAATGCTGAAATTCTGCATTCAGCAAATGGCATTTGAAAATTCTACCATTTTGTTATCAATGTGTAATATGACCCAAGATACTCTTATCCGGAGTTAATATTGTTCCTTGGCATAGAGGTTTAACTTGAAATTCTTGACATTCTTTACAAGGAAAGCAAGCCATACAAAATGATATAAATGTTAGAAAACTAAAATTAAAAATGAAAATACTGGAAACTGCCATGAAACTAAGTTTCTTGAGGCACAACCTTTAATAACACAATTAACAAAATCAGCCAATCCAAAGTAAACAATTAAAAACTGAATCCGTTTCCACTGATCTTTGATACGTATTTTCGTCAACAAGGACTTGATGCTGAAATATTAATAAATCAAATGTTTATGATAAATGAAAAAAAATCACTTTTACATGAGGTGTTTTAAGATAAGACAAGTGAATTTTTTTTGTAGAATGCAGCCTTCCACTAAATCAGAGCTCAATTTACATTACTTTCACAGTACCAGGTCGTTAGCAGAGTGGTTTATATGTTGATATTTCCTTCTGTTTGATGTGACACAATTATTAACGAGTGATGTTGTGATAATTTAGAACTAGCACACACTTCAAGTCACTTATACTGGCTACATGTCAGCAGTGACCAGTGGTCTAATAGGGGTTGCTTAGGGCAGGTCAAAGGTTTAATCCCATTGGAATATCAATTCTCCCACTACAGGCTTTATCTCATGTAAATAGATGTCACCTGTGGGATCTCCTGCAGGCACGTTGATCACTCTGTTCTGTAGAGTCTATAATACATTCCTTAGGATGCAATTGCCAAAAGAAACCTCCTTCCAGCCTTATACCTGACTGTGGCGTTTAGTGTGTTTACCAGTCAGAAATGTCAGTAGTAGTCATTGCCCTCATTAGTTTGTCCATTGGCTTTTCTGGATAACACATTTTTCTCAACATGTCTAATCTTAGACTGTTAGCAGTGAAAGGAGATGCAATTAATTATTTACTGGGGCTAATTGGCAATCACCAAGAACTTTTTCTCCAAATTTATATCGTTCCTCGGCAATTACGCGCAATAGAATGATATAAAATAGTTTTGTGCAAGCAATTCTCCATCTGTTAATTTAGGGCCTCGGTCATTGCACTGCAGGGAGCTATGCAGCACAAGCCAATGAATACTCACAAGTTTCGAGAAGTCATTTGGCCACTTGCACTGGATAAATGCCATGTATTTTCCAGTAACCACCTACAAAATGATTCTGACAGTAACAGGCCACTAGGGTGTAAATCTTTGGTGTAGAAACACTTCAGCTGACCTCCAACTGCTTAATTCAGTTTTCTAAGAGCATCTCCATAATAAGCCCAGTTTTGAGCTGCAACCCTGCAGTCTCCCAACAGGGGAAGATGGCAGGTCGCAAATGTAGCCATGGATGGAATCATAAACACAACAGATTCTGTAAGCGACACACAATGTGCTGCAGCGACTCCGCACATCAAGCAGCATCTATGGAGGAGAATGAACAGTTGACACTTTTGGTTGAGACCTTTCATTCCTCCCAGATGAAGGAATTTAGCCTTGAGTCTGTGTGGATAGGTCTCTATCAGCTTTATCAGCTTTGCACATCTGGACGCTGCAATTTTTCCCCATTCTTCTTTACAAAACTGCTCAAGCTCTGTCAAATTGCATGGGGATCGTGGGTGAACAGTCCTTTTCAAATCCAGCCACAATTTCTCAATTTAATCGCGGTCTGGACCCTGACTTGGCCGCTCCAGGATGTCAATGTTGTTTTTAAGCCATGGCTTTGGCTTTATGCTTGGGGTCATTGTCTTGGTGGAAAACAAATCTTCCCCCAAGTTGCAAATCTCTTGCAGATGGCATTAGGTTTTCCTCCAGGATCTCCCTGTATTTTGCTGCATTCATTTTGGCCTCTACCTTTACAAGCCTTCTAGGGCCTGCTGCAGTGAAGCATCCCCATAGAATGATGCAGCTGCTACTACGGTTCATGGAAGGGATGGTGAGTTTTCGATGATGTGTGATGTTTGGCTTATGTCAAACATAGCATTTAGTCCGATGGTCAAGAAGATCAATTTTAGTTTCATCAGAGCATAGAACCTTCTTCCAGCTGACTTCAGAGTCTCCTACGTGCCTTCTGGCAACCTCTAGCCAAGATTTCATGTGAGTTTTTTTTTCCAACTGTGGCTTTCTCCTTGCCGCTCTCCCATAAAAACTGTGACTGGTGAAGCACCTGGGCAACAGTTGTATGCACAGTCCCTCCCATCTTAGCCACTGAAGCTTGCAACCTCTAGAGCTGCCATAGGTCTCTTTGTGGCCTGCCTCACTAGTACCATTCTTGCACAATCATTCGGTTTTTGAGGACACCCTGCTCTAGGCAGATTTACAGCTGTGCCGTATTCTTTCCATTTCTTGATGATCGACTTAAGGGATATTCAGTGACTTGGAAATTTTCATGTATCCATCTCCTGACTTGTGCTTTTCAATAACTTTTTCACAGTGTTGCTTGGAGTGTGCTTTTATCTTCATGGTGTGGTTTTTGCTGGGATACTGACTCACCAGCGGTTGGATCTGCCGTAAACAGGCGTGTTTTTACCACAGTCGATTGAAACACCTGATTGCACACAGGTGATCTCCATTTAACTAATTATGTGTCTTCTCAAACCAATTGACTGCACCAGTGATGATTTGGTGTGTCATATTAAAAGGGGTGAATACTTATGCAATCAATTATTTTGTATTTTATATTTGTAATTAATTTAGATCACTTTGCAGAGATGTTTTCACTTTGACATGGAAGAGTCTTCTTCTGTTTATCAGTGACACGTCTAGTGTGGTAGTGAGGTGGGTAGTGCTTGTCGCTCTCACTTTCAGCTTCCACCGCTGGCTAGCAGTCTCATGAAAAGTAGAGCTGAATATGTGAATCTCTCCCTGCCAGTATGCAGCCCCTCCAACAATAAACTTCATGTGGTGCCTCATCGCTGGCAACGCGCAGAAACTGAACTCCTTTCGGACTCAGGCTGAACTACAGAGGACAGGGAGGATGTCTGGCCCCTGCACTCGTAGCACGCAGGCCCACTGACATGTGGACACGCCCTGGTGCTCATGAACCAGATCCCCAGCTATGGGTAATTAGCCCCACTGCCTTGAGGGCAGCCTTGGGAGAGACGAAAGCTACGGGAGTAAACTCAGACAGCAAATCTGGAGCGGAGCCCCTGAGGCAGCTGGACATTATTGAACATCCTTCCGGCAGCTCCTGCAGCCAAGCTGGTGCCAAATATATTGCTTCATAAACTTTCTTTTGGACTACACTGGTGAGGCTGAGAGGGGGATCTTGACAACTGGGGATCTCATGATCTTCATACCTTCCGCCCAGGCTTGTGATGATGATCATCGTAACCCAATGTCCTTTGAGACAGATGGATGCCAACCAAGTATATACTTACTGTAATTTACAGTTCTTATATACTATATTTATCATGTATTACATTGTACTGCTGCTGCAAAGTTAACAAATTTCACGAAAAATACTGGTGATATTAAATCTGATTCTGATTCTGAAGGGCATTGGTGGGATTGCTCTGAGATCTGGCCTTTTGCTGATATGCTGAACGGCCTCTTATTCAGCAAGGAAATACCGAGAACTAATAAGATTATTGCATTAGTATGGAGGTAGAGTGATTTAGCAGGTAGTTCTGTCACCCATCACACCTTTCCAGGGACTACATTTTAGGTCACTCCATAAGAGGTTGTTACATTTGTCTCAGAACCAATCTCACGAATGACAGCCTTTGTAATTGTGACAACTCTAAACCCTGTTTGCCCTTTCTGAATCTGTCTTCCACCATTAACATAAATTCTCTTCTGAAGTTTCCCTCCTAATTCTAAAATAAACAGAGTAAAACACACAACATATTCCTGCCCATTTCCCATTAGGTAGTCATGCTAATTGAAATCTAGCCCATTAAGAAACCTAGAATAAATTTTGATCTGAAAATCTGAATCGAGGTCTCATAAAGGTCTCATGTAGTTTTATCCATGCATTTAATGGGGAGCTTAGCATTCTCTACCATCTTGAAGAGCAATGGTGGCATACGTGGGATCCACCACCCGCACAACACAGCATTTTGACCTGGAGTTATTTTATTAATGCCCCCCTCATCATTGAGTCTGAATGGTAAAACTCACTACCCAACACTCTTGCAAAACACAGGAATCCACGTGATTACCGGAATGAACTGCCGTGGCTGAAGAAAGTTATTTATTTAGCGATACAGTGGAGGGTAGGCCGTCCTTGGCCTTTCAAGCCATGGTGCTTCAGCAATCCCACAAACCAGATTTTACCCCAACCTAATGATGGGGCAATTTAAAATGACCAATTAACTTACTCTGTACATCTTTGGAGGAAACTGGAGCACCAGGAGACAACCCATGGATTCCATGGGGAGGATGTACAGAGACTCGTTACTGAACAGCACCAGAATTGAACTCAGAACTCTGGGGTGCCCCAAGCTGCAATAGTGTTGCGCTGTTACGCTACCATGGTGCCCTATCCAGCACTAGCCACTCACTGACAATTAGCAGTGGGCACTGAATCCTGGTTTGACCAATAATTGCCAGAGGGAGCAAAGAGTAAGTTTACTTGAAAGTTGGAGTTGAAGGAAGGCAAGGGTAATTAAATAGAGGAGGAAAAGCTGATAAGGGGCATAACCAGTAGCTGACTGACCTATCACTAAGTTTTATGTACCAAACGCCAAATTGTAAGAAAATAGGAGCAGGCTTTGCCCACCAGGCGCCTCAAGCCTGGCCTACCATTCAACGGACATCAGTGCTGGCCTCAACCTCTCTTTTGTAGCAGTTCCTTAAAGCCCTTAATTTATTGATCTTTCAAATATATCTAATGATCTGGCCCTCATTGCCCTCAGGGTAGAGAATTCCAGAGAATCACTGCTCTCTGAAAGAAGAAATTTCTATGTGCCTCGGTTTTGAATAACTGTCCTCTTACTTTGTATTTATATCCCCTTATTTGTGACTATCTCACTGGAGAAAGCAGTCAAGTCTCCTTTGGGATCTTACATGATCACCCTGCATTCTTTTAAACGCCAAAGAATACAGACCCAAACTTTCTTTTTCTCGACAGAGCAACCCTCTCATCCCATAAATTAGCCTGGAGAATCACTTGCAATATTACTATATCATTTTTTTTTTACATAAGGGGACCAAAACTGTGCACAGTATTTTTAAAAAACAGCCCAGAACACCTGTACAGCCATCATAAAACCTCTTTATTCTTAAGCCCCAGTGCCATTATAACAAAGACCAGCATGCCATTTACCTCTGTAACTGCTTGTTGGACCTGTCTGCTAGCTTTGTATGATTCCTGCACAAGAACACCAATACTTATGTGAACTTTGATTATTTGCTCATACTTTCTCATATTAATAAAGTTTTTTACTGAATTACTCATTTTATCTACAGTATACCCCAATGGAGAATCACAATAATCACAACATGCTCTTCCACCTACTTTCATATTGTTGCAGACTTGGAAAGTTACATTTCTTTCCCTCTTTCAGGTCATTAATATAAGCAGTAAGGAAATCAAGGCAAATAACTGATCCTTGGGGTATTCCTCTAGCTTAGGAGTTCCCAACCTCATGTCCAAGGACCCCTTGGATAATGGTAGTGGTTCATGCATGAAAAAGTTGGGAACCCCTGCTCTAGTTATACCTCCCCAGCCTGAAAGTGAACTGTTTTTTCCAATTCTTCTCCTTGATGTGCAACCCGTTTTCAATCCATGCGAAAACACATTCTCCAGTGTCTCGGTGTCTTAATTTATATACCAGCCTCTTGTTTGGTACATTGTCAAATATCTTTTAGAAATCTGTATCCTACCTTTATCAATTCTTTCTGTCACATTCTCAAAGAATTTGAACAGATTTGTCAACGTTTAGATTTCCTAGACTCATTGATTAGTTTTGATTATACTTAGCATTGCTAAAGAGTTGGTTATTCCATCTTTGATTATTTATTTGGGCATCTTGCCAAAAATATATATTAAAATAACTGGCTTACAATTCTCCACCTTCTATCTTCCTTTCGTTTTGAATAAGAGAGTCACATTGGCTGTCATCCAATCTGCTGGGACCATTCCAGAGTTTAGAAATTTTGGAAAACTTTCAGCCGATGGTTCACTACCCTTGAGGACACTTCCTTTATAACCTATGGGTGCAGGCTATTGGATCCTGGTGATTTGTCTGCCTTTGGACCTGTGCGGTTCTCTAATACATTTTCACTAGTAATTGGGATGTGCAAGTGCCTCTCAGTTATTTGAAATTAGTCCATTTGTTATATTGAAGATATTTACAGTATCCTCCATGTCCGAATCTGATGTGCACTAGAAATCAATTTTACATCTCTGCCACCTGGTTGTTTCCTGCTCACCAGCCTTGACCTCTGGAGGTCCTAGGCCTACCTTAGTCACTATTTTACTTTGTATATATTCATAGAAACTGTAACTATTTTTGATATTACACACATTTTCCCTCAAAATGAATTTCCTCTTTCCTTAAGAACCTTTTAATCTTCTGATGCTGGATGCAAAAAATACATTATCAGTCCTCTAGCCCACCACCAGCATTTTGTATGTCTTACTTTTCAATTTAACATTATCCTTGACATCCTTTGTCAACTACAGGTAATGCCTATTTCTCATGGAATTCCTCTTTCGAATTGGGACAAAATCCTGCTGAATATTATGGACCAGCTATCTCAATACCTGCCACCATTTATCTACTGACGTGTCTCTTTAATTGCCCATTATAGTTGCCCTTAATTAAACCGGAGATAAACCAGAGATTAGTCCTATGCTTTCACTCTCAAACAACATCTGTAAATCTAACATACTATGGTCACTACTTCCCAATCACAGGTTCTCCTACTCATCCTTCCTCCTTAGTCATAATTAAATTGAAAATTGCCCATTCCCAGGGAAGTTCCATAACATATTGTTCTCAGAGGCAAAACCTAGCATACTTCATAAATTGTTCTTCTATGATGCCAGCATGGTTCGTCCAATCAATACATCAATTAAAATCTCCTATCACAATTACAGTAATGCAATTCTAATTAATTACGTGAATATTCTAACTGCTGCAGTTCCAAACATCCTGAATGCATGATTGGGTCAAACAACTAGGAGTGAAAATTGGTTGGGTGTGCTTAGCATCCACTAAATGCACATGTTTCACTCTTAGTCCAGTTCATTTAGTTGATTCCATCTGGTTAATATCTCAGAGCTACTGCACTATGGACTCTAGCCAGTGACATAGAGACTGTTCCTGAAGTTTGAAAGTACTTACAAAATATGTGACTCACATTTTCCTAGTTAAAATTCCGCATGCTCATATTTTTTTTGGAGAATAGCAATGAAAAGCAACTTGACATCAGTAAAACTATCTGAGCTTCATTTGACATGCAAGATCTCCACAGATTTTGAGACAGAATCTCCAAGGATTTTGACTCAAATGTTACTGGATTTCTGATGGCACTGGGTGTGAGACATGCTGATTGCGCCACTGGGCTCTCCTCCTTTTGTCTTGACAATGATACACAATTTTGCATTCTTTCTGTTCTTGGGGTCTCTCATTGCATATCTGTTGAATTAATACCAATTAATGTCAAAATTCAGAACAGCACTGTGCTGTGCATTTGTGTCCACTGGGAGCTCGATTAAGCTTGAAAAAAATTATTTCGCTCAGGCCCCCTTGAAAATAATCACAGTGACAGTGGAGATCATTGTCTGGGCTGGATTTAAACATGTACTCTGGGCAAGGGTAAGGCCAGGTAATGTTTTACACCCATTTACTTTTCTCAAAATACGATGCCACAGACCTCAGCAGACAAGTATAGTGTGAGTGCGGTCTATAATATCACATGTGTAAGATCCGATGGCACCACAGCCATGAGACTTGCTCACACATCTCACACACATATGGTATGTTAATTTATTGCTATGCATTTTTTAAAAGGTACTGAGAAGCATTTTATCAGCAAGGCAACAATGAAAGGATGAACGTGTGTGTGTGTGTGTGTGTGTGTGTGTGTGTGCACATGCATGCATGTAAACACACACACATAACATACATCTGCCTATCAGGTCATTCCTTTAACCCTCCATTTTAACCACAATGGGTCTGACTGTCTCTCTAGTGATATCATTCTTTTCATTTCTATGCAATAAGACTTGCAGCTAGAACTAGTGTCCTGAAGCCATTTTAATCCCCAAGGTCACCTTTTTGTGGAATAGCATCAACGACTGCATACATTTATAGATTAGCAGCTCAAACCATTAGCAGATTAGAATTTTTCTGAGAATTTCATTATTTTTCAAATAATACACCTATTTTAATATATTTTTCAGGCCTCCCAGTTTGGAAGCAATTCTATATTTGACCATCATTTATTGGTGATCTATATTGGGGGAAACATATTTGTCATTACAAAAAATAGCTAAGGCATGTTTAAACTTAGAGGACGTCAACAAATTTCTATATTAATCTGATGGCTGTGTCACACTTTGTTGCATATAAATGAAATACATTCAATGCTATCAGAGCAGTGAGGCTGTTTTATTCAACAATTGAGACAATAAGCCTGTGATTTAATTCCTGGCAAAATATCTTGTTTCAGAGAACTCTTCCCAAACACAACCCAAGGTTCTGAAATATTTTGTGACAATTATTGACTTTACCATCCCTATTAATGACTGAAGCCACTTTGAATGTTTACACTTACATCTGCTGCCACTTTCGAGAGAGGCTGTAAATACTGGTCAATATCAATTGGATTTTGAAATATATATCTGGAATGTTTAAATACAAGATAATAGGTGGCTGGCTTGGAGTTACAAGGTGGCAATTCAATCCATCGGTTCCCATGATGTCATAAACCTCTAGCAAATTTTCCTTTGAATAAACAGCCTGACATTTGTTAGTCTATGCAAGGCACTGAAAATAATCTACAGCATTTCTTTAAACACTTGATTGATCTCGGAAAGATAAATATAATGACATCACCAACAGTGCTGATGATATACTGCAACATTCGACTATAACACATTTATAATGATATGGAAACAATAGGTGCAAAACATATGAAGTGGTCTTGTAGGAACATCAGTGCTTTTCTCCAGCATTACACATTTGCTGAGGGGTATCAATTATAGGTAAAAGATATGACGTGGAATTTGGTTACTGTTAATGGTGACGTGGGTTTAAAATTAGAAATGGACATAACGAATTATTAACCTCACAAACCACAATTCTAAATTATTTGTATGCATTATGTAGGCTACTGCTTTTTTTTAAATTAGAGGTGTGATTTGAAAATTCAGTCACATTTTAAAATTTTCTGCCACAATAATTCACTTTATGTTGAATTAATGCAGTTGATTGAACTGTTGCTTGGTAATTTACTTATAATTAACACTTGTATGGTGAGCAGAATAAGCTCTCACGTCATGCAGAGTTATTCAGCGTGAGATGAAAATAGCAATGAAACAGATAAGCTAAATGTAATCTTTTCTGTACTGATGAGAAATTAATTTGAGTCTGCTTTTTGCTCAGTGGAAATTACATTTTTTAATACATTATGACTTTTCACCATAATTTTTGCATGGATGGTAGCTTGCTTGTAGGTTCAAACTAAAATAGAATTGGTCAATCAGCATTTTGCTCTGGGTTCACCTGACAGTAAATGGTATTACAATGGGCTTTGACCAGAATTTAAAGGATTATATCAGAAAGGCAAAAAGCAAGACAAGGCCATTCATCCCATCAACACAGCTCTAGGCACCATATCACTATCTACTTTCCACTCTCTACTTTAATGAGAAGAAACATCCACGATAAAAATCTAACAGTGTGTTAATAACCCTCAAGTATCCTCAGTGGATGTTAATGCAATGTCCTTTTATGAATTCTGATTCTATTGACTTCTTTATTCCTTTATTTACATTTTGAAATATAGGCCAGCATTCAAAGCTCTAAGCAGCATCAACAGAACTTATGTTTATGTAGTAGCTTTGATCTTATGAAAGTTCCACCAGTGTTTCACAGAAGTGTGATCAATTAAAAACTGATTCTAAATCAGTTGAAGAGACATCTAAGCAAATAGCTAAAAGCTTTGGACGAAAGAGTCCTGCCAAAAGGTTTTAGCCCGAAATGTCGACTGTACATTTTTCCATCGATATTGCCTGGCTTGCTGAATTCCTCCAGCACTTTGTGCGTGTTGCTTGGGTTTCCAGTATCTGCAGATTTTCTCTTGTTTGGGACAAAGGAGTTGTTTGTTAAAGAAGCCATAAAGGAGGAAAGTTAATTTTTTATCTTAATAATTGCACTCTCTCAGACCCGCAAACACTTCTCTAATCTATAACCATCATCAACCCCAATGACCATAGCCCTGACCACATCCAAAACTCATCCTAATCCCCATCCCCTAGCTCAGTTATGATGACCCTCATTCCTTATTTTCCCATTGATCACAAATCGAACCCTCACATCCTGAGTGATCTTTATTTGAATTCTGCCCCCATTTCCACAGCTTCCAGTTGCTCCCCGATACTGAACCAACCCAACTTTTTGAGGATGTAACTAGTCGAGTGGATAGGGGAGAACCAGTGGATGTGGTATATTTGGATTTTCAAAAGGCTTTTGACAAGGTCCCACACAGGAGATTAGTGTACAAATTTAAAGCACACGGTATTGGGGGTGTGGTATTGATGTGGATAGAGAATTGGTTGGCAGACAGGAAGCAAAGAGTGGGAATAAACGGGACCTTTTCAGAATGGCAGGCAGTGACTAGTGGGGTAACGCAAGGCTCAGTGCTGGAACCCCAGTTGTTTACAATATATATTAAGGATTTAGACGAGGGAATTAAATGCAGCATCTCCAAGTTTGCGGATGACATGAAGTTAGGTGGCAGTGTTAGCTGTGAGGAGGATGCTAAGAGGATGCAGGGTGACTTGGATAGGTTAGGTGAGTGGGCAAATTCATGGCAGATGCAACTTAATGTGGATAAATGTGAGGTTATCCACTTTGATGGCAAGAACAGGAGAACAGATTATTATCTGAATGGTGGCAGATTAGGAAAAGGGGAGATGCAGCGAGACCTGGGTGTCATTGTACACCAGTCATTGAAAGTGGGCATGCAGGTACAGCAGGCGGTGATAAAGGCGAATGGGATGTTGGCATTCATAGCAAGAGGATTCGAGTACAGGAGCAAGGAGATACTACTGCAGTTGTACAAGGCCTTGGTGAGACCACACCTGGAGTATTGTGTGCAGTTTTGGTCCCCTAATCTGAGGAAAGACATCCTTGCCATAGAGGGAGTACAAAGAAGGTTCACCAGATTGATTCCTGGGATGGCAGGACTTTCATATGAAGAAAGACTGGATCGACTAGGCTTATACTCACTGGAATTTAGAAGATTGAAGGGGGATCTTACTGAAACGTATAAAATTCTAAAGGGATTGGACAGGCTAGATGCAGGAAGATTGTTCACGATGTTGGGGAAGTCCAGAACGAGGGGTCACAGTTTAAGGATAAAGGGGAAGCCTTTTAGGACCGAGATGAGGAAAAACTTCTTCACACAGAGAGTGGTGAATCTGTGAAATTCTCTGCCACAGGAAACAGTTGAGGCCAGTTCATTGGCTATATTTAAGAGGGAGTTCGATATGGCCCTTGTGACTAAAGGGATCAGGGGTTATAGAGAGAAAGCAGGTACAAGATTCTGAGTTGGATGATCAGCCATGATCGTACTGAATGGTTGTACAGGCTCGAAGGGCCGAATGGCCTACTCCTGCACCTATTTTCTATGTTTCTATGTTTCTATGTTAACTGACTCCCACTTCTGTCACTACCTTCTCAAGTGCGCTAGATCATGTGGTCATCCTCCAGCAGCTAAACTTCAATATGCTGATCCTTAAGACAGGTGGCTACTACCACTCCACACTTATCTCACCTCGGTGCCCCCACCCCCCTGAATCTATGAGTGAGTGTGTTACATGGAACAAAAGGCCTCAAAGAAATAAAATATGCAATTCATGTTCTTGTGAGCACTGGAATTTTGGAGGAACATGTCGCAAAACAAATCATGCATTGGTCCTCATGCCCTGATGATTAACATGCATTCCTAGACACAGTATCTTATCTAGTCGTAGACTTGCTACAGTGAGCTAATTCTAGGCACACTTTTCTAATGGCTGATTTCCCTAAATTGCTGACAGTTTGGATCAGAAATGAGATGAGGTGGTTATTGTGGGTAAAATGGTAGTTTGTTATAACGGCTGGGTGCATTATTACTAAATAACTCAATGTCAATGATTTGCTCATATTTTGTAAGGGCGATGAGGTTTCCTTTGTTCATTGTCCCTTGTGCAGTTCAAGGAGGTGCATACAAGAAGCATATTTCTGGTTTTAATAAGCACTTTGTGGCCACTTTATTAGGCACCTCTTCTACCAAATAAAGTGGCCACTGAGCGTATGCTTGTGGTCTTTTGCTGCTGTAGCCCATCCACTTCAAGGCTCTACATGTTGTGCATTCAGAGATGCTTTTCTGCACACCACTGTTGCAACGCATGATTATATGAGTTACTGGCATCTTTCTGTCAGCCTGAAGCAGCCTAGCCATTCTCCTCTGACCTCTCTCATTAACATGGCGATATCACCCTCAGAACTGCTGCTCACTTCATACCTTTGGTTTCTCGCACCATTCTTTGTAAACTCTAGAGACTGTTGTGCATGAAAATCCAAGGAGATCAGCAGTTTCTGAGATACTCAAACCACCCTGTCAGGCACCAACAATCATTCCACGGTCAAAGTTGCTCAAATCACTTAGTTGTTCGGTTGAACGACAACGCAACCTCTTGACCATGACTGCATACTTTAATGCATTGATTGCTGCCACATGATTGGCTGATAAAATATTTGCATTAACAAGCAGGAGTACGGGTATACCTAATAAAGTGGCCACTGAGTGTAAATGGTAAACAGAGGAAATGACTCCTAAGATCATCTAGAGCTTTGTACAGATTAATTTAAGGTTTAAGGCTTGCCTTAAAGCAGAACTTTAAAAACACAGGGTCAAGCCAAAAAGGTTGATGTTTCATGGGTTCAGATGGTGAAATTATGGGAACAATTGTATCAACGAGAATGAATGATGAGCTGGAGTGACCGATGACGGAGATTGTACAATTCTGATGAAAACAATAGATCAGTTACACCAGTATTAACTGCTCCACCGACATCTTCAAACAATCAGATAACAACAACTCTAACCATACACATAAAAGTTGCTGGTGAACGCAGCAGGCCAGGCAGCATCTCTAGGAAGAGATACAGTCGACGTTTCGGGCCAAGATCCTTCGTCAGGACTCACCTTCCTGACAAAGGATCTTGGCCCGAAACGTCGACTGTAACTCTTCCTAGAGATGCTGCCTGGCCTGCTGCGTTCACCAGCAACATTTACATGTGTTGCTTGAAATTCCAGCATCTGCAGATTTCCTCGCATTTGCATTTTTAAACAACAGCTCTAATATATCTCTAACAGAATCTGAATTGCATTCAGAAAACAAATTGGAAATCCAACAAGGGATTTCTAGGAAAAGAAGCTGGGCAGGTGGAAGGGGCATCTGTTGACTCTTACCAGTTTTTACCGATGCATCATAGAAAGCATCCTGTCTGGATGCATAATGGCTTGGTATGGCAACTGCTCTGCCGTAACCAGAAGAAACTGCAAAGAGTCAGGATGACACAGGGACCAGCCACCTTTCTGTTGACTCTGTCTCTACTTTTCCTCGCCTTGGTAAAGCAGTCAGCATAATCAAAGCTTCCTCCTACCCCAGACATTCTCTCTTGTCTCTTTTCACATTGGGCAGGAGGTACAAAAGCCTGAAAGCACGTACCACCAGGCTCAAGGACAGCTTCTATTTCACAGTTATCAGACTCTTGAACAGACCTCTTGTACAGTAAGATAGACTCTTGGTGTCATGGGTTCCTAAGGTTGTCATAGTTGGGGGTGGTAGTGGGCATAAGCTCCCATTACCTATAAAGTGCTCCAAATGGTGTGTGACTCTAACAGCCTTTGACAACCAAGTCCAACTCTTGGCCTTCACATGTGGCTTAGCTACTAGGCCTGGCGGAACTGTTTCTACTGACGACAGAAGGGGCAAAGGCGGACCACTGGCGCCTCAAAACCAATTGCTTCGAGCAGGTGGGGCTCATCTGCCTTGAACGGCAGCCTGCCTAGGGGAAGGAAAACTCTGATTTTAAACCTCCGCTGCCTTGCGGTCCTATCCACCCATGGGGAAGTCTTCGGGGATAAACCCAGAGGAAGAAATCCGCAGCCGGGGTCCCTAAGGCAGTTTGATGCTGTTTACAACTTCACTCTGGTGACCTCTGCGACGACACTGGTGTCAAGCTGTATCGGCGCTTGCCCTTCCCTTGGACTACATCAGTGACGTGGAGAGGGGGAACCCACTGCATGGGCAACAGTCAGTTCTTCAAATCTTCCCGCCCAGGCTTGGGCCCTGGAGAGGACACAGTCCACCAGAGGCGCAAACCCCATGATGCCCTGGGATCGATGGCTGCCTGCTACTGGCCTCACAATTTACCTCATTATGACCTTACACTTTTTATCCACACATTAGTTAGCTTTTATGCATTGCTTTTGTTTTATCTCCTTGCTCAATACACTGCATAATGATTTGATCAGTATAAACAGCAGGCACTTCACACTGTGTCTGGTATACGGGGCAATAGTAAACCACTATCAATACCAATTCCAGTACTGGTTAGAGAGTATTTTGTCAATTGTAGGTCGTTGTGTATTTAACCTAGATTAAAATATCATCACTAGGCAAAGGCCATTTTCTGGTAACTCATGCACTGGCAAAAGTGGGCAAAAATTGTTGTCTGAAAGGCACATTGAGAAGCAGTGGGAGGGTTCAGTAAGGGTTGATAACCAAATATAATCCCATAAAAAAAAGTGAAACTCCCAAATCTAAAGTTCAATGAATGTCACAGAGCCTGTAGGATAAGAAAGTGAATGTTTATATCAAGAATTCAATACTTAGAACTCTATGGTAAAAGCACAAGGTTAAGCCAAAAGGGAAACAAGTAGCAAGGAGAAGACACAGGCTGAAGTAAAGTCAAAGAAAACACAAAACAATTATATAAATACAGGAAGTGCTGTACTAAGGGAAGAGCTGATTGGAGACTGAAAATATACCTTTTGTTGGAGAAAAAGATAAGAGTATTCAGGAATTCTAAATGAGTATTTTGTGTCTCTTGTTGAAAAAGATGTACTGATGCTGATGTCATTAGGATGCATGAGTGTGAAATATTACATAAGCTAAATAGAGTGTTGAAAAATATTAAGGAATAATTAAGGCATCTTTGAAGGAAGGTAAATTGGCAGCCCCAGATGTGACGAATGCTTAGAAAGAGCACTGGTTCAGATTATTGTATGTCAGTCCTATCTGATTGTAGAGATGGTGATGGAGAAGTGTTAAAATTCAACCAAAAGATTAAAGGATTAGGCAAAAGTAACATAGTCCTATATTCTTACCTCAGAAATGCAAATTGATAGAAAAGGTTCTGGGGGCAGTCTTAGTTGTACGAATTGATCAAGGATAACCTGTGTGAATATTTTGTGGGAGACATGAAAAAACCCACAGATACTGCTGATGCAGAATAAAGTCAAGGTTATGCTAATAATACACAGCAGGTTGGGCAGTATCTATAGAAAGCAAAAAGAAAAGAGTCAGCATTTTACAGTTGAAGATTTCACATTAGATGTGAGAAGTTGACAAACCAAGTTAGTCACAGAGAGGGTGGAAAAAAGATGGATAGGACAAAGGGTGAGGAAAGTGTGAGAGAGTTTCACAGTTTACATAGATTTCTTTGGTTGATATATTAATGAGGACTGTTAAGGATGGAGAAAAATAAACAATGGCACATAAAAAAAAGCTGTGAAATATAGAACAGAGCTGTTGCTAGAACAGAAACTAAAAAGAGATGCTGAAGTGCTCAAAAAGTCAGGCAGTGTCTGTGGAGGAAGAAATCACGAGTAATATTACAGATGGATAACTTTAGAGCAGTACTAGCCAGATATTAAAAGACAAAGAAAATTCCCTGAATTTGTTGAATTTGATATTAATTTCTGAATGCTACAATGTGCACAGACAGATGATAGGCTTATCAACGGAGCAGCCTGGAACAGTGCAAAAGGTCTTGGACAGATAGTCAATATGAGGGTGAGATGGAGAATTACTGTGGATGGCATTTCTAGAAATAGCTGGCCATCTTGTTGAAATGACGTGAACTATTTTATATCTGTAGGGCAGGCCTGTGAAACTGAACAATAGCTGAGAAGTGTGAGGTAATACTTTTGAAGAGGCCAAATAAGGTAAGGAAATACATAATGCGGGGTAGAAATGTGAGAGAAAATATATATTTGCTATGGCTCCACAAATATCACTAAAACTACCATGGATGGTTCTGGCCATCATAAAGTAGAAAGGATGTAATTGTACAAGAGATGGTATGGAAGATGTTGCCAATTGCAGAGAATCTGAGTGATGAGGGAAGTTGGGTAAGGCTAGGCTTGCTCTGTTCAGAACTGCAGAGACTGAGGGAAGATTTCATTGGTACATGACAGGGGACTTAGATAGAGTATATGGTAAGAACATAATAAGACCACAAGACCATAAGATATAGGAGCAGACTTAGACCATTTTTCCCACCGAGTCTGTTCCACTATTTCATCATGGCTGATCCATTTCCCTCTTCGACCCAATCTTCTACCTTCTCACCATATCCCTAATTCCTTCAGAAGAGGAGTCAGGAAGATGGGGGTTATATATCTTAAGGTGATTGTTAAGAAAATTAGTTATGATGAAATATTTTCTTCGAGAGGTAATGGGTGTCAGGAAATCCTTGCCAGAGAGGTTGGTAGAGAGTGAAGAACCCTAAGCAGCTCATAAGGTACAGAGATATGCAGTTGATATGCAATAGACTAGGTGATGGGCTGAATTGCCTTGTTTTGTGATTTGTTTGATCTTAATTTCTAGCTTGAGACATCCTTATCCCATCCAAAATTATTTAAGGAGATTTCCAGAAAAAAAAAGTTTTTTTAACTGCATTTCATTAGGGACCCTAAAGTTTAGTGTACTACTTGTGTACTTCCAAGGTGATGTTCAAAATCCACATGAGGACAAGCCACTGGCAATGAAAAAGGCAGGCAAAGCTTAAGAAACCTAATTGACTATTTAACAACAAAGAAGAAGGTATGTTTGAAAGGGCAAGAAATGCTGAAATTTGAAATAAACACTAGAAAATGCTGGAAATACCCAGCAAGTTAGTTAGCATTCAACAAAGGGCACAGATCAATGTTTTGCTGTAGATTCTTTTGCAATTAGCAAATGCCACACACACTTGTAAGCAAAATATATTTCCTTAATTCTTAGGACAGAACATGCGTGATTATGGCATTTTTGGAACAAATGTTTAACTAGTTTTAAAGTGTTATTTAGATAATGGTGATAGCTTTTTCTAGTCAGGTGCTGAAGTGTAATTCCTGGAAAACATTACACAAACGTAAGGGTGTTATCTCAACAACCAGACCAAACAATAAGTCTCCACTCAAACCTTATACTCTTGACATTAACAGCAATGCTGTCAAATTCTAAAATATTTGAGGCCATGGTTATTCTCAAAATTGGGATGATGTGATTAGGGATGAGCAAAACCCATCTACACAGTTCAGAATTAATTTACACCTTTTGTTTCAAATGCTTTGATGTATTCCCCCCCCCCATCTATCTGAATGTTCTCACTAAAGCAGAGGGAACGGTGTCTTGCGGCATTTTAATCAGATTTCTTATTTCTTCACATGAGAGTGCCTTCACATGAAGCAAACCAGCAAAACATCAGAAGAAAATGACATAAAGTAATGGCATTTTTTTTCCAGTTTATAGAAAACAATCAGAAAGATGAGCGGAAAGAAACATGAAAGGACTGAATGTAAAAGGTGCAAGTAAAATCTGTATCATCCACTCAAGCTGAGAACGCTCTTCTTGAATCAAGATAGGTTTTTGCAATGAAAAAATGACTGCCGTGTCCCGGGTATTTATTCCAATTCTAAAGAATGTCTGAATAGAAAGAGCATTGCCATATGATTTCAGCTGATATTCCTGTACAACAGATGGGATTGGCTTTCTATACTAAGTTTTTAAAATTTTAATTCTGATTCTTTTTCCATAATGACACATAGATCCACGGCCTCCTCGTATGCCAAAATAAGGCTACCCTCAGGGTGGAGGGGTAACATCTGGGCAGTCTCCAACCCAATGGCATGAATATTGATTTCTCCTTCTGGTGAACAAATTCACCCCACTTCCTCCTCTATTTCCCACTCCGACCTTTCACTACTTCTTACTACTTCCAGCTGAATCCTTTCCCTTTCTCCTATTGTCCACTCTCCTCTCCTATCAGATTCTTTCTTCTTTCCTATCCACCTGGCTTCACCTATCACCTTCCAGCTAGTATCTCCCCCACCACAGCTTTTTATTCTGGCATGTTCCTCCTTCCTTCTCAGTCTTGAAGAGAGGTCTTGGCCCAAAGCATCGACTGTTTACAGTTTTCCATGGATGCTACATGACCTGCTGAGATCCTCCAGCATTTTGTGTGAGTTGCTTTGGATTCACAGCATCTATAGACTTCCTGGTGTTTTTATTTATTTATTTTATTTAGAGATACGTGGTGGAATAGGCCTTTCCAGCCCTTTGAGCCACACCACCCAGCAACCCTCAACAACTCCTGATTTAACTCTAGCCTAATCATAGGACAATTTACAATGCCCAGTTAACCTATTAACTGGTACACCTTTGGACTGTGTGAGGAAACCAGAGCACCCAGGGAAAACCCATGCATTCCACAAGGAGGATACACAAACTCCTTACAGAGAACACTGGGACTGATCACTGAACTATGACGTACTGAGCTGTAATACTGTCGCTCTAACCGCTACGCTACCATGGCACTAAGTAAAAACCGCCAAAAACTAGAAGGCTGTCCGTAAGCAGCATAGTTCGCACCTGGTGCATTAATGCTGTTCAGCTTACAGTAAGTCTGGTATGAAGATGACAGGGAGAATACAATGGTACAAATCCTGGCTTTTGTCATTGCCAGGCTTTGCAGGGATTCATTTCCCACAACACCTCAGGGGAATTAACAAGGATACCGGCAGGATTTTTGGATGCTTTCTTTTGAAGGAAGGGGCCTTAACTCTGAAGGAAGTTACCAAGAGAAACTGAGTTTTGGGAAGGGAGGGTGAATGCATAGATACCTCTTGTCATCTTGACCCAGAAGAATTATGTTATAAGTGAAATACTACTTCCAAGCTTGGAATTTTCATAAATCCATCCTTCATTGGGATTTTCAGGGTGGTTCAAAGTGCGTTGTGTATGTGACCTCTGATAAAAATCTATTTCAAGGACTATTTGACAGTATACACAGCATATATAAATAGCAACAGGTAATTGGGGTTAAAATTATGGTTTTCAGAGGAAGTGACTTTATCAGTGAAGATAAAAAACAGGCTTGAATCTTTACACCCTCATTTCTAAGTAAGATTCTAAAGGCATCGTAGAACACTATACATTTATTATAAAGAGTGAGCTACTGACAAAGCAACATGAAAGTAATATTTGAAAATGCAAAACAATATTAGAATGTTACAACCCCAACCCTCCATGAGTGAGTTTGACACTAATATTGGATAGCTTCATTCAATAAATGAAAGCACAACACTCTCACAACCTAAGAGAAAAAGATAAAATATTTACAACATATTTTGTGAAGAAGTGCCTATTTTCATCTTGAAGAATTTCATTTAAAATTGATTGTTGTAACCCAAAGTACAAGTCTACACTCTTCATTCATTGAATGCATTTTTATTTCTCCCGGAAAACAGTCTTAATACCATATGTGATAGCTCAAGGGATTAGTTTTAGATTCGGTAAATTTAAAATGAAATTAAATCAATTGATGGAACAATGTTACATTTTTAAGCTGTTATGAAGATCATTAAAAAAAGTTGATCTTCTTTTGATCAGACATTCTTCAATTTACTTCAAGTACTAAAATTGGAGAAAGGTCATTGGAAAATTATGCTAATTTTTGCAGAACAAATTAAGCAGTACATACAGATTTTCAGCTACAAAACTTGATGTACATTCACATATACATGTGTGTGCAAATACAAGTTTAAATAAGATTACAGTCTGGAAATTAATGTTTGTAATATTAGAGAACAAATGTTTAATGAGTTTATATGATAGATGTCAAATGGCCCAACTCCTTGGTTAAAACAGCAGCTGGAAAAATGTCATACTACCATATCAAAATGTTTGTCTGTCTGTCATTTTCTCATGAAGTCAGTCCTAAGCTATTACATTTAAGGTGCTATACAAACTCTTAAATTTCTGTTTTATTCTGCATCCTTTCTTCTAGAAAAGATATGGCAATTATATAAAAATGAACAACCGTTTTAGAAGTACTAATGATCTCACTGCATACTTTCTAAGCAATGCAATTTTTTTTAATTAGCCATGATTTTGTTTAATATTCAGCTGTCCTCTCTGTTCTTTTCTTAACTTCTGATGAATATGTTCCAGGGGTCCCAGATGCAGTCTTCAACAAAAGAACACTGGAATCTTTACATATTCCTTTTTACTGGCTTATTTGTATGATACATCAGTAAAAAGAGAATTGTTAAAAGTGAGGTGGGACTTCAGAATCGAGAGGATTGCCAATTTGTAAAGGATGATCAAAAGATGTTTTTTAATAAGTATCTTCCATCAGTCTTTTTTTATTGGAGAGAAGGATTTCAGAGGGGAGGTGAATTCTGAAGTGATGAGGGCAAGATGAGCAAAATTTCTGATGGATCAAAGGAAAATTTAGATAAATTAATAAAGCTGAGGGAAGACAAGACATCAGCTTCTTAAGGGATTTGTCCACGAACACTGAGGGAGTGGAGGGAATAGATTACTGGGGCTCTCAAAATTTCAGAGCTGTATTGTCTGTATCAGGAACTGGAGAATGGCCATTCAGCATTCATTTTTTGAAAGGGAGACAGACCTAATCTGTTTAATTACAGACCAGCTGGACTAACAACCATGGAAGGGAGAATTTTAAAGTCTATAATTAAGGATGAAATTATTATGTAGCAAGAGAAAGAGAAAACTGTTAAAAGATCTGGACTGTATATACATGGGGAGTTCTTTGCGAAGATTATTAATTACTACCCCATCAAATTATAGTACTTGTAGCTAGTCCTTCCCTATCAGCATTGACCATTTCTGTATTTGGCCAATACAGCAAGTTCCTACAAGACCCTCTTACTAAAGCGTGCATAACATGTCACTGAGATAACAAGACCTCCCCAGCGTACTCATAATTGACTAAATGAGGAGAGTGGAGAGAAAAATAAAAACAATGTCAAAAAAATTAGTGGATATGGCTCAGTCCATCACAGGTAAAGCCTTCCTGCCCCATCTACACAGAGTGCTGTTGTGGGAAAGCAGCATCGACCATCAGAGACCCCACCACCACCCAGGTCATGATCGTTTCACACTACTGCCATTAGGAAGAAGGTACAGGAGCTTCAGGAATCACATCACGGGGTTCAGGAACAGTTATTACCTCTCAACCATCAGGCAGCTTCACTCAACTTCAGGTGCCCCATCTCTGAACTGTTCCAACAACCTATGGACTCACCTTCAAGGATTCATCATCTCATGTTCTCGATATTTATTGTTTCATCATTTATTATTATTTCTTTTGTACCGTTTGTTGCCTCTTGTACTTTGGTTACTTGTCCATCCTGTGGGGTGCATTCTTTCAGTGATTCTTCTGAGTTTCATGGATTTACTGAGTATGCCCGCTAGAAATCAAATCTCGTGGTTGTGTATGGTGACATATATGTACTTCGATAATGAATTTACTTTGAACTTTGAATTTAATTGCGAGATTAAACATAGGGCACTGCAGGGAAATCAGAAATTGAAGAGAATCCTGAAAATGCTCAGCATATGAGGAAAGAGGAAAACAGATTTCATCAGAACTGGCCAGATCTGACACTAACTGGAAATGCTGATGATCTGAAACTGTTGAGTTCAATGTTATGTCCTAAGGACTGGAATCAGAGCTATAAGAAATAGAAACGAATCAATTCATTTACAGTTCTTCCAATTTAATGCATTGCATTTGGTACTCACACTATGGTTTCCTCCACACAGGACAATCCAATTACAGGGTGGGGCTGGGGGGGCACTTGTCTGGAGATCTTCAAGTCTGCAAAGGTCTGACACTTTAAATCTCTAAGCAATCAAAGATTTGCCTGTCACCTTTTAACTTGGCAGATTATGGCTCTTTGGACTCAAAGTGGAATTCAGCAATTTCATATGATCGGCCTTTTCAGCTTATGTCAGAACTAAAACATCAACCAGCAATGCCAACTCATTTTTCTTTCTCTCTCCACAGATGCTGGTTGTCTGCTGGATATTTCAGTATTCCCTTTTGTTCTGAATTTCCAATCACTTCTGTATTCTCTATTTTATTGTTCCTGCATTGTTTTTTTTTCCATCTCCTCTGACATACATCTTCTTCTATTTATATTTCCCCTGGGCAAGACAGCTGCAATTAGCAAGTCTTCACCACCCTTAGCCAGTAATACCATCATTTGTGTCATTCAGTCTTTCCTGGGCTCCACTTCAGCACAAATATCATCAGCCTAAATGGCAACATTGTTTCTCTCTCTATAGATGCTGCCTGACTTGCTGAGTGTTTTCAGGATTTTCTGTTTTTGCACTAGAACTTGTACCTTTATATATAAATATTCAGAAGATCACAAGAAGTTGTACCAAAGTATTGAAAAGATGGAAGAATGACCTAAAAACTGATAGATAAAATTATACATTAGTAGGTAAGTATTTGGGTTAAAAATGCTTTGATTTCTATCCAAATCTACATAGATCCTTAAGTAAATATCCCCAATTGTTTCAAGCAATTGTCTTTAGCAGATCTGAACACACACAAGATCATACCAGGAAAACAGAAGCAGGAACACTTAACATGGTCGTAGATTCATTGAGGCAGGGAGTAACACAACATGAAAACAGGCCCTTTGAGCCTACTAGTCCATGCTAACCACAGCATCATCCCTGCTAGTCCCAGATTCCTGTGGTCGGCACATAACTCTCCAAGCTCCTCTGTTTCATGTACTGATAACAAGGTGACCAAAATTGTACACAACACTCCAAGTGTGGCCTCACCAATAACTGATAAAACTGCAACATAATGTCTGTACTCCTGAATTCAGTGCCTGACAGTCGAAGGCCAGTATGTGAAGCATCTTCTATGCCATCATGTCTACTTAATCCTTTGAGCCTGACCTGCCACTCAATATGATCATGGCTCATTTACCTCAGATCCCATTGTCCCAGATTTCCATCACCTTCTATCCTCTATTCTTTCTAAAAAAGTTATTTACCTCCATCTTAAATCCTTCTAATGAGAAGCCTCCACATCTCCATGTATAGGGAGTTTCAAATGTTCACTGGCTTCCCCAAGAAGAAATTTCTATGCAGCTCTGTTTTAAATGTCCAGCCTCTTGAAACTACATCACCTGGTTCAAGACTATCTACCTATACGAGAGTTCCATGTTCTATAAGACCATAAGATATAGGAGCAGAATTAGGCCATCCGGCTCATCAAGACTGCTTTGCCAGTTCATCATGACTGATCCGATTGTTCTCTCAGCCACAATCTCCTGCCTTCTCCCTGTATCCTTTCACGCCCTGAACAATCGGGAATCTAGCAATCTAGCCTTAAAATACATAAAGACTTGGTCTCCACAGCTGCCTGTGGCAATGAATTCCATGGATTCACCACTTTTGTCTTAAGAAATTCCTTCTCATCTCCATTCTAAAAGGATGCATCTTTATTCTGAGACCGTGTTCTTTGGTCTTAGACTCTCCCACCATAGAAACATCCTCTCCGCATCCACGTTATCAAGGCCTTTCACCATTCAATAGGTTTCAATGAGATCTCCTCTCAGTCTTCTGAATTCTACTGAATACAGGCCCAGAGCCATCAAACGCTCTTCATGTGACAAGCCGTTCAATCCTGGAATCATTTTCGTGAACCTACTTTGAACCCTCTTCAGTTTCAGCACATCCTTTCGAAGATAAGGGGCCCAAAACTGTTCACAATACTCTGTGTGTCCTCACCTGTGCTTTATAAGGTCTTAGCATTACCTTCCTTTTAGATTCTAGTCTTCTTGAAATGAATGCTAACAATGCATTTGCCATCTTCATCACAGACTTACCCTGCAGATTAACCTTTAGGGAATCCTGCACAAGGATTCTCAAGTTCCTTTGCACCTCAGTTCTCTCCATTTATAAAATAGTCAGCCCTTTCATTTCCCCTACCAAAGTGCATGACCATAAACTTCCCAACACTATATTTCATTTGCTGCTTCTTTGCCCATTCTCCTAATCTGTCCAACTCCTTCTGTAGCCTCTCTACTTCCTTAAAGCTACCTGCCCCTCCACCTATCTTTATATCATCTGCAAACTTTGCAACAAAGCCATCAATACTATCTTCCAAATCATTGACATATAACATAAAAAGAATTGGCCCCAACACAGAACCCCATGGAACACCACTAGTCCCTGGCAGCAATCAGAAAAGGCTTCCTTTATTCCCACTCTTTGGCTCCTGACTTACCCATGCTGGAATCGTTTCTGTAATACCATGGGCTTGTAGCTTGTTAAGCAGCCTCAAATGTGACACCTTGTCAGAGGCCTTTTCTGGAAATCCATGTACGCAACATCCACCAATTGTTCTTTGTCTATCCTGCTTGTTATTTTATCAAAAAATTCCAACAGATTTGTCAGGTAAGATTTTCCCTTGAAGAAACCATGTTGACTACAGACTATTTTATCATGTACTCTGAGACCTCATCCATAATAATCAACTCCAACATCTTCCCAACCACTGTCAGATGAACTAACCTACAGTTTCCTTTCTTCTGTCTCTCTTCCTTCTTAAAGAGTGGAATGACATTTGCATTTTTCCAGTATTTTAGAACCATTCCAGAATCTGGTGATTCTTGAAAGATCATTACTAATATACCTACGGTCTCTTCAGCCACCTCTTTCAAAACCCTGTGGTGTACACCATCTAGCATCGTTTTCTGAGATCCGATACCCACTCATGCCTCGCTTTCACACTTTATGTATCTGAAGAAGCTTTTGGTATCCCCTTTAATATTATTGGCTAGCTTACTTTTGTATTCAACACTCACAACATGCTGGAGGAACTCAGCAGGTCGGGCAGCATCCGTGGAAAAAGATCGGTCGACGTTTCGAGCCGGAACCCTTCGTTAAGGCACATCTCTTACTTTCGTATTCCATCTCTACCTTCTCAATGACTTTTTTAATTGCCTTCTGTTGGTTTTTAAAAGCTTCCCAATCCTCAAACCCCACTAAATTTTCCTCTATTATATGGCCACTCTTTGGATTTTATGTTGGCTTTGACTTCTCTTGTTAGCCACAGTTGTGTCACCTTTCCTTAAAAATACTTCTTCCTCCTTGGGATGTACAGTATATATCCTGTGCCTTCTGAATTTCTTCCAGAAATTCCAGCCATTGCTGTTCTGCTGTCATCTGTTGCAGTGTTCTTTTCCAACTAATCACGGCCAACTCCTCTCACGTGCTTCTGTAATATCTTTCAGTTGATTGTAATACTGATACATCTGACTTTACCTTCTCCTTCTCAAATTTCAGGGTTAATTTGATCATATTATACACAAAATACTGGAGGAACTCAGCAGGCTAGGCAGCATCTATAGAAAAAAGTAAAGTCTACATTTCGGCCAGAAATGTTAACTGTACTTTTCTCTATAGATGCTACCTGGCAGGCTGCGTTCCTCCAGCATTTTGTGTGCGTTGCTTGGATTTCCAGCGTTTGTAGATTTTCTCTTGTTTTTGATCATATCATGATCACTTTTCCCTAAGAGGTCTTTTAACTTAAGCTCTCTAATCAGTTCCAGTTCATTACACAACACCCCTAGTGGGCTCACCCACAAGCTGTTCTAAAAAGCCATCTCATAGGCACTCTAGAAATTCCCTGTCCTGCAATCCAGCACCAACCTGATTTTGTTACAATGGGGGTGTTGGAAGCAGACCCAAGTGCAGGACACAGACACGGACGTAATATTATCAGAAGTGTGTTTATTAACAGATGCCAGGAAGGCCGGAGAGCGAGGATTAGATGCTTACATGGACGTACAAACTGGAGGAACCTAGACTTGGACTTGGCCACAGAGCCTGGACTTGGGCTTGGACACCGAACCAGGACTTGGACTCAGACACAGAACCTGGACTTGGACTCTGACACGGAGCCTGAACTTGGACTCGGACTTGGATGTGGAGCTTGGACTTGGACTCGGATGTGGAGCGGGGACTCAAACTTGGACATGGAGCCGGGACTCGAACTTGGACACGGGACGACAAAATCAAACAAGGACAGACAATTCGTATCTTGGCTCGGAGCAGCGGCAAATGGTCTGCAATCCTTAGCCAGACACGAGATGACAAAACCAACAACGACAGACAATCCATATCTTGGCTCAGAGTTGCACCAAACGGCCAGCAATCCTCAGCTGGACAAGAGATGACAAAACCAACAACGACAGACAACTCGTATCTTGACTTCGATTAACACATGAGGCGGCAAACAGTCGGCAATCACTTAGCTGAACATGAAGAGACAGAATTCCCGAAGCAACCCCAGGCACCGAAGCAACTTAGGGTCCACTATTCTCGACGGCCCGGAAAGTACATTGCTGCCCTGGCTGAGGTGACGGTCCAGCCCCAAGTAGATGTAAGCTGGAGTTTTTATGCTGCTGGTTTGGATGAGGATCAGGTGCCCTAATCGAGGAGCCCGGTAGAACACGGGGTAAAGGAAATTGACTGAAACGAGGAGTCAATGGACCAGACCGTGTCAGATTTTCCCTGTCTACCTGCATATTTAAATCCCCCATGACTATTATATTATTGCCCTTTTGGCATGCATTTTCTCTCTTCCATTGTAATTTGTAATCTGTATCTTTACTACTGTTTGGGGCCCTGTATACAACTCCCATTAGGATCTCCTTCGCCTTGAAGCTCCTTAGCTCTATCCAACAATGATTCAACACCTCTTTCTAATGATTTGGTTTCATTTTTTACCAACAGAGCAACGCTGCCCCCTCTGCCTTCCTGCCTATCCTTTCAAGACAATGTGCATCCTTGGGTATTAAGCTGCCAGCTATAAGCTTCTTTCAGTCATGATTCCATGATACCTACAACATCATAACTGCCAATCTGCAACTGTGCTGCAAGTTCATCTACCTTACTCCGTATACTGTCTGCATTCAAATATAACACCTTCAGTCCTGTGTTCACCCTTTTCAATTTTGTCTGCCTTTTTTGTTGCAACTCATCCTGTCGACTGCAATTTTCCCCTATCAACAGCCTCTCCTTACTATACATTGCTTCTATTTGTAAACCAGGTACCTCATCTTCAGCACTATTATCCATCTTTCCTATGATACTTCTTGCATTGAAATATATGTGGCTCAGGACACTAGTCACGCCATGCTCAACCTTTCGATTCCTAACTTTGTTTGAGGTCTTACCAACATCTGCCTCCACAACCTCTCCATTAACTGTTCTTGCACTCTGGATCCCATCCCCCCCGCAACAATTCTAGTTTAAACCCCTCCACGCAGCATTAACAAACCTTCCCGCTCAGATATTAGTCTCCGCCAGGTTCAGTTGGAAGTTGTCCCTTCTGTACAGGTCCCACCTTCTCTGAAAAAGAGCCCAATGATTGAAAAACCTTATGCCCTCCCTCCTACACCAACTCCTTAGCCATGGATTAAACTGCATAATCTTCCTAGTCTGGCCTCACTAGCACGTAGCACGAGTAGCAATCCTGAGATCAAAAACCTAGAGGTCCTGCCTTTAACTTAGCATCTAACTCCCTGAACTCCCTATGTAGAACCTCGTCACTCGTCCTCCCCACGTCACTGGTGCCTACATGGACCACAACTTCTGGCTGCTCACCTTCCCACTTAAGAATGCTGAGGACTCAATTCAAGATATCTCAGGCCCTGGCACCCAGCAGGCAGCACACCATCTGAGGACCTTGTTCTCACCCACAGCACCTCCTAATCATTCTCCTAATGATCCCCTATCATCATAGCGTGCCTCTTCTTCCCCCTTCCCTTCTGAGTCACAGAGGCAGACTCAGTGCCAGAGACATGATCACTCTGATTTTTTTATGTTGGGTCATTCTCCACCAGCCCCCCAACAGTATCCACAGTGATATACCTGTTGTTGAGGGGGGTGGTCACAGGAGTTCTCTGCACTGGCTCCTTAACCCCTTTCCCCTTCCTGACTGTCACTCAGTTTCCTGTGTCCTGCACCTTGGGAGTAACTACCTCTCTGTAGGTCTTATCTATCACCCATCAGCCTCCTGAATGATCCAGAGTTTATCCAGTTCCAGCTCCAAATCCTTAACATGGATTGTTAGAAGCTGCAGCTGGAAGCACTTCTTGTGGCTGTAGTCATTATCATTAGGGACTCTGGAGGTCTCCCTGCCTTCCACAGCCTACATGAAGAGCATTCAACTATCCTGCTTGGCACATCTACCATCCCAGCTGAGCAGATGTAAAGAGGGGAAGGAAAATAAAACTTAACTTAGAGCATTTCTTTTCTTTGCCTTCTCTGACTGAATCCCCTCTTTGTGGAAGCCTCGAAGAGCTAAAACCTCAAGAATAACTCTGACTTTGACTCTGTCCCCTCAGACACCAGCAGCTGCAATGATGGGCGCTGTGCTTGCCCTGGACTTCCTTTAATTTGCTCTTGTTAAGCAATCCTGAGTGCCATTTGGCTGCAGGTCAAAGCTCTTCTTCACTGCAGCGACCCCGCTGCTGCCTTTTGTACTCTTGCAATGGACCTGATTGAAGTCCCCTCCTCTCAAAACCTCCAATATCTGGATTGGTCACTGGTCAAAGCTCCTTTACCCTTATATTCCCTTAGGAGGATTGGGTTTCTACTTATTTTCTCTGTAAATTATTCTCCCACCCCACAAACCAATTAGCTCCCTTATCATACTAGGACAATTTACAGTGCCAAATTAACTTGCCAACTGCACATTTTTTGGGGGAAAACTGGGGAGAAGCCGGTCCGAGGAGGAGAAAGCAAGTTCACACAGAGAACACTGGTTATCAGGATCAAACCCGGGTTTCTCAAACAGTGAGGCTGCAGCTTTATTAGCTGCACTGTTGTAGCATTTCAAACTGTTTCAGATGAAGAATGGCCTGCAATGATGGCTTTATTTCTTAGGTGCCATAGTTTCTATTTATTTCCTGAAGGTTTCCAGGATGCTTACAGCATTCTTGGTATTGAGGAGGCTGAGCCACATTGGAACTTGCAAAGTTGTAACTCCAAGGTTATGCGTGATAACATATATTCATTACTCTTCATGTGCATTGTGGAATTGGATCACTTCCCATGATAGAAGAGTGAATGGCACAGATCCTTACCTCTTCAATTTACTCATTCCTTTCTGTGACAGATGAGCTTTTGCTGCTATATCTCCTTTTGATGATAGCTGCTCAGAAACAGCCTAAGGGAGCCACAAGGTTGAGCTGTGCATAAAGGGAGGAAATGTTAACCCTGAAGCAACAAATAAAATTTAATAATGATTCAGGATCAGAAGGAAGACTATGCCCAGCATCTACAACAACTAGTTGTTCTACTAAAAAAAACAAACAGGCCATTCAAAGTGGACTTCCCCTGACCTGAGCTATACCTTTGTGGTTTGGGAACAATGGAAAGTCTACCCAAGTTGTAAATCAAACGCTTTAACCAATATAATGGTGCAAATCATAAACACAGGAGATTCTGCAGAGGTATCGAACTCCAGAGTAACAGACACAAAATGCTGGAGGTCAGGCAGCATCTATGGAGAGGAATAAACCGTCAAAATTTCAGGCCGAAACCTTTCATCAGGACTTTCCTGAATCAGAATCAGAATCATTTTATTGCCAGTATGTGAAACATACCAGAATTGATTACGGTTCAGTGCCAAGCACAAAACTCAGGACAATATCATAACAGACAACACAATAGCAACCGACAATTTACAAGACAATAGTGCAAACAACTGTGAGAAATCAACAATAAACAGAAGGGTCACATGAGCAAACATCAATAATCAAACTTAAGTAAATGTGAACGTATGAACAGACTCAATAATTATCAACATAACAAGGAGAGCAAGAAAGACCTTTTAATAGAAGTTGTACAGGGACAGTTAGGGTATTACACATGAGTGAGTTTTGTTGAGAAGCTGTATAGCTACAGGAAAGAAGCTTTGGAAATGACGTGTAGTCCTGGTGGTGATGGACATAGTGTGTCCCTGATGACAAGCTGGTGAATGGTTATCTGCTAGGGTGGGCAGAGTCAGCAGCAATTTTTTTTCAGCTCTTTTCTTTACTCTGGTGATGAACAGGTCTTTCACCTGTTCATCACCAGACAGCCAATGATCTTCTCTGCTGACTGGACCACTTACTGCAACCTGGACTTGGAGGTGGATGCGGCGGCTCGAAACCAAGCAGTGAGAGAGGTGGTCACAACACTCTCAGTGACAGCTAATTAAAAATGCATCGCGATACATCCTGAGATGTTAAGTTTCCTAAGCTGGCACAGGAAGAAGTTGTGCTTATCCCACTCCAGTGTAGGCATTGATCATGTGGACAATCAGAGGGTTTTTCCCAGGGCTGAAATGGCTAGCACGAGAGGGCACAGTTTTAAGGTGATTGGAAGTGGGTACAGAGGAGATGTCAGGCGTAAATTTTTTACGCAGAGTGATGAGAGTGTGGAATGGGCTGCCAGCGACGGTGGAGGAGGCAGAAACAATAGGGTCTTTTAAGAGACTCCTGGATAGGTACATGGGGCTTAGAAAAATAGAGGGCTATACATAACCCTAGGTAATTTCTAAGATAAGGACATGTTTGACACAGCTTTGTGGGCCGAAGGGCCTGTATTGTGCTGTAGGTTTTCTATGTTTCTATGTATGTATTGGTAATGGTAGTTCCCAAGAATGTGAATGACTCGATCACAGGCACAACCTGACCACTGCCTTGATGGTGTTAAGTTCCAAATTGTTATGAGCACACCAGCCTGTAAGATGATCTCGGTCTTTTTAAGAGTAGGTCTCATCTTTATAAGAGATGAGATCAACTCCAATTGTGTCATCTGCAAACTTTACGATTTTGATGGATTTTTTGCGGAGGTATAGTCATATGTATAAAGTGTGAACAGTAAGGGTGAAAGAACACAGCCCTGGGGAAAGCCTGTGTTTATTCCTCTCTAAAGATGCTGCTTGACCTGCTGAGTTCCTCCAGCATTTTGTGTGTGTTACTGAAAATCGAGGTGCATTGGGTTCCCATGGAGTCTTCCACTGCAGGCGAAAATGTACCTGGAAATTCAAGCAGCTATAAAGAGAAAAATAGATCCCTGAGTCTAGACCCATTTCTCTTTCTACTTCTCCTGGCAGCCATCTCAAGACCGCGTCTAAATAATGTCCAACATCAGGAGTGTCTTTCCTCTCTCTGGAAAGAATCCAGCATCTCCCTTTTTTTCATTTCTGACCTACTTTGTCCACTTTGTATTTGGGCACTTAACAGAAATGGGGACAGTCAAAACAATTTCCAAGTTCACAGTAAATTTCTTATCAAAGTAAATTTATGTCAACATATACAACCCTGATATTCATTGTCTTGAGGGCATACTCAGTAAATCCATAGAATAATAACCAATAACAGAATCAATGAAAGACCAAACCAACTTATGTGTTCAACTAATGTACAAAAGGCAACAACTTGTGTAAATACAGAAAGAAAGAAAGAAAGAAAGAAAAAATATATATATATATATCGGGAACATGAGATGAGGAGTCATTGAAAGCGAGTCCGTAGGTTGTGGGAACTATTCCGTGATGGGGCCAGTGAAGTTATCCCTTCTGGATGAGGAGCCTGATATTTGACGGGCCATAACTGTTCCTGAACTTGGTGGTGTGAATCCTGAGACTCCTGTATCTTCCTTCTGATTTGACATAAAAGCTGAGACAAAAGAGAAATGCCCAAGAAAGATTAAAGCTGCTTAATCTTTCAGGTTGCTAGGGAGTGGATGCAACCTGAAAGATAAAAATCTGTGTTGTTTTGACTTCAGACCTACAGTGAGCAGCAAAATAACCTTATAAAGTCCTCTTCACAAGTGTTCCTTTCAGAATATTGCAAAGTCCATCCATGGTGTAAAACAGATACATTTGCTAGTATTGTGCACTGGTAGTAATATTTAAATATGTTGACACCAGCTGATATTTTGCAGCACATATTGACATAGAAGATTTCTATGACTTCTAAGCACCCAGTCACCACCCAGTGCACATTATTTATGACAGCACCAGTAGCATTATGCTGTTGTATATTTAACAATATGTTGTATATACACTTTCTGACAACTTGTACATCTAGGGAATATAACTTAATTATGTGAATATTATTGTTTTAATTATTTTATGTGTTGCATTGTGTGGGCACGTGGCCAAGTGGTTAAGGCATTGGACTAGCGACCTGCAGGTTGTGAGTTCGAGCCCCAGCCGAGGGAACGTGTTGTGTCCTTGAGCAAGGCACTTAATCACACATTGCTCTGTGACGACACTGGTGCCAAGCTGTATGGGTCCTAACGCCCTTCCCTTGGACAACATTGGTGTTGTGGAGAGGGGAGACTTGCAGCATGGGCAACTGCTGGTCTTCCATACAACGTTGCCCAGGCCTGCGCCCTGGAGAGTGAAGACTTTCCAGGCGCAGATCCACGGTCTCGCAAGACTAACGGATGCCTTAAATTAAATGTATATGATATACACTCAGTGGCCTTATTAACGCATCTTCGTAGCCATATGTATAGCTATAGTGCCTGAGACCCTTGCACAGTACTGTGTATTATGTCCTTCCAGTTACCAAGTAACACTTAATACTGCTGAGCAAATACAAAGGTAAGTACTCATTTCTGTTTCCCAACCACTTTCCTATTTTAATCAATATACAGTGCTGTGCAAACGTCTTATGTACCCCTTCTATATACAAATACATGTGCCTAAGACTGAAAGTACCTCCTGTACCAAATAAAATAGCCAGAGAGTGTATCTTCATAGTCCAAAGTTCAAATCTCAAAGTACATTCACTATCAAAGTACATATATGTCACCATATACAACCCTGTGCTTCATATTCTTGCAGGCATTCACAGTAAATACAAGAAACACAGTAGAATGAATGAAAGACCATACCTAAACCTGATGGACAAACAACCAATGTGCAAAAGGCAAACTGCGCAAGTAGAAAAAGAAAAAAAAAAATTAAAATGATAAATATCGAGAATCTGAGATGAAGAATCCTTGAAAGTGTCCATAGGTTATGGGAACAGTTCAGTGATGGGGCGAGTGTGGTAAACCATATATATATGTAGGTTGTAACTGGGTTACCCGTCGGGACATGCCTGGACACGCCCCTCTGCTGACTGCTCCTGTGGCTCCTCCCACAGACCCCTGAATAAAGGCGATTGCGTCACTGCTCCTCCCTCAGTCCAGGACAAATACTCAGCATGGACGTTGGTTCATTTACTGTTAATAAAAGCCTTTCAGTATTTACTCTACTTCAAGTCTTTTGGAGTAATTGATAGTGCATCAGTGAGTGACGAGTCTGATTCAAGAGTCTGATGGTTGAGAGGTAGTAACTGTTCCTGAACTTAGTGGTGTGGGTCCTGAAGCTTCTGTACCTTCTTTCTGATCACAGCAGCAATAAGAGAGCATGGCCTGGATGGTGGGGGTCCTTGATGATGGATGCTGCTTTCCTGAGACAGTGCTCCATGTAGATGTGTTCAATGGTGGGAGGGTTCTACCCATGTTGGACTGGACCACATCCATTACTTTTTATAAGATTTTCCATTCAAGGGCATTGGTGTTGCCATGCCAGGCCATGATGCAGCCTGTCAATACACTCTTCACCACACATCTATGGAGGTTCATCAAAGATTTTGATTACATGCCAAATCTTCACAGATTGCTAAGGAAGTAGAGGTGCTCCCATGCTCTTCATAATGGCATTTACATGCTGGGCCCAGCACAAATCCTCTGAAATGATAACACCGAGGAACTTAAAGTTGCTGACCATCTCCATCTCCGATCCCCCCAGTAAGGACTGGCTCATGGACCTCCTGTTTCCTCTTCCTGAAGTCAATAATCCGCTTTTTGCTCTTGTTGACATTGAGTGAGAGGTTGTTGTGGCATCACTCAGCCAGATGTTCAATCTCCTTCCTTTATGCTGATTCGTCACAACCATTGATTTGGGCTATGGCAGTGGTGTCTTCAGCAGACTTAAATATGGCATTGGATCTGAGCTTAACCTCGCAGTCATAGGTATAAAGTGAGTAGAACAGGGGGCTAAGCATGTGAGGTGGCTTTCCAGAGATGGTACTTGGACCTTTTGTGGTGCACCTGTGCTGATAGTGATTGCGCAGGATATGTTGTCGTCAATTTGAACTGACTGGGACCTGGAAGTGAGGAAAGCAAGAATTCAGTTTCATAAGGAGGTATTGAGGCCCAAATCTTGAAACTTATTGATTGAGGGGATGATGGTTAATAACGAGCATCTTGATGTATGCATCTTCACTGTTCAGATGCTCCAGGGTTGAGTGAAGAGCCAACGAAATGGCATCTGCTGCGGACTTGTTGTGTCAGTAGGCAATTTGGAGTGGATCCAAGTTTTTTTCTCAGGTAGGAATTAATGGGTTTCATCACCAACCGCTCAAAGCATTTCATCACAGTGGATGAAAATGCTACTGGATGATAGTCATTGGGGCAGGTTACTATGTTCTTCTTAGGCACCGGTATAACTGAAGTCTGCTTGAAGCAGATGGGTATCTTAGATTGTCAAAGCAAGATGTTAAAAATATCGGTGAACACACCAGCCACTTGATCAGAACAGCTCTTTAGTACTCAGCTAGGTATCCTGTCTGGGCCAGATGCTTTCTGTGAGTTTATCCTCCTAAAGGATCTCTCATGTCAGGCTCAGAGACTGAAATCACCGGGTCATCGGGGGCTGTGGGAGTTTGTGAGGGCCTCCATGTTTTGAACGTCAGAACGAGCATAAAAGGCAATGAGCTTATCTGGGAGTGAAACCTTGTTCTCACCTGTGATGTTTGAGTTTACTTTGTAGGAGGTGATAGCATTCAAGCTCTGCCACAATTTTTGAACATTTTTGAGTGATTCAAGTTTGGTCTGGAATTGCCATTTCTTACATGGGATGGCTTTCTGGAGATCATGCCTGGACATCGTGGATTTCCGTTGTTCACCATACCTGAATGCTACTGATCTGGCCACCAGCAGATTGTGGATCTCATGGTTCATGCATGGCCTCTGGCTGTGGAATACTCTGAATGATTCTGCGGACATACATTTGTCTATAAATGTTTTTGGAAGACTCTTTTGTGTTACTGTAGCCACTTCAAAGGCTCAACATATTATACATTCAGAGATGCTCTTTTGCACATCACTGTTGTAACACGTAGTAATTTGAGTACTACCGCCTTACTGCCAGCTTGAACCATTCTCCTCTGGCCTCTCCCATTAACATGGCATCTTTACCCACAGAACTACTGCTCAGAGGATGTTTATTTGTTTTTGTACCATCCTCTGTAAGCTCTAGAGATTGTTGTGCCTGAAAATACCAGGACATTAGCAGTTTCTGAGATACAGTACTCAAACTCCACCTCCTTTGGCACCAACAATCAATCTACATTCAAAGTCACTTAGATCACATTTCTTCTCCATTCTAATGTTTGATCTGAAAAATAATTAAAACTCTTAACCAGGAGATCAGTAGTTTCTGAGATACTCAAACAACTCTGCCTGGCACCAACAACCATTCCATGGTCAAAGTCAATGTGATCCATTTCTGATGTTTTGTTTGAACAGCAGCTGAACTCTTGACGATGTCTCAATGCTTTTATGCATTGAGTTGCTGCCACATGATTGGTTTGTATTCATGAGCAGGTGTGCAGGTGTACTTAATAAAGTGGCCACTGAGTGTGTGTACTGTGATTTGGACACTGATCCCAGAGGAACGTTGTTTCATTTAGCTGTATACATGTGTACAGCTGAGTGACAATAAACTTGAACTTAACCTTGAGAAGGGGAAAGCACTGGGTGAGTTGAAACCAGAGTGTACTCACCATTCTTTACAGTATGTTCTCGTTGGTTCAAAGTTGAACTTTCAGTGCAAGCGAAACATAGTTTGTCAGGCTTGCTGAGATGTCTGCAAGATCTGAGCCTCCCTGGTTTGAGAATATCATCCCACAGTTATTGTTTTTTTCTCAAACTCTACAAAGAAGTGAAATTGCCACAGTTGTGACTCTGAACAAGATCTCCTGGTGGTCAAACTACACACACAATGCTTGAATACATTTCTTTGGATGCAAAAAAATAATCAATGCCCTCCACGCAATGGTTTTCTTTGTCTTTAGGAATGTAAGCAGATCTAGAATTGAGTGCCACCAAGATGATATATTCAGGGATGTTTATTAGACTCAGTGGCTGAAATTCAGTAAACACCTAAACCAAAATAAATTATGAGAAGGAAACACTGGAAGCCGGGTGAGGCATTGCAAACTTTGGAGAACCTTTTCACTATGTTATCATTTCATCACTTGGAGGAAATTCAGGTTTCTGCTCAGGAGAAACATCTTACTATTTATTGACAATAAAAGATATAAAGTTTTCACAGCAATGGGATTCAAAATTAATCCTGCAGGAATGGACATTTTAATGAAGAATTCTACAGAAAGGAATTAAAGTATTCTTTCTATTATCTAAAATGTAAATTGAAAATCATTGACAACGAGGGTGAAGGGAGTAGATTTGACAATGAATTTCAGAAGTGAATTTTAAAACAAAGTTATGGGATTCCAGGTCACAAAAAATGAAGTGTGTGAAATTGCTTAGTTCTTTCAAAGAACCAGTATAGGCTCAATGGACTAAATGGTTTCCACCTATACTGTAATTATTCAAAGGCTTCACTGGTGAGGCCATGTGTGTGCTTTAAATTACATTAAGTTTTTAATTAACATCAATATTTGGCTGCACTCGAAGTTCAGTGAAGTGGACAACTCTACTCCGCTTTGTGTTCAAACACCAGCGATGAGGGCAACAGAGTTCCACTCTGTGCTTGAAGTCCTATCATTGACATGAGGGTGAAGGACATTTGTTGATGTTGGGCTGCCAGAAATCAGTCCTGGGATCGGATGTCCATGTGAGCAGGAAGCACAAGGGCAGATCAAGTCACCGCGCCTTGAGATTGAGTCTGGAGTTTAGGATTCCATCATCTGCTAGTTCAGGGGTTGGGATCAAGGATCGAAGCCTGGAGATAGATTAGAAGTACAAAAGCTGAAGCCTGGAGTCTAGAGACCAAAGGCCTAGTGGCCTGTCCTGGAGTTGGAGGACTATCCGTGTGTGTGGGTTGGTAGTGGTGACGGGGGGAGGAACCTGGGATTGTTGCTTTGTACTTTGAAGTGATCTGTTCTGTCCTGTTGTGGACATGCTATGTTGACGCTGGAATGTGTGGTGATACTTGAGGGTGACCCTAGGTGTGTTGGTTGTTAACGCAAATGACACATTTCATGGCATATTTCAATCAATAAATCTGAATCTGAAATCTTAATCTGAGGCAGTACAATATAAGGATGAATTTATCTGGTGCCGTCATTTCATAATAGACTTTAATTACTGCTTATTGTTAAAAAGCAAACTTTCTGTCTCCAAGTAAAGATTTTTTTAGTGAGCCTTTTAATTCATGGCTTTTGGGTTAAAAAATAGGGGCAAATAGTACAATTACTATGATTATTATAAACATAACATTAAGTTTTGTTTGTCTTTTGTGGTCTCTTTGTGGTTAGCAATGAACATAAAATATCAAAGGATATTGTAGAGAGTTATTCTATAATACAGTAATGACTGCATATTTGAGTCATGTACATTAGACAACCAAGTTTACAAAGGAACATATAAAATCCTAATTCAATCCCCACTGTTCATTTCAACAGTAACATGAAGACAATAGAAACAAAGCGAGGTTATTGTATGGCAACCTTCTAAAATGGCAAGAGTTCATACTTATCCATCATTAATGTTTTTGTTCATTTCCTCTATTTAATCTTTTAAAGACATGGCAGTATCTCAGATTGTATTGTATTCTCACTGCATGTTACTACACTGTTATGTGGTGACATTATTATACAAGAGGATATAAAACAAAATCCTCCAAGCCAATTTAAAGATTGGAGATAGAGACTCAAATTCAGTTTTTATATTTTTCTTAGACTGCATGACATGGCTGTAATCAAACAAACACAGGAAAGATAAGAAGTATAATTTCAATAGCTCAAATCTGGGGACCGCTTTTCCCTTCTCTAGGATATGAAAAGACATGATTTATCACCAGGGAATTATTTTAGAGCATCAGGATTTAAAGCAACAGAGGTTAATCTCGAAGGCAAAGAACTAAATGGTGAGATTATCTCGAATTAAAAAGGAAACATAACAAACCAAATTGTGCTAAGGATGTACCAACAATTATAGCCCACCTTTTGGTAGTTTCGTCTTCTAAACCCAAATCTCACAAAATGAGATGCCTTCAGAAAGAAAGCTCAAGTGCTTCTGAGCCAAAGTCTCTCAGTTTTCAAGTAATTTTCTGAGGGAAAGCCCTTTGATCTCAACAACTACTGACAAAGAATTGTTTGTTAGAAATTTTTCAGTTGTAATGCAATGTGAAAACATCAGCATTTCAATTGACTATGCAAACCTTGGTCTGCTGCTCAAAAATGTTTTTTTTCTTATTACATTGAATATATTCAAGAAATACCTGAAATAAAATTTTGATATTATTTCCTCCTAACAGTGTTATTCCTTTTGTAAAGTTCTGCCTATTTTCTGTCAGCAAATTTATCCAGTGAAGAGAGGGAGCAAAAAGACCAGAGGAAGGAAATTCCAATGTAGTATTTATCAAGTGATCTTCTTTATCTGGACTGTTAATAATATCAGAAACTGCTTATGACATTTCAGGGGCCTTGAGTTACGATAAGGGAAATGTTTTCTTTCCTAACACATCATAGGCAGAGAACTGAATTGGCAAATTTGTTTGCCAAATGGCCTGAAGCAGATGAGGATAACTTGGAGCCAAGTTACACTGGTGTAGACTGGTTTAATCATTTGAACTACTTTTAAAACCAGAATTAAAATATGTGTTTTGTTTTTGATCACCGGTGGAACGATATTTTCTGTCTCTTACCCGGCTTGTGGAATTTAATTTACAAGATTTTCAGCTAGTCTATTTGCATCTATATTTATTCTGCAATCAAATTGCCTTAATATAAACAGGATAAAAAGGAATAATAATTAATGAGTGACTTTCTAGAACACCTTCCCCGTGCTTGCACAGAAATGATGAAGTGGTGGAAGTGTTAGCAGTTAGAATTGTACCACCATTGTAACTCACAGCTAAATGACAATATTAGGGGGCTTAATCCCCTCCCCCACATCCCCTGCTCTGTTTTTCAAGATCTGTCTTATTTCCATTACATGCTTTCTATCCTGTTAAAATGCTGCTGAGGTTGTCCTTTGGGCAGGGGTTGTATAGCTCTGCCTTCAGGTAGAATTGACTGGCGTTTGCCTAATGTTCTCAGCCATTGCTGCGCTCCAATGAATATTTCTTCTTTGACATTCTAGGAAAAGGCTGTTTCACCCCACAACATTCATCATACGCACATAAATGTGACCAGAAAAAGGATTGGGATCTTCTCAGCCCTAAAGTAGCAGACAAAGGTGAGATGGACAAAGCAGGTTTAACAGATTTAATCATGGAGAACCATGCAACTGAAAAGAGACACCTCAAAAAACATAGATATTTAAACGGACTGTAACCTAATATTAAGACTGATTGAAACAGTTTTAAAGTAGATTTATGTATACTTCTGATCCTATATTTTTAAGCATTTGTTTGCTGTTCATGATTAGATTGGATGACATCAAATGAAGAAGATAACATCCTAGTTTAAAGATCATTTTTTTTTCATCTTTCATCTTTAAGAAAGATGTCTATTCTATCATTTATTTGCCACATACAACATATTTTTCCTATCGTTATACTTAAAGATGTTTATACATACCTCTATTTAATTGCTGCTAAAATATTCCCAATGTTGTAGAATAGATAATGTTTTAAAAGAATGATTTTAAATCTAATTCTCAATTCGAAAGTTTATAAACTTCCAAGCAAATACATTTCACAACTATGACAAGGTTATTTTCTAAGACAATAATTGTTTGAAAATTTCACAAAGTGAGCCAACAATTTTAGTTATGCATTAAGTAACATGTTCAAATATTGTAACGATATTTTCTGCATATTATTTAATATACCTCTTTGATTCTGTTGAAAAAAAAGTAGAGGCCAAATCTTCTGTAGGTTGATTTTGCATTGCAATTCCACAGGCTGAACTAATGGTCCAGTTTAATATTTGTAAAGTGAAATAAAATTGGCAATACGTCTAAATTCACAGTTATCCCTTTACACCAAATGGAGATATAGCTTCCTTTCCTTTATACAATATCATTCTTTATCAATTTTTAAGTCCCTATAGATTATTTTGAGGTTATGGAAACATTTCCTGAATGGGATTATATTTATGGATTTATATAATGTAAAGAATTACAAAATACCTTTTAAACACAATCTGCAGTAAACTACTTCAGCCACTTCTATTATGTTAATAATTTCTGGTAACTACTTGAATAGTTCTGAGAAATAATTATGTCAATGATGCATCGATGAGCGTAGTAAGAGAACTTTGTTGATAATAAAGACAATTAAACCCTTCAGTTAAACACACAGTTTATATAACCTGCCAAACATTTATGATGGAGGGTCAGCTGGTATTGACATTTATATTTGTTCAGCTCCTGAAAAATTGACTTTTCCTTGCAGATACAAAAGAGCACCAAATGGTCAGTTTTACTTGCAAAACAAGAGTCCGCAATTCCAGCACGCAAATGAATTTTACATATAGGCTTTGAACACCAAGTCAGCTCTTTGCATTAGCAACTTATTTATTTTTTACTTGTCATTTTGAGAGAGCTGCCAAAGATCTCAAAGGGTTAAAAAGTAAATTAATTTTTGTTACAATGATGTGATCAAATTCACACTGCAATAAAGATGACCCCATTTTTTATCTAAACGTAAGACAGGAGAATTGTATAAACCAAAGAAATGTCATGAATAATTCTTTGTGATTTCTTTTATATTGGCATTCAGTGTTTTACAGTGAACGCAGAAGTAGCAGGAGAGGATGAAGTGCAGGACATCTCATGCCTACTTCTTCATTTTTCACTAAGTGATTCTGTTTCTTTGAGTGACAAAGTGCACAATCTGAATATTTTTATGCAAAAATATGACTCCTAACTAAACAGGAGTAAGGAAAATAGCCACCGATTACCTGTACAACTCTGAAGCAAATTTATCTTATATGTTGCTAATTACTGAATAAAATCCTAAGGCTGTTTGAAAAAATAGTTGGTAACCAGTTAAGATGCAAACACGTGACACACAGCTTTAGTTAAATTGGATCTACTGCACAGGTTTTTCTTTTTAAAAACTGAGCGCAAAATTTTGCAGCATCAAATGACTTTATTAATTACAGAGATTTAGGTCTGAATGAAAGAAAGATACAGTCAAGTCCTATTATTTTTGCATCTTTCTTCTGCACTCTCTTCCTTATCTGTAACTACTGTATAGAAAGTAGATCTCTAATATTTTTCAATTACTAATTACTAATGCAATTCAATAAATTAGAGTGTTCCAGTAATTCAAAATGATTTATACCCTATTTCTACAAATGTTTAAATGAGATTTGAAATTCCAATGCCATTTCACAAATTAGGTGATTAAAAGAGAGAGAAATATGGTGTAATATTGATCTCAATGCTATTTTATTTTGCAATAACCATTACACTATATTGTAAAATTCACATGCCTGGTGCTGTGAGTGTGATTTATATTATTTTTTCTATTTGCCTTAACAATAAGTGTTTTGTACATGTATTGATTTAACTTTTACAAATTAGGCTTTTTCAAAGACTCATTTCCTCTTTTCAAGTAAACCAATATTTACATTTAAAAAAATAAAACACGCAGCTTTCTGAAATGCTGCTGGTTTATCAATTCTTTTTTCTTCTAATTTCATATCTGCACTTAGTCTAAGACTCAAAAGTATACTCTGCCAATTCATTTACATCAAAAGGAAATGAAAGATCTTATTTGCAACACAGCCACGTTTCCCCCTGATCAAAATGTTTCCTTTAATTGGTGTATAAGAATATGTAAACGCAATATCTGGTTGGCTGTATGCATGTATATCAGATTTAATTCAAGGTGAAGGATGGCCCAGCAATTTCATCCCTTTAAAACTCTATCTGGTCACAGCCAGAGAAATGTGATTAAAATAGCTCACACTTATAAAAGTAACTTAATCAGTTCACTGTTGCCATTTTTCTTCTGTCACAATCCCTTACTTAGCTAACCTATATTACATATCCTTGATTCAATTCTTCATCACTCTGCCTTTTCCCCCCTCTGAGTGCCTTCATAGAATAAATCAGTCATTGTATAATTCAGTCATAGGATGCAGCACAAGCCTGTCTGCAGTAGTATATGGAGAGTGCAATAGTTCTCATAAAGTGCTAGGTTGCCATAGGTCAGTCTGCACTTGCCAATCATTCCCACAGTATCCAAAGTAACCACTTTCCACCGCTACCCTCTCCACGATACAGGCAGTTCCACAAGAATTTGTTTAATAAAGGAGAAGTAATGAAAAAATAAAAGAACAGATTGGTGAAGGTTGAGCTCCACTATACAATGCTTTGGGAGCTAATGTAGTGTTGTGAAATAAAAACACACTCTGAAAAATCAGGCTTCAGCTGCTTTCTGGAAGCAGAATGCTTAATGACCCATAATTGCCATTTTGCAAAAGGCTAGTCACCATTCCACATTCATGGTATGTACAGTATGCAAATATCTCAATAGACTGGCACAGTCCTCCATTATAGTTCACAATGATCACCAAATTAGCTTTTGGCTGCCGTTGTAATTGGGAGGTGTTGTCTTGCAACAGGGACCTCACAAAATTTGGGGAATAATGTGCGGGGAAGATTCTTACAAAGAAATGCATTTTACACTGAGGGATCAGTAGCACAAGAAACAACAAACGATTCACAGCTACTTCATCACTATAAACAAATAAGCTTTTCTTTGAAAAGCTCTCCAAGGAAACAGAGGCACTTTTTGAAAGAGGGCTGACCACTTGCCACCGTTTTCTGTCTATACAGCCACACAGACTCTCCTTCGGATGATCCTGGCTTCAGGCTCTTACTGTGTGGCCCATTAACAGCCACTATTTTCAGCTTTAGTTGATGTTGCCAAGACTAACTGTACTTAAACTTTGTGTCTGATCAAGTTATGTGTATTGGATCTGAAAACAGTTAGTCAATTGTTTCTGGTCCCTAAGTGGTGATTTGTGGTAATGTTTACATCAATACTAACAAAAGGCTTGCTGGGGTATCAAGAGCATCTATAAGATGAAGGACAGGGGCTGCCTGTCATCAGCCTTGTGTGCAATAAATGTAAGATTTAAAACCACAGATTGTGAGTACATGTAAATTAATGACTTATGGAGATCTAACAGTGACAGTGAAAATCCAAATTTTTGCGCTTGGTTAATACAAAGCAAGGCAGCTGTGGTCGGGGGGTGCATTTGGACATATGATAAATGTTTGACAGGCAAAGCAGTACATCCCATCATATTTTCAGTTGGGGTTAATATGATACACCAGCTGCCTTTTTTTCAACTTATTATTAAATAATGCAAGAATTTTATTAAAATAACAAATGATACAAAAATATTTATATGTTCTTATGGCTTCTTAAAACTGAATTGGAGCTGAGGGGTGTAAAACAAATTTAAAATTATGTTTTAAATTTTACTTTAAGTCACCGGTTAAAATCAAATTGGAAATATAGCAATGAATTGCAAAATTGCATGTTTCTGTAAAATGGGATAAATAAGGCTTGGTAATAAATATTTTTGACAAAAATATGGGATCACTTTATTTATCAAATCTAAGATTGTTGGCAATTTTTAAAAAAATGAGATCAGAACTCTCAGAATTTATTTATCATATACTGTATTCTGTGTGCATCAAAGGGCCTCTGACCCCTTCTAAATAAAATCTGAACCATTACAGGCCATTTCCTTATCCACCCTTTGTTAATCTGCTGGCTTTGACATTCTAATATGTGTAATGAGGGTGTAAGCCTTAAAAGCTTATTTTAATTTTAACGGATAATGCGCAGAAACTGCTCCTCTTCCATTAACATACGCAAAGAAATCAGGAATTGATATGTAAAATGCAGAATGTGTCTTACGCTCATGTATTTATTATACAAACTGACACTATCCGTTGATGGTTGCATTTCCATTCAGAGGCCAAAGACAACATGGGAAATGTTGTAGCTGTTCAACTGTATAGAGAAAATTGGCAATCAAAAAAAAATTGCAAAGATGCAGAAATCTCATGGCGTTATGGTGCCTGCATAACATATACATAATAACGGGAGTGAGAAATGACTGAAATACACCAGTCTATCACTGCTCCTGGGTGCTCTTAGATGCTGATATTTTTTACATGCTTCATCTTATTATAGTTGCCTGCCGCATGAATACATACAGAAGTAGGTATATCACAACATGATTTGACCAAATAAGGTTTGCTTTAATATATGGTGTTATATCTGCTTTACATTGTCATTTTTCTTCAATCATGTTTTGAGCGATATTTAATAATTTTAGAAATGACCCAACATTCTGATAAATGCTATAGCTGACTAAATTCTGAATTTTAAAGAAAAAAATCTCATCACTAATCCTGTTTAATTGCAGCAATTTTTTTGTGGGAGATTTAAAGAAACCACCTGCCATCAAAATTGTTAGGTGATCAGAATTAATGAAAATATAGAAATATACACTAAATCTGAAGGGGAAAATAATGAAGATTATTGTTAATAATCTTTTTTCTAGATTCTCACAGCAGTGCTGGTAACCTAGAATGGCATGTTAAATGTTTTTTTTACAAGATCTCTTCACTAGCAAATGTGTTTGTGGTATTTTTCTTAAAAAACAGGTGAATATTTTTACTCATTGATAAAAATTTATGACGTGCTTGGTGAAACAGTGGTATGTTTTGCATTAGACAGCAGCAAACTCGAAATAGGAAGCGATATCTGGTAAATTGTACGTTACTCCTTCTGGTTTAGCTTCACCAAGAAAGATTCAAACACACTGAAATCATGGGCATGAAATTCAGCTCTTATCTTGTTCTATACTGCCTGCTGACATACTACAAGTCAACATAACACCGAGTATGATTAACAGTCAGCAGTTGCATGCAGAAAACATTCCCTCCCTGCCTTCTCTTAGTCTGTGTATGTCTCTTCGCCCAATTGTCTGCGCCTCTCCTCCCCACCCCCTTCCCAATTCCAGCCACCACAGCTTTTAAGATGAGATAACATAAGGTCTGGGCCAAATGAAGATAAAGCAGTGCACTTGACCCACCTGGCTAGCAACACCATCAGACTCTGCAGCCAATTGTATCAGCAATGAGAATCCGCAAAGGTTCATTTGACTGAACGACATGCTTATGAACCCACAGAGCTGATGGAAACCTATCAAAATCCTTAAGAGTACTCTATTGCACCGTGTATATGTGTGATTGGGGTGGTGGGGGTGGGGGTGTAGGAATTTTGCTGCATATATTAAATAAAATGGGTTTATTCCTCTTGGTCATGTGAAGGTCTGGTGATACAGATAATAACAGTCGCAAAACGCGAGACTTCCTATTATTTGGACACTGGTGATGCACACAAGCAGTGGGAAGATTAAATTAAGTATTATATGTGCTGACCCTATTGCCATGGTTACAGGACAATGGATAATATTAATCAACCCAAGACTTCTCAGAAATCCTACATGCAAAATGTAACAGTGATAGCAAATACTTTACATTAAAATCACTTGTGGTAAACGAACATATACAATTGTATAATTAATTTAGACCTATTCAAAACTGATAATTAAAAAATAAATTGTATTCTTCTTGTGAACATAGATTATGATTCATAGTATTGTATAAAATGTCATTTCTCCTTCAGTTTTCTTCCATAAAATTACAAAGCCAACATTAGGCTTGAAGTCGAAGAATATTTTACTGTCAATTTTAACAAAAAAATGCAGGTGGATGGTAAAAACATTTTGAAAAGACAGGATATCAAAATGCTAAAATCTGCACATAGATTTACTCAATGCAATCTTGTGGTTGTGATTGTTAACAGGAGAAATATTTCCTTTACCGAGTAAATAGGTCTAATAACTTGCATATGTTTGGATCACTGCTGAATTATATGTTGCTGATCACATCATAAGGTTTACACTGTGCATGAAAATACAACTTTAAATCTTGGCAAATAAAGCTGGTCTTTTAAACTCTGACTACAGATATCTTGCAATGTAAGCCAAAAAAAAATCAGCATCAATATAGAAAAGGTAAATGCAAACTTATCATTGATGCTTTGGAATAAAACATTCCATTTTTAACAGACCATTTGAAATTCCACAAGTAAGTACTGTAAATATATTTTGTAAAAAAAAATCATTATCAAGCAAAATGCTGGTGATTTGCAGTCATTATAGCAGTAGATCTAAAATATTTCCCAGGAAAAGTATTCAGCTACATAAATAGGAAGCACACCATGGAGAAAGAAACATTAGTTTTTCATAACTTTGCAGCAGTTAAAGCAGATGTTTAGGGTGCAACCGCGAACAGGAGTAATGAAGGTCGCAGGAAACATCAACTTCGTCTCTCTGTCTCTAAGGGAGGTACTTTGAAAGTGATTCTAGGAATATTAATCCCACAGCGTCTTGGCACTAAAAAGTGAAATGGGTACACAGAAATAGTTTGTCAACTATTCCTGAAAGTAGATTAAATTTTCTTATATGTTTTTGGAGAATTACAAGGAAGAAGGAAACTAATCAAGTAATAAGTGTAAACCTTATGATATGATCAGCAACATATAATTCATAATCAAGTAATCATGATGTGAAACTCATGAAGGTTTTAAGAGAAAAAGAGGGTTGTTAGAGCTCCGCTATCCTTTTAAAACTTAAGTTATAGAATGAAATAGTTTGATGCATTGGTGCGGATATGCGTTTAGGATGTTGAGCACAGCATGGAGTGAAGAAGATAGGATCGTCCTTCGTAATGTGAAAGAATGAGGATAAAAAATGCAGCCACACACCACAACTGATAACTGTGTTGATACAACATAGACAGGCATGAAAGAGTAGAAAGAGAGTGGAAGGAATTGCTGAACAGTTGACAATCTTTTTCCTATGGCCTATCCAAGAGTGCAAAAGAAACCTATTACTTGGTCTGCAGATATTTCACTTGATGCCTGGAATACATTAACGGGTTAGTTCCAAGAATGAGAGATTGCAGATATGTTGGTAGACTGAAGAAGCTGGTGTCATTCTCCATGCAGTAGAGAAGACTATGAGACAATCTGACAGTGCTCAAAATCATAAATAGTTCAGAAGGAGCAAAACACAGAGAAACAGCTTCCAGAGGCTGAAGGGTCAGAGAGCATAGATCTAAGGTGCTTGTCAGGAAAACCAACAAAGATACAACGTTAAACGTTTATCTTGGAATTGGAATGTACTTTCTGGTAGGTTGTTGGATAAAAGACACGAGGAAGAATAACGTCCACAAACTTGTGGAAAGAGTAGGGCTAGAATGAACTGGATTTTGTCAAAAAAATGAGGCAGTCAAAGGACCATATAGTCTTCTCCTGTGATGGCCTGTCCCATAATTCAATGATTACGTTCATGTTGTTTTAAAATTTGCAGAAAGTATGCAAAATAATGAGGTTTTGTAACACTGTACAGCTTCAATTATATCTGATTTTGGAGATTGAACGCACCATGAAGATAGTTAATATAAACCATAAAACAGCACATTTTTCTGTTGTTTCTTTAAACATTTTTTTCTGTTTATTTTAATAGGATTGCTTTACTTCACTGGGACTCTGCATTACCAATGAAACATTGTATTGCAGTGAAATTACGATTTGCTGTTTATTAATTGTTTGACTAAAAATAGCAATCACAAAATAAAATCCTGCAATTCAGGCTGATTTTGCTGAAGTTGTTTATTCACTACAAAACTATAAGAAATAATCCCAAATACAGTGTATATCTGCATTTACTTTAGGTGCAACAAACTGACCTGTTCTATTCTCCTGTAGTCACATTTTACGATATAGTATTTTCCCCAGTATATTTTAAACCATAGATTCTTTTGTGCAAAGTTAACTAATGTTTAACACTGAGCTCTACTGGGCATTAAATGAAGCACAGTAAATCAAACATGTAATTACTGGTGGGAGGTACTCATTCTATGGGGCACTTATTGGCTATTACTTACCCGACATTGCCTATTATCTTTCAGCAGTGATAGATAAGAAACCTACCTACAGGATTTCAGACACCAAATAGTAAATCTATACAACATTTATGGAGATGTTATAAATCCCAGTGTCTCTACAAATTATCACTGAACTGCTAAAAGGAGATGAATACTAATGTATTGAATTCAACACTGTGACAACAGTGTTTAATCTTCACAAAATTTAACATGGACAAATTTTTGAACACTCAAAACTCAGCTCCTGAAACCATCCATTATATCTGCTCAATGTTAGTCCATTGTACTGTAGTCAACCACTATAACGAGAATATTCTTGAGGAATGGCTTAAACTTCACTGGTGCCAACTGCGCCATTCAGAAATGTTGGACGAATGCCAAGGAATTCTGGATTTCCACAGAAGTACAAATCCAGATCTTGTGGGTTGAGTTCTTCTGATAATCTGTTTCTATTCAGATATTGAACTCTGCATGGAGTCCAATGGTGAAGCAGGAGTTTTTGAGATTCTCCAACACTTCCATTGGCAAACCTAGTCTTGGATCCTCTGCCAGGTTAGATGTTGCAGGGTTGAAGGGGAGAAAGGGAAGTTCACATTTTAATTACTTGTTTTTACTTTTATGCTTTCTTTAGTATCTTTTTTTATTCTGGGAAATTATTTAAATATTTATTTCATTTAATTAATTTTAATTGTCATTGAAAGACTATGGCAAAGCTGAGATGCGGCTTTGCTGACTGTCAAGACGTACAGTGTCATGTGAGCAGGACTTACTCAGGTCTGATCACACATCTCATTCCTGATGCTCAAGACCCTGTGATTCTTCAAGGCCTCCCTACGTACACCCAGTACCATTGACACAAATTCACTTCAGGAACCTAAGCAGATACGTTCGCGGAGATAGTGAGGCAATTAATGATGCATAATTTATGTTTATGTTATGCTTGTTATAAAATTTGACTGATATTGCACCTTGACAGAAAATTGAACAGTCTTGTGATCTATTACAATGAGAGATTGAGAAAAATTAGGAATATTTTTTAACTGATATTTTTGGACTTTCACTCAAAAAGCATTTGCTGTTGCTAGCAGTAAATAGAACCTAAAAAGACAATAGAATAAATTCTAACATTTTAAAAATGAATTTAAATATTATTTTTAAATCTGTAAAACTATGTTTCTGATGACTTCAAATTGACTAAAGCAACACAAGGCATATTATTTCAAACTGTACCAAATCAAATACCATTTTATCCACTAAATAATTTACAACAATCTGATAACACAGGAGTGAAGTTATAGTTACGGATTGTATTTGAGCAGAGACTTTGGGATGCAGCTAACCAACCACTGCCTGTTATAAGTCTCATCAGTTCTAACTCAAGCAGCTTTGTTGGCTGGTATACTCCACCAGCCAATATGTGTGATTAACGACATCAGCTCTCACCTAGCCTGTTACTGTAGCTGATATGTCCCACCATGGGGAAAATAAAACATTCATTTAATTCTGCCCAATGAAATATATACTTCTGATCAGGAGATTCATGGTAGAACCACTTGTGTTGGTAGGCTCGAGCTTATTCGGCTGCCAGCCAGTTGTAGAAAGAATATACACACAGCTGAATGACTATGATTCAGAAGGGAATAAAAGAGGAAAACCAATAGAAAACTGCAGATTGAAAATGCAGATAAAATACATCATAAAATGAATAAGCTACTTCCTAAACAAAGAATAATGCTGCACTATTGCTTGTGAAATGAAACTATCAGTATCTAGATTTTTAACTCACCTTGCTTGGAAGGCAGCTGGAGAAGGGGGTTTGAACACGCGTCTGACCTGATATGACTGTAAAATTAAACTGCAGATATCTTAAGCTGGAAGTCTTCTTATGATGTCATCAGGCACAGTCTACGATGTTAAGCACTCACCTTAATGGCGCGTGAGTGAGGCTTTTCTGCCAGGCTAAAGAGAGCGAGAGAGCACTGGGGAGATAGCTGTCATATTTTTTTCTCTCAGATTCTATTTGGGGCCAATGGAACAGTTGTGTCTCCCGGAATATCATCGAGAACCCATGGATTTCTTTAGCATAGGCCCCCTTCCTTCTCCTCCTTGATCACTTCCCTGCAAACCTGGTGCCCACACCCTTGAGGCCTGAGGTCAACTGGGCCTGATGCCATCATCAGAGGACGATTAACTGAGAACGTTTGCAGTTTAATTTTACAGCACATCAGGCCAGAGCAGTGTTCAGGCCTGCTTCTCTGCTTTAACCTCAGGGTGCAGAGAACCATTCTTGTTGATCCTCAGAAGCTGTGTTGTTCTGCCCAAACTTCCCTTCCAGGCCTACAGTGATTTCAGCTAGGGCAAGGGAGGAGACCAGACCTGAATATTTGCTGTAATAGTGGCAGTGAAAAACCTGATGGGCTTCAGCAAATGAGTTCATTAGTTGTATTAAACTGCATGCATGAACAGAACCCATCCCAACTCAATCCCCATAAAGAGGTCATACGCACAAGCGGTTTTGCAGATGCTGGCAATCTTAAGCAAAACACAAAAACTGCTGGAGGAAGTCAACAGGTCAGACAACATCAATGAAGGGAAATAACCAGTTGACATTTGGTGACACCTGGCCTCACCTATCACCTGCTAGTTTGTACTCCTTCCCCTCTCCCAATCTTCTTTCTGCCTTCTGCCCCTTTCTAGTCATGATGAAGAGTCTTGGACTGTAATATCGGCTGTTTACTCCCCTCCAGAGAGGCCGCTCAACTTGCTGAGCTCCTCCAGCATTTCGTGTGTGCCCTATAAGCAGATGCCTGTTGTGGGTGAAAAACTAATTAAGGGAATGCTGTTTTCACAACAATGTGCAAACAAAGTACTGATTTTGTTCTGATTTAGTGGTGTATTTTGATACAAATAACAAATAATTCTATCTGCTTGTCTGCCACACACTTTATGGACTGTAGCTCTTTAAATCTTGTCTGAAATAGTGATTTAGGGAACATCCTCTACAATAAAATAGCCTTGGAATCTCTGAGCTGGGGAAGGGAAAACAAGAAATGGATCTTATTTATTATTTAGTGGTCAGCATTGGCATTATGTGCGTGTGAGTACCTTGAATGAGGAGAGAGCTGAGGTCAGAGTTAGAACAGCTGTGTTGGACTCTCTGATGGGATACACTATACAGGCACACACACAGGGAATGCCCACTTTGATGAGGGTAACTGACATCTGTAATCCATATATCAAAGCACACTGCAGAAAATGAAGGCAAAAAGTGAAACAAGTGGAAGCAACTTGAAGAAATAAAAATGAAGCAGAGCAAGTTCGAAGCAGTATTTAGTTTCTTTGCAGTGCTTGAACTTGCCTTCATAGGTAAGTATCCAAGGCTGCCTTTTTGTGGAAGTCTGAGATTTGATGTAGCCAGTCTCTGCTCCCATTTGTATCTCCATTGTGCAATGGAGTTGAAGGCTTTCCCCAGAATAATACTGGAATACTGGAGCCACTCACTGTCCACAAACATTATCCAAAAAATGGAAATAGGTCAAAATGAAAGAATAGAGAAGTTCCAGTTTCAGAATAGAACAAGATTCAACCAACTCCCAATTAAATTCCCATAAACAAAGTTCCTTATTTCTGCAAAGTTTACATTGATACACTTTGGACAGCTCTGGCCCCCCACTTAAGCAACATCTCAATTTTAAAGGGTTTACCTTTCTTTCCAGATCCTATAGCCATGTGTTCTGAAGGTTTGAGAAAACATGAACATTTTGGAGGGCTCTGAATTGCAAGGAAGAGGACATCAGCTGGAAAGGCCTACTGTCTGAGGTAGCTGAGGGGGCAAAATGGGAGGTTCGGGGGTTTTGTGGTTGGACGAAGCAGAATGATAAAAGGCAAGTAAGTGACCTTCATTACGCAGTCCTAATCTAATATTGTTCAAGTGAATCAAGGCAGTCCTTTGTCTAAGTTGCTCTATTATCCTCAAAGGGGACTGAAGCTTGGAGATAAATCAATCCAATCAAATGACAGATGCAGAAACTATGCCAGAACTTGGAAGGGCAACACGGGACCATTCACATTTCTGGAGTGAAGCAAAAAGGCCCATTATTGTCATTCACTCCAAGAAAATCAATTTTAAGTTGCACAATGCTGAAAAGAATTAACATTCTGCAATTGAATTTCTGGGCAAATATTATTCTAAATAGCCATGCTAAATGCCTGCAGAGTCGGTAACTGAATAATGAATGTTGAAGTTTCTGACACATAAATACTGCCATTTACAAAAGACTTCTGTTGACATATGTCTGCAGGTTATTTGTAGGACTTGTCACCCCAGGAAGTGGTTGCGCTCATGGGGTTTGAATGGTCACATATTCCAAGATTTTTTTTTCTCAGTTGCCAGTCTAAGAAAATTCTGTGCCCAACATACAGAAATCCTTTATTTCCCTCCATTTTATCCTGACACCCTTTCCAATTGTTTCAGTGAGGGCAATGCATATAGTTTCTTATGATGAGAGCTGAACAGAAACAGAAGATGGAGGGGATGGCAGGTTAGGATGACATTGAAGAGATATCTTTGCAAGTGAATCCACCAATCACACCAATCCCTGGATAATGTCTCGGAGAACAATGACTAGAGAAACAAGGGATCAATAAGACAAGTGTCACTCGTTAGGAAGTGAGATCTCTCAAATTTTAATGAAATCACACAGATTTTGGTTAGAAGATTAGTCTCATTGGTCTCACACTGTGTTAATTAGCTATCAGACACAGCTTCATATTGTTCTGAGACCTCCCCGGTTGGTTGGTGGTTAAGACCAGGATTATCATTGATGGGCAACTTCAAGTTCCGGGGTGTTAATATCTCTGAGGATGTATCCTGGACCCAACATATCAATGCAGCTACAAAGAAGGCATGACAGTGGTTATACTTAATTGGGAGTTTGAGGAAATTTAGTATGTCTCTAAAGACAGACAGAAATTTCAACAGATGTACCATGAAGAACAGTCTAACTGTCTGCATCATCATCTGGAATGTGGTGGGAGGTGCTACTGCACAGGACCAAAGTAAACTGCAGAGAGTTGAAAACTTAGTCAGCTCTATAATGGGCAATAGCCTCTGTAGTATCAACACATTTTTCAAGGAGCGATGCTTCAAAGGGTTGACATCCGTCATTAAGGACCCCCATCACCCGAGTCATGCCTTGTTCTCATTGCTACCATCAGGAAGGAGGTACAGAGGCCTGAAGGCACATATTTAACGATTCAGGACCCTCAACACAGGTGCCCCTCAGGGCTGTGTACTAAGCTCCCTCCTTTACTCTCTGTATATCCATTACTGTGTTGCCACCCACAGCTCCAATCTAATTAAATTTGCTGATGACACTACACTGATTGGCCTAATCTCAAATAATAATGAGGCAGCCTACAGGGAGGAGGTCATGACCCTGACACCAAGAAAACAACCTCTCCCTCAACGTCACAAAAACAAAGGAGCTTGTTGTGGACTACAGGAGGGATGGAGACCGGCTAACACTGATAGACATCAATGGATCTGGGGTTGAGAGGGTAAACAGCTTATGTTCCTTGCCAAAAACATCACTGAATATCTCATGTGGTCTGTACATATTGGCTGTGTGGTGCAAAAGGCACAACAAAACCTCTTTCACCTCAGACGGTTGAAGAAGTTTGGTATGGTCCCCCAAATTCCAAGAACTTTCTATAGGGCACAATTGAGAGCATCCTGACTTGCTGCATCACTGCCTGGTATGGGAACTGTACTTCCCTCAATCGCAGGACTCTGCAGAGAGTGGTGCGGACAGTCCAGCGCATCTGTAGATGCGAATTTCCCATTATTCAGGACATTTACAAAAACAGGTGTGTAAAAAGGGCCCGAAAGATCAGTGGAGACCTGACTTACCCCAAAAACAAACTATTCCAGCTGCAACCATCCAGGAAATGGTACCACAGCATAAAAGCCAGCACCAACAGGCTCGGGGACAGCTTCTTCCACCAGTCCATCAGACTGCTTAATTCATGTGACACAAATGAATTTCTATGTTATGTTGACTATCCTGTTGTACATAATATTTATTATAAATTACTATAATTACACATTGCACATTTGAACGGAGATGTAACATAAAGATTTTTACTCCTCATGTTTATGAAGGATATAAGTAATAAAGTCAATTCAATTCAATTCTTCCCCTCTGCCATGTGATTTCTGAATAGACATTGAACCCATGAACTCTATCTCAGTACTTCTTTATTTCTATTTTTGCACTACTTATTTAATTTAACTATTCAACATATACAGTACAGGTGTCCCCCACTTTTCGAATGCTCGCTTTACAAAACCTCACTGTTATGAAAGACCTACATTAGTACCCTGTTTTCGCTTTCAGAAGGTGTTTTTCACTGTTATGAAAAAAATCAGCACGTGATAAAAAATCAACGCGTGAAAAAATCAGCGCGCGATAATAGGCAGCACGTGCCCCGAGCAGCTGCTCTCCCCCGGATTCGGAACTGCATTCTCGCCGGCATTGCTTAAACACGTGCCTGTGAGCAGACGTTTGCAAGATGAGCTCTAAGGTATTGGAAAAGCCTAAAAGAGCTCATAAGGGTGTTACACTTAGCATAAAACTAGACACAATTAAACGTTTCGATCGTGGTGAATGAAGTAAGGACTAAGTGAGTTTGGCTTGTGGAAGCTGACGAACATGATGTTGAAGAGGTTTTGGCATCCCATGACCAAGAACTGATAGATGAAGAGCTGATGCAATTGGAAGAGGAAAGGATAACAATTGAAACTGAATGCAGTAGCGAACGGACAGAAAGTGAAGTCGTCCAGGAACTGAACCTGAAGCAACTGCGTGAGATTTTCGCTGCAATGATAAAGTACGACTTTAATTTTGAAAGGGTACGTAGCTTTAGGGGATATTTGCAGGATGGTTTGAGTCCTTACAAAGAACTGTATGATAGAAAAATGTGCGAGGCTCAGCAGTCATGCAAGCCTTCCGCAACAGCCACAGCAGACGACGAACCTCGACCTTCGACATCGAGGCAGGCAATCATAGGAGAAGAGCTGCCTGCTCTAATGGAAACAGATGACGAGATGACACCCCAGAGTCCCACCACCCCGCGATTTACGGAGAATGCAGCGGTAGCCGGGAGGCACACAGCACATCTTTAAGAAAAATGTCAAAATAAACATGCTAATTAATTAGGTGTCGCCCGACGCGTAATTATTTAGCGTGTTTATTTCGGCTTTTTTCTTAAAGATGTGCTGGATGCCTCCCGGCTACTGCTATACCCCTGCATGCTTCGCGGTTCGGTATCTGTCGGTGGCCTGGAGGGTGCACTGCACCATCCAACCTGTGACGACACAGTCTAATACACCATCATCAGTGTGCTCGGCGCTGAACCAATTCCGGTAAGTGTTACTACACTGTACATACATTATTTCTACTTTATATAGGCTGTGTATTTTTACGTGTTATTTGCTATGATTTGGCAGCTTCATAGCTTAAAGGTTACTGGAGAGCGCTTGTGCCGTGTTTTTGCCAACAACGCTTGCATGAGATTTTCTGCCGACGGCGCTTGCGTGAGATTTTCGCTACGGAGAACAGTGCAGTAATGATTGTGGAAAAGTATTTCTACTTTATATAGGCTGTGTATTTATCATATCATTCCTGCTTTTACTATATGTTACTGTTATTTTAGGTTTTATGTGTTATTTGGCATGATTTGGTAGGTTATTTTTGGGTCTGCGAACGCTCACAAATTTTTCCCATATAAATAAATGGTAATTGCTTCTTCACTTTATGACATTTCGGCTTATGAACCATTTCATAGGAACGCTCTACCTTCGGATGGCGGGGGAAACCTGTATATGCTTACTGTAAATCACAGTTTTATTCTATTATCATGTTTTGCATTGTACTGCTGCCATGAAAACAACAAACTTCACAATATATACCACTGATTTTAAACTTAATTCTGACTCTGGTGCTCCACTACAGAGTGGTGTCATAGAGTTATCAGACCAAGCTGGCTCACAGATTTGGATTCTGAATTTTTAAAGGTATGGTTGTCACTAGGGTGATTGGGGTCAGTACCCTAACACCAGCAGAAGCAGACCTCCAAGGTAAATGTTTAGAAAGAGACTATCAGATTCTGAATTGCATTGCAAGTCCCGAGAGACGGTATGGACAACAGTTAGAACTTACCTACTGCCCATTATGCCACTGCCTTTTAGGGTAGCAATGAAGGACCTCCATCTTCATTGCTGTTTCCGCAACAATTCTTTTTGACCAGTCAGAGTGGTTAGTCTTGAGCTGAACCCCTGAACCTGGAGGACCAGTAGACTGCTCTTGGTCTGGTCTCTATCCTTTGACTAGCGTGGCATGGGTGACCCTACCAAGAACCAAAGCATAATGCCCTGACTCCAGCCAACATAGCTCTCTGTGTAATTGAGGCATGCAAGCTTCCAAATCCTATGGCAAGGTTGTAGTCCTCTTGGTGGCAAAGCAGTTAGAAGCCTGCCATTATTTTGTTCAACACCCTCTGAAAACCAGTGGTCAAAAGGTTGAACTTTGATCATTAGTCTGAATGGCTTCAGATTATAATGGAGTCCAGCAAGTGAGTATGATACCACCGCATACTCCAGAACAAAAATTATGTTGAATCTTGTTCTGCCATTTCTTGCTCCCAGTTTCCATGGATGGGGTATGCAGCTCTCTATAAAATATGCATCACATTCTGACAATTTGCCAGATTCTAACTACAACAGATTGATCTTTACCTTTCACTTTTCCATTATGATTACAGGCTTCTGTCTGGTTGCCAGCCTTCTCTCCTCCTGCCTGTTTCTTGTGCAGTTGCTGCTACGTCTCTAAACACCAGCAGCTTCCTTTTAAATCCTGCTGATACACCATAGCTCAACCTCTCTATTAAGTGTTTTTCAACTGCCAATAACTCCTGCCTAAACAACAATCTTCCATTCCTTCCCTGAGCAATTCAAAGATGTCACCAGTTCTATGTAGACACTTGAATGTGTGTTCTTACTTATATTAGCTGGCACTCAACTGCCTGAAGATAGGTTGAGTTTCCACTCTGTCTTAGTGCCTATGGTGTCATTTCATCATTGGATTTCCCAGCCTTCAAACTTAAATTCCAGTTGTTTTCAATGAGAGACAGAAATAATCTTGGTTCTAGAGTTCTGAAACAATGGGAACATTGATTTCCCATCACTTTCAGAGAGGCAGACTGTAAAACCAGTCCACTCGAGACCCTTTTTCAAACAGACTGAATGACCTGCAGTGCTCTCCATTCAAAGAACCAGGGCTTCCATTTATGTGACTTTTGTATTTCTAGTGGTGTGATTATATCATCAGTGGATTTCGGAAAGATTTATTGAATTTCTTCTTCAAGTGCAATAAGATATTCTGTATGACTGGACTGAGTCCCATGAATTAATGCTAAAATAAAGCTTGGCTATTCTCATTTACAAGGACTCAAAAATGGCAATGTAAGGTGTTGTTTGCACAGCCAGACAGAGGGATTACTTTGCATTACATGACTGCATTATTGCTTGTACTTCCCTCTCCATAGTATGAATACACCCTTAGTGCTCTGCCTAAAAGTAGCTGAAATTTGTCCATTGATGCATATTCGCATGCTATCCTGTGATCTGTGAGTTAAGAGGTGACATGAGAGAGGTGTATAAGATAAATCTAAGAGACGACCTGATAGAGGTGTTTAAGATGATGAGAGGCATTGATCATGTGGATAGTCAGAGGCTTTTTCCCAGGGCTGAAATGGCTGCCACAAGAAGGCACAGATTTAAGATGCTTGGGAGTAGGTACAGAGGAGATGTCAGGGTCAGTTTTTTTTTATGCAGAGTGTGGTGAGTGCTTGAAATGGGCTGCTGGCAATGGTGGTGGAGGCGGATATGATAGGGTCTTTTGAGAGACTTTTGGATAGGTACATGGAGCTTAGAAAAATAGAGGACTATGGGTAAACCTAGTAATTTCTAAGGTAGGGACATGTTCGGCACAACTTTGTGGGCCGAAGGGCCTGTATTGTGCTGTAGGTTTTCTATGTTTCTATTAGGATCAACATTAAGTTATTGATAAACTTTACTTTCTCTCTTTGTCCCTGTATCAATCTTCCATCTTCAGTATCCCCACCAAATTAATTTAGGTGAGTCTCCTATCAGAGAACGGAGCACAAGAACTTGCTACCAGTAGTGAATCATTTTTGCTTACTAATGCCATATGGATTTATCATTCGCAAATCCCCAACGGTCACTTGTTCCCCTGTCCTTAAAATTGAAGCTATGCGTAGTGGCAGGGTTTAAGTAATATTGTGTCATTATATGAGAAGTTTAGATCAATCCTCAATTAAGTAAAACATCATCATGCCCATATATTTTGTTGCCTGTCCAAGATAGTTGAACCATCATGCTCTGTCAGCTGTCAAAGTTGTCAAATATATGAATGTTTCTGAATGATATTGACATTACAAGTATTCAAGAGTTATTAAAATCAATTGGAGAATTAAAATATTTTAAATATTTTTAAAAGTCTACTTTACAATTAATTAAATCACAATCAATTCAAAAAAAGTTTACTTTTGTTTGGCAATGCACACAAAATGCTGGAGGAACTCAGCAGATCAGACAGCATCTATGGAAATGAATGAACAGCTGACTTTTCAGTCTGAGATGCATCATCAGGATTGGAAATGAAAGGGCAAGATGCGAGAATAAGAAGATGTGGGGTGGGGAAGAGGTCAAGCTAGATGATGATTGAAGTCAGTTGGGTGGGGAGAGGGTGAAGTATGAAACTGGGGGTGTGATAGGTGAAAAAGGCTGGTGAAAAAGGAATCTGATAGGAGAGGAGTGTGGTTCATGGAAGAAAGGGAAGGATGAGGGACACCAGGGGGATATAGTAGGCAGGTGAGGAGAGAGAGAAGAGGCCAGAGTGGGGAATTGTAGAAAGGGGGGTGGGGAATCGCCAGAAGTTGGAGAAATTGTTATCCATGCCTTCAGATTGGAGGCTACTTTTCTTTGCCTTTCTTTGAAGCATTTCCACTCCCTCAAAGCTGATGTTTCAGGTCTGACCTCATACAAATCAGCAGAGATTAGACAGCAAGTTTGTGACATCTCTGTTCACAAACATCTCCTGAACTTCTCAGCACTAAGAAGATAAAATCTGCCAATCTTGTGTGGAATTCCATTATTTTCTTTATGTTCTGGCCTGGCATTTTTCACAATCCCTTGGAGTGAAGCAACAGAAACATTAGTTTGTAAAGATTTTTTTTAAACTCTCACCTCCAGAAACATTAGCTTGTAAAGATTTTTTTTAAACTCTCACCTCCACTTTCCCTTATTTCTCATTCCAATTTTGAATATCTCTAAACTACCTTACCTTAACTATTAGTGAAACATGACTGTTCTTACATATTCATTTATTTAATTAGCATATTACTTTAAGTTAATATTTTATAATAAGAAAACACGTAAGAATTCAGCTGCAAGAACAAGTTAGGGAAGTCTAGTCAGGTGATCTTTACAACTTTGTAGTAAAGTTACAGTAAGGGATACTGAGGGGTAGAATTTATTTGCTGTCAATGACTCATTAGGGACAGTCAGCATGGCTTTGATTATGGGAGGTCATGTCTCACAAATTTAAATGAGCTCTTTATGGAGGTGGCCAAGAGTACTGTCAAGAGCAACACAGTGAAGTGTGCACAGAAGGACTTTCCCAAGCTCTTTGACGAGGATCTAATCGTACATGATAGGCTGGTCCAGAGGATCAGAATGGCATAGTGGTAGGAAGCGCTGGATAGTATGGAGGGTTGGTTTTTGAAATGGATACCAGTGGTGTGCCAAAGGGATTTGTGCTGGATTCTTTCTTGTTCATCATAAACATTGAGGATTTGGAACAGCATGTATGAGGCATGATTAGTAAGCTTGCAGATAACACCAAATCAGCGACATAGTGAATAGCAAAGAAAATTGCCTGGGGTTACAGCAGGATATTGATTAACTAGGAAAGTGAATAAGGGAATGGCTGACAGAATTTAACATAGACAAGAGTGGTGATTTATTCTGGGGAGTTAACCCAGGCAAGGATGATGAATGACAAGGCCCTGGGGAGCGTAGTTGAACAATAGGATCTTGAGTACAAGTCAGGAGTTCGCTGACAGTGGCAACAAAGGTAAAAGAAGGCAAATGGCAGCACGCATGCTTTCATTGGCCAAGGCATTGAGTACAAGAGTTGGGATGTCATCTTAGAGCTGCACATTTCACTGGTTAGGCCACACTTGGAATATTGTAAGCAACTCTGGTCTCCACACTATAGGACAGCTGCGATTGAGCTAGAAAGGGTGCAGAAGATTTCCAGGAGTATTGCCTGGAGTTGTGGGGAGAGACTGAAGGGCCTGTTTTCCCTGGAGTGAAGGAAACTAAGGAACAACCTTATAAAATTATGATGGGTGCAAATATATAAAAGATAGATAGTTACGGTCTTTTTCTCAGGCTGAGGGAGTCTAATGCTAGAGTGCATATAGTAGGTGGAAGATGAGAAGAGAAAGATTTAAAGGGGACTTGCGGGACAAAGTTTTCACAGAAACCTTAGTGAGTATAAGGGGAAAGAAGTAACAGAATATGTGCAATTATAAGGTTTTAAAGTCATTTAGACAGGTTCTTGAATTTATTAATTATTTATTTTGCCATACAGTGCAGAACAGGCCCTTCTAGCCTGAAGAGCTGCACAACCCAGATACCAGCTCTCACTGTGAACAGTTATTTTCATCAACACAGTGAACTCGCTGTCATGATTCAAAGGTTATTTCGGGGGAAGCTCTGTTCAATTTTGCCTTTTAAGATTGCAACTGAGAGTTTCAGGATGCTGAATGTTTGCCTGGTCCACTCGAGTAGTGGCTGGAATGATGTCCACTTAAGGAAAGCCCTCATACCTGAAACATTAGCGATCTTCCACTTCTTCAGCTAATAGTGCCTAATCTTCTGAGTTTCTCTGGTGCTGTCTTATTTTTGAAGCTCAAGCGAGTAACTTGTTTTTTTTATTAAACTCCAGTTTTGTGTTGTGACTGTGATTGAAGTCGCCAGAGAGACACTGATGCTGGTGATATGGAAATCTTCAATCAGCACAAGAAACAAGCGCCATTCTGGAGACAGTCATGGTAGAGGCTCACAAACCCAAATGAGCATCACATTTTTATACCCTTAAGATCAAAGGTAACAGCAGGTGATTCAATACAATTCCAATAGTTATAATGACATTGTTTTCTTCAATACTTTGCGTTGACAAATGGTTCTTTTGAGATACATAGTGGAAGCACATTATAATTGATAGGACACCTCTGAACATCTAAACACCTTTGAGAGAAACCAATAAATACAAATATTCTAAAACCTCTTGACGACAGAGAGTCAGGCACACAAAATTAATGTTGTTCGAGCTGCTCCCACTGAGTTGGTAAGTGCACAAAAATATTAATTTTCTACACCCATGACCATGTTTGATATGCTAGGTGACAACATCCATCTGGTCTGCCAGCTTGAACTCAAGTCACACTAGTGCAAGTAACAGCCATTTTGCCTGGTTTCGTGCAAGTCAATTAACACAAACCCATTGTCTTAACGTTTGGCTCTTGCATATGCAATCCTTTAGTCACAAACAAGAAAAAATTGCAAGCTAATTGCAAGCTTTCTGAACTTATTTACATTTACAAAAAGAACTAAAGACTGGTTCTTGTTTGAATTAATATCTGCTATATTCACTTAACTCCAGAACACTACCTAGCATACCCTTCTCTTGGCCTGTGGACAGAAATATGTCCCAGGAATGCCAAACTTTAAGGAGAGTCTTATTAAGCAGTGCATTAAATATGCCATTCACTTCTGATCCTTTTCCCAATTACTAAACTATGTGTACCTGTGTTATATTATCTGATATCCCTAACTGGCTATCTACGAGACAGAGCAGAGATGACAAAAAAAAAACGCTCCAAAAATTTGATCAAATCCTCTTTTCCCCTTTAATCTCTGATAGCTAAAAACTATCAGTTTTGGCTGTCGGTAGTGACTCTGTGGGCAGGGTCACAGCAAGATAATTTGGTTTCAGGTTTATAGGCAATAGTTCACTTTCCATGCCCTGACAGATGATTAGCAGAATGAGCTTGACGACCAGTCCCTTTGATCGATCTGTAGGAAGGTTTGGGATGCTCTCTCTGCCAGGACCTCACCCTGGTGGCAACCCCTTGAGGACTGGTGTTTCGATCACTAGCCCACCCATTGAAAGAGCCCAGCTTTTTTTTGTGTTCACTCCCCACTCAAATGGAGTGTCTGTCTTCCGATGCTGGGTGCAATCTCTTCTCTCTTGGCCTGCCTGGCCATCAGATTTGTGGAAGCTGATATCTCTGCCTTCACTCAGATCCCTCCCCATCTGTTTTCCCCAATATTTTTCTATTCCAATCTACGCAACTAATCATCTACCTCCAAGAACCAGCATTCATTACAAATTTTAAGCTTTACTCACAATTCTCTCTCTCTCTCTCATGCGTGCTCTCTATCTCTCTTGCGCTCTCTCTCTCTCTCTCCTCCCCCTGTATTTACAGTTTTGTTCTCTTTCACCTGTCTATCTATTTCCATTAGGTGTGGTCAGATGTGATGCAACACCTCACTTAGATTCCCTGTAAAGACACTGTTAATAGTGGATTTCATCCCTTGTTCTGTCTGAGATGGTGACAAGGAAGTTTAACCTGACTTCTGTGTTTCCACTGAATAAATTCTGCTGAATGTTTTCCCTTTATTTTGCAATGTTCTGTTTTGTTTGCTTGTTGGTGTCCCAAATACTTACATATTTCATGGTTATCCATCACTTGTATTGTATCCTGCTGCTCTGTTTTATATTCTATTAGCAATATTGCAACTTTCTTTATGTTTAACATTCTGCGCTTATTAGTCCAAAGTACATGTTTATATCATTCGAAAATAGTTATACCTTTTGAATTACTTGCTTTAGCTTTACTGATGAAGGGGTATATAATTTCAAATTGTCCATGGATAGGTGTGTCAAGGTACAATTCATTCGGTTGTTTCTGATTTGAATTATTTTCATCAGATTCAGTAAATTAGAGAAGGGTTTAATGCTGGACATATCTGCTATAACTTTAGCTAAGGTAGTTCTGATTGTATGGTTTGTCCTTTCTACCATTCCTGAGCTCTGAGGGTGGTAGGGTATGTGGAATTATTGTAGAATCCCTAACAGCTTGCACTTTTGCTTCAACATGTGCCCTGTAAAATGTGCTCCCTGATCGGAGTCTACCCGGGTTTCCCACCAGAGTTAAAATCAGTGCCTCTGTGCTGGTGGCACAATCTCTCCTTGGGAAAATTTCTGCCCTCCGGCTGAAGTGATCCATGATCTCCAGACAGTAACTTTTCCCCCTGCTTTATAGTGGGGATCATGAAGCCCACCCGGATGTTTTCCCGGGGTCCCCACAGCCGTGGCTGGTTTGTCAACTGCACCATTATGTCCTTATCGATGTTACGCTGGGCATAAATGATACAATGGCGGCAGAACTTCTCAACATCTCAGCCCATCCCTGGCCACCATCAGGCCTGCCAGAGCGTTATGATCATCCCATGTCTTCCCTGGTGCATTACCCCATGATTTAACTTCAGTAGAATTTACCTAATACACGGTGGGGGGGGTGGGGGGCTACTTCAATTCCTGCCTCACCATAAGTCCAGCTCCCATCTGGTCTCCTTCCCTTTCTCCTCTGCCTCCAACTCTTCATATAATTTTACTAAACTGGCTCCAATAGTTTCTTCCTGCACACTTACAATTTCAGTTGCCTCTAGTTCTTCTGCTGCCCTTTTTGCCCTCATGTCTGCCCACTCTATCCCTGTCTGCTCCTTACCCTCCCCGTTCTGGTGAGCCGTTAATCACTGCAACCTCATCTGGCCGACTCGCTGCTTCCAGCATTTCTTTTATTAGGTGCCCATGCTGAGTATCTGCCCCTGTTGAGGTTGCAAACCCTTGTCATGCCTATACCATCAGATAGTCATGCACCACCCCAAAAGCATACCTGCCATCCAGGTATATATTTACTTCTCTGCCCTTACTGTGACACAGTGCTTCTATCAGAGCCATCAGTTCCGCCACCTGAGCTGAGCAGCCTCCTGGCAATGCCCTACAATTAATTCCTCACCCGTTTTCTTCAGCACGACCTATTCAGTCCATGGCTTCCCATCTATGTACCTCTGAGACCCATCTATAAAAATTTCCTCTGCTTCTCCTTACAGAGGTGTTTCCCTCACACCGATATCTTCCTCTGACTCGATTTCAATTTGGCATTCATGTGCCTCCCCTCAGTTAGGACGGTGCCCGTAGATTCATTTCAGTGTCCCTAACTATTGTCACTGAGTTGCCTTTGGGAATGGGAGCTACCTCTCAAGCTGCCCTTCTGCTGTTAGTGACTGCTCCTGGCCTCCCTGTATTCCAGAGCTCTACAATGGTACGGGGAGTGTGCAGTACAAATTGTCCCATCGTCACGTTATCGCTTACTTGCGCTGCCACGCCGTACGGTGTAATGCTGCCTCACGCCGGGCAAGTCCTGCTGCAAAAGGTAAATTATATACCGTTGGTCTTCTCGTGTCCCCACGGGCCTGCAGCACCACTGCATTGTAATATCCTCCCTCGTTGCAGCAGTAAAGACGAAAGGAGCGAGCCGCATTGTGTAACCCTAGCACAGGTGCAGAGACCAGGACTTTCTTGGTATCTGTAAAAGCCTTTTCCTCATCTGGCCTCCATTTCACTTCCTCCAGAGGGGGCTTTCGTCCTTTGATTAAGACCTGTATTGGAGACACTAGTGCTCAGCACCCTGGTATGAAGTTACATCAGTAATTGGATAGAATCATACCTTCCTCACCCCCCCCTTACGTTGCCTGGGTGGGGCATGGAGCTGATTGCAGAACATCTGTCATCTGACATGTCCTTCCACCCCTCTGAAATCGTGTATCCTGTGTACTGTACAGTTTGTTTTCCTATCTGAGCCTCGCGTGGGCTAATTGTAACCCAGGCAACCTGTTCATACTCTATACCTTCACAGTATGGTCAGGGTCAATTTTGATCTGGCCCAAGAATCCGCTCATAACAAGTGTCTATACCAAATTTTGAACCACAGATCTATTTAGAATGTATAAATAGCCTATCTGACATTAATAAATGGGTGATTAATCCTTAATTAATGTTTCAGAGATCTAAAATCAATTTCGATAGATACGGGTCAAATTTGACCCGGAACAGCCTCAGTGTACAAAAATTTGCAGTACCTGTACAAAAGTATAAAGTTTTAAATTATTTGCATTCCTGCACATTTTGGGTCACTTTAGGAAAAGTCATCAAATTTCGACTAAAAAATGGCATTTAGGGTGTTTTTACTGCCATCAAATGTCAAAAAGGGTCAAATTTGACCCAAACAGTATGTAAGGGTTAAACCCATCATCCTGCAGTATTTCTGAAACACTGGCTATCACCCCTAAGTGATCTGCTTCATCCTCCGAGGCAATTGGTAGATATCTACATATTGTAAGACGGTCGAGTGATAGGGTGTTAAATTGAGTTTTCCCAAAGTCTGTGCCATGCCACTTGCCTCTTGAAAAATGGCTGGCTTATTATGGAATCCCTGGGGGAGTCTGGTCCACACATACTGCTTCCCACCCAGGGTGAAGACAAATTGATCTTGGGACTCAGTTGTTAATGGGAGCCCCCAAAATCCATTAGCAATGTCCAGGACTGAGGAAATTTTATGTTCTGGATACAGGCCATTCAGGACCGTGGCAGGGCTGGCCACAATGGATGCCATCTTGGTGTGCTCTTATTGAGGGTAGTATAATCTATTGTTAATCGATATAATCCATCTGGTTTCTTTGCTAGCCATATAGATAAGTTAGTGTCTCTTAATATCCCCGGGTGTTTTAGTTCCTTCACTATTCTCTGGATGGCTGCCAGTGCATCAGTTTTTTAGGATACTGCTTAGAGGGTTTATGCTGATTCCCCTCTATTTTAACTGGGTTTACCTTCTCCTATCCACAATTTTGCTTATGTCTAACGCACACCTTTGGGAACTGCCGGCAAAGTAAACCATAGACACCATTGTGGCTCCAGTTCCTGATGATTGGAGTGTCTGCAGCCATGCTGGCTAGGTTGTGTAATCTATTGGGTATTCCCTTTCCAGAGCCTTTAACAAACCCTGCCTCCCTCAGAACGTCTATTCCAAGTATAGTACCCTCATTATTTGGGAAGATCCAGAAATATGTTGGAAGCTGCACTCCACCAATTTTGAGTATCTGTGATTCACTTCTTTCTGCCTTCACTGTACATCACCCTACATCTGGAATATAAATAACTTTTCCAGTTGTTGGCAAGGGTAGGTCAGTTCTCAATACTGATACCCCTGTGTCCACTAATATATCACATTGCCGGCCCCCTAACAATGCTGTCGTGTACAACTGTGGCTCCACAGTGGTGATGATGAGAGTTGCCATCAGCTATTTGTCCAACCTCAAGCCTATCTTTATCAGTTCTGGAATCTGGTCAGTGGTCAGGTTGGACAGATTGCCCGGGTTGGACAGAATGTCAGGAATAGGGAGTTAGGCTCCGTTCTGTCTCAAACTGTCTTGGTGGGTGACTCTCAAGTCTCCTCCCTTGTCAGGACACTGTCTCCAATCATGGGCTGGGAGACCATATTATCTCCTCTGCCCTTTTATGTCTAGTACAACAATCCCTCACTGTCCTGGTCAGTGGCAGACAAAGCAAGATCCCTGTTTCTTCACGGCAGCTACATCTGCTACAGCCACCTTTCGATTCCTCTTCCATCTCTTCTGACCCATGAAACTACTGTGGAGTAGGGGATCCTACCATTATCCCCAAGTCTAAAACCTGCTGGTGTGCTGAGCTCAGCCCTCCCTTGACCACTTTCAGGAAAATTGGATCATCCCTCTCTCAATTGCCCAGCTCTGAGTATTCCTCATTGGCCTGGTATTTTTGCTCTGCGTAGTCCATGGCAAGTTTATCGTCCTTTTGAATTACTGACAGTATCGTTCCCCAACACACACAAAGTGCTGGAAGAACTCAACAGGCCAGGCGGCATCTATGGAAAAAAGTACAGTCGATGGTTTGGGCCGAAACGCTTCAGCAGGACTGGAGAAAAAGAAAAAAAAAGCTCTTTGTACTTTTTTCCATAGATGCTGCCTGGCCAGCTGAGCTCCTCCAGCGTTTTGTGTGTGTTGCTCGGATTTCCAGCAACTGCAAATTTTCTTTTATTTATCATTCCCCAGTTATTCTTTCCTCCTCCAAGTCGCTGCCTCACTTCTTGCTTAAAGTTCTGTTACCTCTCCTCAATGCTGGCATTCCCATTAGTTGCCAATGTCCCATCCTGCACCTCTGGGATCATACTGTCTCACGTATTTCTCGGGTATTTAGCTTTAGCGATATGTGTATGTCTTTGGGATGCATCCAGTGGGTTTCCAACATTTCTTCTAACTTATGCCAAAATTCTGCACTGCTACAACGGGACTCTAATTTAGGGTAGTTGAGATAGAATGCTCTGCTTTTCCCCTGGGATGAAGGGCCTGTGGATGGCGCTGACGAGTGTGAGCTGCTGTCTGGCATCATTGGGGTTCTGAGCCTGCTGTTGTTGCCTGGTCTCTATAGGTGCCATTTTGACAGGAAGTAATGGGTGTAACCTCTCCAGTGGCACTTTCCCACTTGTCAACTCCTTGGTCCAGCATTTTCCAATTTACCTCATCATCTTCCTCATCCGTTATTCCCATGGCTGCCGTCCAGTCAGCACCCACCTGCTCGGCCTTATCCCATTTACCTCTTAGTTTGTCCAAATCCCCAACTAATTTCTTCTTGTATTGTTGTAGTTGTGCTGCCTGTTTTGCACCCTCGTTTCTGTCTCTCCATAGGTGTTCTGACTATTCCTGCAATCTGTCTTTCATTGTCTCACTGTTCCCTGTATTCATCGCTTTCCGTTTGCTGCTCTACCTGTACACGATATCAGTCCAGGCACTTTTGTTCTCTCTTGCAAATATACATGGCATAGAATGACAAAGAAGAGAAAATCTGCAGATGCTGGAAATGCAAGCAGCAGAATGCAAAATGCTGGAGGAACTCAGCAGGCCAGACAGTATCGGTGGAAAAAAGTACAGTCGATATTTTGGGCCGAGACATCGACTGTACTCTTTTCCTTTCTTTATTAATCTTTTTTATTGATTTAAAAGGAACATAAATACAAACAAGAGGAGAATTATCTCAAATATATATATCAATAACAATACAAACCGAGATTAAGGTAGACATTATCAAAATCATACATAGTGTTAACCTAGTATATAATATATAATAAAAAAAACAGAAATTCTCCTCTTTTCAGTTCATGAAGAGGAAAGAAAAAAGTTTGAATTTTAAATGGGGAAAAAAAACCCACTACACTATACAAAAAAAAAGAAACAAAGAAAAAGGGACTGGGCAGTCTATCTTGAGGATACGACCAAAAAAAGAAAGACTTTCTGATCAAATCAAAAACTTCAAAAAAAAAATTGGAGGAGTAATAAATCAAATTAAATGAAAATATTGAATAAAAGGTCTCCAGATTTGCTCAAATTTAAAGGATGTATCAAATGTCCGACTTCTTATTTTCTCTAAACTTAAACAGGACATAATGGAGGAGAGCCAATAAGAGACCACAGGTGGATTAGAATCGTTCCACTTCAATAAAATGGCTCTCCTAGCCAATAAAGTCGAAAAGGCTATCATACTTTGAGCGGAAACAGGAATGTTTCCTGCATCCGATGGGATAATCCCAAAAATTGCCATAAGCAAATTAGGTTGTAGATCCAGATCCAAAACTTTTGATAGCATTTTAAAAACATCTCTCCAAAAGTTATCTAGCTTTATACAAGACCAATACATATGAGTTAAAGTCGCCACCTTAATATTACATCTGTTACAAATAGGATTGATATTGGAAAAAATACGCGCTAGTTTATCCTTTGACATTTGGGCCGGATGCACTACCTTTAACTGGATCAAGGAGTGATGGGCACAAATAGATGAGTTATTAACCAAATGAAAAATTTTACTCCATTGATTATCTGAAAATGACTCACGAAATTCCCATTCCCAAGCACGTTTAATTTTATCATTAGATATCATTCGTGAGTTCAATAACCGTTTATAGATTATAGCTATCAAGCCTTTTTGAAATGGTTTAAACTGAAAGAGAGCATCTGTCATATTAGGTGGATAAGCAGAAGGGTAATTTGGCAACAAACCACATAAACAATTCCTAATTTGTAAATATCTAAAAAAGTGTACACTAGATAGATCGTATTTATCCAATAACTGAGAAAAAGGTATTAAACAGTCCCCTAAAAACAAATCTGAAAAAATTATTATTCCCTTGGTTTTCCAAATTAAAAAGGCCTTATCCAAAATTGATGGTTTAAAAAATTAATTGAGATGGATATTACTAGAAAGAATAAAATTATTTAACTCAAAAAATCTATGAAACTGAAACCAAATTCTTAATATATGTTTAATAATGGGATTAAAATCTTGTCTACTAATCTTAGAAAACAAAAAGGGAAGAGGAGCTCCCAGTAAGGAGGCCAAAGAGAATCCTTTCACCGAGTTTTCCTCCAAATCCAACCGTGAAGGACATTCATGTATATCTGAATTGTGAATCCAAAAAGTTATATATCAAATATTAATTGCCCAATAGTACATTCTAAAATTTGGGACTGTACTCTTTTTCATAGATGCTGCCTGGCCTGCTGAGTTCCTCCACTGTTTTGTGTGTGTTTCTTGACATAGAATGACTGCTGCTTTATCTCCCTTCTTCGTTACTTAGCTTTTCCACTATTGCCAATGTTCCTCTAGGCTCCAGGTCTTAACTCACCCAGCTTTGATCATTCCCCCATCAACTTTCTCAAGTTTATGGAGTATATACTCTGTGGAGTTCTCCTCTTTTCATAATTAAGCCTATAAGTTCATAATTTCATAACTGCTGTATCCCTTTTATGTACAAAATTAAATATTTCTGCACTATGGTCCCTCATAGGCATTGATTCTCAGGTTTTCCCATACACAGTCAGACACACACAAACAATTCTCCAAACAAATATATACATGCCCCTTATGGGGTCTGATCTCTATCTCTCACACTACCTAAGTGTTCTCAATAGCCAGGCTACACTTCATTGGTTGGCCATCAAATGTGTATGCAGGCATTCTCTAGTATCCTGAATGGTCAGTAACCAACTGATGGTCCTGTCTCGACAACCTACCCAGTGTTGTCTGGTAGCTAGTCCATTACACACACCACACCACACTTTTATGTCTAACAGTTCAGCCCGCCACTGTGTCCTTTGATTCTCCATGATTCTGTGGTTACTGCCCTAAACAGACCTAAGTATGGGAGCTACCCTAAAAAAAACCTCACCCCTTTAGACTGCTGAAGTCACTGGCCACACAGCAGGTCACAATCGTATCTCTGATGAGCCCCCAAATATTATGATTGTGATCGAAGTCACCAGAGAGACAGTAAAAGTAGTGATACAGAAGTTTACAATCACCACAACAAGCAGGCATCATTCTAGAGACAGTCTCAGTAGAGGCTCACAAATCCAAGGGTACATCACATTTTTATACCCTTAAGATCAAAGGTAACAGTATGCAATTCAATACAATTTCAATAGTTACAATGACACTGTTTCCTTCAATACTTTGGGTTGACAAATGGTATGGCTCCTTTGAGATACATAGTGGAAGCACATTGTAATTGATAAAGACACCTCTGAAGGTCCAAATGCCTGTAGAAAGAATGAATTAACACAAATATTCAAAAACTTTTTGATGACAAAGGGTCAGACACCCAAAATCAATGCTGTCAGTGCTGTCTCTGAGTACACAAATACGGTAATTGCACAAAAACTATTGATAGTCTATACATTTTTGTTATGCTAAATGACAACAACCATCTGGTCTACCAGTTTGAATTCAAGTCATAATGGTACAAACAACTTAGTTATGTTGCCTGCTTTGATGCAAGCCAATTAACACAAACCCATCGTCTTAAGGTTTAACTCTTGCATATGTAATCTCTTAGTTTGTGAAGCAGCCTGTATTTTTAACTTCAATTTACTGCTTGTAATTTCCAAAAAGAAACTGAAGGCGAATTGCAAGCTTCCTGAACTTATTTTTATTTACAATAAGACTAGCTCATGTTTAAATTAATATCTGCTGTATTCACATAACTCCAAAATATTCCCTAACATTTTGCCCAATTTTTACAGTTTTTTTTGAAGTGGTGACATAAGTTATTTATAAATGTTGAAATACAGATTTCATGTGTCAATTTTAGGCTCAACATATGAAACCATGGCACAGGGAAGAATAGCTATACCAAATACATTAGTAGCAGTGGCGTAGGAGGCTGTCCACTGTCCGCAGAATATAAACATAGAATTGGAAAGTTCAAGTGAAGTGTCAAATAAATATTAAGGTTGCTTCATTCTGTGCAATTACTAGGAACCACTCAGAGTATATTAGGTATCTAATTAGATACACCTCCTTGTTAATGCAAATACCCAATCAGCCAATCATGTGGCAGCAATTCCATGCATAAAAGCACGCAAACATGGTCAAGGTATTTGATTTGAAGAGCAATTGAATATCAGGATGTGAAAAAAATGTGATCTAAGTGACTTTGACCAAGGAATGATTGTTGGTGCCAGATGGGGTGATTTGAGTATCTCAGAAACTACAGATCTTCTGGGATTTGCATGCACAGCAGCCTCTAGACTTAACAGAGAATGCTGCGCTAAACAAAAGAGCATCCAGTGAGCAGCAGTTCTGTGGGCAAAAGTGCCTTGTTAATGTCAGAGTCAGAGGAGAATGATTAAAATGGTTCAAGCTGACAGGAAGGCGACAATAACTTAACTAACTACACATTACAAAAGCGGTGTGCAGAAAAGCACCTCTGATTGCACAACACACCAAACCTCGAAATAGATGGGTTACAGGAGCAGAAAACTATGAATGTACACTCTGTAGCCTCTTTATTAGGTACAGGAAGTATGTAATAATGGTACTGAGTGTACATCTGTCTTTCAATTGCAAGCAATGGCGAAGTGATGTGAGCAGCTTTTGATTCATTACCCTCAGGCTTCAAATGTGTACATTAAGATTTTGAGTCAAGGATTGTTGGAATTCCAGGGTGAGGCATTTGCTGGGCATTCTTCCTCTGTGAAGAAAGTAATTCAACCTATGGGGTTTTCTATCATCATCTATTTCAATAACTTTGAAACTATCAAACTGTTGTTAAATTGTCAAGGTAGAAGCTCAAGGACCATTGAAGATGCAACCTGAGAACTCAATATACAATCGTAACACAAGAAATATAATTGTCACAGTGAATGGTGCTGGAAGTGGTTATATACAGTAAGTGAAACTACCAAAAGTGGGTTCAAGTGGAATCACTTTGCAAAAGTTCTATGAAACCAAAAATATATATTCAGATAGTCTTCATGAAATATTTTCAGATTTGCATTTGTCAAACATTAATAAGTGAAAGTGTAAGCATATAAGACAGCTGTATAGATGGACTAGATTTTACAATGAGGCCACTTTGTCTTTAATACTATGCACACAAGAATTGATATTAGCATTCTCTCTGCTCCAAAGTCAACCGAATGTCACTGTTCTATCGGAATTCGTCAGGTATCAGAGGCTGAGTATGTGGAAGCTTTTCCGCTGCTAATATTTTTAACTGATGTTAATTCCATCCTGCAGAAGTCCTTCGTTAGAATCTGCAAAGGCCAATTCCCTCCTTAGTTCCGCAGTGTGATACTGCTCAGTGCAGACCAGAATGAAAACTAGTTCATGCACTTTTCAAATTCATTGGATGTTAACATTAGTTGATTAGTTCTTTAGATGATAGTGAACCTATTTCTTGAAACACTGTAGTTAGCAATGTGGATCTTAGGTTACACTGGGTAGCCTACATAGGTGCAAAAGGTTGCCTTTTTAATAAACTAATTGACAATCCACCAGAGTCAGAAATACCATTTTGATTGAAATCACCTTTTTCTGAATTCAATTTCTCATAATGGGAGATAACTAAAACAGTTACATAACCACTGCATTACCAATGAGAGTGCATCACTAACAGTTGTTACTTCTGAATAGAACCTGATGACTCATGACACTCAAGTCAAGTCAAGTTTATTGTCATTTCGACCATGATTGTTGGTGCCAGATGGGGTGATTTGAGTATCTCAGAAACTGAAGATCTCCTGGGATTTGCATGCACAGCAGCCTCTAGACTTGACAGAGAATCCTGCGATAAGCAAAAGAGCATCCGGTGAGCAGCAGTTCTGGATTCACAAAGCAATGTCCCCTTTGATCCCATGCCTCCTTACGTTCTCAATAAGCCTTGCATGGGGTATCTTATCAAATGCCTTGCTGAAATCCACATACACTACATCTACAGCTCTACCTTCATCAATGTGTTTAGTCACATCCTCAAAAAATTCAATCAGGCTCATAAGGCATGACCTGCTTTTGACAAAGCCATGCTGACTATTCCTAATCATAATACGTCTCTCCAAATGTTCATAAATCCTGCTTCTCAGGATCTGCTCCATCAACTTACCAATCACTGAAGTAAGACTCGCTGGTCTATAATTTCTTGGGCTATCTCTACTCCTTTTCTTGAATAAGGGAACAACACCTCCGGAACCTCTCCCGCCCTCATTGATGATGCAAAGTTCATTACCAGAGGCTCAGCAATCTCCTCCCTCAATTCCCACAGTAGCCTGGGCGACATCCCGTTTGGTCCTGGTGATTTATCCAACTTAATGCTTTCCAAAACTCCAGCACATCCTCTTCCTTAATATCTACATGCTCAAGCTTTTCATTTAGCTGCAAGTCATCCCTACAATCGCCAAGATCCTTTTCCCTAGTTAATACTGAACCAAAGTGCTTTATAATCTCTGCTTTATAATCTTCTAGATCTCCATCATTACCTTGTTTTTTGACCTGTTTGTAAGCTTTTCCTTTCTTCTTGACTAGATTTACAACAACCTTTGAACACCACGGTTCTGGTACCCTACCATCCTTTTCCTGTCTCATTGGAACGTACCTATGCAGAACTCCACGCAAGTATTCCCTGAACATTCGCCACATTTCTTCTGCACATTTCCCTGAGAACATCTGTTTCCACTTTATGCTACCAAGTTCCTGCCTGATAGCCTCATACTTCCCCTTACTTCAATTAAACGCTTTTCTAACTTGTCTATTCCTATCTCTCTCCAAAGCTATTGTAAAGGACCATAGAATTATGATCACTATCTCCAAAATGCTCTCCCACTGAGGGATCTGACACCTGACCAGGTTCATTTCCCAATTTCAAATCAAGTACAGCCTCTCCTCTTGTAGACTTATCTACATATTGTGTCAAGAAACCTTCCTGAACACACCTAACAAACTCCACCCCATCTAAATCCCTTACTCTAGGGAGATGCCAATCGATATTTGGGGAATTAGAATCTCCCATCACGACAACTCTGTTATTATTACACCATTCCAGGATCTGTTTCCCTATCTGCTCCTCGATATCCTTGTTACTATTAGGGGGCCTATAAAAAACACCCAGTAAAGTTATTGATTCCTTTCTGTTCCTAACCTCCACTCACAGAGACTCCATAGACAATCCCTCCATGGCATCCACCTTTTCTGCAGCAGTGACACCATCTCTGTTCAACAGTGTCACGCCCCCACCTCTTTTGCCTCCTTCCTTGTCCTTTCTGAAACATCTAAAACCCAGCACTTGAAGTAACCATTCCTGCCCCTGCACCATCCAAGTTTCTGTAATAGCCACAACATCATAGCTCCAAGTGCTGATCCATGCTCGAAGCTCATCCTCTTTGTTCATAATACTGCTCGCATTAAAATAGACACACCTCAAACCATCGGTCTGTGTGCGTCCCTTCTCTATCACCTGCCTATCCTCCCTTTCGCACTGTCTCCAAGCTTTCTCTATTTGTGAGCTAACCTCCCTTTCCTCCGTCACTTCAGTTCGGTTCCTACCCCACAGCAATTCTAGTTTAAACTCTCCAACTTGGTTGGATTATCTACATACTGGGTGAAGAAACTCTCCAGTTCACACTGAACAAATTCTGCCTTATTTAAGTCTCTGGCACCATGGTAGACCCAGTCAATATTGGGGAAAATAAAGCAATACACCACAACTAATCTATTGTTTTTACAGCGTTCCATAATCAGTCTACATATCAGTTCCTCTGTCTCCTGCTGACTTTTGAGTGGCCTGTAATATAACCCCATCACAGGGGTTGCAATTTTCTTATTCATGACCTCTACTCGTATTGGCTTAACGGATGAAGCTGCCAGGACAAACTCTCTATTCTTTTTGGATCATTGGTGATAGGCTACCATCTCTTCTACATCCCTCTCTATCATCTCTCTCTATCATCTCTGAAACATCAAAAGTGATGCTATTCAAATGAAGGAAACAATGCAAAATGCTCGCATTAAACTTGATTAAATTAAAATTTTATTGTTAAATAAAAATTCCATATCTCGATTTTTTTATTTTCTAAATAATTATTGTCTGACTGTAGCTTCCATTGAAAAGGCCAACTAGCCCCTCACCATATGTAGAATGTCATCTGAGTATAACTCACATGGCACTCATTAAGAGGGTGGAAAACAAGATAGACACCATTAGGCTGCCCTTGGAGACAAAAATACCAGCAAGGAATGAGATAAGTACATCATTACACACTCTTTAAAGTCATGAGGCTCAAACACTTCCATCAATTAGCATGAAGAGACAAAGAATTAGTTAAATTATGCTGTAGTGTTTTTTTTTCCCTTCGTGAGGTCTTATGATTTAAAAAATAATTACCATATACTACTGGCTGGGACATAGACCACACATGTAGAAATGAATGCATTTTGCAGTGGAGCATTAACAATATCCTTAAAGGTTTTAGGGCAGGGGTGGCCAACTTTTTACATTCCATGCATCAATTTTTTCACTCACGAGATGAGATGCGCCATACAACTCTTGTACCCCCACTCAATTCTTGTGAAAATATGTTAATATAGAACTCGTGCGTGAAAAACTTGACACATGGAATGTAAAACCCCTGTTTTAGGGATTCATCTGCACTAAAATAGTTGAATACATGGTTGAATAGTCAGCTGCTAAAGTGTTTAAAGTCATTGGCACTTTGCAGAGACAATTTGAGACTCACAAGGCGGGAGACAACCCTGTGAGCAGAACCTGCAGTTAATTTTAATTTCAATCTTGGATCAAGTTCTTTTCTCAGATTGGCACTGTTGTCAGGAATTGATCTCTGCATACCTGCTCTTAGCTAAATATGATGCAATGCTTCTATCTCAATGGCCTTCTGCATCCTCAAGTTCAATAATAGGCACAACTAGGCCTCAGTTACCATACTGTGAAGATCCCTCCCTGAAAGAGCCATAACAGAGGGCAAAGCTATGACATTCCTAATATGAACAGATTTTAAATGCTATTCAGGGATAGATCATAGGACCATATGATGTAGGGGCAGAATTAAACAATTTGTCTCATCAAGCCTAATTCTTTCTTCAAACCCATTCTCCTACTTCTCTCTGTAACCCTTAACCCATTATCAATTAAAAACCTTTCAATCCCTGCCTTAAATGCATACATACGATGTCTTGGCTTCCATAGCCCTCAGTGGAAATGACTTCCACCCTCTAGCTGAAGAAATTCCTCCTCATCCCAGTCACTTTACCCACTGTTCACATTCTTCTGATCAGGCTTTTCAGTATGTGGTAGGTATCAACAAAATCCCTTCTCATCTTTCAGAATTTCATCAAATACAGCCCAAGAGCCCCCAGATGCCTTTCATTCCCAAGGATCATTTTTGTGAACCTGCTCTGGACCCTTCCCAGATATTCTCTTCTTAGATATGGGGCATGAAATTACTGCTGAGGCTTTATAAGGCATTGGCCAGACTGCATTTGCATATGTAAAATCACTAACTTTTAAAAACAAAAGTGATCAATGAGTTCACATTTAAATAAAACCACATAAAAGTGTATGTAGAACTAGGTAAGAACATCAGTTTAAATGTCTGAAGTCTGCCAAAGTCAGTTCACAACATCTGTCCACAGCCAGTGCTTTCCTAACCCACAGCAAGAAGAAAGCAGTTAATTTGCTCTCCTCAGTTACACAATGTACGCATGTAAATTAGTGTCGTTACATCAATAAACTAACATGTCCTGTATATCATTTTCCTATCAAAATTACATGAGAGGTAGGGCTCAGCAGTTACAGTTTATTTTGCTTTGATGCAAAATACAAGAATAATTGGCCTAAAAGTGACCTTCTGAAGTTTTAATTCTGTTGGTCCCTGGTTATTTTCAATGATTCAAAAGGGAGAAGAGAGTGGGTAGGAACATACTGTCAATAGCCAGTTTTGCTGTCAGAATAACAAAAAGTAATTAGACTCAGCAGGAAAACAGCCTCAGGGTGCATTCTGGGAGAGCAGCCTACAAAATAACATTCATGCTTTTAGGGAGTCACACTCTGCTACCCAGCGAAGCTTTAAACAAAACACAGTGATAACCATTGGAAACTGGACTCCAACACCTATTAAAGAAATATCCAACTGCAAGAAGGTACAGCGTAGGGGAACTGTCCAGCTATGCTGAAGGAATTTGGAAAGAATACTTTATTTGTTCGCTGTTCCACCCAGAGACAGTGAAGCAAATGTTTCTTGATTAATTGTTGAAAAAAAAATAATTTGTGGCTTGTGGGTTTATGATGTCATGGTTGGCAATGAAGAATTTTCAGTACTTATGTTGGCTTGGATTGGATCTTGTTTACATTGCTGAAGTTGGTTGGGTTGGAAGTAAACCGGGGATGAGTTAGGATCTCAGGTTGGGGAGAGCAACTTTGATTGAACGTGGTCAAGAATACATGAGAAAGGTATTCATATAGGCAGAATGAAGTGCTAAAGTGGGAGAAAGAAGGATTTATCCACGATGGAGGGAAAAGCTGGAGAAAAGTTGAAAACACGTGGAGATACCCACTGTAAGTAGAACATAGTCATAGTCATACTTTATTGATCCCAGGGGGAAATTGGAAGGTATGAAGATCAAAGTTGTAAGTTTACAAATTACTGTAAAATAAATGGGTGGAAAAATAAAAAAAAACTTCCTTTTTCAGGATTCTGTGACTCCACTATTTATTCAGTTATTGAGCTACAGCACAGAATAGGCCCTTCCGGCCCTTCGAGCCACGCCGGCCAGCAATCCCCAATTTAACCCCAGGCCTAATCACAGGACAGCTTACAATGAACAATTAACCTACCAACTGTCTGTCGTTGGACTGTGGGAGGAAACCAGAGCATCACGTGTTCGTGGAGGGAACAAGTTCCTTATAGGCAGCAGTGGGAATTGCACCCAGTACTGTAAAGCATTGTGCAAACCACGATGCTACCATACCACCCTTAGCATTCGGCATTATTGATGCTAAGAAACACCTGGCACCTGAATCAAATGAACCAAGTTCGGGCAACTGGAATAATACGGAGGAGTGTAACATTTTAGGGAGGCAAAGGGCCTGTTTCTGTGCTGAATAACACTATTATTCAGTATTACCCATATTGTAACATGCTTCTATGCAATTTTATATGTAAGGTCAGTACCTATTATTCACGATTCACAGCATTAGTAGTGCTGTGGTTCAACTAACCCCGACCTTTGAGTAGTTTTTTGGCTCATTATGATAAGAAATACAGCTAGATGATATACTGATTCATCTGATTTACCATAACTATGGTCACAGAAGATCCACATCAATGTACTATATCGGAAATGAAAGCAAGGTACTTACAAAAGATACTTGGAATTGTTTCTTCTGTTTAACATGAAGAAATATGAATAGTGATAAACAGTGTATAAATGTCCAAATCAAGGAATGAGATTTGTATGAAATGGACTAATTTGCATATAATCAAATGAGGCAAAATACAGATCAATGACGAATAGTGTGATTGATATATCATTATTGGTGTGAGTTCTCTGAAAACACAACAAGAAGTTACTGTGGTAGTTTGTATTTCCACGTAGTTTTTAACAGTTAAGATTTGCTTAAGCAATGCACAACGTTAGGTCAGAAATTAATAAAGAATTAATCTATGGGAACAAATAAACAGTCGACATTTCAGGTCAAGATACTTTATCAGGACTGGAAAGGAGAGGGAAGAAGCCCGAATAATAGGGAGGGGGGAGGGGAAGAATTACAAGCTAGAAGGTGATAGGTGAAACCCGTTGATCCAGCACATCGTTCTCCACAATTTTTACCCTCTTCAACAGGATACTACCACCAAACTCATCTTTACCTCCACCTCACTCTCCATCTTCCACAGCAATCACGGTCTCTGTGACTCATCCCTCCCCATTAATCTCCCCTTGGACCTTATCCTACAAGTGGCTGAAGTGTGATACCTGCCTATTCACCTCCATTCAGAGCCCCAAACAATCTTCACTTCCAAGTCTGTTGGGATCTTCTACTGCATCCAGTGCTCCTGATGTCGCCTCTGTATCACTGAGACTCAGCTCAACTTTGTGATGCAGCTTTGCTCCAACAGCAACAAGCAGGGTTTCCTGCTGGCCAGCCATTTTAATTCCAGTCCTCAATCCCATTCTGACTTGTCAACTCATGGCCTCCTCTGCTGCCACAATGAGGCCACACTCAGGTTGTAGGAGCAACTCCTCACATGCTCTCCGGGTAGCCTCCAACCTGATAGCATGAACATTGATTTCTCTAACTTCTGGTAATTTTTTCTCATCACCCTTCCGTCTTCTTCCATTCCCAACTCTGGCTCCCTTATTTCCGTTTCTCTTCTTCTCACCAGCCTATCACCTCCCCCTGGTGCCCCTCCTCCTTCTCTTTCTCCCATGGCACATTCTCCTCTCCTATCAGAATCCTTCTTCTTCAGATCTTTACCGTTTCCACCTACCACCTCCCAGCGCCTCACTTCATCTCCCTTCCTCACCCACCTATTTTTCACCTCACCTGGCCTCACCTATATCCTTCTAACTTATACTTTTTCCCTTTCCCCACTTTCTTATTCTGGCTTCTTCCTTCTGCTTTTCCAGTCCTGAAGAAGGGGCTCAGTCCAAAACATCGATTGTTTATTCATTTTCATAGATGCTGCCTGACCTGCTGAGTTCCTCCAACATTTTGTATGAGTTACTCTGGACTTCCAGAATCTGCAGAATCTCTTGTGTTTATTAAAGAATGCCCTGTTTTCTGTTATTATGAAACATATTATAAGACTGTCATTTAAAATGTTTAGTTTATTGATAGAAGAATAATCATTCATTAACCAGTTTATTCTATTACTTTAGATAACTCACACAAACAAAAAAATAAGCAAAAGTAATTTTTAAATCAGAAAAGCAAATATATTATATGTAGGATTGCTGTTACAACAAAGCTGGGCAAATTATTTTTGTACACTTCCAGTATCTGCTATTGAACTGCGGTAAATATTTTACATATTACTATAGTTTGAATTACCTGTGTTTGGTTTACTGCAAACTATATACTCATAATTCAGTATACTCTTGAATTGGTGACGTAAAAAAAGAGAGAAGGTAGTCACCTTTTGTGGTAAAGGTATCAGACAGGCCAACCGCACACATCTGCCTAATAATATGGAAATCAGACAAACACTTGCTGTGATGACAGAAATGCAATCTAGAAGAACACACACAAAACACTGGAGGAACTCAGCAGGTCAGGCAGCATCTATGGAAATGAATAGACAGTCGAAGTTTCAGGCCGAGACCCTTCTTCAGGACCCTAAAGGAAGGGAGAAAATGCGAGAATAAAATACTGCAGGGAGGGGAAGGAGGATTCCATTCTTCCTCCTTCCTTTCCAGTCCTGAAGAAGGGTCTCAGCCCAAAATGTTGACTGTTTATTCATTTCCATTGATGCTTCCTGACCTGCTGTGGTCCTCCAGCATTTTGTGTGTGTTGCTCTGGATTTCCAGTCCCTGCAGAATCTCTTGTGTGAGTGCAGTCCACAAGGTGCTGTGTCCTTTCAGACACGGTTCTACCATGGTATAGCACCACAAGTCTGTTCACTAGTCAGTTATCACTCAAATATTTACTAACTTTTTTATACACTCTAACCTCTGTCCTTTTCAATCTGATACTAAAAAATGATCTCACCAAATGTGAATTCACGATCTTAGCAATGTTAATTATTTGAATCATTGTCTCTTTTCTCTTTCTCTGTAAATCCTATTGTTCTTTCTTTCTTTTTATTTTTCTTTCTGTATAAACATGGCAATGAATGCATTCCATTGAACTTCCTGATTCGTTGTCCGAAGCTCCCTCTGTAAAGTTCTTTCAAAACAACTTTTAGAGAGATTGAATGAAAATCTCAATCTTAGTGATAGGTCTTACACTTTTAATGTAAATAACAGATAACATACATACATTATATATATCTTCCTACCACCAGTTATTAAGGACACATCGCATTACTGTGAGGATTTTGGGTGAGCGATCCTTTTGATCAATTGAAAAGGAATTTTAAAAGTATATATTTTGTCCAGTTATTATTATTGCATCACAAAGTGTTTATAAATTGCAAAAGTTGTATTTGCAAATTAAATCATGGATAAATATGTGATTTACTTATTATAATCAACACAATACATATGGTTTATTTGTTGTATCAATTGGTAGACCAGCACTGGATGATGTAAAGTAACATGCAACATGACTCCCAACAAGTCCGCAATGCAATTCTTCCTAAATTCTGACCTCTCCTTAGCATTCCAAGTCTTGGTGCAGTCAAGCATACTCTTACAGCTGACAAAAATAGCAATTCTTCAACTCTCATCAGAGATAGCAAAATATAATTTGTCATTCAACTGACCGCATCATCACAATCAAGTGTAAAACTACCTTCAAACAAAACTCACACAGTTTCTGCAGGTATGCGTGTAAAAGCTCTGTAAAATTTCTGACCGAGAATGGGATGCTCAAGTTATTTTTCTTAGCCTTAATCCAGGGGCTTTGGTTAAACTACTGCTTGAGGGGAAATGGCTGAGATCTTCGGGTTGCCTGGTATCACACCAGGCTATGTCGTGCATTTACCTACCAAACCACTGGGAAGCTGCCAACCAATGAATTAATTATGCATGGTTGGATATTATCCTACACTTATGAGATAACATTCAACTTTATTCCACATATACATAGATATAAAGTACATTCTAATATGTATCTGTATCCACAAGGGTTCTGTTAGCACTCAAAACAGATAACTTTACTTGCCCTCGTCTCACATGGCATCTAAGCAGCTTAGGGCTCATGAGTAACATTCATAATATTAAAACTGTTCAGCTATAAATCTGAATGCTTATGAGTCTGGCCAGCGGAAAATAAAACATACAGTATCTGGCGATTATATGATCATTTGTACTGTATTATTTAAATTAAGTTCAAGAGAAGTGAAATGAGAATTGCATCTCATGCTGAAAACAATCAGATTGATCTGTGTCATGTTTATTTTGATGAAAGATTAAATATGAAAATTTTAAAATTTTGTCTCAGTTACACTTGAATGAAAATAGGAACTGATTAATTAGGAAATATGGCAACATAAAAGCAATATAGAAAGAAAAATAAATAAATAAGGCCTAAAATGATTTCTGTGCACCCATGGCCCTCAGGCCTGTGGTGAAGTATAAATTGTCAGGAATGACCATCAGCACTTACAGAAACAATTTCATTCTACAGCTTCAGCCATCACTGGCTGATATATTCCTCCAAGGTCATTAACCAAGGCTAGAAAGGTCATATGATTAATGAGTGACAAGCTTGAAGAGCACTAACGTATATGAGCATGGCTTACATTAATTATATAGAGATTGTGGAAAATGAATGTAAGGGAAATCATTTTCCACCAACCCGCTATTTCTTCCTAACATCTCTTCTCCCTTGATGATTAAGCCTTTACTGAACTCTATTAAAATATAGAAAAAAGAAAGAAACATGAAATCGCTATTGTTATTCGGTGTGAGACTGAAGCCTGTGGAAGGCCTTTCAAGTGTTTGTTTGTGTGTCGCATATTTGTGTGTTTTGTATTGCTTCTGGGAAGGATATCACCCTGATTTCATTTGCAAGGCAGAGATTGTTGATGGCAGATAGCAGGGCAACAATACTATTAATGACACTGTGCTCGTGACTGTAGGATCTGCATAAATCAAGCCCCCTCAAAATGGTGCAGGCCTGGTGTGTGATGATGAATCCACAAGCTCAGTTTAGGTTCACTGAATTTTTATCTTATATATTACAAAAGATAGGGAAGTAAAACTGTATATGAGCACAGGAAGGGGCAACTTTGAGCAGAGAAATGAGCAGCATTTTGAAACAAGGATTAGAAGATTCTGTAGAAATACGCGTTGCTGTTTTACAGATCTCACAGAAGAGGGGTGTGTGTGTGGTGGGGATAGTGGGGGGAGGACTGAGAAGGTAGAAGGAGGCGGGGTAGAGAGATGGGGGATGGAGAGAATGAGAGCAAGTGGGGAAGAGAGGGAGGGAGACAGGGGAGAGAGAAAGAGAGAGAGAGAGAAAGAGGCAGACAGAGAGGGAGAAAGTGAAAAGCTACTGTCTGCAGGTTTGATTTGTTCTTATGCAATAATATGTTTTCCTGACCAATTCTATGAACATAAGAGAAAATTAGAAACTTGATACTTTGGCAAAGTGTCACTTATACCTTCCATTTAGCCATATTCCCCTACATCACAAACTATGCAATAGTTTCTTTTAAGAAAATAAATTATGCTGTGTGATGTGAATAGTAGTGGTTATTTATTAAAGTAAAACATTTTCAGACCATATGTATATTTATATTTTCTTTGCCTAACTTTCATGATAACATATACATTTTCCCTAGAAAAATTAAAATTAAGAAAGATATTACTAACCTCAATCATTGGTCAGGATTAATCGAAGTCCTTCCAGTTCCCCCTTTTGCAGGAGACTACATTAGGACCAACAAGGTACTGTATATACCCTTTTATAGTCTCATTCCTTGGCTGAGTGAAACATTATTACAGCTTTCAATGGATGTGGAGACTGGTGGAAAATTGCAGCAGACTGCTAACACACAGAGTGTTGAGATGACAATTTGAGCAGGGATTGTTCCCAATCTGGCTTGGTGATCCACTTGGATGGGTTGTAATATGCCAGCTCTGTCTCTCATGCTCAATTGTTATTTTAGTTTAATATGATGACGTCATGTTTGCTTGATGATGAAGCCTTGCAGTTGTGAGGGCACAGATTAACAAACTGGGGTGTAATCCATATTAGTTAGGTGTTGTTATTTATTGCACTCATGTAATGCAGTAGGGGCACTTGGGTTTTCAAAGACACACGATGCTGCACACAGCTGTATTGTGTGAATGTGGGGGCTGGGGGAGGGAGAAGCTTTTTGGTTTAAGTCTCCTTCAGAAGGCAGGGCCAGAAATGTGCCTGCTTGTCAAAACCATTTAAATAGGGTAAAAAATGTCAAAAGTTGGAATGACATTACTCCCAGAAGAACAGAAATATCTCATAGATCCGGCATCCCATTTTTCAAAATCAAAATACAGACAACAACATTATATTGTTCTCCAGTGCTTTTTCAAAAAAAAAGGTCTATTTACAAACCACTTAATGTCTACAATATTTGCTCTTGTTTGCTTACATATGGTGTATTCATATATATTTTATATACTTAATTCCTTCCAGGCTTTATTTCGGCTTCCTCGGTTTAAACATAAGAAAGTAGCCATGGAGAGCAGCGAGAGAGGCGATAAAGCTAAGTGCAGAATTGCTTTATAAAAGCTACTCAATAGCCTGGCAGTTTGGACTTGAACCTTGGCCCCTAACCCACGGGTCTCCTTTTTATAACTATCCTGCCTCCTCCCTTTTTTCCCTTTTAGATCACAGATGATGCACTTGCCTAGACTGTTGAGATGTAACTGCCCTGTTTTCGGAAGGTTTCTGCCTAACACAGAGGTAATTAAGCTACTGTTTCAAGGTTGCATGGGTAAAAGACAATTCAGCCTAATGAAGCATCGATCGACTGCAGCAAAGGTAAAATAAGATGACATTCATTCAAAGGTATCTTAGCACATGTAAATCACTGGGTAGGGAAGTATTGCTTTATACTGCCATTACCTTAAGCTTGGTAAATTCATTGAATACCAGAAAAAATTAGATTCTGGGCAGATTATTTTTTCAAATATAGGCAGCATCAAATTAAAAATATTACCACTGACCTAATTTAAATAACATCTGTTAGATCTTAAGGAATTATTTAGTTCTAAATTGGACTTCCCTTTGGGCAGATTCTATTTTGTTTATAAGCTTGCATCGAAAAGTGAGAAAGATAGCAACAACTAAAAAGATATAATTGAAACTGATTCACTGTTGCAGGTATAAATGCAGCTAGTGAACTAAATAATATTTGCATAAAAGAGCAGTAGACATGAGGTAATTTTAACATTAACTTTATTTGCAATTGCTAGCAATTTTTAACTATAGTTTTGTTTTTTTTTCCCATTCCTAAATGCAAACAGGTCCTTCTTCTCATTCTTTTCTTCCAAAGTGCTGTTTCCATAGACTATGTTTCCTCGCTGTTTCAGTTTGGATGGCATAAGAGTTAAAATACAATCTGTGATTGACGCAGAAGGAGAGAATCCAGCCTGGAAAGCTGTGTTAACTGAAGATGGCCTTGCAATCTTTATTCCTCATCAATGTTATAAATTTAACAATGTATTTTTACCCTCATAGCTTATGCCTAACCAGTGGCAAAGGGTGGCCTGACAGCCTCAGATTTCAATATGCAGCCTTATAGTCTGCACCTGAAACTCATCTATGGCTATCGTGTTTAAAAGGTTTAATTAAGGACTAATTAAAAGCAAAGTAACACATTGATTAAAATGATAAAAAAAGAACATATATTGGAAAGTGAAATGATTTTCTGGTTTATGATAATCCAACCACACGATTTAGCATACTCATATCCTGTCCAGTGTTCACACTGGTTTCTCCTCCTTGGAGACAAATCTGTGTTAGAACAATTATTAGAACTTAAGGCAACACCAGGAACTGACAATTTATAAAGATTCATCAATCAAACATTTTATTAACTAAATATGAATGCTGATATAAATCTTTAATCATGAAGCAACAAAAAAAACAAATAAGTTTTATTTTATTTCAAATGTAGAATGTGAACAAAGATTCATTGGATGAACCTTTCAATATTGAGGCTGTCCTAATTTTAACTAGAATGCGTAAGAATCATACAAATTTATTATATCTTCAAAAACTGTTATTAATAGGTTATGCTTTGCCTCGTCCAAGTGAACCTCCAGGCAGAATATATTAAGCAGTATCAAAGAATTTGCTTGTTGAGACACTTTTGTGCTGATGATTGAATTCATACAGTTTTTAACTAATTAAAGTGGGCTTGATTGGCAGACCAAGAGACCAGTATCAGTGGGAAGATCCTTGCATTAAGCAGCAGTGTGACGAAAGCTGATGGGTGGCTTTGTCAGCGGACATTTGGGAAATGACCACTGCAAATTCAATCACAGCTGGGGGTCAGGGCTGTGTTTGCATGTTTTATTTATTTCCCAGAGTCATGGCTATCTCTTTGTGTCTTGCTTCAGACCCTGAAAGTTGCACTGCAGCTACCAGAGCATATTGTTACACCTCTGACACAATGCAGCCTACATTGCTTAGTGGAAACCTTCACTGTCATAAAGCATATATATGCAGGCAATTAAATACATTTAGTAGTGTAAGTCATTTTAATGCCATTCATGTTCCAGTTTAGAATTTTGAAGTGAAATACTTCAAGATATAAAGAAAAATAGGCTTGGTATTGGCAGCAAAAGAGTGAATGCTTTCCCTTTTATTATACATTGATAATTGAATGTAAAATAAAGGATTAGTAAATGTATTTGCGGGCTGATGGAATAATGAATTGTTTGCCTATGAAGATGAGCTGGGACATTAGCTATTTAAAAAAAATACAGAATAAAGGCACTCCAAATTGGAAAGGTACTATTTGTGTCTAAAATCGGGAATTGCCTTCTTTGGTATCCCTTGTAGTTTAAAACTTAAAAGGCTTAATACTTGGTTTACATTAAATAAGATCAAAACATAAAAGTCATTAAATATTATTAGTGTGTCAGCTTTTGATTGTGAATTATCAACTCTGTCACTGAAGAACCCAACACCAAACCTGGCATTTCATTAATAACATTCACAGCAAAAAGCATTTTGAAATATAATTGCAGAAAATGACCATTTCAATTGCTTTTCGCCGTTCTATGTGATGAAAATAACTAATTGAAATTAAATCGTGAGAATAATTAAAGGACACAAATAATGCGGTGTTTGCCAACTAAGTGACAATCTCCTTTTGTCATTTTAGTAGTTCGTCTTCATCATTTAAGAATAGACAGACAGAAAGATGCAATTGTTTCCCTTGTTGTTGGACATTGATCCTTCTCCCGTCTGTTGGTCTCAGAGGTGAGGGCAGGTCCCTTTGGAACATTTTGCTACTTGAGTATGTCAGCAAGGCTGCATTTAATCATGAGCTAAATTACTACTTATTGAGAAACAGGTATTGGCTTCTGTATTCACCATCGGCAGCTCTCCGGTACTTAAACAAGACTAGTTGCTAATGTCAAGCCACTAGGGAAAAGCAAGACCTGTCCGATGACCATTAGCCCCTGATAAAATGGACGATAAACTTGATAGGATAGGCTGTACGATACTGGACATTCCGTGTTGACAGTGTATGAATGGTTAAGTGCTAACCACTGAACATCACCCCTGGGTTCACATTACAATCAGATAAATACTCATCCCTTGAAAGCATTATTTAACACTTAAAAATATAGCAAGGTTTAAGACGCTGAGCAATTTTGCACAATATGTCAAAAGGCTTTCAACAGAAATGAAATTGTTTACATTTACAAACTGTCCACTGTGGCTGGTTGGGATCACATAAAGCATTTAACAAAAACCTTTTTAATGGCTTTTTAATGACTTTCACTCATACAAAATAACTTGCAACTTTCCAACATTGTTGGGGCTGTACTTCCCCAAAGAAAAGATTTCTATGCATTTGGAAAGTGTATATTTTGCCTTAGACATTCAGGAAGTTATCAAACACCAAATTTTATTAAACAAGCTAAGACTAATGATCCAACATCTGAAAGAGGCATGGATTTAACAATTTTCTTCACATTAACTAGATTTCTGAAATGGCATAAAATAATTTTCTTTTCAAGATTGTAGTTATTTTTCTCTGTATTATTCCAATTAATTGGTTAATATATGAATTTATTTGTATGACTTCATTCAGAGTGAAAATTGATTAATCCTGAAATTAAATAAAAGACTTGGCAATATTTTTTAAAAAGGTTTAATTAGTTTCCACTTACTTTGACATTATCCACCTAATCTAACAATTTACCAAGAATGACTTTTTTTTTCCAATTTAGCAAGAAAATATTATCATTTGAGTTTTAATACAATTAAAGGTTTTTATATTAACAAAATACAAATAAGATCACTTTTTCATATTAAATACAATATTACTTTCATTTTTACTTCAATGCATCTATTTTATATTCAGTTGCATTTTTGATAACGAGTTTTCAATGAATAAAAACAATTTAATTTCCTATGCTTCCAAGATAATTGTAACAAATGATCTCATACCAATACAAGAAGGACTTTCATTCGTTTGTGTAATAAATTTTGGTATGATTAGTGTAAATTTTACTGTGGTGTTCACTGGGAGTATAACAAAAACAGACATACTGGGTATGTTTTTACTGTGCGATGTAACATTTACTAACATACTGTAGCTGCATGTTCCAACTTCTCCTTCTGTTGCCCAGTTTGAATGTTCAGAATGAAATAAACTGAATATAAAATTAAAGTGCAATTTAAATGCCTTTGTCATTCAGAAATTAACATTTAATAATTTGTGAGGAGCAATTAATAAATACATTAAGAACCATAATACTTCCAGACAAAATAACATTGGATGATAAAAATAAATCAAACAGAAAGTGACCTTAATGCATGCACATATTTTTTTTTGCCAATAGCGTGTTGGAGTTATCTGCCAGTGCATTAAAAATGAACAGTGGTTTGCTCAAGATTGCATTCCTCTCTGATCACTTCAGATATTTTATGATGAAATAATCACACCAATTTTTAAGGAAGAGCCTTTTGGCAATAAATTGACCTGATGATTTTTCACACATTAGGATAGATATGTAGTTAGAAATTATTTTTTCCAGTATTTAAGAGGGATAAAAAATGGACTGTAAAAACGAGCTGGTTTTTCAAGTTACTTACTACTTACTTTTGCAGAGTATTCTCTGGATATTTGGTAACATATCTTCATTTTTGTCCTTTGCAAGTCTAACACAATTGTATGATTCTGTATGGTTACCATTATGATATATTGCAAGAAATTTAAAATTATGTTATTTTGATAGTATCCATTTTTAAGTTTTCCATAAGCATTTTCATACAAACACCATGGTATTTTTCATCTTTATTCAGGGTTTTATAGATAATGGGTTAAAGAATTAATTTTCCTAGCAACACCTGCTACACTATCAGCTTTCAGTGGCAGAGGCCATTTTCATTTATGTTTTTGCTTATTCACTAAATGTGCGTTTTTGAACTCAAACTAAAAGAAATTGAATCATGAATTTAAACATTCTATTCCAGCAATCTTTCTATTGTACAAAGAGCAAGCCTTGGGATCTTTTTTCTCGTCGTACGTGCGCAGTAACTCTTTGAATGGTGAATTCCCTCAGCACACGCAGTACCACTCAATGTAGGACTTGTTCTAAATTAATAATAGAACACTCAAACCCTCTTCCAATTCTAAATTCCATGTAGTCATTCCATAGTAAAAGAACTATGAAAAGGATGCAAATTTTCTTTTTAAATTATACATTCTAGTGTAGACCAAATGCATTAATTACTGTAACCTTGACTTGAATGTTGGTACAATATAGGAATCATACTCCAGGTATTAGGGGGTTAAGTAAATATTTTTTTCTCTGTTCTGGTCGATGTGTTTAGTTCCCTTCCTGCCAAGTCTCATTTTGCTATGCTATCTTGCGAGAGACACATATGGCGCAGTGAAATTGCTATCTATGAAAGCATGTCCTGGCCTGTTGAGACATCATCAAATAAGATTAAAGCAAAGTAAAAATAAAAAGATAGACTGAGTGATTTTTTTTTTGCTTCATCTTGTGCACATCGATAAAAGTCAGGGAGCAGTTGGTAAGGCTTTATGGTTTTGTTTATTCCTTTTATAAAAGCCAACAAACACAACGAGCCCAGAACAAAAGCAACATAAATAGCCTAAAGGTAGGATTAAGGAACGAGGGATGAAATGTGATAATTTAAAATCGTTTACATATTAACCTTCGCCTTGTGACAGTGGTCAATCTTAAACTCAAAACATAAATTATCTCCAATTACTTCAAAGTCAGCCATTGCCTGTCATCTAAATTTCACCATCTGTTTGGTTCGAAAACAGACAATCCTGCCTGTCAATTTGACTTCCCATTCTCCCTCGCTGGACCAGCACCAGAAGGGGAGAAGGGTTATGGTTCTCGGGAGAAAACTTTTTTTCTCTCTCTCTGGTTAAAAGGCGAGGGAGAGGTTCAAGTGGTAAGAATATAAATTGAGGAGGGAGAAACAATTTGCATAGCATCTGACCCTTCCTGTCAAATGTTATTCATAAGGCTGCTTAGTAAATTGAGCTGTCAGTGAAGTTTGATGCTACCTTCTCCTTTAAATTATACTTTGCAATGTTGACAGCATAGACTAAATTCAGGCAACTCAGGGTATCTTACAATGTCAAATCAGCCATGGTAATACCAACTCATTTTAAATTATCCTTTACAAACAGTCCATGATTCCTGCTAGGAAGACAACATTTTGTAGCTCAGCTGATGATATATGTGCCATAAACTTTCTCTCATCTTAGAGTCCAGCAGTGTGTGTTTGAGGGGAGGGAAAGTGAGAGTTACCTCCTGTTCAGATCAAACTACCCCTTCTGGTAGAGCACCCTGAGCAGTGAGTTGAAAATCAAAGAGCTGAGGAACGAGCAAATCCTCACCATTCTCCAATGTCAGTGCTGACAATTTGTCTGAAATGAAGACATCATTAAGTCAGGCAAAAAAAAAATCAGCCCTGCTTTTTGAGAAACATAAAGCCATCAAAATATGCTCTGTCTTCTGACTCACAAAATTAGTCAAATTAATTAATATCAAATATTTTACATGGTTCAACTTTATTCAGAGCTGAGATATGGTCCTCTGCCAAGGACAGAATTTCAAACCTAAAAGTAAATTTATTAGCAAAGTATTGATATGTCACCATATACTACTTTGAGACTCATTTTTTCAGGTGAACAAAGAAATACAATAGAATCAATGAAAAACCACATGCAAAGACAGGCAGACAACCAAATGCAAAAGAAGACGAACTGCACAAATGCAAAAAAGTAATAATAAATAAATACTGAGAACATTCCCCCCTCCCAGTGAGAGGTGGTTAGTCCTTATGATGTGAGTACTCCTCTACAATGCTGTTGGGCAGCGATTTCCAGCATCATGAACCAACCACAATGAATGAACAGTGCTGTATTTCCAAGTCAGCCCAGTGCATGATGGAGAGGGAAACCTACCAGTTATGCCAGTGGTGTTACCCTTGGTGTTAGAGCTGAGGGATTATGAAGGATTGCACACACAACTTCATCGAGATGCTGCAGCCCCTTTTGTCGTGAAAACAATCAAACTGGGTGTGTTTTCACGGATGGTGTCAAGCTTCCTGAGTGCTGTGGGAGCTGCACACATCTGGGCAACTGGAGAGAATACCCTTATGCTTCTGACTTTGCCAGAAAGGTTTTAGAGAGTCAGGAGATGAGTCTTTCACTGGACGGTGCACAGATCCTTCCCTGCTCTTGCAGGCACAATATTTGTGTGGCTGATCCTGTTAAGTTTCTGGTCATTTGTCTTGCTCTGTCATGTTTGAAGTGTCTTATTCTTCTGCAGAAGGAGTAATATTTGCTACTTATCGGCAGAGATTGAACGCTGTCCTGGTCTTGCTGCATGCATGTTTGGACTGCTTGATTCTTGCGGCATTGAGAATGGTACTGTACATTACAATTGTGAGCAAGCATCCCCATTTTTAACTTTGTGATAAAGGGAAGGTGATTCATGAACAGCTGAAGATGCTTGGGTCCAGGGAGTTGACCCAAGAGAAATTCCTGCCGTGATCTAATGGGACTGGGATGACTGAATTCCAACAAACCACCTTATGTTGGCGTGACTGAAGCCAGAGGAGTATTTTACCTTTGTTTTCCATTAATTCAGTTTTATTGAGATTCCTTGCTTCAGACTCAAATGCTACATTTTTATCAAAGCAGCCACTCAAATCTTTGGAATTTAGCTATTTTTCATTGCTAGGACCAGAGTTGCGTTGAGACCTGGCAGGACCCAAACTGAGGAACAGCGGGAATGTTTTTGTTAAGTGAAGGTTCTGATATCAACATCGATAAAGTGTTGTACTTTTGTTGATAATTGTTTGCCATAGACACTAACCAAGGTAAGCTATTTGCTGAGATTCCACAGGTTATTATATTAATAGTCTAGTATAAATTCAGTGGAAAAATAAAATATGGAGATTTCTTCATATCATGACTCTACCATTGTTTCAAAGTTTAAAGTTTTCTTTCAAGATCTAGAATCCTTGTCCATAAAAGGCATACAGATGACAGGAGTAGACCTATGGCTTGTTAAACCACAAGGTCTTGCTCCTAGCTTTGAACTAATTCTCAATATACCTGTGGCAATTGTTGCCCCAAGAGAAAGGAGATATGCCGGCCTCCCTCGGATAGAAGAATCGGCCTTGAAGGGAAGAAGCTTTGTCTCCAAGAGAAACACCTTTTCTCAGCATGGAGTACTGACATAGTCTGGAAGAGGTGTCCATTGTAGGAGTCAGTTTTCCTGATTCATGATGCATCTATTAGGGAGGTACCATAAAAAAAAACAGTCTAAGAGATTTTGTGCCCATCAGTACAATGAAAAAAGGTAGTCCCAAATGAAATGACACAGCATGCAATTTTGGGTCCATCTTTTACAGAATTGTTAGAAAGTATATTGATTTATGTTATTAAAATGAAATACAACTTTATAGGTATCCTGCCTTAAAGTGCATATGGTATGGCGTTTGGCTGGGATGACCACAATGAGTGCAAATATGTTTAATAATAATTTTCTGTAATGTATATTGTCCCAATATACTCAATACAGTGTTAAATTTGAAGCTTATTATCTTATTAACAAAATGATGTGCCCATTGTAGAGTGTTTTCAATGTTCAATCAAGCATCTTTAATTAGAGTTTAAATGGAGGAACAAGATTAAACTTTTCATTCTCTTCTCACCTAATTATTCCATTCCTGTTATAACTGCTGCAATTTCATTCAAATGCTTAAGCAATTATGTTTAACTGGAGTTCAGCGACGAGAGGTGCAAAACAAATTAAAAACCCTGAGACATGACATAACCATTACCGCTAGATGTCTCTTATGCCAAATTTACATTGCAATGTTACTATGGCAGTGAAGCGACTGAAGTCCAAGCCAGATAGTGGATTCAGATCCCTCAAGACCGTAATGGAAAACCATGGCAGTTGGGGATTTCACAACAGAAGTAGGAATCACTTAGTGCAGTACCACTCTGATTTCCTGTAGGTCAGAAGGCCAGAGAGGGCACTGCTCAGTAGTAAAGTATCATGAGATAATGATATCACCAGCTTATGGAGACAACCAATTCATCTGGACACAGTGGAGGTGCCAATGTTATCCACCCTCTAAGAGCTGTTCAATCCAAAGTCTGAAATGCTCTCATCAGCCCTTTGTACCAGCAAATCACTTTGAAAATAATTTCAGTGTTGCTCTTGATTACAAATGGGTAATTCCACTGAGCAAATGAAACCAATGTATGACAGAAATTGGTAACTTTTAATACTGGGTGTTTTGGTGGGGCAAATTTCCAATGAACCTAACAACTTCACTCACCCCATGAAGGAACCACTCCAAGCCTTCCAGTCCCATTACTTTCTTGCAGCATTTTACCTCCCCATTAAAAGTTGTCACTGGAGTCACAGATTTTGTCAGCATACATCTCATGCAGTATGCAGGCAGATTTCATATGCGGAAGCTTTCATAATCGCCTCTGCTCCCCCTCAAACTAAGTCTTGGCCAGCTTAGTAGAGAACTTGCAAAGGGGCAGTTGAATGGAAAACTAGTAAATAAACATTACATTTTCTTTCCTTTTGCAGATAACGTGGAATGCCTAAAGTTAAAATGAGGAATAGCCTGATTCATGACTTGTCTTTGTAGTGCAAAGTTACAAAGCGAGGAAAGTTTGCATCAAATTTCTCCAACCCTGTTATATGGGTTTACTGCAAGTGACAGAGATGTGCTTTAAGTTCCTCAGTTGTAGATCTTTCTTGTAAAATGATATCTTTTATTCAACTAGAAAAGTTAGTGCATATGATTCTGTAGTGCCCATTCTCTAATCTTTTAGATTTAGAAGGAATTTTTTTCTCTTAACCATTAATCAAAATATAGCATGTAATGACTGCTATAATTTAAATAATGAATATTTGCTAATGCACACTTTCATATCATCTTAATTTTATTTGTATAAATTAGGCAAACAATAAACTATGAAATAATTTAATACACGTGCAGATAAATTTTGTCACAATAGCCATAATAGTACATGGAAATGTGTTCATGTATACAAAAAATCTTTAGACCTTTAATCACAGAGTAGTGCAACTTTAAACAAAGTACGTCAGTGTTACAGGTAAACTGTTATGCATTTATATTCTAATATAGAGTCTAAAATACATCAATTGATATAAGTTTTCAAATGAAAAGTATTTACATCTTCCAATCTATTTCAAGTTTTCACAATTAATACGCTTACGCATTAAACCTCCAGTAGATTTATTTGATGAAGCCTTGTTTAGATTTATTTAATGAAGCCTTTGTAACTGGTATGTTATTTTTATGGAAGGCAGATATCTGGTCTGTGTGGTTCTCAGTTTATGAAGAAAATCACTTTTCAGCAGGCTTAAATTAAGTGGTTGCTGAGTAGTCAAATATAAGTTGATTTTCCTCATCAGAAATTCAGTCTTTGGCAATTTTAGGCCAGCAATGTTCCTGAACTGTTGTCTTTGCCTAGTTGTTGTCAGTCTTTATTTCATTAGCTCGTTCCACAGTTTTGCTTTAGTTTGTGATCAGCGTGGCTGGCAGAGGAAATAAGTATAACCCTTCATTCTAAAATTATGCTCATAAAGGACATTCAAAACTAGTCACAGGATTGGAGTAAATAAACCTGCAATGTTGTAGGTAGGTATTTCAATAAAATTGCATATTAGTTTTAAAAGCTACTTTCTGTGTCTCCTTGTGGCAGTTTGACAGTAGTACTGATATAATGGCTGAAGTAAACTTGGTGCTGAAATATTGGCTATCTTCTCCTATACCAGTCTTGTTGGTTTTCTATAAATCATGCACAAGTCTACAAATCTGTCAAAAATGTCTCTCAATCCAACACGGTTTATTCGTCACTAAATATGCTTTTCTGATATATTACATAAAAATATGTAATCCCAGCCCGCATGCTGAAAAGACTAAAGTTAGTTCTTTTTCATGTCTATTGGATTGCAAAGAATGTGATCTTCCTATCTGATGACGTTTTTATTTATAAACTTAAATATAAAGCTTCTTTCTTAAGTTAAGTCAAAAGTCCACTTGTTACAGATTGGAATATTTATTTTAAAACTTCTACAAGTATATATATATTTTTTATACAGAGTCTTGTGGTCATCTCTATAAAGCCCATTTATATTGCTGTGTGGTCAGCTATCAGCGGGATGGGGCTGGAATCTCAGCTGCTTTCTCTTCTATCCTAACGTATCATTGTCTTACCATTTGGGAAAACAGTAACCAAGGCAGGGACTCAAACCCAGATGTCCTGGTCCATGGAGAGCCAGCCTGACACACTGATCTACTGGGCCACCCACAGAGGCATTTGTTTAATTAAATAAGAATTAGCATTTCCAGGCGGCAATTGCCAGTCACGGATTTATGACAGAAATTAAACTATAGATTGTGATTGCAATTACACTATATTCCCATTATTATTACTTAAAAAATCTATTTAGATGATACACTGTAGCAACATAATACATTTCTTAAATAGTAGGTTAATACTTAAGTGCAGCAATAAAGAGCCATTGGCTAGCATGGATCATTGGGCTCTTGCGAATAAATTACAACAGAGATGAGGTTGGTTTTCTCATCATTTATTTCCAAACATGTGCAATAATATGACTTATCATGAATTTATTAACTGGTAGACTGCTTCAGATCATATGCAATTTGAAACACAGTTTTAAAATTTGCTTTGACAAAGGATTTTTGAGTTGTTCTGCATACGGTAGTATTTATGTACAAGGTTGCAATATTCTGACCTGCAACATATATGATCGTGAAACAAATATTGAAGATTACTTTACAATATGAACAACACAGTAACTTATCTTTGCAATATTTACCAGCAACTCAGTAACTAAGATTACCGAAAACATTGATCATTGGCACGGAAGTCTACTTATCTCATTCTGTTAATGATGATGATGCCAAGAGAAAACAGAACAGAAAATAAAAGGCAATAATATAGCTACACAGGCAAGCTGGGCCAAAGAGGTACATTTCTGGAAAAGAAAATGAGGTGGAGGAAATCAGATGGCTGGGTGACAAAAGAAGTTAAGAGAAGAGGTAATGGGTAAGAAACAGTGATTCACCTTCTAATGGATAATCATTTATCATTTCATCAGTTCCTGGCAAATTAGATTTCCACATCAATTGTAATGGCAGAGTTATATGAAACATATTTCCAAACTCTTAAATTTTCTGTCCTAATTGATCAACAATAAAAAGCACAGCATCACAGTATAATAACTTGCAGAAAGCCTGGGAACAAAGCCAATGTTGGCATATTCTCTCTCTTCCTTCAAACTTAAACAAATAGACATCATTGGCCACAACACTCCCTCTGATCCACTTATTGTTAACGTCTTAGATATATACATGAGATCACAAAATGTCATCCAATAATCAATAGTGGCTGATCTGTCAGAATACCACAAGCTAGTAGAGCACACAAATGAAACACCTCCAGAATTTAATCTGGGAACAAAAGTTCTAAACAAAAACACCTAAATTTCTAATAGAATGCTTTAATATTTTTGACACGGAATGAGGCATGAAAGGCTTGGGTCTGAATTGACCTTACCATGGGTTAAAATTGAATGCTTTAATCCAGTGGTCCCCAACACTGGGCCGTAAAGCATGCGCTACCGGGCCGTGAGGAAATGATATGAGTCAGCTGCACCTTTCCTCATTCGCTGTCACGCGCACTGTTGAACCTGAACGCACGTGTCATCCATGTCAGCGCGGGAAGAAGATCAACTCCTCAAGCTTGCAAATGATGGCAGGGGCTGAAAAGTATGTTTGACATAACATCTCTGCCGGCATTCTGGATCAAAGTCAAGGCTAAATATCCTGAGATAGCCACGGAAGCACTGAAAACGTTGCTTCCATTTCCAACATACTTCTGCGAAGCAGGGTTTTCTGCAATGAATGCAATGAAAACTAAATTGCGGAATAGACTGGACATAAGGAACCCCCTTCGAGTATTGCTGTCTCCCATTACCCCTCGATGGGACCGTCTTGTTGCCGGAAAAAAAGCCCGGGGCTCCCACTGATTCAGAGATATTGGTGTGTTGCAATGATTTTATATGTTCATACGGGGAAAATATGTGCCATGTGTTTAATATCCAAGTGTTACTTAAAATGTTATGATGCTATTGACTTATAAGTGACTTATAATTGACTTATCACTATATTCATGCAAGGAAAATATGCGCTGTGTGTTTGATATTAAATTCGTTAGAAAAACCCTTTTAGAAACAAAATTGAGTGTATTAGCCACTTATAAGTGACTTATAGTTGACTTATCACCTATATTCCGATTGTGATTAACAACCTTCCCCCCCCAGGTTTGCTAACTGTCCCGTATTAGCCGGGACACCCCATAAATTGGGCTAATTTGGTTTGTCCCATACGGGACTGCCTGTGTCTCGTATTTCCCCTGCTAAGGTAGAGCGTTCCTATGAAACCTTCCATGCCGAAATGGCGTAAAGCGAAGAAGCAATTACCATTAATTTATATGGGGAAAATTTTTGAGCATTCCCAGACCCAAAAAATATCCTACCAAATAACACATAAAACCTAAAACAACACTAACATGTAGTAAAAGCAGGAATGATATGATAAATACACAGCCTATATAAAGTAGAAATAATGTATGTACAGTGTAGTTTCACTAAACAGAATCGCCAAAAACGATTTGTAGAAAAAAATCGGCACGTACAAGTCACGTATGCGCACACTCGTGCCCGTGCAAGGCTTCATGGTCATGGTAGTCTTTCTTGGGGTAAACACAACGTATTTGACTGCTACTCTTGTCCGTTGGCAACCCTACCCCCCTACCTCCCACCCCCACAGTCGGCCAGTCTGCAATAATATTGTCAATAATAAACCGATCCGTGGTGCAAAAAGGATTGGGGACCCCTGCTTTAATCGGTTGGCAAGTTGAGTAGGATTGCAACAAAAACTTTGTACTCAGGTTCAGATTCAGACTCAGAATACGCCAATCCTGTTAACAGCCAACACAACCTAAAGCTGTGTCAGGGGCTGCCCGCAAGTATTGCCTCGCTTTCTGGCATCAACAAAGCACGTCCCCAATGTTCAGCAGGACAATGCAAGCAACAAAAGCAAAAGGATTCCCTTTCCCTTTGGTACCACTCACACGCGCACAGAGGCTACCAACCCCAGGACGTCAGTAGGATCAAGGAGTTAATTGTGAACTTCAGGAAGAGAAAATCAGGAGAACAAGCAGCAGTTCTCATCAAGGGGTCAGCAGTGGAAAGAGTGAGCAGCTTCAAGTTCCTGAATGCCAACATCTCTATCCTGGGCCCAACATATTGATGCAATTTTGGAGAAGGCGCACCAGTGACTAAACTTCATTTGGAGTTTGAGGAGATTTGGTATATCATCAAAGACCCTTGCAAGTTTCTACAGATGTGCCATGGAGAGCATTCTGACTGGTTGTATCACTGTCTGATACTGAGGTGCCAATGCACAGGATCAGCAAAATCAGCACAGGATTGTAATCTCAGCCAACTTCACCATGGGCACTAGCTTCCATACCATTATAGACATTTTCAAAAGAGCTACCTCCTATCCATCATGAAGGATACTACTCACCATCCAGGACCTGCTCTCTTCTCGTTACTACCATCAAGGATGAGGTACAGAAACCTGAAGACACACACTCGACATTTTAGCAACAGCTTCTTCCCTTCTGCCATCAGATTTCTGAATGACCCATTAACACTACCTCACTATTTTCTCTCTTTTTGCACTACTTATTGATTTCTTAATACTCTTATTGTAATTTATTGTGACTTTTGCACTGTGCTGATGCTGCAAAACAATAAATTTCACAGCATATGTCAATGATAATAAACCAGATTGTGATTCTGTTTCTAAAATATTAGAGTAATTCTCCATGGGTACTTTGTACCCTTGAGATAAAAATCCTAGTGCACAAACTTAGAAGATTAGTACCAATGAGTTAAGAGAGATTATTACTGGCTAAACAAAGATATTTATCTGTCTGTTAATCGTGGTAATATAGGTCTGAATGGTTAAAGGTAGATGTTGTTAAACTCAAAGCTGAGAATAGAGAACTTGATAGTGCCAGTCTGCAGACTCAGAAGGAGCCTGACATGTTTATAAGTCTTTTATTTTGTACTGAAAGATGTAGTTTATAACTCCTCTAATACTTGTTTATAGATGGGTTCCTAGATGTGTGCTGGAGAACTGGAGTTCAGCCAACGTGGACTACATCTCAGAAGTCATATCCATGCTTGACAAACGACATAGAATTCTTTGAGAAGGGTAAAGGTATGGTAGACGAAGAGAATACAGTGGAAGTAGTGTACATGGATGTTTCCAGAAAATTTGACAGGGAAATTATTACAAATGACATTAATAAGAGATACAAGAGATCTTATATAATAAGAGGTATAATTAATTCCTTAGAAGATCAAAGAGAGTTTCAAAACTTCATTGGTAAGGTGGGAAAAATGGGATAAACAGTAACAGAATTCACAGTTAGTAATTAACAGCACTGAATCTCAGTACAAAAATAACCTCAGTAATTCTGCTTTAAGTGGAAGCAAAGTTGATGCTGTGGAATAGCGGTAAGACTTAGGGATACAGTTTCATAGAACATTAAAGGCTGCTCCTCACAATGATAAGCTTGTGGAAAGAAGCTACTACAATCTATATTTCATCTCAAGAGGAATAGAATATAAAAACCAAGAGGCAAAGATAAGCCTTTATAAAACCTTAATAAAACTTCACTTAGCGTACTGTCTGTTGTTTTGGTTCCTACATTATCGAAACCATAGTTCAGCTTTAGAGATTGTGCATCATGGATTCACGAGGATACTACTGGAATAAGGAAATATAAACATGACGACAGAATTTAAAGTTGGAACTCTGACTATAAGAGTAACGTGGGATGGCATTATCTGTATAAACAGACTGGATGGAGTACGTGGATAAAACTTTTTCCAGTACTCAAAAAGGCACAAATACCATATTAACTGTAAGAAAACCGGAGAAGGAGAACAGGGGGATTTTTTTGATATTATATTTGTGAAGCTGGAGAACTCATCTCCAGGATTAATGGTTCAGCCAGAAACTATGACAGATTTCAAGACTGAACACCGACATTGATTTGTTGAGCCGACTCACCTTTCTGTGAAGATTTAACATACTTCTGAACACTTAGCTGGTAAATGTGTATATTTAATTCACCACAGGTAAAGAGTATGAAAAAGTACAGATGGTGAATTAATTTAAAAATATTAACACTGAGAACTGAGATGTATCTGACATGATAATGGCAGAATCTCAAGCTGGACAAAAAGTGAGGAATACTTTCTTCATGTTTAAATAAATTCTCAACATACAATCAATGGCCACTTTATTCGGTACCTCCTTTACTGAAGTAGCCATGAGTGTATGTATGTGGTCATCTGCTGCTATAGCCTATCACCATCAAGGATTGACGTGTTGTGCATTCAGAAATGCTCTTCTTACACCACCGTTGTATTGCATGGATATCTGAGTTACTACTACCTTTCTGTCAGCTTGAACCTGTCTGGATATTCTCCTTTGACCTTCCTCATTAACAAGGCATTTTCACTCAAAGAGCTGCCACTCACTAGACGTTTTTTTTTTTGTTTTTTGCACCATTTTCTATTAACTCTAGAGACTGGTGTGCATGAAAATCCCTGGAGATGAGCAGATTCTGAGATACTCAAATCACCCTGTCTGGCACCAACAATCATTCCACAGTCAAAGTCACTAAGATCACATTTCTTCCCCATTCTGATGTTTAGTCTGAACAACATCTGAACCTCTTGACTATGTCTACTTGATTTGATGCATTGAGTTGCTGCCACACGATTGGCTGATTAGCTATTTGCATTAACAAGCAGGTGCACAGTTAAAGTGGCCACTGGTGTATATCAACATAACTGATGTACTTACTATTGGGAGTGAAAGCCTGATAGGCATCAACTAAAGCTTTAATTCTCTTGTGAATCAATTGATAAAAGAATTCTAATGCCCACCCTATTATTTCATCTGGGAGGCAGGTGGTTGTAGTTAAGAAATGGGGAGCATGCACTCAGGATAAGGGTTCAGCTACTGAAGGGTGAGAAGAGTGCAAGTTCATCACTTAGAGGGTGGTTGATCTTTGGTGAAATCTACCCCAGACACTAATATCGTTAATCATTTCGAGGTTAAGTTAGACATATTTCTGGACTACATAGGAATCCAGAGTTATGGGGATTGGACAAAGATCAGCCATTATACTGAGCAGAAGATCAGCTTCAAAGGTCAGTATGAATGGTTCATGCACCTTTTACTTAAGTTCATATCTTCTTCTTTAAAAATGAGTGAAGACAATTAGACTATCAGATATAGGGACATAGAATCAGAATGATGCCATTTGCCCCATCGAATCTGCTCTGCCATTCCATCTTGGCTGATTTATTACCTCTCAAACCCATTCTTCTGTCTTCTCCCTGCAACCTTTGATGACCTTACTCATCATGAACCTGTTAAACTCCACTTTAAATATACCCAATGACTTGGCTTCCAAAACTGCCCTTGACTCCTTATGGAACATTCCACACACTTGCTTCTGTAAACTCACTTAATATGTGAATAGCTGGAAGCATCAGTCTCCAGTTTAATTGACAATGTGCCCTGATAAATTTGAACCAATTTCAAGCAAACTCCTGAAGAAAATATACAAAAAATTCCCAATAATTCTATTACAGTTATTCGGGGACCTGACATATGGTCCAATGCCTTTCATTAATATAACCTGGAGTAATAGCATAGATGTTTTATAATCAGGTAACCCTCATTTGAAACCAAACCATAAAGTGCTAGAAAAACTTAATAGATCAGACAATATCTAAGGAATTTCTCCTTTGTATTCATTCTCAAGATTGAGATTCTTATACTTACACACAAAACTATTTGAAATATAAGGATATGATATGATCTGACTTCAGAATTTGAGAAATTAAAATAAAATCATTGGAGTCATAGTGTTTGTAGAAAGCAAAGCATATTGAGCATTTCAGATCAGAAACTTTTTGTCAGAACTGGGAAGGAGGCAATCTAGTGAGCATTCAGTAGCCAACAAAGTGAGAAAGAAATGGGAAGAGCAAAGGAGATGTCTCCCAGAGGTAGCACCAAAGGGTTTAATTTGGCCATTAGAAATTCATTATACTTTGTTGTCTACAGGCCAAAGTGTACTAATTGAAAAGAAATACATGACCATTATCACAGGAGAATGACTGACAGAAATGGTTAGTCCTGGTACAGGCTGAAAGAGATCCAAAGGGACCCTACCATCAAATATATTGTTACCTTCCCCTCCCCCCACCTCCCGGCTTTCCACAGGGATCACTCCCTCCGTGATTCCCTTGTCCATTTGACCCTCTCCACTAATCTCCCTCCCTGCAAAAAGCTGAAGTGTTTTATCTGTCCACTCACTTCCTCCCTCACCTTCATTCAGGGCCCCAAACAGTCTTTCCAGCTGAGGCAACATTTCACCTGTGGTTCTTCTGGGGTCGTCCAGTGCTCATGATGCAGCCTTCTCTGGGTTGATGACACTCATCATAAATTGGGGGACCACTTTGTGAAGTATCTCCGCTCCATCCTCCAAAAGCAGAACTTCCTGGTGCTCAAACATTTTAATTCTAATTCCCATTCCCATTCTGACATACTGGTTCATCGCCTCCTCTTCTGCCAAAATATGCTACCCTCAGAATGGAGGAGCAACACCTTATATTCCATCTAGGTAGCCTCCAACCCCAATGGTACGAATATCAATTTCTCTTTCTGGTTAAAATACAATACCCACCCCCTCCCCTCTTCATCTCTTCTCACCTGCCCATCCCTGAAACCTGGGTCCTCCTTCCCTTTCTCCTATGATCCACTCTCCAATTTCTATCAGATTCCTTCCTCTCCTGCCCTCTATTTTTCCTACCCACGAGGTTTCATCTTTCACCTTCTAACTATCCTCCTTCCCTTCCCTCCATCTTTTATTCTGGCATCTTCCCCTTCCTTTCCAGTCCTGAAGGAGGGCCTTGGCCCAAAACATCAACTTTCTATTCATTTCCATAGATGCTGCCTGATCTGCTGAGTTCCTCCAGCATTCTGTGTGTGTTGCTTTGGATTTCCAGGTTCTGCGGGCTTTCTCGTGTTTCGAAAGAGCAAGTCATCTAAAGTTGGTGATTTCAATATTGATATTGATGTGGATATTGATTTTGATTCAATATTGCTTTAATATTGATTCATTATTGATATTTATTCCAATATCAATTTCTCCAACTTTAGGTAACTGCTTTTTCTGTCTATATCAGAACTGTAGTTGTTTGAGACTTTGGCTCACTATTTCTGTTATTATTTATACAGCCTGGTCTGTTGGTCATATCCAGCTCAGCTGTTAGTAGCATATAACAAGCCAAAGTATAATTGGTTTCTAACTGTGCATTAATTATTTGGTCTCTCCATTTCAGCGGTATTTCCTCTGTTCTGCTCAGCCCTCCCCCCATATTTTCTGCTACAGAAAATTATACTTTTCTGCAGAGTAACAGAAACTGTACTCTGTTAACTCGGCTATAGATCCTATTGAAGGGTTTTGGCCCGAAATGTCAACTCTTTATTCCTCTCCATAGATGCTGCCTGACTTGCTGAGTTTCTTCAGCATTTTGTGTGTATTACTCTGGATCTCCAGCATCTGCAGAATATCTTGCGTTTATAGAAAAGTAACTTGTTCCTTTCTTTTCTGGTACAGATGAAGGATCACAGACTGAACACTAACTCTGTTTCTATCCACACCGCCCCCCCCCCCCCACCGATACTACCTGACAAACTGTGCGTTTCTTGTATTATTTAAAATACGTTTGTATTTTATTCAGACCCGAAAGCAATAATTTTGACTTTATTCCCCATAAATTTAGAGTAACTCCCAAGAGTTAGTCATTATTGATGAAAGTAACAATACTGACAAAAACAACAAAAAAAAACTAGTTGAATAACTGTTAAGCGGCTTAAAAGTTACGTGCCAGTAAACAAGTGTAAACTTACTTTCACAAAAATTGTTTAATATATTACATTGTTAGTCAAAAAAATAAGCTGTAGCTAAAAATGGTGATAGTTTAATAACAAATAAAGCAGTGGCATTTGTTAACAACTGTAATAGAAACATTAATATAACAATTGAAGCTGGATCATGAAACAAACCTGCATTCTATTATTTACAGGTGAGCCTATTTTCCCTACTGGAGAAGTGTTTGCTTTGAATCTGCCTGTGACTGTGATAGAACTTGCTTCACACATACTAGAGAAATGAATGCATGAGACTTTCAATCAACTTCCTTTGAGGTGTTGAATATTAATCCAGAAAGTATTCTTCAATATATTTTCCTTCTGTTTGAAGGAAATATTGGTTACTGCTACAATTGTTCTAAGCCTTATGGCTTCATGGAAGCTGAAGATTGCAACTTGCATTTTAGAAAGTAATTTCGCAGCACACGTTCCTGCAAACTGATTCCATTCTAGAAGCCTTACTGAACAATTTGATTGTGAACGTTTGTCACTAATCCATGTAAGTATGAATACCTTTGTAAATATTCCTCTGCCAATACCAAGTTATGAATGTTTTGAGTGTATCCAACAAAGAGAAGTAAAATATTAAATATTCCAATTGTTGTACTCAACTTTGCCTTTTCCATGTCATTGTTTGATTGCTCTAAATTAGTTTTTGTACTAAAACATTGAAGCTAAGGGTACTTATCTGGATTTCTATGTCATTTTCCTCCAGAACCTGGAATGCTAGACTGGAAGCTCAAACCAATTACTCTGATCTCCTACCTCCACGAGTTTTAAGCCCCTCAAAATAGCTTCACTATCCTTAGCCTTCAGCCTCTTATTTCTTTGGCTATTCATACAACACTGACTTACATTCATTGTATAAAATTTGTATCTCCTTGAAACTCCTCTTGCCTGGCCATGTATTGACATGCCTGGGACAGGAAGAACATTGACAAGATCAATAAAGAAAATAATTAAAATTGAGAGAAATACTTGGTAATTCTTTCAAGTGAAATAGAACATCACAAACTTTATACTCAGTAAAAATCTATTTTTAGATACAAGTGTTGTCTATTTTTGGGTCTCTTAATGAGTTATATAGAAACATCTACAGTTCAGAATCAGAATCAGATTTAACATCACTGGCATATGTCATGAAATTTGTTAACTCTGCAGCAGCAGCCAATGCAATACATGATAAATAAATATAGAGAAAAAACCTGAATTACAGTTCATACATATATGTATATTAAATAGTAGTATAATATTATTCAATTAAAATAAGTAGTGTAAAATAGAAATTTTAAAAAAGTAGTGACGTAGTGTTTATGGGTTCAATGTCCATTCAGAAATTGGATGACAGAGGGGGAGAAGCTGTTCCTGAATCACTTCTTCTTCAAATTTAACTAATTAGCATCACTAAATTTTATTTTAAAATTTTACATTTAAAATAATAACTTTTTTTTACAATAAGTTGGTAGTGTTTTACCCAAAGCAAACAAAATTGTGAAAAGTGCCAGAACGGAGTAAAGATAGTACATTTGTACTTCAATCACAAAAGAAAATCCACAGATGCTGGAAATCCAAGCAACACACACAAAATGCTGGAGGAACTCAGCAGGCCAAGCAGCATCTATGGAAAAGAGTACAGTCAACCCAAAATGTTGACTGTTTACTCTTTTCCATAGATGCTGCCTAGCCTGCTGAGTTCCTCCAGCATTTTGTGTGTGACATTTGTACTTATTTGCAATATGGAAGCATCATGACAAAGTTATTATTTATTGCCTATCCCTAATCCCCTTGTAAAGATGATGGTGTATACATTGTTAATCCACTGCATAGCTTGTGGATTAACAATATGTACAAAACTAAGTATTGGCTTCATTTTGTTGTACTTATGCAGTCAAAGCATTCTACATTAAAAATGTATTTTTTAAAAATCTCGGTAAGTTAAGGATTTTTCAAGGGAATGGCGAAGGTAAGACTGGATTAGAAATGTGTTATTTTCTTAAGTGGTTATTAACTTTATAACCCTCCAAAGGTACATTCGTTTAGAGCTGGAAGTAGATTGCCTATGATATTGCTAAATAAAATGTACAACTCAGGAGCCTGAAATGTAACAAATAAAGTAAGTGGCCCAAGGTAAGACAATGAGTGTTCCCAACTCACCCTTAATGTTTGGCTTGCTGACCTACAGGACATGCAGCCAACCAGAACTTTGATACTCATGTACGTTTTCGAATCAGACTATAACCTTGCCTATTCCTTCCACTGTGATTTCCACCAGCCTTATAATCTTACAAGAAGATAGCTCTCAATCAGTTCTGGTTCCCTGACCGGACTGAGATTCAGTTGGTTGACCATTAATCAACCATCACATCAGCGGCCAAAGCTGTACAGTCTGCAATTATGCCCCGCCTCAGATTATGTCAGGGTTTTGGTGATAATAAATCCTGATGCACCATTTGTAGTGGGCTTTGTTATACTACCACTGATCCACCCTCCATTATTCAGTAAATCTTTGACTGCTGGACCTTCACACTGCAACGTTGAATTCCCCATCATGGTGGATGTAGGATGCCAACTCATCAGCTATTCTGTTCTGCTGGTGAATACATTACTGGGTCCACTGGTGCTTTATGCTGCACTCCGGTGGGAAGTGGAACAGACTGGAGTAAGCGCAATCTGATCAATTATACCTTTATGTGACTGTGGCAAAATTTGTGTAATGGAGTCAGAGAGTCAGAAAGAAATATGGCACTGATACAGGCCCTTCACCCCAGGCAAACCATGCTGACCACAGTGGTCTCTGTCCCCTAAGTTCCAAGGAACAAAGACCTAGTCTGGCCAACATCGCCCAGTAAGTTAGACTTTCTAGTCTGTGTTATCATTCTGATTCATTTCCATAATCTTTTCTGTATTCTTTTCAATTTAACCCAGGTTGTCCTGATTTCCTACATTCAGCTCATACCCCTCCAGGTACCTATTCAAGTGCTTCTTAAATGATACTATTGTACCTGCCTCAATCACTTCCTCTGGCAGCTCATTAGATAGATAGATATTTTATTGATCCCAAAGGAGATCACAGTGTAACAGTAGCATAACAAGTGCACAGATATACAAATATTGGAAGAGAAGTAAGAAAGAATAAAAAATAAATTACCTCAAACAGACTAACAGGAGAGGGTCATCACTCCCCCAGCAGAGTTAGGCTGACTCATAACAGAGCCTAATGGCCGAGGATAAGAATAACCTCATATAGTGCTCCTTGGAGCAGCGCAGTTGTCTTAGTCTATTACTAAAAATGCTCCTCTGTTCAGCCAAGGTAGCATGCAGAGGGTGAGAAACATTGTCCAGAGTTGCCAGGATTTTCCAAAGGGTCTTTTGTTCTACCACAGCCTCCAGTGTGTCCAGTTTGACTCCTATAACAGAGCCAGCCTTTCTAATCAGTTTATTGTGCCTGTTGGTATCACCCATGTTGATGCCATTGCTCTAGCACGCCACCGCATAGAAGATTGTACTGGCGACAACAGACTGGTGGAACATGTGAAGGAGAGGCCTACGTACTCCAAAGGACCTCAGTCTCCTCAAGAATTAGAGGCGACTCTGGCCCTTCCTGTACACAGCCTCTGTGTTATTTATACTTACCACCTTCTGCACAAAAAAGTTGTCCCTCAGGACTCTTCTAAATTTTCCTCTTTCACACTAAACCTAATGCCCTCTCATTTTGGACTTCCCTATCTGAGGGAAAAGATTGTCACCATCCACCTCATCTCTGACTCTCATCATTTTAAATATTTCTACAGTGTCACCTCTCTTTCTCTAATGTTCCAAGGAATAAAGACTTAGCTTCGCCAACCTCTCCCTGTAAATCAGACTTTCTTGTCCTGGCAACATCCTCATAATTCTTTTCGGTTTACCCATATCTTTCCTATAACAGGGTGACCAAAACTGTACACCAAGTGAGATCTCACAATGACTTTTACAGCTAATGCAATTGAAAAATACTTTGGGGTGTTATGCTCATTAAAATCATTGTATAAATTAAGTTTTACCAAAGGATTGAATACTCTTTCATGTGGTATTGCATAACATACACAGTCAATCTATTCTATAGTAACAATGAGGAAATAATTAACCACAGGCTACATTTAATCAGTCAATACAAAAGGCATTTCAATCATAGCTATCACTGAACCTGTGTGTCAAAGGCTGTGTGTGTACATCACTGTCATCCTGAGCCTGGTAGCCACAGACTGTGTATGTACAGTGTTACCAGTCTAAAACTGGCAGCTATACAGTATATTCAATTCATATTGAACTTTACCAGATTTCCTAGTACTATGTTGAAATCTCAGAACTAGAGGAAAATTATGAGATCGTCTACCTTAAATATGCTGAGGTTGTAAGCAATTGTTCTCAAATCTCAAATCAAAGTATTCTTATTCTCAAATCATTTGGAACAACTATTTTGCAGATTTGTAAACACTTGCTTTTAGGACAGGCTAGACCTTGTGGTAGATTTGTGTATTATAAATCTTAATGGCTTGAAGCAGTTTCCCCAAGATAAGTCATTTGCTGTTCTCCTTAGCTGGCTTTGAAAGAATAATGTCATTTTTGCATCAATGTGCAGCCAAAATGACTTCTCAGTGCAGTTAAGTTGGCAGTTCTGGGGCTAATGTTGTGCAGTCACTTTGCCTGTGCACGTCCAAAAACTAATCTCAGCATACCCATAGACCTATGACATGCTTTGACACTAGGTGGGCATTCAGAACCTTACTTAAAGTAATTTGTGCCTTTATGATAAACCTTCTGCAAAACAGAAAACTCTTTGTATTGGTTGAATCAAGGGGTAAGTAATTTAAAGTATTATTTTAGCTCAGCTTGTCTTGCTTGCTCCAGTCTTTTTTTTCTCTTTTCTCTTTCTCTGGGTGTGAAGGACATGCCAACCTTTCCCTCCTGCATTTGACATCTCCTACATTATTTTGTCTTGGTTCTTTTGTCTGTGTCCTCTTAACAGCTCCCATTCAGTCACTGACCAGATAACCTTGTTTACAGCTTATCCCCATGGTCACCTCAGTTTTGTCCTGTCAGAGACATGTTCCTCCCTAACCCTCCGGACAACTTTATAAATTTCTCTTGTCTCCTTCTCAATTCTTAAAGGGCTCCAACCTGAAAAGTTGACTCGGTTTCTCTTCTCACAGTTCTGCTGAGTTTTTGTTTTCAATTTCCAGCACCTGCAGTTTTTATTATTTTCATTCTGTTTTAATTTGGGAACTTACTTATGTCATAGTTACATTCTAAAACTATACTTTCTTTAAGTGAAGGAAAAAAAATATGTAATTGATAGAAAACAGAGCAAAGTACTGGAATCTAATATGTCTTAGTGCTTTAAATAGTCTTGTGTCAGTTCTATGAATACGTGTTTTTCATAGGAAGATTGAGATTATATACTGTATGTAGTAATATATTTGTAAACATAAAAGTTAGTCTTTTATTTGAACAGGTTAATATTACAAAGTAAACTTGATAACAATATTTAATCACTGCTACTGAACTCAATGCCAGTTGCAATCAACTTGTTCATTCACTCTCAATACTGCACAGTAACTTGGAAAGTGATGAAATTTTTAAAAAGTTGCTAATTAATTTCTAAGATGATATATTTAGGATTTCAGTGTTAACTGAAGTGGTTGTGAGTTGTTAAGCATAGCATGTTTAAAATAATTACCAATCCTATGTGCGACATAAAAATGTCAAACACGAAGATTTAAATCTTAGCTCATTGTGTAAAAGTTTCTTAAAATATTGTGAATAAATTTCATTTTCCACAAATTTGGTGTAATTATTTTTAATACTGTTGTTTTTAAGCATTTCATTGAATAAAAAATCTAGCATGTTATTTTTTACAAAACAGATAAGTTAAAATATATTATCTTCAGACCTGTTAACACTGATCACCTTTGGAGTTAAAATTAATTGTTACCTCCTAACCTTTCTACAGCATGATCCAAAATCACACAAAACCTCAAATGTCGTATCTTATTGCACTTGCAAGATCAATAGCACTTACAATTTATTCACCATGATGAGAACAAAATGCACTTTTTAATGTGAAACTGCCAAAATATAAGCAATTGAATATATATGTGTTGTGAATATTAGAAATCAAAACATCTGAAAACAAGAATGTGAGGAGACAATAGATTATTTTTATTTCTTTCCAAGCTCTGATGCAGACCTGTTTCTTCTACTGCTTTCAGCCAACAGATTGTGTCTGTAACAAAGAACCTTTTTTTTTTGTGGACATGTCATTAGACTGATCAATAAATAGGAACCCTTTTGGTTTTCGATCAACTCTGTTGTTTTTGGAAACTCTCAATGCCATGCATTATTATACCAGAACTATCTATCCTTTCAAATATAAGCATGTTTTAGAGAAGACCTTTAATATTTGAATTTTAGGATTGGATAATACAAACTTAGGTTGTTTTTATTAGTTATATAAACTATTAGGTGTTAAACCAAAGTAAACTGGCTACAGAGAGGGAAACACATTACTGGAAAACTAGACAAACTTTCAGACTCAAAGCAGATATTCAAGATCTTCCAAAAGCTGTGAAACTAGAAAATTAGGACTCCCATTTTACATTAATTTAACATTGTATTATTTCACTATTAATCAAATATTCACACAAGTGCATGTGTGTTATATATCGTTTATAAATCAATGAAAAATGAGACTAAAGATGAGCAGATTCCTTACTTTAATCCTTTGTTCCCATATTTATTAATTGTGCAGTAGACATCTGAGTCTGGCTGACTGCTTTTTCTTAACTAAATCCCAATAAATTAAAAATTGTTATTCTCTAACACATTATATTAACTTTTGTCAGCTAATTTCTCTATACAGCAAAATAGTTTTCTCACTGTGTTAACTTTAATCATGTTTCATAGATATAAATATATTAATCTGTGGCATTAAGTATTAAGAAAATCTTTTTCATCCCAAGTAGTGCTAGTGAAGTTAGCAAAATGCGTGTGTTTGGAGCAACAAAGGTGATGCACTTCATCCTTGGTGGCAGGGTAAGTTGTATACAAAATATTTGGCTTATCAATTAAAATTTGCATCTTTATCTTGGTCTGTTAAATTTACACAACACTAATTCATAAAATTTTGCACTGAGTGGAGGTAGAAATAACCAGTTGGACAGTAATCTTGAGTTAATTTGATAAGGTAGCCTGTTCTATGAACTTGGTAAAACAACCATACATTTCTCCAAATCAGAATCAGAATCAGGTTTAATATCATTGTGAATACATGATCATTAAATGTACAGGAAAAAAAAACTGAGTTACATTAAGTATATATATGTCTGTTAAAGAGTCGTTAAAATAAATAGTGCAAAAATTAGAAATTAAAATATAGTGTTCATGGGTTGAATGTCCTTTTAGATATTGGATGGCAGAGGGGAAGATGCTGTTCCTGAATCACTGAGTGTGTGCCTTTAGGCTTCTTTGTCTCCTTCCAATGGTAACAGTGTGAAGAGGACATGTTCTAGGTGGTGCGGGTCCTTAGTGATGGACACTGCCTTCCTAAGGCACTGCTCCTTAAAGATGTCTTGGATACTACGGAGATTAGTAGTATGATGAAACTGACTAATTTTATAAGTTCCTGCAACTTACTTTGATCGTGTGCAGTAGAAGTTTTTGAGTGTTTTAGCTGGCAAACCAAATTACTGTATTAGAAGTAGAAAGTTGTGTACCAGTGGAAATAGTTGACAATTTCATTTGTTATAGCAAAAGTCATCATTTGTATCTCAGTTATATTTTGAGCTCTCAGTAATTGTGGTTAAATAACATTGTAATGCTTACAGTGTTTATTTTTTTTCACATTTTTGTAACACATTGTTGCTTTATAAAGGAATAAATAAATAATATAAAACAACAGAAATGTGCAGGTTATTTTGTATCGATAGACAGCTCCACTACACTTAAAAGGTTATTGAAATACATAGTCTTGCCTTTTAGTTTCTTGAATCTGGAAACAATATACTTAAAAACATCACCATTTTAAATGCGGCAGACAACATTTTTATAAACACATAGATCAGGAATCCTGCATTCCTGTAAACATGATAGAGAGAAAGTTCTCCTTTCCCAAATAGTCAAGTATTATGGAATTGTAGAACTTTCAAAATAACATCAGAGAAAATTTACAGGTTTCAATTGTTTTACAAGGATTATCTAAAATTCAAGTAATTATATTTTGTTTAAATAAGATCATGAGATATAGGAGCAGAACTAGGCCAATCAGCCCATCAAGTCTGCTCTGCCATTCAATTGTGGCTGTTGTGGTTTTCTCAACCTTATTCTCTTGCCATTTCCCTACAACTCTTAATGACTTTATCAATAAAAAGCTTATCAATCTCTGCCTTAAATACACTGAATGACTTGGCTCTTTGTGGCAATGAATTCTAAAAATTCACCACCCCCTGGGAAAAGAAATTCCTCCTCATTTCTTTTGTTAAGGGCCATCCCTTTATTCTGAAGCTGTGCTGTTCTTCTTGTGGATATTTTACTTCAATGTATGCTTTTGAATTCAGCTGATCTATTAAGCCTGTTGACTTTATCCCCAGTTAAGCAGGGCTAACCAGCACAAATATGGATGCAATGCATCCACTGTTAGCTACCCAGGAAGCAGGCTTATGGAGCAACCGAGGGGAAATACCTGGCTCCAATCTGCACACACCAAGCAGTGGATGATGGGAACTTCTGATTTTATTATTCATGTAGAAAAACTGTAACAATAGACATTCTAACATCAACAGTGCTCCGTTTAGCATCATGAATGCATTGATTCTATGACCCCAATAAAAAAAAACACTGAATATGGAGAGGAATTTCACTTACAACTGCCCCACTTAACACAGCAGGTTGGATTACTCAGCTGCCATTAATGTGCATCCTGTAAGATGTAGCCATACATTCTATCAACACATGAAACTGAAAATTAACCCCACAGGATCTTATTGGTATCATATTTAAATAAGTGCGCATTAATCAAATGCACCTTTCTGGAATATTGTACTTTCTCATCGTCGCTGAGCCACTTTGTGGTGTCCTCGGAGAGTAATTTTTAATGTTCATCCTCAGTGTCCTTGTTGTGGTGTGGCGAGCAGATCATCCGCTTGTTGGAGAACAAGGGGATCACCAACCATCCAGATCACCCAAGGGCTTCCAGGAACTGAAGACTCATCTCCAGGAGACTGCAGTTCTACAGCAAACACCTAGAAACATTAAAAAATGTGCTTCAGACACTGGTAATTGGTCATAAAAATAACTTGACAGTCAAGGATTATCCTTCTGGACAGCATAAGCTTTCTAATTGGAATATAAAACCAAACATTTTTGAGCAGATCATAGGATTAGAGACAGGAGGTTACACACACTCACAAATATATATAAGAGACAGGGAAACTTGCAAACAATCTGTCCTATTTTATTCCCCTTGAAATCAAAGCAACGTGACTTCCTACATTACCTCCATGATAGTGTAGCCCAATACCACTTTCATAGTCCCAGGACTTTCTCTACCACACAAAAAAATACTTGTGCAGAAACCAACTGTCTGATTTAGTCAACAACTCTGTCCATACTGTTCTGACAATTATGTTCTCATGATAACCACCTCCTAATTGTCCTTGCTTTTATGATCCACTTTATAGGGAACATTATGGGGCAGAATGTTAAAGCTCATACATAGTACTGCAGAGAATTAGACTGAGTTTTTCCAATCATAAGCTTACTGAGTTGTAGAGAGTCTCTTGCATGTGATTTGAAACAACTTGACTGACAAGGAGGTTAATAAGTTATTTTCCATGCGCGTTAGCAACATGGCATGCACACGGAACTTATACTGCATCTTATAGATTTCTTTCAGAATGGTGTTCAATCCAGTTTCAATATTGATGAGTAATATTGTCTTAGCAGATGTTCATTTTCAGATTTACTGATCAGATAAAGAGTGCTATTCTTACACACGTCTCTTCTCAACAATTTCAGTAGCAAATGCTTTCAATCATTTCTGTAACTTTCCCAAAAGACCCCATAAATAAAAAAATCTTGTGGATGCTGGAAGGCGGAAAAAAACACAACACTAAATACAGGATGTTCTCAGTCAGCTTCTGTGGAAGAGACACAGAGTTACTGTTTCACATGAGAGACGTCTTCAGAAAAATGATCTCTCAACAACTCTGACGGATGGTTTTCAGTCTAAAACATTAACATGCTCTGTCTGTTCCCAGTATTTCTTGGTTTTATTTCAAGCTATATTTGTGGTTAAGTATATATATGAAAAAGAGGTGAAATGATCAGGTGGCCTTGGAATGGGATCAGGAAACAGATTGAAAATGGTGTTTGTAAACGAGATGTGGTATCAGTGGCTGAAAGAGGCCCTAACCTGCTTTCATTTTATGTTCAAGACAGAGAATCACATGGTGGTTCTTCCTTTTCTCAGAATTTCGCTAGAAGTCTCTTTATTGCTTGGAGTGGGAGTGAATGCTTTTATTCAGTCTCTTAGCTTTGAAGGAAAAAGAAGAGTCTATTTTTTTTCTTGTTTCAAGTAGAGATTTCCTCTTGTGTTCAAACAGCACCAAGTTTTCCAACAAAGGGAGGAACACATTGCTTCTTTATTTCCAGCAGTTGTACGTTTGATGTCGCTCAATGAATTGAGAGATGAGATTTTGAATCTGGAAGTGTCAATACTACTTCAGCTCTGATTCCAGACACAAGTGCTTCAGTAGGATTTGTTACACCATCTATTGCCTGTGGAATATGCCACAGGAGCATATATCTGCAGCAGAAGTCAAACCATACTCGTTCCTTAAATAATAGAAAAATAGACCAGAAGTTTAAAATCTTTTCACTCCTTTTTTTTCCCCACAGGTTATTCCGAAATAAAAGCTAATCCTATGCAGATACATACAAATCAACATAACTTGAATTAATTAAAAAATAATAGCTTTTTATTCAAATTTCCATTATTTTAACCTCCCAACACCCCCTGACCGTATCCTACACCCCAGCAGCATAGCTCCTTGCCGACACTTCCACAGAGCCTCTGTACAATTTGTTTCATTTTAGTTCAAGACCCTTTTCTAATGACAACATAGGAGGAGGGGTTTCTTGTTTTAAAAGGACAACTGAGTTAAATGCAGAACATGATGGGGATTTTAAATGTAAAACTAATACTGAAAAAAATGTCGATTTCATAAACATTTTTCCCAATAACGATTCAACTCGCTTGTTTGAGTAATGATGTTGGCTGGGGAACTAGGGTAGAAGCCCTTTTAAATGGTGTCATCTGCATTTTACTCTCAACGCTATCATAGTGCCAAGTTGTAAGATCCATGTTCGATTCCCTCTGCTGCCTGTAAGGAGTTTGAATGTTCTTCCCGTGACTGCATGGGTTTCCTCCCACATTCCCAAGAGATATGCTTGAGTGTGTAAGCTTATAGTATGATTGGGTAAATTTGGATATGCTTCGTTAGGGCTTGTAGGTTTATAGTATGATTGGGTATGGTTGTATATGCTTGGTTAAGGTGTGTAAGTTTATGGTAGGTATGCAATGTTGACACTGGACACTTGCTCAGCACGGTGCTTGCTGATTTGATTTGACACAAATGTTGCTTTTCACTGTACGCCTCCATGCACATGTGATAAATAAAGCTAATATTTAAATTTTACAAGGTTTTGTGTCTGTGCAACCAATTGATCATCTTTTGTTTCTATCTCCAGTTTAATTATAGCTATGACAAAACATGGAAGGCATCATGAATGGAGTGCAAAATAGTAAAAGACTTCAAGGAGCTTTATACAATCTGGTGGAAAAGCAGCCTGACAGCAAATGAAAGTTAATGATGAAAAACGTTAAGTGTTGTACTTTAGTAGGGAGAATGAGAGGAGGTAATATAAACTAGAGGACACAATACAACAAATAGTGCAGGTTGTATACAAGAACATGGGGTAGACGAACATGGTTTAATTGATATAGTAAATTGAGAAAGTTAATCCTAGAGGAAGATTGTGTAAAAGAGTATAAGGATAATGGGTTTTATAAATAGAGACATAAAGTACAAGTGGAAGGAAATCAAAATGAATCTTTATAAAGCAGTGGTTTTGTCACAGCTGAAATATTTTGTTTATTTCATTTAGGGAGAATGTGAAGGTTTTGGAAAGGATGCAGAGGAGATTTACCAAAACGATCTCTGGAAAGGGTCTGAACTGAGATGATTTCATCCGAAATACTGATGCATAGAATTCCTCCTCTTACATTGTAATTAGGGAAGGCCTTTGAACTGAAAATTAAACAACTATACAATCAAAAATTTTAAATTGTGAGGGTTATATACAGAGTAAATTGACAGAAACTGTTTCCATTGGCAGAGGCATCAATAACTCGGGGCCGGTTAAAGCAGGGGTCCCCAACCTTTTTTGCACCATGGACCGGTTTAATATTGACAATATTCTTGCGGACCGGCCGACCCGGGGGGGGGGGGGGGGGGTGGTTAGTGTTCAAGTCGGGTTAAACTCATCTCAACATGTCTTTTACAGTTAGGGTTGCCAACTTTCTCACTCCCAAATAAGGGACAAAAGTAGCAGTCAAATCCTGGGACACTTTACCTCAGGAAAGACTACCATAACCATGAAGCCTTGCGCGGGCACCTGTGTGCACATGCAATGTGTGCATGTGATGTGCGCTGCACATACATGCCGATTTTTTCCCCACAAATCGGTTTTGCCTTCATCTTCTTGACTATACTGTACATACATTATTTCTACTTTATATAGGCTGTGTATTTATCGTATCATTCCTGCTGTTACTATATGTTAGTGTTATTTATTTTCGGTTTTATGTGTTATTTGGTATGATTTGTTAGGTTATTTTTTGGGTCTGGGAACGCTCAAAAATTTTTCCCATATAAATGAATGGTAAATGCTTCTTCGCTTTACGCCATTTCAGCACAAAAAGTTTCATAGGAACGCTCTACCTTAGTTGGGGAAATAGGGGACAAGGGCTGTCCCGTATGGGACAAACCAATTTAGCCCAATATACAGGATGTCCCGGCAAATATGGGGCAGTTGGCAACCCTATGTTTCACGTTCAACAGTGCGTGACAGGGAATGAGGAAAAGGTGCTGCTGACCCATATCATTTCCTCGCGGCCCGTTAGCACATGTTTTGCGACCCGGTACCAGTCCGCGGCCCGGTGGTTGGGGACCGCAGGGTTAAAGCATGCATTAATCGCCAATTAAAGTGTCGAGGAAGATTGAGACATTGAGGCTAATGCGGAAGGCGAGTGAGAGTTCAGTGTCAACTGCCTTCCTTTTGATCGCTGCTGGAGAAGGGGTCTGTGAATGGCCTAACACTGTGTGGCTGGTGGGTCGGCCTCTCTGCCTTATGTGGTGTCCCTCTCTTTCAATGAATGTTGGTGATATTGTGGGATGGTATCAACCAGGCTTGTCTGAAGAAAATTCTGCCCAATTACCATCAGCATATAACCTGCAGCACCAGAGGTGCCAACATGCACGACCACTGTTATACTAAGATTCAAGTCTGGTGACCAAGAAAGTTACAAGAGGTCAAGGTACGATCTCCTGAAGTTCATCTCATGGGCAAAGGGGTACTATCACCTCTTATAAAGTTAAATCAAGCAACATAGATGACTACAGGGCTTTCCGTCCAGATGAGCTCTCTGCCTTCTATGACTGCAAAAAGATGGAGGAACCATCACAAATTCCCACAGGCCCTGATTATCCTACGATTTCAGTCTCTGAGGCTAATGTGCGAGCAGCCTTCAGGAGGGTGAACTCATGGAAAGCATCAGGCCCATACAGACTACCTGGCCAAGTACTAAAAACCTGTGCTGATCAACTGACTGCAGTGTTCATTGAGATCGTGAATGGAAAATCCTGCAAAATGTAATGAATAATGCACAGTCCATCATGGGTAAAGCCCTTTCCTACCATTGAACACATCTACACAAAACATTGTCAAAAAAAAAAGCAGCATCCATCATCAGAGACCCCCACCAGCCAGGACATGCTCTCTTCTCACTGCTGAAGGTGCAGGAAAACCAGAACTCACACTACCGGGTTGAGGAACAGTTATTACCCCTCAACCATCAGGCTCTTGAACCAAAGGGGATAACTTTACTCAAATTTACTTGCCTCATCATTGAAGTGTTCCCACATCCTATGGACTCATTTGCAAGGACTCTTCATCTCATGTTCTCAATTCTTAGTGCTTACGTATTTATTAATATTATTTCTTTTGTTTTGTATTTGCACAGTTTGCGACTTTTGGACGCCCAAGCTGGTGCAGTCTTTCGTTAATTCTGTTATGGATTTATGGAGTATGCCCACAAGAAAATGAATCTCAGGTTTATATATGGTGATGTATACAGTATGTACTTTGATAATAAAGTTACTTTGAACTTTGAATGTACCGATGCACTAAATGATCTGTTCACAGTATTTGTCACACAAAACAAAGTGTTTCACTGCACCTCACTACATGTGACAATAGTGAACTAGTTTACTCATTTACAAAACAAGGGGAGAATTTGCCAGGCTTTGGGAGAGCGGTGGAATGGGACAGACAGGAATATTCTCATCTGCACAGACTTACAGGTCAAATGCCCTCCTTCTGTACTTCTGCCAATTTGTGATTTCACAAGTTCAATATTTTACATGGAATTTCCCATTACATGCATTGAAGTTTAAAGTGATACACAAAATTTGTATAAGCACATTAAGAGATTAGAACCAAACTTGAAAATCAGTCCAGGAACATATAAAGATTGCCACATTTTTAACAGATAATAACAGAACAGGGATTGTTGGGTATCTTGATCTGACTTTCAATTCCTATAGCAGTATAATTTATACTGTGCTATTTAATTTTATAACTGAGTTTAATTTTTCATAGTTTAAGAAAAAAATGGATTGGTTAGAATTTTAAAAATCAACAGTAAAAGAGCAGAGATTTTGGAATACTTTTGGTTTTCAAAACATCATTTCAATGCTTGGTCTCATATCAGTAAAATTAAATGTGGGCAATATATTCTTCTCCATTAATCCTACCAGAGGATTGTGTAATCTTAGGAAAAATAGTTTCCAAAGAACATTCAGTGAGCAATCACTCACAGTTTACTGTCAGTTCTTGAGGTAGGAGCCAAACTTCTAAAGTTAATCATTAATTTTAATATCTATATTCTCAATTAACTATTTATGAATATTTGTTTTTGAGCAGAACTGGTGGATTAGGGGAAGCTTCACCATAACTAATGATACTCCAATAAGGTCCAGGAAAGATGTAGGTTCAAAATTTGAAATTTCTGAGAAGTTTAATTCAATAATTACAGAAGTCTGGAAGTTCACACAGCTTGAAGGTTGTATGAGATGTAAAACTGATGATGAATGTGATCTGGTCAGAGTGCACGAACTGTTCTCAAACCAAGTAAGTATTGGTGAGCATCAAGCAAAAAGATTGTTAATGGGTGATGTGGATCCACATGCAATGGGTGAGAATCAGCTCCACTGTGAAATAAGTTGTGGGTTTATTGGGGAGCCATTTGGAGTAGAACTCACTTACCCCATTTGTACTATCAGTCTGTATCTGAGTCCAAATATGCTCATTGCAATATCCCTCCCACCTGCTTCCTAGTTATCAGCAAACGTGCAAACTCTCCGCCTTGTCATGCCTGTAGGTGAAACTACAGACAGCCCTATGTGTTGGCCACTGGGGTGATAGAATTTTACCCTTATGGAATTCGCAAATTAAGACACAGAAATTTTGAGACATTGTTAAATTTGTTTTCAGAGGATTTATGTGAAGAAAATTAAATAAACTTATTCTTTAACTTGTTTTTCTTTAGGCAAGCGCAGATGAACAGTTTCGTTCTACAGAAACTCTGATACAAATCATTATCTAGGAATGTAACGTGCCCCAAGTGTGGGGTTGACTGAACTGAAGGACCAAAATTTGACCCTTCAGTCTCCCTACTCATTTCACCTTTCCAGTCTGAAAAAGCCTGCCACTTGTCGTGAGGTCAACCAGGCCTGACTATACCAGTCGATTTTCAGTAGGGTTAGTATATCAGCCTGTCTCAGCATTTTACCAAATCAGGTTAGTATTCCTGCACAGTTCTTTTGATTTTGATCAACGGCTGAACAAAACATCTTCTCTTCCTTTTCTTGTAAATCCATGCAGGTTGGACAGGGCAAAAATTATAAATCCTTCAGGCTCAGCTGGGTTCAGATTGGTTCTGATGGGGTTAGCCTTGGGTCCAGTCTTAACATTTCAACCTCGACAGCTACAAATAGAGTGGTGAGATGGAGTGGGAGGTTCCATTTATTTTTCTGCTGAGTCAAACGTGGGATATAAAGGGCCAGAGACAACGGCTGTTTGCCAGATCTGCCTAGTAAGAAAGGCTGGATTCAGTGATCACTTTTCCTATAAGTAGTTGTGGCCATACCATCACTTGGTACTGGCGAATTTTCATTGGGTGCAACTGAGTCCAGAACCCATTCTAATAGAGGAAAAATTACAATTGGTGTTTCCAAAGATTTCAAAACTTGTATGAGGCAGACATCGAAAAATCATACAATCCCACACACATCACCATTTTAACACACTTTTATCAGCATATGAATTTCATTACAGTTGTCTCTGTGGCTGTTTAAAGCAGGTTTATCATCTTCACACTGGGCTGTTTGGTAGATCATAAATGGAAGGATATGAATTAACCTCAATATTTAAATGATTGTCAATATCTTCTTGGTGTTTAACAATTCCCCACAGAAGTCCCTATAAGTTCATTAACTTCACATGCATTCATCACTGCAACAAATAAGTTAAAAGATACACCATGAAACAGGGTAGTTATACTGTATTTGTTTTACTTAGTACATTCATTAATGTTCACACAATATTTTCAAAGATGGTTCATCTGCTAGTGTGAATTGATATACTGGAATTTTGTCCAGGTTAGGATTACTTATGCTGAAAAGAATCTAATTTTCACTCTGTGTTAGTGATTTGCACTCTTTTGACAAAATAGCAAATAGTATGTTGAATTGAAAACTCATCCTGAGTCAATTATCAATCTGAGGATTGTAACCAATTCACAGGGCATTGCAAATTGCCATCCATCCTTTCAATCAAAATAATTCAGGGATTTTTAAAATTTTTCTATTTCTAGGCTTCATTCCAATCTTAATTTTAAAAACCATTATAATTTGTAATTTAGCTTCAAGTATGACTTCCTTATAATCATTATTTGTAAATATGTGCGTCCTTCCTGAGAGTTTTGGTACAAAATAAATTGCTTCTGTAACACTCTGCTACCAGCTAAGGGTATTACTAAACATTTCTAATTAATTTTTGCTTAACATATAAAGTATTACACATCAATTCTGCAGAATTAATACTCAGGAAAGTCTAAATGGTATTCCGATTGTCCCGCTGGTACTTTTAAAAATTTGTTCAGTATCATTTTTCGAGAATAATGCTGAAATCAGCCACTCTGGAGTCAGCAATCATTTGAAATGGTAGAATTTCCAGTCATTTCACAAGTGTTATCCTATACTACCCCAGTCTATCAAGGTCACTGTGAGATTCACCTATAGTCTGCACTGAATGAATTTAACCTACCCACAGTTCATGTATAATTTAAACTCATCTTCTTCAGTATTACGATGCATTTGAAAAAAATACTTTATTACAACATATTGGCACAAACCAGCATGCATTATGCATCACATACTATGATTTTTGATTAACTATCACAAATATAAAAGAATCTTTTAGACCATTGTATTCCTTTTAAAATGGCATAAAATTTACCTCTTCAAATATGATTAAATATCCTACCATTTAAGTTCTTCAAATTCATCAGATCCCGTAAAAGTGCCATGAAATGATGTGTATTGGTTCCTTTTATCTGGTTACTTACTTGGTACATATTGTCCTTTTTTCTCAAATTAATTTGGTTAAAAATTTCCTCTATTTATTAAATTTCAAGATTCAAGATGGTTTATTGTCATTTCCAGCACACAAATGTAAAAGAGAATGAAATAAACATTATTCTGGATCCAATGCAACACAAAAACCTCTCACACCCAACAGGATAAGGACAATAACTATAAATACATAAGATAGCTTATCTACATAGCTTGATTGTATGTCTATAAAGTGACTCTCAGTTACTCAGTTATCAAAGGATCGTAAAAAGGAAAGCAAATTATTGTAAGCAAATATCAAACTACTTTTTAAAAAGTGTTCGTTTGTAGCCTTATTATTGTTTCTGGCGTAAGTGATGATTGAGAGTTGTTCAAAGGACACCGTGATATCCAAATATAACTTTCTCTGTTGGGTCGATATATCACTTGCCAATCCACAAGCTTTTAATATGGGAAATAAGCAAAAAAAAAACAATGTGGGGATGTTTATAACTCTGCATTAAAAATGATTGCAAGGCAAGTTTTTATACTGGAATTTACGTATGAAAGTTATCTATGTCATTTATTGGAATCCAGAGATGAACAAAATTAATGTGAAATCTATTGTTTTAAAAGTGCAAATACTCACCAAAACAGCTGCAATGCTTCATAGACTCCTGGTTAAACTAAATTCAGAGGTAAAATTGCATTTTCTAAAATGATGCAAATGTCCCTTTTATTAGATAGATTGAATTATTTATTCCTGAAGTTTAACAATTGTAATATCACAATGCAACACACCTGGAGTTTAAACACCTTAACATTAAATCTATTTATCTTCTCTTGTTTTGCTAAGCAGGGGCCAAAAGTAATTACGCTTCAAAACTGAATGAAAATCAAAGTCACTTTTGTTTGAATGATAATGACAGTAAGATAGCTGAATATTATATCCCTTATTACAAACAAATATATTTCACTTGGATCTCTGAATATTACCACGTTGCACAGAAAGTTCATGAAGGAAAGTACAGTATGCTTGGGTTCATTGTCAAGCAGGAAGCAAGACAATAACATACATTACTTGAGGCGCCATTTTGCAAACAAATGGCATCATTGAAACAAAATTGTTTGAGAAGACAAAAATGCAAGAATCAGAATCTATTTAAAGAAATTCTTGAGGTCTATTGCAGCCATTTATTTTACTACAGGGCATTATTGTTTGGGTTATATTTATGCTATTACTCCGAAGTATATGCTTTAGGATTAAATAAACTTTTCAGCGGTTACTTTTTGCTCAGCAGGTTTCAAATGATTTTCTCAGAATCCAGCTCAAGTTTGTTCCCTAAAATTAGCTCCCACTGCTATTAAAATCTGCAGGACAGAGAAGAACTGCAAACACAGCATTTCATTGAATGAATGCAAAGATTCATGTCAGACATTACAAGGAATTCTATGAGAAACTTTAGCTAGCAATTTGTGAAAGTAAAACATAGTTCCTGAAAAGTTCTAGAGGCAAATTCTTTTCTTCCTTTTCTCCCTTCAATAACCAATATAATGTTAACATCATTATATTTGAATTATAAATATACTCTGTTTAATTCTAATCATTTAGGTAACAATCATTCCATGAGCTGAACTTTATAAGACTCACCACTTTCAAGCAGAAAAAAAATTGAATTTCATTTTATAGAATGAAAGTTTCAAGCATTAAGATATTGTTACATTTCTTGAAGAAGTCAAAATACATTTGAAGTTTTTATGTAAGTCTTTAGAACTGGAAAAATTTATTCAACCACATACGCATACAAAGAAAAAATCTTCCTCTATAAATTCCTGATAGAGCCATATATTCTTTTTTTATTTTTAAATTTTTCTTTCTCATTTCTTATTCTTCGTATAATACCCTAAATACAATGGCAAGATAATTTTATCCCATCTTAATCACTTTTGCTAACCTGATGTTTTCATTCAATACATACTAAGGTGTTAGGGATTGGGGGGGGGTAGGTGGGGGGAAGGATAGATACAGCGAGACGGAGAGACAGGCAGATAGAGAGAGAGAGAGCTGGAAGGAGAGAGGGAGAGACAGAGACAGAGAGAAAGGAGGAGAGAGACAGAGACAGAGAGACAGACAGACAGAAAGAGATAGAGAGAGAGAGAGGGGAAGGAGAAGGAGAATAAGAGAGAAACAAAGAGACAGATAGAGAGTGTTGAAAACTATGGCAGCATTTTTTGCTCTGAGAATCACATTTTCTGCTGATGGTATATGTGCTATAATCTGTATACACAATTTAATCCATCAAAGAATCACCAGCAGCATATCAATCAAGCTTTCATCAACTTGTAAAAACAATATTTTGATTCAATCAGGCTCAAGACCAGCTGTTAAATATTTGGCACCACATCATAATGCATGAGACACAAATTAATCCGGTGTCACTGAGCTGCTCTATGGAGGCTACTGCAACAGTCAAATATTTACATGCCATCCCACATGTCCCACAAAAGAGGCTGGGGAAACAATGGCAAATAGATTAATATTTCAGCAATCAGCAGATTTCTTATTTTAGTGTGACGAAGCATATCATTTTCTGGGGTCTTTGAATTTTATAGGGAAGGGCTTGGTTACTGCTCAGTGAGAATTTCCTGGTCAGATGTCATTGACACTTCTAGCTGCACATTATTTCCCCAAAAATTCAACATAAATGAAAAGTGATTCAGGTAAAAAATATACAACATTGATGGTAAATTTGCCAGCATTTAATGGAGAAGAACATTAAATTCAATGAAGATCTATTGTCACATAGAAAGAAAGGAAAAATATCAAAATCACGTGTTGAATCAGTATTTGCCTTTTGAAATACAACCTCCAAATTTATCAATTTTGTGCTGCTTCTCTCTGCAATCAGTCTGTGGTATAAGATGCAATGATTTTATTCTTTCATAGAATATGATCATTTTCCAATATATATGTAGCACTAAACACAAAACTTGTTTATTTTACTGACTGAATGTGATGTCATTCTTTTAAGGTGTGCCTAAGACATTCATTTTCTAATGATTAATATATGTTGCTACTAATTCTTTGTAGAAGATTACAATTAATTCATTGTAAAACACTTGATTTTATCAGTTTGGTGGGCAATACGAACAATTAAAACAATTACGAACCTGTCTCTTATTTTGTTTCAAGAAGAATATGTTGCTGTAGAATTTGTAGTGAATGAATACTTAAGGGATGCAAAATATTAAAACAATTTTGGAAGAGTAAATAGTGAAATCAAGATCAAAGCAAAGTTATTTAGACATACACGATTGTATAATGTTAAAGTTCCAGTTCAGAAGTGTTTAATTTATTGTAGATTATTATACTAAAGGGAATCAGAATTATTTCACTTTCAATCAGGAGAAGACAAATTTTAAAATCTTGAATACATTCAATTCTCCAGTTTATTCGTGGGAGTGTTCATGCAAATAGAGTGCTTTGTATTAATAACATTAAAATTCTGAAATACAATTGCATCTTTGCATTATTATTTTTTCCTCATAAAATTACCATGGCAAAAATTATTTTGCAACAAAGATGGTGCTAACAACAAATAAATACACCTCCACAATTCATCTGATTGTCAGAAATTAAGTTTAAATAGGTTACCGAAACTGGGAAGTATTAAATGATCTATTACTTTAGACCTGATTTTTTTTTCAAAACTGCATTTCCTTAACTACTTTATTTTGTAATAGAGCTAATTTTAACAAACTTAATTCATTATAGTTGTAAAAATCTGAGACATAATTTGATACTTAATGATGGAATTTGAATTTTAAGGGAACTGCGATATATTTTAACTCATGCCCTCCTTTGGAAGAAATAATTTATTTAAAATCAATGAGGGATTCAAAAATATTATTTGGTCTACAGTAGCCAAGTGTTTCTTAATGCAGAGTTCCAATATTATGCACGTACATAGACCATGAAATATTATGAAAATTAGTTCAAATTATTTGCTTCTGTTCCTCTTTTTAATTGAACTATGTATTAAGCAGTTTATTTGAATTAAAATTTAAAAGATATTAACAGTCAGCTATTCTTTTAAATCATGTTGTAAAGAATGTGGTACTTGGACATCATGTAATACTATTCAGAATTTTTAATTTCTTTAGAAATGAAATCTTATTTAGTCCATTTTTAGAAAAAAAAACCATCACATTCCTAACCATCATGGCATTTCTAGCATCTCAATCCTAAAAACTCTTCCAAGATATTTGAAATTTCATAATTCTTTTCAAATATTTTGACAGATCTTTCTTTTATACTCTTTTCTTTTAATTTTGAAGTTTTTAATACCCCATTGTTATCAAGTAACAGTAGAAAATATAGATATGTTTCAAGGAACTGACCTCTCTTTGCCGGGAAGGGCATTACTGCGGTTTGCTGTCTCCGCGGTTGTCAAGTATTTACCTCATGTACAAGTGGATAGTTTGAACCATGTAGAAGACATAATAAATATATATACATTCACTGATCCGATTGCCGTGGATTATCAACTTTGTATCTCATATGTCGCATAATTTATAATTCATACATTCAAGCTGCCCAAAGTGCATTTGGATAATATGATACTACAGTCACTTGAATCAAAAAACTTTGCCATAGACAGAGTTGTCTGATTGTATGCCACTAAACACAGGAAAACCATCAATAAGGAATTAAATATGTATTCCTCCAAAAGTTTCAACATTTAAAGATCCATTTATGCCATTCGTTTTGATTCTCAACAGAATGGCGGATCATGTTCAATACTCAAGGTTTCCTTACTGTATATGTGCAAACTCTACACAAAATTTATAACGTATGAACAAATTTTTCAGAAACAAAATTGATTATTTAAAGGGAGTATTTCAGCATGTATACCTAAAAAATTTGGGATTTTCTTACTGAAAGATAATTACTGGCATTGTTTAACTTTCAATGAAAAATACCAGAAGAGGGTTTTTAATCCAGTGAAAATCAGAATTCATATTTAATGCTGTTTACACCATCTCAATCCTATTTATGATCCGGTTCTGCATTATCTTGGATGCTTCAAGATTCACAGTAGCCTAGGAGATACTTAAAAATTTTTAGTTAGTTTCGTTAGTTAATTTGAGATCAAAGTCACATCTTTTTTTAGAAATGCAAGGCAAAAAAGAATGCTTTGCAAATCAGAAATAATAGTTCAATAATTCAGAATGATAAAGTGGTAGAACTGTACCTGCAATATCGTGGTGAATCTAAGATTATTAATATGTTACAAGATCCAAAAGAATAATTTCAAAGTAAAGGAGAAATTAAAATTTAAAAAGGGGGAAATAAAGAGGGCAACGATTAATGGGAACTAGAAAGGAATAGTTCTGTTTTAACCCATGGTAAAACTGATATATTTTTATACAAAACCCATCTTGTTAAAAGAATGTTTTGAGACTGCACATGAGATTTAACCTCAAAGTGTGCGACTCATTTTATACACTCAGATAATATCCATTAATTTTTGACAGTACATGACCACACATTCATCCAGGGTATGCATGGTCACACATTTTCACTTCTACTGATCTAGCCTCAGGCTGCTATGCTCATTCATTTCCACAAAGAATCCTGCAGTCTCATCCCAGTAAAATGAAGATAAACACAATTAAAACTACAAGAATGTGTAGTCTTTGACAAAAACAATTGCTTAATATTTTGCATTATGATGTTTGTGTCAATTTACTGCAAATAGAACAGTGCTCATTAAAATTTTTGCCACTTCCAAAGATGCTTTTGATCAGTATATTTTACGTCACATCTATTAAATCATAGGAAACCATAGATTTTTCATTTTGCCATTACTTTCTGAAATTCTTTGAAGAATAATTCTAAGTCCACCGTGGTCATGTATTGAGTGGTGCTGCCACACATGGTTTATTACTGCATCTCTGATGGGGGTGATGCTTATTTACATTTCAATAGGTAACTTGACCAGGAACTGTTGATGGGCGAATGCACTAGGCTGCCAGAATGCTGTACCCCAACAGCGACACATTATTATAATGCGGAAACACTGAGGCTGGTACACACAACAGCGCTTTATCAGAAACAGTAGGCATTCTAAGTTGGCTACGATTAAATCTAGACCTAAACCCTGAAGAGAACATTTAGGCAATTATGAGGAACAAAACAAAGCAGTGCTAAACATAACCCGTCAAAGAACTAGAGCAAGGAACAATGTGGCGTAGAATCCATTTTAATGTCTCCTGGAGAGGTGGGCGACTGCTGAACTGAACTATATAGTGCTGAATAGAGAATTTACATGCAGAATAATCAGTAGGGGTTCAATGATTTTCAAAATGTAAGATCAATTTATCACGAACTCTCCAAAATCACATTGCCATTGCTAGGAGAGCCACCGCTCAGCATCACAACAAAAGAATGGCATTTGCTGCTACGGACACAATTTGAGGTCATCACAGATCTTGACAACCAGACAATTCTCCTGCCACATATGAAGTGCTGAGAATAGACTTGGAGTCTGCACACAGGCATCTGGAAATTTTGTACAAGTCAAAATATTTCAGTTCTATGTACTTATTCTAAGGACAATTTCCCATCTCTTCTGTGTGTCTGCTGGGTTTATCAACAACATCTATAATTATACCCTGTATAATAATATAAAGGAATAATTACTGTGATGAGCTTGTTTATGTAGTCATTTCCTAGACATTGTGTTAAATGGCATAAAATATAACTTACGCAAAAAAGATTTGTATTAACATTATTTTAAGCAGTTAATTCTGATAAAAAGTATAATATGTATGATAACAACTACGTTTACAATAATTTTTAGAAAATCTTGCAATTTCACTTTTGTCAACCTGGTTATTAAGCTTTTGAAATAACTTCTACAACAATCCACAATGATGTTAATTCTTTTTCATATCTCTGTCTTAATAGTTAATGCATTTTTAAGTCAGAACTTAAAAACGTTTTATTGATTTTATTACTTTCTTTAGTCCCTCCTTTGTAAGTTTTTCAAAAACTTTTCACTTCATACAACTGCATGGAACACCCGGGTTTCAGCCCAGAGCACCTTGTGTACAGTCAACACGGTTTTTTAGACACCAACATGAGGTGTGCTTCAGCAGTGTGGGACAGGGTTTCCACAAGATTTAGAATGTTTTATAACTACATACTGCTCCATCTGGTGGCCTGAACAAAGACAGGCAATACTCAACTTGGCACAAAATGTCAGTCGAGACTAACATTTGAATCTGGGCCTGCTGGAGGAGGACTAGGGCTTTTCCAGTCCTCATCACTTGCCCACTTTCTGCATATTTAAAGATCCTGTCAGATACTGAATTCTTTATGTGGAGCAATAGGTAATGAAAGGTTTCTCTAGTTTGTCTACAAATGTGCAATTCCTCAGCGAAAATCAGCTATTCTAAGTACAGTATTTTAGAAAATAAACACTCCTATAGAAAAGCAAACAGGTTATTGTAAACAATTAGCCATTAGGAACTTAGAATATAATTTTTTAGTCAGATCTGTGAATGCAGTTGTTTTTTTTCCTCTCTCTATTATTCATTATTTGCCATGCACCAAAATTCAGAACAATAGGCCAGTAGTTAGAAGAAACTGTATATTTGAACACTATTCTCAGCCGATACTGATCACAGTGAATCACAGTGAAATGAGTTTGCTCGTCTCAGTCAGGTCAGCTCAGGGAAGAAAGATTTGCTTTTGGTAGCAGAATCCATGTTTACATTCTACAAGAGGGTTTACTTAAATCAACAAAGGGAACAACATCTACCAAAAAGACTGACAAATTAAACTACCTGACTGAGGAGGATATTATAGTTGAGTGTATGATGGAGGATGGTGAATAGGGAAGCAAAGAACATGCAGAGCAAAATTGCAAGATAAATGCAGAAGTGTTGAGTTTTCAATCTCCAAACAATTTATGAAGTTCTTTTATTTCTTGGGGGCTGAAATATAAAAATGAATGTAGAATTCAAATCTTAATATCTTCTTCATTTGCAGTTGAATAAAGAATAAATGGAACAGTTAATGACAATAAATGTAGAATGACCTTAATTTTAGAGCTAGAATTTCAGCTTTTAAGAAATTGAACCCAGGGTCAAAATAGCAGCATTGGAAATGTTTTATGTTGGATTCAAGATGTTGTAAGTCACTTATCTTTTTATTCAGCATTGTGTGCTAAGTTTCCTGCAGCTTCTTACAGCTTTTGTATTCTAATTCAGAAAGGACACATTTTTGATACCTCACACTATGCATTCTTCTAGACAGTCTCTGTTAAAAAACTTGTTTCTAATCCCAAATTGAACACAAAATAGTTTTATAGCAGGCATCAGAAAATACCTGCTGTCTAATAATAACTGCCTTCAAACTCAGAAAGGTTGTTCCCTTCAATCCACTGATTAAAATATACAACAAAGAGCAGCACAGTGCAGGCTCTTCGGCCCACATTGTTGTCGACCCTTAAACCCTACCTCCCATATAACCCCCCCCCACCTTAAATTCCTCCATATACCTGTATAGGGGCTCAACCATGGTTTTTGGTCGGGCACCAGATGCTCGGAGAGATTCTGCGGGGGGGGCAGATGCCCGGTGCTCGGCCAGGGGCCACAGTCGAGTGGTCGGCGACTTGGGCCGGCTCCCCCTCCGGACTTAGCCTGGTGAGGAGGGTGTGAGGACACCCAGCAGGACTGAAAAAAAACAAGACCTGACAAAGGGCGGATGAGCTTCTTGTGAGCCAACGGCCATCTTCCATGGAAGAGATTAAAGCCTCACCACGTATCTACAAATCGTATGCTATGCACTTAGTTAGAAGAGACATGATGAACTTGGACACTGCACCGCGTGCCTGGACCTGCGCAAGGCCTCCACCTAAGGAAGCACCGAGCTTGAAGAAGTGGCCGCGGCTCGAGGCCGAAATGGCCTCGGGCTCAAGTTCGGCGTGGGTGGCGGTGGGTGGTGCCAAGGCGGCCAGCAAGAACAAAATGAAGGAGAGGTACTCGGTGCTGTCACAAGATCAAAGAAGATGGAGGTGCATAGCTGCCAACCCCGGATTCAAGATGGCACCCACTGACTGACTGACCTGTCTAGTAGTCTCTTAAATTTCACTAGTGTATCTGCCTCCACCACACACCAACCACTCTCTGAATAAAAAAACCTTCCTCTAATATCCCCCTTGAACTTCCCACCCCTTACCTTAAAGCCATGTCCTCTTGTATTGAGCAGTGGTGCCCTGGGGAAGAGGTGCTGGCTGTCCACTCTATCTATTCCTCTTACTATCTTGTATACCTCTATCATGTCTCCTTTCATCTTCCTCCTCTCCAAAGAGTAAAGCCCTAGCTCCCTTAATCTTTGATTATAATATATACTCTCTAAACCAGGCAGCATCCTGGTAAATCTCCTCTGTACCTTTTCCAATGCTTCCACATCCTTCCTATAGTGAGGTGACCAGAAATGGACACAGTACTCCAAGTGTGACCTAACCAGAGTTTTATAGAGCTGCATCATTACCTCACGACTCTTAAACACTATCCCTCGACTTATGAAGGCTAACATCCCACAAGCTTTCTTAACTACCCTATCTACCTGTGAGGCAACTTCCAGGAATCTGTGGACATGTATCCCTGGATCCCTCTGCTCCTCCACACTACCAAGTAACCTGCCATTTACTTTGCCTTGGAGTTTGTCCTTCCAAAGTGTACCACCTCACACTTCTCCGGGTTGAATTCCATCTGCCACTTCTCAGCCCTCTTCTGCATCCTATCAATGTCTCTCTGCAATCTTCGACAATCCTCTACACTATCCACAACACCACCAATGTTTGTGTCATCTGCAAACTTGCCAACCCACCCTTCTACCCCCACATCCAGGTCGTTAATAAAAATTACGAAAGTAGAGGTTCCAGAACTGATCCTTGTGGGACACCACTAGTCACAACCCTCCAATCTGAATGTACTCCCTCCACCACGACCCTCTGCTTTCTGCAGGCAAGCCAATTCTGAATCCACCTGGCCAAACTTCCCTGGATCCCATGACTTCTGACTTTCTGAATAAGCCTACTGTGTGGAACCTTGTCAGATGCCTTACTAAAATCCATGTAGATCACATCCACTGCACTACCCTCATCTATATGCCTGGTCACCTCCTCAAAGAACCCTATGCTTGTTAGACACCATCTGCCCTTCACAAAGCCATGCTGACTGTCCCTGATCAGACCATGATTCTCTAAATGCCCATAGATCCTATCTCTAAGAATCCTTTCCAACAGCTTTCCCTCCACAGATGTAAGGCTCACTGGTCTATAATTACCCGGACTATCCCTACTACCTTTTTTGAACAAGGGGACAACATTCGCCTCCCTCCAATCCTCCAGTACCATTCCCGTGGACAACGAGGACATAAAGATCCTAGCCAGAGGCTCAGCAATCTCTTCCCTCGCCTCGTAGAGCAGCCTGGGGAATATTCCGTCAGGCCCCGGGGACTTAACCATCCTAATGTATTTTAACAATTCCAACAGCTCCTCTCTTTTAATATCAACATGCTCCAGAGCATCAACCTCACTCATATTGTCCTCACTATCATCAAGTTCCCTCTCATTGGTGAATACCGAAGAGAAGTATTCATTGAGGACCTCACTCACTTCCACAGCCTCCAGGCACATCTTCCCACCTTTATCTCTAATCGATCCTATCTTCACTCCTGTCATCCTTTTGTTCTTCACATAATTGAAGAATGCGTTGGGGTTTTCCTTTACCCTACTCGCCAAGGCCTTCTCATGCCCCCTTCTTGCTCTCCTCAGCCCCTTCTTAAGCTCCTTTCTTGCTACCCTATATTCCTCAATAAACCCATCTGATCTTTGCTTCCTAAACCTCATGTGTGATGCCTTCTTCCACCTGACTAGGTTTTCCACCTCACCGGTCACCCATGGTTCCTTCAGCCTACCATTCTTTATCTTCCTCACCGGGACAAATTTATCCCTAACATCCTGCAAGAGATCCCTGAACATCGACCACGTGTCCACAGCACGTTTCCCTGTAAAAACTTCATTCCAATTCACACCCGCAAGTTCTACCATTATAGCCTCATAATTTGCCCTTCCCCAATTAAAAATTTTCTTGTCCTCCCTGATTCTATCCTTTTCCATGATAATGATAAAGGCCAGGGAGCGGTGGTCACTGTCCCCCAGATGCTCACCCACTGAGAGATCTGTGACCTGACCCAGTTCGTTACCTAATACTAGATCTAGTATGGTATTCCCCCTAAATATATTTGAAGAAAATGTTTTCAATCATAATATATTGGCAATTTATTACAATGGTTTTTGTTGTGTGCTGTCATCTCATGATGACCCTATGGATAGGGATTTTGGAGTATGGTAAGACACACAGATAATGCTGCTACCCAGTTTGTGACCTGGCTGGATTTGAACTCAGCACCATCTGCCTCGGAGTCCAGTGCTGATTGTACTACACCACTGGAGAGCCCAATATAATGGTCCTAGATATTTAATTATAATATGCAGGCATTTATAATTGTTCTGCACTACGATATGTAGTATTCACACAAGACATAGAAAATACTGAGCAGCAGCCACATATAAAATGTTCTAAAGTGCAAAAGATTTTTGAAAAAAAAATCCAATAAGATACTCAAGATATCTCCATGACTGGGTATTATCATTTTTCATGCAATTGATTCTGTGAACAGATAAATAATGTTCATAACTATGAAGGCCTCAGATTAAAATTGATAACTTCTTGGAACTTAATCTACAGTCAGTGGGCAGTTCACTAGGTACACCTGTACAACTGCTTGTTAATGAAAATATCTAATCAGCCAATCTTCCAGTAGCAACTCAATACATAAAAGTATGCAGACATGGTCAAGAGGTTCTGTTGTTGTTCAGACCAAACATCAGAATGGGGAAAAGAAAAAATGTGATCTAAGTGACTTGATCGTGGAATGATTGTTGATGCCGGGATGGATTGACCATCTCAGAAACTTTTGATCTCCTGGGATCTTCACGCACAACAATCTAGAGAGTTTTCAGAGAATGGTGCAGAAAGCCAAAAAAAAAGATCAAGTGAGCAGAAAAATCTCAGTTGCACTCATTTCCTGCACCGAAATGTCATAATGGCTCCCAATTACGTATATCTGTCATTTTGAAGATAGAACATATTTTGTTCCTTAGTCTTTCTTATTAGTGTGGTTGCTTTCTTCTCTCAATGCAATCAGCATATTTTATTGCAGGGATTTTCAACCTTCTTGTACAATAAAGATGAACTCTTGATTTTTGAGTCTACCTCACTAGATAGTCTCTGTAATAGTAACTGTAACTGGAGTGTATGGGGTGTCAGGGACAGGTAGCACCTCTGGTGGGGGAACATGTTGGGTCCTTTTCAGGGCAGCTTGTCCACCTTTGGTCCTCAGCTGGAACTCAACTCTCACCTGTGGCTCCCCATAGCTGTTTGCATGCGACAGCGGCCACACCCCGGGCAACGGCTTCGACAAGCCGGCTAAACCAGGTGAGGGTAGCCGATAGGTCCCAAACCCTCGGTGAGATAGGGAGTTGTCTATTCCAGCATGTGAAGACAGACTCCGGCAGATTGAGCGGACAAGACCAATGGAAGGTCCAACGGTCAAGCAGGTGATCTTTGCAAGCGTCGTAGAATGTATAGAGCACGACAAGACATAGAAGATGTCCTGGTCATCCATTGTACCTCGTCCCATCTCCAGCCACCTTGACTCTTATCTTGCCACTGGATCCAGATGGGAATTGGGAAGAGAGAAGGAGGCTGATGCTGCGCAACTCTCCCTCACTTAAGTCCAAATCAAGCGCTAGTCTCGGCACCATCAGCCGGCTGGTGGCGCAGTGACACAGGTTCCCAAGTTTGAATCTAGTCAGGACACTCCCAGGCACGCTTTCCATCCGTGCCGGGTTGAGGGTCGAGCTAGCAACTCGACCTTGTAAAAAAAAAGTACTAATGGTGTCGAGGTCTTCATCGATGACAATGGATAAACCTTAACTGTAACACTATATTCTGCATTTTTTTTTGCTTGTATTATCTCAATATACTTATGCTCTGAAAAGATCTACATGGAAGGCAAAGTTTTTCACTGAATCTCGGTACCTGAGAAAAAATAAAACAGTTGCCAATGATTGAGATCCTGTCTTCCCCTAATCAGTACAGCCTTCTGGATTGCACATTTCTCTGAAGATTCCCATAGCTCTCCAGTGCAAACATTGAAAGTAGAAACTTTTAGTCATAGATGCACTCATCTTCTCATCAACCTCTTTCACCCATTAGCAAGCTATTCCACTTGCCACCACTTCCAATGATCTTTCTGTGTTTGTGCAATCTTTAAAAATTATATTTAGTTTCAATTTCGTTCTTTAGATCTTTAATCTCTTTTCATTCCTTCACTGAAGTTAGAATGTTTTTTTTTTGTTTTGCTTATTATAACACATGAGGTATTGAGTGAAGTGGGTAGTAGGATAATGGTTAAGCTTATGATGAAGGTGCAGTGAGTTTGATCAAATTTTGTAACCCACTTGTTGAAAGATGATTATGCAAATACTTTTTCAGCCAAAAATATTCATTTCATTCCAGCATTTGAAAGCATCTTAGGTTTTGAAGAACTATCAAGCTGTTACCTTACAATGGTTCTACACTCTTCATCCCAATTTCTTCTTGCCTGCCTTCCTTTTGTTCACTTTGTGTTTATTGTTGATTATGTTGTCATTGCTCTTCTCTTTACAGAGTTTTTTTTTGAGTATGGATGGCAAATCTCATTTCCAATTCTACAATGTTGGAATTTGCACATGAACGAAGAGTATTGATTACACTATCCAGTGGTCTGGCTCCAATCATTGCAAATAGCTCACTTAAAAATATGTGATAGGAGTACTTGGAATTTCTCAGAATTCATCCTTGAACCAAGAATTCCAAGGTGCAACAAGTGAATGAGTAACATTATTGCATTGTCAATGAGCCCCCTTTGTGCTTGACATTTAGGATATTCACTAGCTGTATCTGATCTTTTGCAACAAATAACAGGCAGGTCTGTCTGTACATTCGATAGTTCATATGGATCATAGATGTCACAACCTCTGCCAAAGAAAAATCCCGACTAGAGACAAACATTCTCGAAAGAAGATAGTAGTAAATGGGTATTACATTTCCTCAAATATGTCTTCTAATCATAAATAATGAATTATTCAGCTTTAAAAGACTTATTTTCAGAAATACTTATTGATGTAGGGTAGAAAGAGCCATCTTTGTGATATGGGTATCGATGTAATGAGGGTGTAGCAAGTGGAACAAGTCTACACTGACATGTTAAGCAGGATGACATTTTTCAGATTTTAAATGTCACAAACTTGATCATTTAAAAATTTATAATTTACTAATCAATGACTTTCCTTACTGGAACATGGTAGAAAAAAGTAATATGAAGAAATCATCTTGATTAAAATCTGCAAAAAAAAATCCATTTATATAAGACAAAAATGATGCAGCATTTCATTCTGAAAATTAAGCTTTTACCTACACATTAATAGCACTTCAATGAGTAGACAGACAAAATTTAGTAAATATTATACTGCACCAATTTATTGTTCACATTTGTACACATAATAAAAAGGCTCTGTGAGAGATTTCAAATGGATCACATATCAGCAATTTGTTAATATTAGTACCCAACAATTTTCTTTGAGAGTCACAAATAACTGGAATGTATATGGTCAATTCAGATGTTAACAGAACAACAAAGAGTGAATGAAATCACCTTGATGCCTGTCCTCAATTTTAGAATATTAATACTCCCCATGAATTTGGCCATCTCACTAGAAGGACAAGTGGGTGATTTTTTTCATGCAGGTCCTAATCGGTCAGAATCTATAGGTTTTGGGAAAAAGATAAGAAATGAAATTGTGGAACAGATCAGCTGACAAAGACCTAGCAGTTTCACAATGGGTCAAATTGACTCTTATTGTGATGCTGAGAACTCAGAGAAGCAACCTAGATCAGTTTTGCCTGAGGATGTACTGGCCTTTGCTTAGTGCTTAACCGAGAAGTTAAAGGGGAAATCACAAGGGGGATTTTGGGTTTTGTTTGCTTCAAATTTTCTTGATATGCCAATAACACTTACTATTGTGCGACAATACCTGAGTATCCAAGTGACCTACAAAGTTAAATAGCGAAGATTCTTTTTTGAATTAATGAGAAGTACTCAGTAATTTTTACCATCTAAAGCTCTTAAAAAGTTATTTATTTTCACTTGAAGTGAAAATATATACACACCAATTGGAGGGACGTGCAAGATGAAAATGAAAATTGTATCAGGATGAAGCCATTCAGCCCTTCGAACTTATGCAATGCATAATATACATTCAGAGGACACTTTACTAGGGACACCCGCACACCTGCTTGTTAATACAAATTTCTAATCAGCCAATCATGTGGCAGCAACTCATTGCATAAAAGCATGCAGACATGGTCAAGAGGCTCAGTTGTTGTACAGACCAATCATCAGAATAGGGAAGAAATTGATCTAAGTGGCTTTGGTTGTGGATTGATTGTTGATGCCAGACAGAGTGGTTTGAGTATCTCAGAAACTGCTGATCACCTGGGATTTTCACACACAGCAGTCTCTAGAGTTTACAGAGAACTTTGCAAAAACCAAGAACAGCATCCAGTGAGCAGCTGTTCTGTGGGCGAAAACACAATGTTAATGGGAAAGCTCAGAGGAGAATGGCCAACTTGTTCAAGCACAGAAAGGTGACCATGTGTTACACCAGTGGTGTGCAGAAAAGTACCTCCGAATGCACAAAATGTCAAACCTTGAAGTGAACGGGTGACCACACCAGAAGACCACAAAGATACTGTACATTCTGTAGTCACTTTATTAGGTACAAGAAGTACCTAATAAAGTGGCCACAGACTGTGCAGCTTAAACTAACATTTCAGGCAAGCTATATGAGCTTTTAACTGGACTACAAAAATCTCATTCACATGATTTTTTTAATGTTCTATTAAAACATGCAATATTAAAAAGTTATTTTTGTCATGTTCTGATGGTTTAACATTATCTTTGTTGTGGCAGCCTTTCACTAAGTACGCTGAAGCAATCGTATCATCTTCCTCACCGTAACTACAGCTAAAGCATCCTGGAGAATCAATTGCACAAAAAATATATAGTTTACTGATGGTACCCAGCTGACCCACAAAATACTTATACAACCTGAAATAAACTTATACGAGTTGCACATAAATAAAATAAGAAACAAATAAACCTTTGCCCTTAGGTGAATGCTGGCAGTCCCACACATACAAACATGTTCCATCCTAGCATTCTCCTCTGCAGTCCACTGGTGTGTAATGATATCACAGAGTCTGTACTAAAAGCAGCTCCAAAGCATTCAGGGGTCCTACGTTGCATGACAGCGTCCAACACAGTAGCATGAAAAAAAAGACATATTAGACTAAAGTTCTGCTCAAAATGCTTCCCTTAATTCTTTAATGAGATTTACTCAAGATATAAATATTCAGCTCTTCACCTACATCAATCTCATGTACTAGATTGGTGATTGGTTGTAAAAAAAAATCACATAATTTTCTATTGAAATTATTGACACATTGTATTTATGAATGTGAATCTTGGCAATCCTTTACTTATTTATTATTATTATTTTGTTTTGTTTTTTTCTTCTTCTATATTATGTATTTCATTGAAGTGCTGCTGCTAAATTAACAAATTACATGACACATGCCAGTGATAATAAACATAATTCTGATTCTGTGTCTAGAATGCTGCCTCTAAAATTGGAAAATATGACAGTTATTCCATTTGGAAGCTCAGTCACCTCTTTGTAGGCAAGCATTCACTTAATTATGGAAGAAACATTCTGTTCAAGAAATCCAAAGCACTTTTGCATTTGTGCACACACTCAATATATACTAAAGACGAGATGACTTTATATCTGTATACATTGATAATTTTACTCATTGTAGTTAAACCACTTGATCAAAGTGGACCTGGAGTTAAGGAATTAACACACTTTTTTCCATCTTCATATAGCTGGGAGTGGAGCTCCTTCTTAAAATTAGGCAAGACATTGTTAGGTCTTTTACAGCCTTCAGTTTAATGGACAACATCATTTGTATTCCACATGGACTGAAATATGTTCGAGGCAGTGCCGTGGGAGTCTGATGGGTTATGGTTCATCAGTTTCTGGTAACCCTACTATCATGACTGATGCACTGGAATATGATAGCTTCTATACACCACAGGAAAAATAGATGGAATTAAGTTGAAAATTATTTCAAAATTTCAAATTAGAGCCTCACTTCAAAAGAGGAGTCAATAGTTAGAAATGACCTACTAATTTATTAACTAACACTTGGTTTTATATATTCCAAGAAAGGATTCCCATACTTCATTTATAAAATATTACATCTCATATTTTATATTTCATATTTATTCCTGTCATAAGATCAGTAGGAAATATTTAAAAACTGAGCACTTTCATGACTTCTATAAATATTTATGATTAAATTTATTTATATTTCTACAGTAATCCATTTCTGATTATTCCATTTCTAAATGAACTAAAGTACATCAATGTTAATACTGAGTTGATTTTGAATAGATGAAATTGACATGAGAAGAAGAATCCCTGACCTAGAAACTGGAATATATTCTAATGAGGTCAAAGTCCAGGAACTTGGCAATCTGGATCCACCAAGTTCATTAACTCAACGCTGGAAAACAGGAAGCAATAGTGGCCATCCCATTGATGATAAAGGCAGACAAGGTCAGTAAGAAGAAATATGTCTTCTCTTACTACAGAAAACTTCTTTCCCCCAAACTTTTTAGTACTTTTTCCAGTTATCCTTTTAAGAACTGCTGGTTAAATAGAATGCAGATCAGGAGATCTGAATGTTGCATGGCTTTTGAGTGGGATAAACCAATTGTCTCTTGATGATAAAATTAAGACCCAATTAAGGTATTCCAGGAGCGACTTCAAATTTTGGGTCACTTCCCAGGCACCAGAATCAATATAGTATAGGACTGTTTTCTGAACCTTGCATGAAAAATTTGCCTCCTAAATTAGAAAATGGGTGCATTATGTTTAATCTCGTCCTCTGAGCCTTTGAGTCAGAAATCTTAATTTGAATTTCAGTGATATTTTTCATGTTTTCAATTTCTACTGGGTAACATTCCCCAATCTTGATTTGGTCATCCATGAGAAGTAGGAAAAACTATTCACTCAAATTGAGGGACAATTGCAGATGTGTAAGATGGATAAAAAAATACTCATTCAGTTATTGAAGTAATCTTTTGAAATGTAGGCATAGAATCTCAGATGACATAGTTTTCAATATGATTCGAACTTGGACTACAGCATGTTTTAGAAGGGAATATATATATAGTTAGTCGGTCTCAGTTATGGCATATATATAAATAACATAACTGAGACCGACTAAACCAGTCCAGTTACTGCGGATAAGTGGAATATAGTTCATGCCCATGATTCTGCTTACAGTCCTGTTAAGAAAACAAGGTAATGATGGGAGGAAGCTGATTATCAGGAAAAGTTATCCAAGTCCTGCTTCTGTTCCTTCCATCTAACTGCATTGCTGCATCTGCTCAGAGAGGAGCAGGAGCTGATCATAAAGATTGGGGCCCCACGGTAACGTAGCGATTAGCGCTTCGCTATTACAGTTAGGGGCATCGGAGTCCGGACTTCAATTCTGATGCCACCTGTAAGAAGTTTTCTGTAAAATTCCATATACTTGATGATTTTGTAAGCTGGAAGAATAGGATTGTTCGCCATGTCAACTATTGTGAATAGATTCTCAATGTGAGCTTATCACATAATTCCGTCTCTCTCTCTTGCAGTTCAAGTCCTAAACATTTAGCTTATTGTAGATACAAAGTGAGAAATCATGTTAACTAAAATTGGGTCACAATATGCCATCTTTTATCTCAGTAATTTCAACTAAGCCTGGTTTTTGATGACAATTATTTTATTGATAATAAGGCCATTTCAGCAACTCCATGTTTGACTTTCTAATAAATCAACACTTTGCAACTGAGGAAAGATCAGACCTCAATGTCTTAGGAAAGACATTTGGGCATTTAAACAGAAAACCTCAACATGTTTTAGCAATTTTCAGGATCCTTTTTTACAAGAAGAACAACAACTCATATTTTGCCCGGGTAGTCTGCAACCCAACAGAATGAACATTGAATTCTCCAATTTCACATAACCTGCTCCTGCTGTCCCTTTTCCTCTGATCTACCCAGGCTCTAATACAAAACACCTCCCTAGCCCCCTATCACCCAATTTCTTTTACCTCCCCACCCACTCCCTCTGGTCAATAGCCACACATTCCATCCCTCAGGGTTTCCTCCTTCCCTCCCCCCAATTGTTCTCAGTTGCCCATCTCACCTTCCACCTTCCCCCCACCGCCGATGCTCTACCTTCTCTTTCCTAGTAGGTTACCATATGTGAAGATCTTTTTTGCCTCTACCTATGACTTCCTGGCTTCTGTGTTATTTCCACCTTTCCCTCTCCTTATCTCACTGCACCTGCCTTTCACCTCTCCTCACTTGGATCAGCTCTTGACCCTCCCCTCTCCCTCATTTCATCTTCCCTTCTACCTTTCAGTTCAGTTGAAAGATCTCGACCCCAAATATCAACTGTAAAAATTCCATGAGCTTCAGATCAGCTGCCTGACCCAATGAATTCCTCCTGCAGAACATTCTTTTCATCCATATTCCAGAATCTGCTATCTCTTTAGACCTCTGATAAATTTATGCTAGTTAGTGTCTTATGTCACTTGATCTAATGCAGATCTATTATGGACTTCTGAAGTACACTCAAGATTTTGTCTGAACTAAGCGGCAGGAATAGCACACATCTGAAAACCACATCACCAATACTGTATGCTCCCTATTAACAAAGCAACCAGACAGAAGCTGAAGGATTTATTTATGTACTTGCATGAAGCAAGTCAAAAATATTTAGAATATGCTTGATATGCGCGCACCTATTGGCTAACTATAGAGAGAAGGTTCAGCAGTTGTGGTGTTGTCATCAGAGGTTAAAGGTCCCAAGGGCAGACAAAATATAAAAATATAATTAATAATATTTTCTAATACTAAAAAAATACTAATTTGTAGATTGATTTTAACAAAACCTGTGGATGGTAAAACAATACAGACAATCCCTGGGCTATGAACACCCTCATTTATGGATGCACATGCACGTAAAAAAGCTCCCATAATATTAAAAAATTCCAACGTTTGATGTGTGTGTGAGAAGTCCTACAAGTAGCATTCTCTCCCACGCCACATTTAGTAATTGTTCAATTTAATGTTCTTTGGACGCCTTTTATGTAATACTGTGGAGGTATGGTTACAATATTTTCTGACGTATGGACAAAATCATCTTAAGGACATCTGTAAAAACAAAACCCCTTTATTAGCCGGGAACAGCCTGTATCTATTTGCCTACCTTTTTAGTACTCGAGAAATGTTCCAACCTCCAACTCTATTAATAACAGCAAAGTTTATATTGAAATAACAGCATCAGACTTGGGAGATATAAAACAACTAGGTAAGAATTAGTTTCAGCAATATACATTACTGTAAGTTTTCAAAATGTCATTTCCATTGCAGGCAGGAAACTCTTTAATCTTATGAGCGTAAGCAGGAAGGGTGTGATTAAGCTAGGGAGGGAGCAGAAAAGATTCACAAGGATGTTTCCTCTGGTGGGAAAGTCGAAGACCAGAGGACACAGCCTGAGAATAGAGGGACATCCTTTTAGTACAGAGATGAGGAGGAATTTCTTTAGACAGAGAGTGGTGAATCTGTGGAATTCTTTGTAATCGGCAACAGTGGAGGCCAAGTCTCTCTGTATACTTAAGGCAAAAGTTGATAGATTCTTGCTTGGTCAGGGCATGAAAGGATATGGGGAGAGGGCATGAGATTGGGGCTAAGAGGAAAATTGGATCAGCTATGATGTAATGGCAGAGCAGACTCAATGGGCCAAAAGGCCTAACTCTGTTCCTCTATCTTATATTCTTATGTTGCTGGGACTTGACAACTTAAGGGGAGACTGGATAGACTGAAATTGTTTTACCTGGAGCAAAGGAGTTCAAGAGTTAACTTTACAAGAGAGGTGTCCTGTGCAAGACCGAAAGAAGCTGCAGAAGTTCGTGAACACAGCGCAGCGCATCACACAAACCAATCTTCTGTCCGTGGACTCACGTTACACCGCACGCTGTCGGAGCAGTGCTGCCAGGATAATCAAGGACACGACCCACCCAGTCAACACACTTTTCGTCCCTCTTCCCTCCGGGAGAAGGCTCAGGAGCTTGAAGACTCGTACAGCCAGATTTGGGAACAGCTTCTTTCCAACTGTGATAAGACTGCTGAACGGATCCTGACCCGGATCTGGGCCGTACCCTCCAAATATCCGGACCTGCCGCTCGGTTTTTTTACACTACCTTACTTCCCATTTTTCTATTTTCTATTTATGATTTATAACTTAAATTTTTAATATTTACTAATTTTAACTATTATTAATATTTAATATTTGTAATCCAGGGAGTGTGAAGCACAGAATCAAATATCGCTGTGATGATTGTACGTTCTAGTACCAATTGTTTGGCGACAATAAAGTATAAAGTAGAAAGTATAAAGAGAAATGACTTGTCACAGTCTTTTCCCAGAGCAGAGGAGTCTAAGGCAATAGTGCAGAGATTTAAGGTAAGAGGAGTAAGTTTTAAAGAGGACCTGTGAAGCAAGTTTCTCCACACAGAGAACCAATTGCCAGAGGAAATGGTAGAAAAGTTAATGCATGTGTTTCTAAATGACAATAAACGAGGACTGAGTGTCCTCATAATCTAATAATCTAATCTAATTTAAAAGACATTTGGACAAGTACATGGGCAGTTAAGTTATCTTTATCGGCATGGATGAGTTGTGCTGAAGGGCCCATTTCTATGCTGTATGACTCTAATATTCATACTTAATGCAACTTATTATTCTTCTGACACAATAGGAAGGTATTTGGTCCAAAAGTTTCTACTAGTTATCAGAGCTATCCCATCAATCCCATTCCCTCATTTACTTCTCTAACATTCTCTCACTCAGCTTCCTCTCTGATTCTTGTGCCACCCTCCGATTCTTGGTGTAAATCACAGTGGTCAGTAAAGTTACCAGCTGGCACATCTTTGGGATGTGGGGGGAAGCTGGTGCACTCAGGGTAACCTACATGGTCATGGTGAAAACATGGAAACTGCACAGGCAGCGCCAGAGTAAAGATTGTACCTTCATCACTGGAATTGTGAAGAAGCAACATAACTTGCTGTCTAGTTATGCTGTCCACTAACAGTGCAGCACATACGCACAGACCCTGTGCATTTAAGTGTGATATTCTCAATGCAATCTGAACATAATCATTCACTTCCTTAAATGGAAATAAATGTATTTTGCATTAATACTAGGAGATTGCATACATTGTAAGTTGTGCTGCCTGGATACAGACCTTTGTGAATTTGAAAACTACAACGCTGACATTTTGTGTTTCTTCAGAATTTCACAACTACTGTAACTACCATTGAATACAGATCCCCACTTTTCAGTTAAAAGTGAAACCACAAGCATGAGCTTCCCTTTCAAGTGGGCACATCGGTGGATTTTATTCATCAAAAATCAATCACCTGTGATCTTGACAAATTCAGCTGAGTCTTTTTTTGCCTCGATTTCAAAAATAAAATAACAAGCTTCAGATTTCCATTTTATTCACAGATCTGCACGCTGCATGCTGCCATTAGTGCCCATACACACCTTATAATTAAACTTCCTATATACCTTTAACTTACTGTAGACAACACTGTGGAATGCTCCACCTGCAAGTGTGGGGAGTCTGGGGACCCCCATAACTACATCTGTGGGAAGTGAACCCAGCTGCAGACCAGGTCATGGTACTGGAGGTGCAGGTGAATGTCCTTAGGATCATCCAAGGCACTGAGAAGATCACAGATGAGAGTTTTGGTGAGGAAGTTATACCTCAGGTGCAGGTTACAGATACTGTAGATGGGTGATCTCCAGCAGAGATAAAGTGAGTAAACAGATAGTGCAGGATTCCCCTGTGGCCGGTCCCATCAGTAAAAAGGTATACCCTTTTGGATATTGTTGGGGGCGGAGGTGGGGGGAAGTTAAATAACCTTTCAAAGGTCAACAACAGTAGATGAAGGAAAGAATGAAGTCAAACAAAACATAAGTAATAGGGGAACTCGATGCTAAGGGATGCAGGTTGGTGTTTCTATGACCGCAGGATGGTATGTTGCCTCCCAAGTATCGGGGTCGAGGATGTCTTGCAGCAAGTACAGGACATTGAGAAGGGAGGTGAGCAGGTCATGGTGCATACAGGTACCACTGACAGGCAGGAATGGGGATGGAATCCTGCAAAGGGATTTTAAGGAGTTTGGTAGAAAACTAAAAAGCAGGACTTGCAAGGATGTAATTTTAGGATTACTACCCACCCCATGTCCGAGTGAGGTGAGAAATCATATATGGTGCAGTTCAACGTGTGGAAAATGTTGGGGGAGGGGGGGCTTCAGATTTATGCATCATTGGGTTCTTTTCCAGGACAGGTGGGACCTGGACAAATTTGACGACTTGCATCTGAACTGGAGAGGAGCCAATATCTTTATTGGGAGGTATGTCAGTGCGACTTGGGAAGGTTTAGACTAGAGTGACAGGGGATGGGAACCCCAGCAGCAGGGCAACAGATGACAGGGCAGGGGACAAGAAAAGTTGGTACAACAAGTAAGACAGAAAGGTAGGACAGCAGGGGGATGGCTGGGTTTACAACTTACTGCAGTTTTTTCCTATCCTGTCCAGTGGCCTCTCCTTACCAAATGGTGATGCAATCAGTTAGAGTGCTCTCCATGGTACACCTGTACAAATCTGGTGGAATCTTTAGTGACATACCAACTCTCCTCAAACTCCTAATGACATATAGCCACTGCCATGCCTTCTTTGTAATTGCATCAACATGTTGGGCTCAGGATAGATCTTCAGAGATATTGAGACCCAGGAACTAGTCACTGCTCATCTTTTCCACTGTTGATTCTTTGATGAGAAGTGGTACCTATCCCCTCGACTTCCCCCTCCCAGAAGTCTCCAATCAATTTTTTGGTCTTACTGATCTTAAGTGCAAGGTTATGTTGTGATACCACTCAACCAGCAGATCTATCTCGCTCCCGTATGCCCTCCTCGTCATCATCTGAAATTCTGCCAACAGTAGTGGTATCATTGGCAAATTTATCGATGAAATTTGAACTGTCCCTAGCCACACAGTCTTTTATGTAGAGAGAGTAGGCTAAGCGTAGACAGTAGGCTAAGCGTACATCCATAAGGGGCACCAGGTTGATTGTCGGTGAGGAGGAAACGTTACTTCTGATCCACACTGACTGTGGTCTCCCAGTGAGGATCAAGTTGCAGAGAGAGGTAGAGAGGCCAAGGTTTTGGAGTTTGTTGATTAGAACCGAGGGTGTGATTATGTTAAACTGTGAGCTGCAATTAATAAACAGCAGCTTGTCATAGGTATTACTATTGTCCAGGTCTTACAAGGCCGAGTGGAGAGCCAGTAAGATTGTGCCGATGGGCAAATTGCAGCAGGTTGAGGTCCTCGCTTTGGCAAGAGTTGATTCTGGTCTTGACCAACCTCGCAAAGAACTTCATCACACACAGCAGATGAGAGTGCAACTAGGCACTGATATGATTGTTGTCCTTTTGAAGGAGGTGGAAATTTCCGACTGCAGCACTGAGAGATTAAAGCTGTCCATAAATACCTCCGTCAACTGGTTGGCAAAGATTTTCAGTGCCCTATCAGGTACACCATCAGAGCCTGACACTTTGCGAGCTTTCACCCTCTTGAATGATGTTCTGATGTTGGCCTCTAAGACAGAGGTCTCAGGGTCACCATAAGCTGAAAGGATTCAGATGTAGTTTTATTCTCCCTTTCAAAGTGTGCATAAAAGTTGATGAGCTCATCTTGGAGTGCAGCATCACAGCCACTGGTGATGTTAGGTTTCGCCTTGTAGGAATCAAAGCCTGCCAGAGCTAATGTGCATCCAATTCTGTCCCCAACTTAAACTGGAATTATTTTTTCACTCATAAGATAGTTTTCTGTAGGTTGTATCTGGACTTCTTGTATAGTTCTGGGTCACTGGTCTTGAATGCCATCGAGCTAGCCTCAGCAGACTACAAATCTCCCTTTGATTTGGGTATATCTGGTATGTTCTCAAAGGCGCACACTCATCCACACAGGTTTGGATGAACTCAGTGACAACTGTGGCATAGATTCAACGATGAATCCCTGAGTACTATTTGGTCTACTCACTCAAAGCAGGGCTATAAGTGTTCCTCTGCCACCCACGTTGACCATACCTTTTTTGTCCTCACTACTGGTACTGCAGTCTTTAGCTTCTGCCTATATGCCAGGAGTAGAAGTATAGCCAAGTAACTGGATTTTCCAAATTGTAGGTGAGGGAAGACACAGTTAACATTCTTAATGGTGATATAACAGTGATCAGGTGTGTTGGCTCCTCTGATCCCACAGGAGATATGTTGATAGCAGTTGTTCTGAGAGGTCATCACGTGATCGCTAGATGTTTCAGGTCGGATGAGCTGGATTGAGACAGAACCGCCACATCTGTACCACTACGATGAGTTAATCATAAAGCATTCTCCACCTCCACTACCTTTAATATACTCAGTTATCCTGTCTTTGCAAAGAATGGTGAAGCCATTGAAATATTTATATATTCAAAAATATTTTACAAACATGGATTATTTATAGATAATTTTCAAGGACTGCGGGGTCTAGTGAAATGTAATGTCAATTTCTCTTCTGAGAAAGCTTCCATATCCCACTGACTTGCACACTTAGAAAATATGTGAATATAACTATCTAGATGGTAGATGGATACAAGTCCTCAGAAGAATGAAGAATAACTAGTATGCAACACACAAATAGATCTCTTCTGGTTTTAAAATCAGAATACTGGTATACTCAAAAGAATAGAATGATGTTGCTTGTCTTAGACAAATCTCCACTCCTTCAATACCCAGCTCGTGTGACCATAGTTAGTGCCCTTTATCCAGACAATGATCCTACCATATTCTCTGTTCCATTCATATTTGAGTCTCCGAGCAGTAAAGGGTGGTAACTCATTGAAAAAGTCTGCCTCTTGGGCATGGATTTTGACTTTGGTCGGAAAGACTAATTTGCATGCGTTTCTCCAAAGAGGAAGCCCTGCACGTATTCTAAATCATCTGACGTGAACTTCTCTGGTTTAATGAGAAACAGGAAAAATGTCAACGTAGAAACAAAAACAGAAGACAGATGAAACCTTTAAAAGTCTTCGTCAGGAGCACTTACATACACCAGACAGAATATAGCTTTTTTTTTGATGATCATTAACAATGGAAACTCTGGAACCTCAGTTTAAACAATGCAGCTAAAATACTGGCAGATATTTTCAGTACTATTTATAAAACTAACCAGAAAGCTAAAAGGAGAGTTGCAGTTATCTCCACATTTATGTGTCATTACATGGATTTGAGAACATCTACCACTGTCATACTAAAATATATGCAATGCAGCAAGTTCATACCGAGCCAGTCACCCACTGATACTGACCCCAAAACCATATTTGAACCTTGAAATTGCATTCTAAACTTTAGTACACTGCATTTCTTCTTTAAGGTGTATTAACTCACTGTTGCCATCAGGAAGATGGTACAGGAGCCTCAGGACTTACACCCACAAGGTTCTGGAAAGTTATTTCGCCTCAACCATCAGGTTCTTGAACCATAGGGGATAATTTCACTTGCCTTGTAATTGAAATGTTCCCACACCTATGGGCACTTTTTTAATCTCATGTTCTTTTTATTTATTATTTATTATTATTATTATTTCTCCATTTCTATATTTGCACAGTTTGTTATCTTTTGAACACTCACATTGCTATTGTTTTCCATTAATTTTATTATGGTTATTCGTCTTTTATGGATTCATTGCGTATGCCTGCAAGAAAATGAATCTCAGGATAGCACATAGTGGCAGATATGTACTTTGGTAATAAATTTACTTTGAACCTTGAAAACTAAATGAATGATAGAAGCATGTACTAATTTCTTGGGAAATATTAATGTTAGATAAATGTGAGTAATTATACTCAGAATTTGGGTTCACTTAAGTGTGCAAAAAAACAGCAATCTGTGTGTTGTTTATTTAGACTCCAGACAGGCTTGCAAAGAAGGGAGGTACCTTCATTAAAAGATTTTCAGGTTTAAAATATTTGGACAGGAATACAATTGTGTCTTATAGAATTACAGTTGTTGGTGGCACCTTGCAATTAAGTTTGGAGAATTTTATTTGATACTAATTGAATTTCCATGGGAGAATAGCATTGCTACAAGTGAGGGAAAGAGTGATGACCCTGGGAGTAAAACAGTAAGCTGAAAGTATGAAGTGGCAACAGGGGTAGACCTGAACGTGAGGTAAATTATCATAGGGCACTGCTGTCTGATTTCATTAGGGTCAGCTTTTTTAAAAATAACTTTTTATAATCATATGCAACATCTTTTACATGGAAAGCACATTAAAATGCCTGTTATGACACATAATGTCATGACAAAAGAATCCTATAATGTGTGACATTAAAAAGGTTAGTTGATCAGACAAAAGAATTCGATGTGCTTGACAGCCTATAAAACAAAGCATTAAGACAGTTGAAAAGTTGATTACAAGTTAGCTCACCGTATTAAACACAAAGCGCTTTGCGTGGTTGAGATAAGACAAGTGCTTGAAAAAAAACACACATCATGATAACCGCTCCTTGTATACTGAAGTTTTCAGATCTTTAACTCAAAACTCTGGTTCAAGGTTATTGTTTCTGCAATATTGAGAACTTATGCAAATTGGAGAATATTGCATAATAAACATTCAACAAGATCTTGAAATTATCAAATTCTGTTAGAGATACATTAGAGGCTTGGTGAGTCATACAATAAGGCATCCATAAAAATTCCAACCAATATAATTGATATAATTACGGAATTCATATTTGAAATAGTGATTGTAGACAATTTGTTCACAATTACTGAAACAAAACTCTCAGATGGCAAACTATTATCAGGATGAAAAAAATGCAAGTAAAAGTAAATTAAATAATTCTGTATTCTTAGCTTCATCAGTCAGAATTTTTGAATATCTGGAATTTTATGTCCAGTACCAAGAGACAAATTCCTTGGAGCTTCATGTCAACCTCTGACCTTTCATTTAAATGTTTCACTGATCCAAAACCCCAGCAGTGAGATCAGATTTTGGTACAATTTTGAATTGTTAATTGCTACGTTGGTATATTGGTAAAATGTTTTTCATTATTGTCACAGTTATCAAATATTGGTGCATGGCCAAGTGGTTAAGGTGTTGGTCTAGTGATCTGAAGGTCGCTAGTTCGAGCCTCAGCTGAGGCAGCGTGTTGTATCCTTGAGCAAGGCACTTAACCACACATTGCTCTGCGACGACACCGGTGCCAAGCTGTATCGGCCCTAGTGCCCTTCCCTTGGACAACATCGGTGGCATGGAGAAGGGAGACTTGCAGCATGGGCAACTGCCGGTCTTCCATACAACCTTGCCCAGGCCTGCGCCCTGGAAACTTTCCAAGGCGCAAATCCATGGTTTTGCGAGACTAACGGATGTCTATTATCAAAGTACTGTGAAAAGCTGTGTTCGCATGGTATTCATACCGATCAGTTAATCACATCAGTACATTGAGGGAGTACAAGGGGAAATCATTAACAGAAGTGCTACAGGCACAGAAAAAGCGCAGTGCAGGTAGACAATAATCAAAAGCCCATCTTATCACACAAGTGATCTGTTCAATAGTCTTACAACAATTATCAGAATTCCACAATCTCATTTTCCCAACCAAGAATCCATGGTTGCAGAGAATCCAGTCGGAGCACTGAACAGTAAACAATATATCCTAGCCATGATATCTGAATCAAATCAACAATTTTTTTCCACAGGACTCTATTTGACATATTTTTTTCATATTTAGGGCATCATACCAGTTTCAACGTAAACCAGTTGGGTTTTAACAACAGTCACAATAATTGTTACCAGGGTGAATCTTCCTGGCTGAGGCAGCTGTTCCAAATTGAGCTGCTACCATTCAGCCAATCCAATAAAAATAAACCCTTGACTTACAAGGGCCCACTGCACGTCAAAGGCTGTCAGCGAAGTCCAATGGCAAGGCACAATCTGCAGAGATGGTAGTGTTGGTTTCGTTTAATCTCTAGCTTCAAGGTGCTTTTTTTCAAAGAATCTTTTTTCTCCTCTCTTGGACTAATTACAGAAACTCCACAGGTTTTTGCATGTTGCACCTTTATACTCCTTCAAGCAACAACATTCCAAACTCATTGCAAATGAAGTAAGGCATATTACAAATTTCAACTTGTGAAGAAAGCAATATTCAACTAACAATAGTGTCTGAGACAGCAATGTATCAACAGTGCATCCATGTAATGAGATACTGCATTTTTGAAGTCACAAAGCACTACAGCTCTGAAACAGGCCCTTCAGCCCAACTAGTCTGTACTGTACTGATTCATTGATCAGCCTTGCAGCCTTTCCCTCCCCTCTGGCCCATATGTTTATCCAAATTTCTCTCAAATGCTGAATCTGAACCCACATCCTCCACTTACCCTACTACTGGTCTTTCTACTATGGTCCATTTCTGTTAGCAGATAGGAAACACGGATTTGCATGCAAGAGCGGGATAAAACTCCAATTATCTAGCACACACAGGTATTTGGTGGAGCCATACTGTTACCAGACAACAATTGGATGTTATTCCTATGACACCAACCCAATTGTTATACTGTATCGTAATTACTTTTTCAATGATATTGGTAAATTTAAAAGCAGCCCTTGTGCAGGAGTTCCTAAACTTTTTTATGCCATGCACCCCTACCATTAACCGAGGGGTCTGTGGACCCAGGCTGGGAACCCTGCCCTAGTGAATTAAAAGGGATATGAGAAATGTCACCGACTGCACCATCAGGATTTCTCAGTAATCGAATAGCAAATTTGCTCCATCTGCAGCAGTTCGCAAGTACAAAGTATTTTGTTGATGAAATACACAAATAAGTGGAAAATTGAAGGATGCACACCAGCACACCTTCTGTCTTTAGCTCATGTTCACCTTCAATGCAGAATCACAGAACTTTTACAGCAGAGAAGGAGGCCATTTGACCTGTTGAATCTGTACTTAACTCATGTAAAAAAAATAGCTCTACTCCCCTGTCCTCTCCCCTCAGCTGGCATTTTTTTTCCTTTCAGGTAATTATCTAGTTTCCTTTTGAATGTTACATTCAAATCTGCCTCAACTACCTACGCTGCCAATGTAATGCACACCCTAAGCACTCACTGCATAGAAAATATTTTCCTTATGTCTTTTTTAGGTACTTTTCCCAATCACCTTCATTTAAGACTTCACAATCCTTGATCTCCCAATAAAAACAGCTTCCCTCTGCCTACTGTATCTAAACCATAGAACCATAGAAACTACAGCAGAGAAACAGGCCCTTTGGCCCTTCTTGGCTGTGCCAAACCATTTTCTGCCTAGTCCCACTGACCTGCACACGGACCATATCCCTCCATACACCTCCATCCATGTATCTGTCCAATTTATTCTTAAATGTTAAAAAAGAACCCGCATTTACCACCTCGTCTGGCAGCCCATTCCATACTCCCACCACTCTCTGTGTGAAGAAGCCCCCCCTAATGTTCCCTCTAAACTTTTCCCCCCTCACCCTTAACCCATGTCCTCTGGTTTTTTTCTCCCCTTGCCTCAGTGGAAAAAGCCTGCTTGCATTCACTCTATCTCTACCCATCATAATTTTATATACCTCTATCAAATCTCCCCTCATTCTTCTATGCTCCAGGGAATAAAGTCCTAACCTATTCAACCTTTCTCTGTAACTGAGTTTCTCAAGTCCCGGCAACATCCTTGTAAACCTTCTCTGTACTCTTTCAACCTTGTTTATATCCTTCCTGTAATTTGGTGGCCAAAACTGAACACAATACTCCAGATTCGGCCTCACCAATGCCTTATACAACCTCATCATAACATTCCAGCTCTTATACTCAATCTTCGACTAATAAAGACCAATGTACCAAAAGCTCTCTTTACAACCCTATCTACCTGTGACGACACTTTTAGGGAATTTTATATCTGTATTCCCAGATCCCTCTGTTCCACTGCACTCCTCAGTGCCTTACCATTAACCCTGTATGTTCTACGTTGGTTTGTCCTTCCAACATGCAATACCTCACACTTGTCAGTATTAAACTCCATCTGCCATTTTTCAGCCCATTTTTCCAGCTGGTCCAAGTCCCTCTGCAGGCTCTGAAAACCTTCCTCACTGTCTACTACACCTCCAATCTTTGTATCATCAGCAAACTTGCTGATCCAATTTACCACATTATCATCCAGATCATTGATATAGATGACAAATAACAATGGACCCAGCACTGATCCCTGTGGCACACCACTAGTCACAGGCCTCCACTCAGAGAAGCAATTCTCTACCACCACTCTCTGGCTTCTTCCATCGAGCCAATGTCTAATCCAATTTACCACCTCTCCATGTATACCTAGCGACTGAATTTTCCTAACTAACCTCCCATGCAGGACCTTGTCAAAGGCCTTACTGAAGTCCATGTAGACAATATCCACTGCCTTCCCTTCATCCACTTTCCTGGTAACCTCCTCAAAAAACTCCAACAGATTGGTCAAACATGACCTACCACGCACAAAGCCATGTTGACTCTCCCTAATAAGGCCCTGTCTATCCAAATGCTTGTAGATTCTGTCTCTTAGTACTCCCTCCAATAACTTACCTACTACTGACGGTAAACTCACCGGCCTATAATTTCCCGGATTACTTTTCGATCCTTTTTTAAACAACAGAACAACATGAGCCACTCTCCAATCCTCTGGCACTTCACCCGTAGACAGCAACATTTTAAATATTTCTGCCAGGGCTCCCGCAATTTCAACACTAGTCTCCTTCAAGGTCCGAGGGAACACTTTGTCAGGTCCCGAGGATTTATCCACTTTAATTTTCGTCAAGACAGCAAGCACCTCCTCCTTTTCAATCTGTACAGTTTCCATGGTCTCACTACTTGATTCCTCAATTCCATAGATTTCATGCCAGCTTCCTTAGTAAATACAGACGCAAAAAACCTATTTAAGATCTCCCCCATTTCCTTTGGTTCCGCACAAAGCCGACCACTCTGATCTTCAAGAGGACCAATTTTATCCCTTACGATCCTTTTGCTCTTAATATACTTGTAAAAGCTCTTTGGATTATCCTTCACTTTGACTGTCAAGGCAACCTCATGTCTTCTTTTAGCCCTCCTGATTTCTTTCTTAAGTATTTTCTTGCACTTCTTATACTCCTCAAGCACCTGATTTACCCCCTGTTTCCTATACATTTCATACAACTCCCTCTTCTTCTTTATCAGAGTTGCAATATCCCTTGAGAACCAAGGTTCCTTATTCCTATTCAATTTGCCTTTAATACCAAGGTTCCTTATTCCTATTCAGTTTGCCTTTAAACCTATTATGAATTTATGTAACTCACTGCATAAGATTGCAACCTTTGCTGCTCCGATTAGAACAACATCTGAGTGTCCTCTGTACTCGCACAAATAGTCATTCCTGGAATAAGTTTACTAGATTTCTTCTGCATTGGTTCCAAAATGTTTGTATCTTTCTTAAAGTGTGGCAGTACTTTCAGTAAATGAAGTACAAATACCACCAGGTCAATCTAGTCATACACCCTTTAAAAATTGTGCCTTTTAGCGTAGATCACTTGCTTTCATCCTTCCTACCAAAATGTAACACTTGCCATTTCTCTGCATTTGATTTCATCTGCCACCTAACTGTCCATTCTACAGCTTGTCTAGAGCTTATTGAAGTCTATTAGTATCCTACTCAAAGTTCATTGCAGTTCATTCTTGTAATATCTAACATAGTACAGAATGATTCAGTTATAGACAACTTGGTTTCAAAGTTGCAGTTCAACTTCTAAACTTAAAACTACATTTTATTGACGTTTGTATAGCTTGCCTTAGCAAAACATGATTATCCTGTCATTTTAACTAAATTGTAAACTTAAAATGCATCACTTCTAATTGGAATAGCTGATCTATAATAATTAATACTGAACAAACATAGATCCTTAGAAAAGTAAACACATTTGCACCACTTTATTTGACCCCTATCTACACATGGCATTAAATTAAAGAAAGAAAAATAAAATATAATAAATGCCATATGCACAACAGTAATAAGGGTCCTCTGAGGTCTTTGAAAATGGACTCCGTGTTCCATGGTTTCACATTTCATTCACAAAACTGCCCCTGACAAAAAGTTTCAGAATGTTGAGAATGCTGTTGTGAAGCCTATTATTGCTGCAGACAGTTATTGTGTGTCCTTGTCAGGTGCAGACTTTGTGAGTAAGGAACACTTCAAGATCAAGGTTGCCTTCTGCTTCATTCTGAGGATTTTCATTATTCTTTCCATTTTATCAAAAGCTTAAAGATTTATGTGATCACTGATTAATACTGGCCAGATTTTTGGTGCGGTCCCAGAAAGGAAAGTTCAAAGAACATGCGTCTACTGCTGCTCCTTTCCGTTGGTCCTCTTGCAAGTGTTTTTGAAGAAAAAACAGAGGCATTGAACCACTTTTCAAGTTTAATTTTCAGTTCAACATTCGACTTTTTATAAAATCAGAACCAAAACAGATGCCCTTTGTGATGGAAAGTAGTTTCAAGTTATTTTAAGTATCATAATTTATAACATTAGTAAGAGCATCAGTGGAAGAAAAATGTGCATTCTACAGAGATGACAATATTTGTAATTGTTAATGGTATTTTCAAATAGTTCTTCTGAATCCCATTATTTAATACCCATAATAGGTCTGATATTCCTTCAGGAATCTCACAAGCATCATTCATTTCTGCTGGCTTGCTATTAGTTATTATGCAGAGCAATTGAGGGGAACAAATTTAATTCAATTAAGGATCTCAGCCCAAATTGTCAACTGTTCACTCTATAGAATATTTTTCCCCCTCCATAGAGGCTGTCTGATCTGCTGAGCTCTTCCAGCATTTTGTGTATGTTGCCCTTTAACTTCTGGGCATCATTTTGATTAAATCCTAATTAACTGATATGCTTATTATGCTGACAAGTTCCTCAAATGTCTGAGAAGTGGGGGAATGGGTGGGAAAAATGGTTGAAGTAACTGAGCATTTTTAACCACTGGCTATCAGCAAGCTGTCCCTCAGTTTTGAGATGGGATTCCACTTAACTTCACAGAAAGAATGACACCACTAAAGCCCTTTAATCTTTTGATACTGAATGGAATAAGGACTTAACAGGACAGGGAGTTGCTCTTCTTCCTTGATATGAGAGTATTCCCTCAAGGAAGACCATGTTTGAATTAAGCTGATCAAGAGATATGCAAAGCATAGGCACTGTTTCTCACAGGGATGGTTAATGATACCATTATTTCAAATACTTCTTGCGCCTCTGCTTACAAGCAGGTCTGAAACAACAAAGGGCCAAGATTGGGAGCATGCTGATTACTTGTACTTGGCTTCAGCACAATTTGAGGAGATCTGCAGTTGAACAATAAAATAGGGATAAATGCCAGAAAGCCATGAAGATTTCTCTAAAACCCATTATTAAAACCAAGAATGATTATGTCAATGCATTCTGAAAATTGTTCTTAAAACATTTGGTTTTAATTCATTGTACCTCTTACATCAGGGAGACAATCTTTCAACATCTTGTGTCCTGGCACATGTGTGATTGAGAAGAAATGGTGTTTCAGAATTTGAAGGAAAGGGAAATTTCATTTCGATGTCTGAAGGAAGTGATTAAATTTTTTTCCAGATTGGACATCAGCTGTAAATGAGCTTGGAAAGATGCTGGAGTTTGCTTTTTAGATTGAGGGAGGCACAGATATTAACGTTTGACCTTTTAGCTGAGAGACACAACTCTCAGGCATTGAAGTGAGTCTCAGATACATGTATATTGCCTTAGTCTGGAAACATATACAGATACAATAGCATGCATTCACATTAAATCTGTATTGTTGATCATACCTGCTGTGAGCCTTTTTTTTAAAAAGTGTTGGGAATAGAAATTCTTATCTTCCTTATCACCTGAGAATGAGAACCATGTCAGTTCACTCCAGTTTGCTAAAACCATTTATTCTAATGTACAAAGTAACCCATCCAAGATTAAAATAACTGAATATTTTACTTTTCCATGAAACTATTGCCATCAGTACAATAGTAAAATGATAAGCATTTGAAATAATTGAAGCGATTAATGCTAAACATAAAAGCAAGTGAAAAACTAAATCTATTTAGCCCTTGGTTGATGAGTGAGTTTTTCTGTTTGCATCCAAAGGTAATTGTTGAAGTATTTTAGGCAGTGGATCTCTCATTTTCCTATAACACCCTCTCCCAATTATTCACCAAGACATCCACAAAGTAAAACCTTGTGTGAATCGCCTTATTATATTTATTTTTTATTTGTGTTCTGTTCGCTTCTCTTGGTGAATAACCACACTCGAGCTAAACTAAGCAATAAATGCAAGACAAAACCTGGGGATTTGTGATTTTCTGATAGAAGCTGAGCTTTCTCTGATGATGGATAATTGAGTCCTGCTGGAGAAAGGTGGCAGTAAGTGAGAGTCAAAGAGCAAGAAAAGAGGGAAAAGAAAACTGAGAGAAAGCATATACCATTGTTCAGTTCCCAGACGAGGGTCCGAACAGACTACATCACAGAAGTTGGGCATCAGGAGGTATGCAACTGTCACACTGACCAGGTACAGTTTGGGGTGAAGGCAAAAAAAAAGTTCTACCCTTTGTCTAGTCTGTACTGTACCTGATCTAGGTATGTTTCTTGCTCCCAAAAAAGAAAATAGATTCTGCACTCCAGCACTGATATCCTTGATAAACACCCAGAAAGCAGGCGAGTGAATAATTAAAGTAAAGCAGTAAATAAAATTCATTTCATGAAGCTACAAATCCCTTGATGCAATTTCCTTTTCTCAAAGAACAAGTAATATATTTTTCATGATACCTATCAGAATTGTTATTCAATGTTTTCATGCTTTACCTTGGTACAGGGCGTTAACAGTGGAACAATGAAACACTGACAATAGCTTTCTGATAGACTGCTTTTTTCTCCTTGACCACAATTTAAATCACGTAGTTTCAACAATAATCTATTCATGCTTTATTTTACGTAATGTGATATGCCTTTTTTATGATGACAACACTGGGATCCATTATTTTAAAAGATTTGGTGCAAATACACAATAAGGAAAGCAGTTCACTCTTGAATCACGGCAACTTACGTAATTTACTATAGAGTGAAATAAACTAAGGGTGGAAATATAATATAGATAACGTGTAAAACAAAATGAAAGTGAACATTTATCCATCTGCTAACTATCTCTTGTAAATATATTTTTCTCAGAAATTAATCCTTGTATAAATTGGTTTACTGAAAATTGTTGCAGGCTATTTTTGTTTTGAGCAAATTGCTTAGCAAAGTTTCTGTCTATGGTTTAAGCATTCAAATAATTGAATCCTGATATAAATTAGAGAGAAACACAAAACAGAAATGCATTGAAAAAAGCAAAACTATATTTAATATTTTTAATGGTTCTAAAGGTTTCTTTGAATTATCTGTCTGTAAAACACTGCTTTGCCACATACACGGAAATTAAACAACTGGGTAACAAATTCTGTTTCTGTTCTCAAAGAGTATCAGCATTTTATACAGAATGAAAAATATCCCTGTTGCTTCTATCTGGCAATTATGATGTTAATTCATAGAAAATGGTTTAATGAATTTGTCAAGAATTAAATATTTAGATGAGGACTGAATTGATCTTGTACAAATTAACAATAAAAAAGGGAAATTATAAATTTTTACTCCATTCTGAATGGGCTGAATCTTTCTAATCCAGGTTTATCACTTGAAGCCCTGATGACAAATGTCCATAAAATCTTTCATAGCAGACAAAGTCTTTTGGCCCAGCTCTGTCAGCTGCCAAACTGGCAAGGTGCAGTCGAAATAATAAATGTCTCTTACTTAGGAAATTTGAAAACAATTAAAATTTAAGTAGATAATTAAAAAATTAAAACACTTTCAATAAAAATGAAAAATAATTATCTAAAACCAACGGAACTTATATAAATAATTTAAAAATTATTAAGGAATTATGGCATAATGAGAAAAAAAAGAACGTATCTTCCCCCTTTGCTTCTTGTTCTTAGCTCTGCATCCTTTATTGAAATGCATGGCACCTTGGATCCTGCTCAAATTTTAATGAGGGGCAGGATCTGAAAGGTGATACCCAATATAAATCCTGTGCAACCTCAACAACATGTAGTTCTTCCACCAGACTCGTCACTAACTTTGAGAATTCTATATACTTTAAACAGTGAATTGTTTCCATTCAGTTAGATAAGTTCCTGCAGTTCCATTTGGAGCTTCTGGATTTATCAACAGGATCTATGCAAAAAATGGTGCATTCTTGTAATTTTTTTGAAAACAGGGTAATTGAAAGCGTTTTCACTTAAATTATAGTCTTTCAATAGCAAATTAAAATATATGGGGAGACAATAGCAGACGTGAAAAAAGTTGCTGCTGGATCAAACACTTGATCTATCTAATGACCGTATCTATCCTCAGTAGCTGGGAATGGCAATACCTATCAAGAGAAAATCCCCAGCTATCACACCCTGATATTCAAAGGCATTGTCATTACTGAATCCCCCCACTGTTATTAATCTAGGGCGTTACCTTGAGGAAAAACTGAACTGGAATGTCCATATACACAGGCTACAAGAGGTCAAAAGTAAGGAACCTTGCAGTGACTGCCCAGAGCTGACTAACACAGGGGTGTTATGGAATAATCTTCACTAGCCTGTATGAATACAGCTTCAACATTCAAGATACTTGACACCATAACAGGACATTGGCGCCCACCTGAAAGGCACCAAATCCACAATCATCTACTCACTCCACCATCAAAGCACCGAAACAGCAGTTTATACAGGATGCATTGCAGCATTTCACCAAGACTCCTTCGACAGCACCTTCCAAACCCACAACCTCTACCAGCTAGAAGGACAATGGCAGCAAAAGTTGGAAGCTGCTCTCTGAGAAACACATCATCCTGACTTAGAGGTATACCACTGTTCCTTCACTGTTGCTGGATGAAAATTCTGAAACTCTCTCCCTAACATCATGCTTATTAAACTACACTTCAAGGGCAGCAGTGGTTCAGGAAGACAATTCAAGGCCAGTTGGGGATGGGGAAGTAAACACTGGCTCAGCCTACAAAGCCTACATTCCTTCAATGAATAAAATCTTGTATGCTGGCTTCAGCATTAGATAACAACCCAATGCATCCTATTTAATGCAACTTAGCATGCAATTTTATCCACAGATATTGACATTTTGGACAATATTGGGACAGCAACATTCTTTCCATTATATATTTTGCCAATCTTTCTAAGTTTCTGTTATTTTTCTCTGTTAAAGACATTGGACTAGATTATCCTGACCTTTGGGCTTGTAGGAGGTCAGAAGTTCTGCTGCTGAAACTGCTTGTTCACTTATGAACCAGAATGAGCAGAGAGTTGAGGAGTGCATCTGGATTGTTCTGCACTATTGAGTTTCACCAGTCTTGGCTGATGTACAAAACACATGGGGGTGTGGATGCTCCAAAAGGCAAATAGAAGTTGTGTATTATTGTTTCTCTCTTTCTCTTCGATTTAATTTTATGTCCTGAAGAAGGGCCTCGGCCCAAAGCATTGACTGTTCACTCTTTTCCATAGATACTAAATGACCTGCTGAGTTCCTCCGGCATTATGTGTGTGTTGCTTAGGATTTCTAGCATCTACAGACTTCCTTCTGTTTCTGTTTTGTTTGGTTTAATTTTAAAAAATATTGTGAAATAATTAATTTTAAATAATCATATAAAGTGTGAGGATTTCAGTAATTTCTGATGTTTCTGATTATCAGGGATAGTTGAAATTGACTTTGACAGCACAGGTTGGGCCTGCAGAATATACCACCTGAGTGCTAGTTGCCATGTGAGGACCATTCTGCTTCCTGGGATGGCTGTAATGGTAAAGCCTCAAGGATATTTGGAGCCAATTGACTGAAAAGGGGAAATGCGATGAGGAGACCATTATGTATAGCTTGGATCAAAACTTAATTATTTTTGTCAAATTGGTTGTCCTAAAGTCTTATAATCACTTAAGCTAACTTCTTCATAAAATCCAGAAAAAAATCTTATTCTCCATATTACATATTGCACAGCAATTGGTCTAAGCATAAATCTCAATTTAATTCAGTTGATTTTAGCTCCCATCTCTATAACCATTTATGACTTTTGCCTTTTAAATGCCAGCCACCTGCCACCAAATGAGAATCAGATAAAAATAAACACTAAAAATATGGAAAATGATAATTCATTCCCCACACATACAAAGAAATGAGAGAACAAAATGGATTCTTCTGGTGTTCCCGCCAAAACCATCCCCCATCAGTATTTTGATCAAAGCAGAAAATTTAGCACCATCTTCTGAGTAGGTCTGATCCAATTTAACAGCAGGTCACAGTTAGAGGCCTCAAGCCACTAATGTAACCCAGATTTAGCTGTGCATTTGGTTCATGAGGATTTTTTTTTAAATCTGCAATGTGCCTGGTTAAAGCACTTTTCAAACAGGAGTAATCTTCTATTTTCTTAAATGCACTACTAGGTTATGTTCTAAAAACAAAAACTTCAATTACTTCTAATTTATGTTCCAAGTTTTCTTATTAACAAGGTCAAAAAGTTATTATAATTTGCTTTAAAATTCTGCAGACTAACTTCAAGCATTTAATTAGATTGCTTTGATAAATTATTTAATTTCCTTTTTCTTCCTCTATTAATGTTTATAGTATATATTGCGTGCCATAGCATTATCAGTATGAAATTATTTACAAATATAATGCATCTATATTTAAATTCAAATAAGAGCCAAAATCATAAACAATAGTTTAAAGATCATACAAATTTAATTTCAGTAGACATAATATTTAGAATAATTTGGATAGATGAAATAGAAATGAAACTCTTATTCAATCAAAATAAAGAACAATTCGTCACCCACAATCTGTAAATGTTCATACTTTTGAAAATGGCATAAATCCTGTTCAGGGAAAAAAATCCTTCAATTTTTTTAAATCATTTAGGTTGACGTCAAAGACTGGACTTCTATTGAGGACCAGTTCCTGTACAAAGACTTAAAATTGGCAACCATTTTAATGATAAAAATTTAAACTGAAAAGACATTGAATAATGATACAGTAAAAGCACTCAAAGAAATCCTATGGTTTCACACATAATTTGAAACATATGAATGTGTGTCTGCATTCATTAAAAATACTTTAATTTTCTAATCAATATGCTTTATTTTAATTACACTAGTAAATTCATCTTTAGTATGCTTCCCAACAGTCCTCATTTAAAATAGTGAATTAGTGTCAGCAGTTAGGGCACTTGAAACTTTTAAGTTATCCCTTGTGATTTAAAACAAAGACTGTTTCTGTACTAGACACTCACAAAACTGAGAGAAAAAAAATCAGAAAGATTTGAAACAGAAGTTTGGGCAATTCCAACCATGCACCAGATGTTATTGTGTACAAGTCAAGTCACTTGGTGAATGTCAAAGTACTGTCTCAATAAATGTGTGGTTTAAGATACAACCTGAGTACATGTATTCATAGATAATAAAATTCTGAACAAAAAATATAAATAATTAAACCTCAGTGTCTCTAATACTTTTGATACTTGATTTGCATATCAAGTGATGCCTATAATCCTTTCTTTAAAGTTTAGGTTTCACACCTAAAATCAATCTCTTTTAACAATTATCAAATATACATCATCGAAGCATTACTGTGTTTACAGATTTCCATTCGTTGCTTTCTCTCTCATTGATACTTTGTCATAAATTTTCAGCAAAAGGTTCTACGTCAATTTATAAAGTTTGACTCACTTATTCTTCTTTTGGTGGTTTGGTCTATAGTACTTATTTTCTCAGGACAGACTTAATATGAAATTAATGCTGGTGATGACCAGCAATGCAGGGAGAAGATCAGTGTGATTAGATGTGAAGGTGAGGTGTGATCATTCACACCACGTTACTTTAGTTCTTCTTCTCCATAAAACAAATTTTCTGGCCAATGCTTATAGCGGATGAGAGATTCCAGAAACAATGATCTCACAGTAACATTCAGTAACAAATAACTGCAATTTGTATACATATGTAACACTGGATCTGTTGCACTGCAGAGCGCATATACAAACCCAGCTGCTGAGGAGATAGTCCATCAGACTACTCAATTAAGGGACTTCGGTCAAAGTGTGGACATTTTAGGAGACAGGTGAAAGAATAAGAAACACCCCGACATTGCATGCTATGATAACATCACTGATTCCAGAAGGAAGTTGTCAAAATAGAAAGCAAACATAAAATGATTTGAACAATTGTTCCTAAACCCAAATGTTTTTTAATTTTTCTCCATGGGACAGCTATTCTTAAAATTTTATGGTAACGATTTATGATGAAACTAGTTCTGATGTTTTCTTCACATCCCCTAGGAAGAATTGACCATAACATGGCACAAACCTTCACTTTAAAACGATAAATAAATAAACTCCTTAAAATGTACTAGTAGCCAGACAATTGTAGCATAAGTAATTTATAGGGGCAAGAGATGCCAGATAAATTTGATTACAATAAAAGATGGGGGATATATTTTTCCCCTCAGAGAATTGACAGAAATGGACACAAAACAAAAGGCTAGGCAGAGTGAATGATTTCATTTTGTCTTCAATCCCAGACAAAATTCACAAGTAATTTTGACTGAGCATTTTATCACAATTTGACAGCTTTTCCACATGCCCCAATCATTAATTTCAGAAAGAAGCCTGGCCTGAGATGATAATTTTTTTTGTACCAGCAGAAAATTTGTGAATCCATTCCAGAGTCGTGCCTACTGCTGCGATTGTGATTTGCTAAAAACAGCTAACGGCATACTCCGAAACCCAGCAGGACCACTTGCTAGCAGCCCTTGATTAGCAGCTTAACAGAGCCAGGAGCTGGGGAAATGCATTCCTCTCTCACCTGCTGCCTAGGTTCCGCTCCCTTATGAGAGACAGTGGTCAGCAAACTCTGTTAGTGCCCAAGAAAATGATACAATCATATTACTTGGTAAATTTGCAGATTTAACGTGATATTAAAGTTGACTCTATGTGCCATTGCTTCATTACTGAGCAGACAAATATAAAAGTATAGCTTACCATTAAGGTTACAGTGATTTTCCCCATTTAAGATAAAATATTAAACATGATGAAATGAAAATGCCTTTATTCTGTGCAACAGAAAGCTAGGCAATACAATTCTGCATCAAAAAATACAATTGTCTCTAACCCCAAATCATTTTTTCTCTCTCTAGGGAGCAGAGATTCGAGCTCTAGATTTTTCTTCCTATTATTTCAATTTTCTATATTGTCGTTATAATTACGCTAGTGTTTTTTAATGGCCAAGTATTCTTCTGGCCAAAGAAAATTTTTCAAAAATGTGAAAGAGAAATTCAATGAACCATTATTTTAAATGAAAATTTCAAACCTTTCTATTTAGGAAATCAAAAAATGTCTGAACCATAAAATTTTTAACTTTTATGTCTGCTATTTGTATTTTTTTCAAGAAAAAATGTTATAAATGTAGATGTACAATCTGGAAATTAAAGTATTTAATTTACAGATCATACAAGGTTACATAGACATTATTCCCATCTTATTTTAAACATCCCAATCAAGCTTCTTACTCAGATGAAATATTTATTCTGTGTCATGTTTTATTCTGTGACCTGCCACACAAAATATGCCGTTGTATAATGCAACCCAACCCTCTGCCTTTTGATTTTTTTTCCCTCATGGTGCAAATGTAATTTTGTCAAATAAAAATGGTAAACAAGTTAAATTTCTCATAACAAAATAACTTAGCACAGATCTATTACACACTTTCAAGCAGACAAAAAAATGTTCAAACTTTATGATAGTATCACCGTGAGAATAGTATTCTTTCATTATTTCCTCAGCTATTGTCCTTTTTCAAGATGTTAAGAAGGATCATTGGAGCTGCTATTTATTAATGGATATATCTGTCAATGCGAACACCTGTTTAATGACAACCAATCTATTTCCTCTACATGTATAGTACTTTCTCAACCAGTTAAAAAGGAAACATTTTTCATGCCACAGGGTGTTTTCAATATAAACAATTTTAATATGCCAACTTTTTAAAATGAAGGAAGACCTGTTCAGCTACCTTGCTGTGGGAGTAAGGCATATAGTCTGTTACACATTTTATTTCTTGCCAACGATCTTTATCAACTCGTTGCATCCGCGCTACAGTGACCTCTTGTTATCCCATTGTTCTATATCATCACTTACTTTCGGAGGGCATTTTATGTTTTTGTAAGTACTCATGATACACTGCTAGATTAGATACAATCTTCCCTGATTTGAAAGAGTATTAAATTATTAACAAAGAAAACATATAAAATGTATCGCAAACGCCATGGTATCTTTTGCTATGCTAATTAACTGCATGGTACATATTGATTAAGCTGTTACTGTAATTTGCATTCATATTAATAAACTATTAACTGCTGGTCACCCTGCCAGTTAGTCTGGATGGTCTTTACAATTTGACACCGAACCTTAGAATCCTATTTCTTTAACAACAGTGAAACATTGTCTTAAATGTATTAATTGGCATGAGATAGGGGTTGGAAAATATCTCTACCAGTCAAGGATTAATCCGGTGTAATATTAAAACTTGAAGCTATTGCCAAATATTGCTAATATTTTGAATATTTGACTAATAGTTCACCATTAATAAGGAATCTATTGAAAATACTTTGCTTCAGAGCCAAGAATAATTTTTCATCTTTCCAGAAATATTTTGCATTTGTTTTTGAAGCTCTGTATGGTTTGTAGCTCAGGATAGTTGGATTACTTCAATCTTACTAATTAGCTCAGACAGAGCAGTTAATGCTGCTGCCCCATGGCTTCAGGGACCAGGTCCAACCCTGACCTCTGGTGCTGTGCATGCATTTTGTACATTCTCTCCATGACCACAGTGGCTTCTTCTGTGTTCCTTAGCTTCCACTCACATCCTAAAGCTGCACTTGTGAGTTAATTGACTGCTGTAAATAACCCCTTAGTGAAAATTAATGGCAAAAAGAATCAAAGGGAAAGTCAATGACCAAGTGAGAGAAAGGATAAGTTGCAGAGCTAAAAGTGGGAAAAAAAAAGAAACGGAAGAAGGTGACTGATGGGACTACTTCCTAGGAGCGTGCTTGAAGCTGATGGACCAAGTGGTCATCTTCAGCAAAGGATTCAACAGACAGATACACGAGTCTGATATGTTATATATTTATCTGTACAAGTGCAAGAAAGTGGCTTTGAAAAGTCAGAGTTACACAGTATAGAAAAAGGCCCTTCAGTTCAATTTGTCCCTGCTGTGTATTCCTCAAGCAATGCCTTTTCTTACTGTTATTGATTTTATAACCTTCCACCCCCATATGTTCATTGTCAATCAGCACACTTAGAAGTGGGCTAATATTGTGCAAAGAATTCAAAATGAATGTTTGGTGTCTATTATAACAATGGATACCAAATATGAAATAGCTTAGATCATGCAAATTTGACACTTGCTAGTCATTATGTTTACTTTAAAATTATGGCATGTATTTACAGTTTTATTATTTTTTAAAATGGTAGCTTGGCATTCTATGACATTCTAAAACAGAAATGAAACACATTAATGTGCAAGTTTTAATGGACTATCTTATCAATTCCATCACCATTTCTTTATTGGATTATTAAGGAATCAATCATATGAAAATCCCCACAAAAGAATATCAAACTACTAATAACTGCATATTTAAAAGAATTTAATTTAAAACTCTTCAAAAGATTAACCTCCTTAAGTACCAGGGACTCAACAGTAAATAGATAATGGCCTCTTGTTCAGAACATACTTCACAACAAAGTTACGCATCACAGAGAAACTTACTCCTTTTCTGTGTTCATCACACTACAGAAGCACAAACAGGCAGCCCGATTTCCATGCATATCGTATTTATTTTCTAAATTTTAATGAAAAGCAGTCAGCAAACAGATATGACTAATGCATATAGAGATGAAATTTAATATATCCACACACTTAGAAATGCTTGCAGTTCATGCATATTATAGGGACTCATAATAATGTATAGTTTGCTAGCATTTATTTGTACACCTTTACAGAACTGCAGTGTAATATAAAAGGTGATGCAATGCAGTAGCTATATCTTCATGACTTTCTTTATTTCTACCATAGCTTTATGACAGATGGACAATTTAACTCCTAAATCAATCATTGCAGTCTCTCCAAAGCACCAGAATACAACCGTGTCAGCACAGTTTCTTGATAAGCAGCAAACACACTGTTTCCAATTGTATAAACTAGCATCTTAATATCAGGCAATGCTTTTCAATTCTACCTCCTACAATTATGCTGCAGTTACGATGATTGCAGTAACTAGGAGGATTATGTGCCAATTAAACATTGTGCATACTTCTAGATCTAAGTGGTCTCGGATGAATCAAAGAGAGTGCTGTTTCCAATGAAAGGAGCGTAATACAGCACACAATATGTTATAACGTGGCAAGTGGATGTCCTGTGGTTGTGTTCTTCCATTTCAATGGGTGGGGTATGCAGCTGGTGGAAGATGGGGCTTAGATCAGTGTGAAAGAATGATGCCAATGTAGGGTATTGTTACAGGGTGGAGCTTGAAAAGAAATGAAATAAAAGAAGATTGGTTCCACTTGAATTTGGGAAGATTGAAATAAGTAAATAGGGAAAAATACAGTAAATCAGTCAAGAATGTACTAGGAAAGAAAGAAAGAAATGAAATGTTACATGCCCCGAATTTCAGCTGTAGGGTAACATAATGGGTAGAAACGTAAGCAAAATTCACAACCACCAACATTGAGTTGGGGTTCTCTTTAAGAGTCTGGTCTGACATGATGACACAATTACGTGAAGTTTTTTTTTACTATGCTTTATGTTCGGTATTTAGAGGACTATAAAGGAGTTGTTAGGTTTTCCTTTAAACCTAAAAACACCTCTGCCATTTTATTTACAAAAACCTACACAGCTGTTCTTAAATTCTTACACATTTTGTCCATAATCGTCAATAACTGTTCACTGTTTGTTTCAATGTTCTCACCTACACGTGACAAATAAAGCCAATTTAAATAACTGCATGCATAAGGAAGTGGACAGCATTGATGGGATCCATTGTGCTGTAAAACTCCATGAATTAACAATTCCCAATCTAAACGTGATGTGATAGCACAGCCAGTCCACTGGGAATTTTTTTTTTTGACTATTTTATCATGATGAAGTGTTGCTTATAATGTGAGATGTACCATAAGTCTCCTTGCTCATCCATGGTCTGCTTGCAGTGTGGAATAATGACTGCTCCATTGCTTAACTAAAGTTTATCACTTCCTATTTACTGGTGTTGAACATTATCACCTACATTTTGTTCATTTCAACCAATTGATTCACTAATGACCTTTAGAGAAGGAAACTGTTTCTTCTGCTCTGGCCCAAAGGTGACTCCAGTCCCTTAGAAAGACAGATGACTTGTAAGAGCCTCCTGAAGTGTTCCAATATGCCATCTATTCTAAAACAATTTGAGAAGGCTGATAAATACAGACATTACCGGCCACTGCTCAGGAATATACTTAAAATATTTCTTTATCATTTCCTACATGACTGACAGGAATGACACAGAGATACAGAGATGAGAAGAAATGTCTTTAGTCAGAGGGTAGTGAATCTGTGAAATTCATTGCCACCGATGGCCGAGGAGGCCGCGTCATTGGGTATATTTAAAGAGGAGTTTGATAATAGTCATAGTCATAGTCATAATTTATTAATCCTGGGGGAAATTGGTTTTCGTTACAGTTGCTCCATAAGTAATAAATAGTAATAGAACCATAAATAGTTAAATAGTAATATGTAAATTATTCTTAATAAGTTCTCAATTAGCAAGTGCATGAAATGCTATGGGGAGAAAGCAGGAGAATGGGATTGAGAGAGAAATTAATCAGCCATAATTGAATATCGGAGCAGAGTCAATAGGCCGAATAACCTAATTCTGCTCCTAGGTCTTGTGGTTTTATGGTCTTATGGACCCCAGACTTAAACCATATCAGTTAAGAGTACCAATTATAAAATTGACCTTTATTATATTTTCTTAATATTGTTATTAATCAGATTGCTTTTGACTATCGCTTTCTTATTTACTGTCTTTCTCAAATATTTGAAAAATACTTTTAATGTTTACATTTTGTCACAAGTTCTTAAATGTCTCTTCAAGTTCACAGATATTCAAAAACATTGACATACAGCAAAGCTGAGTAACATCCTTTCGTGGCTACCAAAGCCTATAGAAGCAGTTTAGAGATGGCATTCATCACTACCTAGTCAAGGGTCGCCATTGAGTAACATGATAGGGCCACTTTGACTAGGTACTTGTGAGCAGATACCGTTTGCAAGCAACGCGCCTGTGCAAAAGGGATCTCTTTCACAATATCCTAACGTGTTTATTTTCAAGGTAAGAGTTTTAAAATAATGTAAAATTCCTATTTCCTCACAATGTTAATAATTCTAGATGTTTAAAATAATTCCAACCAGTTCACCCAGTTTCTGAATTTAAGCTAGTTACAACTACTCATTATTCTAGATGGGCACATGAATGAAAAAAATGGAGGGCTATGCAAAGGAAAGTGTTAGATTGATATGGTAGTAGGTTCAGAGTTTGGAGAAGATCATGGGCTGGAGGGCTGTACTGTGCTGTACTGTTCTATACGATTGTTCAGTCTGATTTACTCCTGCATTTGTGTCAGTACTTCCCCTAATTTATAAATATGAAATATGACATTATTTTCCTCCTGCAAAGTATTTAAACCAGATAGCTTATTGTCAAACTACTATTCTCCTTCTACTACCCATTGTGTTTTCCCCTATTCCTTCTTCACCTTTCCTGTCTATCACCTCCCTGCTTCCCCTCTCCCACCCCTTTATCTTTCCCCTTACTGGTTTTTCACCTGGAACCTACCAGCCTTCTCCTTCCCACCCTCCCCCCACCTTCTTTATAGGGCCTCTGCCCTTTCCCTCTACAGTCCTGACAAAGGGTTCCGGCCCGAAACGTCGACTCATCGTTTCCACGGATGCTGCCTGACCTGCTGAGTTCCTCCAGCCTGTTGTGAGTGTTGCTTTCTCCTCAATTTTACTTCATCTTCAACTAATCTTACTTGGGTTAATTTTCCAATGTCCCCTACATCCCAGCCATATATCCAATTACTTTAAACCAAGTGGACATTTCTCTCCACCTTGATCTGGAAATTCATCACCGTCCCTTATCGCCTACATGAATTATAATGACTGCTTTCTACTGCTCACCCTGCTCTGTATTTCCCATTCAATGCAACCTCTCTGCAGCTCAACAACCTGTTCGGCAAAATTTGCAACTGTTTGGTGCAAATGATGGTAGTTTGACCAATGCTGAATAGTTAATCACAATGATGTTTACATATCTGTTTGTGTGTCTGCTCATTATTTAGTACTTTGTTTTGGACTCCCAGTCACCTAATGGAATGTAAACAAAATGATCTTAAAACATTATTACAAACTGGGAGGGTTGGGAGAGAGGCAAAGCCTTAGAAAGTATTGCGGCAGGCAATTCCTGCAATGCAATCCTTCAAAAACAGATTGATGCAATGACCAATTTGTTTTAGTGGTTCCTGAAGAGGAATAAATGCTTGCTTGAATGCTCCATTATTTTTCTACTTTCCTACCACCCCTTATAGGAAAGGTGATGTTGCTAAACAAGATGAATAAGCTATAATAATTGGCTAGTGAAGTGTGGAAAAGTATTAAGTACATCAAGAAATTTGACTATTTCTCATCCTATATTTGAAAGGCATTATATGATTAATAAAATCCAAATAGTATTTTTAATAATACATGACTTGACACTTGACTTAATTTTATGCTGTTTCTCTATAAATCTATTGCAAAATTCCTGCAGTACTTTATTGGAGAGAATAACTACAATATAATTTGTATTTGGATGTCTATCTTCCATCCACATCTCTTAACTCTCTTTCCACCAGTGAACCAGTAGATTCAGTTTTGCTTATTAAAGCAACAGGCCAAGGAAATGGCTTCTTGTCACAACTTTAACATGTTCTTTTCTACAAATCATACAGGGTACATCAACCAACTATGCATTCAGTGTGATTGAAACACCACATACTACAATGATTAAGGAATCAGTTCTTGAAAGCCGTTGTCAAGTCACTCAGAAGTAGTGTGAAAAAACAGGAGCTAAAACTGATGACGAGAATGGTCATCTACACGTGGCTGGCTGCTCACTGTGCCATTTTAGATCTTAGAAACAGTGCAATCAGAAAGACTTTGAGAGAAAACAGTGGGAGCCCGAAACACAGCTTTATTTGTATTCTTATTATGTGAAATTCAGTCGTGATTTTCCTGCAAAAAAAAATTATAGGGACTGCAGTATCCAACTTGATATGGGAAGGATCAATACACTGTCCTACAAAGAGTTCAGGTTTTATCTACTTTGCACATACTATTTCACAAAAAAATTATATATAAGCTGCACAGGACTCCTACTTATAAAATATTTCTCTCCTGCTTTCATTTTCTACAGCCAATGTTTTTGCCTTGGTTATCCAAGTTAGAATTCTTACTCTGTCAATAGCCTGTGGTGATTGAAATGAAGATGCATTGTAGCAGGACGGGTTACTCATTCTTGAATTGTTTTTCACACTCATTCTGAGAACATAACAAATAGCATCAGGATTGATGTGGCACCTCAAGCCTCCTCTGTCTTCAAGAAGATCACGGCTGATCTTCTACCACAACATTTTGCTGCTGTATCTCCGTTTCCCTTAATCTCTCTAAAATGTAGAAATTTATCAGTTTTTGTTTCTAAAGCAGTCAGTGGGTGACTCTCCACAATTCTCCAGTGTAAGGAGTTTCAAACCTTCTTTTAACCATCTGAATGAAAACAATTTTTCCATTTCAGTTCTAATAGCTGATCTCTTATTTCCATATGTCAACACAATACAGAAGGAAGTCATTTTGCCCCATCGTCCACTTGTAGAGCAATCACATTTCAACACTTATTTTTCCCTGCACCTATTCTCCTTGCAATCCCAGATTCTATCCTGACACCCACAGTCTTTTCATTATCTGCATGGCATAGATCCGGAGTGTATTGGTAGACTCTGTCTGGATGAGTGTAATCTAACAAATCTCAAGTAGCTTGACACCACCCAGAACAAAGCAAATTTCTTGTCATCAGCCATGTTATGCATTGATTTTCTCTAAAATGTCCTGTAGGTGCTTTCCTACACCAGACAGCACTTCCCAAATCTACACGACCATATGCGCAGTTTATGGAAAACGATGCTGGAAAGGTAATTAATGGAGGGGGGTGGGGTTGCGACAAGGAAAATGCAAATAGCTGAGTAAGTATTTTGCATCAGTCTTCCCTGTAGAAGACACTAGCAGTATAGTGGAACTTCCAGGTGTCAGAGGTCACCCAGTGTGTGAAGTTACTGTTACTAGAGAGAAGGTCCTTAGGAAACTGAAAGGTCTGAAAGCAGATAGTCACCTGGACTAGATGGTGCACATTCCAAGGTTCTGAAACAGGTGGCTGAAGAGTTTGTGGAAGCATTAATGATCTTTCAAGAATCACTAGATCCTAGAATGGTTCTGGGAAACTGTAACATTGCAAATATCACTCCACTCTTCAAGAAGGAAGAAAGGAAGAAGGAAGAGAGGAAGAAGAAAGGAAACTATAGGCCAGTTGGTCTGATCCCAGTGTTTGGAAAGAAGTTGGAGTTGATTGTTTATGATGTGGTTTTGGGGTATTTAGAGTCACATGATAAAATGGGCCCAAGTTAGCATGGTACCCTCGAGGGAAAATCTTGCCTGACAAATCTGTTGTAAGTCCTTGAGCAAATAACAAGTAGGATAGATAAAGGCGAATCAGTTGATGTTGTTTACTTGGATTTTCAGAAGGATTTTGACAAGAAGCTGGTTATCAAGCTATATCGTATTGCAGGAAAGATTCTAGCATGGATAAAGTGGTGGCGGAATGGCACAAGGCAAATTGTGGGAATAATGGGAGCCATTTCTGATTTGCTGCTGGTGACTAGTGGTGTCCCACAGGGTTCTGTGTTGGGATCGATTCTCTTCACGTTATATGTCAATGATTTAGATAATGGAATTGATAGCTCTGTTGCAAAGATTTCAGACAACATGAAGGTGGAGGAGCAGTTAGTTTTGAGGAAGCAAATGACTTAGATAAATTAGTGGTACACTTTGGAAGGAGAAACTCCAAGGCAAAGTACAAAGTAAATGGCAGGATACTTGGTAGTGTGGAGGAGCAGAGGGATCTGGGGGTACATGTCCACAGATCCCTGAAAGTTGCCTCACAGGTAGATAGGGTAGTTAAGAAGGCTTATGGGGTATTAGCTCTCATAAGTCGAGGGATAGAGTTTAAGAGTCACGATGTAATGATGTAGCTCTATAAAACTCTGGTTAGGCCACACTTGGAGTACTGTGTCCAGTTCTGGTCACCTCACTATAGGAAGGATGTGGAAGCATTGGAAAGGGTACAGAGGAGATTTACCAGGATGCTGCCTGGTTTAGAAAGTATGCATTATGATCAGAGATTAAGGGAGCTAGGGCTTTACTCTTTGGAGAGAAGGAGGATGAGAGGAGACATGATGGAGGTGTACAAGATAGTAAGAGGAATAGATAGAGTGGATAGCCAGCGCCTCTTCCCCAGGGCACCACTGCTCAATACAAGAGGACATGGCTTTAAGGTAAGGGGTGGGAAGTTCAAGGGGGATATTAGAGGTAGGTTTTTTACTCAGAGAGTGGTTGGTGCGTGGAATGCACTGCCTGAGTCAGTGGTGGAGGCAGATACACTCGTGAAGTTTAAGAGACTACTAGACAGATATATGGAGAAATTTAAGGTGGAGGGTTTTATGAGAGGCAGGGTTTGAGGGTCAGCACAACATTGTGGTCCGAAGGGCCTGTAATGTGCTGTACTATTCTATGTTCTATGTTCTATTAGGAGAATGGGCTAAGAAGTGGCAAATGGCATACAGTGTCATGAAGTGTATAGTGGTGAACTTTGGTAGAAGAAATGAAAGAGTTGACTATTTTCTAAATGGAGAGAAAGGACAAAAATCTGAGACGCAAAGGATCTTGGGAGTCTTTGTGCAGGATTCCGTAAAGGTTAACTTGCAGGTTGAGTCTGAGATGAGGAAGGCAAATGAGATGTTAGCATTCATTTCAAGAGGACTGGAATATAAATCAAAGATGTAATATTGAGAATTTATAAAGCAGTGGTGAGGCCTCATTTGGAGTATTGTGAGCAGTTTTGGGCTCCTTATCTTAAAAAAGATTTGCTGAAACTGGAGAGGGTTCAAAGGAGGTTCACTAAAATGATTCTAGGATTGAATGGCTTTCATATGAAGAGCATTTGATGGCTCTGGGCCTGTATTCACTAGAATTCAGAAAAATGAGGGGTGACCTCATTGAAATCTATCAAATGGTGAAAGGTCTTGACAGAGTGGATCGGAGAGGATGTTTCCTATGGTGGGAGAGTCTAAGACCAGAGGACACAGCCTCAGAATAGAGGGGTGTCCTTTTAGAATGGAGATGAGGAGGAATTTCTTTAGCCAGAGAGTGGTGAATCTCTGGAATTCATTGCCACAGGCAGCTGTGGAGGCCCAGCCTCTATGTATATGTACGGCAAAGGTTGATAGATTCTTGATTGATCAAGGCATGAAGGGATACACGGAGGAAGGCAGAAGATCGGAACTGATAGGAAAATTGGATCAGCCATGATGAAATGGTGGAGTAGACTTGATGGGCCAAATGGACTAATTCTCCTCCTATATATTATGGTCTTAACCTTTCAAGTTGCACATCATCTTAACTTGGAAACCAAATCACTCCTTCATTGCCATTATATCTAAACCTTGGAACTTGCTACTACACTTTGTTTTGGGTATGCCTTCATCAGTCAGACTGTAGCAGCTCAAGGTATTGGCTCAACACCACCTTCTCAAGGGCAATTAGAAATTCAAAATAATTGCTGGCCCTAAAAGTGATGCTAATATCACAGAAAATTGATAATTAGAAGGAAATTCTGCCAATGTTTCTTCCTTTTATAAGGACTGCATACACTTTTACATATTTTAATTATGTTTATTTCTAAGTATCATATTCTTCATCAAGATATCAGTATTATATTTTTGTCAACAATGTTTAAAAGGATCGCTGTCTATGACAAAAGAATTTTCAGAATTTACTTCAGAAGCTTTGGAAAGGACTCAACACATAGTCGTACTGTGGATCTTAATCATTACAAGATACACACCGAAGCAGTACGTTCCTTTGCAAATGAACTCTTTAGTTGGGGATTTGCAATGCAGTGATTGACCAATTCCGACAGAGGTGCATTTAAGAGCAGAATATCTGACCTATCAGTAGAAGCTTCTTTTAAATTGTGACATACAGTTTTGATGGGGACAATCTATTACATGTTTGGAAACAGATGCTGTGCTTCAAATTTCCATTTCAGAAACCAATTCACAAAATCCCATTATGAGATTATTGCACAAGGATGAGGGAGTGGGTTGTGGCATAAGACATCAGCATGGAGTGAAAAGTAGCTAATGTATAGAAACCACAAAAGCTTTGGATTGACAGATTGCAATTAGTCAGTTAGCTCAAGGGCTGTTGTTCATGCCCCAACTATTGGTAACAACATCAAGGAGGGAACCAATGGTAAATTTGCCAATTTCTCAAAATTAGCAGATTAAAATGAGTGCCCAAGGAGGAAGCAAATGCACTGCATGAACAAGCAATGAAGTCAAGTCATTTTCTTTGGTGTGGAGAATAAAGGAAGATGTGTCCTTTCGAAAAAGAAATCTTCAACCAGATTACCTAAACATGAATCCGGGCACAAGGAAATGTGGTTGACTCTTGCACTTAAAACAAGGGCAACAAGGGACAGATAATAAATGATGCCTAGATAGAGATACTCACAGAAATTAGTCAATAAAGTGCCTAGAGGTTTGGTACTGATGGCATCAACAATGATACACCTGAAGGTTGCATGTGTGTCCTGCACTCTGTACACACATGACTGTGGAGGATTACAGATACCTGGGGATACGAATTGACAATAAACTGGACTGGTCAAAGAACACTGAGGCTGTCTACAAGAAGGGTCAGAGCCATCTCTATTTCCTAAGGAGACTGAGGTCCTTTAACATCTGCCGGATGACGCTGAGGATGTTCTACGAGACTGTGGTGGCCAGTGCTATCATGTTTGCTGTTGTGTGCTGGGGCAGCAGGCTGAGGGTAGCAGACACCAACAGAATCAACAAACTCATTCGTAAGGCCAGTGATGTTGTGGGGATGGAACTGGACTCTCTGACGGTGGTGATTGAAAAGAGGATGCTGTCTAAGTTGCATGCCATCTTGGTCAATGTCTCCCATCCACTACATAATGTACTGGGTGGGCACAGGAGTACATTCAGCCAGAGACTCATTCCACTGAGATGCAGCACAGAGCGTCACAGGAAGTCATTCCTGCCTGTGCCCATCAAACTTTACAACTCCTCCCTTGGAGGGTCAGACACCCTGAGCCAATAGGCTGGTCCTGGACTTATTTCATAATTTACTGGCATAATTTACATACTACTATTTAACTACTTATGGTTCTATTACTATTTATTATTTATGGTGCAACTGTAATGAAAACCAATTTCCCCCGGGATCAATAAAGTATGACTATGACTATGTGAGGCTGAGCACGACGCCAATGCGACAGGAGGCGCTGCCTGAAGTACTGCCATCAAAGTTCCCCACCATCTTTGCCTTGCCTTTTCCTCGCAGCTACCATTGAGTAGCAGGTACAGCAGCCTGAAGTCCCACACCACCATGTTCAAGAACAGCTACTTCCCTTCAAACATCTGGATTTTGAACCAACCCTAATCACAATAGCTTCACAACACAATGAACACATTGACTATTTTGCACTTAGTAGATTTTATATCTTTCTTCTACTTGTGTTTTCTTGTAAAAATTGTGTATAATTTATGTTTTATTTTCTTGTGGATGCTGCTTGTATGATTCTATGTGCCTGTGATGCTTCTGCAAGTTTTTCATTGCACCTGTGCATACGTTTACTTGTGCATATGACAATAATCAGAATCTAAATCAGGTTTACTATCACTGGCATATGTCATGAAATGTGTTGCTCTGCGGCAGCAGTACATTTCAATACATAATAAAAAACATATAAATTACAATAAGAAATATATTGAAATAATTAAGTTAAATAACTAGTGCAAAAAGAGAGCAAAAAAAGAAAATAAATAGAGAGGTAGTGTACATGGGTTCATTGTCCATTCAGAAATCTGATAGCGGAGGGGAAAAAGCTGTTCTTAAAATGTTGAGTGTGTTGCCTCAGGCTCCTGTACCTCCTCCTTGATGATAGCAATGAGAAGAGGGCATGTGACAGGGACCCTTAATGATGGATGCCATCTTTTTGAGGCCTTGCTTTTTGAAGATGTCCTCAGTGCTGGGAAGGCTATTGCCATGATGGAACTTTCTGCAGCTTTTTCCTGATCCTCCATACCAGAAGGTGATGCAACCAGTTGGAATGCTCCCCATGGTACGATGTTTGCTGCTATGAATTCCTGCGATGATGAGATGGCTTAATGAGAGACTGACTGGTTCACTTCTCTTTTCTCTAGATTTTGAGAATGAAGGGTAATTTCATGATACATAAAACTCTTAAGATGCTTGTCAGACAAAATACTGGCATCTGTATTGAAAAGTTATAATATCCAAACGAGCAGTTCCTAAATGGACATTGAAGCTTTGGACACTACCTCACCTTTTAAAAAATACAGTATTTCTGATTTTACACATGTTTTAAAATCTATTTAATATATGTAATTGATTTACTTGTTTATTATTGTTTTATTTTATTTATTATTTCTCTCTCTCGCTCGCTCTCTCTCTGTCAGATTATGTATTGCATTGAACTGCTGTTGCTAAGTTAACAAATTTCACGTCACATGCCAGTAGTAATAAACCTGATTCTGATTGTTGGCCGTTTAGGAGTGAGATGAAAAGCACCTTCCTCCCTCAGTAAGCTCTAATCTCAAGTCTCCTAACCCAAAGCTCAGTGAATTTCTTCTCATTGACTCTATGAAAGTCAGAGACTGATAGGTTTTGGATATGTAGGGAATCAAGGAACATAAAGAATGCAAGAAGGTCCTGAGACAGTAGAAGACCAGGCATGATCTTACTCAAGGAAGAGCAGCAAGGAAGGATCGAACAGCCTCAACTTGCACCCCGTTTCTCACGATCTTTTCTTTAGAGTATGTCATTATAATAAAATGCATACCTTGATCATGGTAATGTGAAAAACAATGCTTCAGATAAATTCAATGAAGCATTTTATGCTTACAATTAATTTTATGAAATGTATGTTTTTAGCTGGAAAATAGCTCATTTATCCTCTCCAAATTCAAGAATAGGTACAGGTATAACAATGCCATATATATGAATGATGAGGCCTGGATTACTAGTTTAATGAATAAAAATCTCCTGTGGATTTTAATAGCTTCAATATTCTTACCAGATATAAATCAAGAACAAATATTGGGGTTTATTAGCTATTAACTCATCACAAAACAGTTAAATACATACATACCATTTTAACAAAATCTCTATATCAATTGTTTTCTGCTTGCTTTCAACAAAATCAATGCACTAATGGTCTTAAGTGAAAAAAAAACAACACATTTGTTTCCCAAGTCAAGTCATACTTATTGTATATTCTAAGAATGGTAATAAACTGTTCATGTACTTTAGACAGGGTCCAACTGCATATACACAACTTTTATGAATATATTATATGTACATTCTTTCAGATTTATTTAATTAACAATATGGAGCTTCATTTTTCTTATTTCTATTTTAAAATCTCTCTGTATATTAGCAACAATATGAAAGAAACAATCTGAATTTTTTTTTACATAATTCACCAAATGTTACTGCTCCCACACACAAATAACACTCTTGTTCTCTGCAACCTTTGGTTTGAAGTTTTTAAACATAAAACATTTAAACAATTTTTATGTGCCAAGTTAAAGCAATAAATTGGGGACAACTTCAGAGCACCTCATCTTATTTTATAAGAATTATAATCGTGACTGTTCATTTTACCACATCAATCATTCCAAACTAAATAATTAAAAGCCTAGACAGAAGTCACTAGAGAATATCTTAAAAGGGTAATTCTTTTTCTCTACTTTAGCAGTTACAGCTTTTATACATCTCTAAATCATAATCATATTTTAATTACTGGTGAACCCTTAACATTCCAAAGCATCCTGTGATTTTGTATTAAAATGCCAGTGTCTTTAATTTATTTAGAAAGCATTTCAACAAACTGTAAATCTCAATTCTGTGCGTTGATAGATCTGTCTAAGTAGGGGAAACTGTGGAAGGCAGTTGATGCAGATGTAGGATGTAATGCTCAGAAAGTGAGGAATCTAGCATCAACTTGGCACAAAGCTTTGATCCAAGTCTGGAGTGTGCAGTTGTAATGACCAACTCTTCCAGTACTTTTGTGGTCTCAATTTCCATTACGACCAAAGCACCAATGCAATAAAAACTCAGGAAGTTCTGTTGTGACTGTGGACTATAGCATTCAATGATGATTGCAAGATTTCACAGAACCATGGCATACTATCTCCAATAAGTCACAAATATTGCATGGAATGAGAAGCTGCAGTCTTCTTTTAAGTGACAGAGTCCGATGCAGTTTCCTCCCAATCATCTCCACTTTGCCAACCCACATTGCTGCTGCCCAATAGCTACTTGCTCAGACTGCAGCAACCCATGCCGAGATGCTACTCTCCTTTGGCAAGTCTGAGCTTGATCCGGGTCACTTTCCAAAGGTATCTGCTGCATCCTCAACCGATAGCCAGCAGCCTGGCACCAGCCAGACAGGCAGCATCATAAAGTTCATCAGAACAGGCAAAGATGCAAGAAATCAACAAACATCCAACCATTGGTAGCTCCTCCAAGCTGTTGAGACTTGTTTAGTTATTCAAGATTAAGGTGAACTTCAAGATGTTAACAATCAGTACTGCACTGGCAAGTCATGATCTACCACCTCTGCTTCTGAATATTCAATCCACATAAATATTTTTGTCAACTTAGCATCTTACTGAAGTCTTCTATCAGGGGACACACACAACAACGGGTCATGTTCACCATTAAGGACATTGGTAGCTCCCAAATCCTAAAATACTCTCCCGTGTAGGCCATGCTTAAAATGTCTGCACTATACCATGCATTATTGCCGATACTAAGGAAAATTATAAGACAATTCATAATCTTTAATTCTCCAATATACAGTACTTATGCTACAATTCATCAAGATACTATTAATAGAAAAAAAATCACACGGATTATTTAATTTGCATTTAATTCAAGCAACAATTATAAAATCATTCCTTGAGTCAAGATAAATCAAATAGTTTTGCTAAACCATTTAAACACAAGTAAAAATGAGCCAAAAGATCTCTGTATTTTGAATACTTCACCATGCAAACTGCATTTCAACAGAATAGCTCTCTCACTCTCTCACCCACTCAGAATGTCCTTTGAGATTTTGTATTAGTTGTAATTGGCCACAACTGTGTTTATGAAATACAAGAGCAAGTAATGCATTCTGAGTGGGGAGAATTACTCAGAAAAGAACTGAACCATTTCTTTTGCTTGGTGTATTGGTTTTACTCTCTATTGAATATACTCCTGTGTGCGGAAGACGTCTGTGTGCAGGCTCACATTAACCATTTCTTGTGAGTTACTGTTAAAAAAAATTAACCAGTGAACACTGTATCAGCAGTTGCCCTTTTCCTGTCCATTCTTGTTTTAATTGGGGTTATTTACCTAGAGCAGACAAAGGGATGGCACTTAAATGCAGTGGGATTAGTTTCAAACTCCCATTGTAAGATATTAAATGCAGAACTGCTAAAGGAGGACATGCAGTCTCATTGAGATCATGTCTGAGTGAGTAGGATAAAATAAACAAAAGACATTTGTTTCTCTTTCTTGTAAATTTCCCTAAACTGAGCATATACATAGCTTTGTGCAGCAAGTAAATAAATTCTCCTGAAAAACTTGGACACCATCATCATGAATTATGAACTGAGGTAAAGGCTCATTCCAACGTGTATATTTCTTTACCATTACCTGTCTATTTTTAATATAATTGCTAACTTGTGAACACCAGGGAGAAATCATTTTCACAGACACAAGAAATTATATGATGCAGAAGAAATAATTCAGTGAACTTTGGGTCAATTTTAGACAATTATCTCAAACTGTGATGAATTATTTTTTTCTCTCTCCCAATAAATCTATGAGTAATTGAGGAGCTATTAATTAATAATAAAAACCAACTGATACCCTAGAGAGTGGCATTAATTATGAATATAAAAAATTGTCGTTATTAAAATGAAACATTTCCATTTCAAGGGAGGCGACAAGCATTTTCAATGCAAATGATATTTAGTGAGTTTTATTTATCCCATTTAAAAATGAACACAAAAGATAGTACGTTAACCATTTCGTGATTGAGCAGTCTAAGAATCACGTCCTTCAGTTATAAAGGCAAGAGTTTCGATGTCTCTGTTAGAATTAAAAACAACAGGGTGATTAGAATCTACTTAAGATAAGTGCCTGTATTTCAATATTATTTTTTCCTTGCGCATTTAGCCGAGATAATTTTGAGAAATGAGGAAAGGCAATGAGCTTAATGTTTTGTGCTAATTGTGTTAAAGTTGTCAATGCTCACCTTTATTACAGGATAAAACTGACAGCAGAGCAGCTCTGGGTATCTGTTTAACTGCGGAATTCTGGAATCTACTTTCAGGGATACCCTGCTGTTTCACTGATACTGTCTTCTCAGATGGCCTCAGCATAGAATTCACGGTTATGAACTAAGGATAATTACCTAGAAACATTATACCAAAGGCTGCTGAAAACATCCGGGCTAGTGACCAAAAAAAAATGTTACTCTGTTGTCTTCTAAATGTGTAACAAGGGATAATTATCTCTGACAAATCCCACTGGCTCTGAAAATTAATTTATAGGAGTGTGGAACCTTATTCACTTAGAAGTAAATTAGGTATAATCAAACGTATTTTTATTCTGCCACCTTTTATCATTTGTATACCCCTCCTTAAGCCTATGCATCTGTCCTAATCTTTATTTGTCCTCCATTGTAATATACCTTCCTTTTTTAAAATCAAGTTCCTGCCTTCTTGCATATGCACCTTCAAAATGACGGGTTGAAGATCATCTCACTGTTTTCCCTAGTTGCAGACATCACATATTCTCTGCAGAGAGAACCACACTGGATTCAATGCTATATTACCAACAACCCCTGCTGACAACACCATGAAAGCTCTTTGGACAACTGTACACTAGATGAATGGTGGACATTTTGCCACTGACAGCAATATTTAGGCCATTATTTAAATGCATTTCTATCTTCATTGCATTTTGGAGCTAGGTTGAAAAAACAACCAGCAAATCAATATGAGTAAAGGAAGGAAGTTACCTCAGTCTTAGAAGAGGCAAATGCCAGTTAGCACAAAGAATGCACATCAGAGACTCTTTAAATCATTTGTTCTCCAAGAGCAGGTTGATAAATCGAATAGGTCGAAGATACTCCTGTTTGATAAGGCCAAGTACTTGTTCCTGTGACAAAGAATATAAAGGTGGCATTAACAAAATTTGCATATTTACTTCATCAAATAGTTGCTTTTCTATTAACTCGTTAACAATTACATTTCCATTTAAAATGGAACATCGATCACACAAACAACATTTATTTCCCTTCACATCTCACACTATAAAATTCAGCTCGGTTATATTAACCTCTGTGCCAATAGTAAATATAGAGCATAATTATATGGACTCCTCAACAAGGAAATTGATTACATATGGGAATGTTATTAAATTTCAAATCTTTAATTATTCTCAACTTTTAAAAAATGGAATCGTTTTCCTCAGATATACAGGCCTTTGGAGTCAGTAAATTTAGTCAGATGCAATGGTTAACTCAAAACAAATACACCTTTGATTGGTGTGTAATAAACAGGCAACTAGTGGCAAAGAACACACAGCTGCAGCTCGGCATGTTGGCAGAATTCCAGGATAGTGGGTCTGGCAGAAAAGCTGGAGTCAATAGTTCATTTTAATTACTTTTAATTAAAGGTACTTTGCATTTTTAATTAATTGATTTAGATTTGTTCACAGGTTGAAATCAACATGTTAACAATTATGAGTTCATGGGATAAATCCTTTACATAATACGTGCCATTTTGAGAGTGGGTTTATCCTTTTTGTCAACTTTTGATATTTATCACAAAATATGCACAATGTAATAAGCAAATTCGGCTTCTGTTGTCAGACTAAATTATACACCGTACCAATATTTTGAGTGGAATATTAAGGAAGATTTGATATTCATTTTGTTGTTGATCCTGTCATTCTTTTATTTTTTTGTTTCCCGCTGATTTAACATTTGTGTTCATTGGCTTGCATGGGATTGTTCAGATTCTCAAACACAATTTAAAATACGCCAAAGTGATGGAAATACAACTTTATACACCAGTGAAATAATTGGAAAGTTTGTTGGTGGGTTACATGGCCTCCTCCTGTTTTGAGCTCTTAAGGTAGACTGCTGGAAGTAGTCCATTAAGTTCGACTTATTAATGAATAGAATTCCATCTTCTACTAAATAACAATTCAGTATCAGTCGCAAACACATGGTGATTTACAAACTTATTCATAGGATTGTAGCTTTTTTTGAGGTTAAGTTGCAGTTAAGGCTATAATTACCTCATCAAGAAGTTTTGGGGTATTGTATGGGGATAAAATATGCAAAAATGCAAGAAAATAATAAATTAGAAGCGTAAACATACATATAAATGGTGCTCAAGATGGTGCCAGCAACCAAAGCGACTAATGGTGATGTCCTACAGACAGTTCACGAAACTAGTGTACTTCTTCTTCTCAACACATACAAAATGCTGTAGGAACTCAGCAGGCCAGGCAGCATCCATGGAAAAGAGTACAGTCGACGTTTCGGGCCGCGACCCTTCTCTTGTTTGTGATTGGAGTACTTTTTCTTCTCCTTCTACTTTAAATATATTTCTACTATTAATCTATGTGCAACTGGGGCCTGTAATTTACATTTTGTGTGTTGTTCCTCTCCACGCCTTGTGGTGCATCAGGTGGCAACCTTGTCATTTCTTCAGCATTTTTTTTCTGTTTTTTTATGAGGCAGAGTTGCTAGCTGGACACTCAGCCCAGCACAGACAGTAAGCATGTTGGAGCTGGTCGTATTCGAACCCGGAACCACTCACCTTGAAGTCCGGTGAGGATGCCGTTACACCAATGGCTGGCTTAAGTAAATTACATTTTGATAAAGTGTTTTTGGGCTGACTGAGTGATTGGTCACTTTTGTTGTCTCCGAGGAAGTTCAGCATGGTTGAGAGTGAGGTTAGGCACAGAGCGTGCGGCCTCATGGTGGCATGTGAACCCATGATCAGCTCCAGTTCTCAACCAGCCCCCTGAATGAGGTGCTGAGAAAGCGAGCGGGTGTTCAGCACTCTCTGCACATGTTAGACTGGTCTTCTTCACTGCTCGCTGTTGCTGGAGGAAAGTGCAGGAACCTTGGGTCTTGGACAAGACTTGATCGACATGATTTGTGGATTGGACTCATTTTTAGAGGACTTTGCAGTTGATGTTATATGTGTTTCTGGTTTCTGGCTACGCCATTTTGACCATTTTGATCAGGGCAGACTGGTTCTGCAGCTTGCAATCAATGAACAGCTCATCACTTAATTGAACTGAACTGACCTAAACTGAACATTTCCAGACAGTTTCAAGGACCCTGCATTTTGATGTTTAATTGTGTGTATGGCATCCGCTCATTTTTTTTTTACCGTTTGTGTGATTTATTCTTTGTTTCTGCACGTTGGGTGTTTGATGATTTCTTTGGGCGAGTTCTATTGTATTTCTTTGTTTTGTGGCTGTCTGCCTGAAGACAAATCTCAGGGTTGTATACTGCATACATACTTTGATAATAAATATACTTTAGATCTATGAATCTTTGTATTGAGTGTCTGACAAACAAAACATGATATTAATTATCTCATTGCTTGAGTGACAAGTTGTGATTTCATCTGCAATTATCCGTCGAATTTGGTAGAATAGGACTTAACCATATTGGAAATCCTGGCATGGCTAGCAGACAAATCTACTTAACCCAGGAAATACATTAAGCATTTGGAATGTTATAATTAGATTATCCACAAAAAACATCTGGCAAATTAGTAAATTGATTTATTATTGTCACATGTACTGAAGTAGAGTGAAAGACATGTCTTGCATACCACTTATACAGTGAATGTAATTAATTACAGCAGCACATTGATGTAATACATTGAAAAACAATAGTAGAATGCAGCATAAAGTGTTACATTTAGAGAGAGTGCAGTGCAGGTGGACAATAATTTCAAAGCCATAATAAAGTAGATCAAGGGAACACTTCAACATATTTTGAGTGCATGCAGAGTCAATCCTTCCAACGGCATGTACACTTGGAGACATAACAATGTTCTCAAAGTTGTAACAGAAGCGGTTGAGCAGAGAGTACTGCAGCACAACTTATCTCATGCCCCATGCTGCACAGAACATCGCATATCGTTTGTGAAAGGAGGCTCCAAGTCAGGGGTGTACAGCACAGGCTCACGATCAAGCATACTTTCTTCGGCCAATGATTGGCGTGTCAAGGCCGACCTGGACGGGAAAGGCAGTTTCCCGGAGCAAATAGCTTTCACCACATTGCGTCCAGATATAATCGTATGGTCTGACACCAGTAGAGAAGTGGTTATTGGTGAACTCACAGTCCCCTGGGAAGACAACATTGATGAAGCCCATGAGCGCAAGTTAACCAAATATGCAGAATTAAAATCAGAGTGCAGAGACAGAGGGTGGAAGGTCTCATTCGAAGTAGGCTGCCGTGGGTTTATTGCGTTCACTTTCCAGAAGTGACTGCGTGACCTTGGCTTCACTAGAAGGGAGATCAAGTCAACCAGCAGGGCTGTAGCTGAGGCAGCAGAGAAGGGATCAGCATGGGTGTGGACCAAGTAGGTCCAGAGGGGCAGATAGTCAGACAGTGTATAAATATCTTGCAAACCCTTCAGTAGTTGCATAGACACCTGAAGAGTAGACTATCTGTTGGATGGAAGTGACCAACAACTCTGATAGAGGCAGATGCCAAGTTTTTAGTGGGAGCTGGTGCTTTAACACTGCTGGCCCACCACCTCGAGGGAGTCTTGATCATAAGCGGGCCGAAACTCCTGAAGACAGGTGGCAGATCAACTGATGATCCCACTGGTGATAGCACAGGACAGTTAACATCTTAGTCCATGTGTATTTTGTAACTCTAACTACTGAAAGACCATCCAATAGTCTTACAACAGTAGGATTGAAGCTGCCCTTGACCCTGCTGGTATGTGCTTTCTGGCTTTTGTCAGGGGTTGCTAGGGTAACATGGCTCAAAGGGTCAGAAGGGCCTTCTCTATGTTGTATCACTAAAGTAAATAAAACTTTTATATCTTCCGCCCAATGAGATCATGGATTATGACAACAATGGGACATGGTAAGGCATTAACAACTGAATTAAATGTGGAAAGCATTGTTTAATTATGAAGTGCAAAAATCATGAATACTAATTTCAAGCAAAATGGAATACAGAAAACAAACAAAAGTGTTTCAGAACTTATTCTCCTCTCGGTAAAAGCATTTTCTTGGCTTCTGATATGACAACTATTGATTTGGTTTTTCCATGTAACTTATGGAATAGTTTTAAGCTACCTAGTTGTAGTGTTTGTAAAAAGTGCATAAATATCTTGCTCAAGAAATCTGTTTATGAACCTGATAAAAACAGTGCTGCAAAGTTGAACATCAGATTAATGTAAGAGGGAAAGGAGCTTTAGGTAAGTTTCTGGGTGTTTCAGAGTCAGCTCTACCATCATAAACTCATATTGGTCAAGATTTACATATCACTTGTACTATTTTTTGGCAGCAACATCACCCATCATTACACTCAACGCTTAGCCTCAGGATCATGCTAAATCACAGCTGTTAACAAGTGCAAAATTTTCAAAGTTTGCCATTCACTCCTGCATTATAGATGCTGTTGACAATCTCTTCTCCAGAGAGAAACCTTCTCTACTTCTCCTCAAGTCCACAGCAACAGACAGTACAGATGAGGGCACATGCAGACAGTTGGTTTCCACGAAGTGCAGGCACTCATAAGTTTCATTCATGTGGTTATGAGAGCTCACATATCTCTCGTACATGATCCCAATGTCCATTTGGTGGAACATCATCAGAGGATGAAAATGCAACAAATCTAAGCACAAACAGAAACATTCAGCAGGTCAGTCAAAACCTGTGAGAAGAAAAACAGAGTTAATGCTTCAGGCTGAAAACTGATAGTCACAAATGAAGGATCTTTGATTTAGAATGTAAACTCTGCTCCCCTTTCCATGGATACTGTCTGACCTACTGAGTGTTTCTGAAAGAGTTCTGACATGACCGTCAGAAATAATGCATCGGAATTTCTTCAGTGCAAGGTTCTGAGCCCAATTACCCTCAACCTCTTTAACAATGACCTTGCTTCTGTCTTAAGGTCAAATGTGAAGATGTTAATCAATAAGTGAACGATGTTCAATTCTATTTGCAACTCCTCCAAAAGCAAAGTAATTCATGACTGAATATTGGAAAGCCTGGATAATATTCAGACATGAACTGACAATTGGCATTTGAACTACAATAACCATGTCCAACATGGAACAATCCAACCAACAACCCTTGAGTTCAACAACATAACATTTGCCATGTGTCCTATCCTGGCAGACTGAATAGTCTGTGGTGGATGCCTCACCTCCTTACAGCCCAACGCCTTCCCATCCTTGACAAGGCACAGATCATGGATATAGTGGAATATTCTTCACTTACTTAAGTGAGTCCAGCTACAAATATCCTCAAGAGATTTGTAACTGGCAAAAGAAGCCAACTTGATTGGAAACAAAGCACCATACCTGATATCTCTGAATTGTTTCCGAAGTCCACCTGGTAATCACTTAGAACAGGGATTACCAACCTGGGGTCCACCGACCCCTTGTGTTGGTCCATGGCACAAAAAAGGTTGGGAACTCTGCCTTAGAGTCATACACTATAAAAATAAGCCCTTTGGCCCGTCGAGAGGTTGGTCATAGCTAGAATCAACCCCTGCCTCAGCAAGGACCTGGACCCACTGCAATTTGCTTATTGTCAAAACTGGTCTATGGCAGATAAAATCTCAATGGCTTTCCACGTGACCTTGGATCACCTGGATAATACAAATACCTATGGCAGGATGCTGTTTATTGACGAAAACTCAGCTTTTAACATAATCATTCCTACAGTTTGACTGAAAAACCACAGAACCTGGGCCTCTGTACCTCCCTCTGCAACTGGATCCTTGACTTCCTAACCAGTGTGGATCCTGATCTGTGTGGATTGGTGATAACATCTCCGCCTCGCTGACAATCAACACAGGCATACCTCACGGATGTGTGCTTAGCCTACTGCTCTACTCTCTCTCTACACAAAAACTGTGTGGCTAGGCATAGCTAAAAATGCCATCTATAAGTTTGCTGGTGATATGATCATTGTTGGCAGAATCTCAGATGGTGACAAGAAGGCATACAGGAATGAGATATACCAGCTAGTTCAGTGGTGTCACAGCAACAATCTTGTACTCAATGTCAGTAAGACCAAAGAGCTGGTTGTGAACTTTAGGAGGGTAAGACAAGGGAACGCAAACCAATCCTCATAGAGGGATCATAAGTGGAGAGACTGAGCAATTTCGAGTTCCTGGGTGTCAATATCCCTGAGGACCTAACCTGGTCTTGACATATTGATGCTGCTATAAAGAAGGCAAATAAGCAACTATATTTAATTAGGAGTTTGAGTAGATTTGATTTGCCACCTAAAACACTCGAAAACTTCCACAGACATACAATGGAGAGCATTCTGACTGGCTGTATCACTGTCTGGTATGGTGGGGGGGCATGCACAGGATCGAAATAAGTTGCAGAAAGTTGAAAAATTAGTCAGCTCTATCATTGGTACTGGGCTCTATAGTACCTGAGCCACCTTCAAGGAGTGCCGCATCAGAAATCTATCATTAACGACCTCCACCCTCCAGGACATGCCCTATTCTCATGGTTACTGTCAAGAAGGAGGTACAGAAGCCTGAAGGCACACACTCAGTGATTCAGGAACGGCTTCTTCTCTTCTGTCATCCAATTTCTGAATGAACATTAAACCCATGAACACTACTTCATTACATTTTTTAAAATTTCTGTCTTTGCAGTACTTATTTTAGTTTAACTATTTAATATACGTATATACCTGCTGTAATTAGTTATTTCCTATATTTATCATGTGTTGCAAAGTTCACAAATTTTACAGCATATGCCTGTGATAGAAACTAATTCTGATTCTGATTCAAGTCTGTGGCATCCATCAATTACTCATTTACTCTTACCCTAGATTTGTTCTCTTTTCATTCTTTACGCTTTCCCATCAACTCATCCCAAATTGCACTACCACCTACACATTAGGGCAATTTATGGTGGCCAACTAATCTACCGACCTGCAAATCTTTGGGAGATGGGAGAATACTGGAGGACACAGAAGAAATCCAAAGACAGGAAAGATGTGCAGGCTCCACACCAGTAGCTCTCCAGGTCAGGATTGAGCCTGAACATCTGATGATGTGTACTAGTGGCTCTATCAGCTGGGTCAAGTGTCACCCCGTGCATGACACACCTTGCGGTGCCTGCTTGAGGAGTAAGGTGAGCAATGTGACCTGCGCGGTGAAGCTGGATAAGTGGAAGTAGTGCCAAAGGAGCCATTTCAAGGATGTGCTTAACTGGCTTCCGCTGGTGGCTGAAGAGCTGCTCCTTCCCCCTGACCTTTATGCCTGATAGGCACAAAGGTCACACACAACTCCATGAAAAATGTAGAAAACAGCATCAACCTCATATGGTCTTCTTTGACTTCATAAAATCCTTTGGAGAGGTGAAAAGGGAGGAACAATGGAGAATTCTTCTCAAGTTTGGGTACTTTCACTAATTTCACTCAACATCAACAAGACAAAGGAGATGGTGATGGACTTTAGGAAGACTAAACATGCACTGCTCCCTGTTCCTATTGATGGCAAAGACATGGATGTGGTGAGGAGCTACAGGTACCTGGGGGTACACCTGGATAACACACTTGAGTAGAACACCAACACAGAGGCTGTGTACAAGAAGGGCCAGAGTTCCCTCTACTTCCTGAGGAGACAGAGGTCCTTTGGAATATGCAAGCTTCTCCTTCACATGTTCTACCAGTCCGTTGTTGCCAGTACAATCTTCTACGTGGTGGTGTGCTGGGGCAATGGCATCAAGATGGGTGATGCCAACAGACTCAGTAAACTGATTAGAAAGGCTGACTCTGTTACGGGAATCAAACGGGACACACTGGAGGCTGTGGTAGAACAAAGGACACAATGGAAAATCCTGGCAATCCTTCTCACGCTCTGCATGCCACCTTGGTGACACATTTAGTAACAGACTAACACAACAGCACTACTCCAAAGAGCGCTATATACGGTTATCCCTACCCTCATCCTTCACGCTCCATAATAAGTCAACCTATAGCCAAGGAAGTGATGACCCCCTCCTGTTAGACTGTTTGAGGTAACTTATTTTTTATTCTTTCTTACTTCTCTTTTAATATTTGTATATCTGTGCACTTGTAATGCTACTGTGGCACTGTAATTTCCTTTGGGATCAATAAAGTATCTATCTATCCATCTATCCAGTTTGCTTCTGTTCAATATCTGACACACATATAAGTTAATTCTAATCAGCAGGTCCACTAGAGATCATTCACAATGCAAAAGGACGTCAAACAAAGGACTTATTATTGTTCCTCTTTTCTCAATTATTTTCAATCAGCTTTTCTCATGGCAATATTGCACCTCACTTTCCAACAAGCTTCCTATTGGGGTGAAACTAATCTACAGGACAAATGGGAATCTGTTCAGTGGATGAGGATTATCTCCTGTTTGAATGACTACTCCATCCACGCAGAGCTCAAACACACTAGCTGATCACTGTCATAATGGTAGCCATGCCAATTACAGAAGCAAAGGTAACACCAACTGCCAAGATACTGGCTGCGCAGACGTGAAAATCGATAGAAGAAGTTGAAGAGTCCAGACTCTCAATAACAGATTCCCTGAACAGTGCACCTTCCTAGCTAGGGCTTTACTCTTTGGAGAGAAGGAGGATGAGAGGAGACATGATAGAGGTGTACAAGATAATAAGAGGAATAGATAGAGTGGATAGCCAGCGCCTCTTCCCCAGGGCACCACTGCTCAATACAAGAGGACATGGCTTTAAGGTAAGGGGTGGGAAGTTCAAGGGGGATATTAGAGGAAGGTTTTTTACTCAGAGAGTGGTCGGTGCGTGGAATGCACTGCCTGAGTCAGTGGTGGAGGCAGATACACTCATGAAGTTTAAGAGACTACTAGACAGGTATATGGAGGAATCTAAGGTGGGGGCTTATATGGGAGGCAGGGTTTGAGGGTCGGCACAACATTGTGGGCCGAAGGGCCTGTACTGTGCTGTACTATTCTATGTTCTATGTTCTATGTTCCAGAATGTGCTATGAGCAGCAAGCTGGAATGGTTCATAAATGCCTCATAACATCAACTCTTCCTACTCACGTATTGTTTACATCCAAGTAATTGAAATTACAACAGAATTTAACAAATTGCCTTCTGTAAATCCAATGTGGTTAACAGCATCTCCTATATATTGCAGCCATATGGCAAACATGAATGATTTTCAGAAAGTTACTTAGCTTAAGATGGTTGAAAAAATATCGCTCCCGAAAACAGCGGGGTTGATTTACTTCAGTTTCTTTAGTCACAGCCAGATATTGTAACAATTGTTTTCTCAGAACAGTGACTTAATTGAATAAATTCATTACTCTTCATTCTCCAGCCTTGCAAGAATACAAATGTTGCTCCTCACTGAACACACAGTCTTCCTTTCTCAAGCATGACACCTGCCAAATCATGAATTAATCTCAGGGCAAGCTGTTCTGCCCATTTGCAATCCTTACAGTTATTCAGCACATGGTCCACTTAAAAAAATACTTGCAGTCAAGTACATTAATTAATAGTTAGGTTCAGGACATTACAAAGTAGAAGGGCTACTTAACGACATCAGGAATCACCAGTTGATTCAATGGAATACTTTGGCAGCAGCTACAATTGGCCATCACCTCTCTTGATTGAGATGTACGTAGACCAGCCTTGTAGTCCCATTTGACGCAGGAAATTTTGAACAAAGTCACCCATTTGGCATATCAATGCATTCAATGCACCCAATATCGTACTCCTACTGTTCCCATGAAAACCCTTTGTGAAAGAAACATAGCACTGGGCTGTGCAACAATGTGCTTCAAGTAGATATATCTTTACCCTTTTGAAATTCTTCAAACACAATGATCTTTCAATGGCAGACTTTTCTCAAACAAAGGCAGCCTGACCGCTGATGTTTGATATCAGTCAGTGTAATCAATAATTTGAGGCCACCCACCTGTTTTTATAAGAGCATCTAACTCACTGGCCTTTGGCTCTGGTTATGGGTTTTCACTCACCGTGATGTCACCCTCGACCACTTGAACTATTTGCCTCATTCCATTGTAATTCAGAATCAGGTTTATTATCACTGACTTATGTCATGAAATTTGTTGCTTCGTGGCAACTGTAAATTGCAAGACGTAAAAATTACTGCACATTGCAATAGATAAATAAATAGCTCTAAAGATGAATAGTGAGGTAGCATTGATTGACTGTTCAGAGATCTGATGGCAGGGAATTCTGTTAACATCTTGACAGCTCAGCAATCATAGGCTACAACTGAAGTTAATTGTGCCCCTACCCCGACTGCCTATAATGTGGCTTACCATGCCAGATCGCACCCTTTGTGAAGCCATCTCTTCAGACTAACTTCTGAATGGAGCTAGTATCTAAGATGGTGGAGCCTGCAGGAGAAGGCACACTAGCAAATTAGGGTGCAAATGGTCCTCCTGTTCTTCGACTATATCAGCAGCTACGCTGGTGGAGTAGGCCATAGCTGATTACTTCTCTCTCTACCACTTTGAGAAAAGCCTGAAAAACCCAAATGCTTTACAGATGAAGCTGCATCAGTCATGAGCTGTAAGTGTATCTCATCTCCATGCATATCTCCAAACCACTGAGAACACACTTGGATCTTTTTGCAAATATTTACTTCCGGATATATGTGAAATTATTTGCTTCTTGGGCCAGGGTGATGACTCTTGTTGAAGGCAATGTCCATGGCCTGGCTGGAAAGACTGGATTTATGAACTTTGCAGATCTTCCTCAAATGGCCCAGTTAAAAATACTGGTATGGGTGTTATATATATAGGTGAAATGAATGGATATTTACAATCAGACCAATACAAAGTACCACACAGGGAAAAGACATAAGTTTGCATTGAAGGTTGACACTGACTTTGGCTGGTTAAAATAATGGGCATGTATTTGATTGCAGATTTTCATAATGTAGGAGACCAAAATGCTGCTTGACCTGGCTGCAGCCTCCCAGCCCATGAATATTTCTCACCTTAATTTTCCTACCTACTCCCCCATGACTTCTCTGCTCCCTAAAATGCTGCGTTTAAGCCCATTCAAAAAACATCAACTCAATTTCCATGTAAGCATTTTGCAGTCCTTGGGACCCAATATTGAATTGAAAGTTGAATAAATGTCACTATCCAGCTGTAATATTAATTCAGTTTTTCTCTCTCCATTGGTGCTATTTTGCCTGAATATTGCCAGCAATTTTTTTTATTTCAGATTTCAAACAACTGCTGCTTTTTGCATCTCAGTACCAGTATTCTTTTGCTCTCTAATATGTTTATTGATCTCCATCTATTTAGATTCCTCCAGACAGATCAACTATGTTAAAGTAGCATTCATCACCTTCTCTTGGACAACACCTCTGACAATCTTGGCCTCCTGTCTCTTACAGACATTCCCTTTCTTTTCTCCACTCCTCCCCTACTCTGCATCTTCAAACACATCGATTTTCTCACTTTTCCAGCACTAATGAAAAACCGTTGACCTAAAACGTTAACTTGCCTCTCTCCCCGCAAAAGTTTCCTGGCCTGCTGATTATCTCCAGCATTTTCTGACTTCATTTTGTCCGTAGGAAATGTTCCCTTGTGATAGTTGATCAGGGATGACACCTGTGTTCAAGACCAGTGCTAGTGTAACACATCTTTTTCATGGATGGCACTTATATAAAGAAAACAAACAAAAAAAAACTGCAGATACTGGCAATCCGAAATAAAAAAAAGTTAAATATCTGGAAATATTCAACAAGTGTGGCAGCTTCAAACTTCATGAAGGGTCTGCAATCAGAAACATTAATCCTGTTTCTCTTTCTGAATGTGCTGCTTAACTCAGATTTGCAAAATTTCTAAATTTATCTGAAGAGTACTACTGATTTCAGACTCGGAGAGGGGCCCAGACATCTTCACATAGAGTCCTGGACAGTGAAAGAAGTATTGATAAATGGGTTTACTACAATGTTGCAACTTTCAATTTCGTTGTCCAACTGCTCTTAACAATTGCAGTTAATTTAACAACTGATTTAATTTCAACTGATGTGTAAAGTCTCCATTAATTGACTAGTTTAAAAGTGAATGGTCTTGCTTTTGGATAAGTGCCTCCACAAAAGGACATCTGTAGTAATGAGCGAAGATGTGTTAAGCGGCAATGTATGTAGCCCCAGTTGATTTTGGGCAAACTCCACTTCTCCTGGTGCCTGGGCTCAACGAGAGGTTCCACAGGTTCTTCTGGCACACAATTCCTCCTTCCTGTGGGTGATGTGATCCTCTAGGCTGTCTGCATTTGGCTCTCTGTAAATGTGGAAAAACATTCCCTGTTCTCCGTCATCACTGTTAAAATCATAGTGAAGGAAATAACATTCTCTAGCATTATATGTCTGACTGATGAGGCTGCAACTTCAAAGCTTAAGCCAACATACTGTAAACTTACAGTGCCACAGTAGCATTGCAGTTACAGCTTTGGGGTGTCAGGGTTCAGAGGTCAATTCCGTGTCCTCTGTGAGAAAGTTTGTACATTCTTCGTGTGTTCATGGGTTTCCTCCAGTTCTCTCCACCGTTCAAAGATGTACCATCAGCTACACTAATTGGTCATTGAATATAGTCTTTCGGTTAGGCTGGAGTTAAATAGGTGCATTGCTGGGTGATGCATTTTAGTGGTCTGGAAGAGTCTGTTCCGTGCTGTATATCTAAATAAAATAAAAATTAATAAAACAGCTGCATGAAGTCCAATAGGAGATTTTCATTAATGGCCACTATTTCTGTTGTATGAGGGAGCCCATCAAAACTATTTTTTTAAAGAGCACCAACATCGCAACATTTTCAAAAGAGCATTAAAGAAATTTAGAACAGCATTCAACGCTAAAGAAAAGTGAAAATGAATTTCTAGGCACAGGTGTTTCTTTTGAAAATGTGTCCTATCTTTTCTTTTCATATTGTTGTACATTGCTTGTTGTACATTTTGAATATCAGCAACATTAGGAACTTATTGCTTGTAGTTTGAATAACCCTGCAGTTGTTTTAAGGAACTTGTCTACAACATTACCTTCATTTTTCAATCTACCTCTCTCATTTTTACCTCCATTACATTAATTTTATGCTTTTTTACTTATTCCTATCATACCTATTCCTACCTTTAATCTTGCCCACAATCTACTCTTTTACTGGTTCTTTCTTCTCCTTTCTCATCATGAAACTTGTTTAACTCAAGAGTTTTTCAGTTCTGTTCAAATGCAATTGACCTGATTTATCAGTTTAGTTCCTCCTTTTCCCCAATAGTGGAAGAACGACTGAGTACTTCCAAAATTCTGTTTTCACTCGGATCCTGAAAATAACTAAAAGAGTGGGCAAGCAAAATATATTTGTATCCAAATTAAAGGAAATAACTGGCTAAAAGAATGTGAAATCTGGCATGACCATTTTGATTTGTAAAATATTGAATGGGCACTTAAGAATCTGTTCTTTTTTATGTACTTCCTTCACTATATTGATTGGGTTTTAGTGAATCAGTCCCAATTTTAGCCCAGTCAAGTGCAAAATCCCCTTACTTTTCTCCATAGTGTCTCTACTCCAAACTAACTAACTTCACACTCACTAACAAACAATACTTATTTAATTTTATTTTCTTTCCTGACACCATCATTCTCTCCAATATTTCTGAATGAAATTACCAATTTCACTTGCTTTTAGACTGTTTAAATTCAATTCTCGCACAACTATTACAAGCAGCAGATTAGGGGAGATTTTAAGGGGGAACTACAGAATTAAAAACTGGACTATTTCCCCTCACCTTCAGCTGAAGGTCTCTGAAAAATACAGTATTACAGAGTTCCTCCAATACATGGATTGAGATTGCTAACTGTGAAAAGTAAGCATTAGGGTTGGTATTTTCTTAGTTGTTATAGTTGGTAATACATTGCAGAGTATAATTACTTACTGAGCCTTCAGAGTAGTCATTCAGTAGTTCTTCAACCATAATTCTAACAAGGGAAACACCCTCTAATGCACCAGCGTAAATTCATTTACTCTCACTTACAGGCTTGGGCTCATTATTCCTCCACAAGGTATTGAATTCCCAAATGATTACTTAAAATGCCAGCAGGCAAGCTCTTTCCTATACTGTATATAAAAAAACCCCACAGAGCTCCTATCCAAGAGAAAAATGGCATCTAAGGAAATTGACATCAGATCTAAGGGACTAAATTACATATACATCCTTATTCTAAAATATTTGATAAAAATCTCAATGTCATTAACTACAATTGGCTCCTAAACATGGAAGATTTCTTGTAAGATGACAGTCAATGTTGAATATGCTCAGCATTTGAGGGATTTTCATTCTGAGGAGACTTATTTTCTGTATTTCCATCATACTTCAAGGTCCCTTTTTTACAGTTTCCTAAGTGGGCTTTTCGCACTTGTCAGTCATCCGTGCTTTTCTTTGGATCACAGCAAAATGATTTGCTGTTCAAAATAGAGCTGTGCTTTTCCGGCTATGTCTGAAACCCACCCAGAAGTGTAATAAATTACCAGAAGTGCTAAGCATTAGGAACAACTAATTCATGGCAAACATGAGCTGGATATATAATTCTTCTGGCTACCAACTAATGGACTTGTGCTAGTATTTTTTTTTACTGAGCCACTCCCAACCATTCTGCTCTCAGTTCTGCTCTGAGACATTTTCAGTGCAGTAAATGATGCAGTTTTGTTGGTGTCTCCAATCTCTGCACTTGCTTCAGTATGCACAATTAGAACCAGTCCAACAAGCATAATTGACAGATTCCCCTTTTGGTTCATCAGTCCCCAAGAGCCAGCTAGTACAACCTCCAACACTTTATTATTGGTCAATTTAGATTTTCTGCCCACTTAAGTGGCAAAGGTGAGGGTCTCTGTGGCCACCATAATCAATAAGACCAGTCATTTCTATGGTGTTTCTATGCTACTCAGCAGAAGGTAAATTTACGCTGCCAAATATTCTAGATTACCCAATAACCTTTCCATTACATCAAAAATGCACAGTTATTTTTGGTTCTTTGGGGAAAAAGAACAAAATGCACAGAACAAATATTTTCCAAACAGAGTTATTATTTGAATTACACAAGTTGTGGTCAGACAAATTATACTCATATTTAGAAAATGGTTAAAAATAACCTTTATTTATTAAATTAATTCTGGAATCACAGGCAGATGTGTCTTTGTTTTTCTCATTTGGTCCTGACTGCTAATCATCATTCATAAATACACATTTTCAGTAGAAGAAAAACACCTTTTTTCCATCTAATGTAGCGAATTGTTTTGAATATGTACATTTTTAGGTGAAACATTTCAATTTAATTTGAAAATTTATTTCTGTTGTTAAATCTTTAGACATTGCCCTTTTCAACTTTCTTTTCGAATATGAACATTTTTCAAGCCTATTACATAGGTTTTGGTCACAAATTGATACTTTAAATATGCCTTCCTCTCTTCCTCAGAAGGTAGCAATATGTTTCTGATTTTCTAATTTTTCTTTCCTTAATTAAATGTATTCTCCATACAGACATGAAACGAAGAAGAAAGCACAGACTTAAGGAAATTCTGGCTGGCAGTTCAATTCACAATTTATGTTCAAAGGATAAAAATGTGCTACTGTTATTGTAAATCACATACTCTAATACTTTACAGACTTTGTCAATATGAAAGCGTTACTGGAGCCATTCCATTACAGTATTGAGCACCAAAATTGAGACTGACTATCCAGTGCAGAGCTGAGGGAGATCAGTACTGTTCAAGGTGTCACCTTAACATTGCAATAAGCCATTTCATTAATACCAACTGATTTCAATGCTGAGGGGACACAGCTTGTTTGGACATTAGCAATATCAGTATTTTTGTGACTCTCCTGCCAGAGTTATAAGGAAAGGCCGATTAAGTTCGGATTATTTTTACCCTAGCATAGGAGAATTGGAGGAGAGGAAAATTGATAGGTGTACACAAAATTATGAAGGATATAGATAGGGCAAATGCAAAGAGACATTTTCCATTGAGTTTGGGTAAATACAAAACTAAAGGTTAAGGGTGGTGAGAGTGTGGTCTGCTACCACCGAGGTCCCGTTGCTAGAATAGCGAGCTTTTTATTGTTTACTGTTTACTGTTTAACTCTGCTACACACTACATGCTTTTTGAATGACATTTTATTAATTTAATTGTAGTAAGATTTTGTTTATATATTTTGTGGATGTACCGTGGTCCAGAGGATCTTTGTTGGTTTGGTTGTACAAATGTAGAGTCAGATGGCAATAAACCTCATCTTCAGCTTGAACCTGAATGAACTTCTAGTGGACTTGGCGGATGTGACTTTGATCATGGGTTAAGGGTGAAAGGTGAAATGTTTAACCCTTACATACTGCTCGGGTCAAATTTGACCTGTTTTCACATTTGACAGCAATAAAAACACCCTAAATGCCATTTTTTAGCCGAAATTTGATGGTTTTTTTCTAAAGTGACCCAAAATGTGCAAAAATAAAAATACTTAAAAATTTTATACTTTTATACAGGTGCTACAAATGTTTGTACATCAAGGCTCTTCCAGGTCAAATTTGACCCTATCTATTGAAATGGATTTTAGATCTCTGAAACATTAATTAAGGATTAATCACCCATTTATTAATGTCAGATAGGCTATTTATACATTCTAAATAGATCTGTGGTTCAAAATTTGGTATAGACACTTGTTATGAGCGGATTCTTGGGCCGGGTCAAAATTGACCCTGACCATACTGTGAAGGTACAGAATATGAACAGGTTGCCTGGGTTAAGGGGAACATGAGGGGGGATCTTCTTCACTCAAAGGGTGGTGAGAGTGTGGTATGAGCTGCCAGCGCAAGTGGTGGATGTGGGGTCGATTTCAACACTTAAGAGAAATTTGGATAGGTACATAGATGGGAGGAGTTTGCAGGGCTGTGGTCCAGGTGCAGGTCGATGGGACTAGGCAGATTAACTGTTCAACATGATTGAATAGACTGAGGTACCTGTTTCTGTGCTGTGGTGTTCTGTGACTCCATGACTCTAATGAGAAATTGTTTCAAAATAGGGATGAGGGATGACTAGGGTGGGGACTTGCAGGTAATCTTGGTAACTTAAAACCTCCACTTCTCAATCTTTAGAGTGGTGGAAAAGGCAAACAAGCCATTCAGTTATATCAAAAAGGAATAGCAAGATACCACAAGAGTAATTTTATTGTATAGAGTGTGGCACTTCATTAGCATCTCAGGATAGGTTAAATAGTTTAGGATGGGTGGTAAGTTTTGGCCAGACCAATGAGCCTCTTATCACTGCGAACACAGAACTATGCTGTAGTGGTGGGGTCATAATGTGCGAGATATACAGATCGTGGAAAAAGCTCAGAGAGGAGACTTGCCACAAAGACTAAACAGGGTCAAAGGTATCTGACACCTATGTGCTCTCCTCACACATCCAGTTGTCTGAACTACAACAGGTGTCATGTGTGTCATTGTCTCTTAACGTCAATCAATTGGTTGTGTATGATAGAGGCAGCCATTTTGGCACAGCCTGTTGGTGCCAATAGGATTCCACCCCTGCAGAGATGGTAAGCAAATTAAACCTAGTCAAACTTTTTTTTTAAAAAAATTGCATATACTGAAATCAAAACTGCTACAAAAACAAAGTGGATGGATGTTGTGCCTTCTTTTTAACAGAATGCAAACAGCAAACTCAGGGAACATCATATAAAACTTTGACTACCACATGGTGACTTAGCATCCAAAATAATATCCATGACAATCATTGTCTTATGAAGTAAATGCTAAATATGGCAGGAAATACTGACTTCATCGAACCATTCACAGTGGAATTGGATCAATTCTTTATTTATTAAAGAATAGAAGGTTATGAATTAGGAGTTAAAAAAGATTTAAAAAGGACTCTGCATGAAATGGGAAGGATGTGGATGGCAAAAGTGCTTGGCCTTTGCTCAGTGATACATATTACATTCTTCATGTTGCCCACGAACAAAAATCCATGCATCGCAGATCTCTCCTACTGCAGTGGGAAGATCTTTACACAGCACCAAAGCAAAATCATTTCACCAAACAGTATAGAGGGGCCGAGAGCTCAATTTGTCCACAGACAGAGCCAAATGACGACCTAATACGAGTACAAATGGTCAAGTCATTCACCTTTACTACTGACAGCATTACCGTCATCACAGGACAAGGTGAAATCATTCCTCATGAGACTGCTGGGGCCTCTGCTTAGGGCAGTAGGTTATTAATGCTTTATTTGTTGAAGCGATATGGATGCGGATGCCAAAGCCAACATTTTTTATCCATCCCTAACTGTCCCTGGATTGAGTGCTTGTTGTCACAGATGGGACCATACTTGGTGAGGATTATAGACTTCCTTCCCTGGTGGACAATAGTGAACAAGGTGAATCTCACAACACTCCAGTAGTTTTCAAGCTAACTGTTACTCATGCTAGCCTTTTCATTCCAGGTTTATTCAGTGACCTGAATTGAAATTCCCAAGGTGCCGTGGCGTGACTCGAACTCTCGTTTGTGGATCAGTGGTCCAGGCCTCTGGATACTGGCCGAGTAATTTAATTACCATCCTACCATGCCATGAAATAGCATAACAATGTTTTTGGCTGGGGAGGAATGACTCTTTCCCAATCCCTTTGAAGGTACAAATAAAATCAGTTTCTTATTGGTATAACTTTAAAGAGAGTTTGCTGCATAAGAGTCTTACCTGTCTGCTGTATGAGAGTCACACTCAAGTGTCTTTATCAATGTTACCAGTTTGATCAGAAATCTACCTATCTACCTATCATCCTATCCATTTATCTATTAGTTTGTTTATTTCTTATTGTAACCTATAGTAATTTTTAAAAATATATTGCACTGTACTGCTGCTGCAAAACAACAAATTTCATGATGCACGTCAGTGATGATTAAACTGGTTCTGATTCTGTGTAAACAGGTGGTGTTACATTGTCTAATTTCATAGTGGTAACTTGAATATTCATTTATAATACCTGACTATCATTGTCAGATTTAAGTTAGGTAACATTGTAAACAAAGATTTGGTTAGAATTGTGCAACTTGAGACACCCCAAGCAGTCGAGTGATAAGGTCATCAAGCAGAAAGCGAGGTCGCAGGATGAACTATTGCCCAAGGCGCAATAAAGCCGAACAACCTGCTGAGCGCAGTTCACCCGATCGTTTAAAACTCATATGCAAGTTTGCAAATTTAGCACACCAGTTGAAAGACTCTGAACTCCAATGGAACTAATAGCAAAATGCTGAAATTGTTAAAGTAATTCAGCTAATAATCCACATTTTTAATTTATAAGAAATATAACATTCACTGGAAGATTTGAAAAAATCACTAACATATGAGTATTCGGAGTCATGGCACCTTACAAAAAGAAAGCTGATTTATTGTCTTCTACAGAGAAAAATACAGTCTGGGGACTGAATGCTTCTTTTGTTTAATCAAGGAAAAAAAATTCAAATCATTTACTACAAGCAATTTCACATGCTGTGATAATGAAGTATAAAAACCTTTAGTATCATTCAAAGAACAAATTTCCTACTTTACTTAGTACCAGCCAAATTCTTTGTGTCACTCTGCAGCCCCACACATTCCACGTCACACTCAAACAAAAGACATACAAATTCATTAAACTATTTAATTACACATCTTTATTTTTCTCCGTTAGCAATCCTAGCCAGTACAAAGTAAATAAAAGCTGCCTAGTTTCTTGAGCAACAGCAGTGACTGAGGATTTTATTCAATTTACAAAAAAAGCCCTTTTTTTTCTCTTGGCCAGTTTCCTACAAGCCCAGCAAATGGGAGCATTCAAGTGTACACACAGAGCAAGAATCTAAAACGCAGTAACACTCAGAATGGCAAGCACATCTATGCAAGCATTAAAGCTGCCAGCGCCAATAGTGGCAGAAAAGTGCTTCAGCTACAAACAGAAAGGATATTAGCTTTTTTTCCTAGTAAATTTGCTTTTTACATCTATTTCTTTTCAGAAGGGTTGTTATTGAGCTTAGTGTCCACAAATGCCATTGATCTGCCTGTGACTCAATCTATACACTTTTACTTTGACAGAAGCTCAGCATGTAAGCAATACAAATCCTAGTTAGGCTACAAACTTATTGATTTTATAGATTTCTCCCAAAGTTGTGATAATGATATATCATTGTTAAATTTGGTAGAACAAACTGCTTTTCCAATCTGTCAATGCAAGCATGAAAACCAATTCACAGCCTTGTTTAGAGATTTTCCTTCAGTGGGATAACTACTGCAAGCGGAAACAGATCGCCAATATCCAGCTGGTGGCAGCCGCTTGATGGATGACATCTTGTCTGATGCCCCTTTCCGATCCACAGTGTGTTATGTCAGATGGGGTTTTACTCACTGCCAATAATCATCAGCACAGTTTTTCATAATCTTTTCTTAAGCAATTTAAATTTCATACACACCCATGTGCTGTTTATTTTTTGTTTTGTATGCATGTGTCCCTGTGTGTACATGTATTATCCTAAGAAATGAGGGACAAAGACAGCTATTCACTGATAATTACAGACTCACTAAGCAAATATAACAAAAAACTATTTCAAGATTTCTTGCCTCTTTCTTTCGAATACATAAAATATTGGTCATTTACTCTATTCATACACAACAACAGTTTTTGGGATTGTATATTGCGGATTTTACAAGGCAAACAATAACCTACGGCTAAAGTTGTTCATGAAATGTTTTTTCCCTTGGAATCAGGCACATGTGTTCTTGCACACTTCACAGCATCTGAGTGCACAATTAATTTTATGGTGGATGAGTTTTCTTTTTTTCTGAAAATCTGTTCATAATTGTACTGGTTGAATTTGCAGGGGCTTTCACAGAGAATGATGACTTCCCCCTCCTGGATTTGATCTGCTCCTATGGGAGGTGCAATTTAGATAGTGCAGTATCGATTTTTGCCATAATAGGTACAGAGGTACCTCTCCGGCCTGTTCAGTCTGCCCACTCGCAACATCAGGATTGTCAGCTGCTGCGAGGAAGCCTGTCATTATTTTTTTCAAGTAAATCCATCACAGAAAAAAGGTGATGAAAATAAAATTATTTTCACCTTGCTACAGAGAAGAATGGCTGTGTCCACCACTGAAATTATTCTTAATGCCTCCTGGTAACAAAGTAATCAGAAAACAGAAGGAAATGGTTTGTGAAGGTTAATTTACTTTTAATTTGCCTCAGACACTTCTGTGATTTTTTTATATGTCAAACAATATGGTGCTATATTTTCTTTAAAGGAATACTAATTGGGATAGAAACATAGGACTTGACTAGTGCATCACCAACATATATTATATTATATGAAGACCAGTTATTTCTAGAGAAAGGATTGAAATGAGATTTGTAAATTCAAGTGGTAGCTTCAGAATGAAATGAGATTGTCAACAATTACTTGTGGAAAATAGGACATGCAAAAGTAAGAACCCCGGGGCTTGTCATTCCTGACCTCTGGAAGATTAGTGAGTCTGTTGAAGCTCTTCCACTGAAGTTCAACCCAGAGGGGAAAAAAAAACTTGATACTTAAAAGGAAATGTTGCCTCATTACATTAAACCAGCAAGAGGCACTCGTAACAGATTGTTTATAAAATTGTTTAAAAAAGTCATCTGACTTTGTGTTTATTAAGACTTACACAGTAGTTAGCTGAGCACAGTTGTCTGTGTACATCAAGAAAAACAAAGAAAGAAATGTCCTTAACTGTCACTTTTAATAAGAGGAGTCAACATGCCTCTATTCAGGTTAAATATTGCCCTGTCACTTTTCAATTGAGTCAACAGATATTTAAAAAAAAAGTCAAAGCATAGTGTATGCAAAAATCTGTCATAATGTGACAGACCTGTTCTCATTCAAAATATTCTATTGTGAAATCTGAAAAGTAACTTTTCATAATCAGCAGTGACATTAAAAGGAGCATTTGCATGATAACAATGATTTTTCTAATTTGATGAAAGCTTGTAGGTTTCCATTGTAAAGTTTACAAAAACCTCATACATTTGCATTTTCAGTCAGCGGATAAAATATAGATTAACAAGAGCACTGCCTTAAAATGAAGCTTCTGTGTAACCATGACATGTACAAGGAACAAAAAAAAGATGATTTGCCCTCATGCTTACAATAAAATTCACTTTGAACTTTGATTATGAGGTGTAAAACATTTTACATATTACTACAAAGCAAGACAAAACAAATGCAAAATTAGTTCTATGTACATATCTTGGTAGGGTTCAGGTGCAATTGATGAAAAACAGGCAAATCTCTGACCAATGAAGTTTGGGATTTAAGTAGAATGCTTCCAAGTTCATAAGATGGATCTTTGAAATATTGTATATAAATATTAATTGTCAATGTAACTGCGGTGAGGAAAATATAAGAGCTAAAGTAAATACCTTTTTTTCTAAGACATTAAATTAGGCTCAACGGTCAAAATATTTGAATAACGACATCATAGTCACATACAGTAATCAGAATTTGATCTTTCAGATTATTATTTAAAATCTTCAAATAAACTTGAGGCAAATAAGATTATCAGAAAATTTCACTGTTCAGTCTATTTTTATTTTCCTCTCAAGTTGCTGATCTGCTATTACTTACACTGAAATGCCAAAACAGAACAAATAATAGAATAACTAGAAGAAAATAGAAGAAATAAACAGAACACTTAGAATACACCAATAGTTATTTTTAATCATTATCATTTTTTTCTTTTATTTTACAAAAGGCAACAAAGATTCCCTCAATGTTGAATCATATTTTTCCCTGCTGATTATAATACCTGGAAATTTCATCTTTAGATTGTGGGATATATATCTTTGATCATGATTTTCTCAAGCAATTTTACTGAATCTGTACAACCTGACCACATCACTGTAGTATTTCACAAAAAATTTGTAATGTGTTGATTTCACAGCAATCAATACACTTAAGCAAGTTTTACCTTCAGATGTTATCATCAAATGTATTTTGTTAAAGCAACTCAAACTTATAAAATTTGAAATTTTAAATGATTTTCTGAACACACAACCCACCTCTAATGCTTTGTCCATTTATGGAGAAATCCAATTCCTAGCAGTGCACTGGGAAAAATTGATAGCTTTGGGCTCAGCATTATGCTTCAACACCTACTCAATATATATGGTGCTATTAATAAGGCAAATTATTCCAAGGCATTTCAAAGGACTGTCATCAAATAAAAATTGACACAAGCTATATAACATTGGACAAATGACAAAAGGCTTGGTCAAAGAGATATGCATTAAGAAAGAAAATATCAGGTAACAGGAAAGTTTTAGAGAGGGGATGCTGAGCTATGACCTTGGAAACTGAAGATATGATATGCAATGGAGAAGCAATTAAATTGGGGAATGAGCAAAGGACCATAATTATAGGAGCACAGATTTCTGGGAAGATTATGGAGCTAAAAGAAATTACAAAGGAAGGAAGAGAATAGAGAAATTTGAAAACAAGGATGAGAATTAATGATCCACCATGATGTCATTGCTTTGTATTGCCTTTGCTTCTGCACAATTCCACAGAAATCTGCTAATCAAAAGAACATAGCTAATTAAAAGTTAAAGAAAATTTCATAATCACAGACATTTTTGCAGGTCAAAAACTTATAGGTATATTTGTTATTCAAAATGTGCATGCCTAATAAGGACTGTTGGTGAGATATGAACAAGGTAAGAGAGAGACAATAATGTCACCTAAATGCCACATGTCATGAACTACAATTCTTACAACACTGCCATCACTCCTTTGGAATAATAAAATGAATGAGCTTTAGGGAATGAACTGGCTGATTTTTTGCTAATCCAGGTTAATTTCCCTCATCCTACACATACTGTATCTCATCCGTTATAAAAGTAAAGGAACGATTAAACGCATATTATGATCAAAATTTAATAGCTTTTTTAAATAAGCTGTTAATTGTGACAAAGAAGGTACAGGAAAACCAATAAATTGAAAAAGTTTCACAAGTTGTGCACAAAGATTTAAGTGATTTGCACAAATCAATGATGAGTTTTAAGCCTCTTTTGAATTTTTATATTGTTCATTTACTTTTAAATAATAAAAACTGGAGATTCACAGTGAAACATCAATGATTGAAACTTCCAAAGACGTTTGAAGACTGACTTCAATATACTCTTTGATATAGATCTATAATTGGCAGAACATAGAGTGTTGCAGCATTTTGTTTGCTACCTAGTCAATAAGCAATTCACTAAGTTTTCACGTTGTATAAAGTGAATAGTCAAAAGTATATTCTCTTCCAGCACAGCATATAGTGAGGTCCATTATATCTATCTTTCTCATTGGGGAAATAATGTCATGACTATATTCTTATGGAAAATAACTATTCTACAACTGACCACTCTAAACAGTATTTGGATTGATAAAAACACAGTGTCTTGAAATTTCTACTTTAGCTTGCTTCAGGGAGGCTCACCTGTACGCTGCAAACAGAAGTTCAGCACAAACTATGTCAGGTCCAAACTGAGTTTGTCTGTTAAGTTAAAAAAATCTCACTGGAATTTGGCCACACCCACAAATCTGGCTCATCCAAGTTAAAACCAATCACCTTGCAGTTATCTGCTGATTGCGCCACCTTTTGGGCCTTCAGATTCTTTTAAAATCAAGCTTCTTTTTTTTCAGACACAAGTACATCAATAGGCCTGTGGTTAAATCCTTTTTTATTTTAAATATTTGAACTGACCATTATACATCAAGGCAGTACTGTATAATTTGAGATAGTTTTTAAAAATATTTTCAGTTATTAAATTAGAAATTCCGCGACTTTGTGTTTTCATGTATCCAAATATTTCTACAATTGTCAATTGTAAAATAATTATTTTCCCTCAGAGTATAGTCATGATATTATATACCAAATGTTGTGGCATACAAACAATAGCTGGTATTAAAAAATATTTGCTTTTCTTTCTGATACACCCAGTTGGTATTCTGTTAAAAAGAAGTGCATCCATTAACACTCTTAAAATTAACAAGGAATACATTGTCTTAAAAAGAGAAACTCATCCTTTAAAATGTTGCTGGTTCACAAAAAACAGTACATTTCATGATGCACAAGGGAATTTATGCAGAAATTTGGGCAATAAAAACTCCTTAAAACCAAAGCAATCGTGAGAATAATTTGCACTTGAATGAGTGAGTAGAGCCAAAAGGGAGAATCTAGCAAAGCTGGCAGTATAAATTAAAAGAGTAGAATATGTCGAGATATATAGCATCATGTCTGATATCAAACCCATTTAGCACATATAACCACAGGCAAATCTCTCCCCACTAACTCCTGCTTCAACATTAAACCTTGCATATTGTCGATGTACTAGACAAACTTTGTCTCCCTCATGTACATCAGCACATCAGTCAATAATCAAAACTGAAATAAATTTTGATGGTAACAGCAGCAGTGCAGCCTCTAGTCTGAGAAAAACAAGTAATCCGATCAATATAAATGGTGTAGGAAGGTGCTGTATATCAGCTGCTTCAATGAAAAGACTACCTTTTGTGTTAAAATGCTAACATCAATAGTCTTTTGAAATAAAAGTGGTTATCTTAATAATTTGAAAAACAGTTCTGGGAGTATTGAGCAGGTCACAGAAAGTTAGGGTTTATGTTTCAGGTTGATCATTCCGGCTAAAGGTTTTCGATCAGAAATATTAACTCGATCTTTCTCACACTATAGACAACAGCAATTTACTGCTTCTTATATACTTCTTATCATATTTATCAACACGTTAACACATGAGTGTTAGTAAATATGATCAAATATATATAATGCAGTAAATTGTATGAGCATGAAAAATGTGATAAGGGCACTAAATACTACAAAATATAAAAGTAGTAGGAAAAATAATTGAGAATTGTTACCAGTGGTTGATGCAAAGGAGTGGACAATGAGGTTTACATATTTGCTAAAGAATCTGATCGCAGAACACTATATCATACACATTTCTGCCAACACTGCCTTGTTTGATCCTTTAAGACATTATAGAGTGAGGGTCCACAACACATGATTTTCTCTATTAATCAGATATCCAGCTGAAAGTGCAGAAAGACATTGCAAAATCAGCAAGAATATTTTTGCAGACCAATTCAATGTTGAGCACACAGCCCATGTTGAGCAATCATTTTGGAGAAAATGGTAAGGAACCGAAAGCAATCAAAAACGTATCTTACAGCAATTTCTTAATGAAAATTTGCTACATCACTGTGAAAATCAGCATCTTCACTTTTACTTAAACACATTCATAGTGAATTGAATTTGCAGAATTATAAACAGATGTTGCTGAATGCCAGAATGTGACAAAATGCAGGCAGAATTCATCGACTTTGGATAATTAAAGGTTTTTGTTTCATAAATGAGATGGACTTTACATCACCATTTGTATTTCACGTTAAATTTACAGAACCTGTGGTACCATAGTTGAGCAAACAAGTTCCAAATGAATATAAAACAGGCTGAAACTAATGAAGTGCCACTGAGATATCCTGACCATCAAATAATTCAAGCAGTAAGGAATACTTAATGAAAATAATCATTGACATACTTTGAGATTTCTTTAAAAGTTAAGACACAGAAATGTAAATTAAATTATCATACTTAACCAGCCTCATGCAAATAGCTAAGCACCCATCCAAAAGCATAAAATAAACCAAACTGTAATTCAATCATTAACTAAATAAAGGTCTCACTCAAACCAATTGTGTTGAGTGCAATTTGTATTTTTCACTATTGAGATGAATATAATAATTATTGTTAATAGTAGTCACTACACATTAAAAATTAAGACTACACAACAAGATAAATCTCCAGAAAGCACAATACTAAACACCACTAGAATAGTCCGAAAGTTACTAGCAATTGAGAAATGATTGTGCTTGGCAATGACTGTACCTCAGGTTTTATCAGCTTGAGATGAGAAAAATAATACTAACAACAATAATAATAATAATATCTTTATTTATAGAGTACATTTCATACAGGTGATGTTGTTCAAAATGCTTTACAATTGGATAGAAGTACAAAAATGAAAATAAAATAATAAATAAACATAAAAAGTATCAGAAATATATATAAAACTCAGTTCAAGAATAATGGAGGCTAATTTCTCAGTTCCTTTGTTTTTTAGGTTATAGCTGCAACCTCTTCTGTGCATCATGCCTCAAATGACTATTTAAAGAATTAAGGGGTTACGCTGGCAAATATTGACAAACAGGTTAACGGACCAGCAGTGAGTATACAAATTCTAAAATTTTAAATTACATGAGCCGAAGCAGTAAGAACTCCTTTTTAGTACAAGATCTATAATTATAGGGATAACGATCTTGAATTGCATCCTAGTATGGCTTCAGGCAATGGAACTGTTGATCGATTTACTGTAGAATATGGTCAAAACATTTCAAGATTTGATACAACTTGATTGGAGAAGGTAGGTGAGGGCATCCGAGAAAATAGTTAACTGAGAGGTTAATTATGCACAATTAAATATGGTGGTGTTGCTGGTGTGTTAGATCTGTTAATAGTGATTTGAAATGTAAACACAGAGAGAATGTTTTCTAGGACCGGAGGGTACAGCCTCAGAACAGAAGGGTGACCCTTTAGAACAGACATAAGGAGGGATTTCTTTCACCAGAATTGATGAACCTATGGAATTCATCGCCACAGGAAGCTATGGAGGTCGTCATTGGATATATTTAAAATGCAGGTTGATAGGTTCTTGATCAGTAAGGGAGTCAAAGATTAGAGCGAGAAGGCAGGAGAATGGGGTTGAGATGGATGATAAGTCTACCACAATGGAGTGGTGGAGCAGACTTGAATGGTCAAATGGCCTAATTCTGCTGCTATGTCTTATGGTCATTTGATCTAAAAGATGCATTAATGAGAAAACCTGATTGAAAAAAAGCTGAACACTTTGTAAGAATTCACACAGTTGCTATATAATTCAGAAAGACCAATCAAAATGCAACATAAAATACTTAGATTTTTTTTACAATTTATGTATCAAATATTGCTGGATGTTCTTGCTTGACTTTATTACCAGATGGCATGCCACAGGATAATCACGGATCGAACTTTACAGAACATGCTCAGACCAGCAAATATAAAGATCAAAGTTATATCCACAAGAATTGAAAAGACTTAGGAATATAAAATAACAAAGATGTCACAGTGGCAGAACTAGTGGAGCTGCTGCCTCACAGTGCCCGAAACAAAGTTCAATCCTGACTTCCAATACCATCTGTGGAGTTTGTACGTACCCCCGTAACTGTGCTGGTATCCGCTTAGGTCCCAATGACGTGTGAGTTAGTAGGTTAATTGTCCCTTCTAAATTGCCTCCAGGTGTAGGTGACTGGTAGATTCAGGAAAGGAGAAAGTTAATGGGAATGAGGGTAAATAGGATTGCTCTGTGGGTTAGCATAGACTTGATGGGTGGAATGGCTTTCCATGACCTATAGAAAAGTAATAGATCTTGCAGTCCTTTGTCTAATTTTATGAGAATAAGAAGTTAGACATTTGCTCCCTTGCTGAAATTCTCATTTTTCCTGGCCAGTGAAAGCTGATTACTTCTCATTTAACTACAGTAATTATGTTGATAATTCTTTGCAAGTAACCAGTAGACAATTCTTCTGAACAAGAGTTTGGAAAAGAGCTACATGTAAGTGTTCAATTTTTAAATAATGAAGTATTCATGTGGATTTTCCAAAAGGAAATGAAAATGATCAAAATATTTCTGATGCCAATTGAACTTTTTGCTGAGATTGGAGCTTTTCAATCACTCTCAGGAGTCAATTGTATTTAATATATTAAAAATTAATTTTGCAATTACTCTCCTGTCTACAAATCTTACTTATTGTTATGCTTTTCATAACCATTAGGGTTAACATCCTCTATTATAAATTCCTTGCTTCATAATGATAATTCCCTATGTACACTAACCGAACATCATTGCATTCTTCCACCAATAAAACCATTGCTGTTCTTCCTTTCCTTGCCTTCTGGCGAATCAGGTAGCAACATTGCCATTTCTTGAGCATTTTTGTCCATTTTTTTTTTAATGAGGCCGAGTTGCTAGCTCAATGCTCAACCCAGCATGGATGGAAAACTTGCAAGGAGCCGGCCGGATATGAAACCAGGACCACTCACCTCAGAATCTAGTGTGGATAGCACAACACCACCGGCCGGCAACAGAACCATTGTTTTCTATCTTTCAATTGCACAATTTGTTCTCCATTCCATTCCAAGTACGTGCTTCTCAGATTACCTTAACTTTGCTTCATTACTCTGAATGTTTACCTGGATTTGACTGGTAATTTGAAGAAATGCTGCTGATGTTACTTTCCAGAGCCTTGAAGTTCATACCGACAGCTATGATTTGTTTGAAATCTACAATGTAGTAAACGTCATCTACCTCTAAATACCCAAGGTCCCACGCCTCTGACAGATTCCTCAGTACATTGCTACACCAACATCTCTCAGGATATTAGAACATTAGACAGTTTTTTGACAAGAACAGGCCATTTGTCAAAGCTTGCCAAATTCCTATTCATGTACCCTTGAAGGTTGGGTCAATTTACATCAGCAGAATGGTGCCTTCACATACGAACCAGGTAAACATGCAATAGTGGGCAGAAATTGCAATCAGCAGATCATACCACAAAATTTTAGTGCAATATAAAACTTGTACTATATACAAGGATCCCACTCTGGACCATCAGAAAATTGTCTCTGACAGCATCACTAACTAACCTCATCAACTCTGGAGAACTCCCACCCACTGCTATCAAAATCATAGTTACTTTTCCTTACACTGCTTATTTCTACCTGTTACCCAAGATCCACAAACTTGACTATCCAGGTAAGCCCGTTGTCTCTGCCTGCTCCTGTCCCACTGAACTCTTTCCTCATACCTCAACTTCATTCTATCTCCCTTGCTTTAAAATATTCCCAGTTACATTCTTGACAGTTCACATGCTCTCAATCTCCTCATCAATCTTCAATCCCCTGGTCCTGACTGCTTCATTTCCACCATGGATGTCTAGTTCCTGTACCCTTTTATCCCCCAACAAGAAGGCCTTAAGGCTCTCCACTTCTTTCTCAACAAAAGACCCAACCAGTTCCCCTCCACCACCAACCTCCTCCATCTGGCAGAACTGGTCCTCACCCTCAACAATTTCTCCTTCGGCTCCTCCTACTTTCTCCAAACTCAAGAGGTAGCCATGGCACCCATATAGGCCCCAGCTATGCCTGCCTTTTTGTTTGTTACATAAAATAGTCCATGTTTCAAATCATCCCTGGTAATGTGCTACAACCCTTCCTGTGCTATATTGATGACTGCATTGGTGCTGCTTCATAACACATGCTGAGGCCATCAATTTCATCAGCTTTGCCTCCAACTTTCACCTTACCCTTAAACACACTTGGTCCATTTCTGACACCTCTCTCCCCTTCCTCAATATTTCTGTCTCCATCTCTGGAGACAAACCATCTACAGACATTTTTATAAACCTACCGATTCACACGGCTGTCTTGATAATACCTCTTCCCATCCTGCCACATGTAAGAATGCAATTCCTTTTTCTCAGTTCCTTCGTCTCTGCCACATCTGTTCCCAGGCAGATGCTTTACATGGCATCAGAGAAATCCTCCTCTTCAAAGAACGAGGTTTCTCTTTCTCCCCCATTGTTGCTGCCCTCATCTGCATCTCTCCATTTCCCTGATATACGGGTTCACCACATCTTCCCACTACTTTAAGAGGGATAGAGCACCTCTTGTCCTCATCTACCAGCCCATGAGCCTTTGTATCCAACACATCATTCTCCACAACTTCTGCCATCTTCAATAGGATCCTACAACCAACCACAACTTTAGCATCACCTCCCCACCCCGCAACATACCGTTATCCACAAGGATGGCTTTCTCCGTGATTCCCTTGTCTGTTCATCCCTCCTCACTGATCTCCCTCTTGGCATGTATCCAGATGAGCCAACACTTCACCTGCAAATCTTTTGGGATCGTCTACTGAATCTGCTGCTCCTGATGCAGCCTCCTCAGCGTTGGTGAGACCCAATGAAAATCAGAGATTGCACTGTCGAGCACCTCTGCTCCATCTGCAAAAGGCGAAATTTTTCAGTAGCCAACCATTTAAATTCCTATCCCCATTCCAGTTCCAACATGTCAGTCCATGGCCTCCTCTTGGGCCACAATGAGGTCACTGTCAGTGCGGAGGAGCAACACCTTATATTCCACCTAGGTAACCTCTAACCTGATGCTATGAAAATTGACTTTGCCTTCTGGTAATTTTATTCTCTTCCCTATTTTTCTATTTCTGGCCTCTCACCTGCCTATCAACACCCCCTGGTGCTCCACCACCTTCCTTTTTCTCTCATGGTCCACTCTCCTCTCCAATCAGATTCTTTCTTCTCCAGCCCTATATCTTCCTCAGCCCCCTGGCTTCACCTATCACCTTCTAGCTAGTTCCCTTTCCTCTCCCCCCACCCATTTATTCTGGTGTTTTCCCCTTTCCTTTCCAGTCCTGAAGAAGGGTGTCGACATCGAAACATCGACTGTTCATTCATTTCCCTAGATCCCGCCTGACCTGCTGAGTTCCTCCAGCTTTTTACTTGTGCGGCTCTGTATACAAATGCATGTCTGAATATAAACAAGACTCAGAATAACACTTGCATATCTTTATCCAAATATCCTCCTGTAGGTAGAGGTATTATTTATATGTTCATTATATAAAATGGCTTTGTCATCGGTGCTCTATGCGAAAGGAATCTATGTCAAGTTTCTCAATAGGCACAGTCAATTTATATAGTGCTCTTAATGTAATAAAACTGAAGAATTACAAATACAAGAAGAAGAACGGGGTGATGTTATGGATTGAACAGTCAAACAGTCGTCTCGGGATGAAGAAAGTCAGGGAAATATTCCACTGTTTGGGCCTTCCAATTCAGATACAGCAAAGAGAAGAAGGATGAAAAGGATAGGAGATGCAAAGAATGCTGGCCTACACCAGTTAGCTGTCAAGATGGGAGCGATGAGACACAGGACGGAATTATAAATAACCACAAAATTTGAGTGATCGATAGAGAATAAATCTAACTGTAAGATTAGTTTGTGGGTGATTATATGCACTTAAATGCCTTATGGGATGAATCCTAAGTAATCATCAAATTTGAAAACTCAAATAACTTATAAAATAACAAATGCTAACTCAGTTGTGATGAGTTACTTTTGGTTGACAGAGAATCTCTTCCATTAATCAAGCAGTAAAGATTCTCACGAATTGCCTTAAATTTCATTGGCAGTTCAGAGACAAATTATTATTTCCTGTAATGAAATAAGTTGGTACTTGGTGAGAGATAGAAGAGAGGAGGATTGGAGAAAGAAAGACAAGAGCATGGGATGCAAGGAGGAAACATTATTTTCTTTATTCACAAAACTTACATGGTACTTTCACCATACAAAATAAATCAGGAAAAAGTTTATTGTTTCGTTGTTGAGTCTGGCCAGACTGACACAGTTATGAGCACATCTGGGTAGCTTTGCATTATTGCCTAAAATGGACTAGACATTGACCAATAAAAGGCAGCATTTTATATGAAGTTTGCATGACTCATTGAGCAACCTTTCAGAGCAGAGTGTGGCAAATTAGACCAAGTTGTCCCCAGGAGTGACCATCCTCCTATTCCCTGACATCAAATAACTATTCTCCTTCAAACACGTGCCTCCAAGCAGTTCCCTTTCTCCATAACTATACTTTCAAACTCTACTCTTGGTCCCTCCCTGATTACATTCCCAAGCTCCAGTCAAGGCCCAGAACCCCACTCATGATCCTGACCAGCCACCCTCAATTCTCATTCCCAAACCAGATCCCAGTACTGACTACCAAGCATACTTCCGCTACTTCTGACCGTGGTCAGACAGCCAATCCTCACCTATAATCGCAATCCCCAAATGTGTTCCAAAATCTAAATCACCAACCTTTTCCCCAATCTTGCAAACAACACCCATACATCTAACTTCCAAACCATCAATCCCACTCAAAACTTCCCAGTCATGCACCAGTCTTCCTTTCAGTTTCCCAAAATGTAATCTTGCTGCCAACCACCAAACATTCTCCCAATATTCCAATCATGTTCTCAACATTGATCCTGAACATCCATTATCATTACAATGCACTGATACAGAGCCCTATTTTATAGGAGGCATGTGTCTATTCTACACCATGGCCACTTTCACAATCTTCATCAGGTTGTAGCCATAGATTCTCCCTTCCTTGAACCAGCCGCCATCCCAGTTGGGCAGTTTCATTCACTGAAGCATGCAAAGTTCTTTCAGTCACACCAGTAGCTTTGGACTAGATGCTGCTGCAATTTCCACCGCCAGAAATGTTGCTGAAGCACCAATGTGCCATTGTTCCATGCAACCCCGAATTTCTTGGCTACATTTAAAGCATCATTGCTTTCCTTTACAGTAAGTTACAGAAAGAGGATAAATATGCCAAGTCCTTTACTATTAGGTCTTGAATCATTCTGCTTTAAATGATCAAATAAAAAAAACACTTCCTAGCTGAGAAGTCAACCTTTTTTTGACCAATAAAATTCTGTGCCCGCAGTAAATGCTAACCAGGCAGAATTTGCATCTTTATTCCCTTTTTTTTTTGAAAATGCAACGCATGGTCTTCAAACTGCTCTTGTCAACTGCTAACCAATCCCATCTGTTCATAGGAGATGCTGGTTAATAGCACTAAGATATTAAAACCTTCTAAAAGAGTTAAACAGCTTTTCCAGAGAAATGGACCAGACGTTCATGATCACATGAAACAAAAATGGAAGACTGAGGCAAGTAAATCTGAACCTCTCTGCTTTTGTCATTGTTGCCACATTCGATTTAATTACTTTGCACTTCAACCAGAAATTGATGTATCCCTTGAATGAAGATTTGAATCAATGAGTATACCTAATACTGCAGAACACAAAAAAAAGTCAGGAAAAACTGAACTGAACCAAAATCTGAATTAAAAGTTACAGAATCTGTAGATTATTATTATTTAATCCCATAATCATGAAAAGCATTGAAGATGTTCCCAAAATTAAAAGGGAACTTGGGTTAAATTACTTTTGGACTCCCACAGGGGAAGAGTTAAAACAGTTAGTTTCATGACGGAGCAAATTTTGTTTATTTTTAATTCAGCAAATGTTCATTGATAAAACAGGTTTATTAATAGACTGGCATGTGTGCCAGAGTACAGGACAGCAAAGCGTTAGGCTGAGAGTTTGGTTTGGATCTATGATTCCATTCAGAGCAAGCTTTCAATATACTAAGTATATTATCTAAAGATATAACTCAAGAGATGGGGAGGAGAGAGTACTGGTGCAGTACGGGGAGATTAAAAAAATGGGGAAAAAGTTGCAGTAAGCCAAACTGCCTTGCAAGGCTTTGAGTAGACCATTATGGGATGATACTTTTAAAGTTCCTGGAATGGGGAACACAGTATCTAAGCGACAATTTATTTCTTGCATTTGGCCGAAAAATGAAGTAACAGCAGTTGTTCCTAAACTTCGGGAGAACTTGCACCAGTCACAACCCCTTCATATTGGTGGCACAGCAGTGGAGGTTGCAGTTTCAAACTCCTGGGAGTGCACATTGCACACAACCTCTCATGGTCTCAGAGCAAACCTACACAGTCAAGAAAGCTCACCAATGCCTCTACTTTCTGAGGAGGCTGAAGAGAGCTGGATTTTGCATGTCCATGCTCACAGCGTTCTACAGATGCACAGTAGAGAGCATCCTAGCAAGCTGTATCACTGCTTGGAATGGAAACTGCACTGTGGCAGACAGGAAGGCTCTACAAAGGGTAAATATAACTGCCCGATGCATCCCTGGTGCCAGCCTACCCACCATCAATGACATATATAGCGATAGGTGCCGAAAAAGGGTCAATAACATCATGAAGAATCCCACACACCCTGCTCTTGGACAAGAGAAAATCTGCAGATGCTGGAAATCCAAGCAACACACACGAAGTATGCCAGACGAACTCAGCAGGCCAGGCAGCATGTTTTGTGTGTGCGCCCTGCTCATGGACTGTTTGTCCCATTCCCATCAGGGAGGAGGCTACATTATTATCGATGCCCGGGACTGCCAGACGCAAAAACCGTTACCTTCCCCAAGCAGATAAGGCTGATCAACACCTCCACCCATCCACTAACTCCACCACAACTCTATTACTTCCTATTGGTCACCTTGTATTCAACCTAGTGTCACTTTCCAACCAATCTATATAAGTAACTTATTTTATGTATTTATAATTATTGCATTTTTTTATTTTATTATTACTATGTTCTTTATCTTCTGTGCTTTACTTTGTGCTGTATCAGATCTGGAGTAACTACTTTGTTCTCCTTACACTTGTGAAAATGTAATAACATTAAACAGTTTTGAATCTTATTACTAAAGGCATAGAAATATTTCATATCGTTATTGCTTTGAAAAATAAAAATTACTATTTTCATTCCCTTGATGGGTCTGGATGGGAAATCAAAACTGTCTAACACATCACTGGCACCAGACTACTAGCCAATAAGGACATATGCACAGCCAGATACCAGAAAAAGGGCAGTAACATCATGAAGGATCCCACCCATCCTACTCATGGACTGTCCGTCCCACTCCCATCAGGAAGGAGGCTACGTAATATCCACACCAGTACCACCAGACTCAAAAACAGTTATTTCCCCAAGTAGTACGGATGATCAACATCTCCACCCACTAACCCATTCCTCCACAACCCCCAATCACCAGTACTTTATCATTTCCTGTCAGTCACCTTATTTATAGACACTCCTTTGCCTAGCAACATTTTATGGAGATACAATCAATCTATTTATATAAGTTATCTTATGTATTTATTTTTATTGTCTTTTTATTATTAACCTGTTCTTTATCTTATTGTGTTTTTGATACAGACTAACAATTATTTCATTCTCTTTTTACACTTGCTTACTGGAATTAACATTAAGCAATCTTGAAAACTTAAATCCTTGAATTTATTGGGCCTGAAGATTAAGGGGCATGCTAGGTATTTTCAGAGGGCAGAGAGTCAACCATATTGGTGGGTCTGAGATATTGATTTGGCCAGATTAGGTAAAACAGACACACCCTGAAGGGCATCATCGAACCAGATGGGTTTTTAAGAGAAAATCCAATATATTTTCATCATCACTGAAACAAGCTTTTTAATTCCAAATGTATTTCATTACTGAAATTTAAATTCCCCAGCTGCTTTGCTGGGATTTAAATCTGTTGCTGGATCAATAGTCAAGGTCTGGCTCATAGTTCCTCACTTAACTACCTACTATCTCACCGCCCCCCATGCCAATTTTTTGCATGTTAACTACATCCCTGAGACTAGTTTTTAATATTTCTGCTGCTTATGAGTCATAAATAGTGATTAATTAATGTAAATCTTAACCATAAAATTATCTGAAACAGCATAAGGCATATTCTAAAACAGAATGTGGCCTGTCGGTCTAAAGTGTTATTTCATGGCTGGGACTTTGGGAACAATCAGGCAACAGAACCAGCCAGTGGCCTCAGTGAAATATATGTAAACATTCATCTCCAGAGTTTCTGCCAGCCTGAACATAGAGACCGCACAAAGAGATTCTCCCATGATGAGATCTTACATGTTAATTTGATCAGATGTACAGAATCCATCTCTGAGGTGGCCAGACCAACCCCTGACCACAAAGTGGGAAGAGACAACCCAAGAGCCGTCTAAGTCATGCTCACAGGCTGAGCATGAACTACCAAACAATTTAATCTTTTTTTAAAAAAAAACTGTAAACTCTTTCAACATACCCTAGGCGTTCATGAACATTCAGAAACTTTCAACATCTTTTAAAGACTGGAAAAGCAAGAAAACCTAAAAATAACTTAATACTTTTTCAACCACCCAAAAATGAAAACCAAACTATCAAGTCAACAGAAGCTTATTTTATAAAAAGAGTTAGAAAAATTTTTCAAATGATCTTTTTTTAAATTACTGGCTGTAGGAAGCCCTTTGTAAATTAACTTTCTAATGACCTGAATTACTTACATCCACTCACTCCCTATAAAATACTTTGGGAAACTCTGCCTCTGCCTCCTCATGTCTACTACAGGGTCTTTGGGAAAGATCCCTCCAAAGGCCTGGACATTTAGCCCAAATTCTCACTCAGTTGGAGAACTAGCTCAGTGTTGAGTCCAGAGGTGCCATACATCCAGTGGTGCTGTTGACAGTGATTTCTATAATCGAGCACGCATGCACAGAAATCCAAATGTTGCGGTCATTTATACAATCTAATGATAGGTAACGCCAATAGTATCTCTATCATTATACCCATCTGGGCAAATTCCTACTCACATGGTTTAAGTATAGACACCATGAGTTGGAGCTAAATGTTACTGGACCTCACAATGGTCATCAATATTGACAGCAATGGCAGAATTTCAAATTGCTAATGCACGGGAAGTGGTTTAGACAGGTGGGGGAGGTTGGATGGGCGGCTGAAATACAATGGGCGACCGGTAGGAGGAGGAGACAGCAGAGAGGAGATGATGTACAACATGCCTGTTGGAAGACTTTTGATGCCACCACGGCCTCAATGTGTTTTCAAGCTCCCCAACCAAACAGACACATTGATGACTTGCACAGCTTAATATTATCTCTGCTGAGGAAGCCCCATTGCAAGCCTGAAGTCCAATGGATTCTGGAGTGTGATATCCTGTCTGGGCTGCACATGTACTGAGAGTGCCCAGAACTTATTGATCCATTAACATTTCGAATCTGTAGGAGCTGTAGAAAAAAAAACGATCGAGCAGGGAGCCTGCCAGTGACACCAAGAATACATCACTGAAGGAGGCCTATTGTCCCCTGTTGCCCCCTTCTGCTGCCCCTCCTCCCTCCCTTACTTCCATGGTCCACCCACCTCTCCTATCAACTTCTTTCTTCTTCAGACCTTTATTTTTTCCACTTATCACCTCCCACCTTCTCACTTCATCCTCCCTCTCCCACTCACCCACCTACCTTCCCCCTCACCTGGCTTCACCTATCACCTTCCATCTTGTACTCCTTCTTCGCCCCCCCCAACCCCCACCAAACTTCTTATTCTGGCTTCTTCCCACATCCTTTCCAGTCCTGATGAAGGGCTTCCCCATGAAACATCGACTTTTTATTTCTCTACACAGGTGCACTGACATTTTATTCCTCCACATAGATACTGAGTTCCTCCAGCATTTTTGTGTATTACTGAAGGAGAGAGCATTGTTCCTTCATTCTTCACTTACATCCTGATATACACATTATTTATACACCCCACCCATCTCACATCTGCAAACACCGGCATGTTACCCCTCCCACCCATTGTTTTCTGTCCATTAACCTCTCCACATCCCCCCTGTCCAAACACCAAAGGCATTGAAATGGCTCTTTCAGCAGAGTCATACCCTGCTCTCCGTTACCATCAGCAACCATTCTCCTTCCGTCCATTCAACAACATGTGCCATTACCCCATCCATCTCCAACTCTTTCAGTGTTTAACCCATCTGCCCTGCTACTGCTTCCCTTCCACTTGCTCTAGAGTTAAAACTCGCCCCGATCAGACAGCTTCAAAGTTCTATGTTGTGGAGAGAGTTCAAAATACCTGCATCATCACACTTAGAAATAATTAAAGCCTAGTTAACTATTGATATGTCCACAGTGAATTTGTTATTGTAGAATAATAATTACCACCTATCATTATGTAAAGATTTATTTAACTCTCTAAGCACAATATTAACTATGACTCAACACTTTAAATTCTCCATGTGTAATGCTCGTTCTGAGAACACATCTGTATTTAAGTAGTCTGTTACATTTCTTCAAGGAACGTTACTACAGATTTTCCATCATGGATTATGTTCTGCCCTCTCCAGATCTATTCTTCATGGCCTTTTCCAGGTCCTGATTCCAGCCCTGCTTTCAGACTCGGGCTTCACACCACATTATCTTCCAACACCCATGACTTGTGGTTCAAGTATCTAGCCATAACATAGATAAAGGGAAACAGTGGGTGCAGACAATGTGGTTATTTTACAGAAAAGTGTTCCACTAACTTCAACTGCAACATACTCTGGTTAGGAAGAACACTCATAATGTGTAGATGGCTCCACTATAAACATTACACGGTACACAATGACCATTATTCTCTTCTGGTGAAGAGGACAACACAGCTGGATAAACATTAATATTTTGTAAGTTGCACAACTCAGCTTCTGATAAAGGGTCATCAAGCTTTTCTTCTCTCTTCTTATTTATTATGCCTTCTCTGTATTTTCTGCTTATTTTCATCTTTGGTAAAGTCTCTTAGGAGAGGAAAATGATTTGCTGAATTTGTTAAAGTGGCAGGACTGACTGACTTTGATCCCACCCTAATGTAAAAATAACCTGACATGTTAAAGTGAGTTGCCAATTGTTTTTTTACATTTGACATTAAAAGTTAAAATTGCTCCCATTGACTCTTGCTTTAAGTCACTTCTTTCTCATCTGTTTATTATTGTCTGGGTTATGTTATATCTTCATTCATCAGTTTTCTGTCACACATTTTGCCATTTAAAACTAATGTCTCCTGTTAAGTCCTAATTTGCACTCATACACTCACTGTCATCAAACAGAGTAGCCGATCATCTAAATGCTGTTATCAAGTCACAAGAAGTTCTGCAAAAGAAGTTATCAATTTTAGTTTCTTACAGGAAACTGGCCTCTGCATTAATTGTGGGAATCTGAACTTCTGCAATGAACTGAAGCAGCGATTACGCATTACAGCAGAAACTGAAAGGCATAGCATAATGTATCTTTCATGAAAGTCTTATAGTATTTATGGAGCTTTCATTCCATCTATCAACAAGTCAAAAATTAATTTATATACTGTCTTCTTCTTAATCACTAAGTAACTTTGCAATCTAAGTTCCCCTCTACAATTTTCTTCCAAGGCCTCAATCTCTGCATCTACAATGGCAAAGAGGTATGGGGCAAGAAAAATTCGAAGCAGCCAAAAGTTACCATCTGATTTTGATCTCTTGTTCCTGTTTTAAAGTGCAAGATTTCTCCTCATACAGGCTGGGCCACCAAGTGTGTGATGTTTCATCCAAGTAATTACTTGGGAGCATCAGCAGACTTTGATATTGTGGCATAAGAATGAGAAACTGAAACCCTGTCTTTTGATCAAATGAGAGTTAACATATCCCTTTCCATCACAATCATAAAATAAATCATAAGTTAAAGAGTGCTTGAACATATTGCAGTTAACACTTCAGGGTTCAGATGACAGTTATAAACCACTTGTGCTTTGCAGTTCCCATTGACAATTCACGTCACCATGTCAAAATATTATGCCTTCCTTCCATATTTCAAGGAATTAAGAATAATAGAGCTGTCAATAAAATTTCTAATCTGTTAGTGCTTTTGCATATTATAAACTTGGCAGATACACATTAACCTGTGAAATTACTTCTCAATCAGATCAAATCCTGAGTTGAAGGTGTAACAGATATCTATATTCGGGAAAAAACATTCAATATAGTTCTAGTTACATGGCAAGATAGCTCGTTTGAGCTGATAACTTAAATGTATTTTAGTTTGTGGTTATAGTTTAAAATAAATTGAATAATCTTTCTCATGAATTAGAACATTAGTCAAGCATATACTACAAATTCTCAAGGATGAATAGAATAATTCTTCTGAACTGTTTAGTTGATAAGTTAACGATGAAGGCTTTGTTCCCTTATCTAAGTTTTCTGATTATTTTTAATACACCTACCAGCTTGTGCTTTATCACCTACATTTCCTTATCTGCCTAAGAATAAAGATTTTGAATCATTTATGCTTCTTCTTCATGAGCACTTTCAAATTAGCCAAAATACCATGGCCCAAATTGAAAGCATTAGTCCAACTACAGTCCTCCTTCAATGGATGATACTCTGTTAATACCATATCCTTAAGAACACATGTTGACATATTGTATAATTTCAATGCAATTATATTGCAAGTACTACAATGAATGTTGTTCAAATTCACTGGACATCTCAGTTTACATGCTCAACCAATATCTTTTGGGCTAGAAATTCCCCATTGATAAAATTGTCCGGTTTTCAATCTCCCTAGCAATTTTCTGGCATCAAAGTTCCAATGCCATCAACAGTGGTGCAACATGTCTGCAGTGAGATTTTCAACTTCATTAGTAGAAAAATGCCATTTCCTATTTATTCAAAGAATGAATCAGCTTTACTAAGCACATTTTGTTGGAAACTGCACAACTTAAAGTGCTAGCACTCATTTGTCTTCTTTGTCCTCGCTGAGATCTCTGACCTCCTATAATCTCAGATATAACATCACATGATTGTTTTGTCCATTGGGATCAGGGTCACTATCATTTTCCCAGCCTCAGAATTACTCTAGGTTTTTGTTGCAGTTCTTTGCCACATGAAAGTTTGCTGCGCACTGCTGCATTAGGGAAGTTATCCAAAGTGCTTAAAGAGAGAATTCATCTACTTTTCTGCTATGTACAGGAATAGTTGACCAGGCATTTTCTTGCACTGCAGGCTTCTGGGAAGTGCAATCATTCAAGAAGGTCTCATATCCCTATGGAGACTTCCTTAGCAACTAGGGGTGCTTCCCCTTGGTCAAAACATTCTACTCCTGCAAACATTATTCTTCACTGTTTGTCCAGGTCTCTGATTCCCTGAGAAGCACTCTCTCTCCAACCCCACCATTTCCATAACAATAGTATTTATTCATTCTGTTTCAACACTCTCCAGTAGATGGAAACGTGTTGCTTGCATCCCTCTTTAAAATCCAATTGCAAAAATTACAACTGCTGTGTTCCTTACTGAGAAAAGTTAGAATTTGCTGAACTTCATGAGGGGAAAGCATACTGATGTAATCTTGAACACAGTATTAAGATCTTGAGAAAAGCAACAATGCGCTTTTCTAATCTTTGAAACTGAAGTTTTTACTTTTTGTGTGTTTTTAAGATACAGAACCAAAGTGATCTATAATGCTGTTTGAACAACAGTGGAACATCATGGAATTACTTCTGGGCTCTTGTTTTGTTTTTGTTTAGTCAATAAAGGTTAGCTTTTTTTGAGAACTTTCTAAGCATAGACATTATTTGGTGTCCAAAATAATCCGCACAAAATAAAGCAACATAATGTGCCAAGGGGAAAAGGAGTTTCACCTACCACACAGATACATGTTTGAATTAATTTCAAATATGCCCAAGTTCCCATTATATTATACAACTTGTAATGTTTCATGTTAGCCTTAAACAATATAAGCACAAAATTTCTGATGAAAAATATCTCCAAATCAAGCATTTTCAATCAAATCTTTTTTTATTCAACTGAATTTGAGATATTCACATTTGAAATATTCTGCTCCCAGGACATAGGGGAAAAGGAGAAACTATTCAGTAAAAAATCCTTAGAAAAATGAGATAATTACAATTAATAAATGTATTCTCAAAGGGAACAGTAAAAGAATTTTATTTTGGGAACAAATCTATTTAACCTGCCAAATATTTTCTGGCCTCTAATCCTTGAGGCTTGATTCTTGCGGTGACTTCCACAGCAGCCGGGGAAGTCCTTCTGGTCTTTATGCCGAGAGGCCACACCTCTGCATTCCACCTCTTCCACCACTCCTCCATCAAGGCTTCCAGTGAAATGACATCAAATGTTGGAGTGCTCTCTCTTTCTCTCCCATCCAGCCCCCTTTCTTCAATATATCCCAGGTCTGAATGAGTTTCAGAATAGCAACCAGCACTTACGACTGTCAGGATTCATGTACTTGCTCTTGGGCCTAAGGAGCTTTAAGTGGGATGATTGTGGCTCCCTGCTGAGGTGTGCGGCCACTGAATAGAGTGGTTAGTGCTGGCTGAACATTGCAATCAGACAAATGAGCAGATGGTAAGAAGTTGTTGCCTGTATTGAAGAAGCTGGCACAGGTTAATTACACACTATGATCACTTTGTCCATTCTCAGGAGCTACCCAATGTAACCCCTATGATCCTGACCATTGTTCCACAAATGGAAGCTATTTGGGATGTACAAATATAAGTTTATTTTGCCTTTGATAATTACAACAGTGACATTGCTGGCACTAAAGCACCTTGACATATGCTAAAAGGAATATACTTCTCTTTCCTTTCTAGCTCCTGTGCTAATCCCCAGTGCCCTCACACTCCTCTCCCTTATTGCAAACTGTTCATGCACTGCAGTGCTAAGGAAGAGGCTTGTCCTTAGAATTAGGAGGGAAAGGTGCCCATAACTAATATGATAGCTTATAGGCTGCCTGAGTGCTACTTTATGGGTTTCACCAATTCAGGATCTGATTGTTTGAATATAAACATTAAATGTGAAGTGAATTCAGAAGTATTCATTTGCAAATAGTTACAGTCTTAGAATATTTACTGTTTAGGGTTCTTTATTTGTACTTCATCTCATTTTTTTCATCATCGTGGTAAAACAGTTCAGATGTAGCCTTACAGCTCCAAAGACTTGCGTTGCTTGAGACCTCAAGCGCTCTATGTATAGAATTTGTACTTCCTGTCTGTAAGTGCATGGATTTCCCGCAGGCCAAAGACATGTGGGTTGGTAGGTTAATTCATCACTGTTAATTGCCCATTCTGTGCAGATGAGTAGAAGAAATTGGCGACAGTGGATGAGGAAGGTGTGGGTTAAGCTCACGGGGAAAGGTAGTGGGGAAATGAGATTGTTCTGATGATCTGGCATAAACTTGATGAGTCAAAATATCTTCTCTCAATGTTGTAAACAAATATGGAAATATGAAATATGTTCTCATGCTGTAAGATAACTTGACTCACCAAGTTCGCCATAGTTCAATACTGTTGGAGTGCAGGAAGTCACCCCTGGAATTTGGTTAATGATTGGGGTAAAAATTCAAATCAATTTGCAATAAATTATTAACAAGTATATTACTAATAGAGAGATCATGTTTCTGAGAGGGGGAGGGTTTCTCTTTACTGTCTACAACAAAGGAAGTAGAAAGTTAAGATGAGCAAGAACGATTATGCATGCACGAAAAAAATCAATAGTTTTGTATCTTGCATGTTAGTTGAGATCCATAAACAAATCCATTCCAAAGAAGAACCAGGTCAGAGTGCAGAAGTGGATGCAAGTTCCTTCATTAACCTTAGGGTATTATGGGGGATGCTGACAATCAATTATTATCCCTAAATCTCTGGAACCTAAAAAGATATTGTGGTGTTTCATTTCAGTACCGATTAAAGGCTGCAATGATGTTCCATTCACCATATGTTCTGATGTACTGCACTGTTAAGTTAGAATTACTATAACCACCCTTGGTATATTAATGCACGACCCTACCAAAACTCTCAGTGTGTTACAATGCCACCATTTGCCCTATGTGAAACAAAGCAGATATGTTTTTTTTAACTGAGACTGCTTTTAATGCAAAAGTAGGTCAGGTCAAAGTATAGAGTATTAATGATGTCCAATAACCCCGTGGCTGATGTTTTAATTAACCTTGAAAGGTTTTCTCTAGAAAACAGAGCAAAAGTTTCCATTTTAAATCAGCCTGGAATCATCCCTATACTCCAAAGGACATTTTAATCAATCATATGAAAGATACAGCGAGTGTACTTAATGAAGAAGTTAAGAATATTAGTATATCAGAATCTGGCAAGCCCACAATACTGGACTGGCCAGTTTGGCAGTAATTATTCTTGGCAAAACAAAATTATACGAACACATAAAATATATTTAATCACTACTTTCTCCTCACGTTCATCAGCATGAATTGTCCTTACTTTGGATCAGAAAATAAAGCCTATCTTTTAAGGTAAAGGAATAGATGCTTCTTAATCCTTTCGCATTTAGGTGGAGCAAAGCACAAAAAGTGCTGGAGGAGCTCAGCAGGCCAGGCAGCAGCGAAGGAGGGAATGAACAGTTAACAGGTTAGTGTGTGACCCTTCAACAGGATTAGAAAGAAAAAGGGCAGAAAAAATAAAAAGGGTGGGGGGGGATGGGGAGGATTATGATCTAGAGGATGATAGGTAAATCCAGCTAAGAAAGGGAAGATAGAAGGGGGGTAGTGGGATCAAGATATCAAAGTGGCCAATATTCCAAATTCAGCAAGTATGCTGAAGCAGGGAGCTAACAAGTGAGGGCAGGGGAATATAGAATAAAGGGTAGGAGGTGGAAATCAGACAGAGGGGATGGTGTGGATGATGGGCAGGTGGTGAGGACTGAGGAGGAGAAAGTGAAATGGTAATAGAGTCACAGGGACAAATGGTGACAGAGGGGTCCAGTTACCAGAAGGCAGAGAAAATTGATGTTGTTACCATCATGTTGGAGATAACCAAAATGGAAGATGAGATGCTGTTCCTCTAATCTACGTCTGGCCTATATTTGGCAGTAGATGCGGATATGAACAGAAATATCAGTGTGGGAACGGGAAGTGAAATTAAAATGGCTGACCATTGGGGGACCCTGGCTGTTGTGGCAGACGGAGTGAAGATGCTTGATGAAGTAGTTCCCCACTCTGCGTTGGGTCTCACCAGTGTTAAGAAGGCCACACCAAGAGACCCAGATGCCATAAATGACATCTGGAAGGATTGTTTAGGGCTGTGAATGGTGGTGAGGGTGGAGGTGTGGAGGCCTGTGTGACATCTGGGACGGTTGCAGGGGTAAGTGACTAAATAGTGATTGGTGAGGAGAGACATCAGACAAGGGAGACACCTGGAAAGTAATCAGTGCGGAGAGCAGATCGGGTAGGGAAGGGCAAGATGCACCAGCTGGGGGATCCGATTAGAGATGTTGGATGAAGTAGCTCATGGGTGGTTGTTAAGTACAAGCCGAACCCTATCCCTGTTAAGTTGGGAAGTGATGGGGTGAGGGCAGATGTGCGGAAAATGGAGAAGATGCATGTGAGTGCTGCATTCAGAGCAATGGGGAGGAAGACATTTTTAAAAAAAAGACATCTCAGATGTTCTGGAATGGAAAATATCATAATGTGATGGAGATGGTGCAACTGAGAGGAAGGAATAGCATCCTTGCAGAGACAGAGTGGGAAGAGATATGGTCAAGGTACCTATGGGAATCAGTAAGTTTGTAAAAGATGTTGGCTAATTAAGACAGGAAGATCAAGAAAGCGGAGGGAAGCATCAGAGCTGGATCACATGAATTTGAAGGCAGGGTCGAAGTTTAAGGTAAAGTTGATAAAATGGATGAACTCTACATTGATGCAGTCATCCATGTAGCGAAGATTTACTAATGTAGGCTTAGAACATGGATTGTTTAATGAAAAGGGAGGCATGTTGAGGTGCAATTGGACTTGTGGATTTGACCAGCATTGCTCTGGTACAAGACGAGTGTCCCTGATGATCATGTGGAGGAGTGAAGCTAGCTCACTGTCTCCAGTTTTGTGAAAGTGGTTTTCAGTTTCAGGATGCATTCAGGTGAAAAATAAACATCAGCAAAAATTAAAGGCTCTTCCCCTTTACTTAGTTTGCACAATGTGTTGCTTATTTGCTAATTACTAAGCAGTAAGTGTAGAATACCATTACATAGATCCACAGGTGGATAGGACATGTGCCATTGACTCCTAACAGACCTACTGTCTAAAACGTAGAAGATACTGCTAGCACAATGGATAATCTAAACTTTTCATAATAAATTATGAACCAAGTACAAACATATTGTGGAGGATATTTCCATTTAATTTGTTTATTTTATTAAGCGGGCTATAAGCATCAGAATAGTTGTGTCTTACTCAGAAGTTGCCGAATTATCTGTCACCTACCTTTGCTAGATAAATTTCATTAGCTTTTGGCCAGAATTGTCTAGTTTGTATCTCATGGGGAAAAGCAAAAGACATGATCCATCTTGCACTGGTGAATTATGCCTTGTGCCGGCAGACCATGGAACAGCGCTGATGGTGATCACAGAGATGTCTGGGATCCAGGTGATCCAAACTTGTCATCTAATGGACACAAGGTTTCAGTCTGTAAGACAGGCAAAATGAGAAAAGAAAATCGAGTAAAAGAAAAAGATCTTCAAAGTTCCATTACACATTATTTATATGCAATCTCTCTTCCCTATAAATACATATACTTAAAAAACCTTCATCAATGAGCACAGTTTTAAAGGTGAAAACTAAGAAGCCTTTTTTCCCCATCGATCCTCCTTTGCTAAAGTACATGATTTAATAAGTTATAAAGCAGAATTTTGGCATAAACAGAACAGGTGTATTTCAAAAGATAATCAGATTTTAAAAGCTGTACAATATACCTTTTTAATTATTTCTTTATAATTACCAACAAGAAAGCTTTATGTTGTTTTAGTATTTTCAACTCAGCTATGAAACATGCACTGGAGAAAAAACACTTCTGGCTTTAAAATGATAGCATAGCTAGGTTGCTGAGACTTTAGGCATATTCAGCTCCCAAACTGTGAAAGCCATATTACTATGGCTAATTCATCCTGCAATATTCAGAATTGCTTCTGCAGGCTAGCTTTGCTTAGTATTATTTTTGCTTTCATTTTAATTAAATAATACAGTTGCACTTCCAGATCCAATGAGAAATGCAGAAAAAAGAAATCTACTTTTAACTCTATCTAATACTTTGTGAAAGTAAAGAGTTTCTCCATATATTTCATGGGGCAGCATGGTAGCGTAGTGGTTAGCACAACATTTTATGGTACAGGTGGCCCGGGTTCAATTCCCGCCACTGCCTGTGAGGAGTTTGCACACTTTTTGGGTGCACCGTTTTCCTCCCACACATACTGATCGATAGGTTCATTGGTCTTTGTAAATTATCCTATGATTAAGTCCAGATTAAACCGGGGGATTGTTGGGCAGCACAGCTCAAATGCCAGGAAGGCATACTTCACGCTGTCTCTCAATAAATAAATACAATCAAAGTGACATTGTACTTTAAAATAGATACCTTAACTGAAAAAAAAATTCATAAAATACTTCAGTTCAGGAGGATTTAGGATTCATGAATAAAGTGCTTCAAACCTGATGAAATGTTAAATTTAATATTTTGCAACCAAAGTATACTGTTCTGATTAAATTGATTTGGGTAAATATATTTGTATACATGAGGGGGGGGATCTCACTGAAACCTATCAAATGTTGAAAAGCTGAGATAGAGTGGATGTGGAGAGGATGTTTCCATAGAGGAGGAGTCTAGGACCAGAAGGCACAGCCTCAGAAGAGAGGGATGTTCATTTAGAACAGAGATGAGGAAGAATTTCTTTAGCCAGAGTGTGGTGAATCTGTGGAATTCATTGCCGTAGTCGACTGTGGAGACTAGGTTATTGGATGTATTTAAGGTGGAGGTTGATAGGTTCTTGATTAGCCAAGGTGTGAAAGGTTACAGGGAGATGGAAGAAGAACGGGGTTGAGAGGGATTTTGATCAGTCATGATGAAATGGTGGAGCAGACTCGAGGGGCTTAATGACCTAATTCTACTCCAATGTCTAATTTCAATAAACTTCAATAATATAACTTCAATAATCATATTTCAATAATACAAAATAATACACAAAAACAGGCAAAGCAAAACAGGCATGCAAAATGCTTCAAACAATACCATATTTAACTAAAACTACACTTCATAACCATCAAGTATTTGTAATCATAGGAAGTCCGCCTATTTCAGGATCATGGGATTGAATGAGGATATTAATAGCAGGGATTCATTTTATACACAGACTTGAATCACTAAACCATTGCAAATTACAAAGTTGAAGCTTTTTATAAATTGTGTGCAGAGGGGCTGACATTCAATAAAAATACTTTAACCTCAGATCAAAAAATCAAATACACTTGACATTTTTCTACAATACAAATGTAGTGTTCACATCTGTAATAGAAAACAAAAGAGTTATAACATTATAAAGCAAATAGTTTCTGCAGACACACTAACCTCCATCTCTCTTTATCCTGTGTTTTTCACGACCATAGTTTCAACAATAAAACACATTTGCTTTCAAGAAAATTTTGTATTTTTAGAATTATTTTTATTACAATTGTTCTTAATGATCTTAAAGTTCTTTTTGTTTTTAACATATCCTTTAACAAACTGAAATTTTATTAATTATATTGGTCTGCATCATATTTAACAATCCTGTAAATAAAGCATTTTTAGTATTTAATTCAATTTTTTTTCTGTTCAATACATTCCTTTCAATGAAGGAGGGCAGAGCATAGATTTCATCAAATCTAAGCTTCTTCAATTCATTTTCTTCCCATCTTTAAATACAGACAAATCCTACCTCTATAGATACAAAACAATTTGGAATATTTGGCTGCTGTAAGTAGCTGATTTCAGAAGTCTAATATACTACAAATAAAGCTGCTAAATTTCTCAAAAATATTTCATGAATTGATCATAGAAATTTGGTACCTGGTGTGGTACTGTTTTGTACATAATGAGGTAGAGGTAACACTATTGCAAAGAAGATTGCTGAGATGTAGAACCGGGAGCTAGAACCCATTTTCCCACTGAAATGTTTTGAAGAAATGGTCTATAAGACATCCACAGGATATCAAATCTTCAATTGATTGCTTCCTAAGTAAACAAGTCACAGTATTTTTTTAACCCACATAGGAGAGGTAAATGAATAAACAAATTTGTTCTTACTTACCTCAGCTACATAAATACACATTTATATTTAATAGCATTAACGGTTCCTTCCCATTGTGTATCATCTGTTCAGGGTACTGTTTAACTGAAGGATAGGAAATATATAAAATGTGAAGGAGGGTTAAACTATCTTAACTTCTTCCACCTTTTCCATGTTGCTTCACAGCATTAGTTAGTAAATTCTGTTTCAATAACCGCTTAAATTTATGTTTCTGCTTGGAACTCACTACAAAACTGGTATTCACCAATAATATGTATCTTAATTATGATTTTTGACTGGTGTTCAATACACAAAAATGAAATAACTAGTTTCTGGAACAATTCCAATCTAATTGCAGTAAAAGAAATCAGAATCAGCTTTATTACCATTGGTGTGCCTTGTGAAATTTGTTCACTTAGCAACAGCAGTACAATGCAATACTTGATAATATAGAAAGAAAAAAAATAAATAAATCGCAGTAAGTATATATACGTATACTAAAAAGTTAAAATAAAAATAGTGCAAAAAAGAAATAATAAAGAAGTGAGGTCAGGTTGATGGGTTCAATGTCCATTTAGGAAATGTATGGCAGAGGGGAAGAAGCTGTTCCTGAATCGCTGAGTGTGTGCCTTCAGGCTTCTGCACCTCCTTCCTGATGGTAACAGTGAGAAAAGGGCGTGTCCTGGTGATGGGAGTCCTTAATGATGGGCAGTGCCTTTCTGAGGCACCACTCTTTGACGATGTCTTGGATACTATGGAGCTGATTAATTTTATAACTTACAAGTGCTATTTTATTTGTCATACAAGAAATTTGTCACACAAGAATTGTTTTAATGAGTAAACAATTATTTGATTAACGTTATTCATACATCCCACAAACTTTTTTCTCAACAGTTTAAGTTCTCCTTGTTCCTAAATTCAAGAGATTTTGCAGATGCTGGAAATCCAGAGTAGTACACACAAGATGCTGGAGGAACTTAGCAGGTCAGGCAACATCTACGGAAAAGAATATACAGTCGATGTTTAAGGCCGAGATACTTCATCAGGACTCACGATGGGTCCTGAGGGTCTCAGCCTGAAGTGTCGACTGTATTACTTCTTTCCATAAATGCTGTGTGAAGCTTGCTACTAGTTAGTTTAACATAATTTGTTTTATTATTTGAATGATACTGCAAAAACTGAAATGTCAATTCAAGCTAATCAGAAATAATATGTAATAAAATTGTTTCCATTGATTTTTGTAAATTCTCTGAGAATATTGATTTTTCTTTTCAAACTTTTTTCTAGTAGTATTCTAAAGCTTAATCATTATGATTTAACTGATATACAATTAGTCGAATAACAAATACTCAGATTTAGGAAATATATTGAGTATGGCTGTATCATACATGATCATGTCTGCAATGAAGTTTTAAATAACAATCAAAATTCAGATGGCAGGGAATTTGATGTGAAAAAATACAATTCAAACGTGGTTGAGATGATAAATTATGAAGAAAAGAAAAGCTATTTCCTCGCAATTCATTGTGTCAGTAACACTCACATTATTTTGTGCTTCAGAGCTTTGCTCTGCCTCCAAAATTCATTCTATTGGTAATAGGTTCTATATACTGCATTTAGTGTACACAACTGGGATGAATTTCCAATTACGCATTTGCTGCAAAGTTAAAAAAAAAAACAACCAGCTTTTGTGATAGTGAAAATGTTGAATCATCAGTATTCTGCTGAAATGAAGCATCTTGTTCCATATCTTTTAGTGAGTGCAGTTAAACACAGAAATCTGGATCTTGTTCTGATATATCCAGCTCCTCCACAAACCTTGTTGAACCAATATCGTACTAATAGATTTCCCATTCAAAGCACATGGGGGCATGAGTTTGCAATACTCAATACCATTTTCTCATTAAAATATCAACCAAACGACCTCCCTGGCACTAAAATTTATACAGTTCTGAACATTCATTTCTTTGGTATATTGTTTCTTCAGATATTGAAAACAGTATTTATTTTGGCTTTAGCTTTCTATCTCTTAATCCCTTTCTTTCCTTTTGTCTCTATTTCTCTTCATGCGTGTAATTTTGCATTGAACAAACGCAAAATTCTAGCTGGTACTCTAACTGGCTGCATCACCCTCTGGAAGGAGGGGGCGGGGCTACTGTACAGGGTCACAAGAAGCTACAGAAATTTGTGAACTCAGTCAGCCCCATCATGGACATTAGCCTCTGTTGCATTCAGGACACCTTGAAGGAGCAATGCCTCAGAAAGGCCGCATCCATCATTAAGGACCTGTTCTCATGGTTACCATCAGGGAGGAGGTACAGGAGCCTGAAGGCAAACACTCAACAATTCAGGAACAGCTTCTTCTCCTCTGACATCAGATTTCTAAATGGACGTTGAACCCATGAACACTACCTCACTACTTTTTTTTTGCACTACTTAATTTAACTATTATAAATATTACTGTAATTTTCAGTTTTTATTATGCATTGCAATGTTCTGCTGTTGCATAACAACAAAGTTTATGATGTAAACTGGTAATATTAAACCTGATTCTGATTCAGATTCTTAACAAATTTGTACTTCTGCCTCATACCTTATGTGACACCTGAAGATGCTTCAAGGCTGAGTGGCTAGAGAGTAAATGTTTAGCTTCTCTCTTTCCTACATCAAAAGGCAGCAAATTGTTGTTCATAAGTGCAGAGAAAGTTGGGGGCAGCTGTAAGTATAATAAAATTGAAATATGTTTATTTTACTGTTAACCACAAAATCTGAACCATTTCCCATTTTATTATCTCTAATGAACAGCAATTTACTTTGACAACATTTTAAGGACTGTGAGTCTATTAGGTTAACAAATTGTAAGTTACTTTTAACAATGTAATAAGAAATGCCTTTAAAGCTGGATGGCCCAAAAATATTGAATATTCTCCACCTTAGATCATTTCTAAAAAATCCTGCTGGCTCCAAGTTTGTTATATTTTATAAGCAAACTTTTACGAATGGGCAATCTTAGTAGAGCATAGAAGAAAATTTGGAGGGGAGGCAGATATATTTTACCAACGCTGAATAATATAGAAGATACCGAGACAAAATATTCCCAAGTTATAGTTTTAACCTAACCTATCCTACCTATGGAAAAGCCAGCTTTGCAAATTAAATTGGCTATGTGTTAAATGGGAGGTGTCTTCAATTCAGTCCCATCCATACTCTATAGATTTATCGAGTATGCCCAGAAGAAAATATATTTCAGGGTTGTATATGGTGACATATATGTACTTTAATATTAAATTTACTTTGACCTTTGAACCTCAAATCAGTCTCCTGATAGCCAGGTTAAGATAAAGTTATCAGGGCACTATTAACAAGTAAAAACATCACTTTAGCACATCTCATTACAGTACATACTGTAGATAGGCTCTTTTACACCACTGTGCTTAGAAGTATGGTAAAAATAAATGGAGTTTCTTTTACAAAATGGGAAGATCTGGGCATATCTTTTCATTCAGGGTAGTGAAGTACTAGTACCGATATGTGATAACTGCTCATACCTGATTGCAGATTTTCTGTAAAATGATCAATTTTTCAATCCAGTCAACAGAACTCCACATGAGCGCTGTCTACATGGAATGGAACATTGCTTTACCCTTCTGTCCATTTGCTAGGGTAATTACTAATGGAATCCTACTTATGGGCTGTATTTGAATGGTTTGTAGTACTATTACATTTTAATCTAAAATTGTAAGGAGCGGCTTTTGAACTAATCAGGCTTGCTGCTGATAAGAACTCATGAAACAAACTGTAGAGTTTGTTTTAGTTTCATTACATGACCACTGTTTCAAGGCCTTCAGATGAAAGCTACTTAGCAAGAGGTTGATTGTGCTAACCCAGCCAATACCTTAAGATTGCCGCCACCCGCCGCCACCCACCGCACCCCCCCCCACTCCCAATCCCTGGGCTGCTCCTATGGCCATGCTAATCTTTTGTAGCAGCCTATCTCTCATCCTACAAACTTTTGTAGTTTTCAAGTGGAAACTTGGCCACAGGCATCATATCCTAAGGCACCCAATTTCATATCTCCACCTCTTCTATCACCAGAAAATTCTGAATGGCTTCTGACAGTTTATGTTTCAAAGGCCTCTTCAGCTAGTTCTGTCGTTTCATAGACATATAAAACATGTTCAAAAACATATGCTTTAGTCACTTCATGTTACTTGATGTTACTTTAGTTACCTGATGTAAATTTATTTAAAATACTAATGTTAATAAAAACAAATAAAGAAAAACAATCTACTAACCTTTCCCATCAAAGAGCACTGACGTAAAACAAGGAGTCAGATATGAAGTGTATCTGATCACAGTCTATAGACTTGATGGTGACTCCTGGGACAGAGCATGAGGTCAGATGTGCCAACAACTGACCTCCAGTATGTTCTTCCTTCTTCACTGCAATGCATAAGCATAGGAGTCATGAATATGCTGACCAATCAGGATCTCCTGATGGGATACTCTCTCCTAGATCAACCATTCCAGGCCAATTCATCTTAGTTGGCTCAATTTGAATTGTGGTCATAGATAAAGCAAAAAATGTTGGTACAAGGACATAATATTAATATTTTTATAAACCATAAAAAGTTGGACTATTTGTCCAAAAAACATTTTATAAAAATGTTAATGGATTTCATTCTGAATTGACTAAATGCAAGTCTAATTCTGTCAATCATGAATTAAAATTCCATTGGGTAAACTTACCAACTTATTCTGCTTGATGATGAGTTCTCAACTTAATTACAAATAGATTCAAAATTTGAATCCAATTAAATAGTGAACGTACAAGGGCAAACGTGGATTTGTGCTATTACAGTTCCCTTTTAATTAAGGTTATTGGCAAGTTTAGTAACAAATAAAGGATTCTGAACACCAATGCAGAAACCAGAATATGACAACCAGCTTATAATTCTTCTTGGATGGAACTCAAAACATTAAAAATTTATGTTTGCGTGAGTGCAATATACATTGGATTTATATCTGACTAAGATAGCCTGGAGCAGAACAATTCACGACAATATTCATACAGTATATGTTAAAACTAATATTCAATTAAATGTTTTAATTCAGAATAGGAGTGCAACACAAAAGAAATAGATTTCACCTGACAAAACTCAATTTGTTTGGATGCAACTTTGAATATTTTTGGATCAAATACCATTCTTTTTATAATTTAACACACACACACCTGGACTTCCTAATTTCAAAATGAACATTGAGGCTATCTATAGGTAAAGGTGAGAAACCAGAGCCGCTGTACAATTGAAAGTCTATTCACTGACCGCAGACAGCAGAGGGGAAGCTTCACATTTTTAATGGTCCCGCCAGTCAGAGAATCATTAAAAGTGTGTGATGAATTGCAAAGACACAAGGTGTTCAATCGCCCACCTGTCCCATTAATTCTCAGTTAAAGTTGCATTGACAAGAAAATAAGTGCATGTCTATGAAAACCACAAATGCCAGGGCACCTGAACAAGATAGGATGGCGTAGTGGTGCAGCAATTAATGCACACGTCTCTGTGCTTTATAACACAGGTTCAATTCTGACCTTGGGTGCTGTTTAGTATAGGTTTTCCACTTTCTTTTTGTGATTCATGGGTTTTCTCTGGATGCTTTGCTTTCCATCCACTTGCTGGTTGGTAACTGGCTAACCCATTCACCGTAAGTTACTCCATATTGTACTTTAATGGTAAAAAGAGGCAAAATGGGTAATTAGAGGGCATGTGTAAGAGAGAATAAGTGATAACAGAGATGCAAGGAAATGGGGGTGGGGGTGGGATGGTGGGGAATAAGATTTAAAGACAGTGCTTGCTTGAAAGAGTCAGGTGGAAGATATGATTATCACAGGAACATTTTCCAAGCAAAAATATAGATCCCAATGAGAAGCAAATGAAGAATGATTAATTTCAGCCTCAGATTTATCCCTTGCGTTTCCACCCATATAAAAATTGAGAACATGCAAATATCCCAAAATATTTTGTGCAAATATTTAAAAGGCATTCTATTCACTGTTCTGCATAAAGAAAATTCTCAACAGAATATATTAAATGATGAATGCTTCAGCTGATAAATAATATTTTTATATACATACACACTGCCATAACAGAGTTGCTTTTGCTTGTTTAAGTATTACCTTCATTTCTCCTTTCCATGACTCTAGTATCAAATCGCATTTTGCAAAAGGAAGATTCTTTTCTAAAAATGTCATCAAAATATAAAATTATTCCACATTTACCCAAACTTCATTTCAGAGGAAGACGAAGTTGCATGATTATGCAGATTAGACTGGCAAAACTTTTTTGTGATTTTAATCATGAATTTTATTCAACTAATCTTTGAATCAGAATCAGAATCAGAATCAGGTTTAATATAACCGGCATATCTCATACAATTTCTTAACTTTGCAGCAGCAATACAATGCAATACATGATAGACATAGAAAAATACTGAATTATGGTAAGTGTATACAGTGCCTATAAAATGTACTCACACACTTTGGAAGTTTTGATGTTTTATTGGTTTACCACATTGAATCACAGTGGACTTAATTTGGTTTTTCTGACACTGAGCAACAGAAAAAGACTCTTTCATGTCAAAGTGAAAGCAGATCTCTACAAAGTGATCTAAGTTAATTATAAATATTAAACACAAAATAATTGATTGCATAAAAATTCACCCCTTTCAAGATGACATGCCAAATTATCACTGGTGCAGCCAGTTGGTTTTAGAAGTCACATAATTAGTTAAATGGAAATTTGTTTTTGGAGACCTGTGTGCAGTCAAAGTGTTTCAATTGACTGTACTAAAAATACTCCTGTATCTGGAAGGTCCAACTGCTGGTGAGTCAGTATCCTGGCAAAAACTACACCATGAAGTCAAAAGAAAACTCTAAGCAACTCTGTGGAAAGGTTATGGAGAAGTACATCAGGAAATGGATACAAGAAAATTTCCAGGTCACTGAATATCCCTTGGAATACAATTGTCAATCATTAAGAAAGGGAAAGCATATGGCACAGTTGTAATCAGCCTAGAGCAGGACATCCTCAAAAACTGAGTGACCGTGCAACAAGGGGACAAGTGTGGGAGGCCACCAAGAGACCTATGATAACTCTGGAGTTACAAGCTTCAGTGGCTGATGTGGTAACTTCTACTTTGGAAAAGATCACTCGACAATTTCACGCCCAAAAGAACAGATTTATTCAGAACAGCAAAACCAATATGTGTGTATATATATGTGTGTAATAATGCTCACATTACAATAGCTGAGATGGGAGAGACTGCGCATACAACAACTGTTGCCCGGGTGCTTCACCAGTGGCAGCTTTTAAGGAGTGGCAAAGGGAAAGCCACTGTTGAAAAAAGCTCACGTGAAACCTCAGCTAGAGTTTGCCAGAAGGCATGTGGGAGACTGAAGTCAACTGGAAGAAGGTTCTATGATATGATGAAACCAAAATTAAACCAGATTAAATCCTTACACGAGGAATTCTGCAGAACGGCACATCATCAAAAACACACCATCCCTACCGTGAAGTTGCATCATGCTGTGGAGATGCTTCACTGCAGCAGGCCTTGGAAGGCTTGTGAAGGTAGAGGGTAAAATGAATGCAGCAAAATACAGGGAAACCCTGGAGGAAATTCTGATTCAGTCTGAAAGAGAACAGTAAAACATGAAACTTCCGGGGGTGAGGGGGTGAGGTGAGTACTTTTTATCGGCACTGTATGTGCAAATTAAATAGCTAAGTTAAAATAAGTACTGCAAAAACAGAAATAAATGAAACATAGTGATGTATGTCCATTTGGAAATCAGATGGAGAGGGAGGGCAGCTGTTCCTGAATCACTGAGTATGTGCCTTCAGGTTTCTGTACCTCCTTCCTGATGGTAAAATGGGAAGAGGGCATGTCCTGGGTGGTGGGAGTCCTTAATGAAGGATGACACTGTTCTCTGAAGATGTCTTGGATTCTAGCGAGGTTCTTAGCCATGATGGAGTTGACCAATTTTACTACTTTGTTACCAATTTTCTACTCGGTCCACTGTTCGGGCTCTGAACAGCGACCAATCAGCACTTGGGATTGATTAGCAAGAGCAAATTAAAGGAAGGCAGGGCCATAGTCTGAGTGGACAGAGTTGGAGTGGTGAGGCTTTAGCTCTTCGAGGCCTCAGTCACAGAAGGTATAAAAAGAAAAGCTCTAGGTAAAGTTATTTTTCCTTTTCCTTCTTTACATCTGCTGAGTTAGAGCATAAGGATGCCATGCAGAATAGTTGAATGCTCCTCTTGTGGGATTTGAGAAGGTAGGGAGACCTTCAGTAGCTCAAACGACTACAACAGCCAGAAGTGCATCCAGTGCAGCTTCTAACAATTCTCATCAAGGTGTTGGAGCTGGAACTGGATGAACTCCAGATTATTCAGCTGGCTGAAAGTGTGGTAGACAGGACATATGGAGAGATAGTTACAGCCAAGGTGCAGAACACAGGAAACTGGGTGACAGTCAGGAAGGGGAAAGGGTTTAAGCAGTCCGTGCAGAGTACCCAAGTGGTCACCCCCCTCGAAAACACCTTGGATACTGTTGGGGGGAATGACCTAACAGAGAAAAGTGACAGCAGTTGAATCTCTGGCATTGAGTCTGCCTCTGTGATGCAGAAGGGAAGGGAAGGGGGGTAGTGGTTGGAGAAGAGGCACGCTGTAATGATAGGGGATTTGTTAGTTAGTGGAAGAGACAGGAGGTTCTGGGGGCAAGAAATTCCTGGATGGTTGTTGCTCCCCAGGTGTTAGGCTCCAGAACATCTCAGTTGAGTCCTTAGCAATCATAAGTGGGATGGTGAACAGCCAGAGATCATGGCACCAATGACATGGGCAGGATGAGTGACAAAGCTCTGCATAGGGAATTATGTGCTAAGTTAAAGGCAGGACCTGCAGGGTTGTGCTCTCAGGATTGCTACCCATACCACAAGTTAGTGAGGCCAGGACTTGGAAGATTATATAGTTTAACATGTGGCTAGGAAGTTGGTGTAGGAGGGAGGGCATAAGAATTTTGGATCATTGAGCTCTCTTCCAGGGAAGGTGGGGCCTGTACAGAAGGGAAAGTTTGCATGTGGACTGGAGGGGGACTAAATTCCTAGTGGGAAGGTTTGTTAATGCTGCACAGTGGGGTTTAAACTAGAGTTTCAGGGGAATGGGAACCAGAGTGCCAGAACAGTTAGTGGAGAGGTTGTGGAGGCAGATGATGGTAAGACCTCGGACAAAGTTGAGCATGGTGTGACTAGTGTTCTGAGCTGCATATATTGCAATGCCAGAAGTATGGTAGGAAAGGAAAATGAGCACAGGGCTGGATAAACACCTGAAATTATGACTTTGTAGCTATTAGTAAGACTTGGTTGAAGTAGCGGCAGGACTGGCAGCTTAATATTCTGGGATTCTGTTGTTTTAGACAGCACAGAGCAGGAGGGATTAAAGGAGAAGGGGTGGTGTTGCTAGTCAGGAGAGACAGGAGAGCTCGAATAGTGAGGCATAATGGGTGGAACTAAGAAATAAGGAAGGTAAGACCATGTTAATGGGGCTATATTACAGACCATCCCAGGGATTTAGAAGAACAAATTCGTAAAGAGATCACAGGCTGTTGCAGAAACATAAGGTTGCTTTAGTAGGTAATTTTAACTTTCCACATATTCACTGGGAATCCCATACTGTAAAAGAACTAGATGGTATAGTGTTTGTCAAATGTCTTCAGGGCAGTTTCCTTCATCAGTACAAAAGGGTCCTAACGAGAGAGAAAATAATACCGGATCTGCTATGTGGGAATGAGACAGGGCAGGTGTCAGAAGTTTGCATTAGGGAAACATTTTGCATCCGGTGACCATAACTCCCATTAGTTTCAAAGTAAATATGCAAAATGGTCCACAGCTTGAGATTCTAAATTGTTGGTGTCAGATATGATCCGGCAGCTGTGGATCGGGACAGGTGTTTTCTGGCAAAGGTGTACTTGGAAGGTGGGAGCCCTTCAGAAACAAAATTTTGAGAGTACAAAGCTTGTATGTCCCTGTCAGTATAAAAGGTAAAGATAACAAATGTGTAGAACTTTGGTTTTCAAAAGATATTGAGGCCCGGGCTGAGAGGAAAAAGGAGATGCACAGCAGGTACAGGCAAGCAGGAACAAATGAGGTGCTTATGGAATACAAGAAATGCAAGAGAACACTCAAGAAAGAAATCAAGAAGGTTAAACAAAGGCATGAAGTTGCTCTAACAGACAAGGTGATTCTACATATGTGTTAAGAGGAAAGGATTGCAAGGGAAAAAATCTATGTGGAGCCAGAACAAATAGGGGAGATCTTAAATGAATTCATTGCATCTGTATTTACTCAGAAGATGGACACAGAGTCTATAGGAGTAAGGTAAAACGGTTTCAACATTATGGACACCGTACTGATTACAGAGGAGGAGGTGTTTGCTATCCTGAGTCAAATCAAGGTGGATAAATCCCCAGAGCCTGAAAAGGTGTTCCCTCAGTCCTATGAAGGCAAGTGCAGAAATTTCTGGGGCCTGAGCAGAGATATTTAAATCATTCTTAGTGACGGGGAGGTACTAAAGGATTGGAGGATAGTCAATGTTGTTCCATTGTTTAAAATGGTTCTAAGCACAAACCAGGAAATTATAGGCCAGTGAGTTTGACATCATTTGTGAGAAAGTTATTGGAAGGTATTCTAAGGGACCAGATATACACTGTAAGTGGATAGACATGGCCCGATTAAGGATAGTCAACATGGCTTCATGTGTGGTAGATCATGTCTAACCAATCTTATAGAGTGTTTCAAGTAAGTTACCAGGAAAGGGGATGTAGGCAAGGCAGTGGAAGTTGCCTCTGCGGACCTTAGTAAGGCATTTGATAAGGTACCGCATGGAAGGCTGGTCAAGAAGGTTCATTTGCTTGGTATTCAGGATGAGGTTGTAAACTGGATTAGACATTGGCTTTGTGGAAGACGCCAGAGAGCAGTAGTAGACGGTTCCCTCTCTGACTGGAGGCTCGTGTCTAGCAGTGTGTCACAGGGATTGGTGCTGGGTCCTTTGTTATTGGTTATCTATATTGGTTACCTGGATGATAACGTGGTAAATTGGATCAGCAAATTTGCGATGAGACCAAGATTGGGGTGTAGTGGACAATGAGGAACACTATCACGGCTTACTATGGGATCTGCATCAGCTGGAAAAATGGGCTGAAAAATGGCTGATGAAATTTAATGCAGACAGGATGAAATTTTGTACTTCAGTAGGACCAACCAGGGCAGGTCTTATGAAATAAACGACAGGGCACTGAGGAATGTTGTAGAACAAAGGGATCTGGGAATACAGGTCCATAATTTGTTGAAAGTGGAGTCACAGGTAGATTGGATTGGAATGAAGGCTTTAGGCACATTGGCCTTCATAAATCACTACATTGAGTACAGGAGATGTGATGTTATGTTGAAGTTGTATAAGATTGTTGGTGAGGCCTAATCTAGAGTATAGTGTGCAGTTTTGGTCATTTACCTACTGGAAGGATGCAAGCAAGGTAGAAAAAGTACAGAGAAAACTTACAAGGATGTCAGACCTGGAGGACCTGAGTTATAAGAAACTGCATATCGAAATCCCCATGGCTGTATTCTTTAGGACATACAAGTTTGAGAGGAGATTTCATGGTGGTATACAAAATTATGAGGGATATAGAAACATAGAAACATAGAAAACCTACAGCACAATACAGGCCTTTCGGCCCACAATGCTGTGCCAAACATGTACTTACTTAGAAATTACCTCGGGTTACCCATAGTCCTTTATTTTTCTAAGCTCCATGTACCTATCCAGGAGTCTCCTAAAGGACCCTATCGTATCCACCTCCACAAACGTTGCTGGCAGCCCATTCCATGCACTCACCCCTCTCTGTGTAAAAAAACTTACCCCTGACATCTCCTCTGTACCTACTTCCAAGCACCTTAAAACTATGCCCTCTTGTGCTAGCCATTTCAACCCTGGGAAAAAGCCTCTGACTATCCATATGATCAATGTCTCTCATCATCTTGTACACCTCTGTCAGGTCACCTCTCATCCTCTGCCGCTCCAAGGAAAAAAGCTGGAGTTCACTCAACCTATTCTCATAAGGCAAACTTCCCAATCTAGGCAACATCCTTGTAAATCTCTTCTGCACCCTTCCTGTAGTGAGGCGACCTGAATTGAGCACAGTATTCCTAGTGGGGTCTGACCAGGGTCCTATATCACTGTCACATTACCTCTCAGCTCTTAAACTCAATCCTACAATTGATGAAGTCAAATATATCATATGCCTTCTTAACCACCGAGTCAATCTGTGCAGCTGCTTTGAGTGTCCTATGGATTCGGACCCCAAGATCCCTCTGATCCTCCACAATGCCAAGAGTCTTACTATTAATACTATATTCTGCCATCATATTTGACCTACCAAAATGAACCACCTCACACTTATCTGGGTTGAACTCTATCTGCCACTTCGCAGCCCAGTTTTGTATCCTATCAATGTCCCGCTGTAACCTCTGACAGCCCTCCACACTATCCACAACACCCCCCAACCTTTGTATAGATAGAGTAAATGCAAACAGGCTTTTGCTACTGAGGTTGGGTGGGCCTACAACCAGAGGTGATGGTTTAAGAGTGAAAGGTTTAAGGGGAACATGAGGGGAAACCTCTTCACTCAGAGAGCCGTCAGTATGTGGAATGAGCTGCCTGCACAAGTGATGCATGTGAGCTCGATCTCAACATTTGAAAGAAGTTTGGATAGGTACTTGGATAGTAGGGATATGGAGGGCTATGGTTCCGGTGCAGGGTAACGGGAGTAGACAGCTTAAATGGTGTCAGCATGGACTAGATGAGCCAAAGGGCCTGTTTCTGTGCTGTACTTCTCTTTGACTCCCTGACTCTGTCTTTGATCCTGTGCAGAGCACCCCCCCCCATACCAGACGGTGATGCAACCAATCAGAATGCTCTCCATGGTACACACATTAAAGGACAGGCAAAATAGAAGAATGAAGAATAAATTTCTATATCACCAACTATAATCATCCATTCTTCTTTTCAGCTGTATGGTAAATACTTCGATTGGAGCTACTTGCACAGTTTGCCTTCTTAATGAGAACATACACCAGTCCTCATCGAGAACTGGAACTGGCAAGCAATTTCAAGTTCCTGGGTGTCAACATCTCTGAGGATCTACCCTGGGCCCAACATATCAACGCAGTTACAAAGAAGGCACGCAGCGGCTATATTTGAGTTTGAGGATATTTGGTATGTCACCAATCCCAAGCATGCTCACAATTTCCGCTGGTGTATCATGGGGAGCATTCTAACCGGCTGCATCACTGTCTGATGGGGTGGGGGGGGTACGGTACGGGATCAGAAAAAGCTGCAGAAAGATGTCAACTCAGTCAGATGTACTCACTTCCCCAGCATCGAGGGCATCTTCAAGGCATGATGCCTCAAGAAGGAGACATTCATCATAAAGGACTGCCATCACCCAGGACGTGCCCTCTTCTCCTTGCTACCATCCGTGAGGAGGTACAGGAGCTCGAGGGCACAAACTCCACTATTCTGGAATAGCTTCTTCCCTTCTGCAATCTGATTTCTGAATGGATATTGAACCCATGAACACTACCACATACTTTTTCTTCTCTCTTTGTACTATTAATTTAATTTAATATATATATTTACTGTAATTTACTGCACTTATTATTAGGTATTGCATTGTACTGCTGCCGTAAAACAAAAAATTTCACATATGCCGGCAATATTAAACCTGATTCAGACTCTGATTCTGGAATACTTCACTTAATACTATATTTTGCTGAAAGGAAGCATCTGAAAACAATTGGAAATCATTTAGTGGTGAGTAGCATATCCATTTCAATAAAAACTCCTCTTCAAACAGAAAAGTTATGATGAACTTTTTGACTAATTAAATCAAGTGAACTGAACATGTTTAAAGTAAGATACTATCCATTGGCTCGAGTTTAACTGCTGTAGTTTCTTGAGCTTTTAAAATATTGGTAGAATAGATATAGAATATTTCAGAAGACCTGTAATCACTGTAAATATTTTGTCACCAAAAATCCATGTTCTAAATGTTAAAGCTATGAAAGCATTAGAACTTCGTATTTCTCAGGCTGCGGTTTCGCTTTAATGAAGATCAGGAAAATGAGTACATCTGTACTTTTAATGTTGTGCATATAATGGCAATGTGTGAGAAAGGCAATGCAGTTTCTAATTACCTCATATAATCAAAAGCTTAACTTGTCTGCTAACAGAACTTATTTTATAATAACAAACATAAGTGTGTTATCAATGTGATTAGAATCTCAACCCAGTCAAGTTTTAGTTCTAATTTTTTAAAAATAATTTTCAATACATAAATGGAAAAAAAATCTCACTAAGGGGAAAATTTTCATCTTTTTCTCTCATTTTTGCTATACCCATGTGAAAGTATTAGGTACTTGTTCTGCATATCCAGACTACCAGTACAACCACATGTATGGAGATTAGTATAACTAGCAACCAATATTCTTGCTTGTATTTTGAGTTTATGATCCAGGACAAAATTCTTCACGTGAATTCTGTTCCCATTTCTTCCCATTACTGTCGTTGCTACAGACCAATATATTATCTGGAGAGACTATGAGATTCTCCTTACATCCAGTACATTTCATTCATGATCAGCTGATATGTCTGGCAAGACTGAGCTAGAATCTCTTATTTTGTGTCTCCTTACGTATAATTACTAAGCCTTATCAGAGAGAACCCCACTAAAAGAAAGGAATAAATTCTGACCACGATTTCAGTATTGCGAAAACAAGGATTTGACAAGAGGGTTACTGGATTTGTAAGTATGTGTTACTTAAATTTACCACGTGCTTATAACAGAGAATTAGAACTTATGTGGGAGGCAAGTAAGTTTAAATTTACCAGTACATTTGCACAAATTTGACCAGTATCATCACCTGGGTTTTCTCTAGAACTTGAAGTTAATAGTTTCATTGCCACTCACAGTACTGTACAACAGTCTTAGGCATTAAACTGGATACAGCTAGGGTGCCTAAGACTTTTGCTCAGTGCTGCATTTGTTAATGTGGATTGGAGAGGGAGTTTGTAAATCTGGTGGGAGCAAAGGATGCTGGGAATGGTGAGGGTGGAGCGCTGCGGGAGGAGTGTGAGACAGGTAGCAGAGAAGGAGTGCCATGGGGTGTGGGGTAGTGAGGGTGCAGACACACCCAGCCCTGAGACACCAGGCAAGATCATTTGATTCCAAACAATTGGTTTATTGATCACTACAGAATGTCTCTCCTGTGCTTCCTGCTCCCTGCCCTCTCCCTTCCGCCTTTCCCAACCATGATTCCCTTCTCCCTGCACCCTTCCCACTCTCAGTCTACAATAGAGACCCATATCAGAATCAGGTTTGTCATCTTTCACATATGTCATGTTTTTTTTGCAGTAGCAGTACAGTTCAATACAAAATTACTACAGTACTGTGCAAAAGTCCTAGGCACCCTGGCTCTATATATATATATATATATACTTAAAAATTTTGCACAGTACTGTGGAACAGAAACGATATAAGCCTAATGGAAAGAGACTGCAAAATAAATAAATATCAACTGGCAACAACTGATGACAACACAGAGTAAACTGATGGCAGATATTACCAAGTAAATAGATAATTCCACATATCTTTGTGCAGAGCTTAGTGTCCTTTTTGAATAGTTAAGCACAGCACCTTGAGATGAAGCAATAACTCAATAAAAAAAATGAAAACTGGCTACACAGGAATAGCATTCTGGAAAAAATGGTAAGTGAAATATTAGTACCAGCAAAATTAACCAAAACACCAGCTTGTCTGCTGTGGTGACATAACTTGGATGGCAATTTGAATGAGAAAGTAGCTAAAAAAGTATACAATTAAAGAGCATGAGAGGAACTCATCAGTATATCTAGTAGTAGTTTTTCTGTTTCTATCATTAAGCACTAGTCTGTTCAATTTTACCACACAGGTGATTAACACCTTCAGCACTTTTATCATTACTTGACTTCCATTAAAATTAGTTGACATGTACAATGCTTGGCAGTTGCAAAATTTGAGGATGGAACAGCTACAAAAATATGGAAAATGTCATTTTATTTGAAATGTATACTATATGTAACCAATTATGCTGATGCCTTGCATAGCACTTAGTTGGTCTAGACAATGCTTCTATAGATTTACAAATGGATAATGTTAAAGATCATTTTCATATTTACCACCATCTTGAAAGCAACAGGGATCATAAATCTCTATACTACTGTGTTTTCTGCATAATAAATCAACAGAAATTCCTGGAAAGGATTAAAATTAATAATATATTCTCCCATCAGATTCCCCAAACATTAGCAAATCCAGAAAAACACACAAAATGCAGAAGGAGCTCAGCAGTTCAGGCCATATCTATGGAAATGAATAAACAGTTGACGTTTCAGGCTGAGGACAGAAAAATAAGGTGGAGGATGTCAGAATATATTTACTAATATACTTAATATATCCTGGCATCTTCCCCCTTCCTTTCCACTCCTGAAGAAGGGTCCCGGCCTGAAATGTTAACTGTTTATTTATTTCCAAAGATACTGCGAGACCTGCTGAGTTCCTCTAGCATTTTGTGTGTGTTTCTCTGGATTTCCAGCATCTGCAGAATCTCTTGTGCTTATCAGATTTTATAATCTTTAATTTCAGACTACCACAGGATTGCATTAGCAAAGAAATTCAAGGTTTAATTGAAAGAGGTATAAGAATTTAGACTAACTTATTAAAGATAAAAGGCAAATGTGAAGAGTCATTGTCATAGTTAATGAGAAAATGTAAAACAGATTCACACTGACAAACATAAACTAATGTAAAACTGTCAAATTTAGCAATCAGGATTTTGATTAAAACTTAAAGGATTGATTAACAGATGATTATGATTAACAATTATTCTTATTAATAATATGGAACAAAATAAGGCAAAAAATATTGTCCTACTCAAAAACCAAAGTTCTGTCCTTTAAAACAAGAATACTGGCTGATTGGGTCTTGTTTAAATTACTATAAATTAATTTACATGGTAGAAAAGCTTCATAAAACAGATGTTCCTTTACAAACAGGGAGCATAAAGCTAACCTGCTCTACGTTGCATGAAAACTAAAGCACTTTATTTTTGTGGGGTTTTTTTGTGAAACCTGTCTAGGCATTTTTTTAATTAACTCACCAAGCATTTACTCTAAACAAGATTCACCCTTTTTTTTTAATCACAGAAAGGCAAAGTGCATGCTACAATGACCCTGAACAATCATGTAATCAATTTTAAAAATATTCACAAGTGCCTTTTAGGATACCACGGATGGATAATAATATGCAACTCCACTAATGTTCAAAGGATTGGTCTGTGAGAATAAAATGAAATTAGGGAAAATGTGATGTTATGGAGCGCTGTTCACATCTAGACCAGGGATTGGGATAAGGACGAAGTTAATTGCATTTCCAGATGACAAACCGCTCACCTCGGAACTGAATGGCTCTTTATGAAAGCTATCAGTAATAAACTGTAAATCTCAGCTATGATTGCAAATAAAGGTCATGCCCTTTGTGCTGCTGATGTCCCTGTCTTATTATATTCCCCAGATCCTTTCCAGTCCTTAAGGTGCCTAAGCTCAAAAAAGCAATCAACACTGAAAATATTTCCTCCCCCCGCCTTTTTTTTTCCTGTGACATCCATCCCTATACTTTGATAATCGTAAATGTCTCATATACAAAACAACAGGAATTTTGATCCTTGGAAGAAAATCACTGCCGGGATGCTTAACCCTCACATGCCGAGCTGCTAAAAGATTCCGTCAAAGGCAGTTTCCAGGCTAAATTGAAATGCATAGTTCATGTACCCCATGCCTCTTTCAACTGATTTAAAAAATGTTTTCAGTCCTCCAATCTGAATCACTTAATGCACTTGGAATAGAAACACACTGATGTGGTATTCAATGTGCATTTTGTAGTGCAAGTTACGGGTAGTTCTGTTGTAATATAATTTTATTATACTGTAAATCTGATAGGTTTTTGGGGGTTTTACAGCTCCTGATTGATGCATTGTCTTCTTCTGGAATCACAACAACCAAGAAACTTTGTAATGGACCTTCCCACAATTGCTTCATACAGACCACGACTATAAATTATTTGAGTAGTATCCAACATTAGACCATAAGACATAGGAGCAGAATTAGGCCATATTGTGCCCGTGATGAATTTTGGCAGGATGGTTATAAAAACTTCATACATCCAAAGAAGAGGAAAACAATCAGAGAAGTGGGATGGGGCGATGGGGATTGGTGGGGGAGAGGGATCACCACAGCAATCACAGGTGTACAAAATGTAGCCAACATTTAACTGGCTCAAAAACACTTACCTGAAATGCAATGTATTGCTGCTTGTTTTTTTTTCCCCTGATGACCCCCACCTCCCAACAATAATGAAGCTTTTTTTCCCAAAATTATCATCTAAATCAAAGTGGTGTATAAGATGCAATTTGTAAATCTAACAATTGATTACAAATTCTGTTCCAGCCTTTTCCTACCTCCACAAATCAAAGGTTAATTATTTATTTGGATAGTGGATTATTATTTAAATTAGAGAGGTTGTCTTACTACATATATTAATGGAAAAATAAATGTGAGGGTGTCTACAGTGTTATTTTATAGTTACAAATCACAGGATATAACACTAGATTTTTTTTAGCCCTTCCCACTTTTAAAACTGAACATCCAAATCAATGTAATGTCACTGCACAGATCAAAAGTGTTTTTAAAAATAGTCTTCCCATTAACCAAACAATTTTGTGCTTGACTTTGTGATTTCTAGGTTGAAATTATTTTTTTTAAACAGAGGTTGCTATCCTCCTCATAATAGAGCCTTCTATAATAGCTAATGAAGGTAATGAAATATGACATGCAGTTTGGTCCCTGACCATAGAACGCTCCCCCTCCCTCAGTATCTTGAACAAAGCCGAAACAGATGTAGCTACTTTGTGGTTTATCGTTGTCGTATGCTGTTAGACCAGGTCATTAGGTTCCCAGATATTAAAATCTGCACTGTGCAAATGTGCAGTTCTCTGATTTAACAAGTGACTGTCCCAAATGTTTCTCAATACAGAGGAAAATCAAGTTAATGACATGTCATGGCACAATCGAGAGGGCCCTAATGATGCTCAATTCCAACCGTTTGTTATTAACAGGACAGATGCCGAGAGACTATACCTTCCAACTGGAGAGTAATGGAACTAGGAAGCACAGTCTGGATAAAGGGTCAGACATTTAGGAGTGAGATGAGAGGAAATTTCTTTATGAAGGGACAGATAAATCTTTGGAATTCCCTAGCTCAGACACTGTAAATGCTCCGTCATTGGGTACATTGAAGCTTGAGACAGATAGATTTTTGGACACAGTGGGAACTAGTGGATGAGGAGATCCAGCAGACACAGGTTCATCAATGCTCTTACTGAATGCTGGAGCAGGCTCTAAGGCCATGTGGATTACCATGCTCCTGTTTGTACATTCTAAAGCAGGCTGTCCAGATAGTCACAGAGCAACTTGAATGTGTGCTGCATCAACAATAAAAGATATCATTAAGATTTGATATTGGTCCTTCCCTAATAATATGCAAGACTTGTGATTAAAAACAAAACAAAAACCATTATGTTTTAGCACCTTTTCAATTTTTCCAGCAATGAAACTCAGATATACCATTATGCACTGGAATAAATAGGTTCTAAATGTTTAATGTTACACACTATGTAACTTCTAAAAGGAAGTGAAAAAAAAACATGGTTTTACATGGTATTGTTCATACAGCAATGTGGATTTCTGCATTCACTTGTTCCCTTGCAACGTACAAGACACATCTCATAAATAAATTATGATAAGACATTGCATGGTGAACCATCAATTTACATTTTACTAATTTAAACCATACACCAAATGGATACTTGCTGAAAGAATTTAATGCTGCTCTGCGGATGACCACAAAGCAGACATAAGGCAGATAGAAGAGTGTGAGATGTATAAATTATTTCATGTTTCTGTCACCTTCTCAGCTCCTGGAGCACAAGGCCACATTAAATTTATTCTTTCAAGTGCTTTTTGGGCCCCAGAAAGGCCAGCAATGAAATAATCAATCTATTAAATAAATCATTCCATGTGGTAGTGATTGACATTATTGCAAGAACATTAGAAAAAATCAGGATTTATTCTTTTTTGAAACTGTTTATAGCTAAAGAGATGATTTACTGACCCTAAAGTGATGCATTATGAATGAAACCATAAACAGGTTGAAAGGCACAATGTAGTATGTGCAAGCATTGTTAAGTTACTCTGATACATATTTCTGTAACAAAAATACCGTGGTACTCGAGAAGTAATAACTGAACATCAACTCACGTAATATGCCAACTTTCCTGCTTCCAGAATTTTATTAATGCATCATTTCAATTGTGGTCACTCGTGCTTCTTATCTTAAAGTTATTTTAGCCTGCTGCAATGCATGTGGTATAAATATGTTGCTGAAATTTCCATCAGTCCCAGAACAGCAGAAAGATTTTCAGTCAGTTTGACTTAATAGAACAGTTGAACATTGTGACTAAGTTATTAGAAACACAAACTGTTGACCAAATTACATGTTTTAGTGTTTGAATAAATGGTATTAATCACAACCATACTAAATATCATTCACCCTGTGGCTGTTGTGATAGTTCTAGCTTTCTCAATAATATTTAACAGTATTTTAGGTATAGATTTTAAGAAAATCTAGTTTCTTCAAATTCTCCTCCAATAGAAAAAGATAATCCAATTTAACAGGATTTTACTGTTCAATATAATGAAAGTAAACGTGATCATATTCATTAAATTTAGATACTTCTTTTCAAATTACTCCTTACCGTAAATAAGATGAGATTGCTTTTTGCAATGAGTGTATTCTCATGCTATTGGAGAATCACAGTAGTAATAACGGGAGCTCACGCCCCCGCAAGCAGGCCTCAATCCCCAGAATTAAACTTAGTTTTGCTGCTCGAATGTCAGTCTCACATCATTTGTAAAATGCACTGAAGGTTCAGATTACATTCCAATACCAAAATTTTCTTTCACATCTTTTTATTATTTTGACTGCTAAATATTCCTTACTAAACGTTGAATCATCCTCTGCCTGAAATATTTCAGTTTAAGTTCACAGAAAAATGAAATCATTTGGTTTTCCTTTGTACATAACTGATACATTTGATGAAGGTTTTATTTTGGATTTTTAATTAAAATTAGAATGAGCAAATAAATTAATACCACAGTGCAAAATATAAAAATAAGCAAATATATTCTCTCAAGGCCTGCTGCACAAGTGCCCATACTATCAAAATATTAATTTTGTGATATATCACTTAACAAAGTTTAATTGCAAAACATCACAGTTTAGCACAAGAAGAATAAGGCAAAATGTGTGTGGACTGCCATCTTGCAACAATTATATTTGATATATATTCCAGTACACCGGCCATTCTTTCTGCCTTTGGTTTGCTCCAATGTCAGACGAAAGCAGGCAGAAACATGATGGCACTGAGATGAGAAAAAGAGATGCTCTGATGTTGCTAGTTTTTCAGGTCTAAGCTGTGGTTTACTGCATTTTTGAGTAGAAAATTGCCTGGTATTTAATGCCTCTGACCTGTAACCTGCACAATACACAATCCTGCATCCATCCTAAATGAAGCTCACATGATATTCCAGGCAGATATTTGTTGTAAGCTTATAAGGAAAGTGAAGCATGTACAAACCCTTTAATAGCTACACATCAGAATGGAAACTTTAGTAACAGTGTCATACATAGCTGCATATTACAAAATGCCACAGTTGATAAACAGCACAACTCAAAGCTAATATCAGAATGTAGCCCTTCAGTTTATATAGTGCACAGGATTTAAACCTTACTACACATCAATTATCACATATAACCTAATTTCTAAAATGTATACAATTGTAACTATTAACCTTAATCTATTCTTTCATATTTGAAATCAGAGCATTTTTTAGGAAGCTCCTTTGTAACAAGTGTATTGATCATCATTACTAACCTCTGGTAAACACCAGCGATGGTGTTAATCTGCATCTAACTAGGTAACATAAAGCCATATGTTAAAAGAAAATGTTACAAGCTTGTTCATTTGAAGAGAATACAGCTTTGCCATTAAACTTCTAAGCACATATATCTGTATAAATAAATATATAAAATATATTATGTGTTAATTCATTGCTTCTTCATATGATTTTATTTTGCATAATGACTAACGAGAGTGAGAGAAAAGGTTTAGAAATCAAATCATGAAAACAGCCCTGAGGGTGGCACAAACTATTTCTAATTGTTTGCTTATTGACACCAATTTATCACGGGGCACTTACTGAATAAAGGTTTCTGCAATACATGACACTTCGTTATGTCAGTTTTTACCTCATGTTACAGCCCACATTTGAAAGAAGTGCTGAAAACTCTCAGACCAGAAATGAGCAGCCTATTAAGATTTGAAAAGCTGTCATCCAAACTGAAAAGACTTGCGTCAGCCACAGAGGATATATTTTAACTGCCTGTCCACAAAACTTTAATAATGCTGTCTTGTTCTAATGTGTGCAAGAAAGACAATTTTACTTCTTCTATTAACCTGAAGTGATTACAATAACTTGATGGTGTTGCCTTATTTCATGGAATATTAAGTTCAAATTCTGCCCACAGTAAGAATTATAAAAGTAACCAGTTACTATATGCCCCCTAATAGACCCAAGTGACACATATATTTGATTCTCCTTGCAATTCTGGTGTAATCTAGGCCTATCCAAGGAATGAGTTTTGTCAGATTACCTTTAATAAATTGGGAACAGCACATCTGTTTATTGCTTGTATTTTCATATCAGATACCACATCCAATTTTTGTTTGACCAGCTACATATCAGTGCTGTAAATATCTTACTTCATAATAGTGCATTACTTCAAATGAAAAGGACAGATACTACTTGTGTCATTGCTTAGAATCATATCCAGTTCACAGTCCCATAACTCAGGATGCAGAATATTTGCATTTTATTGGTGGCGTCTCTGTAAACTAAACTTAAATGCCATTTTTCACTGAGGAAGTCGGCATGTAATAGATAAAATAAAGCTTCGTGTTATTTATCATATGAAAGAACAAAATTGTCAGAATCACAAGCAAAACAATATTGTTTCGTGATCCTTTGTGTACTAACATGATGATTCAATTTTTTAATCTTTTACAAAGCTGATTTGTTTCAAAGACTAAATAGCTGTTCAGTGTTAACAGTACAATATCATTCTTTGTGTGAAGCTCAGGGTTCTACTTCTATTACACCTCTATTACAAACTCTGATTAGTCAGTCTCATTATTCTTTATCTTCTTAGAAAAATATTAACACGTGAAACACACAAGTATAGCAGCGTGGTTCAAACAAACAGCTCATCATAGCAGGCAGCTGTACACAAGCATGTATTCCACCAGTTATGCTTCATGCTGGACAACACAATTCATAGACTGTATTTCAAGCACTAGAGAAAATGATTTGGCAAAAAAAAATTAAGGAGAAACTCAAGCAAATTTAGAATTATGAAAATGACTGAAATACACAATGAAAGATATAGAATAAGCGGTGGATTTCTTTGATGTCTGAATTCCAATTATGCCCCTGACTGAGTTCAAAGAAAAAAATGAATAAGGTATATTTTAAAAGGCACTATATGCATCTTTGGTCTCAGCGCTACCCCAACTTTATGGTCACTCGCTTACGATTTAGTGGTGGAATTTGGTCTCAGCACTACCCCCACTTTATGGCCATTCCCTTACGATTTAGTGAAGGAGTTCTTCCCCCAGATTCTCACTCACATTTGATTCTCTGGCTGACAAATAAAGACAAATGCTTTATCAGCTGTCATATTCCCTACACAGACCGTTCACCGAATTCATGAACAAAAATAAGTGGAATGAATGAGACTATGACATGCAAGTTTCGAAATTTTCAAGCTAATTCAAACAAGTGCAACAAATGTGAGCTCTTGAATACAATGCAATTGACTGCATTGATTAACAAACCCTTGTGGCTTCATTCACTGAAATAAAACACTTACACTATAATTTAAAAATACATTTTTCTACCATCAGCATGGATTACATTTATTTGAAATCAAATTGAGCTAGCAAATGGCAAATAAAATAAAATTTATAACCTGAAAAAAATTAAAGATACATTTCATAAATGTGATCCAGCATGATCCATATTAAATATTTCAATAGAAATATGTTACTGTTATTATTTGCTTTTGATATTTTATTTTCTATAAGATATAATTCAAAATATTAACTTGTATGCAATATTAAATCTCAAGTAATCTGCAGTTGACAAAATAATGACCATCTTCATTTAGATGGCTTTTCTTCTGTTTTGGCATTTAATAAATGTTAATACCACACATATTAATAAAAGTAAAAAATGCAAATATTTTCAAATGATATATTTGTATTGCATGCATTTATATCCTGCAAGAGACAAATGTCAGCACCTCCATTTTATAGGTTGCTTCTCCATTCCAAATTAACTAAACAATTATTTTATTTTTTTTAGTAAAAACCTCCGTTCCTCTTGATATTTATTAACATTCAACTTAACAGCTATGAAAGTACAATGTTTCATGTAACAAAACTTGCATCAAATAGCAATGAAGTGCATCAAACTAGCATTTAACACAAAAGGATGATCACAGCAGTCAAGTTTGGTAAGCAGTAGAAATCAAAACAGCAATAGAAAATAGAAAAGAGGAGCACAGTTTTTACCTCAGAACTAAAGCATGGAAAGCTAAAGAAATTATTCCTTGTTGAACTAAATCTATTCATATTGAGAACAGCAACTATAAACCAGAAGACTAACTGAAGGATTATCAAGAATTCTTTACTTCAGTATAGAAACCACTTCTTTGAAACGAGAACCATAAGAAATAAATCACGTTGTTTTAACGAACTGAAAAGTTGAAATCATTTTTTGACTGCATCTTATAGCACACATGCTGTCCAGGCAGTTCGAAAGACTACACAAACTAAAACAAAATTAACAGGAATCTCAAACGTGAAAGAATTATTCATTTTCCCACCTGATATTACATATTTTAGTGCCTTTATTTAGGAATAAATCAGAACATTCGGTGAATGTGCAAAATGTTAATCTAAATTCTACAAACCTAAGTGTCACGACAAGCATGTATGCTGCATTGAGCATAACAAGACGAAAGGGGTTATTGACACTCTGTTGTCTCAAACCACTCTGAATACATTTCACATTTCATCAGTTTTGTCTTTCCTGCCACGGGTGAAGACGATCAGAGCAGACACCCATTAGATTTTTCATACAATTTTTTCATGACACGTTGGCAGGATGATGGCAATTTTGAAATCTTACCAAATGAGAAAATGTCAAAAATTGAACTGACATCAATAGTCGTCAAGGAGACAAGGCAATATATAAAAAATAAAGCTTGCTTAATTCAAAAGTAATCAACATTTTGTTTTTACAGCATTAAAGAAAATTAGAGCTTCTTTTGTAAAGAAAGAGTTCATTCTTTAATTACTAGAACACACAAATTAACGGAGCTTTTCTTTGTTTCATTTCTATGTGGGAAGTATGATTCTTCAGGGATTGCATACCGAAGCTCAATATTAATAAAAAAAAACACTTGCATGAAACTCCAGAAATAAAAAGGCATTTAAGCGTAAGTCAAGCAATTGAAAAATATGACATTTCATTAAAAATATGAAACTAAATAGAAATATTGCTTGTGTAACAACTTGAGAACCTTTTGTATAAAAATAAGAGGGGCTACAGGAGCAGAAAGATGTCATGAATTTCGAAAAGCAGCTCAATTAATTGAATCCTGTAAAATGCATGAAAATCGTTTTAAGAGTTACATTTTAAAGAAGTCAGGAGCTGCATGGACATGATTCTGCATTTAAAGTAATTGTACAAATGTATCTAAGCATGTAACTACAAAATATTTTAAAGATAATAGTCAAAAGGTTCCTTTGTTTGCATGAGTCAAATTTTAAATCCCTCTGTATTTTAGAATTAAAACTACAAGCAAAGAATATTTGAAATAAAGCAAACATGTCACTACCTGTACCAGATTTTAAGAATACTAAAAAATTACCTATATCATTAGATTGCAATAAAAACCATCCTTTGTCTAAAAAGCTATCATTTTACACAATAGTGACATACGCATTGCTTTAAAATCAAACGGTTTGATAAAGCAAAGATAGACTATATTGCCATCTACAGGCAATACTATGTAAAAGCAGCTAACAGCTATTTCAATTTATAAACTGGAGTTGTCTAAAATCGAAGTATTCTTGGATTGAAAAATAAAGTATGGGAAACATACAAACATATATACATAATGTTTCTAGTGAAACATTATGTCATTTGGTTATGAACTGTTTTACTTAACAAAAATGTTGAAGTGTCTTCTTTATTTGAATCTGCCTGTATTGAAAGTACAAAGCACTCTACACCATTGTTTCATAAATAAAACGTCTTTTGTATCTGCAATCCATAGAAGCTCACTATATAACACATACAATGGCTTATCCAAGCTTAGAAATTGAAATGAGTTATAAAAGCTCATTCTCAAGAATGTTTGCTGCTCAGATTCAAAGATGGAATAATAATTAAATCCAAATTTCCAAACCCATTGGAGTATCACATGAATGCATGGTAACTTTTGCTGAGAAAACCCAGGGTTAACAGAGTTAAATGATTATACTGTAACCGAGGAAGCCAAAAATGTTGTAGGAAGAGAAATCTGGAAGGTATTGAGCTGAGGTTGGCTGAGCCAGACTAGTAGTCAGTATTAATTTCCTTCCAGTTATTTTTACGTAGTACCATTTCTGTAGTCAAGAAAAGGCCTACCCAGAGCTATTTCATGGTAATACAGAAATCACAGTCATGGAAAGGAGGATAACTATAAGTGTATAATATGCATTGGTGTTTAATAAAACTCAAAAGCAACAATATACATTAATGATCCAGGAAGTCACTTCTTCAGCTACATCCATCATCTATACAAGAAAATGAAGCCTTTGGCAGCATTGTGGAATTACTTCTGATCTTGTCAGTAATTTGCAGTTTATAATTAATATAATAAAAAATCTCTAAGAAAATTATGCACAGAAAAGCTTGTGATTTGTTTTAACAGTCACATTAACAGAAAATTACTGCACACTCCATAAATCGTTTCTTGGCTAAGTCCCTCTTCAACATATACTAAACATGTGAATCCATGAAAATAAAACCATTGGAATGGTGCATTTCAGGGGGAATCTATGCTTAAAGATTCAATCAAATGAAATATTGGTTCAAATAGCATGTTCCATTACTGCAAAGCTAATGATTATATTTAATTAGATTTTTAAATAAGCCTGCAATAAAAAGTTTGCATACAAATATATGACGTGTTAGTAAGAACAAGGGAATAATGTTTATTTAAGTGCCTTTGTGTCTCTACTGAATTACTACTATTTACTTCTCCTTACATAATATTCCAACAATCGTATTATTTCTCTTTCTCATGTTGTAACATCATAATATCTATATAAGACTCTCATGGTGTAATATTAATCTTCAAATAATCATCTTCAGTTTATTCTATATATATATATATATAGTAATAACGAATCAGCTCTGAGTGACCTATAATAAAGAGTATTGTGACTTTGCTGTTCCTATTATTAATCAGCTACAATTAGAATAAATAACAAGCAATTTACATTGTGTGAATTGAGCCTTAATTTCAATTATTTTCTTGAAGATAATGCTGAAATCATGCTTTTAAGGTAAAACTAATGATTTGTTCAAGCCTTAAAATCAAACTAAAATCTAGCATCTAAATTAGAAAGCAAATTATCAAGATAAAACATTTACTTTATCCAAGGAGAAGCAGGTATGCTATTTATCTGTACATGTAAACAAGCAAATTACTAGAAATGATAGAGCCATTTTGTTAACTGCAATATTTAAGTATTGATCAGGATGTTTTTGAGATGTCAGTAACTTAGCAAAGATTAAGTTTATTAAAACATGCAGAGGCACAATAATATTGTGTTAGTAAGAAGTTAATGCCTGGTTTAGCATTAAAAGGTGACAACTAAATCCTTTTGTTAAATACAAACTTTCAAAAATACTCAGGGTTTAGCAATCAAATTGTACTTCTGTGTTTCAGTCTCCATGAAAAGAAAGTAAATATAATGTTTGGGTTGTATGTAATTGTATAAATTGCCCATGGATTATTAGTTTATGTTAATTCAGATTTCAGGCCTGTTTTGTTTTTAATTTTTCTTTTCATTGTGCTTGCTATATTTCCACAGGAAAATAGGATTAAGAACAGCCATCATTAGATATTGGCTCACAATTAATAATAGAACAAAATAGAATTTAAAAAATTTGCAGATTATCCTACATAATAATTATTCAAACTACATAATAATTATTCAAGAATAAATATTCATTATATAACATTCTGTGCTAAATACTGAAATATGTTCTTACATTGAAAGAAACTATTTAATCAGTGATGGTCTTCAATTAACTCACTGAAGTCAAATCATTTGTCCCTATAATGAGGCTCAGGTGTACATCTAACTTTAGCTATTTATTGCTTTACAACGATGAGATTGAGAAAGGAATCACCTCTGCTTTGATAAATAGTAAAGGTTTTACAGATATTTCTTCATGTTTTGAAATTAGATTACACGTAATTAAATATTTACCTATAAATTATCATTTGTAAAATAAGGCTTCCTGATTACAAAACTTCAAATCAAATTATCGAGGACAAAAGACTTCTCTGTAAAAAAAACTGAAAATTAATCAAGGGGAATTTGCAAAAAAAAAATGTGTACAATACTTGAGGTGAAGTCGTCACTGCTTTAAAATTGAGAACATTTCTTTAAAGCATTTCAACTGAAAAAAAGGAATTACCAGTCCACTTTGAACAGTATTTTTTTAAAATGCAGTTATATTGTTAACTTCATAGCAGAAAAATTAAATTGATACCCTAAAGAAAATGAATAAAATACATGGTAGAAAGTAATTTACTATGTTGTATTTCAGACTTCCAAATTGCCAATGATCAAAACCTGAAAGTAGCGGAGAACTAAGAAATGACTATTATAGATTTATGATTACTGAAGATCAATATCAGTTTTTGATCAGTGAATTACTGATATGATCAGAGGTGTAATTTCTTTCCCATAATACTTAAAGAATGTGACATTTCTATTATTTACACCTTGCATTGTGTGAATTTTATTTTAAGATGTATTAACTTGCTAATTTAATTTTATAGTTAACTGATAATACACTGTAAATTTCTAAACCACATTAAGTATAATATACTTCTGTTGAGTAATAATGGGGATGAAAGGTCAAACAAGTCCAATGCACTTATTAAGTTTATATCACTTATAAAATACCAAAATACCATGCTTCCATTTTCTGATGTGACCCGGGAATTTTTTGAAAAAAATCTAAAATTACAATCTGAAGTTCTGATAAAGACACACTCTCATCATCGACACCTCGGGCAAGGCCATCTAATAGGGACAAATTGCCAATGACTGCCCAAGCAACTACCACAGACTGCTGATTTGTGGATTGATACTGATGTTTAATGATCCCCCTGGGTGGATCAATAGTAATAATCCTCTTTTCTGCCTTTCTTCCTTATTGGCACTACAGACTAGGGTTTCGGTGGGAGCTCTGTAGCAATTGCAAGCTTATAAGGGAGGAAAGCAAACGTTCCACAAGTTAAAACACCAGGTAGAGAATAAACAGGATCTTGCTGCATTACAGACAAGAAGTTTTATTTTACTCAATTTATGACTTATATAAAAGCAATTGAATGTCTGGGATTAAATCCATGAATAACAAAGCTTTTTTTCCCTCAATTTTTTACTGAATTGATGCATTGTTCAATAATAGAGCACGTGTTGAAATTGAAAAAAATATTAAAATTAAAATTGGTATAATTTTTAATATAAAAGCAATTGATTCAACATTTAACTATAAACAAATGTGAGACAGGGCTGATACATCATAACATCAGCACTCTGAATGCAGTCTCGCTCTGTTTAAGTCATCCTTGACAGCATTACTACAATTTGACTTCAGCGTTGTTAAATATAAAGCTACAGATTTCCCTCTATTGATAAATAAAAATAACAAGCAATAATATAAACAGAAATATTTGTGCATCATTTTTAACCCAGCATCTTTTGTGCACAAATACTGTTGTAGATTCTATAAATTTTGCCAATAAATGTCTGATTGTCAAGCTGTGCCTCATGTTTAATGATCATAAAATTCCTTGCAGATAAAATCAGGTTAAAAAATGATGCCGAAGTGAAAACAAATAAAACTGAAAAGCACTATCATTTAAAAAAAAATCAGCCCTAATAAAGAATGCATTCTGACAGCCCCTGGCACTAATCAACCTTGTACAGTAAATCAGAAGTCCTCGCCTGCTTACTTGCATAAGCGATCACATTCTATTCATAACATCATTATGTCATATCCATACTAATCTCTGCCCTCACACCTCCGTGGCTTTGACATGCAAATGAGCTAGAAAAGCGCACATTAAAAAACACTGCAATCATGTCATGATTCTGAGCTTGAAGCCCCTCTCTGCACACAGGGCTGGTGATCAGAAGGAACAACAGCAATCTGTTGAGGATCAGACGCTGAGGCAAGGAGGAGGGGAGATGGATACACACATACACGTGTCACAAACGCAGTCTGTGTGCCTGCTTTGCATATTCACATGATTTCCATGCTCATCTGCTTTGGCAGTCAAGTACAAGTTTTTTAAAGTCTCGCACTACAAGGCCATAAATAAAACGAGGAAAAGGATAGAACTGCCTTACCTCAGCTTGTTTGCCTTGTGCTCTTGCCTTGGAATTCCCTGTGGCTGCTTTGAATTTTGAGCTCCATCCTTCAAGGTTTTGCTCTCCCCTCCTCTCTCTGAGTTGTGACTGGTATATAAAAAATAAAAAGACAACTACATGTTAAGCCAGCAGGCAAGACATCATGAAGCTTTGGATAGGGGGAGGGAAGAGAGGAGGGGTGGGTCACAGTTAAATGCTTTACAAAGGAAAACCTGAAGGCTTTCGTAACTTGTAAGAGTCACTTTTCCAGACGTTGCTCTAAGGAGTTGTTGGTTTGGGGCTAGAACCACATTGCAAGCATGTGCCTGGGATTAAAAACAGTGCAAAGCCTTCTATGTATTCACAATCAAAATTGCTTCATATGAAAATAACTCAATAATAGTCTATGACACAAATTCAGATGAAAATGTCATTCGAAGAGGTCCACCTTGGACTGATCGAACACTTTACAAGAGAAACGTAATTTTAATCACATGTCTGCTGACTCTTTCTTCTGTGTAACTGAATTTGATGAAAACATTTATGACAGGGCTGCAGTTACATCAGAACAGCATGCTTAGGAAAATAACTGCAATCTCAGATTTTTAGAAAGAATTGATTCTGTTTAAATGATAAAACGTAATTCTGAACCAAATTATGCAAGAGCAGATAAATTACACAACTGTTTTAAAAGAAGACAACCATATTGAAAGGAAGCCAATTTTTTTTAAGATCATTAATTTATGATAGCAGAAATAAGTCATTGAAAATTTGTAAAAAAATAAGTTAATATAGGTTTTAAATTTCATCCAAATTTATGAAGTGAAGTGAAGTGGTGGGGAGAAGTATGGAACAGAGATAAACTGATGCCCTTTATTTCATTCCCTGTTGACGTACTTCTTTTATCTACTGTGCCCAGAACAGGATCACATGGTCCTGCAGATATAGAGCAAGGTGGGGGGGGGGGGTGTGGGAGGACGCTGGTGGAGAAAGAGAAAACAAAACAGACAAACTCGTGTACGCACACATATACGCAGATACACATGCACAAAGAAAAAAAAAAGACAACATTTGCATGCTGGGCTGATCTGACAGAATCTTCAGCTTGTTTTTGCTTGGTTTTAGCCTGAAGACGCATGACCCTGCTGTGGCGTGCAGCAGCCGTGGAGGTGACCCCATGCTAACCAGCCTGTTAGAACTAATAAGGTACACCCATAAACGACACCACTGACATTACGGTCTCCTGCAGAATTTGTCTATTTATGCACTAGTGGGATCTTAATTTCTTGTTTCTCACTGTATTATGTATCATTATACTTGGAAGATAATTTTGGCTATTTCAGACGTTTGCAATACCCTTCTGTGGGATAATTATCAACAACATCAAATAGGGAGATTGCAAATGGCTGGCTGAAATGGAGGACAGTCCAAAGATGTTGTGAGACAATTTTATTTCTACTGATTTCAACAGAAATGGTTTCTGAACAGCAATTTCTCCACTGACAACATGTCAGCAACCATTTACATTATTTTTTTCCCTCACTCCCCTCGCTCTGCTGAAATCCTCCATTTTGTGATCACTTGTGATCACCGCAGCTTCCTATTTGCATGCTACGAGATGGTGGCAAGCAGGGGGATGAAAAAGACAGTATGAAGAGTGAATGTCAAAGCCCACTTCTGGCATTTGCTCATTTAAATTCAATCATGCAACCTTGCAGGAGCTGAAAAATAGATGGCCTGCATTATGAATTTCTGATCAGCAGACTGATAGGTTATGAGAGAGGACAGTAATCCTATTGAACAGTCTTTTTCCAAGCTGGGGCGTGAGACAGCTGCCCTTCTGAGATTGTTTTTTTTTCTCTTACTTTCCTATTATTTTAGCATTTTCCCCCATATTTTACTGAATGTGACATGAATTATAGCCGCTTACATTTGCACCTGAATCTTCCTTGATGTATTAACATTAATCATTAACACCATTTTAAAATTGACTACAAGCTTTTATTTGTTTACACTTTAAGAGCTCAATATATTTCATACTCAACAATTCCTTATGGTCTTATTGTTAAATGTACATCCTGATTAATGCAAATAAGAGATTGATGATATGGATCATTTACATCATTTTTTTTTTAAATAAGCCAACAGTACAAAACTTCATAAAAATAATATCAAATAAAGTATGCTATCAAAAATGCAATCTCAAAATGTGGGGTGAGGGGAGAGAAGAAAAAGAGACTACCAGCTCATAATTTTCGCTTGCTTGATATGTAAGCCTGTGATATAAGCCTACACTTAAATCTTAGCGCTAAGCTTTGCCTATTCAGTGCTTCTTACTTATATTCAGCTATTAGACAAAGGATTAAGGCATCTCTATAAACCCTAAAACATACAAATAGATTAAAATGCAAAAAGCCATAAAGCCATTAATGGAAAACAGAAATATTTTAAATTATCTTTTTTATCACTAGGAACAAAGTAAAACGCATTAAATTAAAAATAAATGATAGTCATGGCTTAGTATATTTTTAATATAAATAATGAAATCAGTCTCCATGCAGTTGCCTTTTGTTCACATTACAATTTATAATGGCATACTTTTGGGATTTTTCTGTTTAAAATATATGATATTTTTTAAGTATCATTAAAACAGCCTTCAACTCTGTGGAAAAATCTATGTGAATAAAATAATTATTTGGGCTATTTACAGGATATAAATTAAGGAAGCATTAGAAGACATGAGCAATCCCCACTATTCGGTTTTAGGCTTAGTGATACAGCAAATAGACAGTTTGAAAAAGCTAGAGTGACCAGAATATTCCTTCCCCAGTGAAGCTGCAGAAAAGCGTGAGTCATCCGCCATCAAAATTTGACTCCTTATTGCACCTTCTGGATGAGTGGAAACACAGCTTCTGCAGAAAAGCAAGTTTATGGCATCTTCTGCTTCAAAGTGAAAATATACTGTTCAGTACTGTGTAAAAGCCTTAGGCTAGGGTGCTAAGATGTTTGCACAGTACTATAGCAATTTTACGCATTGCACTGCATTGCTGTTGCAAAAGAAAATTCATAACATATGTGAGTGATGATAAACCTGATTCTGATACAGGTCTCTATTGTGGACTGAGAGTAGGAAGCGAGTAGTGGGGAAGTGATTCACGCTTGGGAAAAGAAGAAGGGAGAGGGGAGGGAGCGGGAAGCAACAGAGAGACATTCTGTAATGATCATAAAACAATTGTTTGGAATCAAATGACCTTGCCTGGTGTCTCAGGGGTGGCATGTCTGCACCCACGCCACCCCCATCCGCTAGTTCTCCTCTCTGACACCTGTCCCACACCCCTTCCACAGCGTTCCACCCTCACCATTCCCAATATTCTTCGCTCCCGGGAGAAGTACAAATTCACTCTCTGCTCCACATTGACTGTTAGCTATATACGTGCCTAAGACATTTGCACAGTTCTGTATATCAAAATATTTCTGAATGATCGCCTGTCCTCTTCAAAGACCAGCTTCTTAATAAATATTATGGTTGCAGAGAGTACCATTTCCTACAGAAACAAGAGAAAATTATATTAATAATGGAACACAGAATGAATAAGTCCATATATAGCATGCTGGTTCTTTCTGGTAGTTTAGTCATGACTTGTTCATTGATAGGTCCTTTGCTGTGACAATTTCCATCGCCACCTAGGAGGGAGTGAGGAAGTTTGCTACTTGGAGAGCACAGATCCAAAGCCCTCTGGTTTATTGTCCTTGTGGCCTTTAATTCATGTATAAGAAAAGACAGTGAATAATGGCAGGCTATTTGGTCAGAGAAGGCATCACAAGCAAGCATTATTCCGTTGTCACCTGACATTTACACTTGCAGACTTCCGGCAGGGGTCCCGTCTGGATACTGGCAAATGATGGTAATTTTTCACTCCTTAACAGAGAATTGCTGAGCCAATTGCAGTACTCTCCTGCTGCCTCTATTGAGATCATTCTCTCCGGGCAAGTTTGACAATGGATTTTTAAAAACCTCATCTTTTCACTATTACAGGAATGGAAAAGGAAGAGGGAGGCCATAAGTATTTCTCAGGACATTTAGCCGGCCGTGCTCTCTTGCCTTACATTCTAAATTCTGAGGCAAATGAGAAACTAACTGTAAATGCATTCTGCACCTGCATGACCAGCTCATTACCATGAAGTAAAAAGTACAGTCTAGATGGGGATCAAATAGAAAGGATACTGCTGCTGTTATCCAGATGGACCTGGTTTACATTTGACTATAAGTCAATGGCTTCTAAAAGAAATCTCTTGCTTGCTACATTCCAGTTTTTCACTCAGAACAAAGGAAATACATTACGCAGAAAAAAAAACATTGCCATAATACATTAAACTCTCCCCGAATATTGAACTCAATGTACTGCAACATTAGATTGAAGACATCAGCATACAATGAGATTTTGCTGAACAAAACTTGGTGCACAAAGCCTCCATCGGCAGCTTGTACTCTGGCACTGCAGCCATGCTTATGCCTCATATTTCCACATTTAAATGCCGCACAAATCGTCAGAGGACGAGATATAAAGAACTTTCACAGTTCGGCCCAGTGCACAAATGAAGTCATTTGGTCTCAGCTCAGCTGGGATTTTAAGTGGTTGAGGGATGCGAGTGTTAACAGTCAGAACATCATTACAATTGCAGGCACTGCACCAAGCCTTACACCAGGAGACTACTTGATAGCATGCATCTTTCTTAACAAGATGCAAAATAAGAAACACATTTGCCTGTTATTAAACCCCACTCATAAGTGGATGCAGGGCTCTTTTTTTTTTGCTAAATATCGGGAGGACCCTGGGGGATTACTGTATGGTAACTGGAGATGAATTTCAGACAGGGAGCCTTTTAAACCAACAGTGAAGGAATCTGAAGCATCAGACCATGAACATCAGTTTTAAATGCTTTTTCCTTGCCAAAGGAGTAAACACTTAGTAAAAGAGGGGGAAAAATGAGAGCGCTGACATGGATTGGATAAATACAGTGGATGGATTGAGGACATTAAGCACTGTTTCAAATCTGGCAGTGCATTAAAGGCTAACACTTCTCTTAAGATGGCACACAAGTCCACTTTATGCAATATGGAAAAGATTAAGGATATTAATTCATCTACCACCTAATCAATTATAGGTTATGGACTAGACTTCTGTTTCTACACAGTATTCATCATCAAATTTACACTGGCTTGTCTGTGTTGTTCCACAGAATTCTAATACACTGGTACATGAGGTCCACAATGGTAATATGATATATTTAAAAAGCTTTCTTACGCTGCTGCAGCTTACAAGCAGTCCATCTTACATTGGTACTCCTTAAGCACCTTTTCTTTGACATGGCTGATTACTGAAGCACTTTGGAACCACTTTAGAATCTTTGCGCCAATTAAGTAAAATAAAACTATGGATAGCCAGCAATCTACATGGTAATTTAATGCATTTCTCACCAATTTCCTAAAATTCACTAACTGGGCATAAATCTAGAGTATATTGCAACAGCAACACAAACCACTTATTCATTCCAGGTGTGTGGCTGCTTTATTTATTGGCTCCGCATCTTTTCTGTCTGGGACTTCAACATGAGAAATTCTACTTTGCAGCCAGCTGCATACAATTGCTGTGAACAACTACATCGTGAATTAAAAATCCTCCAGTACGACAGTGCAATCCGTTTCCTTCTGCCTGCATCCAGTGCTCTGCCACAGTTCCAAAACATGACGCTGTGATCATTTTCTACCTCTGAAGAAAAAAAAGTTTTCCAGTGGGAACAAAATGTAGCTCAATCACACATTTTTTTTAAACAGCAACTAAATCTTACACTTATGTGCATACTCAATCACCTGCTTCATGGTTTACCTGTGCACACAGAGAGAGCATACTGGTGAAAATACATCAGCGTTGGCTTCACTAAGACTAGCTTTACTCAAATAATCATAGCCATTTACCACGCTTACATATGCTCATGTTTTAGATACTGACATAATTAACAGTATATTTTTAACAAGGCTAATTATTAGGGTATTTTAATATTTAGTGCTCCAAAGCCCTGCTTTAGCAGATGGTTCATCCATTTCATGAAACGTGTTGTCGAGCATATAGGGAAAGGAGTATTTGATCTGGCTCTTCTTTCCAGCTATTTTCTATCTCAGTATATTTGGGCAGGGTCTCCAAATAAAACAGTAAATTCCCTGGGGCTTTTTACTATTTGTCTTCTAATTTAAATGATGCTTTTTTAGTGGTTTCCTGAATATGAAGGAACGTTAAACCATAGTTATTAAGATAATTACAAGGCTATGTATATTTATAGTGATTATACATACTTTTAGCATCAATTTAGGTTACCTTAAAAATCCACAGACCTTAAAATGCCTTTTTAAAGTGTTTTTGTTCCTGTCTGGTTGACACATTTGCCATCATAATCAGATGGAATAATCACTTCTGGCTAACACCTTAACTGAAAGATGAAGCCTAAAAATACTATTCTCATGCATAAATATTCTACATCAGCACACAGTCACTAATACCTGGCAATGTACTGTTGAGCCACTATATGTTCCGAATTTCACATACATTTGTCTCATAAGCAAGGAGTAGTTATGTTGCTTCCATCAATGTTCTTCAGAATAATAGCTAATACATAACTACTCTTAATGGTAAGTATAAAATATAAAAGACTTTTGAAATATATGATAATGAGATTTGGCCATATTCTCTAAAATACTAGCTACTAAAAGATGGCAGTAAAATCATTAAATCACAATATGTATGATGCGAAGTTTAAACTGAAAGATACAAACAAAAATTATAGTCATTACATTAGCCAGGGAGAACAGCACTAATGCTTTTTTAATGCAATATTTAAATTACTCCTGGCTAATGCAGGGTGTTCTGTTCATTTCTATTGCTGCCAAGGGTTCAAGGTAGGGAGGGGGGTGGGGGTAGAAATGAAAGTAAATTTTTTATAATCAAGGTACAACTGCCCTAAGCACCCAGTAGCTCTCATCTAAATAGCCTCTGTCCCTATTATGTCTTTCTTTTATTCTCTGGACTATTGAATTCAATATACAAAAACTCCATCATACAGCAATATAATTTCTGTGTCTGGATAAGGAAGGATTCTGGGTAATTGGTTGGTTGCAGTTCACTCATTGTTCACAGCTGCCATCAGGAGATTCATAGAGCGTCTGGAGAGATTTCCCCTTTGCGCTTATTTCACCCAAGGAAAAAAGTCATTTGTCTGATTTATTTATGATGCAATGAAGGTATGCTGAATGGATCAGGATAACCTAACACTGGTCAAACTATCTGTCAGTAAAGATAAAGCACACTTATACTCCAATGGGCACACAGTTTTTAACTATCTCCATACCTCAAACTGTACAGCCTTTGTATCACTGCTTTGCACACAAGTTCCACCTTATACAACGTAACCCAAATGAATCTGTATATTTCAGCATCTTCCTGGTATACAGTGTTGTGTTTATGTGTATATGTATATGTATGTGCCATTGATATTCAATTCCATCTTTTGTCAGGTTTATAATTTTTGCACACCAGTCAGCAAGTGTAGATTATTAAAGTAATTACTGGCCTTTTTCTGCGCTGCCCCAAATAGCCTTTAACACTCCAGGTTAACTGCTTTCCGTCATAATGCAAACATTATTTTCATAGTCTATCAGGCACAGTTCCCAAAGCATGAGAAGGAGTGATTATTTGTAGGCAAGACTAGCCCCTGCAGGCACAATCTGCCATTGCAATCACAGAGACATCAAATGCTTTGATATTCTGTTTTTGTAGGAAAAGTCTACGGAGAGAAGTGGGGGTGGAGGTATTGTTTATTGAAGCAAATGCTTCATAAACTAATTGTATTTTCAGCAAAAGAATATAAAATATCCTATAAAACTGGTGGAATTTAAAAGAGCCCATGCAATGAATGATAAAAAGAACCTTTAATGCAGCTTTCATCAAAGGCTCAATTCACTCTCCTAATTGAATAAGTTGCTGTCCCACTTGACAAAGGATCAAAATTACATTTCCTTACCACTGTTCGATTGAACAAAAACATTGTTTTAGATTTTATGCCACCCAACAAAATAATGTAATCAATAAAACTATCTAACAAACACTTGGACAGCACTTGTTTTACAAAACAAGGAAATGGAAGTGATGTTTCACCTTCATTTAATTGCCAGAGCTTATTCCAAGCTTATAGCTAATTCTTTCCCCTTGAAATGCTGCAGATAGAACCAGAAGCAATTCATGAAATATTGCTCTGTCAGTTTAACACAGCAATCATGGTTATTTTTACAAGGAACATTTCGTTTCAGCTGGAAGTCAAACATTTGTAGCAGAAAATCATTTACAAAAATAACAAAAAATGCACTGTGAATATATGCAATTTTTTTCAGAGCTGGAAACATATTTGATTGCTAAGTATTTTTGAAAATGTGTGTATTTAAATAGAGCCATGCACTCTTGTTACTTTTAACCCTAAATGATCATTGCAAGGAGTGCCTAAACTGCATGTTACTTCTATCAACCCAGTTTACTGAAAGGAAAATGCTGTTTCTATAAGGAAAGAAAGCCACAATGAGAAAAGGCAAGCTCACTTATTAAAAATACTTCTTAGAAACATTCAGTATTTTAAACATTGAGGTCTTCATTGGCTTTCGTCAGTGAATTCTTATTACTAATACGAAATACAAACAGCTAAAAGTTAAATGTATTGCTGGCTACTTACGAGCATACAAGTCTTCAAGGTTTAAGTTTTACACTTGGTACCAATCCAACCTCCTCTTTATTTAATGAGCAAGTATGTCCTGAGGAACTCCTGTGCATGGGCATAGAGTCATAGAGCAACACAGCATAGAAACATGCCTTTCAGATCATCTAGTCCATGCTAAATTGTTATTCTGCCTAGTCCTATTGACCTGCATCTGGACCATAGCTCTCTATACCTCTCCCATGCATATACTTATCCAAACTTCTCTAAAATGTTGCAATCAAACATGCACCCACCATTTTCTGCTGGCTTCTCATTCCATATTCTCATCACCCTCTGAATGAAAAAGATCCTCCTCAGGTTCCCCTTAAATATTTCACCTTTTGCCCTTAATGTATGACTTCTAGTTCTACTGTCACCCAACCTCAGTGGAAAAAGCCTGCTTCTATTTACCCTATCTATACCCCTCATAATTTTGTATACCTTGAGGCTAATCTTCTTCATTCACCGCCACTCCAGGGAAATAAGTTCTAACCTATTCAGCCTTTCCCTATAACTCAAATCCTCAACTCCTGGCAACATTCTTGTAAATTTTCCCTGTACACTTTCAATCTTTTTGTTATCTTTCCTGTAGGTAAGTGACCAGAACTGTACACAATATCCTGAATTTGGCCTCATTGAAATCTTATACAACTTCAGCATAACATCCCAATTCGTGTACTCAACACGTTGAATTACTAAAGCCAGTGTACCAAAGCTCTCCTTATGAACCTATCTTCTGGTTAAGATGGCACTACAGAGCATTTACAACAGCTCCCTGGCAGTTAAAAAGAAATTCAACTAAAAACATTACTACATCACTAAAAACACCTTTTCTGAGGTAAACTGTGTAAAATTATCACCGTAAAATGTGAGGGGATGTGCGATGGCGAGTTGAGTTTGTGGAATGAGCCAGAATGGTGTGTTGCACAACTGATGCAGATGGAGTGAGCCATTTGGAAAGGAGAAGTCAGGGCAGAAGAGCTTCGATGCCCATACAACTGGCCCGGGTGCGAGGTTGGATTGCTCTGGGCACAGAGCTGATTTGAAGAGCTTGAGAGCAGTTTTGGACTGGGCTGCGAAATCTGGGCCCAGAGCGAGTCATTGGGTGGCGTGGTCTAGGCCCCGAGCCCTTCACAGTAGCCAGGTCCTAATGCGAGGTATGATATGCCGTTTAGAAAATTTAAACACCAGCCCAGATTGGAGCCGAGAGCCAATTCCACTTGCGCTCCACGATGTTCACTCCTCTCTCTGTGACACCAGAGCCTTTTATTGTTTGGTCAATTTAAACATGGCCCGAGATAGACTGAAAAGACAGGGTGTTGGGATCCAAGACAAGAGCCCATTTCACTCGCTCTCCACGATGATCACTCCTCTCTCCATGGCACTGAGGCTATGAAGACTGCCTCAGCTGCTGTGCTCTATGTCCACGAATATGATGAACTGATAATTGAGGTTTTGGGCCTACTCTGGGCTGCTCTGGGGTTTGGATCGGAGGACTCAATTTAGTTCAAAATGTTGGTGTTGGCTTCAGTTGTTTGCTTGATTTGTGTTTTTTTTCCCCTTTCTCTTGCACATTGGGCATTGGTCTTCTATTTATTTTTCTCCTTATTGGGTTCTTTTGGCTTTCCTGTGAGAAAACAAATCTCAAGGTTATATAATTTATACATTCATTGAATCTACCTGTGATACCACTTTCAAGGAATTACGGGCCTGTATTCCCTAAGGTTGTATCATTGTTTAATACTCAAATTGTAGCTTACAAGAGATAAATGGATTTGTATAGTTTCAAAGTTCAAGGTTAATTTATTATCAAACTACATATATTATCAAACACCATATACAACCCTGAGATTCATTTTCTTGTGGGCATACTCAACAAATCCATAATAGAATAATAACCGAATAGAATCAATAAGAGACCGCACCAACTTGGGCAACAAACAACAAACTGTGCAAATTCATAAAGAAAGAAATAATTAATAAATAAATAAATAGATAGATAGATAGATAGATAGACAGACAGACAAATTTTGAGAACATGAGATGAGAGTCCTAGAAAGTGATTCCATAGATTGAGGGACAATTTCAATGATGGGGCAAGTGAAGTTGGGTGAAGTTATACACTTTGGTTCAAGAGCCTGATGGCTGGGGGGTAATAACTGTTCTTGAACCTGGTGCTGTGTGTCCTGAGGCTCCTGTACCTTCTTTCTGATGTCAGCAGTGAGAAGAGAGCATGCCTTGGTTGGTGGGGGTTCCTGATGATGGATATTGATTTCCTCCAACAACGTTTTGTGTAGACGTGCTCAACGGTGAGGAGAGTTTTTCGCATGATGGACTGGACATTGTTGTAAGATTTTCTCTTCAAGGGCATTAGTGTTTATATACCAGGCTGTGATGTAGCAGTTTAGTAGGTTTCTGTTGTATAGTGTTGCATTTGATTAAATTACATATATGTGCTGTAGATACTCAATTCCATCTTTTGTCAGATTTATAATTTTGCACATCAATCACAGATGCAGATTATTAAAGCAATTTGTCCAATAAATATTGTAATGCAAGCAGCCTGCTATAATAAGGAAGTACTGATAGTCTATATTGATAATAAATCAAGTTCTTGTGATGCCATTACAGATGCTTTCCAATGAAACTCATCGAATGTCATCCTGCCTTGATATCGTCACCCAAGGACAAGATGCTGCAGCAGTTAGTGCTGCTGAATCACAGTGTCAGGGACTGGGGTGCAATGCTGACTTTGGGTGCTGTCTGTGCGAAGTTTCCATGTCCTTCCTGAGACTGTGCAGGTTCTCCCATATCTGAAAGACACGCTGAGAGGTTAATTGGCCTCCGTAAATTGCTCCGTAGCATGCCTAAAGAGGAAAAGAATCAAAGAGGAGTTGACGGGCACGTGAGTTTCAGGGTCAAAAAGGGAAAGGGAATGGGACTGAATGACTCAATCTGCTTATGAACCTAAATAGCCTCTATCTGTAGCACTGTGGTGAGGGCCTGTGGGTTTCATCCACTGCATCACATTAATGTGATTGTCAAGATGCTCCCAACGGGGTGATTGACGAACAACTCATCTATTTCAGGATGGTGCTGGGGAAGTTATCAGATTTTAATGCTGTGGGAGATGTCGGAATGTACCTTTTAAAGGGGCCGTAATAATTTTGCCCTTGAAATTTGCTGGAAACAAAGACATAAAGCTCAATTAAATAAATATGATGTAAGAGCTAATAGTTTCCAAAAAGATCCCTTCATAGACAGAAGGAAATTCAGAGGGTAATCACCATTCACACTGGTGACACTAGTACTGAGGACACATCTCTAATTGCCTTTGAACGGGGAGGAAGGTGAACCACTGAAGAAGTTAGTTAAAAGTCAACCACGCTGCTGGTGTGCCAGTGTCACTCATTAGCCATTTCAGGTAAGAACATCTAATTTCCTCTCATTAAAGAATTAATGGGTTTTTATGACAATCCAGTAATTTTATTGTCATCATTACTGACACTCGATTTTTAAATTCCACAATATTTAATTAGGCAAATTTAAATGAAAATAAATTTCAGCATGCATAGAGATTAAGCATTTTTGGAGAGAGAGTTAAAAGCACTCATATCACAGGCTGGAGGGGGTAGAAATCCACCTATGTGCATTCCTATTAGTGGCTGTCCTTACTTCACTGAAATGTCATGCAATGGCTCTATACAAGAGAGAGGCAAAGGACCTGCTCTTGACTTCCATTGGCATTACCATTGCCATGACCATCGCTGTTGGTATCCTGTGACCATACGTACTGCAGCTGCAGGAGTGTGGCGGAGACTGGGTAACCTGTCACCAATGACTTGATTCCTGACACCATTGCCTTTTCCGCAATTCAGTAGCGTGATGGAATGCTCTTCGCTTCCCTGGAGGAGTGTAGTCCTCACTACTCACATGAAGCACACTGCCATCCAGTAGGTAGCTCACTTGATTGACACCCTGCCAGCACCCTAAGCATTCATTCCATCCAGCACCAGACGTAAAATGGCAGATTGTGAAGGTGGATGGTGATACTGAAGAGAAAAGGTCCTGCTCTGTTTCTATAGTCCACCCTATCTGCCTGGAAACAAAACTGGTGATGGTGTATGGGTATAAAATCCAATAGCACACATGCCCTCCACAATTTTAACTCCACTGTCTGCACACCACATGGTAGGAAGAGTTCAAATTATTCCTAATGTCAGAGGGATATTTAGAAAAGTCTCTTTCCTGGAAGCCACTCATTTGGCATTCAGCATATGATCTAAGCTTTCGAAATTCTCTCCCTAAGTTGACTCACCTATCATTCACGTCTAACACAGTATACAAAACCCATCAGTCTGACCAACCCTTTGGACATCAAGCCCCGTATCTCCTTCCTTGGCCCTAGATCCAATTCTATTTATGTGAAACAGCTTGGGACATTGCTACCATGTTAAAGATGCTTCTTAACTGGAAACAGCTGCTCATGTTGCAGAAAATAATTGTAATATCTTTAGTTTTCTAAAAATAACTTCTTATATCATTGTTTAAGCAAAGACAGGACTTGGTTCTATGAAATAAATTGAAATACATTTGAGAAACAGTGAAAATAAACGATCATGCATTTATGTAACTCAGATACAACTGATTTCAGAATTATGAGGCCAGCTTAATAAGGAAAAAAATCCCCTTCATATTTTACATGCTTTTGTACACCTTTTATCTGCCAGTATCGATTTGTCAGCATCGGATTATAAGTCTTGCATGTCATTGCTGGAACCAATTTGCAAGTCCAAGCCACATCCCAGTGAACTGTCAGCTAACTCTTATTCTCTTCCTTCCACACAGGGCTTTGTCCTTTCCTGCATCAGGTTTCTCTTTCACACAGATCTCCAGGGGAAAAGAATGGCCAGGAAGATAGGCCTTTGGCAAAAGCATCATCAGACTTGCTAGTGCTTCACATCCAAAAAAGTACTCCTTTAAACGTATTCCTGAGCAGCCCACACTTTCAAATATCTCCATCTGTTTCTCAGTCCTTTCTGAAACTCTGCCACTTTGATTTACTGCATTCAGATCCCGTGTAAATGTATGTTATTGTTAGAATTTCTGATGACAGTCATCAATGTTCAGCTGTATTTATTATTCATTAAATTCATTATGGAACCTTTTTTTAAAAAACTATTGGACTCCTAAATTAGCTTAATTTAGGGTTTAGCATTAATTTAAAAGAAAACTATTGGAGGAATTAACGAGTCTAAAATCCCAAAGACTTGCTGATTTTTATCCAGAAGTTTTCAGAAAGTTGAAAATGGAGATGCACCCATCTGTTAGTCTATGATTCTATAATAGTTCCCTAGATTGGAAGACAGGAAATGGACAGTTGATGTTTCATCTGAGTTGGAAGGTAGAGGGGAGGTAGCACATATAAAGAGGCGAGGGGAAAAGCTGGCAAGCAATTGGTGGATCCAGCTGAGGATGGGTAAGAGAAAATAACAACAGAGGTTGAAGCAGATAGATAGAGGCAAAAGTCTGAGCTGTGGAGATACACTCCAGCTCAGTGAATTGGCTGATGGCCTATCGGTAACAGGGTTGGGCAGGGGTTACTGACAGATTCAGGAAATCTGTCAGCAGCTACTGCAGCAAGAAGGGGTGGCCATGTGGAAATTGTGAGGCCATGTACTTTGGTAAGAAAGTAGAAAACCAGAGTGTTTTTTTTAAAAGGGGAAGAATTGGGACATGTGTATCCTAGTGCACATCTCAGTAATGTGCAGTTACAGCAAGCAACAAGAAAGGTAAACGGTATCTTTATTGCAAAAGTATTTCAATACAAGATTAAAGATGTCTTTCTGTAATTACAGTATACATTGTAGATCACCTGAAATACAGAGAAGAACACCAATGATTAATTCATCTGAAATTCAATGTGATCAAAAATGTTGTTGATGTAAAGTTGTTGCTTGAATATTCCTTCTCGTCCCTGTGTTGTTTCCTTAAGAACATCTTCCTGCAACAAGTTAAGTGATCTCAGTGCAGATTTAAGTGACTAGAAGTATCATTCCTCCATACACAAGGTGGAAGTACCAGCAAGGCTTCAATTCAACGCACCATTGCCTGCTCCTTGATGTAGACTCTTTGTTTCTTTTGCTGATTAAAATTAAGGACACTGATTAAGTGCATATAGAAATTATCGGCTCCAACAGTGTATAATTCAAGGGCAATGACAACTCGCATTTATAAAACAATTTAAAGATAGAAGAATAAGCCAAGGTTTCTCAGGCTGATTAATACCAAACTCAAGATGGCATCACGCCAAGTGAAGTAATATTAGGATAGCGGACCAAAAGCTGGGAAAAGAGGTAGGTTTCAACAGTATCTTGAAAGACACTGACCTTCTCTTTCTGCTCAATAGGGCCTCCCTTTAAAATTTTCTGTTTACATATCCCTCCAAGGCCCCATCCATTCCCTACCCCTTAAGTTTTCATGAGCCACACAACCCTTGGAGATGACTGACCTCCTCCATTTCTGGTCTCTATAAATTCAGCGGCCACTTTATTAGGTATGCCTGCACATCTGCTTGCTTCATGCAAATATCTAATCAGCCAGTCATGTGGTGGCAATTAAATGCATAAAAGTATGCAAATGTGATCAAGAGATTCAGTTGTTATTCAGACCAAATATCAGAATGGGGAAGAAATGTCACTTAAGTGACTTTGACTGTGGAGTGATTGTTGGTGCCAGATGGGGTGGTTTGAGTATCTCAGAATTGGCTGATCACCTGGGATTGTCCTGCAGGGAGGCAGACACAAGGGAGAAGTGAGACACAGGTGAGGAGTAGAGTGGGGAATGGAAGAAGAGGGAAGGGGGAGGGGAAAATTATTGTAAGTTAGAGAAATCGATGTTCATGCCATCAAGTTGGAGGCTACCCAGATGAAATATGATGTATTGCTCCTCCAATCTGAGAGTGCCATCATCATGGCAGTATAGGAGGCTATAGACCAATAGATCATAATGGAACTGAGGATTGGAATAAAATGGTTAGCCACCGGGAAATCCTACTTACTGCAGATAGAACAGAAGAACTTGACAAAGATCCCTTCCCCTGGTATTCCTCCTCCTTCCCTTTTTCCTATGAAACACTCTCCTCTCTTATCAGATTCCTTTTTCTTCCGTCCCTTACCTTTTCCGCCTATCACCTTCCAGCTTCTCAGCTCCCCCCCACCCCCCCGTATCATCTTCTAGCTTGTACTCCTTCCCCTCCCCTCCCCCACCTTCTTATTCTGGCTTCTTTCCTCTTCCTTTCCAGTCCCAATGAAGTGTCTCAGCCCAAAACATTGATCGTTTATTCCTTTCCAAAGATGCTGCCTAACATGCTGAGTTCCTCCAGAATTTTGCATACCTCATTGAATCTACCCTGTTATATCCACTATGAATTTTGCACATTTCATTGAAGCGACCTCTCATTTTCATAATCTAAACTACAAAAACCTATCCCACTCATTTTCTTTCTGCTACCCTAGAAACCAGGCAGGTGAATCCTTAGTGCACTCACTCTACAACAAGTACACCTCTCTTAGGTAAGGGTACCAACATTGACACATTCTGCCATTAGGGAGGATGTCAGGAACCTGAAGACCCACACATACTGTTTTACGAACAGCTTTCTTCCCCTCCACCATCAGATTTCTGAATGGTCCACAAAGCCATGAACACTATTTGTCTTTTGCACAAATTTATTTTTATAACTTACAGTAACAGAACATAGAAACATAGAAAATCTACAGCACAATACAGGCCCTTCGGCCCACAATGTTGTGCTGACCATGTAACCTACTCTAGAAGCTACCTAGAATTCCCTACTGCGTAGCCCTCTATTTTTCAAAGCTCCATGTACCTATCTAATAGTCTCTTAACAGACCCTATTGTATCCACCTCTACCACCTTCGCTGGCAGTGTATTCCATGCACCCACCACTCTCTGTGTGAAAAACTTACCTCTGACATTGCTTTTGTACCTGCTTCCAAGCACCTTAAAACTATGCCCCTCATGTTAGCCATTTCAGCCCTGGGAAAAAGCCTCTGGCTAACCATGCGATCAATGCCTCTCATGATCTTATACACCTCTATCAGATCACCTCTCATCCTCCATCGCTCCAAGGAGAAAAGGCCAAGTTCACTCAACCTAATCTCATAAGGCATCGTCTCCAATCCAGGCAACATTCCTCTGCACTCTCTCCACAGTATCCACATCCTTCCTGTAGTGAGGTGTCCAGAACTGAACACGGTACTCCAAGTGGGGTCTAACTAAGGTCTTATATAGCTGTGACATTACCTCACGGCTCTTGAACTCAATCCCACGGTTGATGAAGGCCAACACACCATACACCTTCTTAACAACACGGTCAATCTGTGCAGCAGCTTTGAGTGTCCTATGGACATGGACTCCAAGATCTCGCTGATCCTTCGCACTGCTGAGAGTCTTTTCATTAATATCATATACTGACTTCAAATTTGACCTACCGAAATTAACCACTTCACACTTATCTGGGTTGAACTCCATCTGCCACTTCTCAGGTCAGTTCTGCATCGTATCAATGATCCGCTGCAATCTCTGACAGCCCTCCAGACTATCCACAACACCCCCCAACTTTTGTATCATCAGCAGACTTACTGACCCACCCTTCTACTTTCTCATCCAAGTCATTTATAAAGATCACAAAGAGGAGGAGTCCCAGAACAGATCCCTGCAGAACACCACTGGTCACTGACCTCCATGCAGAATACAAACCATCCACAACCACCCTTTGCCTTCTGTGGGCAAGCCAATTCTGGATCCACAAAGCAAGGTCTTTTTGGATAAATATCCTGCTCTGTCCTCTACCACAAAATCTCAAATTTCATGACAAATGTCTGTGATAATAAGCTCAATTCTGAAAGCTCCAAAGTGGTTTCATCAGTGGTAATTATAGTAAGACACCTTTACACTTACTCACTGATGAAGCACCTTTAACTCTGATACTGAATAAAGGACAACTTACAATTCCCCTTCTAAACTGCCTGCTACACCTATATCCCCAATCTTGCTGTCATCTCCAAATTTGCTGATCCAGTTAACCACATTATCATCCAGATCATTGATACAGATAACAAACAACAACAGACCCAATACCGATCCCTGCGGCACTCCACTAGTCACAGGCCTCCAGTCACAGATGCAAGCATCCACTACTATTTTCTGGCTTCTCCCACAAAGCCAATTTACTACCTTGAATGCCAAACAACTGAACTTTCTTGATCAGCCTGCCATGCAGAACCTTGCCAATTTACTACCTTGAATGCCAAACAACTGAACTTTCTTGATCAGCCTGCCATGCAGAACCTTGTCAAATGCCTTGCTAAAGTCCATATAGACAACATCCACTGTCTTGCCTTCAGCCACATACCGGGCAACTTCCTTGAAAAACTCTATGAGATTGGTTAGACATGACCTATCACACAGAAAGCCATGCTGACTATCTCCAGTCTGTCTTTGTCTATTCAAATACTCACTTAACTGAACCCTTAGAATACCTTCCAATAACTTTCCCACTACTGACATTAGAATCACCAGCCTATAATTTCATGGTTTATTTTTAGACCCTTTCTTAAACAGCAGAACAATATTAGCTATTCTGCTATCCTTGGTACCTCACCTGTTGGTAAGGATGATTTAAATATCTCTGCTAGGGTCCTTTCAGTTTCTGCATTTGCCTCCAATAGAATCTGAGGGAGTACCTTACCAGGCCCTAGGGATTTGTCCACCTTAATTTGCCTCAAGACAGCAAACACCTCCTCTCCTGTAATCTGTAAAGGGTCCATGACCTCACTGCTGCATTGCCTCACTGCTATGGACTCTGTGTCTGTCTCCTGAGTAAATACAGGTGCAAAAAATTCTATTTAAGATCTCCCCCTCTCATTTAGCTCCATGCATAGATTACCATTCCGATCTTCCTTCAGACCAATTTTGTGCCTTACAATCCTTTTGCTCTTAACATATCTGTAGAACCTTAGGATTCTCCCTCATCTTATCTGCTAGGGCAACCTCATGCCTTTTTTGGGTCATCCTGATTTCTTTCTTAGTGTGCTCTTGCATTTCCTATACTCTTTAAGTACCTCATTTGCTCCTACCCGATGTGCATCATATTCTGTATCATTCAATTAGTATCACGTCATCAGAAAACCTCAAAATGTTTCGTTGGTCACATTATCCATTTGTTGATAATACACTCAGTGGCTACTTTATTAGGTATATATGTGCACTTGTTCACCAATGCAAATATCTAATCAGCCAATCATGTGACAGTAATGCAATGCATAAAAGCATGCAGACATGATCAAAGGTTCAGTTGTTGTTCAGACCAAACATCAGAATGGGGAAGAAATGTCACCGAAGTGAATTTGACTGTGGACTGATAGTTGGTGCCAGAGTGTCTTGGGGATCTCAGAAGCTGCTGATCTCTTGGGATTTTCACACACAGCAGTCTCCAGAATTTACAAAGAACAAAAAAAAAGAAAACTGTCATAGGGGGGCGCTGGGAGCGGACCCAAAGGCAAGACACAAACACTGAAGTACTAGGTCCAGGACTAGGTGTGTCAAGAAAGCAAGGGAAGTGGGGAAGAAATGATGCTGGACAAGACACAGGCCCTGGACGAGACTAGGATACAGGGCCTGGGCTAGGACTAGACTAGGAAAGAGGGACCTGGACAAGGAACAAAGAACTTGGAACCTGGACAAGGACTCCGATCCAGAGACTGGACAGGGACCCGGAACCTGGGTCTTGACTCGGACTCGGACCTCGGATCTAGGTTAGGACAAGACATGGCTACAGGACGAGGAGTGGCAGCAGGACTGGACGTGAGACTCCTGGACAGGACGAGGGAACCCCTGCAAAGGACGAAGGAACCATTGCACCGGGCTGGGTGAGGTACTCCTGGACTGGGCGAGGCACATGGACATGACGAGAACACAAAGCCTTGATTTGGTCGAGGGAGGACAGGAACGCAAGGCCTTCGTCATGAGAGAACAGGAACATGGAATACACAGCTGGGACCCCTCCTTGGGAACGGGACTTGGGGCCAGGGCTCTACACAGAGTCAGGACCCCTCCTAGGGAGCAGGACGTAGGGCTGGGACTCATACACAGAACACAGAGACAGATCTCCACTCAAGGTAGCGGCAAACAGCTGGACCTACTGAGTGGAGGCGAGGGCACAAAGAGACGGTTCCCAACACAAGGTAGCGGCAAACGGACCTACCTAGCGAAGGTGTGGATACAGAGACAGTTCCCAACTCAAGGTAGCGGCAAATGGCCGGACCTTCCTAGTGAAGGTCCTCCAGTGGTAGAACTTGACGGCGAGAATAGGCAAGGACGCAGGCGAGGCTTCAGAAGGAATGGGAAGGGGAGGGAACAGTCCAGAAACTCAAGCTGAACCCTGGAGCTGTTTATGTAGCCAGCCCAAAATGAGAATCATGTGCCTCAATTAAGGCGCCAACAGAACAAAGGAAAACTGGAAAACCTGGAATAAGGATCGACAGACCGGTCCATGAACCGGAATGTGGACTTCACGGACTGGACCATGACAAAAACATCCAGTGAGCAGCAGTTTCGTGGGTGAAAATGCCTTGTTAAAGTGAAAGGTCAGAGGAGAATGACCAGACTAGCTCAAGCTGAAGGCAACAGTAACTCAAATAGCCAAGTGTTACGACAGTGGAGTGCAGGGGGAGCATCTCTGAACACACAGCATGTCAAACCTTGAAGACAATGGGCTATAGCAGCAGAGGACCACAAACATACACTCAGTGGCCACTTTATTAGGTGCAGGAGGTACTATTTTCAGTTCACCTACCGATCAAACCAATCCACTCATGATGCCATAGTCTTAGCCCTGGACTCCACCCTGTCCCACCTAGAAAATGATGCTTTCTATGTCAGGATGCTGTTCATCATTTTCTGCTTGGCTTCTAACACAATCATCCCTCAGAGGCTGGTGGATAAATTCTTCTCACTGGGACGCAACACCCCTCTATGTAACTGGATCTTGGACTTCTTGACTGAAAAACCCCAGTCAGTCCAAGTTGGCAGCAACATCTCAAGCTCCATCACACTGAGTACTGGTTCTCCCCAGGGCTGTGTGACTCATGACTGCACTTCCAGATCCAGTTCAAACCACATCATCAAGTTCGCTGATGATACAACAGCGGTTAGCTTCACCAGCAATAATGACAAGTCAGCATACCGAGATGAGGCAGAGGGATTGTGAAATTCTGAGAGAACAACAACCTGAGTCTCAACATGGACAAGACAAAAGAGGTGATTATGGACTTCAGGAAGGTGCAGGTCGACCACTCTCTACTGCACATCAATGGTTCTACCCTGGCGACAGCAAAGAGCACCAAATTGTAAAGGGTCCAACTTGATGTGCACATAACCGATGATCCAAACTGGTTCCTCAACACCTCTCATTAGTGAAGCTGTCACAGCAGCATCTACACTTTTTGGGGAAATTGAGGCGGGCAAGGCTCCTCAACAACATTCTGACAGCTTTCTACAGGAGCACCATCAACAGAGTCCTGTCTGGCTGCAGCATTGTGTTACATGGAAGCTGCAAGTCCCTACAGAGGATAGATCCAAGAGGATCACCAGGTCTCCCTTTCCTCTATTTACCAGAAGCATTGTAGATCAAGGCCCCAAAGCATTATTGAGGATATCTACCACCCATCCCTCAATCTCTTTGACCCACTACTATCAGGAAAGAGGCACAGGAGCATCAGCACTAGGACTACCAGACTGGGTATGGCCTCCTCCCTCAATCTCTGAGACTAATAAATACCCTGCCATCACCTAGGTCTCATTACTAGGACAGGGAGCTGATCAGTGTGTTCTGTACTGGTTACTGTTCATCTGTGCTGTGCACTTCCCATGCTTTTTGAATGATATTTTACGAACTAATTTGTAGTAATATTTTGTTTTATGTGCTGTGTGTGATATATGTATTGTGTGTGCACCCTGGTCTGGAGGTACACTGTTACATTTGGCTGTATATATGCACAGTCAGATGACAATAAACTTCAACTTGATTGTGGATAACTGGGGCCCGACATTGATCCCGATGGTACTCCACCTGTTATCTGATGATCTAATGGAGTTATTGTACCTCATTTAAAGCCCTATATAAATACACCTTTCATTGTAATTGAGAGAATATTATAGAGATGGTGAAAGTGAGGGTTGAATTTTCAAAAGGCCAGGCAGCTGCAAGCATCCAGTGTTTGATACCAGACAAAGCAGATGCCGTGCGTGGATGAAGGGAGGTGGTGCTGGAATAAACTGGGAATTGCCAATGTACACATGGAGGATCGTCACCATGTGGTGGAGAGACTTGCAAGCCCCTGAGATCCCAAGAGCAATGCCATCTGGTGCTTAGCTCCTGCTGGGGTTACCCATGGTTGAAAGTTCAAAGAGCAATCCAGTCAAGACAGTAGGTAGATAGAAACACAATGGTCTGAAGGAAAGTCATCAGAGTACTCCTCAAACAACAATATAGGGGTGAAAAATCCTGCCTTTGCAGGAGATTCACAGGATGTGACTCAAAAAGAATGCATGGGCCAGACGACCCAACCGGAAAACAGAAGAGATGTGTTGGAGCAGGATAAGTATTCAACCATGTCAGAGGCTATGGCCATTGAGAAGGATGAGAAGGGAAATTAACACCATGGTTATTATCACATTTGATGGACCTATTTGATTGCTTTTTGAGTTTGGAAACCAAGCTGCAGAGGATTAATTATGGAATTTAGGGAAAGACAGTTATGGAGATGGGAGGTTACAACATACTCAAGATTTTCCAGGGTTATAAGGCAGGTACAAATCATAAACACAAGAAATTCTGCAGATGCTAGAAATCCAAAGCTGCACACACAAAATGCTGGTGGAACACAGCAGGTCAGGCAGCATCAACGGAAATGAATAGACAGTGCTGAAGAAGGGTCTCGGCCCGAAATGTCAACAGTTTATTCGTTTCCATAGATGCTGTCTGACCTACTGAGTTTCTCCACAATTTTGTGTGTTGCTTATAAAGGAGAATCTCTGCAAGGATTAGAGTGTGAAGATTGAATTTCTTTTTTGAACAGGTAAAGATAAAAAGTACGAAAGAGGTTCTATTTTTTGATTAGTGATTTAAAACCCTTTGGTTAAATACTTGAAAAGACAACATTTACAGGGCCACAGGAAAAGAGCACTGAAGCAGATTAATCAGATGGCTCTATCAAAAAGCTATTACAGGAACAATGGGCCAAATGGCTTCCTTCAGCTCTGGATCAGTATGCCATTTACATTAATTCTTTATTCAGCTGCAGATAGACAGAACCACGTATTTTCCTAACACATTGAAAAATATAGTTACTGTATTCAACAATTCTGCTTTTAATGCTAAACTATAGAAAATACGAAGAAATTGAAAAGAAAATTGAAACTGGTTCCATTTAATGTTGCTTCACAGAAATGAAGCTGCCAACCTGTCGGTGATGTGCGGTTGAGCTGCACACCCGCTCCCATAGCAGGAGACCAATCATGTTGGATAAGGACAGAGGGGGGAATCAGACCTGGGCTTTACAGATTATTACATGTTTGAATAGCCCACTGAATGAAAAGGCTCCAAAAGAAAGACTGCTGTTTGGGCATGATGCCAGCAAACAGGAGCTTTCCATTGAACTGTACAAAATAATTGGTGATCAGCTGTAGGGGATGTATGACACTACAGGAATGTCATATCCTCTCTACTTCAGCTCAGGAGGACATATGAGTCGGGACAGGTCCTAAATTTCTATCTACTAATACAACCTTCAGAAAATGAAGTTCAGACGCTGTTTACTTCCTGTTTGATTTTTTTTTGATATACATAAAGGTGCTAAAGTTAATGACCACAAAGGACTTCTAAAGATAAAATGTAAGTACTCAGTTGGCCAGGCAGCAGTTGTGGACCAAGAAACAGATAGGATTACCACACAAAATGCTGGAGGAACTCAGCAGGTCAGGCTGCATCTATGGAAATGAATGAACAGTCGATGTTAGGGCCAAGCCCCTTCTTCAGGACTGGAAATGAAGGAGGAAAATGCCAGAATAAAAGATGGGTGGGGGGGTGGTGGTGGGAAGGAGGATGGCTAGAGAGTGATAGGTGAAGCCTGACGGCTAGTAAGATAAAGGGTTAGAGAGGAAGGAATCTGACAGGAGAGGAGAGTGAAGCATAGGAGAAAGAGAAGGAGGGGAGGACCAAGTGCGGGGTGATCAGCAGGTGAGATGAGGTAAGAGACCAGAGTGGGAAAGAGAACAAAAGGGGTTGGGAAAAGTTGTTTTATCAGAAGCAGATAGCATTTCAGTGTGATGGCTTTTCATCAGGTTGACCCTCTGAAAAGTCACCATTCTGAAACATTAACCCTGTTTCTTGCTCCACATATGCCACCTGACAGTCTGAGTATTTCTACCAGAAATTTAAGCATTCTTCCTTGGAAAGTAATGAACACTAACTTTCAGTCCTGCTCATCTCTGGACTGAATATGTGAACAAAGGGATTATATGAGAGCCTACAGATGCCGGAATCTGAAGGAACACTGTAGGTCAAGCATCATGGACAGCCGACGTTTTGGGTTGAAACCCTTCATCTGAACAAAAAAGACAGGGCATTTTCTTCCTTGAATGGTGCTTGCACAAGGAAGTAAACATGGTGTTGAGTAGTCTGATATGGTCGTACACATTATTGCAAAAACAAGAGTAGCATCCTCAAGGGCTGCCAGAGGTCGCATCTCTTCCTACTCTGAAATTTACAAAGGGACAATTAAAAACTAATCCCACTTTAATTAAACTTCCCATTCCCACACTGACAAGTCTGTTCACGATGGAAAATAGGCATCAAGGAGTCCTGACTTTGAATCGGTGGGCTGGACTATACTCAGGGATTCATCTTCTAATCTGGATGAGTATGCTGCAGTTACTACCGACTTTATTAAAACCTGTGTGGATGAGTGTGTGCCTACAAAGGCTTACTGTACATTTCCAAACCAAAAGCTGTGGATGAACCAGGAGGTACGTCATCTGCTGAAGGCTAGATCTGTGGCATTCAGGTCCAGGAAACCCAGGTCTGTCTGTACCAGAAAAAGAGGTATGATTTGCAGAGGGCTATTTCAAGGGTGAAGAGACAATTTTGAATGAGGTTGGAGGTGACATCAAATGTACGTCAACTCTGGCATGGTTTGCAAGACATTGCTTCCCACAAAGTGAAGCCCAATAGCATGAATGGCAGCGATGTTTCACTACCAGATGAACTCAATGCCTTCTATGCCAACTTTGAGAGGAAGAATATAACCACAGCTGTGAAGATCCCTGATCTCTATCTCAGAGGCTGATGTTAGGCTGTCGTTAAAGAGTGTGAGCCCTCACAAGGCAGAAAGTCCCTAGTAAGGCTATAAAAACTTGTGCCAACCAACTGGCAGGAGTATTCAAGGACATTTTCAACCTCTCACTGCTACGGGCAGAAGTTCCCACTTGCTTCAAAAAGGCAACAATTATACCAGTGCCTAAGAAGAATAATATGAGCTGCCTTAATGACAATCGCCCGGTAGCACTCACATCGACAGTGATGAAATGCTTTGAGAGGCTGGTCATGACTAAACTGAACTCCTGCCTCAGCAAGGACCTGGATCCACTACAATTTGCCCATCATCACAATAGATCGATGGCAGATGCAATCTCAATGGCTCTTCACATGGCCTTAGACCACCTGGACAATACAAACACCTATATCAGGATGCTGTTCATTGACTATAGCTCAGATTTTAATACCATCATTCCCACAACCCTGACTGAGAATTTTCAGAACCTGGGCCTCTGTACATTCCTCTGCAATCGGATCCTCAACTTCCTAACTGGAAGACCATAATCTGTGCCCATTGGTGCTAACATCTCCTCCTCTCTGACAATCAACACTGTTGCACCTCAGGGGTGTGTGTGCTTAGCCCACTGCTCTACTCTGTCTATACCCATGACTGTGTGGCTAGCCATAGCTCAAATACCATCTATAAATTTGCTGATGATACAACCAATGTTGGTAGAATCTCAGATGGAGACGAGAGGGCATACAGGAGCAAGATATTCCAACTAGTAGAGTGGTTTGCAGTAACAACCTTGCACTCAACCTCAGTAAGACGAAAGAGCTGATTGTGGAGTTCAGGAAGGGTAAGACAAAGGACACATACCAATCCTAAAGAGATCAGAAGTGGAGAGAGTGAGCAGTTTCAAGTTCCTGGGTGTCAAGATCTCTGAGGACCTAACCTGGTCCCAACATACCGATGAGTTATAAATAAGGCAAGAAAGTGACTATGCTTCGTTACGAGTTTGAAGAGATTTGGTATGTCAACAAATACACTCAAAAACTTCTTGGGTACTAGCCTACAACGTATCCTGGACATCTTCAAGGAGAAGTGTCTCAGAAAGGCAGCGTCCACTATTAAGGACCTCCAGCACCCAGGGCATGCCCTTTTCTCACTGTTACCATCAGGGTGGAGGTACAGAAGCCTGAAGGCACACACTCAGTGATTCAGGAACAGTTTCTTTCCCTCTGCCATCTGATTTCTAAATGGACATTGAACCTGTGAACACTACCTCACTTTGTTAATATGTATTATTTTCTGTTTTTTGCATAATTTTTAATCTATTAAATATATGTATACTATAATTGATTGATTGATTTATTTGTTATTATTATTACTTTCTTCTTCTTCTATATCATGTATTGCATTGAACTGCTGCTGCTAAGTTAACAAGTTTCACGACACATGCCGATGATAATAAACCTGATTCTGACTTAGAGTGGGGCTCGCTTCATCGAGCACATACGTTCTATCTGCTGCACCAGTCAGCATCTCCTAATAGCCAGCCATTTTAATTTCACTCCCATTCCAACACTGACATATCAGTCCGTGATTTAAAAAAATATTTCAGCTCCTCTGCATGTTGCTGCAGAGTTCCAGCATCTGCAGTTTTGTTTGTCTCCATTTTAAAGTAATGTTGTGGTGGTGTCAATGAAATATTTATTTGTTTCCATTACAAATGTAACATCATAAAACCATTAATGCACAGCAGGAGGCTGCTCAACCCATTGAATCCATAGTTTTTTTATAGCGTGCTCCAGATACCCCATTCTACCAACAGAATCAACTGAATACAGTGAGGATACCAGTAGATCTACAGCCCATAACAGCTTTGAATTGGGAAAAGGAAACTGCTTCTTGTCTCCATTCAGGGACAACCAAACCCAATCCACTCATTCCTCACACAATTGTAGTCTGATCAAGTGGATATGGATAGAGGAAGGAATTGTGCCCGGTATACTACACACCATCTTGAACAGCCTACAGAATGGAAAAAATTTAGAAAAGAGTGATTAGTTGGGTACAATGCCAGAAAACAGCAACTGTTCATTGAGCTGCACCCAATAGCCAGTAACTAACTACCAGACAGTAACACAAGGAAAGAAGGTAAAATTTGTAAATGGAGTCCAGTGAGCTTGAGGTGGAACTCAGCAAAAAGGAGCAATAAATGTTCATGATTGTGTACTGCAGACTCGTACACCATCCATTACATTGCATTAGAGATGCCTGAGAGGTCAGATACCCCCTTGACGTAGCCGTGAAGGAATCAGAGAGAGAGAAATCAGATTGCTCTTAACCTCCTGTTGCCATTTTCAGAGGGATCACTTGCTTGCTCTTGTAACTAGAGACAGAGTATGCTAAAGAATTGAAGGGGAGATAAAAAAAACTTGTGCCTTCTCAAAAGAAGACATAAAGTACAATTTCTAGAGTTACATTACATCTTTCTGTTCACATCAATTTAACTTAAATGTGTCAAGCAGGTGAGAAACTGCTAGAAAGTTCAGCAGTCTAATGAACAAGGAGGCAATTAAAAGAGAGAGAGAGTACAGCGCGAGCTGAGACACGAACTGGGATGTCACCATGGTAACAGCTCAGAGCGGTTGAGCTAACGGACACTGGAATTTTGGATGGATTATAAAAAGTTGCTCCTTCGGTCTGATAACGGCAGAGGAGACACAACACGAGAGAACCGCGGAAGCTACCCGAGAAACCACGGGTGGAGTTTAAGGCCACCACGAGGGTGGAGGCCACGGACCGATTAATTTCGACCTGTGATTACCAGTGCAGGTAAGAGCTTGCCTGTGGGGGTCTGCTGGTGGTGAACCCGTGCCGTGGGTTAGTAGTTCGTTCCCTAGAAGGGGCTCTGTCCATCTGTGTCTGTGTGGGGGTCACACCAAGTGACTCTGAAGACTTTGGAATCAAGAACAACTAAAGCTGCCAACTTGAACATCAACTCAGTTAACTCTCTCTCTCTCTCTCTCTCCATCAATTCAACTCGACACAACACAAAATCAACTGAACTGCTTAAACTTACCTGACACCATAAGGCTGATATCTACCTCCTGGGCTATTATATTTTGTATCCAGACACACATTTACAGGGATATATATATATATATATATATAAAATAGTTTGTACCCTGTATTGTATTATTCGGTTTAATGATATTAATTCGTAGTAATAATAAATATAGTCTTAATTTATAGTAAACCAGACTCCAGGTGTGTTCCATTTCCGCTAGTCCTTTTCAATCTGTCACGGGGTTCATGACAAATGGTAATTCCAAGCCATTGCTCATTAGCTGCCATTAAGTTCCTCAGAAAGAAACAAACTCAAAATATTAAATACAAGGAGTCAAATCTGACAGATAGGAGGAGGTGTACTTGGAACATAAACACAATCATTCCAGCCCTTTTCAGCCCAGAACCCTTGCACTGTGGATACAATACAACATACTGCTGCAAAAAAAAAAGAAAGTGTTCCATGGAACTGTGCAAATGAAATGATAGCCAGCAGTTTTGAGTGGGATATTGATAGTGTGGTGAGATTCTGCTCAGAGTGCCCGGACACTGGGTCACAGCTACCCACTAACCCAGTGTAAATATGCATTTGACTGGCTCATCTCCCCTATCAGGTGCACGTTGACTCACGTCGGCTGCTGATGGAACATGTCCTCAATCTTGTTGACAGCTGCATAAGGAATTTGGGACTGCTGTGGCTGGGGTTATGCAATGATTTTCATTTGCAATGCCGTGCACAAAAGCATGTGAATTTTGAGTCATTGAGCCAAATCAAGCCAACTTGCATTCAGCAGGTGCTATTGGGAACCAGCTGTTGTTTTTGCTAATCGGACACATAGAACGATGGTTCAAAAGCCTGCCACTGGCAAGCTATCAAAGGCTATCAGGGAGCTCTGGAGGAAGAGCTCATGATTTAATACCAAAGTGTCTTCTATTTTCTATTTCGTGGGCAACTCTCCTGTGTGTTGAGTCAAGTTCATCACCTCTCCCTAAAAGAGCAAGTGGGCAGCGAGTTTGGGCAACTGGGTAGACCAGCAGGACTCCAGCCTATTCACATTTCCTCATAACCCATTATCTGCCATATACCTGTCAATATCAGTGTCAAATGGCTGCAACTTACAGGTATAAAGGTGTAAAGGTGTGGAGATATGTCTCTACCAAAGGAGATGTAAGGCATTCCTTCCCTCTACTAGCCTGCAGGTCACCCTTAGACAAGGTGTAACACCTGCTTATTCCACCAGTCACCAGCAAGAGATTTGAAAGTGGGAGGGGAGGGGGAGATCCAAAATGATAGGAGAAGACAGGAGGAGGAGGGATGGAGCTAAGAGCTGGAAAGTTGATTGGCAAAAGGGATACGAGGTTGGAGAAAGGAGGGGATCATGGGACGGGAGGCCTAGAGAGAAAGAAAGGGGGAGGGTGGAAGCCCAGAGGATGGGCAAGGAGTATAGTGGGAGGGACAGAGGGGGAAAAAGGAGAGAGAAAAAATATATATTATAATAATAAATAAATAAATAATGGATGGGGTACAAAGGGGAGGTGGGGCATTAACGGAAGTTAGAGAAGTCAATGTTCATGACATCAGGTGGGAGGCTATCCAGATGGAATATAAGGTGTTGTTCCTCCAACCTGAGTGTGGCTTCATCTTAACAGTAGAGAAGGCTGTGGATAGACATATCAGAATGGGAATGGGACGTGGAATTAAAATGTGTGGCCACTGGGAGATACTGCTTTCTCTGGCGGACAGAGCATAGATGTTCAGCGAAACAGTCTCCCAGCCTGCGTCAGGTCTCGCCAATATATAGAAGGCCACATCGGGAGAGTCGGCTGGGGTGATATACTGTGTCTAGTAATTTACAAATCGTGTTCTCAATATGATTTATTATTTATTTATACATTTTTCTTTTTACACAGCTTGCCTTATTTTACACATTGGTTTATTGTCTGTAGTCTTTTATTCATTCTATTGTGTTCCTTTGTATCTTCTGTGAATGCCCACAAGAAAATGAATCTCAGGGTAGCATATGGTGACATATATGCACTTCAATAATAAATTGGCTTTGAACTTTTTGAATTTTGAGTTAAATATAGATGAAGACTGTCAACATGACCTCACCATAAACAGACACAGGGGTATGCATCCCTACACAAAACTGCCAGATGGAATTATGTCATTATAACAATTTTCCAATGGATGATAGAAAAGTTCCAGGACAACCTCCAATCTTAATGAGGAAGATTATCTTCACACTCAAAAGAGGCTTTCAAATGATGGAATCATGGCAAAGCGAAATACAAATGAAGTAAATTCAGTTATGTCTAACCAGAAGTTATCTATCTTAGATAGCTTCTTATATATGTTTTTTTTCTAGTGATAATATATTTCTTTGTTCATTATTTTGAATTAAGTTACTCACTATTTTGAAATTTACTTGCTATTTTGAAACTTTTGTACCTTGACCCCAGACAAATGCTGTCTCATTCAGCTGTATCTATGTATGGCTTGAATGATAATTAAACTTGATTTGATTTGATTTGATAATCAACTATGAATCTCTGTGGGTACAATCTGCCAATGAAAATGTCAAAGCCTTGTAAAGGCAGAAGAGATCAGAAAGCATAGCAGAGGTAAAAGAGGTTTTGAGTATGATCCAGTAATAATCAAGAACTTTACCTGAGATAGTATTCATGCTTTATCATTTAATCAGGAAATATAAGTGAAAAGTAGATAAACAGGCAGCATTTGACCTATTACAGATGGAGTTTCAATAATGAATCCAGAAGATATATGTGATGTTCTTCAAGAATGGAGATCAAAACTATAGAAGTATCCTTATGGGCATGGAGGTGATTGAAGGAACCAACTTAGAGAGCCCATGTACAAACGTAGATCTTCGACAAATTAAACAACGTGGAAAAGTGAAGACAGTAAGAATGACAAGCAAATCCATTCTGAGATGGGATATTGGTGAAATAGCACCAGAATGCAGTATTAAATCCTGCCTTGTTTGAGGGAAATGTCAGCAGTGCCCATATTAATCTTATGACTACATCAGTAGAGATATTGGAAGCAGATATAGCAAGGCAAAGGCAGCTTTCATTGCACCTGTGCATACAGGTACTTGATTGATTCATTGATTATTATTCATTGATTATTGATTCATTGGTTATTATTCTATTCTGGATTTATTAAGTATATCTGCGAGAAAAAAATCTCAGGGTTGTATATGGCAACATATCTATACTTTGATAATAAATTTACTTTGAATTTGAACTTATTGTGCATATGACAATAAACTCGTTTGTCTTTGAATTTCGACAGTATAGAGTTTAAAAATCCCCAGCTTCTGAAGGTATAGCCAAAAGATTGTATACTTTATATTCTGGCTGTTTGGCCACAGCTCGTCTCGGTGATCATAAAGAAACAGAGCTGCTTTCACAGCCTTGAGCCTTCAAAGCATGTCCACCGCAAGAATAGAAAAATCATCATCTTGCAACTTTGCATTCAAATCCAGAGAAAACCAATCCACAAATACACCTCCCTCAAACAAATGTAAACTACTGATCCCCTTTAAGAAAATGCAGGCAATGTTTGAAAAGTGGCAAACCTGCCAGAATTTGCAGCCTCCTAAAAAGCATATTGTCCGTAAGTAGCACAATTAGCCCTGGTAGTTCACCACCCCTATTTCAAAGAAGCCTGATCACAAAATCGTCTGGGTCTCCCACTGATGACACCTGGTGGGCAGAGCAAATGCACAAAGCATCTGAATAGACCACCACTTACCTACTCTGTGTCAGAAATGAAATTGACCCAAACGATTGCATTAAAGGCTAACATTTACGGCTCCAACAACGATATTTTTACATCTGTATTCTAATTTGCTAAAAATCATTGCCAGTGCATTGAAATACCCAAAAACAAAACAGAATGTTGCGTCAATTATATGTCTTTTATTCGATGGCTATCACATAGGATATTTAACCTATTTTATTGCTTTCCTTTAGTGCCTTGACCAATAGCTTGCAAATTCATATCTTCTCATACTAAGGAATGATAATTTATTGATATTGAAGTTCTAATTCATTCTCCATAGAAAACTAATAATGGATAATCCCTTCTGCAGAGCAACATAAAAGATTCCAATAATTGCAAGTCAAAATGTTGGTGACTGCTGGAAAATGATGTGAAAGGCATCAAACATCTTGCTGTGAACAGTAAAGATAAAATGAAGTCTGTCTCTTATACTACCTTCAAGGTGAAATTAATAATTAATCGGTAAAGCATGAACATGAAATGATTGCTATCAATATTTTAATACTTTTACTGTTAATTTCATTCAGCCCATCACGTTTGTCTTGAGAAAGGCTGATGTAATTTACACATTTAAAAGGGGTGACCCTCTTTTCTGCACGATGTACAACTCTTTCACTGTGTATAGAACTCCATTATGACATTCAACAGAATATCTTTAAATATTACCAAGCTGATGGGCAGTAAGACTGTTGCAGGAATATATTTGTTTACATTTCTGGAGAAGCCACCAGCAGCCAATGCATGACAATGTCAATCTGTAATCACTTTTATACCTTCAGCTCCAACCTTATGAAAGAAGATAAAAATAAATTTAAAGTAAGTTATATGTATAAAGCATACAAGTACAAATAAACATATAAAATAAAAGAAAATTATTCAACGTAAAATTGTAGAGCATCCTCTATGTTTGAATACTTCCCCAGTCTGTTAAAATTGATCTGCAATACTATATTGCATTATCGTAACACAAGAGATTCTGCAGATGCTGGAAATCTTGAGCAACGCACACAAAATACTGGAGGGACTCAGCGGGTCAGCCAGCATCTATGGAGAGGAATAAACAATCGATTAATCCTTTGGGCTGAGACCCCTCATCAGCATAACTGAGGTTCCTGATGAAGGAACTCCGCCTGAAATGTCAACTGCCTATCCCTCTTCACAGATGCTGCATGACTTGCTGAGTTCCTCCAACATCTGGTATGTGTTGCTTGTTGTTTTTGTGCTCTGTTATATAATGCAACTTAAACAACATCTGATTTACAAAATTATGTTCTCCTTTGTATTCCTGAAAAATGATATAAATCAATTTACACTAGTTTGCACCAAAGTGAAAGAAATCCCTTCCTCTTACATACAGTAAATGACCTCAATACCTTATCTAACAAGGGCTACATTCTCAATTTCAAATATGAGGCACGTTGCAGGCATACACAGGTTGCAACTGAACTCCAGTTAACAACCCACACCCCTCCTTCCAGACCCCACAATATATCACTTTTGGAAGTTACCTGCTGCAGCATGCTGCCTATGCTGAAGGGCTGATCCATCTTGAGGGCCAAGTCTTGTTAACATACAGACAATGGATTTGTAGGTAACAGGGCAAAAGGAAAGATCTCAGGATAGTGGAATAAATCAGCTTAATAATGTTATGTAATCTGCTCATTATCTGGGTCCGGAACATATTAGTTTGTGCGAATACTTTCTCAGGATGAAAGTGGATCATATAGCTCTGAAGTGGCTCACAAGAAGAAGAATTTGTTTTTCTCCCCATCCATCCCTTTGTACTGTACATTAACTAATAGAAATTGACTACAATAATTAACTAACAGCCAAAGAACTCAAATCCTTTGTCATTTTATTTTGTCTAACACGTCTAACCTTCTTATTTACTAATATTTCTACTGTGGCGTGATGACTCTGCTATCATGAACTTGACAATATACAGACAGCACACATCTAAAATCTTCTTAATACTTCAGAAAAACTAATGACTCACAATTCCATTAACTTTCCCAATTCCATATTTGGCTACGACGATTAAAGTCTGTCAACCTAGTTTTCTGGCAAAAGATCCATTTGACTGCTCTCATTTAACCATAATCTTAACGGACATTGTCTGAATTTAAAATTAAGATTCTAAGGATTTGTTCAGAAAAAAAGGCAAAACCAACTGATTCAGTGTATACTTTATCTTACAGTCAAAGTTTATTGGCAGAATTCGAATGATAAACTTGGACTGGAAAAAATATTGCTGTCCTTTCCAAGATCTACTTTACTTTATTTCAGCAACTCTAGGAACATGACAAAAAGGCCCAGGGAGCTGATCAAACTTGGGTTCCACAAATTTCTATCCAAAATTATCACTAAGAATTGGTGCATATTCTCTGCTGTATGTCATAGAGTCATGGAACCGTGGAGTTATCTGTCATAGAAACACTTGGTCCACTCCAAAATTTAACATTGTTTACACTTATTCCTTTTTATACTTTATATGTTTTCATGAAACTCTTCTCAGGTTCCACCACTCACTTACATCAGTCTGTATGTCCTTGAGATTTATTTATTTGGTTGTTTATTTTTATCTGTTTGGTTGGAGATATAACACGGTAACAGGTCCTTCCGCCCAACAAGCCCACACCACCCAATTAACCCATGTGAGCAATTAAGCTACTAACCTTGCACCTTTGGAATGTGAGAGGAAACTGGGGCTTCTGGAAGAAAGTCACACAGCCACAGGGAGAACGTACAAACTTCTGACAAACACTGGCAGAATTGAACCCAGGTCACTGGCATTGAAATAGTGTTATGCTTACTGCTGTGCTGCCATGCCACCCCAAATACAGGACGTGAGAGGAATTCAGAGCCCATCGAGGAAATCTTACACAATCACAAGGAGAAGATACAAACTTAACATAGAAAGCATAGGAACTCATCCACTGGTATTGTGGAATAGCTGAAACACTATGCTGCCTTCATGAACAAGGGTCATTGGAGCTAGAAGGCCACAGATTTTCCAGCTAAGCTGTTATACTGCATTGGCTTTCAATCCTACTTGCATTACTCTTCGTTAAAACCAATGTGATTTTATTTAATATTCTCCAGTGCCCATTAATTCATGATCACTGACTACTCGTTCCATTTCAAGACATTACTTTTTATACATGCACTTTATAAAACCACTTAGGAGTTCTTATTATATTTCATATTATCTTTTTATATTACCTGTTAACCTTCTTTTCATATTCCTTTTTAGTCCTTCAATTTTTTGTTCACTTTTCTACAGCACTTTATCCTCATCCTTGTTATGCTTTATAGCTTCAAAACATTAAACTAATTCCAAGGAAAACGAGTCAGGAGATATGTCATGTACTTCATTTTTACTTTTAGTGAGGCGCACACGTATCACATGCAATCCATGTACTTTTACATATAACCAGTAATGAATTATTTAAACAAACAAAAATGCTTAATCAACCAATATGGATAAAATATTACTCAAATATTAAATACACGACAATCCTCCCTGCCTAGCTATAAACTCCAACTCAATAGAGAATGCTTTCAACTATATACACAGTATATTATATTAAACAACTACTATATAAAGACATCCATGGCTCAGTAATTTTTTAAACTGTCCCATTCATGCCTAAAGATTTAATTGCTGTGGAGGATTTCTTATTCTTGTCGGAATAACGCCTTTCCTGACAAGGAGGGTCATTCTGCTTGGCAGGTGAGACTTGTGGTTGTAAAGCAATCTCCTATTCTGGGGCGTCCTCTGTCGTGGTTCTAGGAGCTGACTCTGACACTGCAGGAAGTGGTTTTAACACAGTAGCCACCTTCCTTTTCTAACAACTGATTCTGATCTCCTCAACTGATCAATGTGTTGCCTCCAGATATCATTGTGCAGGAGACTCTTCCAGTTCTGTTCTTTATCATTCCGAATACCCATTTTTGATCACTTCTGCAGTCCCTCGCCAGGACCACTTGTCCAGGAGTGAAACGTCAAACCTCCTTGTTAGGAAAATGCAGGAGTTTGACCTGTGTACTCCTTCTGGGATTGGGTTTGAAGGGATCCAAGCAAGAACGCAATGGTTGACCCAGGAAAAGGACAGCTGGTGAGTTGTTGGTTGTGGAGTGTGCTGCTTCGCAATATTCAAGGAAGAAATTGGAGGGCTTCTGATTCAGGGTCAGGGTAGTGTGATCCGCTATCAATGCTCACACTGTGTTCTTTAGGCTCTGGACAAACCTTTCGCCAAGCCATATGTAGCTGGGTGGTACGGTGTAGATGTAATATATCTTATTCCATTCATCTTTAGGAACGACTGAAACTGCTCACCCACAAACAGTGGTCCATTGTCACACACTAAGTGTACTGGAATGCCGGTCCTTGCAAATAGACTTCTCAACACATCAGCAGTGTGCCAGGCTGCCGTGGAGGCTATTGGGAACATTTCTGTCCACTTTATATCTGCATCCCCTGCCACCCAGAAATCTGTATCCATGAATGGTCCAGTAAAATCCACAGGAATCCTCTGCCGGAGCAATACAGGCCATTCCCAGGGATGAAGAGGCAGTGCTCTTGGCATCTTCTGAACGTGTTGGTTTCCCACACAGGGCATGGCAAGCTGCTCGACCTGCTGATTTATCGCAGGCCATCAGGTAAAGCTTCGATCCTATACTTACATTTTAACCACACCTAGAAGGCCGACATGTAGCTCCTCCCAACACTTCAGCTCTCAGCTTGGATAGTACAACAACTCTCAATTTCCACAGAAGGCAAACTCCATCAAGGGCAAGTTTATCTTGACGCTGGTAACAACGGAGGACTGGAGTTTCTGCTGCCCATTCCAGCCATTTCGGGTGGCCATGTAGACCTGAGACAATGTGAGATCTTTTGTGGATTCCCTTTGGATTATCTCTGCCATAATAAAGAGACTTACAATTTGCATCACGGAGAATACTTTGAGAGGAGTGGATTTTTTTTTTTTTGGTAAATATTTCCGGTATTTCCTTTACCAGGGGTAAATGGGACAATTCATCAGCATTTCCATGACTAGTTGTCCTCTTGAATTCAATCTTGTAATTGTGTCTTCCAAGATTGCCCATCTTTGCATCCATGCTGCTGGTGTTAGTGGAGCTCCCTTCTGTGGATTGAAAATGGACATTAGTGGACATAAGGACCCTACAGAAAATCCTGGCAATTCTGGACAATATTTCTCACCCTCTGCTGCTACCTTGGCTGAACAGAGGAGCAGATTCAGTAATATACTAAGACAACTGTGCTGCTCCAAAGAGCACTATATGAGGTCTTTCTTATCCTCGGCCATTAGGCTCTATAATAAGTCAATTTATAGGCAGGGAGGTGATGATCCCCTCCTGTTAGACTGTTGGCGGTAACTTATTTTTTATTCTTTCTTACTTCCTTTCTAATATTTGTATATTTGTATATCTGTGAACTTGTAATGCTACTGAGTCACAATAATTTCCTTTGGGATCAATAAAGTATCTATCAATCTCTATCTAGTGGTTGATGGTCAGTAATAGGGGAAAAACTGCTACCTATCCAAGTACCTGTTAAAAAGTTTTACACCTCAAACTAGACCAAAGGCCTTTCTATCAATCCGTGCGTAGCTTTTTTTTCTCTCTACAGCAGTAAAGGAACGTGATGCAAAAGCTATGGGGCATTCACTTCCATCATTCATAACATGACTTCACATGTACTACAGGGTGAGACATCACAGGCAAGCTTCACAAAATGACGTGGCTCATAATGTGTGAGTACATTGTCTGACGTCACCATTTCCTTCATCTTTTTGAAAGTCACCTCACACTGCTTTCTCGATTGCCATTTCTTCCCAAACTGCAGTAATGAGTTCAAGGAGTGGAGTACAGTACCTAGGTTTGGCAGGAACCTGTTATAGTAGTTGACAAATCCTAAAAAAGGACCATAACTTTGATAGGTACTTTGGTCTTGGGGCATCCTCCACTGCTTGAATTTTCCCAGCACAATTATATAACCCTTATGCTTCAATAGTGTGACCACCGTTAGGTGATGCTTGGTTTAAACAATTCACACATGTAGCATTGTGCTCTGGGCTCATAATTGTTTAAACCTTTTAGCAGCATTTTGAAGTTTTAGAAATGTTCCTTATCATCTTCCGGCAAGATGGCAGCGTATTCGAACACAGTGGCCTCTCAGGGGCCAACCAAAGAAGTTTCTTTCTTTGTTAAATATCTTTTTTTATGATCACAAGACAATTCTGACCCGAAAAACTTTGGGTACTGCAGGTCTTTTTTTTATTAAGTGCAATCATAAACAATAGCCATCTGCGAGCTGCTAATTGATCAGAGTAGCTGTACTGGGTAGAGACCATGTTACTGCCTGCTACAGGAAGGCATCAAAGGCGTCGGAGTTGCTGAGTAAAGACGGCGTGAAGTGTAACCATGAGTGATTTTACTCAGAAGTTTCTCTTGTGATTGCAAGACTCTGTTGGACATTGATAATATAAGATGCCATGGGCTAGTTCCCCTTGTGTTGTGGTGCGACAGATGGCGGGGTAGCTGCATGACCTCGGTTGTAGCAAGGACTAGACCTCAAGCCAAGAGCTTGCCTGCTGCTGTAGTCAGGAGAGGAGACATTGGATGTGGTGTAGTGTGGTGTCCGTGCTCAGTTATGGGCTGGCCTCTCCCATCAGTACTGCCATCCAGTATTTGATCGGTGGAATGACAGGCTGGATTGCATGCACAGGTTTGTTTGCGCACTATAGAGGACTGCACCATCAAACTGCAGAACATGTCACCCAGGAACTTGGAATATATATATATATATATATATATATATATTCTTTTATTGTATGATTATGATTTTCGTCACTATTTTGAATGTGCTATGTATGTTTAGCAAGTTGACCCCAAAGGAAAGCTGTTTTGTTCAGTTGTCCTCATGTATGATAATTAAAATAGAATTTAATTTGATTTGATCCTTATCAGTAACAATCATGACATCCAGGTGACACTGAGTGTCTGGGTAGCCTTGCAAAACCTGGTCCAAAGCTTTCTACCGGATAAGCCTATTACAAGGATAAAGCCCTTTGTGAGTGCTTATGGTGAGAAAAACTTCGGACTCTTCTTCCATCTCCATCTGTAGATTGGCCTCAGCTAAGTCCATTTTTCTGAAGTGCCTTCCTCCTGAAAGGTTTGCAATGATATCCTCTATCCTGGGCAGAGGGTATTGATCTACTTCCAGTACTGGGCTAAGGGTAACTTTAAAATCACTGCAGATCTTGGCAGATCCATTCTTCTTGGTTATTGGGGCCAATGACATTGCCATGGGCCCACTCCACCTTGGAAAGAATTTCTTCAACCTCCATGCAATCCAGCTTACTGGCTGCTTAATCACAGATGGTATAAAGAACCAGACAAGCTTTGCAAAAATTAGGTGTGGCATTTTCATTTAACATTATTTTACCTGCGATATGTTTGAGTTTTCCAATGCCATCTCTGAATATTGCCGTGGCATCATTCAGCACCTTTCTTAATTTAGTTTCCAATGGTTTCATTACAGGGAATGTAGCGTGCAAATTGTGGTTGGACCTCCAATCAAGTTGTCATTGTGAAAGTTAATCATATCCCCACAATGCTGGTCCTCCTGGTTTTACCACATACAAGCTTAATGTGGCTTGTTAGTTGCTGTATTTCATTGTCACAGGAGTTATCTTTTATCTTGGCTAAGTTCTTAGCTTGTTATCTTCAAGCTTCAGTTTAGTATCTTTGAAATGCTGTTCAAACTCATTTTTTGAAATGACAGAAATAGCCAAACCAATTCTATTTTAATTAATTTGCCATTTACCTCCGGCACAAGCCGTATTACTTGTCCATTGTTAGATAGATGGATACTTTATTGATCCCAAAGGAAATTACAATGTCATAGTAGCATTACAAGTGCACAGATATAAGTATTAGAAGAGAAGTAGAAAGAATAAAAAGTAAGTTATGGCAAACAGTCTCACAGGAGGGGGTCATCACTTCTCTGGTGATAGGTTGACTCATTATTGAGCTTAATGGCCGAGGGTAAGAATGATCTTATATAGTGCTCTTTGGAGTAGCGCAGTTGTCTTAGTCTATTACTAAAAGTGCTCCTCTGTTCAGCCAAGGTGGCATGCAGAGGGTGAGAAACATCAGCCAGAATTGCCAGGATTTTCTGTAGGGTCCTTTTTTCTACCACAGCCTCCAGTGTGTCCAGTTTAACTCCTATAACAGAGCCAGCCTTTCTAATCAGTTTATTGAGCCTGTTGATATCAACCATGTTGATGCCATTGCCCTAACACACCACTGCATAGAAGAATGTACTGGCGACAACAAGCTGGTAGAACATGTGAAAGAGAGGTTGCATACTCCAAAGGACCTCAGTCTCCTCAGGAAGTAGAGGTGACTATGGCCCTTCTTTTACACAGCCCCTGTGTTGGTTGCATTACAGTTTTCACATAGTAAATCTCAAGGCTACACAGTCCTATGTCACTCTCAATTAGATCAGATTTTTCATCAACAGCATGAAGAATAGTACTCATTTTAAAACTACAGCTTGACCTTTTAGCTTTTCCTCTTCACTGTGCAATGCATTTATTTTTGTCTGCCTGACATGATTTTTGCATCTGCTCTACTTTCTTGCATTTTCTGCAAGTTTCATCTTTAAATCTGCATTGGTCTGGTGTATGTGAGCCCCTGTCCACAAGGTTAACACAATCTGCTCAACAGGTGTTTTCTGCTTAGTTGTTTCAAGTTTGTTCACGCTCAGTTTTATTCCTGAGTGTAACTCAATTGCGCCTCTGTCTGCTGTTTCCATTGATACAGCAATATTAACTGCTCATTTAAATGTGAGTCGTGCTTCAGTTAGGAGCCATTTTTGAATGCTTTCTTGTAAGATTCCACAAACTAAGTGATCTTTAAGTGTATCATTACCAAACTGACAATGCTCAAGCAATCTCTTTAATTCAGCCACATACACTAAAATGGACTTTCCTTCCTTTTGATTCCACTTATGAAACCTAAAACATTCTGCAATCAACAAAGGCTCCGGTTGTTTTTTTTTCAATATTTTTATTGATATTATATAAATTACATTAATACAAATACAAAATTCATAAGGATACAAGTAAATAATATGAATTACATTACATTTAAATCACAGTAATATGATCACAGTATCCCATATTCCAAAACAGTCATGCATTAAAAAATTGAATTATGAAATGAAATAGAATAAAATAATTGTATTTTATTTAAAAAATCTACCCCCACTACCAAAATGAGCTGGCTGGCAAAACAAAAGAAAAAAGAAAAATACTTTACCATATGATATCATAATAATAATGGCTTAGATCCATATTTTAATAATAGTTCAAAGATTATGAAAATAATTCAGAAAAAAAGTGTTGGAAAGGTTAAATTTTGTTGGAAGTTGCACAACAGAAGAGAGATTCCCTCCATCAAACAAATCTTGAAATCGTTTAATACCCAATCTATCCCATTCTTTAAAAGATGAGTCAATTAAAGATGGTTTGAAAAAAACAATTAGAAAATATGGGACTTGAGAGGGAGAATCTCAATAAACCAAAATGTTTTCTAAACTGTAACCAACTCCTCAATGTATGTCTAATTAATTGTCAATTAATTTATTTAAAGATAAAGGAAGCGAGGATCCAAGTGAAGAAATAATGAAAAATTTTATACAGAGTTGACTTCCAAAGAAACCCATAAAGGGCAATTCTCATGGTTAATGTAATATATCCAGAGTGTAATATTACGTATATTAACTGCCCAATAATATAATCTAAAATTAGGTAAGGCAAATCCTCCATTCTGTTTGGTTTTTTGAAGTTGAGCTTTATTTGTACGAGGTTTTTTTATTCTTCCATGTATAGGAAGAAAGAATTGAATCCAAAGAGTCAACAGAAGATTTAGGAATAAAAACAGGCGACCAATTAGAAAGCGTTTTTTTAACATAATTCAATAAACTTAGAAAATTTTCCTTAAATAAATCTTAGTAATTGTTACTCCTAAATATGTAAATTGTTTTCTTAAAATTTTAAAAGGAAGGTTAATATCAGTTGGTATTAAATTGTTTAAAGGAAACAGTTCACTCTTCTGTAAATTTAATTTATATCCTGAGAACTGACTAAAATTAGTCAGTAAACAGAACACAAATGATAAGGTTGTAACATTAGATATAAAAAGCAATCAGTCGTCAGCATAGAGCGACACTTTAGAAATAGAACCTCGCCTTAAAATACAAGTGATCTCTTTAGACTCTCAAAAAGCAATCGCTAAGGGTTCTAATACCAAATCAAAAAGCAGAGGGCTCAAAGAGCAACCTTGTCTAGTTCTACATTGGAGTTTAAAGGGTTTATAATTCTGAAATTAGTAAGAACCCAAGCGGAGGGAGATAAATAAAGTAATTTAATCCAATGAATAAAATGAGGTCTAAAATTAAATTTTTCTAAGGGTGTAAATAGACAGTTCCACTCAACTCTGTTAAAAGCCTTCTCCACATCCAAAGATATCACACGTTCTGATATTACCTTAAATAGAGAGTACATAACATTTAACAAACGCAGTATATTAAAATGGAAATACCGATTTTTAATAAATCCTGTCTGATCATCCAAAACTATAGAAGATATAATATTTTCAAGTCTGCGAGCCAACACTTTAGATAAAATTTTAATATAAAAATTGAGTAAAGAGATAGGTCTATACGAAGAACATTCAGTAGGATTCTTATTCTTTTTGAGAATGAGCAAAATGGAAGCTTCGTAAAAAGACTGCTGTAGTCTTCCTACCTTCAAGGAATCAGTAAGGGTAGAACTTAAGTGTGGTATAAGCAAGGAGGAAAAAGCCTTATAAAACTCTCCAGAGAATCCAGCATGTCCTGGGGATTTCCCAGAATGCAATTCTCAAATAGCCTGAGCAATTTCCTCCTGGGAAATAGGTTGATCCAATTGTCTACGATCATCTAACGAAAGATTAGGAAAATTAAATTGATCTAAAAAGTTATTTATTACAATATTATCATTAACAGAGTCAGAACGATACAATTTAGAATAAAAGTCCCCAAAAGTGTCATTAATCTCAAAGTGGTCAGTTGTCATATCTCCATTAATTTTATGTATTTCTTTAATTTGCCGCTTGGCTGAAAACGGCTTCAAATGATTAGCCAGTAGCTTACCAGTTTTATCTCCATGAATATAAAATTGACTTCTATCTTTTAAAAGTTGGCTTTCAATTGGATACGTTAAGAGAAGATCATATTTAGTTTTAGTTTCAGTACGACTCTTATATGTTTCAGGATCAGGTACCGAAGCAAATTTATGGTCCAGTTGTTTTAACTGATTGGCTAGTTTATTTCTCTCTTTGTTAGTTTTTTTAATGACGTTTGCAGTATAAGAAATAATTTGACCCCGGATGTAGTAAAAGTATCCCATATAATAAAGCTAGATGTCTCTTCCAACATACTTTCTTCAAAAAAAAGCATAATTTGATTCATCATAAATTTTAAAAAATCCTCATTGGATAACAGAGTTAAATTAAATTGCCAAAATCTACTCATGGGGATAGGACCAGGAAGATTTAAAGATAGAAGTACAGGAAAGTGGTCAGAAATAGCAATCTCTTTATATTCGATCGATCAAACTAATGGAATCACTTGACTATCAAAATAATAGTCAATCCTGGTATAAGAACGATGAACATGAGAGAAAAAGGAATACTCCTTGTCCGTCGGATAGAGAAAATGTCAAGCATCACCTATACCACATTTAGTTAGAAAAGATTGGATAAACAAAGCTGATTTATTAAGTGTGGCTGGTTTAATAGATGAGCGATCTAATACTGGATCTAACCAGCAGTTAAAATCTCCTCTCATCACAAGGGAGTAAGTACACAAATCTGGCAAAAATGAAAATAGACATTCAAAAAGTCCTGAATCATCTATGTTGGGGGCATATACATTAGCAAAAACAATCAATTTACTGTCTAAGCTCCCTCATGCGATAACAGATTGACTATTAGGGTCTGAGACAACGTTATGCTGAATAAAGGAAACTGTATTATGTACAAAAATCGAAACTCCACATGATTTTGCATTAAACAAAGAATGGAATTGAATATCCTTCCACAGAGTAAAAAAATGTAAGCTATCACTGCTGTGTATATGGGTTTCTTGTAAGAAAATAATGGGTGCTTTTAATTTTTTAATATAAGCAAACACTTTGTTCCTTTTGATGGGGTGTTTCAGCCCTTTCACATTCAAACTAAATAAGTTAATATTTCGAACCATTTTAAATACCAATCAACATGTAATTAAAAGATCTGGCCATAAGTTATTAAAACTAGAAAGCAAACTGTAAAGTAAGGTGTTCAAACAATCATGTATTCAACCCAACACAGCTTCCAGAGAAAAATAGGCCCTACCCCTCCCCCAGCCAAAGTGAGAAAGCTGATCAATAGACAGTCAGTGAGCTAAGAACTAAGTACCCGCCCCAAAAAATACTGTTGACAGAAAAAGCTCCAGTCCTGCAAGGTCATTATGTCCCTACCAAGACACAACATAAAAAGAAAAATAACTCAGTATTCAAAAATATGAAAGGATCAGTTTAAACAAATTCAAAGAAAGCTGTATTAAAATAAAGCCTCAAAAAGGTATAAAATAAAGTATCCAAAAAAAATAACAAAAGACAATATATGAACAGCTAAAACATAAGCTTAATGAAACCTTATTTCAAATTCATGTTAACAGAAGAAAAAACTTGATCAAATAAGAAACATAACAGTTTTAGACTTCATACTTCAGAAACTCTTTTGCATCTTCAACCGACTTTATTCTTTTTCACATTCCGTTCTGCAAAACAATACTCAGACGGGCAAGGAACCGAAGGGATGGTTTATATCCTTTGCTGTAAAATTCCGACATAACTTCTTTATATTTCATGGGATCAGCCATAACTTCTGGTGAATAGTCTGTCACAAATCTAACCTTGTAATTTTGGAAATCGATCATTCCTTGTCAAAGGGTATGGCGAATTAAAAGGTCCTTAATACAAAATTCATGAAAGCTTAGTATTACTAATCTGGGTTACATCACCGATGCCAATGACTTGGAAGTCAGAGAGCGATAAGCTCGATCGAGCTTCGACTCGGAAGTGAATAAAGCAGGAAAAAGCTGTTTCAGAAAGTTTGTAAAAAACTTCATAGGGTCAGCGCCTTCAATTGATTCTTCAAGACCCAGAATTCGCAAGTTATTCCTCCTGTTTCTGTTTTCGAGACTGATGATCCTTTTCAGCATTTTATCATTGGATAAAGATAACTCATTGCAGAATTCAATTGTATCTTCAACATCAAGTGTCATCAGCTTCGCAGCACTTTCCTGAATTCAGTTCTCATGCTCAGATAAAGTTTGTTGAATTGTATCCAATTTGCCGTTAAGTCATTGAGACTCCTCAGAAAATTCCAATTTTTGCCATTTAAGGAAGTCACTGATTGAATCCAAAGTGACTGGGGATTCATCTTCTGTTTCTCTTTCTTTTGCAGATGCTTTGGTTCCTTTCCCAGCCATAGTAAAGCAGTATTAAAGTATTATAATAAGGTTTCAAAAGAAAGACTGGTAGGAGACAATTAAGTAAACAGGGTAGGAGCAATCAAAAAACGATGTTACTCCATCATCTGCGAACAGGGTTCTGATGGCTCCGGTTCTAAATGTTCCTACATTACTTTTACACAAACAGTACAGCTCATTTCAGCTGGTTTGGTCGGAGCAATTAACCTTCAAAGCAAACTGTATGCCTTTAACCCAAAGCACTTAGCAAAATTGGTACCAGCTTCTCATCGGTTATTTTATTTGCTTCAACATACCGTTCAATTAGCTCAGTATAGATGATCCAGTTACCCACTAAGCAATCAAATGTGTCTGTCTTTCCAAAGTAACCAGCCATTTCTGATGTTTTGATTATTATCAGCCAGTACCCACTGTTTATGAACCCATAAGTTCTTCTGTTTTCTGGCTTTTTTTTAAAAAAAAAGAACTTGATTGTATCTTCCCTTCCAAAGAAGCACATGTCATGTTGCTTTTCTTTTTAACTCAACCATTCCTCATTGTATGTCAACAAGTCGTTCATTTTATTTTTCATTTTAAAAATACCTCATTGCCACTGTATCAATTGTAATGGGGGACTTCAATATGCAAGGGGATTGGGAAAACCAGGTTGGTATCGGATCCCAAGAGAGGGAATTTGTTGAATACCTACAAGATGGCTGCTTAGAACAGCTTGTGCTCAAGCCTACTTGGGAGAAGGCTATCTTAGACTGGATATCATGTAACAACCCCAATTTTATTAGTCAGCTTAATGTAAAGGAACCCTGAGGAGGCAGTGATCATCATATGATTGAATTCATACTGCAATTTGAGAGGGAGAAATTTAAGTCACATGTATCAGTATCGCAATGGAATAAAGGGAATTACAGAGGCATGAGAGAGAAGCTAGCTCAGGGGGGTTGGAGGGGAATACTGGCAGTGATGATGGCAGAGCAGAGGTGGCTGAAGTTTCTGGGAATAGTTCACAAAGCGTAGGATAGATATGTCCCACAGAAGAAGTAGTTCTCAAGTGGCAGGGGTAGACAATTGTGGCTGAAAAGGGAAGTTAAAGACTGCATAAAAACCAAGGAAAGGGCATATAAGGTAACAAAAGTGAGTGGGAAGTTGGATGATTAGGAAGATTTTAAAATCCCACAAAAGGCAGCTAAAAAAGCTACAAGAAGGGAAAAGAAATATGAAGGCAAACTAGTCAATAATATAAAGCAGGATACTAAAATATTTTTCAGTTATACAAGGAATAAAAGGGAGGTGAGAATTGATATTGGACCATTGAAAAATGATGCTGATGAGGTAGTAATGGGAGACAAAGAAATGGCAGATGAACTTAGTAAGTACTTTGCTTCAGTCTTTTCTGTTGAAGACACTAGCTGTATGCCAGAGGTCCATGAGTGTCAGGAAGCAGGAGTGGGTGCCATTGCTATTATAAAGGAAACTGTGTTGAAGCTTTATAAGACACTAGTCAGGCCACACTTGGAGGATTGTCAACAGTTTTTGGCCCCCTTCTCTCAGAAAGGATGTGTTGTCATTGGAGAGAGTCGAAAAGAAGTTCATAAGGATTAGCATATGAGGAGCATTTGGTAGCTTTAGGCCTGTACTCACTGGAATATAGAAGAATGTATGGGGAGTTCATTGAAACCTACCAAATTTTGAAAGGACTATATAAGGTGGATGTGGAGAGGATGTATCCTCTGGTGGAGGTATCCAGAAATAGAGGGCACAGCCTCAAATTTGAGGGGTGAACAGAAGTAAGGAGGAACTTTCTTAGCCAAAGAGTGATGAATCTGTGCAATGCTATGCCACAGATCGTGGTGGAGACCAGGCCTGTGGGTATATTTAAAGCGGAAGTTTATAGACTCCTGATTGGTCAGGGCATCAATGGATGTGCTGAGGGGGCAGGTGTATGGGGTTGAATGGGATCCAAGATTAGCCATGATAAAATGGTGGAGTGGACTCAATGGGCTGAATGGCCTAAATCTGCTCCTAGGTCTTATGGTCTTATGTTTTGTAGCTTCAAAACATTAATCTAATTCAAAGGAAAGCATGAGAATCAGATGATAAGTCATGTCCTTTTTTACTTTAAGCAAGGTATGCACATATCATGTGGTAGTGTGATGACAAATACATTTCACATATTAATACCCATATAACCCATAATCAATTATTTAAACAAACAAGAATACTTAATCAACCAATATATGTACAAGATTACTCGAATATCACTGAAATATTAAACACACAACAATCCTCAATGCCTTTTGTATTATTAGCTCTAAGCTTATCATATGCCTCTCTTTCAGAGCAACACACAAATGCTGTAGGAACTCAGCAAGTAAGGCAGCATCAATGGAGGGGAATAAATAGTCAACATTTTGAGCTGAGAACCTTCATCAGAAATGTGTGTGTTGGTCAAGTTTTCCAAAATCTGCAGAATCTCTTGCATTTATGATTTGCTTCTCTTTCAGATTTCAGGTTAGTTTTATTCCCCAGTTATCCATTGGAACTTCAGTCCAACTGATCAGAATCATCCAGGTTAACTCCTTATCAAGAAAATACATACCAATCCAACAGCTGTCAATCGCCTCAAAGAGTGTTCACATAAAAATTTGCTTCTAACACAGAGTTGCACATTTTTAACTGCTGAATTGTAAGTGTTGTTTTAATCTATGTTTAAATAAATTCTGGTAAATTGCAACAAGGATTTGGAAATAATAACTAGAAAGTTTCAGCAAAAATTTTGCTTGCCTTTCCTGATTCTTTGAAGTTACTTCTGTTGTATTATGGGGCAGCATTGCTCACTGGGACCAGGTTAGATTTCACTCTCTTATTCTTTTACGTTTATATATATTAGAATCAGATTTAATATCATTGGCATATGTCTTGAAATTTGTTAACTTTTCTACAATAATACAATGCAATACATGATAATATAGAAAAAAAGTAAATTAATTACAAGTATACATATGTATATTAAATAGTTAAATTAAAAATAATGCAAAAACAGAAATAATATTAAATAAAGTAAGGTAGTGTCCAAAGCTTCAATGTCCATTTAGGAATCAGGTGGGAGAGGGGAAGAAGCTGTTCCTAAATCACTGAGTGTGTGTCTTCAGGCTTTTGTACTTCCTTCCTGACAGTAACAATGAGAAGAGGGCACGTCCTGGGTGATGAGGGTCCTTAATAATGGACACTGCCTTTCTGAGTCAACACTCCTTGAAGATGTCTTGGGCACTACAGAGGCTAGCACTCAAGATGGAGCTGATTAACTTTACAACTTTCTGTAACTTCTTGCGATCCTGTGCAGTAGCTCCCCACCCCGCACCCCCACACCAGACAGTGCTGCAGCCTGTCAGAATGCTCTCCATGGTACATCTGTTGAAGTTTTTGAGTGTTTTATGTGACAACCCAAATCTCCTCAAACCCCTAATAAAATACAGCCAGATTCTTGCCTTCTTTATAACTGCATTGGTATGTTGGGACCAGGGCAGATCCTCAGAGATTTTGTCACCCAGGAATTTGAAACTGCTTACTCTCTCCACTTCTGATCCCCTTAAGAAGATTCGCTTGTGTTCCCTTATCTTACCCTTCCTGAAGTCCACTATCAGCTATGTTGTGAAATGTTGAGTCACAATGGCTACAACTGATCCTTGAGGTTCTTTAAGTAGTTCTATCAAATTACATAGGGAATAAAGTGAGATTATCTCTCGGATCTCCTGCAACAACAACTCTATGGAAATACCTTCAGCAGAATCACACAGTTTATTCACGTTGGCAGTTCAACACTCCCTTCTCAAGGGGAAGTAGGAATGGGCAATGAAAACAGGCCTTGCTAGCAATGCCCAAAAAAAGCATTGAGTGAGTGCCTTCAGGCTCCTGTGTCTCCTTCCTGATGGTAGCAATGAGAACAGGGCATGTCCTGGGTGATGGTGTCCTTAACGATGGATGCCGTCTTTTTGAGACACCGCACCTTGTAGATGTCCTGGATACTATGGAGGCTAGTGCCCATGATGGAGCTGACTAAGTTTACAACTCTCTGCAGCTTATATCAATCCTGTGTAGTGACAACACCTTCCCCCCCGCCAATACAAGACGGTGATGCAGCCAGTTAGAATGCTCTCCATGGTACATCTGTGGAAATTTGCAAGTGTCTTTGGTGACATACCAAATCTCCTCAAACTCCTAATGAAATATAGCTTTTATCGTATCTTCTTTGCAGCTGCATCAATATGTTGGGCCCAGGACAGATCCTCAGAGGTGCTGGCACCCAGGAATTTGAAATTGCTCATTGTTTCCACTTCTGATCACTCTACGAGGACAAATGTGTGCTTCCTCGTCTTACCCTTTCTGAAGTCCTCAATCAGTCCTTTGGTCTCACTGACATTGAGTTCAAGGTTGTTAAATAAACAAACAAACCAATATCTGCACCCTGCAGAAGGGGATAAAGAGATAAACTGGTTTAACAAAATTTACCAAGTTCATGCTTTCAAACTATAGATGCTAGAACATGCAAGCTGATGAAGTCTGAGCTCCTTTCTCCACAAATGCTTCCTGAACAGTTGAGTACTTTCAGCATTTTCTGATTTTATTTCAGATTTCTGCCATCTATGAAACCTTACTGACTCTAGCCACAGCAGATTTATTTTGTTAGTTAACTTAGATATAAATTCCATATGATACAATTTTAATAGTAACAAATACCATCCAAAGGAAACTTGCAGAATTTGTGGCAGATTTGAGACAGTAAAAGCTTAAACATGTTGCAGGATCATATAGTTTGTGGAATGTAGATGACTATTCTCAAAGGAACCTATTCAGTAAGAAGAAATTGGATTTCAAGAAGGTATTTCATATTGCTCAGGCTACAGAGGCAGAAGTCAATCAACACAGGATTTGCAGCATCACCCAATGAAATCCCAGGATGCTAATATAATAAAACCAAGACCTAAGGGAATTTTGTGGAGAGGAGAACTACCTGGTAAAGATGTTATCATTGCGGTAGAGTGACAATGTGATAATGAATGAAAGCACATAACGTTCATTTGTCATAATTGCTGAAAGTAAACCAAGATCATGGCATAGTCAAGCAATCAAGTGGTGTGATGTCTATTGGAAAAATAGTGAAGTGACCAAGATGAATAAAAAATACAGGCTGTTCATTCCACTATGGACATGGCAGGGCAGGATAAAGGACGATATACAGTTCCTCTTCTATTTCTTATGTTGTTCTGCTCACCCTCCATGGAAGCCCTGCTCATTCACATGAGGCCATTATTTCCTAATTGCTACTATATCATTGTGTCAACAGACCTTCTCACAATACATCAAAAATCCATCACCCACTAATTGAGACCAATACTGCGCAGCCATGTATAAGTACATATTACAATGGAGAATTCTGATACAATTTACTATTGGTTACATGCACAAGGATTTCTACAGACATTGATCGCTTTCAGAAAACAGTTTTTGGATCCAAAGTTATTAGCACCTCATAAAATCTTTGCACTGCCTGCTAGAATTTGTAGCCTGCTCTAAGGAGACATTATCACTTTGATTTCCTAGTAATAATATCTTCCACATGTACAACATTTAGGCAAAATTGACAAAAAGGGTGAGTCCCTTGGATGATGCAATTAACTCCCACAGTCAACAAAAATAATATAACTTTCATCCTGGGCAGCAGCAGATTGGCCCTTCAGAACATCCAAACCTCTGTCCAGACTCCATACAATTTCTTTAAAGATGTTCTGAAATCACAACAAAAATTGTTCCACTACCTTCTTGGGCATTTGTAATCAAGATCTGAAATTGTAAATAATATCGGTTATCCTCTCTATAAGACAATTTCAACTGTATTCTTCAGAGGTTTGGGAGATCATTGTGGCATTTGATTGTTCCACATCTTTGTGTCAAACTCCCATTCAAAAGAGGGAAAGAAATGACCAGGATTCTTTTTTTCTCTCAAATTACTGGTAGCAAAAGTTTGCTGATGCTAAAAATCCAGAGTAAAAACGAGAAAGCCTGAAACACTGAAGAAGGGTCTCAGCTCGAAACTGTTTACTCGTTTCTATAGATGCTGCCTGGCCTGCTGAGTTCCTACTGCATTTTGTGTGTGTTGCTTTGGATTTCCAGCATCTGCAGATTTTCTTGTGTTTGCGATGTTAACACACTTGAACAGGTCACGTAGCATTCATGGAGAGAGTTCAGCATGCCCAAATGGAAGATGAGTAATGTACAAAATGCTGGAGGAACCCAGCAGGTCAGACAGCATCTATGGAAAGGTCCTGAAGAAGGGTCTTGATCCAAAGCATTAACTCTTTATTCCTTTCCTTATCCTTTCCATGATTCTTGAATTGTGTCCACACTGCACTAGAGTATGTGGATCCCAGGTAGGCCTCTACAGTCATCTGAGGACCCACCATTAGACAAGCCCTTAGGAGAACGCCTTGCTCAACTCAAGTGATTGCACTACTACTATTCCTTTCCATAGATGCTGTCTGATCTGATGAGATTCTCCAGCAATTTGTATGTGTTACTCGGGATTTCCAGTATCTGCAGAACCCCTTGTGCAGATGAAAGATCAGATTCTGTTCCTTAACTTTACATTGGGCATCATTACAACAATGTAGGAGGTAAAATACAAAGGAGTCAGAGTGGGAGTGGACAGAAGATTAAAGTGGCACAAATGGAATCTCAGGACAAATAACCTTCTTACAAATAAATGTACATAGGAGAACATGTAATCCCAAAATTCAGCTATAAGCTCCACGGTAGCAATCCATAAAAATGTGCCAATTTTATTATTTTTCTTAAGTGAATGGCATTACACCAGCATACATGTCAGGAAATGGGTGGCGTATTTAAGTGACCTCAAAAACCCAGAAAAAAAAACGAAACCCAAAAAAGATCTTTGACCAGCAGTCAATCCAGACGTCAGAGTTTTTGAAAGAAGGAAACTTCAAACAGGTCCATTGCCCGAGTACAAAGGGCAGCAGCGGGTTGCTACAGCTAAGAAAGGCTTGACCAGTGACTAATCGGCGTTTGGGATTGATTAGCAAGAGCAAATGAAAGGAAGACAGGAGCAAACACAGCAGCCATCATTGAAGCGGACTGAGTCAGGATGGTGATAGAAACATTGAAAATCTACGGCACATTACAGGCCCTTCGGCCCACAATGTTGTGCCAGCCATGAAACCTACTCTAGAAGCTGCCTAGAGTTTCCCTACTGCATAGCCTTCTATTTTTCTTAGCTCCATCTACGTATTGAAGAGGCTCTTTAAATATCCTATTGTATCCATCTCCACCACTGTCGCCAACAATGTATTCCACACACCCACTGCTCTCTGTGTGAAAATCTTACCTCTGACATCCCCCTTGTACCTACTTCCAAGCACCTTAAAACTATGCCCCTTCACGTTAGCCATTTCAGCCCTGGGAAAAAGCCTCTGGCTATCCACATGATCAATGCCCCTCATCATCTTATACACCTCTGTCAGGTCACCTCTCATCCTCTGTCACTCCAAGGAGAAAAGGCCAAGTTCTCTCAACCTATTCTCATAAGGCATGCTCTCCAATCCAGGCAACATCCCTCTGCACTTTCTCCACATCCTTCCTGTAATGAGGTGACCAGAACTGAACACAGTACTCCAAGTGGAGTCTAACTAAGGTCTTAACAAAGCTCTTGAACTCAATCCCACAGTTGATGAAGGCCAACACACCATACACCTTCTGAACAACACTGTCAGCCTGCGTAGCAGCTTTGAGTGTCCTATGGGCATGGACCCCAAGATCTCGCTGATCTTCCACACTGCCGAGAGTCTTATCATTAATTTCACATTTTGTCTTCAAACTTGACCTACCAAAATGAACCACTTCACACTTATCTGGGATGAAATCCATCTGCTACTTCTCAGCCCAGTTCTGCATCCTATTGATGCTGCGCCGTAACCGCTGACAACCGTCCAGACAATCCATGACACCCCCAATTTTTCTATCACCCCAATCTTACTCACACACCGTTCTACTTCCCCATCCAGGTCGCTTATAAAAATCACAAAGAGGAGGGGTCCCAGAACAGATCCCTGTGGAACACCGCTGGTCACCATTCTCTATGCAGAGTACAAACCATCCACAACCACCTCTGTGGTCAAGCCAGTTCTGGAACCACAAAGCAAAGTCTCCTTGGATCCCATGCCTCATTACTTTCCGAATAAGCCTCGCATGGGAAACCTTATCAAATGCCTTAATGAATTCCATATGCATTACCTCTACTGCTCTATCTTTATCAATGTGTTTTGTTACATCTTCAAAGAATTCATTCAGGTTCATAAGACATGACCTGCCCTTGACAAATCCATGCTGACTATCCCTAATCAGATTATGCCTTTCCAAATGCTCATAAATCCTGCCTCTCAGGATCTTCTCCACCAAACTGTCCACCACTGAAGCGAGACTCACTGATCTATAATTTCCTGAGTTATCTTTTCTCCCTTTCCTGAACAAGAGGACAACATTTGCAACCTTCCAATCCTCTGGTGCTTCCCCTATTGATGATGCAAAGATCATCGTCAGAGGCTCAGCAATGTCCTCCCTCACTTCCCACAGTAGCCTGGGATATATCTCATCTGGTCCCAGTGACGTATCTAACTTAATGCTTTTCAGAAGCTCTAGCACATCCCCTTTCTTAATGTATATATGCACAAGCATTTCAGTCCACTGTATGTCATCATCACAATGCCAAGGTCTTTTCCCAGGTGAATACTGAAGCAAAGTATTCATTAAGTACCACTGCTACCTCCTCCGACTCCATTCACATGTTTCCACTTTCGCACCTGATTGGTCCTATTCTCACATGGCTCATCCCCTTGCTCTTCACATACTTGTAAAATGCCTTGGGGTTTTCCTTAATTCTGCTTGCCAAGGTCTTCTCAGGGCCCCTTCTACTTCTCCTAATTTCATTCCTGAGGTTTTTCCTGGCATCCTTGTAATTGTCTAGCTCTTGAGGCTCTAGCTCTTTGAGGATTCAACAAAGAGAGTCAGCGAAAGCAAAGAAAAGCCATCCCTCACAACAACATGTATATCACTTTGGATACTGTCAGGGGGTTGGGGGGGGAGGTGGGAGGATTACCTAACTGAGGTAAGTCACAGTGGACAGGTCATTGGCAGAGAGGTTGCATCTGTGATTCAGAAGGGAAGAGACACACTGTGCTGATAGGGGACTTGTTAGTTAGGGGAATGGACAGGGGTTTTTGTGGCGGGAATGAGATTCCCCGATGGTATGTTGCCTGCTGTGTGCTAGCCTCCCAGAATATTTTGGATCGTGTCCTCAGCATTCTTAAGTGGGAGGGTGAACAGCCAGAAGTCATGGTCAACGAAATGGATAGAACGAGTGATGAGGGTCTGCATCGGGAGTTCTGGGAGTTAGGTGCTAAGTTGAAGGGCGGGATCTCCAGGATTGTGATTTTAGGATTGCTACCCATGCCAAGTGCCGGGGAGGCCAGAATTAGGAAGATTATTCAGTTTAATACATGGCTAAGGATTTGGTATAGCAGGGAGGGCATAAGACTTTTGGATCTTCGGGCTCTCTTCCAGGGAAGGTGAGAACTATACAGAAGGGACAGTTTGCACCTGAATTGGAGAGGGGCTTATGTCCTAGAGGAAAGTTTTGTTAATTCTGCACAGTGGGGTTTAAACTAGAGTTGCAGCGGGATGGGAACCAGAGTGTCAGATGAATTGGTTGAGAGGTTGTGGAGGCATATTTTGGTAAGACCTCAGGTAAAGTTTGGAATCAAGAGGTTGAGCATAGTGTGACTAGTGTCCTGAGCTGCAAATATTTCAATACAACAAGTATTGTAGGAAAGGCAGATAATAGTGCTGAAGATGAGGTAGCGGGTTCACGAACAGAGGCAATCACCCTTGCTGCCAGCTATTTCTAGTTTCTACATGGAGGACTTTGAAGTGAGGGCTCTGAGTCCATCACCCTTATGCTCCAAATGCTTCATCAGATACATCAATGACACCTTTGTAATGAGGCGTCATGGACTCCAGGCACTCCAACAGTTCCACAACTATCTGAACAGTATACATCCAAACATACAATTTACAAAGGAGATGGAGAAGAATGGCTGCCTCCCATTCCTGGACAATCGAATATGATGGAAACCCAACGGTTGCCTCAGACATGGTGCCTATCAGAAACCCACTCACACGGACATATACGTCAACAGTAACAGCCACCATCACACCTCCCAACGTGGAACATTTCTTTCTATTTTGATTAACCGTGCAAAAACTATTTAGGACCTGGAGAGTTCCCTGAGGAAATAAGACAATTACGCATGACATTCCTACAGAATGGCTACAAGGTGAAGGAAATCACCTAAAAGAGCCAACGGAAAAACCAAATAACCTAAAAATGAGGTGGAACCCGTTTCTACCGGCCGTCTTTCCAATATTTCCCCAGTTTCTGGAAGGATCGCAGGACACTGAAGAAATACTGGATTAATACCATCCACAAACCCGTAAAGAAGCTCAGGTCACAGCTTATTTGGGTCAAAGATGGCCTGGGACTCAGGATGGCTGGTGTTTACGAGATTCTGGAATGTAGAGCACATAGAGCCAGACACGACACATGGTAGAAACTCGCATCAAGGAGCATGGGAGGTGTATCCATTTGGGTTACCTGGAGAAATTGGCATTAGCAGAACATTCCACTTGCAATAGCCATAGGGCCATAGGATTGATTTCAACAGGTCAAAACTACTGTGCGACACCATTATCTATTCATCATATATGCCGCGAAAGCACTAGATCCTTTTTTGAAGGAACTATTATTTGTATATTATTATGTTTTCTATAACTCCTAAAAGAAGCCTTTAATTTTGTCCTTTATTGTTAGCTAGAGTTTAAATAGAGAAATAAATTGCAATAATACATGGTGCTGATGAGGCAGCACTGGTGTTCTGTGTATAGCTTTGGTCCCTTCATTTAAGGAAAGTATATACCAGGCAATCCGAAAGCGATTCAGAGGCTAAATCACAGAATGAAACAGTTGTCAGGTTATGAACACCTAAAAAAATATATATATATATACCTTTGGAGTCCAGAAGATTGATTGTAATCTTACTGTAATAAAGTAATCTCGACCTACGCACATCGTCCCGTATATTTTAAATCATCTCTAGATTACTTATAATACCTAATACAACGTAAATGCTATGTAATTAGTTATTACACTGTATTGTTTAGGGAATAATGACAAGAAAAAACATTCAATAAAACATAAAAATATACAGCTCCAAACGAACCGAATCAAACACATGGTAAATGACTTATTGAAGTAAATGTAGAACATCACTGTCACTATAAAACTTCAATAACTTGTCTTTCTGTTGATTTAAATCATATACAGTGGTAGTTCCGACACTATTTTCTTCAGTAAGATGTCGCACAGACACACCACGATCAAGCTTCTGCAATAACTCCACTTTCTGCGTTATTGATAATGATAGATGCTTCCTTCTCTTTTTCTCATTGTTACCCACAGGGGTATCTGCAGCCGTTTTTGACATTTTTACAGTGAAATTAAACACAGTCAACAGTAAACACAAAATATCAGTGAACAGCAAATGCACGTGTAGCCAGTGCGAGCGCTGAGCCACAATTGACGTCTTGTCTGGTGGTCTCTACTAGTGCTGCTACGTCACATCTGAGTGACATCAGCTATTGGTGAAAAATTTCGATTTTTGGAGCTTTTTGGATTTCAGAATTTCGGATAAGGGATTGTGGACCTGTATATATGATCGTAGGAGGCAATGACAAAACTGATGTTTTCCACCAGTGAGAGGGTGCTAAATCAGGGGGTGTAGTTCTATGATACGGGAATAGTCATTCAAAATGAAAGAATGTAGGAATTTCTCATCACAGGAGATGGCAAATCTCTAGACTTCTTCTACTCCACTAAGTTGTGGAGGTTAGAATGGTGGAGATATTTAGAGGGGTGACTAATAAGTATTTCCCGTTGTCGTGGCTATCCCTCAAGGTCGAGGATGATGGTCTTCGTTCTGAAGAAGTGGCCCACAGAGTGAAGATGCCTGTGCATGTATTTGTTTAACGTGTACTTGATGTTGCACTCCAAGAAGCATACGATACTTCACAAATCAACCAACTGATTCTAATGGCATGGAAGCCACAACAATTGGAGCTGATGGATTTGTTGCAGCCTTCATCCGCCTTCACAGCCGTTGAGTTTGAAGTAACTTCGTCCGCCTGTTCCACCGTTGAGGTCTTGGTCGGATTGTTCTTTGTGAGGAACCTCACCCTCGACCTTACCGCCATGGGTGACCCTACCAGGACCATAGCTCCAGCCAGCATTGCTCTCGGGATCACAGGACCACACAAGCTTCTCAACCATGACAAAGTGACAATCCACGGAAAAGAATAAATATTTATGAGATTCGGGAATAGAGAGCTGTGGGGAACTGAAAAGAAGAAGAAACGAGGCCTGGGCAAATTAGCCAGGGTCATGTTGAATGGTGGGGTATGTTGTGTATTTAATATTTCAATAATATTTGTGTCATCTTGCACATTTATTATTTGATGAAGCATTCTTGTTTGTTTAAATAAACTATGGATTACATGTGCAGTAAAATTATGTTAATTGCATACAGCATCACACTACCATGTGATACACGCTTACCTTATTTAAAGTAAACTTGAACTACACCCATATTTTCAGACTCCCATGAGTTTTTTGAAAATAGGAGTTACAAAACATAACATTGGTAACAAAGTATTTTTAAAACAAACCCAACACGGCTACTGACCTATTAAAGCGCAGCAAGATATTTGAAGAAAAAAAAACCACAGTGGAATGTCAAATTTAAAAATACCCAGTCCAGCGCATGGAGACAATCAAGTTTTAAGCATGTTCATTGGGAAGGAGGACAGGAATGATCTAAAAAGAAAGTGAAGGAATTCACAGATTTAAAAAGAATGAGTACGAGGTGATAATAATCATTAAGAAAAATCAGATTACACAATGGGTAATTGGTTCAGTTAACTGAACTATTGGAACAGTATTTTGAAGCAAATGAAATAGCCAATGAGAAGTGAGTGCCATTTTACTAAGTGCATTGGGTTTAAAATTTACTTTGAAGAGTGACTGCTCCAATCAAACCATCAGAAATGAACTTTGCTGCTGATTGCAGAATGCTTTAGGAATAAGTGGAATCAAAAAGAAGGGGAGTCCATTTCAGCGTTTGTGCCTGAATTGAAGCGATTGTCTAAATATTGTCAGTTCAGTAATGGGCTTAATGGACACTGAGAGATTGTTTAGCTTGTGGAATCTTAAAAGAAAGCATTCAAAAATGGCTCCTAACTAAAGCACAGCTTACAATCAAATGAGCAATGGAAATCGCTGTTTCAATGGAAACTGCAGACAGAGATGCAATTGATTGGCAGTCAGGAGTGAAAGTGAATGTGAACAAAATTGGAACGTCTAAACCGAACCCAGCTGGCTGAACAAACTGTGTTATCATTGTGACAGGGGCTCACATACACCAAATAAATGCAGATCTAAATGTGAAACTTGGAGAAAATGCAAGTAAGCAGGTCATGTACAAAGAGCATGCAGGTAGACAAAAATAAATGGACTGTTCAGGGAAGAGAAAAAGCTAAAAGAAAGTCAAGTTGTGGTTTCAAAAAGAGCACTAATCTGCATGCTGTTGATAAAAAATATTGACAAGGATGAGTGTGACATAAGACTGAGTACCCTTGAGATTTACAATGTGGAAACTAACAGCAGACAAGCAATATGGCTTACGCCAGAAGTGAAATGCAATTTAATTAAAATGGAATTGGACACTGGCTCAGCTGTTTCAGTCATTCCACAAGATGAGTTTGAGCAGATTTTAAAGATACTAAAGTGAAGCTTGCAGATATTCAGATACTGGAGAAAAGATCATTCCTGTGGGAATGACATCTGTAACTGTGAAATGCAAGAACCAACAAACCACATTGAGATTGTATGTGTTAGAAAACAGAAGGACCAGCATTGTGGAGGTGTGATTGGCTGAGACAACTACTACTTAATGGAGATCCATCCACCATTTGCATGCCACATCCCTGCAATGTAGCCAACTGAAAGCAACACACATAAAAGTTGCTGGTGAATGCAGCAGGCCAGGCAGCATCTCTAGGAAGAGGTGCAATCGACGTTTCAGGCCAAGACCCTTCGTCAGGACTAACTGAAGGAAGAGTGAGTAAGGGATTTGAAAGTTGGAGGGGGAGGGGGAGATCCAAAATGATAGGAGAAGACAGGAGGGGGAGGGATGGAGCCAAGAGCTGGACAGGTGATAGGAAAAAGGGATACGAGAGGATCATGGGACAGGAGGTCCGGGAAGAAAGACGGGGGGGGGCACCAGAGGATGGGCAAGGGGTATATTCAGAGGGACAGAGGGAGAAAAAGGAGAGTGAGAGAAAGAATGCGTGTATAAAAATAAGTAACAAATGGGGTACAAGGGGGAGGTGGGGCATTAGCAGAAGTTAGAGAAGTCGATGTTCATACCATCAGGTTGGAAATGGAGACTGAAAGCAAATTGAGAAATTGAGAAATGTACTGAAAGATGCCATAACTGTCTCCATGCCGAACACCATGAACCATTGCTCAACAGAGGACAAACAGGTGTTGGTGCCAAACTCTGTGCCCTGGATTGGAAAGCCTATTGGATCAAGGAAGGACCATGCTGCTCAGAAGAAGCATGAAAGTGATGAAGGCAGTAGCCCGACTACAACAGTTTGTGAAGGCACCATGTCAGAGAAAGCTTCTGATATGTTAATCAGGCAGTTACTTGTGAAATACAGTTTGGTTTTAAGCTGGAAGAGAGTGCAAAGAGCTTCAAGAAAGTTGCAAGCATTCAGCTTTTGTGAGTATAAAGAAACAAAATCTATTCTGCATGCTTTAAGGTTATTGCATGAACTTCAAATGGGAGACAAAAAGCTGCTTGTAAAAGTAGATGCAAAGACCAAAGCCCAGCTGGATGAACGGAAGGCCAAAAGAAAGGAGTCGATGGAGATACAAAAACAGAGGATTCATCAGATGATGATGTGGAAGTGGAAACAAAGAAGAGGGATCAGGTTAGAGATCAATAGAAGGATTAATAAGGGAATACTCCAGTGAACTAAATGTATCTTCCCAAGATCAAGATGCACAAACCAGAAGAAGAAAAAAAGAGGGAGGAGATGAAGAGAAAGAATGTGAATGAGAAAGGAAGAGAGAAGGAACATGAGAAAGAAAAAGAAAGAAATCAAAGTAGGTTCAGAGAGAAAAAAGAAGAAGAAAGTTGTCTAGAGATGTCAGATTAACTTCCTGCAATTCCAGAATCAACTCTGGGTCACCACAGAAGAGATGCCAGAACATGAGATTGTTTCACAGCCACAAGTCTACTTGCCAAGCAGAGGGAGCCTCCTTGTCAGGAAAGATGTTATCCCACAAGAGTAACATATTGTCCACGGCGATTAAATCTATAGGCCTGAATGGGACTATTTAAAACTAACTATACTGTGGTATTATATAATATTCTGTGTATATACAAACGTAGTTGAGATGCATTCTCTATTGAGTTGGAGTTTATAGCTAAGCAGGGAGAAGTGTTGTGTATCTAATATCTCCATAATATTTGAGTAATCTTGTATATATATTGTTTGATTAAGCATTCTCTTTTATTTAAATAATTAATTATGGGTTTTATGTAAAATATGTTAATTGCATATATAATCACGCTACTACATGGTGTGTGTGCGTGCCTCACTTAAGATAACCTCAAACTACACCCGTATTTTCAGACTCCTGTGAGTTTCTTGGAATTAATTCAAAGTTTTGAAGTTACAAAACATAACATGGTAGGCTTCAACGGCCAGACAACTTGCGTTCTTCAATAATTATGACAATAATAAGAATTACATTAAATGCACAATTCTGATTATTAAACCAATTTTCTTCTGCAAAAATGTTAATTCTTTTACCTAACACTTTGTGCACAATCTATAAATCAGTGCTGTTGACCGGTCCTGCTTATCAATAATGCCATATACTACTATCGGACAATGATTTGTTAATAAAAGGAACTCAGATTGATCATTTGCAGCTATGGAGCAAAATTTCCAAAATCACTCGGTGCTAGTCAAGGACAATGCTGTTTGGGGCCCTGATAGCTACTTCTGCTGGCTCCTCAACTAGCAACAGTTTGGTGTGGTTGACCACAGCCTGGGAGGGGATTGAAGAAAGCCAGCCAACTGCACTCAGATACAGCTAGCACATTTATCATTGTACCTGCACCTCATTTGTGCACATGGCAATAACGTACAAGGATGGTACCGGGGCTTGAGGACCTGAGTTATAGGGAAAGGTTGAATAGGTTAGGACTTTATTCCTGAGAACATAGAAGAATGAGAGGAGATTGAGTGAGGTATACAAAATTATGAGGGATATAGATAGGGCAAATGTAAGCAGGATGTATCCACTGAGGTTGGGTCATGGGTTAAAGGTGAAAAGCTTAAGGGGAACATGAGGGAGAACTTCTTCACTCAGATGGCGGTGTGAGTGTTTTACGAGCTGCCACCCCAAGTGCTGGATGCAGGGTCGATTTCAACACTGAAGAGAAATTTGGATAGGTACATGGTTGGGAGGGGTATGGAGGGCTATGGTCTGGGTGCAAGTTGATGGAGGACTGGGCAAATTAATGGTTTGGCACAGACTAGATGGGCTGAAGGGCCTGTTTCTGTAGTGTGCCATGACTCCATGACTCTAAGCTCAACTTCACTTCATAGCTGGTTCACCATTCGTCAAGACCATCACTACTCTGAATGTCTGATACATTGCTAAAAACTTAAAATATTATCTTTACAATTCAAATCCATAAAGCAATTGAAAATAGTTAATAAATAATCAGCACATTTCCTTAATTTCTTTCACCCATTTAAGTGGAGACAGCCATGTTTATGTAGATATTACCCAGTGCAGGAACAATGAGCAGGTACCCTAGCATGAGAACTGCTTTCATTCCATGAGAAGTCCTGTCAGAGGCAGCATGGTGTAAGGTATCACGGGTGTCATACATTTGAAGCCTGAGATTATAACCATATATAACTATATAACAATTACAGTACAGAAACAGGCCATCTCAGCCCTTCTAGTCCATGCCAAACGCTTACTCTCACCTAGTCCCACCAACCTACACTCAGCCCATAACCCTCCATTCCTTTCCTGTCCATATAGCTATCCAATTTGACTTTAAATGAGAACATTGAACCCGCCTCAACCACTTCTGCTGGAAGCTGGTTCCACATAGCTACCACTCTCTGAGTAAAGAAGTTCCCCCTCATGTTACCCCTAAACTTTTGCCCTTTAACTCTCAACTCATGTCCTCTTGTTTGAATCTCCCCCACTCTCAATGGAAATAGCCTATCCAAATCAACTCTATCTATCCCCTTCATAATTTTAAATACTTCTATCAAGTCCCCCCTCAATCTTCTACGTTCCAAAGAATAAAGACCCAACTTGTTCAACCTTTCTCTGTAACTTAGGTGATGAAACCCAGATAACATTCTAGTAAATCTTCTCTGTACTCTCTTTATTTTGTTGACATCTTTCCTATAATTCAGTGACCAGAACTGTACACAATACTCCAAACTTGGCCTCACCAATGCCTTATACAATTTCAGCATTACATCCCAACTCCTATACTCAATGCTCTGATTAATAAAGGCCAGCATACCAAAAGCTTTCTTCACCACCCTATCCACATGAGATTCCACCTTCAGGGAACTATGCACCATTATTCCTAGATCCCTCTGTTCTACTGCATTCTTCAGTGCCCTACCATTTACCATGTATGTCCTATTTTGATTAGTCCTACCAAAATGTAGCACCTTATATTTATCAACATTAAACTCCATCTGCCATCTTTCAGTCCACTCTTCTAACTGGTCTAAATCTCTGCAAGCTTTGAAAACCTACTTCATTATCCACAACTCCACCTATCTTAGTATCATCTGCATACTTACTCATCCAACTTACCACCCCATTATCCAGATCATTAATGTATATGACAAACAACATGGACCCAGTACAGATCCCTGAGGCACACCACTAGTCACCGGCCTCCAATCTGACAAACAGTTATCCACCACTACTCTCTGGCATCTCCCATCCAGCCACTGCTGAATCAATTTTACTACTTCAATATTAATATCTAACGATTGAACCTTCCTAACTAACCTTCCATGTGGAACCTTGTCAAATGCCTTACTGAAGTCCATATAGACAACATCCACCACTTTACCCTCACCAACTTTCCTAGTAACCTCTTCAAAAAATTCAATAAGATTTGTCAAACATGACCTTCCACGCACAAATCCATGTTGACTGTTCCTAAACAGACCCCGTCTATCCAGATAATTATATATACCATCTCCAAGAATACTTTCCATCAATTTACCCACCACTGACATCAAACTCACAGGCCGATAATTGCTAGGTTTACTCTTAGAACCCTTTTTAAACAATGGAACCACATGAGCAATATGCCAATCTTCTGGCACAATACCTGTTTCTAATGACATTTGAAATATTTCTGTCAGAGTCCCTGCTATTTCCATATTAACTTCCCTCGAGGTCCTAGGGAATATCCTGTCAGGACCCGCAGACTTATCCACTTTTATATTCCTTAACAGTGCCAGTACTTCCTCTTCTTTAATCATCATAGTTTCCATAACTTCTCTACCTGCTTCCCTTACCTTACATAATTCAATATCCTTCTCCTGAGTGAATACCAAAGAAAAGAAATTGTTCAAAATCTCCCCCATCTCTTTTCGCTCCACACATAGCTGTCCACTCATTCTCTAAGGGACCAATTTTATCCCTCACTATCCTTTTGCTATTAATATAACTGTAGAAACCCTTTGGATTTATTTTCACCTTAATTGCCACAGCAACCTGATATATCTTCTTTTAGCCTTTCCAATTTCTTTCTTAAGATTCTTTTTACATTCTTTATATTCCTCGAGCACCTCATTTACTTTATGTTGCCTACATTTATTGTAGATATCTCTCTTTTTCTGAACCAAGATTCCAATATCCCTTGAAAACCATAGCTCTCTCAAACTTTTAACCTTTCCTTCCAACCTAACAGGAACGTAAAGATTCTGTACCCTCAAAATTTCATCTTTAAATGACCTCCATTTCTCTATTACATCCTTCCCATAAAACATATTGTCCCAATCCACTCCTTCTAAATCCTTCCACATCTCCTTAAAGTTAGCCTTACTCCAATCAAAAATCTCAACCCTGGGTCCAGACCTATCCTTCTCCCTAATTATATTGAAACTAATAGCATTGTGATCACTGGACCCAAAGTGCTCCCCAACACAAACCTCCGTCACCTGACCTATCTCATTCCCTAACAGGAGATCCTACACTGCACCTTCTCTAGTTGGTACCTCTATGTATTGCTGCAAAAAACTATCCTGCACACGTTTTACAAACTCCAAACCATATAACCATATAATAATTACAGCACCGAAACAGGCCATCTCGGCCCTTCTAGTCCGTGCTGAACTCTTACTCCATCCAGCCCTTTTCCAGTATGAGCTTCCCAGTCTATGTGTGGGAAATTAAAATCTCCCACAATCACAGCCTTGTGCTTACTACAAATATCTGCTATCTCCTTACAAATTTTCTCCTCTAATTCTCGGTCCCCATTTGGTGGTCTAAAATACACCTTTCCCATTCCTCAATTCCACCCAAGTAGCTTCCCTAGACAAGCCCTCTAATCTAGCCTGCCAGAGCATCGCTGTAATACTTTCTCTGACAAGCAATGCAACACCTCCCCCTCTTGTTCCTCTGATTCTATCACACCTGAAGCAATTAAATCCAGGAATATTTAGTTGCCAATCACACCCATCTGTAACCATGTTTCACTAATAGCTACCACATCAAACTTTCAGGTATCAATCCATGCTTTAAGCTCATCCACCTTTCTTATAATGCTCCTAGCATTATAAGAAATTGTGCAAGGATACCTAGTGAATTGTAGTGTTAGTGCTGACGTCAGGGCAAAAATCCAATAAGATAATAAAATACTTCAGTGCATTAACTCTGCTTTATATTTTTTTCATTCAGCTCATTGGTGACTAAAGCTAATGTATTAAATGCTAACACAATCTCTTTGCCACATGAATAAGACACGTATATCCTTCTCTTATGCATGGTGTTGGAATTCCACTTGCATTATATTGTAGATCTTTCCCCCAGTAGATTACTTCATTTTGAACGTGTAGAAGGTGTGCAGTTTTCACTTTAGATGCCTATATAGAAATTGCCAGACCTAATGTAATATTACAACTGTTTTAAAGCAATTTAAAGCATTGTGCAAATTGTTCTGAAATACATTTAAAACAGATCAGAATATTCTCCTATTTTGAAAATGCTTTAGATTATGGCAGATTTCCAATAATGTTTTCTATTCTTTCAATTATATACAAGCAGCAGGGGGCAATCTAACTTAGAAAACCTGCTGTGAGAATGTTCAGTTTGCCAGTAATGATAACAGCCTGGACTCTATTACAACGTGCTTTGAGGCACTCTGCAACGTGGACCATATTTCAATGCAGTTTGCATAGCAGGCTGCTGTGAAAAGTATGCCAAATTCAATGTTGTGTGTTTAAATTCTATGTTCATGTACATTAGTGATTTGGAACTAGCTTAGATTCTATCCACACAGAAGTGTTATTAAAGTATTGGCATTGCATCTCTTTTAAAAAGAAAATAGTGAGATACAATGTAAAATAGAGACAATTTTGCTGATGACTTCTAAATGAAATATAATTAATAGTGGCCTTACACATTAATATCTTTGAAAGATAATGGACTGAGCTTTACTGCAAGTGGGAAAGGAAATTCTTTTAATGAGCTAATCTATACTTGTCCATATATCTAATGTATAGTAAATAGCTCATTCATTCAACATAAATTTTCAATTGATTATAATGGGGTTGTCAACAGAGACTTCTTTTCATCTGAGGTAATTTTCAATATGAACATCTGAAAGCACGTGAAACAACTATGCTACCTGTTAGGATTTGATGTCCTCATTTACACATACACAAGAAAAAAGTACAAGAATCTGAATTATCTTTAAACTATTGTACACTAAGTGGGACTCCCATTCATTGACACAGTTTTGTAGGACGGGGCTGATAAGATCCCTGACCTGGATGGTTTACATCTCGGGATCCCAACAGAAGTGGCTGTCAAAATAGTGGATGCCAGGGTAATTATCTTCCAAAATATCCTTTGAAGCTGGGGAGGTGTCAGACTGGAAAGCTGAAATCATGACATCTCTATTCAGAAAGGGAGAGCTGCAAAAAGCAGGCTGATTAGGCCACCGTCTTTCTCTAAGAAATGTCAACCAGTTATTAAAAAAGTAAGAACACACTTGGAAAATCAATCAAATCAAGGAAAGCCAAGATGGAAGGGAAGCTATGCCAGAGGAATCAAAGCTGGGCTACAACGGTTTACAATATATTTTACGAACTGGAGGGAACAAGATACAGTAGTTAGATTTACTGAAGTCACAAAATTAGTGGGCAGGCACCTTGTAAGATGAATACAGGTAACTTTCCAGAGAAATACTGATAAGTTAGGTGTGTGGTCAAAATAATTGGCAAGTAGAATATGACATGGGGAAACATGAAGTGGTTCATTTTAGAAGAAAAAGACAAAAGAACAACGTTATTTAACTGGAGAAAAATGTTAAAATGTTGAGGGATTTGGCAGTCACTGTGTAGACAACACACTAGAGCTATCACACAGGTGCAGTAGCTAATGGAGTGTTGGATATTTTTTTGAGCGTGTTGGAATGTAAAAGTGGGGAGGTCTTACTCAACAGTACAAAGGACTAGTGAACTGAAGGACTAGTGAAATAAAGTGAACTGTTTTGGTCCCTTATTTAAAGAAATACATCATTTCATTCTAGGAAGGTTACAGGAGATTCATTAGGATGATCCAGGGTATGTTCAACAAGGAAACACTGAAGAGATTTTTACCATACACTTTGGAGCAATGAGAAACAATCTATTGAAACATGTAAAAATCATTGGAGACTAGATGGGTTAAACAATAAGAATAAGGACCTCTCATGGGAGAATCCAGTACCAGAGAGCATGGTATCAGGATAATTGAGAGCCCTTTTAAGACTGAGATAAAGAAGAACTTATCTCAGGGGTTTGCAAGACCACAGAATTCCTTTGCCACTGAGACCCATGGAGGCCTATGGAAATCCTTAGAGTCATACAATCATAGAACAACATAGGATGGATACAAACCCTTTGGTCCAACAAGTCCACAACAACCAGAGTGCCCACCAAGTTCATCCCAATATCCTGCATTTGCCCACCCCAAATGCTGCCTCTCTGTGAACATATGCAAGTGCTTTTTTTTAATTATTCTGTTGTACCTGCCCCAGCCACATCCTCCAGGAGCTCATAATACTCACCACCCTCTTTGTGAAGACAAAGGACCTTAGGATCGTTTTACATCTTTCCCCTCTCACACAAAATCTATACCCCTAATGTTTGACTTCCTTATCTTGAGAAAGTGGTTGTTCCTATTGACCTTATCTATGCCTCTAATAGTTCTACACACGTCTATAAGGCCAACTCTCACGCTCCCACGTTTCATGCAATAAGATTTAGTCTGAACAACCTCTCCCTATGACTCAGGCCCTCTAGCCCTGTCAGCATCCTCTTAAATCTATTCTGCACTTTTTCCAATTTTTAAAAAATTATTGAGGTACAGCGCAGAACCAGCCTTTCTGTCCCGTTGAGCCATGCCGCTCAGCAACAGTTTAACCACATCTTTCCTGCAATACTGTGACCAAAGCCCTGTACAGTTGTCCAAGCACAGCTTCGCCAATTATATACACAACTACATCACAATGGCCCATCTCCTATGCTCAGAGCCTGACCGATGAAGGCCTGTGTGCTAAACACCTTTATCACCCTTCTACAACTGTTGAACTCCTGCATCTTACTATTCCATTACATTTCCTAGTTCTTACTTAAACCACAACACAAGTCCTATGGCGGTTGACTTTCCAAATTGCTTCACCTCACAGTTGTCTGTATTTAAATCCATTCGCCACTTCTCAGCCCTCTTCCCTAACTGATCAAGATCCACCTGTAATCTAAGATAACTTTCTTCGCTATCAACAGCACCTCCTAGTTTCACAGTAACACACACAAAATGCTGGAGGAATTCAACGGATCAGGCAGTGTCAATGGAGAGGAATAAAGAGTCAACATTTTGAGCCTTCTAATTTCATGTCATCTCCAAATTTACTAATCAAGCCTTGTGCATTCACCTTCAAATCATTTATATAACTAACAATTAATAAGAGTCCCAACACCAACCCCTAAAGCACTCTCCATTCAGAGAATCAAGCTTCAACCACCAACTTCTGCTTCGAAGAAGTTCTATTCAAAAGGTTCAAAGGAACATCTAAGCAAACCTGATGCATTTGAGAAACAAGTCCTGTGGACTGATGAAGTTAAATAGGACTTTTTGGCCGCAATGAGCAAAGGTACATTTGGAGAAAAAAGGGTGTAGAATTTCATGAAAAGAACCCCTCTCCAACTGTTAAGCACGGGGGTGGATTGATCAAGCTTTGGGCTTGTGTTGCAGCCAGTGGCACGGGGAACATTTACTGGTAGAGGAAAGAATGAATTCAATTAAATACCAGCAAATTCTGGAAACAAACATCACACCGTCTGTAAAAAAAGCTGAAGATAAAAACAGGATGGCTTCTACAACAGGATAATGAACCTAACCACACCTCAAAATCCACAATGGACTACCTCAAGAGGTGCAAGCTGAAGGTTTTGCCATGGTCCTCACAGTCCCCTGACCTAAACATTGTCGAGAATCTGTGGATAGACCTCAAAAAAGCAGTGCTTGCAAGACGGCCCAAGAATCTCACAGAACTAGAAGCCTTTTGCAAGAAAGAATGGGCGAAAATCCCCCAAACAAGAATTGCAAAACTCTTAGCTGGCTACAAAAAGCATTTACAAGCCGTGATACTTTCCAAAGGGGGTGTTACTAAGTACTGCCATACAGGGTGCCCAAACTTTTGCTTCAGGCCCTTTTCCTTTTTTGTTATTTTGAAACTGTAAAAGATGGAAATAAAAAAAGTTTTCTTGCTTAAAATATTAAAGAAATGTGTCATCTTTAACTTTATGCCTTTTGGAAATGAGTTCATCTTTTACTCGCTTAGCTATTCACAGTAACAAATTTTGATCGGGGTGCCCAAACTTTTACATGCCACTGTACGTGTCCTAAACTGCAAACTGATATGTGTCCTAAAAATATTTATTTTTGTAACTTGTAGGATTTTTTTTATGTCTTGCACTGTACTGCTGCCATAAAGCAATAAATTTCATGCCATATTTCATTGATAGTAAACCTGATTCTGATTCTGACCCTGACCTGCTTATTTCTTCCTTTTCCCAGAGCAGGATTCTTTGCTGGATTTTAATCAAAGCAATTGTTTTTCAGGAGGACCAAATCAAGACTCCATTTGCAGTAGAATTTACATACAAATGTTATATTCCAGATGGTACCTCAAGCAAGCTAAACCAACACCTAAATGTTTTCCCCAAGAATAGCTGGGAATCCCTTGGTATTTGAAGTGACTGCTTTAGAATTTGATGAGGTGATAGGAAAAGAGGGACGATATTTCAATAAAGTGCTTGGAAAACATCCTTATCAGAAGCATATAGATTTCAGTTTATTTGTGTGGTTTTATCCTCTTTCAAACAGGAGCTTTAATTGCCAAAACTCATATCGTTCAGAAAATTTGACCCAGCATATATAACGTCCTTAATGCCCCTTTCAAGATCTCTCAAAGCACTTCAGGAACTACAGCATCCAATGTTAGTGTAGCAACCTCCAGCAATACCAAATAATTAGCTTTAATATTGATGAGTGATAGATAACAATATTTATCAGCTATCTCACTATGGATAATGCTTCTTGTTCATTTCTTCCTAGGCTTCATCTGGCTAACCCCTCCTGCTGGCAACATCTTCATAAATCATGTTCAGGGTCTTGGCATGATGTCTAATCCGAAAGGCAACATCTCCAACAATGCAAATCTTCCTCTGTGCTGCAGTAGAGTATTAGCCTTCATTAAGACAAGTGGTAGAATGTCCCAACAATGTCTTCATTAACTCTCATACTGTCTCTGGAGCAGTAAGTTCAAAACTATTCCTTGAAAAGTAACAAGTTACAGGACAACAGATCACAGGGATGATTTGACAAATGCGGGAAATTTATCTGAAGAAGCTACTCCTCACACACAAGCAAGGGAAGATCTGCAGATGCTGGAAATCCGAGCATCAAACACAAAATGCTGAAGGAACTCAGCAGGCCTGGCAGCATCTATGGAAAAGAGTACAGTCGATATCTTGGGCCGAGACCTTTCGGCAGGACTGGAGAAAAGAAACTGAGGAGTAGATTTCAAGGTGGGGTGACGGAAGAGAGGAACACCAGGTGATGTGAAATTTGGAGGGGGAGGGATGAAGTAAAAACCTGGGAAGTTGATTGGTGAAAGAGACAGAAGACTATGGAAGAAAGAAAAAGAGGGGGGAGCACCAGAGGGAGGCAATGCATGGGCAAGGAGATAAAATGAAGGAAGGAAAAGGGGATGGGAAATGGTGAAAGGGGGGGCATTAGTAAGTTTGAGAAATTGATGTTCATGTCATCAGGTTGGAGGCTACCCAAACGGAATATAAGGTATCGTTCCTCCAACCTAAGTGTGGCCTCATTTCGACAGTGGAGGAGGCCATGGATGGGCATTTTGGAATGGAAATGGGAAGTGGAATTAAAATGGGTGGCCACTGGGAGATCCCAGTTATTCTGGCAGATGGAGCGCAGATGTTCAGTGATGCAGTCTCAAAACCTATGTTGAGTCTCCCCAATATACAGGAGGCTACACCAGGCGCACAGGATACAGTAAATGACCCCAACAGACTCACAGGTGAAGTGTCATCTCACCTGGAAGGAATATTTATGGCCCTGGATGGTAGTGAGGGAGGAGGTATAGGGGCAGGTGTAGCATTTGTTCCACTTGCAAGGATAAATGCCAGGTGGGAGATCAGTGGGAGGGACAAGTGGATAAGGGAGTCGCATAGGGAGTGATCCCTGTGGAAAACAGAAAGTGGATAGGGAGAAAAAAATGCGCTTGGTGGTGGGACCCCATTGGAGGCAGCGGAAGTTTTGAAGGATTACGTGCTAGACGTGGAGGGGTGGTAGGTGAGGACAAGAGGAACCCTATCTCTAGTAGGGAGGCAGGAAGATGAGGTAAGAGTAGACGTGCGTGATATGGAAGAGATGCAGTTGAGGGCAGTGTTGATGGTGGAGGAAGGGAAGCCTCCTTCTTTGAAAAAGGAGGACATCTCCTTCATTCCAGAATGAAAAGCCTCATCCTGAGACAATATGCGGTGGAGATGGAGAAATTGAGAGAAGGGAATGGCACTTTTACAAGTAGTAGGGTGGAGTGAAGTGTAGTCCAGGGAGCTGTGAGAGTCCATGGGTTTGTAATAGACGTTAGTGGATAAGCTATCTCCAGAGTTAGAGACAGTGAGATCAAAAAAGGGAAGGGAGGTGTCAGAATGGAGCAGGTGAATTTGAGGGCAGGATGGAAGTTGGAGGCAAAGTGGATGAAGTTGATGAGTTCATCATGAGTGCGGGAAGCAGCACCAATGCAGTCGTCGATGTAGCATAGGAAAAGTGTGGAACGGTCACCAGTGTAAGCTAGCAACATAGACTGTTCCACATAGCCGATAAACAGGCAGGCATAGCTGGGACTCATGCGAGTGCCCATAGCTACACCTTTTGTTTGAAGGAAGTGGGAAGAGCCAAAGGACAAATTACTTAGATTGAGAACAAGTTCCACTAGGTGGAGGAGAGTGGTGCTGGAGGGAAACTGGTTAGGTCTGGTGTCCAGAAAAAAAATGGAGAGCTTTGAGGTCTTCCTGGTGGGGGATGGAGGTGTATAGGAACTGGACATCCACGGTGAAAATAAGATGATGGGGGCCAGGGAACCTGAAATATTTGAAAAAGTCAAGAACGTGTGAGGTGTCACTGATGTAGGTAGGAAGGGACTGAACCAGGGAGGATAAAACAGAGTCAAGGTATGCAGATATAAGCTCAGTGGGACAGGAACATGCTGAAACAATGGGTCTTCTTGGACAAGTGTGCTTGTGGATCCTGAGTAGGAAATAGAAATAGGAGGTGCAGGGTGCAGGGAACTATGAATTTGGTGGCAGTGAATAGGAGATCCCCAGAGTCAATAAGTTTAGTGATGATGTGGGAGACAATGGCCTGGTGTTCCTTAGTGGGGTCTTGTTCAAGGGGTAAGTAAGAGGAGGTGTCTGAAAGTTGGTGGTGGGCCTCAGCAAAGTAGCGGTCAGTATGCCAGTCTACTACAGCACCTCCCTCATCTGCAGGTTTGATGGTTATAGTCATAGTCATACTTTATTGATCTGAGGGAAAATGGGTTTTGTTACAGTTGCACCAACCAAGAATAGAGTATAAATATAGCAATAACCAAGAATAGAGTATAATTATTAGGAATGGTGCAGATGAAGTGGAGAATCGAACGTTTGGAAGGAGTGAAGTTGGAATAGAAAAGAGGAATGTTAAAGTGTAGACGGATAATGTCCCATCAGCAGTTGGCAATGAAGAGGTCCAGAGCGGGCAGAAGACCAGGGCGGGGTGGCCAGGAAGAGGAGGAGGATGTTCAACAAGTAGTTCAGATCTAGGGTAGCCTTTGGAGTAGACATAGTCAGTGCCATTGAGTAGCAGTTGACTATTGGTGACACAATAGATCAGCTCTCTGCAAAATAACTTATTCCAGCTTCAGCATTCATATATCTTAATTGGGATATTACAATGATCCAATTTTCCAATGTTAACCATCTTCAATCTTGAAGAAGTGTATGCAATTGTATTTGTTTGTTAGGCAAAGATCGATTAGTAAACTGAAGGATTTTACTCTCTACCTGGAATATACCTCCTCCCACCCTGTTACTTGTAAAATTGCCATCCCCTTCTCTCAACTCCTCCATCTGTGCCATATTTTCTCTCAGGATGAGGCTTTTCATTCCAGAATGAAGGAGATGTCCTCCTCCTTCAAAGAAAGGGGCTTCCCTTCCTCCACCATCAACACTGCCCTCAACTGCATTTCTTCTGTTTCACACTCTTATCCCATCCTCTCGCCACCCCACCAGGGATAGGGTTCCTTTTGTCCTCATCCACCACCCCACCAGCTCCACGTCCAGCATATAATTCTCCACAACTTCCACCATCTCCAGAAGGATCCCACCACCAAGCATATCTTTCCCTCTTCTCCACTTCCTGCTTTCCACAGGGATCACTCTTTACGCAACTCTCTTGTTGGTTCGTCCCTCCCCACTGATCTCCCTCCTGGCACTTATCCTTGCAAGCAGAACAAGTGCTACTTCTACCCCTACAGCTCCTCCCTCACCACCATTCAGGGCCCCAGACAGTCCTTCCAGGTGAGGTGACACTTCACATTGAGACTGTTGGGATCATCTACTGTATCCGGTGCTCCCGGTGTGTCCTCCTGTATATCGATGAAACCTGACGTAGATTGGGAGACTGCTTCATTGACCACCTATGCTCCATCTGCTGGAAAAAGTGGGATCTCCCAGTGGCCACCCATTTTAATTCAACTTCCCATTCCCATTTTGACATGCCAGTCCACAGCCTCCTCTATTGTCACAATGAGGCCACTCTTAAGATGCAGGAACAACACCTTATATTCTGTCTGGGTAGCCTCCGACCTGTCTGATAGCATGAACATAGATTTCTCGAACTTCCGGTAATATTCCCTCTGCTCCTCACCTCCCTATCCCCTTTTCCCTCTCTCACCTTATCTCCTCACCCACGCATCACCTCCCTCTGGTGCTTCTCCCCCCTTTTCTTTCTTCCCTGTCCTCTTCTATCAGACTCCCCCTTCTCCAGCCCTGTATCTCTACCTCTTCCACCAATCAGCTTCCCAGCTCTTTACTCCATCACTCCCCCTTCAGGTTTCACCTCTCACTTTCTGTTTCTCACCCCCCCCCCCACCTTTTAAATCTGCTCCTCAGCATTTTTTTTCCAATCCTGCTGAAGGGTCTCAGCCTGAAATGTCAACTGTACACTTTTCCACAGATGTTGCCTGGCTTGCTGTGTTCCTCCAGCATTTTGTGTTGTTGCCTTGGATTTACAAGTCCCACATTTGTACTCAGAGTCAGCCTTACTTTCATTATCTTTACTTCAGGATAGTTATATGCTTTCTATTCTGTTACCTGCCACATATGACATTTTGCTGCTCAACATTGGACTGCAGAGGTCAAAAATAGCTCTACCAAGTAAAGTGGAAAGCCATCTATTATTGAGAAATATGACTTCTATAGTCATAGTCATACTTTATTGATCCCGGGAGAAATTGGTTTTCGTTACAGTTGCACCATAAATAATAAATAGTAATAAAACCATAAATAGTTAAATAGTAATATGTAAATTATGCCAGGAAATAAGTCCAGGACCAGCCTATTGGCTCAGGGTGCCTGACCCTCCAAGGGAGGAGTTGTAAAGTTTGATGGCCACAGGCAGGAATGACTTCCTATGACGCTCTGTGTTGCATCTCGGTGGAATGAGTCTCTGGCTGAATGTACTCCTGTGCCCAACCAGTACATTATGTAGTGGATGGGAGACATTGTCCAAGGTGGCATGCAACTTGGACAGCATCCTCTTTTCAGACACCACCAGTTCCATCCCCACAACATCACTGGCCTTACGAATGAGTTTGTTGATTCTGTTGGTGTCTGCTACCCTCAGCCTGCTGCCCCAGCACACAACAGCAAACATGATAGCACTGGCCACCACAGACTCGTAGAACATCCTCAGCATTGTCTGACAAATGTTAAAAGACCTCGGTCTCCTCAGAAAATAGAGATGGCTCTGACCCTTCTTGTAGACAGCCTCAGTGTTCTTTGACCAGTCCAGTTTATTGTCAATTCGTATCCCCAGGTATTTGTAATACTCCACCATGTCCACACTGACCCCCTGGATGGAAACAGGGGTCACCAGTACCTTAGCTCTCCTCAGGTCTACCACCAGCTCCTCAGTATTTTTCACATTAAGCTGCAGATAATTCTGCTCACACCATGTGACAAAGTTTCCTACCGTATTCTGCTCACACCATGTGACAAAGTTTCCTACCGTATTCTGCTCACACCATGTGACAATGTTTCCTACCAAAGTTTTCATACCTGGAATAGGGATTTTTGGCTGTAATCCAGAGCTCCGAGAAGTGCAGACATTCAAAGAGGAGACTCATGCCCTTATTGACATCTCAAACACAACTTCCTATCTAGGATGCCAGCCCTTTCTCCATTTTATATATGAAATTCTAATCTGAAAAAAAAAGGAACATCTTCTCTTTTTGGAGGACTCTCTGAAATTTCTGATCACTGAGCTTTAAAAAGAAGTCTGCTGAAACAACTTGGAGGGTGGTGGGTGGGACCCTAGTTTGGGTCAGTTGGTTTAAAGTTTGCTTTGCGTAGAATTATATGACAGTCTGCTCATGACCGCAGTCCAGATGGACCTGACTCTTCCAATAACCTTCAGGGTGAAACATTGCTGTAATTAACAGTTTATTTATCTGCAAGTGAATAGTACCAATGATTCACACCTGTCAGAAAATAAGTATTAGGGACACAAGGTTCTTGCTACAAAAAAACTTATTAACAATTGTTGTTAACTCACTCAGAAGTGTTTGTAAAATTGATTAACACCTTACTTTTTCATCAGCACTTATGACTATGAGGCAGACAAATTCCTGGATTTCAATCCCTCTACTCGGTACTCTGAAAGTGGTGGTTGTATCATAAATTTGAATTGCCAGAGACAAATTGAAAACTCTGGTGAAGCTGTAGAATTGTGTTTTTTCAAAGAACACTTAACCACAAGAGAGGTATTGAAAAAAATCAAAATTGTTTATTTTCATGTTTAAATTTTGAAAACATGAATAGAAGTTGAACCAAAAATGTATTTATTAGTAATTTCTGATTCACAGGGGGCATCAGGCTGCCAATGACAATGATTTTGAGTTCTAGAAGTGGCATTTCCTCCCTGTGCACTCAGCCCTTGCATTCATCCATTTCATTATCTATCATTCTGTATTAACCTGCCATCACCCATTTCTTTCAGTTGTTATCTTTTATCAATTCAGTGTGGCATTCATTTAAAAATATTCTTAGAGCGTTTATATTTTTTTCTTCCAAGATCCAGCAAATTCCATTTAATTTTCAGCTGGAAATCCTCAGTGCGGTTTTAACTGTGGAGGATAAATGGACACTAAGCTAAGGTTTACAGCACGGCCGGTATGCTACAGTGCTGAGTGCTTATAATGATAGTTGTTACTTTGATGCATATTCTGAGAGTCCCATGGAAGATACATTGAAAGAAATTTTTTCTAAATTGGATTTAACAAATTTTAAAGATTTTTCACCAATAATTAGTATTCATAACAGCAAAAAAAATGTGTATTTTTGTATCACTTGTTTCTTTTTTCTGAAGTTACAGCTCATTTAAGACTGACCAATTTTGTCCATTAAAGCTTAGCATTCAATACATTTCAGTCATGAAAATGATTGAGTTGTTTTGTAAGTCACACTGTCATTAACTAACTTTCTTTAGTACTGCAGTTTTCTTGGCCAGGATAGCATTAATTGCCATCCTCATGCTTCTTTGAGGTGATAGCAAGCCACCACGTTCACCGGATATAGACCCTCCAGAAAAGGAACTTGTATAGTGCTCTTGGATAGGGAATACCAGGGTTTAGACTCAGTGAAGTGCAACAGTATCCAAGTTAGCACAGGGCGTGGTGTGGATAGGAGCCTGCGTGGTGGAGTGCCATGCAACTGCTGCCCTGCTACTTCTTGGTGGAAGGACTATCAGACCAGCCAGAAGAGTAACTGCAGTCCATTATGTGGATGACACACATTGCAACTAAGTTACCATGGCGGTAATAAGAATGGGTGTGTCCCTTTGCTCGGTCCCAGATGATGTCGAGCTTCCTGAGACAAGCTCCATTTATTCCAGTGGTTTAGAAGAGATCTGCTAGCAAATGGATTTCCATTAAAATTCAGAGGCAATTCCAGATCACCTGGAGCTGAATAGCCAGGTACTATCTATATCTGGCCCTCAGTTTTACACTAGCCATGCCTGGTATTTGCAGGAGAGCCTCGTGCATGTGTAGGGATCAGTAAACTTGATAGGAAGGTATGTGGTTTGAGTTTCTTTTTATCCTAATTAAAATTAATGCTTTTAATTAAATTATGTCAGACAAATATGCTTCAATAGTTAAACATTTTATTTAACTGATCTTTAATTATTTAAATGCACTATGATATTGCTAAATGTTTCTGATCATCTAAAGCATTTAGAAACAGTTGAAAGCATGTTATCAACAAGGCGTCGTAGGGAAAGTCTTAGGACATGCTTTTGGAGGCCTGGTCACGCCATGTGAATTGCTCCAGTTTTTCAAGATGGCATGACAGTGAGGCCTCGAGGGCAAATGGCAAATGGCTGACGTCACCACAGGGATTCAACAGTGTTTTCAGGTAATGCAATGCTTTAGTTTTAAAATGTAAAATTGAACAGAATCCTGTACCATCCAAAACAGGTTAATTATCACTGACAGATGTTATGAAATTTGTTGTTTTTGTGGCAGCAGTACAGTATAGGACATAAAAAATTACTATAAATTACTATAAAATAAATAAATAATGTAAAAGAATGTAGGGATGTAGCGTTCATGGGTTCTGACCATTCAGAGGTTATCAAAGATGACATTGAACATTGAATAGATATATATTTTTGTGCTTAAAAGACAGTTTAGCAACAGAAAATGCATAATCACTTAACAAATATACAAGGGTATAGCAATATTTAACTTCCATGGATTCTGCACATAAATTGTGTTGTAAAATATTGAAATTATTTCAGTAATGATTACCTGCAATCTCAGCGAATCATGGATTAGCGAAGGGAGAGGTAGGTAGTCCATCCAAAATTTTTGGAGTTTGGTCAGGAGTGTAGCTGGATCACTTCTAAAGTTAATTCTTAACCAATAGTCTGAAATGAATCCATTTCATCCATTATCATCTTCTGAAACGATTTATTTGGAAGAAAGGATCAAGAGCATGTTGAATTCTTTCAGGCTTTGTCCAGTAAAGGATGATTTAAGGAGCAACCCCTGAGAATTTAGTGGCTCCTGCAACTACATCTAATGGCTTGAAGAAAGTAGCACAGCAACAATTGAAATTCACGTCAACTCTAGTATATTGAGGGGAAAAAATTACATTTTAAGATCAAGTTTAAAGTTAAATTTGCTGTAAAATACCATCTCTGTTTTACATAATATGAATAAAACAAGTCCCCTGTCAAAGATGTCAGCATTCAAAGCAATTATGTGTCAGTATTGCATTTTACATTCTGTAAAATTACACCTTAGTCTACTAATAGCAAATCATGTGTAGAAAGGTGACAAAGTTACTTTTACTGAGTGATTCACTGATATTAGCTTCAGAGGAATTTGTTGTTTTCAACAGCCATTTCAATAATAAGACCTTTTTATGAGACTATTTTATAATTTTGATTAACAGTAAAATGAAATCCTCACAAATGCAATTTTGATTCTAAATTACTTTCTCTCAAAAAGCAACACTTTTGGAAAGTGCCAATAATTATTGTCTTCTATTTTCATGCACTAAAATTATTAGCCTTTTAGGATTAACTTTAAAATTGAAGCTAGAAGCTTTAAATTATGCCACCGTGTATGAATGCACAAAATTTTACTTAAAGCAAACTGATCGAAAGGCTTCTTTGATGAAGTGGTGGAGGGGCTCAATGAGGGGAAAGGGGGGTATGGGGAGATTGTGGATTTCCTAATCACCTTTGATGAAGTGCCACATAAGAGCCTTTTCATCATTAAAGACCACAGAATAGAACAGGACATGCAGCATGATGGGAAACTGTCTCAAAACTAAAAGAAAGAGTAAAAGTGAAAAATTGTATGTTAGACTGAGATGAAGAGGTTAGAACTAGGGAAACAATATGAAGGCATTACAGACGGTGCAGAAGGAACCACCAGAATTATTCCAGGGATGAAGGAGTTTAGTTATTGTGAAATTGAAGTAGTTTTGCTTGGAGAAGAGGGAGTTGTAAGGGCATCAGATTACGAAAATTGTAGATGGAGTAGTCATTATGAAAGGTCTCAGCACAAAAGGTTGACTTTTTATTATTTTTCATCGATGCTGCCTGATCTGCTAAGTTCCTCCAGCATTTTGTGTATGCTACTCTGGACTTCCAGGACCTGCATAATGTCTAGTGTAGTCAGAGTAAGTAGGGAGAAATTATTTCAAATGCTGATGGGGTCAAGGGCTTAAAATGAAGGAGAGTGGCAAAAAATATGAAGTGGAATATGAGGAGTTTTGTCTATGCAGGTAGGTGATTAGGGTTTGAAATGCAATGCCAAGGAAGTAGTGGGGCAAATTTATTTCTGGCATTCAGAAGAGAGCTGGATAGGTATGTAAAAGGAAAGAATTTGCAATACTGTGGGAAGAAGATACGGGAGTGGAATGAGCTGGATTGAGCCAGTAGGACTGATGAGCAGAATGATCTACCGTTTTGCTGTAACCATTCTGTAATCCTGTGCGAATAATGTTGCAGAGATTAGGCTGTATAAATCTCCTTTGAGTCAAGTCAAGTCGCTTTTTATTGTCATTTCGACCATAAGCTGCTGGTACAGTATACAGTAAAATCGAAACAATGTTCCTCCAGGACCATGGTGCTACATGAAACAATACAAAACTACACTAGACTAAGTGAGACACATAAGGCTACACTAGACTACGTAAGACAACTGATTTTGCTCTCTTTTTACACTAATTATTTAGTTATTGTTTTTTGATTTTTATAGTTCTTATTGTTACCTGTAATAATTTTTAAATGCATTGCACTGTACTACTGCTGCAATTTCACGACCTATATCAGTGATAACAACCTGCTTCTGATTATAATTCTGAGCACATGCATTGTTATTCACTTAGTATCTATTTTATTAGGAACCTACTGTACTAATAGAGTGGCCACTGAGTGTATGGTTATGCTCTTCTGCTACTATAGTTCATCCACCAGAAGGTTCGACTCGTTGTGCATTCAGAGATGCTCTTCTAACACCACTGTTGTAACACGTGTTTATTTGAGTTACTATCACTTTCCTGTCAGCTTGAATCAGTCTGGCAATTCTCCTCGGACTTCTCTCACTGACAACGTGTTCTTGACCACAGAGCGGCCGCACAATGAGTGTGTTCTTTTTTTGTCTCTGGCACCATCCTGTAGCATCAGAGGTCCCAAAACAGTACATCTAGTGTTATACTATAATATGGAATGCATACCATACCACACCCAGATGGCATTTCGATGAATCCAGCCCTGATAGGGGTACTTGGCTGAGTATTAAAGACCTGTGCTGATCAACTAGCTGCAGTGTTCACTGAGATCTTTAATTTCTCGCTTTGGCAGTCTGAGATACCCACATGCTTCAAGCAGACTTCACATATACCGGTGCCTAAGAAGAACGTGGTAACCTGCCTCAAAGACCATCATCCAATAGCATTTACAGTACATCTACAGTGATGAAGTATTTTGAGAGGCTGCCGTTGAATCATATCAGCTCCTGCCTGACGTGACTTGGATATACCCAAGTTTACCTATCGGAGCAACAGGTCCATAGCAGATGCCATTTCTTTGGCTCTCCACTCAACCCTGGAACACCTGGACAGCAAAGATACAAACATCAGGATGTTCTTTATCGAGTATAGCTTGGCATTCAATGCTATCATCCCTTCAAAACTAACCAGTAAGCTTCAAAACCTTGTCCTCAATACGTCCTTGCGTAATTGGATCATGAATTTCCTCACTTGCAGACATCAGTCAGCTCAGATTGGCAATAACATCTCCTCCATAATCACTGTCAGCACAGCTGCACTGTAAAACTGTAGGCTTTGCCCCCTGCTCAACTCACTTTATATTCAAGTTTGCTGATGACACCATAGGATGAATCAAAGTTGGTGAGGAATCAGTGCATAGGAAGATTGAAAATTTGGCTGAGTGATGCTACAGCAACAACCTCTCACCTGATGTCAGCAGGATTAAGGTACTGATTATTGACCAAGAGGAGGAAATCAGAGACCCATGAACCAGAATATTGGAAAATCAGAGGTATAGAGGGTCAGCAGCATTAAATTGCTCGCTGTTATCATTTCAGAAGTCGACCCTGGGCCCAGCACATAGGTGCAATTATGAGGAAAACTTGGCAGTGACTGTACTTCCTGGGCAGTTTGTGAAGATTCAGCATGACAGCTAAAATTGTGATCAACTTCTATAGAAGTGTAGCGGAGGGTTTAGTGACTGACTGCATCACAGCCTGGTAAGGAAACACCAATGCCCTTGAACGGAAAATCCTACAAAAAGTAGGATATGGCCCCAGTCCATCACAGGTGAAGCCCTCACCACCAATGAGCACATCTACACAAAACATTGTTGAAGGAAAGCAGCATCCATCATTAGGGATGCCCCTCTACCCAGACCATGCTCTCTTCCTGCTGCTGCCATCAGGAGGAAGGTACAAGAGCCTCAGGGCTCCACCACCAGGTTCAGGAACAGTTATTAGCCCTCAGCCATCAGGCTCTTGAACCAAAGTGGATAATTTCACTCAGCTTCACTTGCTCCATTATTTGAAATATTCCCACAATCTATGGACGCACTTTTAAGTATTCTGCATCTCATGTTCTCGATATTTGTTGCTATTTATTATTATTTGTATTTGCGTAGTTTGTTGTCTTTTGCACACTAGTTGAACACCCAAGTTGGTGTGGTATCTCTTTAATTTTTTAATAGATTTATTGACTATGCCACCAAGGAAATAAATCTCAGGTTTGTATATGGTGACATATATGTACTTTGATAATAAATTTTCATTTTGAACTTTGATCGACAAAGTTGTGTGAACATCCATGGAGATCAACAGTTTCTGAGATACTCAAACCACCGAGTCTGACACTGACAATCATTCCACATTCAAAGTCACTAAGATCACATTTCTTTCCATTCAGATGTTTAATCTGAACAACAAAATGAACTTCTTTCCTATGTCTGTTTGCTTTTGTGCATTGAGTTGCTGCCACATGATTGGTTGATTAGATATTTACGTTAGCAAGCAGGTATACAGGTGAACCTAATAAAGTGACCACTGAGGGTACACCCTGAAACCGCTAACTTACTGGCAGATTTGGAGTGTGTTATCAGGTAGCTTCCTTGTCATTGGACTTCACATGGAATCCAATGACACAGGCCCGCCTTGATGAGTTTGCCCAAAGTTTATACTAGGGAATCAGCAGACAGATTAGAGTTGGCACTGATTCCACAGCACCACCGACGTAATGATTGAAGGCACAAGGTAAAGAAAGCAAAGGGGAAACTCAATCACTTTTCACTTATTATTTTGCTTAAGTTTTATGTTTTTAAGTGTAAGGGGTTTCTTCTTTCATGTTACTTGCTAAGGCTAATAAAATGGCTTCTCTGTAGTGTTAATAATAAAATGGCTTCTCTGTAATTTTAACTGATGAGGTAATGTTCTCTGTAGCAGCATGTTTGGGTTATAATTAGTGATAATGGGACGTATTCGTTTGTTAACCGATTGGGATAGATGTTATTCGTTCTTGTGTATCTGAAAGCTGTTGTTTGGGCGGGATTTGAGAGAGAAGGCGCGAGGAGGCTGAAGCGAGAAGACGTGGCTTGAGGTGACAGTTGACGGACCTGCTGGGCCTGGGCTCGGAGCAGCAGCCTAGGGGCCTACTAGCAAAGGAGGATCAGCGAAAGGGAGTCCGTGATCTCCAACGTTTGTGCACTGGACATGTTTATGAGATTATTGGCGCCTTTTATTTGCTTTTCTTTTCTTTTGTTTCTCTACTAGCCCATACTTAAATATAAAATCTTAATCATTAACCGCAAATTGTGGACTGCATGTTATTTCGGGTATGGATGTTACACAGGGGACACAACACGCAGCATCCACCCAAACAAGAGCGCTAAAATTTGGCCAGGTAGTGGGCGCCACCCCTGAGATCACACCACTAGATGCAACAAGTCTTACATAAGTATTTAGAAGTATTTTTATATGAACTGAGATAATTTAAGTTTTATACTTTTAAAAAACTGAATGTTAATCTTATTTATTAACTTCTACTTTAATAGTTCAGTGACGTTCGATGTTCAAAAGTTCATTAAATCACTGCAAAATCTCTGACCATGAGCAGACTTGGGGTGAGACTCTAGAGACTATGAAAGTTTCAGGAACATTTCAGGATCAGGGTTCCTTCTATGCACCACTGAAGAAGTTTACAGACAATACCAAGATGGCTGGAGGAACAGGTAGTGGTAGAGGCAGGGAGCCTACAGAAGGACTGGGGCAGATTGTGAGGAGGGCAACGTGGCCAACAGAATTCAGCATTGGGAGGTGTAGTAGGAAAAATAAAGGTGTGACTATTTTCTAAATGGGGAGAAAATTTAGCAATCAAAGTTGCAAGGAGACTTGGGAGTCAGAGTTCAGGTTAACTTGGAGGTTGAATCAGTAGCAAAAAAGGCAAATCAATGTTAGTACGAGGAATTCTGCAGATGCTAGAAATTCAGGCAACACACATCAAAGAATCAATGTTAGTATTCATTTCAAGAGGGCTGGAATATAAAAGCAAGGATGGAGTGCTGAGGGCTTACAAGGCATTACATTTGGAATACTGTGAGCAATTTTGGGCCCTGTATCAATGGATAGATGTGTTGGCTGTGGATATGGACCTGAGAAGAATCTCAATTATGAACCCAGGAATTAAAGCCTTTTCACATGTTTGATGTTTCTGGGACTGGACTGTAGGGTGTATAGAAGGGTGAGGAGGGCTCTTGTTGAAACCTACTGGGTTTTGAAAGGCCTGGAGAAGATGTTTTCATTAGTAGGAGAGACAACTTCAGAATAAAGAGATGTCCCTTTAAAACGGGGATGAAGAAGGATTTCTTCAGTTAGATGGAGCTTAATCTGTGGAATTCATTATACTTCAAGCTGTGGAAGCCAAGTCATTGAGTGTACTTAAGTCAGAGATTCATGGGGTTAAGGGTTATGGGGACAAGGTGGAAAAATAGGGTTAAAAAAATCAACCATGATTGAGACCATATGGCCACAAGATATAGGAGCAGAATTAAGTCATTTGCCCCATCAAGTCTGCTCCACTATTTCATCATGGCTTATCCAATTTTTCTCTCGGCCCCTTCTCCTGCCTTCTCCCCACATCCCTTCATGCCCTGACCAATCAAGAATCTATCAACCTCTGACAAAAATAGACAGAATGACTTGGCTTCCACAGCTTCCTGTGTCAAAGAACTCCACAGATTCACCACTCTCTGGCGAAAGAAATTCCTCCTCATCTCCACCCTAAAGGGATACCCCCTCTATTCTGAGGCTGTGTCCTCTAGGCTTACACTCTCCCACTATAGAAAACACCCTCTCCACATCCACTCTATCATTGGCAGAGCAAACTTGATGGGCTGAATGTCTTAATTATATTCTATGGTCTTGTGCTCTTACCTTGGCCACTTCTCTGGTGTTGGCAAGGTATTAGACCAAAAATATAGAGGAGTGAGACCATGGGTGGTGAATGAGTGTAGAGAGACTGATCCTGTGGGATTATGCCCACATTTTAATTTCATTTATGATTAATTAAAAATTGTATTATATGAAATTGTACACTCATGTACTAAATAATGACAATAAGCAATCTTCAGTCTTGAAGTAATAAAATATAAGAAATGAACTACTGTGTCACTGAAATTGAAACATTCATCATTTTGCACAATGTTCAGCTATGTATTGGAAAAGTTATGGGTTATTTGTGATGAGTCACCTTTTAAATTAAAAGAAAATTAAGAATTTATGTAGCTGTATTTCTAATCTCAACATTCCAAAGTGGTTTATATTCAATGAAATAAGTTTTAAAGTACAGTTGGTGGAATAATGGCAATGCACCAGCCAACTTTCAGCATTGAAAAGTCAGATATTCTGTTCTTTACTAATGTTGTACAAGGGACTGGCCAGAACATCATGGATAAATCATTTGTTCTTCAAAATATCACTGTGAGGTATGTTATATACTTCCAAGATACCAAACAAGGAATTGGCTCAACCATCTGAAAGGTAGTACCACCAACAGTGAAGCATTAGAAAGTCAGGCTAGATCAAGGATTCCCAATCTCTTTTATGCCATGGACCAATACCAGTGGACCCCCAGCATAGATTTGCACACAATCAGACTCTTTCTGATAAGCAAAATCAGAAACAGAGCATACATACCTTCCACTAATGCAAACCATCCAAATAAAGTTGTTTGCAGTACTTTTGTGCCAAGTAGTATAATGTTAATACCTATTTGATCAAGTAATTCATTTGAACTTTGTCCTACATTTATTCCATGTACAGTACTGTACCAAAGTCTTAGGAACATATATGCTACTAAGGTGCTTAAGACTTTTGCACAGTACTGTAGTAATTTTATGCATTGCACTGTACTGCTGCCTCAAAAAAAAAAATCATGATATGTCAGTGACGATAAACCTGATTTGGATGTGGGTATCTATTGTAGATGGAGAGTAGGGAGGGGGCAGGGAGAAGGGAATCATGGTTTGGAAAATGGGAAGGAAGCTGGAAGCACCAGAGAGACACTCTGTAATGATCAATAAGCCAATTGTTTGGAATCAAATGACTCTGCCTAGTGTCTCAGGGTTGGGTGTGTCTGCACCTGTGCCAGTACCTTTTCCTTCTCTACTATCTTCCCACAGTGCTCCTTGCACTTCCCAACATACCTTCCTCCCACCAGGTTTACAAGCTCATTCTCTGCTCCATGTTAACAAATACAGTACTCTTCAAGAAAATCTTTTTCCTTGAAGACTGTAGTAAAACAAATGTCTGTTGCCTATATTTTGTGCTTTTCATTTTTTCCACAGCAAGCAACCTTATCCACACTGACTCAATCTGTATACTTGAACAGAATACAATGGATGAAAACACAGCCTCCGTTGGTATTGCCAAAACTACTATATATTGACAGCTGTGGAATATCTGATTTCTCTTCATTCATTTCAATAGAACTAAATTTTGAGTGTGGAGTAGAACAGACATTCAGAGTCAGATAGAGTATTCAGGGTTACCATCTTGGAAACAAGTAATTCTTGAAGATAGACCAGGTCCACTCCTCATTACTGGTTAAGTGGTCATAGAATAAGGTTATTACTGCACACACAATCAGTATATACCTGTAAAATAGCAATAAGAGCATTTGAAAGCTTTAACCTGAGCATAAACACCAAAAAGAAACCTTTCAGATGATGTCCCTCTACCAATGTCCAATCTGAGAGATCACATGATTCCAATAAAAGGGACAAATCAGTCCTGAGATTTCAATAAAGTTCCCACTGCTGTTCAACATTTTAAATATGACTCTCGACATGTTGCAGAGCTATCGCTGCATTTAGTGTTTGTGCACAGAATACACTTTATATTCCCAAGGAAACTAATATAAAAGGCTTTTTGCCAAAATCTCTTTTAATAATTGTTGCTGGTCTTAGGTTGGAAGATAAAGATTAGATAAAAACAGAAATTCCATATATTTCTAATATGCACAGATAAATGCAAATCTTTTTGTAGATTTATCTCTGAGCTAGTTTCTTGCCACTGTGTCAGGCAAATGTGACATTTTAAATGAATTTAACCCCATTATTGGTTAACCCACTATGTGGTACTTGTTTAACTGATTTACATCCCATCACAGAATCAGAATTCTCAAACATTAAACTGATTTAGATGATGAGAACTGAAAGACATGGGGCTAAATTTAGTTCCTTTGCACTAATGCTCCCCTTGGAGCCTTTAATATTTTAAACTATTTAAATTCTTAATGTATTTAAACCAGACCTATCAATCAAACATTGGATAGATTTGAAACTGCATATCCCCAAAAATGTTCCTTTGCACAGTCAGCAAAGTAAGTGCAAATTCTACCTACTGACAGCATCTGGATTAGGATGTGGCAGGACACTACTGAGGTACTTTATAAAATTGCCAGTGATGGGCTGTTTGTAATGCAACAAGACAAATACGGTGGATTCAAAGAGGAGAAAAGGCCATTAGGTCCACTGAAATTCACAGCTACAGTAGAGTGCATCTACTTACAGAATATCTATAAGTAAAATTGTCCACTGTTTTGTCTCTACTGTCTTTCCTGATACAATACTTCAAATTCGTGTCATTTTTGAATTTAGAAGTTACTCACTGCTGCATGATTCTTTTTTTTTTTGCTGTTTTCACTTTTATCTTGACTTGGCTTAAATAAAGTCTGAGAATTATTTTATCTTGACTTGTATATTTTGATAGTTGCTGTTCTCACCCTCTTCTAAACTTTTAACTGGGACCCATTTTTGTCAATCTCTGTGCCAAAACAACACAGTTTTTTAAAAAATCTGTTGATCAAATCCAATTCAATATACCAAAAATGTGTTAAATCCATACATTATTAACAGTAATGTGTTTTTCCCAAAAACATTACAGATCAAGTATCAAGCCATAGATGGTGTTGTCCCACTGAGTAGCTCCAACAGTTGTTGTCATTTCACATTTCCAGAGGCTGAAGTAACTTCAAGATTCAAGATTGTTTATTGTCATACTTCAGTATATGAGTGTAAAGAACAAAATAGTTGTTACTCTGGATCTAATACAGCATAATAATACACAATAAGCATAAATAACCCAATAAAAACAAAAAACACACCATAAATATAAAAGGAATCCTATAAACCACAATGCACAAGTAACTGTTATATACGTAGACTGATTATATGTACAAAAAGTGATGCTTGGTGATATGTATGCAGTGGTGATGCGGATGGTGGGTGGATTAATTTGTAATTTGCACTTAATTTTTTGTGTGTATTTATTACCAGTTCCAGATACTCAGCTTTGACAGTCAACTTCAAAATGACTAACGTTAATGGAATGGGGCAGTTGATGACACTTTTGGTGTGCTACCAAGAGTATCCAAATAAAAAAGCTAATCTATCTTCAACTGTGCATTACACAGAACTTGTTCCATTTAATTTTCTGATTACTTAAGCACTTGTAAGATGCAGACATCCAATAACCCAATGTCTGTCTCCAATCCTCTTTCTCAGTAGATAAATTAGGCAGAATTTGATGGCAATCACACTGAGAGAGTTTGATGGACAAGTGAAACACCAAAGATAAGCTTTGACACTGGTATTCTTTAATTAACTTTTTGCAGTCATGCAGATTAATGAACTTGAGGAACTGCTGCACCACTGCAAAAACAAGTCATGGTTTCCATAATCTTATCCCTGTGATAAACATAATATTCCTGAGAAATCACGTTCAGACCAACTGATCTCAAACGAGAGCTGCAGTTTATTTAATCAACTCAGTGGGGTTCCTGACATAAAAGTGTGAAGCAGTAGTGAGACTCATGAGACCAGAACAATAAACATCAGCAACCAATGAATGAAAACGCAGAACATATTGGTACAATTCTACACTGCCATCACAGAGAGCGTCCTCACAGCTACTACTGCCTGGTTGGGTGCAGCATCCTTTCGCAATATACAGAAACTATATCGAACTGTCATGTCAGCAGAAAATATCACTGACTGCAGTCTACCTTCACTGCAGGACTTGTATGTGCCCAGCACAAAAAGGTGGGCAGGAAAATATCATTACAGACACTACGCATTTTAAAAGTTTCTTCCCCCAGGCAATTAATCTGACCAACCATTCTAATTAGACCCCCAACACCCACTCACCCCCCCATACCTCAGTCTCTGCTTTGCACTGTAAACACTTTAAACTGCTTAATATAATGCTGTTTAATGTGGGTATTTATGTATTTATGCACATATTATTGCTCATCTGTATTTAAACCTCTAACTTTATTTTTATGCATTCTTTATGATTGTTGAATGTTGTTTTACTGTTGCCTGTCGTGGCAACACTCCACAGCAAATTCCTAATATACGTAAATATATATGGCATATAAAGTTGATGCTTCATCCTTGAAAGTAGCCTGTAGAGTACATTTTCTTTTTAGGATTTACTGCGTGCACCATCCAAGATTTGTGTAAAGCTGAGGAACCAAATACAAAGGCACCCCACTACTTGGCTCAGAGCATTTGTGCTCCACCTTTGGGTGCAGTAGCGAGTCCAGTGGGTGAGACAATAGCTTCTGACCTGCAGCTCATGAATTCAACAGTACGATGAGCAGACACAGATCAATCGTCCCACAAGGAAAACATCCAGTGAGAGGCAGTTCTGTCGGTGAAAATGCCTTGTTAATGAGAGGAGTCAGAGGAGAATGGCCTAACTGGGTCAAGCTGACAGGAAGGAGACAGTGACTCAAATGATCACACATTACAGCATTGGTATGCAGAAGATAATTTCTGAATGAACTTTGAACCTTGAAGTGGATGAGCAACAGCACCAGGTGGCCATATTGGGTTTCATTCCTGTGGCCTGATTATCAGGCACAGGCGGTATGTAATGAAATGGATATTGAGTGTATATTGGCGATAAAATACTATCTTGACCGCATCAACTATAATCAGACAAATTAAAGTCACTGAACAGCATAGTAATTAATTCTCTTTTCTGTTACAGCTATCATGATTCTGAGGAAACACACACAAAATGCTGGAGGAACTCAGTAGGCCAGGCATCATCTATGGCAGTGGTCCCCAACCTCCCAGCCGTGGACCGATACTGGGCCGCGAAGCATGCAAGGGTGCATGCTTAAAGATGTGCTGGGTGCGTTTCGGCTACTGCTAGACCCCTGCATGCTTTGCGGCCTGGTATCGGTGCGCGGCCCAGAGATTGGGGACCATTGATCTATGGAATAGAGTAAACAGTTGACATTTCGGGCCGAGATCCTTTGTCAGGGCACCTGCTCACCTCATGAAAGGTCCTGATGAAGGGTCTCGGCCCAAAACATCGACCGTTCACTCTTTTACATAGATGCTGCCCGGCTTGCTGAGGTCCTCCGGCATTTTGAGTGTGTTGTTTTGAATTTCCAGCATCTGCAGATTTTCTCATGTTTATGATTTTGATAAGATTTCATATTAATCCATTAGATCTTCCTACATTAATGAAGGCTCATTATTCATCAGTAGATATAGCAGCAATAAAATCATCAATAGAGCAGTCCCATGAAGGATGAAGTACTAATTCTTTATTCCTCACTCATCTTTTCAGAATTTTCTATTAGATTGTTTTCCCAACTTTGATAGCTTGGCTTTATCATAACCTTTCCATATTTGAGACATTTAGACTATTCCTAACATATTTTATTTGGATATTCACCATCAGCATGTTGACAGCTGGCTCAGTCTCAGGCATGAATTAGCCAGCTGGCAGATTAGAAGATCTCTCCGGTGATCTTGTAGTCAGTTTGCTTGAGAAATGTTTTGTTGAGGCAGTCTGTTCAAGATAAGAAAGGCTGACTGGTGAGTTGCCCCAATCAGGTTCCAGATAATTAAGATGTGACACTGCCACCTTGTAAAATGGTATTGGGCCCCTCCCCCTCCCACTTTCAAATTTCTTACTATCTCTTCTTTCAGTTAGTCCTGACGAAGGGTCTCGGCCCGAAACGTCGACTGTACCCCTTCCTATAGATGCTGCCTGGCCTGCTGCGTTCACCAGCATTTTTTGTGTGTGTTGCTTGAATTTCCAGCATCTGCAGATTTCCTCGTGTCTATATTACATCAGAATCTATAACAATGCAATTTTTCATGTCTCATTCATCGTTTTGCTAAATGACAGACACTGGTTCAATCTGAACATGCACGAAGTACCACAAAACACAGAATATGGTCAACATCTCAGTACTATATAGACCATAGAAAGTTATAAAAATTATAGGAGTATGCTATGGCTAGTGTTATCCCACAGCCAAACAATCAAGTCAGTAATTCAGCATCCCAGTCACTGCTCACTGTTAATGACCGCAGACAATGTGGAAAAGTAACTATCAAGCAAAGAATTACCCTTCCCCAAAATCATGCAACCCATTATTGTTGTCAGTATAGAAGGAAAATATGTGGCATTTATAATTTGTTTATATATATCTAATTAATATAGTCCTCGTTTGTCCTATAAATGTCATTTGTGTAGGGCATACACAAATGTGAAAACTCAGCCCCAGAGTGATGATTAAAACAAATCTACAAACAAATGTCTGCAACTTTCTGTGACTGAGAAAGATGCCAGGTAAATACAGGTAATTTCCTAAATTCTTTACATTAAAATCTTTCAGCATATTGCTACCAATACTGAAACATCACCCATTTTATCCCCTATTTCTCTCTCTTTTACTTGCTTCTCTGTGATCTTTGAAACTTATATTTATACTTATATTAATTATCGCTGGCATCCCAAGTTTGTCACTACAGAGACTCTGAGGCTTCCAGCACTCCATCACTCATCTGATTAATGCTCTGTGTTTACCCATTCAATAAGTTAACCATAATGTTTCATAAATCTACAGGTGCTTATTTTTAAATTCTCCATGGCTTTATTTAATCCTAATGCTGTACCTTCAGGCAGATTTCATTCAGATTTTCTTTGGCTGAATCTAAAGTAGTGTTATTCTTTCTTTCCTGTATTGTTCTATGCATGGAAGACTACTCAATCTTCCAGGTAGAAGAGATCTTTGCTTGGATTCCTCTGACATTTCCAGCATTCAAAACTACATTTTAAACAAACACCTACTCACTGGAGAATCTCTTTAGCCACTTCCTCTGAGTAAATGTTAAAACATCAGACTGAAGCTTGACAATGGGTTTGTTTCACTCACTGTTTAACCATTCGCTGTGGTTAATATTTCAACCACAAGTCAGAAGAATCTCTTTCTTTCTTTCTCTTTCCTCCCCACCACACACACCAACTTTACAAAAGCCAAATTTAAACTTGAGTACAAAGAGGTACAAGGACAGTATTCTGATGCCAGTGGGCTCACTTGTATCCCACTGTGATCACTTATTAAAAATGATGAGGTTGATGTTAACACTTGACAACCTTCCATTTTTACCCATAGACATAATTTCTTCTCACACTGACAGCACTGAATAAATATCAAATTAAGTAATGTCACTCTATCTCTGCCTTTCACCCTACTGACAGGTTTATTCACTTTATATTACTTCGCATTTTAACAATAAAAATACACTTTACACATGGGCATATCATATAGTGACAAACTATAATTGTACAAAATCAAAAGAAATTTAGTATTCATGGGGTTACGGCAATAAGGATCAGAAATAATCCTATTCTGCATTATTCTAATAACAAGTAAATTATAGATTTTTTTTTGGAAAACTGAAATTAGTAAAACAGGAAAGAAGATTTTAACAAAATTTCTGAAAAAAGAACTCACTGCAACAGTGCTTTATTAATAGTCACCTAAAACCACAGGGTGTTTTTGCTTTAATCTTTTTTTCTTCAGGTTAGAAGGTTATTAACCTGTATCCTGGGGCGTGAAAGATGCACATCAATTACATCAATCGAATGGACAAATGAAGTTTGTATTAAAAATTTAACAGCTTTCACAGCACCATAGACATGGTGGGACTTCTATCATCGCTTTGTTACAAAAGAAAAGGTGAGAAGTTTCTCCTTAATATCCAAGTGCACAAAACCTGAAATGGAGTATCATAAAGGTAAAAAAAAATCACTGAAGCTAATGTAATTCCACTCAAAAAATTATTCAATGCTCACATAACAAAAAAATAATTATTTGTAGTACTGTTGCTCCTCCTATATTGGGTTGTTTTTTATTTGTATACAAGATCAAGTGGAATATAGATTGGTTTAGGTAATTATCTCACAGGCTTATTTGTATAACTCAGAATTTAGGAAAGGATGAAAGAAACCTGATCTACAATTAAAGTTTTAAAGATCTATATTTTCATTATTTTGACATAACTTTATCTCTGAAATATTGTATATAGCCCCATAAAGACTAGTTGGTTTCTTAAATAATGCAAAAGTGAGCCTTAAGTGTCTGCACCCACCAACACTAATCCTCTTCCAATCCCCTTTTGTCCTCCACACATTATATACAACTCGGACCCACCAATGTAGTTGATTCTTTCCTCCATCCTCAGACCTGGCCTATGAATGCTGGGAAATAAATGCCGATATAGCCAGTATTGCTGACTGCAAGAGGTAGAAAACAAAATTGTCTCCTTTTTCACTATATCCTGTTTAAACAGGATGGAGGTGGGTGCAAGGACTGTTGTTCAGAACTTCCCTTATTTTGTGGGTCTTTACTAAGAGGAGATCTGTCAAAATGAGGCAGTGTGTATGGATGGCATCATTTCTCACTCACTTAGAAGGCACAGATTGGTCAAAATGACTGGGACAACTGCAAGTTCAGAAAATCCTATATAAAGCTTGAGAAAGATGTTATCTTAAAAATTACATTAAAGTCAACTACTAGAAGGGTGTAAAATACATCTTATAGTTTTCACAAAGTACATTTTCTTTCAGTATTGTCAGTAATTTCAAAGGAAATTCAATAAAATCACTGAATAAAGTTATGACATTCCCAATTATCATCTAAAAGCATTAATGTCACACATGCATTTCAATTGTATTTCCAAAATCCAGAACATTTTAATCCTTGCACACTTCTCCTCGTTTCCAAATGTAATTATGCAGCATAAGTAAACACAGTTGTCTCCCACATTGCCCTAAAATAGTTAGCAAGGGATTGAGCACAAGTTCCAATTTTTGGTGGAATCAATGGATTATTGGGTCATCATAATTTAGACATAAAGACGAAGGAGACTAATGCAAAAGCAGAAGTTCTCCACATTATCAAGCAACATTCTGAGTCTGCTTTCATCTATATGGCAAATATAGTTTGTAATTGTACATGAATGCATGTTTGATTCTGACAGAGAAAATGATGACCATTGGCCCTTCCTCTTTATAAGATAAATCTCCTATCGTAAAGTGTATGTATTATATTCCATAACATTTTTTAAAATTATTTTATCACCCAGTTGTGCAATAATGTGACTAGATCAGGAGCTTTCCGAACATTGAGCATCCTTGATAGGATTGAAATTTGGCTTAGCTCAGACATACGTACAACGTACTTTAGACAGCTATCAGAATTTATTTTTCCAGGTGTTTTGTTTGTGGGTTTGTTCTGGGTGACTCAAGTGATAGTTTTCTCTTTGTCTGTTCCCATTCAGACCTGAAGAAAGCTTTGGCAACAGATTAACACAAATAAATCTGGAAAAATTAGATTCACACCTTTGAAGTGGATGAGGTCAGCACTGACTGCAAGTTCTAGACTCTATGACAGATATCTATCTGACAGAATCTACTTTGCACAGTTAGTTGAGAAAGCCAGCTGAAGATTCTAAAGGGAATTTTCCAATGTTTCACAAGTCTGATATATAGCAGTATATTAAATAATAAATTAGCATTGCAAATGTCACCGGATTTTTGACTTGAACATTATTAGTGGCTTTGACTAGGTATTTCCTCAAGAGAATATCGTAATCATAGATTGTGACTTTGACAGAAGGTTAGTGGAGATGAAGGATCTCAACCCAAAACATTCACTGGCCATTTCCCTCGACAGATGCTGACTGACCCACTGAGTTCTTCCGGCAACTTGTAAGTTTCTGCATACTCCAGAGTCTACAGTCACCCATGTCTCCTAGTTGCCTGCCAGTAGACCTTCTTCAATGAAGCAATTTTTTTGATGATTCTGCTGAATGAAGATTTAAAGAACAAGATAATATGTTCAAGTCAGAATGGCTTGTGATTTTTTTTTCATGGAGGACTTTGGGAGGCTTCAGATGAGACTGAAAAAGCCTTGCAAGTTGTTGATGTGTATCTTATGGATAGAATAAAGTAGAGTCATGGACTACCATAGAATGCTTGTGAAAGAGGAGCAAACATGTAGCTAACAACGTAAGTGCTGATCACTGTCCATGACATGGCCTCTACAAATTACTTGACATTCAACACCTACATTGACATAGTAATAAGTATAATCCAACCCTAAAAGAGGAATACAGGTGTGAGGTTTATGTGAACTTCTAAGCTCAATAAAGTGGCCACTTAATTGACAAAATTTGTTTTGTTCACTGAAATGCTTTTTGATCGTAATACAATTTTGTAAGCACTTTTATACAAGTTGACATTAGCATTATAAAGACCATAACAAAGGAACACCAAGAACTTTCCAGAATAACTGTTCTCAGCATAAAGCCCATAATCATGTAAAATTTGCTGGTGCATAACACAATTCATGCCATATAGCCCTTAAAGATTTGATGTTTCTTTTGTACTTTAAAAACCTTTTATCTTTAAGTGAAGCTTAGTGTAAGAAAAGGCAAAAGCCACTGTGTTATTATAACCATCAAGCAATCTTTTGTAAATAATTCAAATGTAGTATTAGTATAATTACAACACAGTTCTGACACAGTAAAATTATAACACAATTCATTCCATAAATTATTAACTCATAACTGAAGAATGAGTCAGATAACACAGTGAGGCCTGATTACCATCTGAAAAGGCCATTTATTTTAAAGTATGCAACAATCTCTATGTAATGAATTATGATGTAGGTTTTTTGTGGTACAGAAGGTAGCTCTTCCAGATAATTGTAGACCTTCTACAGCTTTTCAAAAAATAACAATAATATAATTACAATTTATGATGAATTCATTTTATGCTCTTTACTCAAAACCTCTTCAACAAATGATACATTGACTTTTGATAAAGAATTTATCTTTAAATCTGACTTTAAAATCTAAACAAAATCAACAAATGACTAGATGGACCTAAAATAAATGGAATTCTAATTAAAAGATAATTGAATGTTGTGTTATTCTGTATACTAATTGTCATTACAGAAATCTACATCGGTTTATTTCAGAATTACAAAACATCACAAATGGTGGGGTTTTCAAATGGAATTAATTCTGCAGTTCAGTTTTACTCCATATCAAACTACATAAAAGTGCATTTTCCTGCTGCAGACCACATTCTGTATTTATTACTGGAAGTTTAACTTGTCATATATTACACTTGGGCCAGAATAAATGACAAGAAAAAGTGTTCTCTCAGAATTGCCATGGTAAATTTTTAAAAATATTTTACCACGCTGAAGATGACAGTCAAATACAAACTGCTGCTGCTTTTATTTAAAACTTTCTGAAACCATTTGATAACTTGCATTATTTTGACTTAACAAAATTATGAAAATCATGCTTCAATTTTTTGTATGGTTTTTCTTGATAAATGGAGCAAGTAGCAGGTGATGTGTGCTGCTATGGGAAGAAAGACCCTGCACTCAAGCGATCTTTTTTCTTTTCTCTCTCTCTCTCTATATTATATATATATATAGCTTGCTGCTTCATGAGTTGGGGGACGTGGATGATTACAACATCAAAACAGCGAGCGGCTGGTCTCCCACTCCCGTTTGTTGCAGGAGTGACCTCCCTTCTCCCTCACTACTGAGAGCGAGCCTGTCTGAGATACTGTGGCTTTGTTGCTGGACTCTAGATGATGGTCCCCTTGGGGGCTTTGCTATTACTTGCACGGAGGGGGGAGGGTCCGATACATCAGGTGTTTCTGCTGCTGCTTGTGCGTGGGAAGGGGGGTGGTTTTGGGGTTCTGACGTTTCTGTCATTCATTCATTTTTTTTGCTTTGTTTTGTTTAGTGGATGTCTGCAAAGAGTAAGAATTTCAGGTTGTTTACTGTGTACATTCTCTGATATTAAATTGAACAATTAAACCATTGAAATATTACCTTGTATACCAACATATAGAAAACCCAAACCCATACACCACGTAAGTCCTTCTCTGCTGCCTTACCCTAACCAATGACATGAAATATTAAGTACAAATGTACAGATTATTTATACTAAATATGCATTACAAATAAATATTCTGCATTGATTTCATCATATATATTTTGTGTGAATATTGTCATCACGGTTTCCCACGAGGCATTCAAACTACATCTGCAAAGTATTGTTAAACACGACATAACTAGCCTCCTACATCTCCATGACTCCTCAGTAAAGGGAGAGAGAGCTTACTGGTTACAGGCAGCCTGTGAGTGCAGCTCCATAGGGCAGTCACATCCAAAAGGAAAATGAGTTTGCATTCATGTACGTCGTTTCATCCTGTCAATCCCATACTGCCTTACAACTAAAGAAGTTGTTGCAGGGTAGAAAAAGCAGCAGCCAATAATAACTCCCACAGGGAGCATTGCGAAGACGTAATAGAGTCATAGAGTACAGGAACTGGCCCTTTAGTCCATCTAGTCTATACCAAATTGTTATTCTGCTTTATGCCATTGACCCGCACCTGGAACATAGCAATCTATACCCCTGCCATCCAAGTGCCTATACAAACTTCACTTAAATGTGACAAACCCACATCTGCCACTTTTGCTGGCAGCTCATTCCACACACTCTGAGTACCCCCTTAGATTCTCCTTAAATATTTCACCTTTCACCCTTAACCCATGACCTCTAGTTCTAATCTCACCCAACCTCAGTGGAAGAGCGTGCTTGCATTTGCCCTAACTATAACCCTCATAGTTTTTTTATATCTCTGTCAAATCTCCCCTCATTCTGCTACACTCTTGGGGAAAACAGTCCAAAGCTATTCAACCTTTCGCTATAATTCAGGTCAAGTCCCAGCAAAATCCTTGTAAATTTTCTCTGTACTCTTTTTGATAGATTTCATGCAGGTAGGTAACCAGAACTGCACACAGTACTCCAAATGTGGCCTTACCAATGTCATATACAACTTCAACGAAATATCCCAATGTGGTGGTTGTCCATCAAGTCCAACGATGACAGAAGACCCTGAGCAGGAGAGTTTCAAAGTGGAAAAACCATTGCACTGGGACAGTTCCACTCTCTTGACCTCAGAGTTCTGGGTCCAGTCACAAACTGGGATCTTCCTTGGATGCAGTGGATGACCATGACTATAATGTCTTTTATGCCTTGTCACACCTTTGCTCTCAATGGACCATGACCTTCCTGGTTGTTGGATCTCACTGTAGATCTCATCTACTAGTCTGCTGGAGCTGACTTCTCATGCTAGGACACGCATGTTCCTGTCTCACCGGGGTATGAGGCCTGCCAACCACCCTCACCTGGCTTGGTCTGCCTGTAGAAGCAGTATACCGGGGTATGGCTGCTGTCACAGGCAAACAGCAACTTGGAGCCACAGGTGAGATCTGAGTTCCGGTGGAGACGACAGGAGAGTAAGCAGCCCTATAACGAACACGACAAGCCCCTTCACTCCTGCCTGGACACCGCACACAGGCCAACATCCTAATGTAATGTTTCAGTAATGTGTTTTTCAAAATATACTGTATCTATTGACCAAAACACTGAGATAGTTGCTCTTCTTTTCTTTAAAATAGTGGCAAAGGGCAGCCTGATAACATGTTTTTTTAAAAAAAAAGGCCAAAAACATTGGCAGTTCCTTTCCTCACACAAATGCTTTTCAGTCCACGGAGTTCCTCCAGCATACTGTTTATTGTTTGACACCCACAGCCTGTTTAAAAGCAGAGGTCTGAGATTTATAGGTGGCATGTTAGAACAGCTAGAAGACCTGCTGCCTGACAGCTCCTGTGATCATGGTTCAATTCTGACCACCAGTGCTGTGTGCATGGGGCTTACACGCTTTCCCTGTGACCAGATAGATCTCTTTTTGGTGGTATGGTTCCCTCCCACGTTCCAAAGAAATATTGCTTAGTATTTACTTGATCATTGTAAACTGCCTCTGGAGTAGGTGCGTGACAGAAAGGACAGAAACATACAGAGAACAGGTTAATGGGAAAACTATCGGAATTGTTTTGTGAACTAGCAACACATCCTCTTCTCTGTCTTAGAAATATAGAATAGGAAACATGAATCATTAATGCAATTTTGTCTGAATGCAAAGTGCAAACGTCCTGAAGTTGGCAAATTTGTCTCCTTATTCTTCTTTCACTTCTTCATCTCACTCCAGTTATTTAGCTTCTTTTTTATAGATGCACCGTAGAAAACATTCTCCTAGGGTGCATCACAACCTGGAATGGAAGTTGTCCTGTCCAAGACCAAAAGAAGCTGCAGAAGATCATGAACACGGCGCAGCACATCACACAAACCAATCTTCCGTCCGTGGACTCACTTTACACCGCACGCTGTCGGAGCAGTGCTGCCAGGATAATCAAGGACACGACCCACCCAGCCAACACACTTTTCGTCCCTCTTCCCTCCGGGAGAAGGCTCAGGAGCTTGAAGACTCGTACGGCCAGTTTTGGGAACAGCTTCTTTCCAACTGTGGTAAGACTGCTGAACGGATCCTGACCCGGATATGGGCCGTACCCTCCAAATACCCGGACCTGCCTCTCGGTTTTTTTTGCACTACCTTACTTTCCATTTTTCTATTTTCTATTTATGATTTATAATTTAATTTTTTAAATATTTACTAATTTTTACTATTTTTAATATTTAATATTTGTAATCCAGGGAGCAGGAAGCACAGAATCAAATATCGCTGTGATGATTGTACGTTCTAGTATGAATTGTTTGGTGACAATAAGGTATAAAGTATAAGCTGATGTCTGAGGTCAGTGTAGGCCCCCAGGCTCTCCTTCAGATCTTGGAAGTTCTTGACAAGGTAGGTAGGTGTGTGTACTGCCACTATCCCAGCATTGTAACCTCTTCCCTGGTTAGTGTAAGAACCACCATCTGCTCCATGCCAGACAACATTTATCCAATAGCTTGCACAGGGTTTACAAATGAGTCTCACAAGGCTTAAGGCAAATGTTTGAATGTCAGTAGAGTATGGCTATGTTTGGGGGGGGCGCAGGGGGAAGAGGAGAAGTAGGAGTAACATCACCAACCCTTCTCTGAAATAAATACAACTGTATGTTTATGGGTGCCCATTTTATTAAGGAGCCTGCTTTCTAATAACTATTTTGATCAACTTAGTCTCTTTTTTCTAGCTCTAGGAGCATAGGAGAAAGGGGAAGATTTGACAAAATTATGAGAGGTATAGGTAGGATAAATACATACAGGCTTTTCCCCCTGAGATTGGGTGAGACTAGATCGTAGTTAAAGGATGGAAGATGAAATAATTCGGAGGAACATAAGACGGAACTTCTTCACTCAGAGGGTGGTGAGACGTGGAACGAGCTGCCAGCAGAAGTGATGGATGTGGGTTCAATTGCAGCTTTTAAGAGACGTTTGGATTAGTAGATGGAAGTGTGTGGTCTGAAGGGCAATGGTCGAGGTCCTAGTCAATCAGACTATACAAAAATAATCACTCAGCACAGACGATATCAGCCAAAGAGCCTGTTTCTGTGCTATTGTGCTCAATGACTCTAAAACTGTTTGATAATATTGTTTGTCCTCCAGATCACTTCCACTCAATCCATATCCAGAGTGAATGGCTGGGCTTGCTCTAATTGTCGCATTCAACCATGTGTACATCCTATCCATGGCAAGTCATTATCATTTGTTTACCTAGAGAAGCTCGTTATTTATGCACTTCACAACAGTGCATTTTCCTCTGGTACTTCCTCAGGCAGTGACATCCCTAAAAGAATACCAGTGTGGTGTCCGTCAGAAATCAAATAAATGTCATCCATCAGGCAGGTCATCAGGCCCTTCATACCTGCTGCCTGATCTGTGGAGTATTTTCACCATTCTCTTTCTTCCAGGTTTATAGCAGCTATTGTGATTCTCACCATTCTAATACCATGTTTCCTTTGCCGCTTATCTATCCACATTCATCAATCACCTCAAGGGCACTAAAAACACTGTGTCACTTGGATAACCATATGCTCTGTCCTATCACAGATATTTCTGTCCCTTCACTTTCGCCACTTAGTTTCTCAACCTTGCACTTCCAGTGGAGATCTTTACCTAAAATGCTGACTTTCTTTATCTTTTTGCAGGTGCTCATAGATCTGTTGAGTGTTTCCAAGTGCTTTAAATATTTATTTCTCATTTCCAGCATCTGCAGATTTGTATTTTGCCCTTCAGTTACTGGGTAGCTTGGGGTTAGCTATTGTGGACATGATAATCTGCAAGTGATGCTCGAAATGGAAGTTTCTATGAGGGGGGAAATGGTAAGTGAGAATAGTTTCTTTAATTTACCTTAATCTTTGTGAATGTATAGAGTCTATAGTCAAGGCTACAGACATTTAAAACCTCTCCAAAATTAAAGGCAAGGAACTGGCATGTGAGAAAAGTAGAATGAATGTAGGCTGTAAGACTTATAAAAGGCTTACTGCCAGCATATTAACATGAATGGGAGGAAATACAAGGCTTTAGTGAAGTTCACTTAGGTTACAGACAGAACACATTCACTTGGCATAAATCATAAGAATCAAAGTCTAAATATAAAGAAACTTAATGAAGCAAATGATCATAAAGTCCATGCATTGCAGGAGAAAGGAATCTAGGTTTGCAAAGACATATATCCTTCTGAGTGAGAGAACAGGTCAAAGTGAAAATAAAGGCGGCAGATAAAACTTTGGAATTTATAACCAAAGGGGATTGAAAACAGAAGCAAAGAGGTCGTGACAGCTGCAATGTGATTCTTAGGCCACATCTGGATTACTTATGCAATTTTGAGCTCCCCACTAAGAGCTGAATTCTCACTCTAGAAAATGTATTGCAGATATACAAGGGTGATGAGAGGTCTGAGTTGAAAGGAAAGGCTTGACTAACTGAGGCCACATTCTTTGCAGCTGTGAATTTTAAGGTCCTTTGTAAGAAATATTCAAATGATTTAAATCAAACGGAATAAACAAATTATTAGTAAGAGGTAAATCAAAGACCAAAAAACATAATCTTCAGATTAATGCTGGAAAGAAAGAGGGAGATTAGAAGGAATACTTTCACAGAAGTTGCTGCAATGGGAAATCTTTGCTGCGAGTGAGTAATTAATACAGCAATTAATGCTAAATTGATGTTTTTCATTCCAAAAGATATGGGATAATTACTTGTAGAAGAAAAATGTGCTGATATGGGAGGAAAAGAAACCATATAAACAAGCCCCAAGAGGGAGCAAAAATTCAATGCAGGCAAGTAGGATCTAATGTTCTCCACCTGTGTTAAAATTTCTTTATTATTTCAATGACTGCCTAAATACAAAATAGTAGAAACACTTGTAAAAAAAAAACGCAAGAAAAGGTAACATTGACATTGGAGAGACTGGTAATGAAAAGCAGAAACACGTTGTAAAAAGCTCATAAATAACAAAAAGAACAAGAGTATGCTGTATACTTTCATGTAGCATGATATTTCTAGGAATACACAGGATCATAGCAAAGTTATAACACGAGAAGCCCAGATGGCCCATGTTTCTGTACTACACACCTTAAACCCACCCTTCAGCATCTGACCAACGGCCCTGTAGGTGATGGCTCTTCAACTGCACAGTCAGGCACCTTATAAATATGTGGAACCTTTTTCCCTCTACCAATTCTCTTGACAGAAACGTCACCGCCTTCCTTCACTTCAGAAAACTTAAACCTCCTTTGATGTGTCCATTCCTCTACTTCGTTAATACATAATTATATGGACATTTCTGCCTCTCTTCCGCTCTGCACCATCACCATCATATAGTGGTTTGGAAATGGCTGAGCCAACATCTAAGACAGTATCATTAATCATAATATTAAAAAGGAGTGGGCTACACACACTCCCCTGTGGAGCCCCATTCTCCATCTCATATTTCATAGAGAATGTTGTTCCCTCCCTGACTTGCATCTTCCTATCATACAAATAATCTTGAATCCAATTGAACATTCTACCACCTATTCCCATCTTTTCCAGCTTAAACAGCAATCCTTGTGCCCATGTCATATCATAAGCTTTCTCTACATCAAAGAAAAGTGCTACTACAATTTAATAACTTGGGCCTTACAGACTTAACACCAAGTCCATGGTCATTCTCCCTCTATGACAACTGGATATCCAGATTGGTACAGAGCTAAGCTTTGCACAAAATAGGAAAGCCTTGCTATAACCTTTGTTCTTTTACATACATGGGTGAAGTTAACAAAATAGACTATAAATGGAAGGATCTGATTGATCCTTACCAGGTTTCAATGTAGGGATAACAACCTCTAATTTCGAGGAAGCAGGAAGTCACCCTTCAACCAATATTGCATTAAAGAATTTCAAAACCAACGTAAGTTTTGAATCTGATAACCATGTAAACAGATTATAACAAATATCACCTTTACTAGCTGATGTCTGATCAATAGTATTAATAGCCCTTTTAAGTTCCAACAACATAAATTCAACATCCAAGCAGGAATTGGAACATTCTTTTTTTCCTGGCAATCTGAGCTTTCTCTATACAGCAATACCTCTCTTTACTTAAATTGGCCAAGTTATGTACACTGACATATGCTTTTGCTTGTAACTCTGCTTTTCATAGTCAGTAACTGCAACTTCCTGTCCACTATACAAAACCAGTAATGCTTCAAGTTTTCAAACTACCCCCATTTTCTGCATCATACCCCAAATCTTACCTGTCCTCTCCTATCATTTCGGATCTACCCCTCCCCCTCTCAAATCTCCTACTAGCTCTTCTTTCAGTTAGTCCTGATGAAGGGACTCGGCCCGAAACGTCGACTGTACCTCTTCCTAAAGATGCTGCCTGGCCTGCTGCATTCACCAGTAACTTTTATGTGTGTGTATTGGAGAACATGCTGTGATAGTATTAGAACGAGATCCAGGTAGCGGAACATAAGCACATAAGAAAAGGAATAAGAGCAGGAGTTGGCCATCTGGCCCATCGAGCTTGCACCAACATTCAATAAGATCATGGCTGATCTGGCCATGGACTCATCTCCACCTGCCTGCCTTTTCCCCATAACCCTTAATTTACCTACTATGCAAAAATCTATCCACCCTTGTCTTAAATATATTTATTGAGGTAGCCTCCACTGCTTCATTGGGTAGAGAACTCCACAGATTCACTACTCTCTGGGAAAAGCAGTTCCTCCCCATCTCTGTCCCAAATCTACTCCTCCGAATCTTGAGAGATTTATTATTTCATATACACATTCTTTTTCTCTCTCTCCTTTTTCTCCCTCTGTCCCTCTCACTATACCTCTTGCCCATCCTCTGGGTTCCCCCCCCCCCACCTTTTCTTTCTCCCTGGGCCTCCTGTCCCATGATCCTCTCATATCCCTTTTGCCAATCAATTGTCCAGCTCTTGGCCCCATCCCTCCCCCTCCTGTCTTCTCCTATCATTTTGGATCTCCCCCTCCCACTTTCAAATTTCTTACTAGCTCTTCTTTCAGTTAGTCCTGACGAAGGGTCTCGGCCCGAAACGTCGACTGTACCTCTTCCTAGAGATGCTGCCTGGCCTGCTGCGTTCACCAGCAGCTTTGATGTGTGTGGCTTGAATTTCCAGCATCTGCAGATTTCCTCATGTTCTCCAATACTTCCTCTTTGCCCTTCTCACTACTTTTCTAACTATAGCTTGAGCACTTTTATATTGTATGAAAGATGAATATAAGTAACACACCTTAACTTGCCTAAAAGCTTTGTTCCACTCCTTCATAGCTCTTTACATTCATCTATCCACCTGGGAACAGCTTTCCTTTTATCATCTCCCAATGATCTGGGAATTGATTCCTTAGTTATTGAGTTTGGTACAGAGCACCAGGTATTACTGCTCAATTCAATATCCCCCAAAACCAAACTTAATTACTTTATCTTCAGTAGTTCTCTCATATTTTAAACCCTGCAATTAAACCTCTCGTAGACTTGTTCTTTTCCAAAGAAAACAACCCACAGCCTCTCCAGTCTTTCCATAAAACTAACATTATTCCTTTTTGGCAACATTCTTGTAAATCTCAGAAATAAATCTTTGCTCTTGCTCAAAATAATTTCGCAGATCTAACAAGAAGAGATCTTTGTTACAGAATTATGCAAACTGAACAAAATATGCATGTGATCTAGGCCGTATTTTGGCAAATGTTGCTGCAGATTATTTCAATACAAAGAATATGGTGAGCAAAACCATTCCAATGAGTCAAAGACAAGCAAGTATCCACTGGAGCTGAGTTCCTTGGACAGAGAAAGAAAATGAAGCATTTGATCTCCACATTTATAAGAATATTTACCATGGAAATTGATTTACAAATTGACAAACATTCAAGGTGAAAAGTCTTAAACCCTTTCAAACAATTCATGCAGGGAGTGATAAAATAGGGTATTAAAAAGCTGTGCTGAAAATTAGCTGGACTTACAATAGCTGCCAGATAAACTGTTTCATTTTGCCTGAAGGAATTTAGTTACAGATGAACTAAATTAACATTCTGTCTTTTAAATCTGTCAAACAGAATACATTTTTCTCTAATAGCAGATAAACTCTTTCTGATCTCATTTTATGTTTGATTACATTTTTAATGACAGTTGTGCATTTCCACTCTAATTTCATTTCTTCTTCAGTGATAAATTAACATATTTGATAAATTATTAGGACCCAGAAAAGTACATTACCAGGAGCATGCAAATCACTTCAATTTTCTAAGGAAGTAATAACGTGAGCATTTCTCACATAATGTTCATGACACCTGATAGGCACAACAATTTGTCAGGAAAGAAATATTTTTTATAAAAATGGGCCCATTGGTTATTGCTTTTCTGTGTACAGTCATTAGTGCTATAAAAGAAACAATCAGTATTTACACATTGAAAATTGATTGTGTAATATAGGATATAAAAATAATATGCCACATGCAATTAAACAAACCAAAAGTAGACTTGATTGCTCACGTTTCACTGACAGCAAAACAAAGCTGACTTTCCAAAAGTTACCTTTGTTCAGTATAAAGCAATATCGATCTTAGCAGACTATCTATACTGAAGAAAACTTTGGAGATGTAGTCAGTCAATCAATATTGCTAGTGTTGAGAAGTGAGTATCATAATTCTCTACCAAAAGTCTATTCTGTGAAACATTGATCTCATCCCCAGACTCAATGTCCCAACCCTTGTGCTATTGTCATGGATGCAGCTGCATTTTTCAGCCCTGCGGCTCCAAATGTTTATATGTTCTTGCTTTTGTAGTCATCCTGTGAGGGGAAAGAATCCAATGACAAGGCCTTAGGAGGAATGCCCTGATGGTCTTTTCACTGACAGAGGCCTTTGAACTGATTGTAAGTTGCCCAACGTTATGTTTGTGGTATTGGGAAGCTGGGGTGGCCATGAATAAGAAGCACAAGAGACGGACAGGCGAGGAGCAAACGTGCAGGTGTTAATTTTTCTTGCAAGTCATCTACATACATTCAGTACCTAGCACACAGGGAAGCTTGAGAGTGACCTGAAAGGATCAAAATATACATGAATACATAACATATCCCTTCCCCTCTTATTTTTAAAGGTTTCTTCCCCTTGCCATACCTAAACCAGCCAGTGAACTGTTAACATTAAATGGAGTAGTCATCACATTCAACCATCAACAAAAAACATGTTTTCTAAACTAGGGAAAGAGGGTAGACTGCTTCCATTTCTCCATAACTCTGAGGATTATCCTGCCCCATTTGCTGAGGGTTAGTCACTAAACTAGAGATTCAGTCTGTCTGGAGGCCGCCTGTTCCAGTGAGGGTACCAACAATCTGGGGATGATGCTGAAGTCATTTTATCTCTTGGTGATGTATGTATAGACTGGGTACTACATTGTCAGTAGGGGGGACCTCAGAAAGCACAGGTAATGGGGGAGTATCAGCTGTTTTATATGATCTTAACGGAAGTTCTGCAGTTGTTGTCTCAGAAACCTGTCCAATTTCAACAGCCGGATCTGGATTGGTCAGTTTGTGTTGGTTTTCAGTAGCCTCAGAAGTGGGCAACAGTTGATCAACATGTCTTCTTCAAATGTTGTAGTTATTAGTTTTCACTTTGTACTGCATGATGCAGGACTAGCTTGTGCCACCACTGTTACTTGTATCCACTTTGTTCCAGAGATGGAGCTCTGGGCAAATATGCTCTCCCCTGCTGTGAAACCTCTTTACCTCTCTTTGCAATATCTTTCTCCTTGGGTTTCTGTTTTGTGTTTGTGGGTCTCAGCAGATCAAGCCAGGTGCGAAGCTGTCTTTTCACCAATGCAGCGGCTGAAGACATTTAATGGTGCTGTGAGATTTTTTTTGGGAGTGTCAGCAAGAAAGTGTTTAGATGCTGGTTGAGGGATCTACTTTCTACTAAAGCCTTGAGAGATTGTTTCATTGTTTTGTATGAATCATTCAGCAAGGCCGTTAGTAGCTGGGTGATATGGTGGTGACTTGATGTGCAGAATACCATTTGCTTCCATAAATGCCTTAAGCTCTTCAGACAAGAGCTATAGGCCATTGTCACTAACAAGCTGCTGATGAAGGTCAAAATGGCTAAAGATAGAACATAGCTCCTCAATGCAATTTTCAGGTGTAATGCTCTTCACGATGGCAACTTGTGCCATTTACTGCGTGTGTGCACTACGACCTAGAACATGTGGCCTTCAATAGTTGACACTCATCTGTCTCGAAGGACAGTGGGTTACGATGATCCTCATCACAAGCCTGGGCAGAAGGAATAAAGATCCTAAGATGCCCAGTTGTCAAGATCCTATCTTGGCCTCACCAGTGTAGTCCAAAGAAAAGCTTATGAAGCAATATGTTCGGCACCAGCTTGGCTGCAGGAGCTGCCAGGAGGATATTCAATATTGTCCAACCCCCTAGGGGGCTCCACTCTGGATTTGCTGTCTGAGTTTACTCCCGTAGCCTTTGTCTCTACCGTGGCTGCCCACAAGGCAGTGGAGCTATTTACCCATAAATGGGTAATGGGTCTGTTTCACGAGCAGCAGTGTATGGCCACACACCAATGAGCCTGTGTGCTACGTGTGCAGGGGACAGACCACTTCCCCCTCGTCTGTAGTTCGGCTGGAGTCTGAAAGGAGTTCAGTCTCCATGTGTCGCCAGCGAGGCTTGCTGTTGGAGAGGTTATGTAGTGGCAGGGAGAGACTTACACATTCAGCTCCCTTTTCACAAGGCTGCTAGCCAGCGGTGGAAGCTGAAATGAGAGCAATAAGCACTACCCACTACACTACCACACTAGGTGTATCATAACAACCATTTTGACACCAGCCTTCTACAGGTCCTGCAAGATATATGTGAATCTTCTGCCATAGATCTTCAGGCCATACCCATCGATGCAAAGGAACAAGTTGAGGAACATTTCTCACTCGCTGACAATGTGGACATGTTTGGGCGTCTTCTCCAATGGTTACACCTAGTCCTAGCCACCAGAAGTAATGGAGTGATTTTTCTCATGCACACTAGGCCGCAGAGTCCTACAGGTAGCTCGTCAAGCACTTCCTTTCTTAATGGGGGAGGAATGACTACACGATTGTCCCATCCTAAACATCCTGCTCGCACTGAGAACTCCTTCCACTGAGCCTGGTAAGGTTTCAGCTCTACAGTTGGCTCTCCTCTCCATCTGTAAGTTACCATGTCCACCACTTGAGATAGAACAGGGTCAGTACATGTGTACTTCTGGAGATGCTGTAGATACCTCCTTGAAATAAACAATTTTATTTGGGGATGGTTCTGGAGCTATACAAGCTAAGGGATGCCTGTATAGTCCATTAGCATTCAAATGGTGCTCGGACCTCCTGTACTTTATATCGTACTGATGTGCAGACAGTAACTGAGCCTAACGTTGCATTCGACTGGCAGCTAAAAAAAGGAATGCTGGCACCTGGACCTAAAATTGATGTCATGATTTTTCAGTCGTGTAAATAGATGAGCAAAAAGGACTTGATGGAATTTGTTAGCTCCAAAGGCAATTGCGAGTGCCTCCAGCTCAGCCTAGGCAAGCGGCTTTCTGCCTTGCTTCATGTGCTTATTGTGAAAGTCTTTGGATGTTTTTCACCCAATGGCATGATGTGTGGCATAACTTCCCCCACACCGCAGGGTGATGCATCGCAAGCCAACTCTATGGACAATGACGGGTCGAAATGTGTGAGTGCTTCAGATAGTGGCAAAGCTGTTTTGTCCTTTTTAAAAGCCTCTTCACAGCAATCTGTCCACTGCCAGTGTGATGATTAATTTAAAAGCTCATGAACTGGTCTCAGCATGCTAGCTAGGTGAGGAACAAACTTTGTGTACTATGTTAATAGTCCTAAGAAAGACCTTAAATGACTTGTATGCTGTGGGGATGAAGCCTCCACGATTGCTTTCACCTTTGATGATGCCTTGTGAAGCCCTAAGTTGTCAATCACATGGCCCAAATATTTAGCCGAAGGTTGAAAGAACTCACATTTGTCCTTCTGGACCCTTAGCCCATGTTCTTTGAGTCTTTGTGGTGTAGCACCCAAGTTTTGCAGGTGCTCACACTCATTTTGCCCAGTAAAGAGTAAGTCATCCAAACAGCATTACAATCCTGTCAACCTACTCAGGATCTGGTCCATTGCTCACGGAAAATGTGCGGGAGCCAATGTGATGTCATTCAGAAGCCTTTGGAACCTGAAAGTTCCTTTGTAAGTCACTATAGTCCTATGACCCTGGCTCCACTTACACTAGCAAGTACACTTGACACAAGCCAATCTTGCTAAATCAGAACCAGAATCAGAAACAGGTTCATTATCATCGGCATATGACGTGAAATTTGTTAACTTAACAGCAGCAGTTCAATGCAATACATAATATAGAAGAGTAAGATATAATAAATAAAATAATGATAAATACATAAGTAAATCAATTACAGTACACATATACTGAATAGATTTTTAAAAACATGCAAAAAAATAGTAATACTGTATATTAAAAAAAGGTGTCCAAGGGTTCAATGTCCATTCAGGAATCGGATGGCAGAGGGGAAGAAGCTGTTACTGAATCGCTGAGTGTGTGCTTTCAGGCTTCTGTATCTCCTACCTGATGGTAGCAGTGAGAAAAGGGCATGCCCTGGGTGCTGGAGGTTCTTAATAATGGACGCTGCCTTTCTGAGACACCGCTCCTTGAAGATGTCCTGAGTACTTTATAGGCTAGTACCCAAGATGGAGCTGACTAAATCTACAGCCCTCTGCAGCTTCTTTCTGTCCTGTGCCACACCCCGCCACCCCCATACCAGACAGTGATGCAGCCTGTCAAAATGTTCTCCACAGTACATATATAGAGGCTTTTGAGTGTATTTGTTGACATGCCAAGTCTCTTCTAACTCCTAATGAAGTATAGCTGCCATCTTGCCTCCTTTGTAACTACATCGATATGTTGGGACCAGGTTAGATCCTCAGAGATCTTGACACCCAGAAACTTGAAACTGCTCACTCTCTCCACTTCTGATCCCTCTATGAGGATTGGTATGTGTTCCTTCTTCTTACTCTTCCTGAAGCCCACAATCAGCTCTTTTGTCTTACTGATGGTGAGTGCCAGGTTTCTGCTGCAGCACCACTCCATTAGTTGGCATATTTCACTCCTGTATGCCCTCTCTACCAACAATGGTTGTATCGTCAGCAAATTTATAGATGGTATTTGAGCTGTGCCTAGCCACACAGTCATGGGTATATAGAGAGTAGAGCAGTGGGCTAAGCACACACCCCTGAGGTGTGTCAGTGTTGATCATCAGCGAGGAGGAGATGTTATCACCAGTCTGCACAGCCTGTGGTCTTCTGGTTAGGAAGTCAAGGATCCAATTGCAGAGGGAGGTACAGAGACCCAGGTTCTGCAACTTCTTAATCAGGATTGTGGGAAAGATGGTATTAAATGCTGAGCTCTAGTCGATGAGCAGCATCCTGACATAGGAGTTTGTGTTGTCCAGGTGATTTAAAGCCATGTGGAGAGCCATTGAGATTGCATCTGCCATTGACCTATTATGATGATAGGCAAATTGCAATAGGTCCAGGTCCTTGCTGAGGCAGGAGATCAGTCCAGTCACAACCATCCTCTCAAAGCATTTCACCACTGTCGATGTGGGTACTACCAGGCGATAGTCATTAAGGCAGCTCACATTATTCTTCTTGGGCACTAGTATAATTGTTGCCTTTTTGATGCAAGTGTAACCTCCAGCCGTAACAGTGAGAGGTTGAAAATGTCCTTGAATATTCCCACCAGTTGGTTGGCACAGGTTTTCAGAGCCTTACCAGGTACTCCATCAGGACCTCCCACCTTGTGAGGTTTCACTCTGGCCAATCCTGCAAAAATGTAATCAAGAGAGAAATAGGGTATTGTTCCAGTGGTGCCATCTCCAGAGATGTACTCATCGCAATTGCCTTCTGTAACTTTATTCTGTCTTCTCTAAGCAAATGTCTCTGAATTGCCTCACTATGCAGACCACATATGAGTCTATCACATACCGTGTCATTCAGTGAATGCCCAAAATCACATTGTTCAGACAATTGCTTCAACACTTCACAAACTGTGAAATAGACTCACCTTCCTCGATTCCTTTTATGAAAACTAAACCTCGCAGCAATAATCTGTCATTTTATCCTTTCGGCCCCATACTTCCAAACATTGTCTCCATTTTCAAACGCAATCCCATACCAGAGTAGTTGACTAGTCTTATCGGTCTCTCTCCCCTCAATTATTTGTTTTATTTAACTGCCCTGTCTCGTTCTCTCCCCTAGGATTCTTCACTCACCAGGCTTCCTGCAAAAGTTTGCATGTGGTATACAGCGACTTCATTTGGCTCACCCACATTACTCCACCAGCGTTGCACACAGACTTTTGTTGTTGAAGGGAACAAAATAATAAATATTGCGTGAGGACTTGTCACCTCATCACCAGATGTTATGTTTGTGGTACTGGGAAGCCGGATGGCCATGAAAAACACACATGAGAGACGGAGAGATGTGAAACAATCGCGCAGCTGTTTATTTTTGCTTGCAAGTCTACCCAGAATGCCCTCTCACATTACGTTCAATTTGTAACATAGAGGGAAGCTTGACAATAACCTGTGAAGTTCAAAATAACACTCAGTGATCAGAGATTTTAAAACAAGTCAAACATTTTTAAAAATTGTAAAAATATTTTAAAAAATGGAAATAAACGTACTTAAACATACGTATTTTAAACATACATATTTTAAACATGGAAATAAACGTACTTCAAAGTGCAAAGTAAATTTATTGTCAAGGTATGTACAGTGGCATGCAAAGGTTTGGGTACCCCTGGTCAAAATTTCTCTTACTGTGAATAGTTAAAGATGACACATTTCTTTAATATTTTAAGCAAGATTACTTTTTATTTCCATATTTTACAGTTTCAAAATAACAAAAAAAGAAAAAGGCCTGAAGCAAAAGTTTGGGTACCCTGCATGGTCAGTACTTAGTAACACCCCCTTTGGCAAGTATCACAGCTTGTAAACGCTTTCTGTAGCCAGCTAAGAGTCTTTCAATTCTTGTTTGGGGGATTTTCACCCATTCTTCCTTGCAAAAGGCTTTAGTTCTGTGAGATTCTTGGGCCATCTTGCATGCACTGCTCTTTTGAGTTCTATCCACAGATTTTCGATGATGTTTAAGTCAAGGGACTGTGAGGGCCATGGCAAAACCTTCAGCTTGCACCTCTTGAGGTAGTTCATTGTGGATTTTGAGGTGTGTTTAGGATCATTATCCTGGTGTAGAAGCCATCCTCTTTTCATCTTCAGTTTTTTTTTTACAGACGGTGTGATGTTTGCTTCCAGAATTTGCTGGTATTTAATTGAATTCATTCTTCCCTCTACCAGTGAAATGTTCCCTGTGCCACTGGCTGCGACACAAGCCCAAAGCATGATCGATCCACCCCCGTGCTTAACAGTTGGAGAGGTGTTCTTTTCATGAAATTCTGCACCCTTTTTTCTCCAAACATACCTTTGCTCACTGCGGTCAAAAAATTCTATTTTAATTTCATCAGTCCATAGGACTTGTTTCCAAAATGCATCAGGCTTGTTTAGATGCAACATACATCAAAGTTGCTGGTGAATGCAGTAGGCCAGGCAGCATCTCTAGGAAGAGGTACAGTCGACGTTTCAGGCCGAGACCCTTCGCCTGCTGCGTTCACCAGCAACTTTGATGTGTGTTGCTTGAATTTCCAGCATCTGCAGAATTCCTCAGGCTTGTTTAGATATTCCTTTGCAAACTTCTGATGCTGAATTTTGTGGTGAGGACGCAGGGAAGGTTTTCTTCTGGTGATTCTTCCATGAAGGTCATATTTGTGCGGGTGTCACTGCACAGTAGAACAGTGCACCACCACTCCATTGTCTACTAAGTCTTCCTGAAGGTCCTTTGCAGTCAAAAGGGCGTTTAAATTTGCCTTTCTATCAATCCTACAAGCAGTTTGCTCAGAAAATTTTCTTAGTCTTCCAGACCTCAACTTGACCTCCACTGTTCCTGTTAACTGACATTTCTTAATTACATTACGAACTGACGAAAGGAAACAGCTCCCTGAAAATGCTGTGCTGTCTTCTTAATAGCCTTCTCCTGCTTTGTGAGCATCATTTATTTTAACTTTCAGAGTGCTAAGCAGCTGCTTAGAGGAGCCCATGGATGCTGATTGTTGGGACAAGGTTTGAGGAGTCAGGGTATTTATAAAGCTTTGAAATTTGCATCACCTGGCCTTTCCTAACAGTGATTGTGAACAAGCCATAGCCCTAACAAACTAATTAAGGTCTGAGACCTTGGTAAAAGTTATCTGAGAGTTCAAATCTCTTGGGGTGCCCAAACTTCCGCATGGTGCTCCTTTCTTCTTTTTCACTCTAAAATTATACAAAACAAAAATAATACATTAATCTTGCTTAAAATGTTGAAAAGAATGTTCCATTTTTAACTTTGATTTTTGGAGATCAGTTCATCTTCTACTCACTTAACTATTTACAGTAGCAGAAATTTTGACCAGGGGTGCCCAAACTTTTGCATGCCACTGTATATGTTACCAAATGCTATCTTGAGTCTAATTTTCTTGCAAGCATTTTCAGGAAAATACAAATACAATAGAATTTTATGAAAACCTCTACATAAACAGAGACTGACAAGACAAAGAAGTGCACATAAAATAGTACCAATAACATGAACTGCAAAGAGTCCTTAAAAGTGAGTCTATAGGACATAGAATCAGTTCAGATTGGTGGTGGATAAAGTTATCCATGTTGGTTCAGGAGCCTGATGATTGTAGGGTAGTAATTGTTCCTGAACCTGATGGAGTGGGACCTAAGGCTTCTGAGTCTCTTTCCCAATAGTTGCAGCAAGAAGAGAGCATGCTGGTTGCTTTCCTGATGGATGCTGCGCTCTTGTGGCAGTGATCCAGGTAAACGTGCTCATTGGTGGGGAGGGCTTTGCCTGTGATGGACTGGGCTGCATCCACCAATTTCTGTAGCCTTTTCCATTCCTGGGCATTGGTGTTTCCCCACCAGGCTGTGATGCAACCAGTTAGGATACTTTCCACTGTGCACCTACAGACATTTTTGGAGACATGCCAAGTCCACCAAACTTACAGCAAAGTAGAGGTGTTGTTGTGCCTCTACTGATATAGATCGAATTAAGACATTAAGATTGAGTGAAACAAATCACCAAATTATGTTTTGTTTAGGTCTATAGATGTGTATGGTTGAATGACAATACACTTGAACTTACTTTTTAAATCAAGCTTGGTGAGTCCACTTGAATCAATGCAGTGAGATCACATAAGGAGCCATCCCTGAAGTAAACTGTGGGGAGCAGATGCCTCTGCACTCAGTACTTTTGTGGTCCACTACTAGATTCAGCAGTGACCTTAAAGATGATGCAGTTTAGAGGTTCTGGTTGACACTGCCCTAGTTCTTGATCTCCAACCCACCTTGTACTCCAGTATTGAAATTCTCATGTGCAGGCCCTCAGAGATGAGTTGGCAAGCAAAGATCCTCACAGACATTTTTCTGCAGGGCTGCCAACAAAGTTAAGGATATTTTGATCATAGTATCTTATAGATCATTGAAGGGAATTTCTTAAGGGAATTGAAAACCAAGATGCAAGTTCAACAATTTGATAAACTTGATAATCTGAGCTCCATCTAAACAGTTTTTTAAATGTAACTGAGCATCCCAGAGGAAGGCGCTGAAGCAGGAAGTTTCCTTTATTTTAAACTAATGACAATCAAAGAGCAACAACACATTCCCAAGTCAGACATTATGTGCTGATAAAATCCTTGAATGATTACACACTTCAAATCAATGCTGAAGAGAAAGCCAGTAAGGACAATTCCTTCATATCAGACACCCCCATTTCTTTGATACTGGACCTTTGGTGCAATGTTCCCAAGATGTATGATTACATAATTCTTGAATCACTTCAAGTTACAACTGACATGATTGGGCACATGTCCAGCTTCAGTATAAAAACCAATTATCATGAGCCCTGTGAGCCTGTGCATCTGCACTTGTTAATTGTTGTCTTATCTAGAGTCGCTAAGCACTTGTTCTTTCTGTTAAATCTGGTCGTCTATTTGACTGGCTTGGGTTTTCTGCTTCAAGAGTAATTTTTCTTGAGATGTCACTCAGTCGAGCCACTGATGTTCAGGTGGAAATCCTACTAATTAACTCTCGTTTCTGTTTCAACATGGGAGTCTGTTGTTCCTCCACACCTGACTTCAGTTAATTGTCATTTGCCATGACAGTAGGACAGGACTCCGCATCACCGGAGGTTCAACAACAGTGTGGGCATTGGTCAACTGGAGGTGAGGGTGTCTTCTATTCTCAGTGCTTGTCCTGAGGCTACATTCTGAATTTCCTGAGGCCATGTTCCAAGATCCTCTCGTCCACAATCAAGGTCATCAAGGTTTCCTAGATATCCCACGGCCCTCCGGCTTTCCAAGGACTATTCCATGTTCCCGAGTTATATGCAATATTTCTGATTTATGTACAATGTTTCTAAGTTATATGTAATGTTACCAAGTTTACCAGCCCTGTCTTGAGAGTATCAGATCTGTTTTGAGTTCCCTGGACCATCAAGTGCTAGCCTTAGGGAAGGAGGTACTGCCATGAGTCGTGTGGGCCTGTGCACTTGTATTTGTTGTATTGTTGTCTGATCTAGAGTTCATAAGCCCTTGTGTTTTCTGTTTAACTTTCTCAAGTTTATTCTGACTGGCATGGGTTTTCTATGTACTATGATTTAAAGGGGACTCCAAATTCACACCTATCACGGGGTTCTTGTATTTCGAGAATGATTCGTCTTGCTTTGTCGCTTGGCCGAGCCACTGATATTCCGTTGGTATTCTTAGGAATAAACTCCCGTTTCTGTCTCAACATGGGAGTCTATCATTCCTCTGCACTTGGGTTCAGTTGTTTGTCAGTGCACACCTTGATATTAATTGCAAATTGGAATGTGATATTCAAAGGGTAGAATATTGACAAAATGCTTTACCTTCCAATTGATTGTGTTCAACTTTATCTGTAGGAAAGGCTAAAATAGATTTGACCTGTAAAATCAGTCCTTGGAAAGCAACTGGGAAACTTCCAAGATACAATTATCAGTTTTAAGTATTGTACTTTCCAAATTGCTTCAGCACTTAATTATTCCCAGTGAATGTTCTTTATTTTCTGCTTATTATGTACTGTATTAGCTATACAAGTAATTTTGATAGAACTTATTAAATAAAAAACCTTATGGTAAATCTAGAATATTTAATCGATAATCACAGTTTGTGTTTCATTGTGCATAATGCTGTACAACTGGGCATTTCAAACAAAGCCTCTGTTTTCTACAAAGCCAGGAGGTTGGCTTAATCTGCCTTTAACAAATGGTGAATTGCTGAGTAAATTAATTTAGATTTTGTGCAGCGATTTAGCCAATTGTCAGCTTTACATCAATGAACCACTTTCTGATGAAAGGTTAATAAGAGACATTAATGTTAATCTTCATGGATCAAATCATATAAAAGTAAATTTAATTACAGAGTGATTTGATTATGAAAGAGTTTGAAAGAGTTGGAAGAAAAGGCAATGTGACTGCTCCTTAGAGACCAACAAGGGCTAATTTCACACAGCTTTCTTTAGTAGAGTCTTGCTGGCATGCACGATTTGGGTAATAGCTAGAAGTTCTAATTCTCTGACTGTACTAACTGCAGGCAAGGTTCTTCATCTGTAGTATTAGTGCAATCACTCAAGTTGAGTATAATGTCCTCCTGAGGTGTTATCTACTTAGCGTGGATTCCCTCAAAGTTGAATGCCTGCGTGTGACATTTTAATAGGGTGGTAAGGGGTGTGTTGTTGATGCATGTGCAACCATCACACAGTCCTTGACAGATTGGGGTCAGGGGGCAGTGGCATGGATGCAAGCTGACTGGAGACTCTTCACTGCTACAGCTTTCCTCCAACTTCACCGCCGTTGTGATGTGCCAGCAGTTCCACCGTTGTGGTCTTTGTTGCATTTTGTAATTCAAGAACAAAATTAATTGAAAAGAAGGAAAGAGAGCTGAGAGAATAGAATCTTAGTTTGTTTTTACTTTCAGCAAAGCGTGCACATATCATGTGGTGGCGTGATGACATATGCCATTTATGTACTTTTACGGATAACCCACAAGGCATTATTTAACTGAACAAGAATACTTAATCAAACTATATATTTACAATATTACTCAAATACTAAATCCACAACATGCCTTCCTGGTTAGCTGTAAGCTCCAACTCAATCTCAACTGTATACACAGTATACTGTATAATACAACCACTATATACAGACGTAGCAAATTTTAAATTGTCCCATTCAGACTTAAAGATTTAATTGCTGGGAAGGATTTCTTGAGGGATAATGCCATTACTGCCAAGGAGGTCACTCTGCTCAGTAGTTGAGACTTGTGGCTATAAAAACAATCTTGGGTTCTGGGGCCTCCTCAGTGGTGGTTATAGGAATTGACTCTGACACTGCAGGAAGTGGTTCTGAAGTTCTGAACACCTTTCTTCTTTTATGGCTTTTCTCTTGGGATCTGCTTCAATCTTTGCTGCAATAAAGAGAGAGAGAAAGAAGTCAGAACCAGAAGAGAAGTAAGGATTGAAGTAGATCCAGAGAGAAAAGCTGAGAAAAAGAGAAGAACGGTGTTTAGCTGTTGGAGTCGAACCATTATTTTTGTCACTTTCACAATTACTCTGAGCAGCAAGGACTTCCCTTGGCCCAATGTGTTTTCGAACCAGAGGCACAGAGGTTGGCTCCAACACCTGTTTGTCCTCTGGAGGGCAACGATCCATGCTGTACAGCATGGAGACGGTTTTGGGATCATTGAATACCTTCCTTAATTCACTTCCAGTTGACTCTATTGCAGACAATGTGACATGCAAATGATGGATGCATCTCCAGTCAAGTTGTAATTGTCTCAGCCACTCATATCTCCAGAATGTTGGCCCTCCTGTTTTACCTCATACAAGCCCAATGTGGCTTGTTGGCTGTTATATTTCACTGTTATCAATGTCAAGTATACAGGAGCTATCTTTTCTCCAGTGTAAGTTCTTAGTTAGATATCTGCAGGGTTCAGTTTAGTATCTTTGAAATGCTATTCAACCTCATTTTGAGGAATAACAGAAGCAGACAAGACAGTGTTCGATTCCATGTTAATTTATTTATTTATTTTCTCTTTTAAGCCATATTGAATGTCTATTGTTAGTTTCCATGTTATAAATCTCAAAGCTATCAAGTCCTGTGTCACCCTCATCAGATTTTTCATCAACAATAATCAGGTTGGTGCTCTTTTTGAAACTGCAATTTGACATTTTTTTAAATATATTTTTCTCTTCCCTGTGCACTCTATTTATTTTTGCACGCCCACCATGCTCTTTGTATTAGTTCCACCTTGTTGCATTTTCTGCAAGTTTCACCTTTACATCTGCATTGGTTTATGTGAGCCCCTACCACAACAGTAACACAATTTGTTCAGCCAGGCCAATTTCTGTTTAGACATTGCAGTTTTGTTTTGTTCACACTCACTTTCATTCCTGATTGTAACTCAGTTGTATCTCCATCTGCTATTTCCATTGATACAGTGATTTCAACTGCTCTTTTAAATGTAAGTTTTGATTCAGTTCGTCATTTTTGAAATCTTTCTTGAAAGATTCCACAAAGTAAATAATCTCTCAATGCACCATTAAGCCCAGTACCAAACTCAGACAACCTCTTCAATTTGGCTCTGTAAGCTGAAAAACTTCCTTTTGATTATGAAACTCAAAGTGTTCTGCAATCGACAATGGATTTTGTTCTAAATCTTCCTGTATTACTTCCATGATATCAGCAAAGCTCATTTCAGCTGGTTTGGTTAGAGCAATTAAACTTCTAAGCAAATGGTATGCCTTTAAACCCAATGTACTCAGCAATAAAAGGCACTCACTTCTCATTGGCAATTTTATCTGCTTCAAAATGGTGCTCAGTTAACTCAATATACTCATTCCAGTTATCTGTTGTGTAATCAAACGTGTCAATCTTTCTGACAAAGTCACCCATTTCTGCTTTTTTTAAATGATTATTATCAAATGGTAATCACTGTTTATGAACCCATGAATTGTTCTGTTTTCTACCTTTTTTTAACTGAACCATCTTTGTACCTTCCCAAAGAAAATGCTGCACTGCTGTTTTACTCGACAATTTCTTGCTACATTTTTAATAAACTTGAACTTCTCATTGCATTTCAATAGACAAGTAGTCATCTTCGGTTTATTTAAAATGTCCTTGTTGCCACTGTTATATTTTGTAACTCCAAAGCATAAAACTAATTTAAAGGAAAACAAGGGAGCTGAGAGACAGTATGGTTTTATATTACGTGAAGCACGCCTTTATCATGTGGTGGCGTGATGACGTACTGTATGCCATTTGCAAACTTTTATAGATAATACACAATGCATTACAGCTGCTTTTTATGATGTATGTCAATGATTTGGACTATGGGATTAATGGATTTGTGGTTAAATTTGCTGATGATACAAAGATAGGTGGAGGAGCGGATAGTGTTGAGGAAACAGAGCCTGCAGTGAGACTTAGATAGTTTAGGAGAATGGGCAAAGAAGTGGCAAATGAAATAGAACATTGGAAAGTGTATGGTCAAGCACTTTGGTGGAAGAAATAAATGGGCAGATTATTTAGATGGGGAGAGAATTCAAAATGCAGAGATGCAAAGAGACTTGGAAGCCCTTGTGCAGGATACCCTAAAGGTTAACCTCCAAGTTGAGTCAGTGGTGAAGAAGGCAAATGCAATATTGGCATTCATTTCTAGGGGTATAGAATATAAGAGCAGGAATATGATGTTGAGTCTCTAAAATGCACTTGTGAGATCACACTTGGAGTATTGTCTGCAGTTTTGGGCTCCTTATTTTAGAAAGGATATACTGATTGGAGAGGGTCAGAGAAGATTCACGAGAATGATTCCAGGAATGAAAGGGTTACCATATGAGGAAAGTCTGGCAGCTCTTGGGCTGTATTCCCTGAAGTTCAGGAGAGGGGAATCTCATAGAAACATTCCAAATGTTAAAAGGCCTGAACAGATTAGATATGGCAAAGTTATTTCCCATGGTAGGGGATTCTAGGACAAGAGGGCATGACTTCAGAATTGAAGGACGTCCATTTAGAACAGAGATGCTGAGAAATTACTTTAGTCATAGGGTGGTAAATCTGTGGAATTTGTTGCCACGAGCAGCTGTGGAGGCCAAGTCATTGGGTGCATTTAAGGCAGAGTTGGATAGGTTCTGGATTATCCAGCCATTAAAGGGTATGGGGAGAAGGCAGGGGAGTGGAAATGACTGGAAGAATTGGATCAGCCCATGATTGAATGGTGGAGCAGACTCGATAGGCCGAATGGCCCACTTCTGCTCCTATATCTTATGGGCATTATTTGAACAAACAAGAATGCTTAGTCATCCTATTTACAATATTACTCAAGTACTACTGAAATATTAAATACAGAACAGTCTTGGTTGGAATACTCTGCCTGGAACCTCCCCTTGACTGCCACGGGTGACCCTACCAGGAGCCATGCGCCAGGCACTATTGCTCTCAGGATCTTAGGAACTTATAATCCTCTCCACCGCAACAAGGTGATAATCCTTGGAGAAGATCATCCATATTGGAGGTCTGCAAAACTAAACCTCATGGGTCTGTATTGAAAATGCAGGACACTTAATAGAAAATGTTCTTTCTTCAGGTTTTGTTGAAGGAAGATTTATCGAACAGATCATGCTGATCCAATTGTCCCACCCAGATTTGCTTCTTACATTCTATTGTGCCCACACTTACCTGGGCTATGGGCCGACAACCTATCTCGTTGGACCTCCGCAGACTGACTTTCACCAATATGGTTGGATGGCAGTTGAGTCATCAGGTGCCCCCACGATACCCTCACAGGGACAAAGCTCAGGCTGGGGCCATGCCTATTTGAAAGCTCCTATTAAATTTAATTGACATTCTGATTCCTTTAGAAATGATTAACGTTGCATAAAATCTGAAATATATAATTTAAAAAGTGCTAAATTACAAGTTAAATAAAATAATGAAAATCATTAAAGTAAAACACAGTAAATTATGAAAAATACCCCCACCTCTGCTGTACAATCACCATGGAAATTAATGGAGTTTAGATGCTACGCTATCTGTAACCTTGCACAAGCTTTAGGCGATCCCCAGTGCAAACTCTAACCAAACCACAAAGGTGAACTCCATAGGATGCACACTGAGCTCCCCAATCACTTAATGCCAGAATCCATGAGTAGTAGTGCAGCCTGTATTTCCTCACATAATGGAGGGAAGTGAAGAGTGATAATACTCTGATAATCTTCTCCTGAAAAAATATAGTGAATTTAAACATGGTTTTTAAATTGGTTTCTGAGATCTCTAGTTTGTACAATGTTAAAGCAGTTAATTGAGGGGTGTACAGCTGCCCTAATCCTACGAGGTAAATGCAACATTTTATTTGCAGTAAAGGGACATATGATTGAAATTAGATGAAACGATGGGCAGTGATTAACGCCGGGGAGAAAAAGAACAGAAAAAAAAATAGATCTTGTGGTTCCATAGTGTGGATCCATTGTATGAAAGGAAACGTTAAGAAAGCTTCCAACTACTTGTAACAGAAAGCAATTGATAATTTCAGAAGAGGCAGAATAGTAAAAGGAATTAAAAATACAAAAATTGCTGGAAATCTGAAACAGAAAATTCTGGAGAGAACATTTCATGCAGCATGGGGCAAGAGAGGGGAACAGAGTTAATATTTCAGACTGAAGACCATTTGTCAGAACTGAAACAATTGGAGAAGAATTCATTTTAAAATGCTACAAAAGAAGCAGAGATGAGGAAAGAATAAAAGGCAGAGACTGTGGTCGATTGGGCAGTAGGCAGGAGAAATTAAGAGAAAATATTTTAAAATCTACCACATATGAGTTCTGCATGACTTCGGCTGGTAGTTGGTGTTACAAGTTCATATTTATAAAATTGACAGACTGTTTTATTGGATGCTGACATTGTAATATGGTTCATTGGAATAATCTGAAATTTTGAAGGTAATTTACAGCAAATTCCAGAAATCTTATGTGATTTTAAGTGAAATGCAATTACAGCTGATGGATTTTTTCCTGAGAAAATTTAATTAAAACATATGGTCAAGTCCGGAAAGTCACATTAGAAATAAAACATATGGAAACTCCAAAAGGGATTTATATTGCTGCTCTTTTAATATAAGAATGATTACATGACTCATGTGACATACAGAGGCGTAATTATAAAATTATCCACATGTGCTTTTAACTTTACCTCCTTGACAAAATAGACTTCAAAATTTAATCTCATTTTCACTGAGGAAAATAATATTCATTTTGCTCCAGCCACAAAAACATTTTGCTGAAACTCACAAGGGAGTTCATTATATTATATATTATAGATATATATCTACATATCATGGATTTTATCACTGGATGGTAACTGGGTGACGTTTCTCACTGAAACAAATATCAGACTGACCCCAGCAGCTCGATAGCACAATCAGAAAGCAAAGCTGCAACAAGATACACAGCAGATCTACGTTCTAAATAAATTGTAGGTAAATTTTAACAGATTTCAGTTATTTCTTCAGTATTATGTGTCTTCAATTAGATACTGAAAGGAGCAATATTTGAAGGAGTGGAGTGTTAAAATTGAAATGAACCAGGAATTCATTATAAGACCATAAGATATAGGAGCAGAATTAGGCCATTTGGCCCACTGAGCCTGCTCAAACATTTCATCTTGGCTAATCCAATTTTCCTCTCAGACCCAGTCTCCTGCTTTCTCCTCATGTCCCTTCGTGCCCTAACTAGTCAAAAACCTATCAACCTCTGCCTTAAATATACATAAAGACTTGGCCTCCACAGCTGCCTGTGGCAAGGAATTCCACAGATGCACCACTCTCTAACTAAAGAAATTCCTCCTCATCTCCATTTTAAGAGGACATCCCTCCACTCTGAGGCAGTGTCCTCTGGTCTTAGACTCTCCCAGCACAAGAGACAATCTCTCCACATCTACTCGATCAAGGTCTTTCAACATTCGACAGATCTCAGTGAGGTCACCCCTCATTCTTCTGAATTCTAGTAAATTCAGGCTCAGAGCCATAAAACACTCTTCATATGACAAGTAATTCAATCATGGAATCATTTTCATGAACCTCCTTTGAATCTTCTCCAGTTTCAGCACTTCCTTTTTAAGATAAAGGGCCTAAAACTGCTCAAAATACTCCATGAGGCCTCACCAATGCTTCATAAAGTCTCAACATTATATCCTTGCTTGTATATTCTAGTCCTCTTGAAATGAATGCTAACATTGCATTTGCCTTCCTCACCACAGATTCAACCTGCAAATTAACCTTCAGGGAATCCTGCACAAGGACTCCCATGTCCCTTTGCGCCTCAATATTATGTATTTTCTCTCCATTTAAAAAATAGTCATCTCTTTCAGTTCTTCTTCCAAAGTGCATGACTATACCCTTCCCAACACTGTATTCTATTTGCCATTTCTTTGCCCATTCTTCTAATCCATCTGTCTTTCTGTAGCCTCTCTACTTCTTCAAAACCAGCTGCTCCTCCGCCTGTCTTCACATCATCTGCAAACTTTGCAACAAGTTCATCAATTCCATCATCCAAATCATTGACATACAACGTAAAAAAAATGTGGTCCCAACACAGACCCATGTGGAACATCACTAGTCACCAGCAACCAACCAGAAAAGTCTTCCCTTTATTCCCACCCTTTGCCTCCAGCCAATCAGTCACTGCTTTATCCACACTAGAATCTTTTCTGTTATATGATGGGCTTGTAACTTGTTAAGCAGCCTCATGTATGGCATCTTAATCAAAGGCCTTCTGAAGATTCAAGTACACAACATCAACCAATTCTCCATTGTCAGTCCTGCAAAGAATTCCAACAGATTTGTCAGGCAAGATTTTCCCTTGAGAAAACTATGCTGACTATGGCCGATTTTATCATGTGCCTTCAAGTACCCTGAGAACTCATCATTAATAATCAACTTCAACATCTTGCCAACCACTAAGTTCAGACTAACTGGCCTATAGTTTTCTTTCTTCTGCCTCTGTCCCTTCATCAAAAATGGTGTGACATTTGCAATTTTCCGGTCTTCAGGGACCATTCCAGAATCTAGGGATTCTTGAAAGATCATTACCAATGCCTCCATGATCTCTTCAGCCAGCTCTTTCAGAACTCTGGGGTGTACACCATCTGGTCCAGGTGACTTATCTACCTTCAGACCTTCCAGTTTCCTAAGAATCTTCTCTCACGTTATCATGACTTCACACACTTCATGACCGCTGACACCTGGAAATTCCACCATACTGCTCGGCCTTCTGCAGTGAAGACTGACGCCGAACACTTGTTCAGTTCTTCTGCCATTTCATTCTCCCCCATTACTATCTCTCCAGCTCGTTTACCAGCAGTCTGATATTCACTCTCGCCTCTCTTTTACACTTCATGTATCTGAAGAAACTTTTGGTATACTCTAATATTATTGGCTAGCTTACTATCATATTCTATCTTTACCTCCTTAATGACTTTTTTAGTTGCCTTCTGGTGGTTTTTAAAAGTTTCCCAATCCCCTAACTTCCCACTAATTTTTGCTCTCTTATATACCTTCTCTTTAGCTTTTATGTTGGCTTTCACTTCTCCTGTCAGAAACAGCTGTGTCATCTTGCCTTTAGAATACTTCTTCCTCTTTGGGATGTATATCTCCTGTGCCTCTTGAATTACTTTCAGAAATTCCAGCCATTGCTGCTCTGTCGGCAGACCTGCCAGTGTTCTATTCCAATCAATTCTGGCTAACTCCTCTCTCATGCCTCTGTAATTCCCTTTACTTTGATATAATACTGAAACATCTGACTGTAGCTTCTGCTCCGCTAATTTCCATAAGACCACAAGACAAAGGAGCAGAAGTCGGCCATTCGACCCTTTGATTCTGCCCTGCCATTTTATCATGAGCTGATCCATTCTCCCATTTAGTCCCACTCCCCCACCTTCTCACCATAACCTTTGATGCCCTGGCTACTCAGATACCTATCAATCTCTGCCTTAAATACACCCAATGACTTGGCCTCCGCTGCCGCCCATGGCAACAAATTCCACAGAGTCACCACCCTCTGGCTAAAAAAAAATTTCTTCACATCTCTGTTCTGAATGGGTGCCCTTCAATCCTTAAGTCATGCCCTCTCGTACTAGACTCCCCCATCATGGGAAACAATTTTGCCACATCCACTCTGTCCATGCCTTTCAGGGTGAATTCAATCATATTGTGATCACTTTCCCCTAAGGGTTCATTTACCTTAAGCTCTCTAATCAATTCTGGTTCATGGCACAACACCCAATCCTGAATAGCTGATTCTCTCGTGGGCTCAACCATGAGCTGCTCTAAAAAGCCATCTCTTAGGCACTCTAGAAAATCCCCTTCCTGGAATCCAGCACAACCTGATTTTCCCAATCTACCTGCAAACTGAAGTCCCTCATGACATTGCCCTTTTGGCATGCATTTTCTATCTCTGGTTGTAATTTGTAGGTCACACCCTTACTACAGTTTGTGGGTCTGTATACAACTCCCATCAGGGTCTTTTTACCCTTGCAGTTCCTTAGCTCCATCCACAATGATTCAACACCTTCCGACCCTATGTCACCTCTTTCTACTGATTTGAATTCGATTTTTTATCAACAGAGCAACAGTGCCTCCTCTGCCTTCCTGCCTATCCTTACAATACAATGTGTATCCTTGGACATTAAGCTCCCAGCTATAATCTTCTTTCAGCCATGATTCAGCAACGCTTACATCATCATATCTGCCAATCTGTAACTGTACTACGTTCATTCCGTATGTTGCGTGCATTCAAGTACAACACCTTCAGTCCTGTATTCACACTTTTCAATTTTGTCCATCTTTTACATTTGCATCTCATCCTGTTGACTGTAATTTTGCCCTATCAACAGCCTCTCCTCACTACACATGGTCTCTGTTTGTAAACCAGCTACCCTCATCTTCAGCACTATCATCTGCCTTTCCAAGGATACTCCTTGCATTGAAATATATGCAGCTCATGACACTAGTCACACCATGCTCAACCTTTTGATTCCTAACTTTGTTTGAGGTCTTACCAACATCTGCCTCCACAATCTCTCCATTAACTGTCCTAGCACTCTGGTTCCCATCCCCCTGCAACTCTAGTTTAAACCCCTCCATGCAGCATTAACAAACCTTCCCACTAGGATATTAGTCCCCCTCAGGTTCACGAGCAAACCATTCCTTCTGTCCCACCTTCCGAGGAAGAAAGCCCAATGATCAAAAAATTTTATTCCCTCCCTCCTACACCGACTCCTTAGCCACGTATTTAAACTATATAATGTTGCTAGCTCTGGCCTCACTGACCCGTGACGCAAGTAGCAATCCTGAGATTACAGCTCTGGAGGTCTTGCCTTTAACTTAGCACCTAACTCCCTGAACTCCCTATGCAGAACCTCATCACTTGTCCTACCCATGTCTTTGGCACCTACATAGACCACGACTTCTGGCTGTTCACCCTCCCACTTATGAATGCTGAGGACTCAGTCCAAGATATTTCTGGCCCTGGCACCCAAGTGAGGGGAGAAGGGAAACATACCATCTGGGAACCTCACTTTCACCCACAGAACATCCTATTTATTTCCTTAATTAACAAATCCCTATCACCATAGCGTGCCTGTTCTTCCCCTTCTCTTCTGAGTCATAGAGGCAGACAATGCCAGAGACTCTGCCACTGTGACTTTTCTATGTTGGGTCACTTCCCCCCTCCCCAATCACACCCCCCCCCCCCGATGTACCCAAAGTGTATCTGTTGTTGAGGAGAGTGGCCACAGGCATACTCTGCACTGGCTCCTTAACCCCTTTCCCCTTCCTGACTGTCAGCTAGTTTCCTCTGTTCTGCGCCTTGGGTGTAACTACCTCTCTATATATCCTGCCCATCATCTCCTCAGTCTCCTGAATGATCCGGCTCCAAATCCTTAACGTGGATTGTTAGACGCTGCTGCTGAATGCTCTTTTCACAGTTGTAATCGTCAGGGGCACTGGAGGTCTCCCTGCCTTTCCACATCCCGCCAAGTGTCTCTACTGCCTTAGCTGAGCAGATTTAAAGAAGGGAAGGCGAAAAAAAAACTTAACCTTCAGATTTTTCTTTTTTTGCTTTCTCTGACTGAAGCCTCAAAGAGATAAACTCTCAAGTTCAGTATTCTGACTCTGCCAATGGCCACTGCGCCTGCCCCTGCCTTCCTTTAATTTGCTCTTGCTAATCCATCTCAAACACTGATTGGCCACTGGTCAAAACTCTTTCTCGCTGTTCCAATCCACTGCTGTTTTTTGTACTTGGGCAGTGCACCTGACTGAATTTCCCTCCTCTCAAAACTTCCGACGTCAGGATTGGCCACTGGTCAAAGCTCTTTTTTTAGATCATTATAAATGTGCTTATATGGAAGTACCTAATGTTTAAGCTTTAAACCCACCCACCAAAAAGTACACAAGAAGCCCAAATTCACCAGAAGGGAGCAGCAGTGGAACAGTGTCAATACATTAATTAACCCAACATCCAATTAAAAGGCTTATGAATGACGTTTTAATATGATGCACTGTAGATAATTAGCATTGATGCTGATGTGCGTTAATTTTGTCTGTCAACTACAGAAGTTAACATTATAATGCAAACTCAGTTAGAATAATATATAGTTACTCAGGCAACATTGTATTATGGAGATCCAATACTTGAGGTTACGATTGTGCTTATGGTGCTGAGATTATTCTCAATGCTTGTAAGCAAAAAACTTTCACTACATACTGGCATCATCTGCTGAATGTAATTATACTGTTTTATAAAATATTTACACACTGAAACAGGGCTCAGGCATAGACTGAGGTTATGCTTGAAGTGAACCTCTACCAACCCATCTTTGAGTAATCCTATCTGCCTATCTAGGGTAACATAACGGTTAGCAAAACCCTTTACTGCACCAGCAAAAGGGGTTTAATTCCTGTCGCTGTCTGTAAGGAGCATGCATACCTATATCATTGGTACCTACATGGACTATGGCCTCTGGCTGTTCACCCTCCCATTTAAGAATGTTGAGGACTCAATCTGAGATATCCTGAACTCTGGCACCTGGCATATAACATACCATCCAGGAATCTTGTTCTCATCCACAGAAGCTACTTTCTGCTCCCCTAAGAAATCACCTATCACTGCAGCTTACCGCTTCTCCTCCCTTCCCTTCTGAGTCGCAGAGCCAGACTCAATGCTAGAGACCCTACTGCTGTGACTTTCCTCCTCTCAGCCATCCCTGCCCCCCGCCCCAACAGTATCTAAAAATGTTGTTGAGGGGGTGGCCACAGAGGTATTCTGCGCTGATTGTTTAACCTCTTACCCCTTCAAGGCTGTCACCCAGCTTCCTGCGCCTTGGGTGTAACTACCTCTCTATATGTCCCAGCTATAACCCCCTCCATCTTCTGATTGATCCAGGGCTTATCCCATTCCAGCTTCAACTCCTTAACGCAGATTGTTAGAAGCTGCAGCTAGACGCACTTCTCACAGTTGTAGTTGCCGGGGACACTGAAGATCTCCCCACCTTCCCACACCCCAAAAGAGGACCATTCCACTTTCTTGCCTGGCATCTTTACACTTCTAACTGAGCAAATATAAATAAAGAACAATAAACTACTTCGCATGGCCTGAAGATTGACCGGTTGACATACAGTGCGAGATGCATGTTCATGTAAGATAATATAATGATAGCGTTATTACAGTAAAACAAGCAATCATATAAATATGTGAAACGGCAGCAATAAAACATCAGAAAGCAGAAGTGCAGGATGAGAGTATGTCCGTGAGTTGGGGAGTTGGGGAGAGGAGGTGGTGGCTGCGGCAGGACACTCAGAGAGGGTGTTGGTGTGTGCTGGGTGACAGTAGGCTGTTAAGAAGTCTAACAGCCTGGGGAAAGAAGCTGGACAGTCCTGGCTCTGGTTCAGTTCGTGCTCCAGGATCATGGCAGCTTCAGTTTTTCCTATCCATCCACAGAAGATCACATATCTGCCATATTACCTCTCCTCTTCCCACCATCCAGGGTCACAACATTTCCTTCCAAGTGAAGCAGCATTTCATGTGCCTTCTGCCAATCTGGCATATTGTATTCCAATGTTCAGAAAGTACACGCTGCGGTATCACTGAACCTAAATACACACTGGGTGACCATTTTGCATTCTGTCTGCAGAGGGACTCAGAGCTGCTTGTGACTTACTATTGTAATTCCCCTTCCCACTCTCACTCTGACCTACTTGACCATGACTTCTGACACTGTTACAATGAAGCACAACGTAACCTTGAGGAACAACACCTCATCTCTGTGTGAGCACGTTTTCTCTCTCCATTAACCCAGCCTGACCTTCTAAGCATGCTCTACAGCCCTGCATTTCACACCACTTCATATTCCATACTCTGTATTCTCTCTAACTGCACATTTCCAGTCCTCCCTCTCTCTAAGTCTGCTCAATATCATGCAGCTAATGCTGAGATACATCCCAACATGTACTGGGACACATCATCCATGACGCAACCTGGGGTCATCGAGTATTTTGGGTCTTTCAACATCAGACACCCTCGCCTAGGTGAGGGTTGATGAGTCTCCGGCTTGTGCCCCAGCAGCATAGGTCCATGGGTCACACCTCTTGACCTGTAGCCATTTGGAGGCTTGGTCAGCAGCCTCTGGGATGGTGCTGATGGCTCTTTTCTTCACAGCCCCCGTAATGCCAAGGAGAGAGTAGTTTCTGCATAGCAAGCAGCCAGCAAAACCCCTTCTCTTTAGGCTCACATTATGCTGCATGGTAATGTAATGGGTGGAAACAAATGCATAATTCACAGCCACCGACATAGATATGGGGGTCATTTTAAGAGGCTGGTCTGACGTGATGACATAATGATGTGAAGCTTTTTACTGTGCTTCATGTTCTGTGTTTGGTTGATAATAAAGGAGTTGTACGGTGTCCCTCAAACTTAAAACGCCTCTGCTATTTTACATACGAAAACCTAGAGTGCACTCCACCCCCATCCCTGCCACTGCTCTACCAGCTCCTGGTATCTGGCTTTCTTATGTTCAAATGCCTCCTCAGTCCAGTCTTCCCAAGGCACAGCCATTTCGACCATGACCACCTGCTTCGAGGTTTCTGACAGAATGACCAAGTCAGGCCTTGGTTATTGGGGTGAGATGAAATCAAGAAACTTTAATTGCTTCATTTACACTGCAAGGGACAGTAAGCACCTGGATAAGCTGATGCTTGATGGGTTGCAATAAAAACACTAGTCCCCTTTCAACACCTCACCTTACTTTGACATAAGCTTTCACCATCATCTGATGACCTTGGCAACTTACTCGTGTGGCAACCCTGGTTTCACTTTGCTAGAGAAATCCCCTATGCTCTATCCCTCCTCCTTATACTCCCCCCTCCCCGACAATGTTGCTCCACCACCACCACGTTCTTCTCAACTTAAGACAAACTTAAGTTTGAATATGGAACAATATAGCACAGGAACAGACCTTTTAGGTCCAAGTTGTCTGTGCTTAACACAGCACTGAATTAAACTAAGATGTCACCAAACTTTGATCCAATCAAACTTAACTTCTTAAGAAAACCGCTTAATAAAACCACACTACTAGCTTTACATAGTAACCCAATTGACATCGCCCCCGTTTGCCGGTACATTTGCAGCATGGAATATATAACTACGTGATAAAATTTCAAAATTTTCTCCAAATGTTATAATATATTGTTACAATATAATACATAATTAATATATTATAATATATTAATATATCCATACTTTGATAAGTGTACTTTGATACTGATTGAAAATCACATTTGGCTCTACACATAAGTGGTTGCCTGATCCCTTCAAAAAGCATGCTCCAAATTTCTAAAAAGCTTTCTTCTAAGGTTGCAAATGTCAAACAGTTAAACCAGGGTAGATCATACACAGTGAATAGCAGGGGAGTGTTGCAGAACAGGACAACCAAGGAGTACAAGCACATATTTTCATGAAAATATCCTCGCAAATTTCTATAGCTGTACCGTGGAGAGCATTTTAACTGGCTGAATCACCATATGATACGGGGGTGCTGGGGGGCTGCTGTACAGGATTGTAATGAGCTGCAGAGAATTGTAAACTCAGTCATCTCCAACCTTAAGGACTCCCATCATTCAGGTCATGCCTTGCTCTCATTTGACCATCAGGAATGAGGTACAGAAGCCAGAAGGCACATACTCAACAATTCAGGAAAGCTTTTTCCCCTCTGCCATTCAATTTCTGAATGGACATTGAACCCACAAACACTACCTCATTACTTTTTACTTCTATTTTTTCACTACTTATTTTATAGAGCATTCTGACAGGGGCATCACTGTTTGGTATGGGGGAGGGACTACTACGCAGGACTGAAAGAAGCTGCAGAGGGTCATAAATTTAGTCAGCTTCATCTTGGGGACTAGCCTACAAACTACCCAGGACATCTTCAAGGAATGGTGTCTCAGAAAGGCAGCATCCGTTATTAAGGACCCCCAGCACCCAGGGCAGGGTATGCCCTTTTCTCACTGTTACCATCAGGTAGGAGGTACAGAAGCCTGAAGGCACACACTTAGTGATTCAGGAACAGCTCCTTGCCCTCTGCCATCCGATTCCTAAATGGACATTGAACCTGTGAACACCACCTCACTTTTTAAATATATATTATTTCTGTTTTTGCACAATTTTAATCTATTCTATACAGTGTATACGTATATATACACACTGTAATTGATTTAACTTATTCAATTATTCTTCTATATTATGTATTGCTTTGAACTGCTGCTGCTAAGTTAACAAATTTCACGACACATGCCAGTGAAAATTCTGATTTTGATTCTATATACTTACTCTAATTCACAATTTTCCTCTATTATTATGAATTGCATTGAACTGCTGCTGCAAAGACAACAAATATATTAAGCCAGATTCTGATTCTGAAAGTGGCAACACAGATAGACAGGGCAGTGAAGAGGGCATTTGGCTTGCCTGCCTTTATTAGGCAATAGTTAGAGGAGCAGACAGGAGGTTCTGTGGTCGTGACAGAGAATCCAGGATGGTTTGTTGCCTCCCGGGCGCCAGGGTCAAGGATGTCTCTGATCGATTGCATGACATTCTGAAGTGGGAGGGTGATCAGCCAGATGTCGTGGTGCACATCGGTACCAATCACATAGCAAGGAAGAGTGAGGAGGTCCTGGAGAGTGAGTATAGAGAGCTTGGTAGGAAGTTGAAAAGCAGGACCTTGAGGGTGGTAATCTCAGGACTGCTACCTGTGCTACGTGCCAGTGAGGGTAGGAATAGGATGCTCTGGAGGATGAACAAGTGGCTGAGGAACTGGAGTAGGGGGCAGGGTTTCAGATTTCAGGATAATTGGGACCTCTTCTGGGGCAGGTGGGACCTGTACAAGAGAGACGGGTTACACTTGAACTACAGGGGGACCAATATCCTTTCAGGGAGGTTTGTTAATGCTATTGGGGAGGCTTTAAACTAGATTTGCAGGGGGATGGGAACCAGAGTGCCAGAGCTGACAGTGTGGCTGGGGTGAAAATAGATGATGTTAAAAGTTCAAGCAAATCCGCTAATAGAAAGGTTGTGAGTAGTGGTAAAAATCTTCTGAGGTGTATATATTTCAATGCTAGGAGTATTGCAGGGAAGGCGGATGAGTTGAGGGCATGGATTGACAAGTGGAATTATGACGTTATAGCAATTAGTGAAACTTGGCTACAGGAAGGGCAGGACTGGCAGCTTAATATTCCAGGGTTCCGATGTTTCAGATGTGATCGAGGCAGAGGTATGAAAGGTGGGGGAGTAGCATTGCTTGTTAGGGAAAATATTACAGCAGTGCTCAGGCAGGACAGATTAGAGGGCTTGTCTACTGAGTCCTTATGGGTGGAGCTAAGAAACAGGAAAGGTATGGCCACATTAGTGGGATTGTATTACAGACCACCCAATAGTCAACAAGAATTGGAAGAGCAAATCTACAGAGAGATAGGAGGCAACTGCAGGAAACAAAGTTGTGGTGGTAGGGGATTTTAATTTTCCATATATTGATTGGGACTCCCATACTGTTAGGGGTCTAGATGGTTTAGAGTTTGTAAAATGTGTTCAGGAAAGTTTTCTAAATCAATATATAGAGGGACCAACTAGAGGGGATGCAATACTGGATCTCCTGTTAGGAAACGAGTTAGGACAAGTGACAGAAGTCTGTGTAGGGGAGCACTTTGGTTCCAGTGATTATAACACCATTAGTTTCAACTTGATCATGGACAAGGATAGATCTGGTCCTAGGGTTGAGGTTCTTAACTGGAAGGCGGCCAAATTTGAAGAAATGAGAAAGGATCTAAAAGGCATGAATTGGGACAGGTTGTTCTCTGGCAAGGGTGGGAAGCCTTCAAAGGAGAAATTTTGAGAGTGCAGAATTTGTATGTTCCTGTCAGGATTAAAGGCAAAGTGAATAGGAATAAGGAACCTTGGTTCTCAAGGGATATTGCAACTCTGATAAAGAAGAAGAGGGAGTTGTATGTCATGTATAGGAAGCAGGGAGTAAATAAGGTGCTTGAGGAGTATAAGAAGTGCAAGAAAATACTTAAGAAAGAAATCAGGAGGGCTAAAAGAAGACATGAGGTTGCCTTGGCAGTCAAAGTGAAGGATAATCCAAAGAGCTTTTACAGGTATATTAAGAGCAAAAGGATTGTAAGGGATAAAATTGGTCCTCTTGAAGATCAGAGTGGTCAGCTATGTGCGGAACCAAAGGAAATAGGGGAGATCTTAAACAGGTTTTTTGCATCTGTATTTACTAGGGAAACTGGCATGAAGACTATGGAATTAAGGGAAACAAGTAGTGAGATCATGAAAACTGTACAGATCGAAAAGGAGGAGGTCCTTGCTGTCTTGAGGAAAATTAAAGTGGATAAATCCCCGGGACCTGACAGGGTGCTCCCTTGGACCTTGAAGAAGACTAGTGTTGAAATTGCAGGGGCCCTGGCAGAAATATTGAAAATGTCACTGTCTGCAGGTGAGGTGCCGGAGGATTGGAGAGTGGCTCATGTTGTTCCGTTGTTTAAAAAAGGATCGAAAAGTAATCCGGGAAATTATAGGCCAGTAAGTTTAACGTTGGTAGTAGGTAAATTATTGGAGGGAGTACTAAGAGACAGAATCTACAAGCATTTGGATAGACAGGGACTTATTAAGGAGAGTCAACATGACTTTGTGCGTGGTAGGTCATGTTTGACCAATCTATTGGAGTTTTTCGAGATTACCAGGAAAGTGGATGAAGGGAAGGCAGTGGATATTGTCTACATGGACTTCAGTAAGGCCTTTGACAAGGTCCCGCATGGGAGGTTAGTTAGGAAAATTCAGTCGCTAGGTATGCATGGAGAGGTGGTAAATTGGATTAGACATTGGCTCAATGGAAGAAGCCAAAGAGTGGTAGTAGAGAATTGCTTCTCCAAGTGGAGGCCTGTGACTAGTGGTGTGCCACAGGGATCAGTGCTGGGTCCATTGTTATTTGTCATCTATATCAATGATCTGGATGATAATGCGGTAAATTGTATCAGCAAATTTGCTGATGATACAAAGATTGGAGGTGTAGTAGACAGTGAGGAAGGTTTTCAGAGCCTGCAGAGGGACTTGGACCAGCTGGAAAAATGGATTGAAAAATGGCAGATGGAGTTTAATACAGACAAGTGTGAGGTATTGCACATTGGAAGGACAAACCAAGGTAGAACATACAAGGTTAATGGTAAGGAACTGAAGAGTGCAGTGGAACAGAGGGATCTGGGAATACAGATACAAAATTCCCTAACAGTGGAGTCACAGGTAGATAGGGTCGTAAAGAGAGCTTTTGGTACATTGGCCTTTATTAATCAAAGTATTGAGTATAAGAGCTGGAATGTTATGATGAGGTTGTATAAGGCATTGGTGAGGCCAAATCTGGAGTATTGTGTTCAGTTTTGGTCACCAAATTACAGGAAGGATATAAATAAGGTTGAAAGAGTGCAGAGGAGGTTTACAAGGATGTTGCCGGGACTTGAGAAACTCAGTTACAGAGAAAGGTTGAATAGGTTAGGACTTTATTCCCTAGAGCGTAGAAGAATGAGGGGAGATTTGATAGAGGTATATAAAATTATGATGGGTATAGATAGAGTGAATGCAAGCAGGCTTTTTCCACTGAGGCAAGGGGAGAAAAAAACCAGAGGACATGGGTTAAGGGTGAGGGGGGAAAAGTTTAAAGGGAACATTAGGGGGGTCTTCTTCACACAGAGAGTGGTGGGAGTATGGAATGAGCTGCCAGATGAGGTGGTGAATGCGGGTTCTTTTTTAACATTTAAGAATAAATTGGACAGATACATGGATGGGAGGTGTATGGAGGGATATGGTCCATGTGCAGGTCAGTGGGACTAGGCAGAAAATGGTTCAACACAGCCAAGAAGGGCCAAAAGGCCTGTTTCTGTGCTGTAGTTTCTATGGTTCTATGGCACTGAGTACAAAAGTTGTAATGTTATTTTAGAGTTGTACTAGATGTTGGTGAGATTACACTAGGAGTACTGTGTGCAGGTCTGCTTACCATAGTATAGGAAGGATCAGATTAGGCCAGAGAGGGGGCAAAATTCACAAGAATGTTGTTGAGACTAGAGGGTTTAACTTGTAAAGAGAGACCGGATAATCTCTTCCCTGGGGTGAAAGGAATTAAAGGGTTGCAGGCAACCTCAAATAGGTTTATAAATCCATGAGCCACACAAAGAATATGACAGAGGAACTCAACAGGTTAAGCAGTATCTGTGGGGGAAGTAAACTGGTAGATGATTAATGTTGCTCCTGGTTACAGCACCTGCAGACTCTTGTGTCTTCCTACAGGAAAAATATCAGTATGCTTGAAAGAGTGAAGAGAAAAATTGCAAGGATGTTGCTGGGAGTTGAGGACTAGTTTAGGGGAAAGTGTTGAATAGAATAATTGAATAATTGAATACTTATTCCCTAGAGTTCAAGAAAATGAAGAGAGATCCCCTAAGTTTGGGTGACACTCGACCTAAAGACTATAGGTTTAAGGAGAAAAGTGAAATATTTAAAAGGAACCTGAGGGGGAACTTGCTTATTCAGAGAGTGGTGCAAGTGTGGAATGAACTGTTGGTGGATGCAGGTTCATTTGCAACATTTAAGTGAAGTTTGGATAGGTACGTGGATGAGAGGAGTATAGAGGGCTATCGTCTGGATGTGGTGGATGGGACTAGGCAGGAAAAGAAGAGGTGTAACTACACTAGTCCAATGAAATAATGGCCACGCATCATACAGATGTCCTTGAAGATTTATTTTTATCTCTCTCTGTTTCTTCAGCAGACACCATGAAAACTACAAGAAAATAAAGACATAAAAGGTTTGAAACATACATCTCTCAGTCTTTTAAAGTCTCTCAAGCTAGTGTCCGCCGATAAACAAGCCCCAAAACACATCAGCACAACAGAAGTGTGCTGAAATCAAATAAAATCACTAAAAATGTATCACACTATCCATGTAAAAGCACATCAACAACATTGTACACAATATAAAACAAATAAAAACAATTACCATGTGCGCCTCTTGGACCACATGCAGAATGAGGTTATTTTAGGGCCATGTGTCTTTCTCTGCTTCCATGTTGGTTCTGACCCATAATGCCACAGTCATGCTCTTATTAAACTCTGGTCATGTGACCCATTACACTCTACATTAAATAAACCTTACATAAGAAGCACAAAATTTTTAATCAAACATTATTTTAAGATTTTAAAAAATCATGAATTTATGACAAAAACATATAAACATCTCAATGAAACATGTCTCTGAGACAGTTACAAGAGGCATGGGCAAAATGAACTGAAGGGTCAGTATCTTTGCCATAGTGTTCTAAGATTCTATGACTCTATGAGGGGCATAGATCGGGTAGATAGCCATAATCTTTTCCCTAGGTTTTGGGAGTCTTAAACAAGAGGACATAAATCTAAGGTTAGTATGGATAGATTTAAATGGAACAAGGAGCAAATCTTTTGCAGCGAATGGTAATTATAGAAACAAACTGCCAGAATTGGTAGAAGCAGTTAGAATTACCACATTTAAAAGATGTTTGAACAGATATTTGGATAAGGAAAGTTTAAAGGGATATCGGCCAAACTCAGGTGGGCACCATGGTTACCATCGACAAGTTGAGGCTTAGGCAGACATCCCACCTCTCCCGGAAGTTCCGCGAGTCACCTGCATATTGATGGCAGCTCCCTGACGCCCGCAAATTATATACAATATCCTGGAAATCGATTTTTTTGAGAGGGAGAGGGAGAGGGAGAGGAAGAGAAAGAGCTAGAGCGAGAGCGAGAGGGAGCATCCTGATTGGTTTCTCTCGTGCTAAGTAGACCTATCAGTTTTCTCTGTGGGCGGGCTTTGCAGTCGACCTCAAAAATAATGACAGTGTTGCCCACTGCACTGTTTGCAACAGCGACTTTTCTATTGCGCATGGTGGGTTAAAATGTAAAAGACATGTAGAGGTGAGTTTAACAGGTGTCATTCGTTCATTTTTTTATTAGCAAAATATACTTTATTCAAAAATAAAATTATTTACAATGAACCATTCAATGACTTTCAATCCTTTACAGATGTTTCCACTACATTCTATACATTTCTGCACTTTCAGCCACTCACGTGGCGCTATGTTGGTACATCTTTACACACCACTGTTGAGGGGTATACTCCCCACCACCCGACCCCTCCCACTCCCGTGGGTGAAGAAACCTAAACCGTGGTCCTTCCCCACCGGGCCCTTGCGGTGGCTGCATCAAGTTTCAGTGCGTCCCTCAGCACGTACTCCTGCAGCCGAGACTGTGCCAGTTGGCGGCATTCTCCCACGGACATCTCCATGTGCTGGTAGATCATCAAGTTTCCGGCCGACCAAAGAGCGTCCTTCACCGAGTTGATAGTCTGCCAGCAGCACCGGATGTTTGTCTCCGTGTGCGTCTCCGTGAATATCCCGTAGATCAGAGAGTCCTCTATTACGCAACTGCTGGGGATGAAGCACGACACTAGCCCGACCATCCTCCTCCACACCTTCTCCTTGAACCCACAGTGTGCAAAGAGGTGGGTCACTGTCTCCTCCTCACTGCAGTCCTCCAGTGGGCAGCGGGGTGTGGAGACGACGTTCCGGGCCATCATTCGTTCATTCGCATAGCTAATATTATTTAAACTAGCGGGCTAGCTGCGAAGGAGCTACTCTATTGGTGTCCTACGTGATGAGGCCAAACTCCCTGTAGACTTACTTAAAGTTGTAATGGAATAAAAAGACGACTCCATGACAATATTATATAATATAAGTACATATTTTAATGTCATATTTTCTGCATATACCCAATTTGGTTTACAGATTAGACAAAATCACTAAACAAAGTATTACATACACCCTTGGAGGTCGTCGAGGGGGGGGGTGGATATGGGGTTGCGGGAGGTGGGGGTGCTACCTCCCTGAGGTGAGTTTTTGCAGGATGGGATGTCTGCTTAGGACCTGTTTCATGTTTTATAATTCTACAATTTCTCTCTTTCTCAATTCTGACAAAGGATCTTAGACCTCAAACGCTAAATCTACTACTTTTAACATAGATGCTGCCTGGCATTCTGAGTATTTCCAGCATGTTCTGTTTTTATCGCAGACTATCAGAAGTCAGCTCTTAGTCATAGTCATACTTTATTGATCCCGAGGGAAATTGATTTTCGTTACAGTTGCCCCAACCAAGAATAGAGTATAAATATAGCAATATAAAACCATAAATAATTAAATAGTAATATGTAAATTATGTCCAGGACCAGCCTATTGACTCTTGTTCACCTTGGCATGTGCTATATCTTGCAGTATAAGTGCAGCGACAAATGCATTCATTTATCAAAAGAATTCCCTGCTCAATTTCCTTTCTGAGGGGAATCTTTCGTGTGCATTCTAAGGTAATTTCAATAATCTATGCCAATATATATCCCAGCAAAGTTATTTCCTGGAACATGACATTTTGACAAACCCATCAGCAATGGGAAAAAGAGTTGAGAAGTCAGAAAAGGAATAGGTTTTGACAACTGACACAAAGTCTTTAATGCTTAAAGGACAGCTAGAAGGATGTGAGTACAAATACCAAAAAGAGTCCAGAAATGATCTGAAACAAATATTTACACGGGAATTCACTTCTCCACCTGTGGGTCCACATAAAACCTTTTCCAAGTTTCCTGTTCTTACTTAGGAGGTGGCTGTAAATACAAACGTTTGCACATACATAACCAGGAAAATACTGCAATCGTAATCCCCAATCTCCATTGCATACGATAATATAGGTACTTGGTGATGCTTCGGAGGCTCCTCAGCAACATCACTGAGTCAATGCTGCCTGAACCACAGTGTGGATTTAGGAAGAGCAGGAGCACGATCGACATGATCTTTACAGCCCGGCAGCTTCAGGACCTGTTTATTGACCTCTCCAAAGTATTTGACACTGTGCAAAGAAAGCTCTTATGGGATGTCCTCCTTAAGTTTGGCTGTCCCAATAAATTTGTTAACATCCTCTGCCAGTTCCAAGATGGGATGACTGCCCCGGTGTCCATTGGAGCCCTTCCTTATACACACAGGGGTGTGGCAGGAGTGTGTACTAGCACCAGTGCTCTTTAACATCTTCCTCGTGTGTGTTACCAAACTTCTCCACAACGGGATTGAAGACAGCAGCGGTGTGGCAGTGGACATCAGATTAGATGGCAGCCTCTTTGACATCCGGAGGCTCCACGCAACCACCAGACTCCATAGAGAGCAGGTCCTGGAGCTGCAGTATGTCGACGACTGTGCTCTTGTGGCCCATACTCTGGAGGATCTTCAGACTGTCCTTGCTGTGGCGGTGAGATTGTACAGCAAGATGGGGCTGACTGTCAGTACCACCAAGACAGAAGTGGTTTGCCAGTGGAGTACCAGTGTCCCACCCACTCTACCTGCCTTCACTGTTGGTGATGAAAAGCTGTCAGTAGTGCCATCTTTCAAATATCTGGGGAGCATTCTCTCTGAGGATAGCGGCATTGACAACGACATCCAGAGCCGCATTAAACAGGCATCAGCTGCCTTTGGGAGACTTCAGCGTACAGTCTTTCAGAACAGAAGCCTTCATCCCTCCACAAAGGTCGCCGTATACCAATCGGTCTGTGTCACCACCCTCCTTTATAGCTGTAAAGCCTGGATAACCTACAGCCATCACATCAAGTCCTTGGAGCGCTTCCACATAAGCTGCCTCCAGCGCATCCTGGTGCCTCACACTGAAATACTTGTAAAGACCAACTGCAGGAGTATTGAGGCCGTGATCACCCAGCATCAGCTGTAGTGGCTGGGGCATGTGATAAGGATGCCCCCATGTCGGCTACCCCACAGAGTGTTATACGACCAGTTATTTCATGGTCGATGCTCAGCTGGAGGGCCAAAGAAGCGCTATAAGGATCAGATGAAGAATGCTTTAAGGAAGTGCAAGATCAGACCTGAGGACCTGGAGGATGTTGCTGCTGACCGTACCACTTGGTGACGGCTGTGTAGGGATGGGGTTCATATCCTGGAGATGGAAGGAACAACCAGAAGACAACAGAAGGGAGCCAGGAGAAATGCAGCCATGGTTGCCACCACTACTACATATACATGTCCCACCTGCAATAGAGCTTGTGGGTCTGGGATAGGACTGTATAGTCACCAAAGATCTCAATGTTAAAGGAGTGGATGTCATCATCGGATTTCGATGGACAACCGAAGAAGAGATACTTGGTGCTTTGGACAGGAGCTTTCACCACCCAGCCCACCAATCACTGGAGACTCAAGCTTGTTTAGGAAAGGATGCAGGGCAGGAGTTATGGAGCTCCTTGAAATATTACCATCTGTCACATCTAAGCTGTACTTGGAAACAAGGATGTAACAAATGCTAAAATCATTACCAACGGCTTCTCAATGGCTAAGGTCTCTCAAAACAATCAAGCCATTCATTATGACTAAAATCAGAATTCCAAACGTTTGGTGACTCAGAGTCCGTACGAACTGGAATTTAGAAGAATGAGGGGATTCTCATTGAAAACTATCAAACATTGAAAGGTCTAAATAAAGTGGGCGTGGAGAGGATGTTTCCTGTAGTGGGGGAGTTTAGCACCAGAGGACATAGCCTCAGAATACAGGGACAGAGATAAGGAGAAATTTCCTTAGCCAGAGGGTGGTGAATCTGTAGAATTTATTGTCACCGATGGCTGTGAAAGCCTAGTCATAGAGTATATTTGAAACAGAAGCTAATAGGTTCTTGATTAGTAAGTGTATCAAAAAGTTCCAGGGAAAAGGAGGGAGAATGGCATTGAGGGCGGTATTAACACAGCCATGACAGAATGGTGGAACAGACTCAATGGGCTGAACGGTTGTACTCTGCTCCTGTAGCTTAAGATCATATGGTATTCTAAATAAGAAAAAAAAACATTATTATATCAGCATTTGTCGTGGTTGTATATTTTTTGATTAAAATATGCATGTCACTGATGACCGCAAATTTGTGATGCAGTTTTATCAGCAACAAGATCTGTTTAACACTTTGTCCAGCAAATGTTTTGTTCTAAAACTGGTAACTGTACCTGTAATCTTCACAGAATGTGATGGCATTGGATTTGTTGACTGCAAAGTTCTGAACTCAAAGGGAGATCTTAAGCCCCATCAGATATAGGTAGCTATGGATGCCCTCATGAAAGGGAGATTATACTGTGACCACCTACTCTTCAAAAGCTAGTTCTCTTCCCTGTTTTTCCTTTATGCCGAGTTTAGTTGACAATACCCACAATGTCAGTGGTGGGTCTCCTCCCTACCAAAGAGAAGATGCAGCTAACAAAGTAGTTTAAACACGGTTCATTTATTTTTAGTGATACATGTTCAAATCCAGACAAAGCTCCTAAAAACACATTTAAAACTCACAGAGAATATCTATCTTATAAAATATTTAATTCAGCCATACACAGGCATGCAGCCAAACACAACATTCATCTGGGGCCAAAAGTGTAAAATATACCATATATAGCAGATATAATTATGATAGCTGAAAAACTGTTACAAAATTTATTTAAAGACAGTAAGATAGCCCAAGTTCTGGCCTGTAGATTGATGTCATGGCCTTTAGATTGATGGTGCACGGATGTTATCCTGGAGCCATGTTTCTGTAAGAACAAGCCCATGACAAGTTCCTCATCTCATGCTAGTGAGCTGCAGATGAATGAAATCCAGTTTGCTCTTCCATTGAGTGAACACTGGAAGGGCAGCCCCCAATCCAGCATGGAATCGAGCAGAACACAACCAGTTCCTGCATCTCCTTCCCCTGGTAGTTGCAACACGTGACCCCAAAACATGAGGGTCTGAGCCATGCAACAACCGCAGCCATGCAGTTCCTCCACCATTGGTCTCATGAATAAACCAGTGAATCAGACTCACAGTATTCTACATTCCCAATGTCCAACAGTGTCTTGCGATCACAAGAAAAACATCCAAGGCAATCATCACTAGCACCATTTGTTGGACTGCCCAGTGACTCCGATGCTGTCTTCCCTGGGTATCTGAAGCAGGCTGCAACACAGTGCACAACCAGTCCAGCTCCACCACTATCGAGCGACTAGCTAGTGGAGTAGACCTGCAGTACTTGAATTGCTTAATATCCTGCAGTGTCATATGATTGTAAAAAAGATATAATGGAGGAAAAATTCCACCTTTATTTGGACTCAGAGAGCCCACTGTAACTGAGTGTGCCTCCTTCTTACCAGATTCACAAATTACAAATTATTTCTAAAACTAAAAAGATTTCAAAAACACAGATACAATTTCTATTAGCTAAAAAGGCATGCCAATGAGGTGTTGTCAAACAAATTGTCAATCACAGAAGTCAAAAGCAGAGCAGTGGATACTACCATCCCTCCTGCTTATTTATTTATTTTATCTCTCTCTTTCCTTCTCATAATAACTCCTTGCCTGTTCTCCATCTTCCTCTGATGCTCCCCTCCCCCTTTCTTTCTTCCAAGGCTTTCCGTCCTATGATACTTCCTATTCTCCAGCCTTGTATCCTTTTTCCCAATCAACTTCCCAGCTCCTGGCTCCATCCCTCCCCCTCCTGTCTTCTCCTATCATTTTAGGTCTCGCCCTCCCCCTCCCACTTTCAAATCTCTTACTATCTCTTTTTTCCGTTAGTTCTGATGAAGGGTCGCGACCCAAAACATCGACTGTACTTCTTCCTATTGATACTGCGGGGCCTGCTATGTTCCACCGGCATTTTATGTGTTTTGCTTGAAATTCCAGAATCTGCAGATTTTCTCATGTTTATGCAATGGATACCAGTAACCCTGTCTTTCTGTCAGTCTTCTTGCTGTTCTTTACCATCCCTAATATGGGTATGTGCAACACATGAATGGGGCAGCCACTGTTTCTTTTAATTTTAGAGCTGCTTGCTTTTAAGTCAAATGTGACTAGGGTGTCATTCTAAATAACCCAGGTATTATTTTAAATTTGGTCATTGTGTTTTTAGTAATTGAAGTGCCAGTAGGCGATTTTGCATTGATTGGAGTAGCACTGCAATCTCATTGACCTCAACAATGACAATAAAGCTCAACTAACTAACTAAGACAGACTGCACTTGACATTTATATTGGGTTCTTTTTTGCCAGTTGGGTGACTTCATACACATGTGATATTTTTTTCAGATACCTTTTTACACAAGCCATCAAAAGCTTCCAGAGACTGAGTTCTCAGCTTCCCACAATTAATGCTGTGAATTGCCTTTGAGCACACAACCCTTTCAATTATTAATATATCAGATACTTCCATGTGCTAAGTGACTCTCTCACGGTGGTGTCTGAAAAGAGGATGCAGTCTAAGTTGCATGCCACCTTGGTCAATGTCTCCCATCCACTACATAATGTACTGGGTGGGCACAGGAGTACATTCAGCCAGAGACTCATTCCTCTGAGATGTAGCACAGAGCGTCATAGGAAGTCATTCCTGCCTGTGACCATCAAACTTTAAACTCCTCCCTTGGAGGGTCAGACACTCTGAGCCGATAGGCTGGTCCTGATCTTATTTCATAATTTACTGGCATAATTTACATATTACTATTTAACTATTTATTACTATTTTCTATTACTATTTATTATTTCTATGACTCTTATTATTTACTATTTACTAATAGTAATATTACTATTACTATTTATTATTTATGGTGCAACTATAATGAAAACCAATTTCCCCCGGGATCAATAAAGTATGACTATGACTATATGACTATGATAGTATCAGTCTAGTCTGCAAGCCTCCTCAAACTAAATAACTTAGCCAACATTTCAAATAGTCCAATTAACGTAACCCCATTGTCTTACACTGCATCTCTTGAGCAGTCAACCCAAGTACTCTGGGTCAGCATCCTGTGTTCTATAGACAGTGTTGTTTGTTTGCAAAGCTGCCCTTTTAACTTCAGTGTAATTATTGCTTCCCACTTGCATTGAGAACGGAAGACTGGCTCCTGCTTACAATAAGATGCTGAACAAGGAATATTGGTTGGAAGTTTAATTTACTCCAAAATATCTGTTTGATCTCTGGAAGGTTTAGCTGCTGCTTTGAAAAGCTGTGCTTGGCAAAAAAAAAATAAAGCCTCCCCCTTCGGCCCTAGGTAGAGAATATTCATCACAAAATGTTGATGGTTAATTGTTAAATATACAGTTCAACAATAAATGATAGGGAAAAGAAACTGCATTTCATCAATGATCAGTGTCCATAGGTTGTTTAGGGTAGATACATGGGAAAGGGAAGTGAGAGTATTTAAATGAAGTCAATGTTGAAAATTAAATGGATAGCTGTATGTTATTGAGAACTCAAATCAGTGGGGCAAAGTTATTGCTTGAAGTACCACGAATAAATTTCACCCCAAAATGTGCTGAATGTACACATTTATTAGAATTCATTTACATATGTATATACAAGATATTCTTCAATTAGTATTAAATAAGGCAATGCTTCTAGTGGGCAAATTTTCTGCCCAGGTCCATGACAGGTTTGCAGGAGGTTATACCCATCTCAGCAACTCCTGATCAGAGGACATAGTGCAACTTTTTACTCAGTACAATGCTGGGTTATTGTTATGGGTTCTACAGATTTCCCAGTTCACACAATGGGAAACCCACCCACTAAACTGAGACAGGAATTAATATAACACGTGATTTTTCACAGCAAATCTCAGAGTGTGACAGTCTCAGTGTTTGGGCTTTGGTGGGTAGGGAAAGTCTGTGTTACCTTCTCAACATTGGATTTTGATTGGACAGTGTGACACTGGTCTCAATTAGGTAAGGAATGGTTTAGATTTCTGTATCAAGGGGACTGTTTCTGGGGGAAGTGAGGCCACAAGAAGATGGTAGGTTTCACTTGAACTAGAGTAAGTCCAACATCCTTGTGTGCAGGTTTGCTTGTGTGGTTGGAGCAGATTTAAACTAATTTGGCAATGGAATTGGACACAGCATAAATGTACAATTGAGAGAGTTATAGTCAAACAGAAAAGAAATACTAAGTCAACCACTATAGCAGATATGGGCCTAATATAGAAATGAGAGAGAGACAAGGCTAAATTGCTTCTATTTTATAGGAACATAAGAAACTGTAATCCATGCTGCATCTGCCTGATGGAACTAATTCTCACCAGATGTCTCACTATTTCATCCTTAATGATAGTTTCAAGCATTTTCCCAACCACAGCCATTAAGCTCACTGGCCTATAGATACTCAACTTTAGCCTACATCCTTTTTTAAACAGTGGCATGGCATTCACTGTCTTCCAGTCTGCTGGGACCTTCCCAAGAGAATTTTGGTAAATTATCACAAATGCATCTCCCATAACTTCTGCCATTTCTTTCAGTACCCTGCAATTCATTGCTTCAGGACCAGGGGACATGTCAATCTTTAGGCCCATTAGTGTGCTCATCACCATCTATTTAGTGTCAGCAATTTTACTGAGGTCTTCACCTCCATAACATCTCTCTTTGGCATGTTAGACATGTCCTTCATTGTGAAGACCAACACAAAATAGTTGATTAAGGCCTTGTTACCCATTATTAATCCCACTTTCTCATCTTTCAAGGGAAAGATATTTACTTTAACCACCTTTTACACTTCATATAATTATAAAATCTTTTACTATCTATTTTATATCTAGTTTACTTTCATAATCTATCTTCCCTTAATGATTTCTTCGTGGTTCTTTGCTGTTTTTTAAAGTTTTCCCAATTTTCTAGTTTCTCACTAGTCTTGGCAATTCTCTGTGCATAAGCTTTTAGTTTGATGCCTTATTTTATTTCCTTAGTTATCCAAGGGTGGCTTTCCCCACCCTCACTGTTCTTGCTCTTAACTAAAACATACTATTGTTGAGCATCGTAAAAAATGTATTTGAAAATCTTCCCACTGTTCCTCAACAGTCTCACCATGTAGCTTGTTTTTCCAGTCTATGTTAGTCAGCTCCTCCCTCGTCCTGTTGTAGTCTCCCTACATGCACCACAACATCTTGGCTGTTCACCCTCCCCTCTGCAGCCACTCTGAGACATCCCTGGCTCTGGGAGGCAACACACCAACCGGGAGTCCCGTTTGCAGTTACAGAAGCTCTTGTCTATTCCCCTTTCCATGGAATCCACTACCACAACAGATCTGAGAATCTGTCTCCAGTCCTCCTGTGCAGCACAGCCACCCATGATCCTGGCCACTGCTGCCTTCCCCTGATGAACTGTCTCTCCCAACAGTATCCAAAGTGGTATATCTGCTTTGATAGGAGATAACCACAGGGCTCTCCTACACTGCTTTCTTGCTACTGCTCTGCTTGTTGATCACCTATTCCCCATCTTTCCTCTGACCCTTAAACTGCGGTGCGACCAACTCACTAAATATGTTATCCACAACATTCTGAGCATTGCAGGTGCTCCAAAGTGAATCCATTTGCAGCTCCATGGCGGTCGTGTGATCTGTCAGGAACTGCAGCCAGCATGGTAGCGTAGTGGTTCGCACAACGCTTTACAGTACCAGTGATCCAGGTTCAATTCCCACTGCTGCCTGTAAGGAGCTTGTACGTTCTCCCCGTGACCACATGAGTTTGCTCCTGGTGCTCCAGTTTCCTCCCACAGCCCAAAGATCTACTGGTTGGTAGGTTAATTGGCCATTGTAAGCTGTCCGGTGATTAGGCTAGGATTAAATCAGGGGATTGCTGAGCGGCGAGTCTCAAACTGCATCTCAATAAACAAATAAATACCTCTTCCTGCACACACAATTATCAGGGACTCTGGCAGCCTCCCTAAGTTCCTACATTGCTCAGGAAGAGAATAACACAGGTCTGAGCTCACCTGCCATGACTAAAATGCTTTGAAAGGAACAAAAACAAAACAAAAAAAAAAAATACCCTTGCCTTACCTGAATGCTGCTCGCTCTCTTCTTCAAAGCTAGAGTTTTGATGACCCCTCCCACCCCACCTCTACTATGAGCCAGTAGCCTGTGCTCAGTAAACAAATTGCTGTTTGTAAAGCTGACCTCTTCACTTCAAACTGATTACTGCTTGTATTCACATTAAGAACTGAAGACTGGTTCTTGTTTGAATTAATATCTGTTATAGTCACATAATTTCAATACTCCAGAATATTCCATAACACCTTGGATATTTAATTCCCAATCATCTCTACCCTGCAATTCCATTTCTGTAATGTTTCTGAAATTGCAAACCTTTGTACTAATTTGTACCACAAGTTCACTGATCTTGTTTCAATATAACGGGAATTTAGATAAACTGCCCTTACATTAATTGTTCCTTAAGAATCTAATAACCTTTGCATCCTTTCCATTAGAATTTTCTGTACTCCACTCTGACTTTTCTCTTTTCTAACTTTTGCTGTGGTTTCTGCATTGTTTCCCTCTGTATTTCCGCCTGGATTCTCACTCATTGACATGTTAGTTTAAAACCCAACAGTACTAGCAAACAATCCCCTTATGATTTTGATCCTAGTCAAAGTTCAAAGTAACTTTATTGTCAAAGTACGTATATGTCACCATATACAACCCCCAAGATTCATTTTCTTGTAGGCATGCTCAATAAATCCATAAATAGAATAATAACCATAATAGATCCAATGGAAGACCACAGCAACTTGGGCGCTAAACCAGTGTGCAAAAGACAACAAACTGTGCAAAGAAAGAAAGAAAGAATGATAAACAAATAAATGAAATAAATATTAAGAACATGAGATGAAGGGTCCTTGAAAATAAGTCCATAGGTTGTGGGAATATTTCAATAACAGGGCATGACTTTGAGTGAAGTGATCTCCTTTGGTTCAAGAGGCTGATGGTTGAGTTAATCACTGTTCCTGAACCAGGAGCTGTCGGCCTACCCAGGTGTAGACGATCCAGTTTGTAATAGTCCCATCTCCCCAGGAACTAGTACCAATGCCCCAGCAATCTGACGCACTCTCTCCTGCACCACTGCCCAAGCCAAATATTCATCCTAACTATGTTGGTATTCCTACTCTGACTACGTCGTGCCTAGTGTTAGTCATGTAGCAATTCTGTAATTATTAATTTTGAGGTCCAATTTTTTAAAATTTATGTCCTAAATTTAATTTGTTGGACCTTCTTCCGCTCCTTTCTGATATCATTCATACCCTCACAAGGTCCTCCATTGGTTGAGATCGACCATGGATATTGCCTCCCAGTTGTCTACGTAATATGCAAGCCATTATACAAGGCAAGGCAGTATGATATGGGAAGAAAGCTGTTGCCCATGCAGCATGGCCCCCCTTCTCCACACAGCTAATCAATCCAAATTGGCATCAGCGGAGTCCCAGGAGTTGTCAGTCAGCATTGAACTCAATGGAGGGATGTCTTAGGGACTCCACCTCTGGATTTCTCCTCAGGGTTTACTCCAGAAGCCTTCCCCATGAATGGGTATAGCCGCAAGGCATTGGTGATTTGAAATCAGAATTTTCCTTCTCCAAAACGAGCTGTCAACCACAGCTGAAGAGCCCATCTGCCCCAAGCATTTGTCACCTCTGCCCCTTCTCCTGACAGTAGAAACAGTTCCCTTGGAGTTAGTTGCACCTGGAATATTATGTACGATCTCATCAACATCATATACAGCTGTAATTGTTCCTTGATATCTCTATCTTTTGCTTTCCAGGGGTGGGAGCAGGGAGAATTACCATCAATTTCAATTCTATTTCTGGTGTCCCCACAACAGATAGTCTCACTTTCAGAGAGCCTCTTTTATGACACTTCCTCCTTTCTTTCTTCTTGTAAGGACTCTATTCCATGTCTCCTCTCTCTGCAGCATTGTACCTTTCCTAATTACAGTATTTTCCATACCCATGCTTGCTTCAAATTTGAAAGTAAAATTTATTATCAGAGAACATATATGTCACCACATACAATCCTGAGATAAACTGGATCAATGAAAAACAAACAGTGCAAATACAAAATATAAATAAATAGCAATAAATAACGTATGAAATAACAAGATAACGAGTCCTTAAAGTGAGACTATCTGTTGTGGGGACACCAGAAATAGAATGAGCGTAGTTATCCCTTGTGTTCAAGAGCCTGATGAGTGATGGGTAGTAACTGTTCTTGAACCTGATGGTGCGAGTCCTGAGGCTCTTGTACCTTCTACCTGATGGCAGTAGTGACAAAAGCGCATGGCCTGGGCGGTGAGGATCTTTGATGATGGATGCTGCTTTTTATGGCAACGTTTCATGTAGATGTGCTCAATGGTTGGGAAGGTTTTACCCGTGATGTACTGGACCAAATCCACTAACTTTTGCAGGATTTTCTGCTCAAAGGCTTTGGTGTTCCCATACCAGGCCATAATGCAGCCAGTCAGCACACTTTCCAACACATACCTCTAGAAGTTTGCCAAGGATTTTGATGACGTGCTATATCTGCACAGTCTCCTCAGGAAGTAGAGGTGCTGTTTAAGATTTCAAGGTTTCAAAAGTATACAATGTCAGAGAAATATATACAATATACAACATGAAATGCTTTTTCTTCGCAACCATCCATAAAAACAGAAGAGTACCCCAAAGAATGAACAACAGTTAAAAGTTAGAACCCCAAAGTGCCCCCCCAGCACCCCTCCCTCCCGCACGTAAGCGGCAGCAAGCAACCAGCAAAAACAAAAGTATCAGCACCCGCCACCGAGCACTCAAACGTAAGCAAAGCAACAGTAAGGACACAGACTTTCAGTTACCCCAAAGACTACATCGTTCACCCAGCATTCAACATACCACAGGTTCTCTCTCTCCCTAATAGGGAGAAAGAGGTGTCTCCGTTCCATGCGAGCAGGGTGACATAACAAACAACTCACTGGTTTACTATGTTAAAAGTTCATTATGTCACTTTTTTTGAGCTCTGTGCCAAAGATCTCAAGACTCTGGGCACACAGCTGTAGATATTCTAACTCCCCCGACAACACACGGGTCTCCTGCCGTGACCCTGACCTTCAATCTGCCCGTCTCCAGAGCCCCGAGATCCTAGTCCTCCAAAGCTGAGCCAAACTCTTAGGCCAAGCTCTTGGCATGCCGAACGAAGGACAGTTATGAAACCCCGAGATCTGTTGTGCTTTCTTTGCAATTATATTTATGTAATGGGTCCACTTGTATCTTTCAGCATCCCTGAGGTCCATTTTTTCCAGGATTCACTGATGGAAAGTCCTTGAACATGGAATGCATTTGGCACTTTTTAATTTCCAGATTGTTAGCTGAAGACCAAAACAGTCTTTGGTCTAAAACCTAGTGACTATTTAACATGCACTGCAAATACCAAGGAAATTCTAAGACCATATTTAGATAGTCTAAAAACTGATCAAAAGAGCCAAAACCATAGTCAGTTGTCATCATCTTGTGGGGGAGGGAGCCAGAAAAATCTATGATAAGGGAAAGAAAATCTGAATGCCACAACTAGAAATAGCCAGATACACATCAACAAAAGGACTTACTTGCCTCTAAAAACAGGTATATAAACAGACAGAAGGAAAAGGACCTGAAAACTGAAAACTGAGAATGTGGAGGTGGAGAGAGACAGAGGGACAGGCTGACCAACAGACAGATGAGGACAGATGAGTATGTAGGCTATGTATGGACATAACTGAATGGGAGTGGGAAGCAGAGTTGAAGTGGGTGGCTACTGGGAGATCCTATCTGTTGTGGCGGACAGAGCGGAGGTGCTCGACGAAGCAGTCCCCCAATCTGCGTCGGGTTTTACCAATGTAGAGGAGGCCGCATCAGGAGCACCGGATGCAATAGATGACCCCAACAGCCTCACTGCCATGATGAGGCTAAACTTAGGTTGGAGGAGCAACACCTCACATACTGCCTAGGTAGTCTCCAGCCCCTTGGTATGAACATAGAATTCTCCAACTTCTGGTAATTCCCCCCCTTCCTCTATCCCTATGTCACTCTGCCCCTCCCCCAGCTGCCTATCACCTCCCTCATGGTTCCGCCTCCTTCTACTACCTATTGTGTTTTCCCCTATTCCTTCTTCACCTTTCCTGCCTATCACCTCCCTGCTTCCCCTCCCCCTCCCCTTTATCTTTCCCCTTACTAGTTTTTCCACCTGGAACCTACCAGCCTTCTCCTTCACACCCTCCCCCCACCTTCTTTATAGGGCCTTTACCCCTTCCCTCTACAGTCCTGACAAAGGGTTCCGGCCTGAAACGTCGACTCATCGTTTCCACGGATACTGCCCGAGCTGCTGAGTTCCTCCAGTGTGTTGTGAGTGTAGCTTTGACCCCAGCACCTGCAGAGTATCTAGTGTTTCATGTAGGTGTGCTCAATAGTTGAGAGGGCTTTGCCCATGATGGACTGGACCATAACCATTACTTTTTAAATCGGATTTTCCATTCAAGGGAATTGATGTTTCCATGCCAGTCAATATACTCTCCACCACACATCCATAGAATTTTGTCAAAGTTTTAGATGCTGTACCGAATCTTTGCAGATTCCTAAGGAATTAGAGGTGCTGCTGTGCTTTCTTCACAATTGCACTTGTGTGCTGGACGTAGGACAGGTCCTCTGAAATGATAACACCTGAGTATTAGAGAGGACTTGTTTCCCATATGCTTTATTTATCTCCAATTCAAGCCAACCTTTGTGATTAATTTGACAATTCCATTGGAAAACCTCCATCAAGCACTTCACCAAAATCTGCTGGCCTCTTCCTACAAGAAGACTTGTGATGAAACTTTGGTGAGATGACTCAAACCCTCTACTTCAAGAATTACAATCGTTACCTATAACTAGGCTTAATTAGATTACTTCAGAGATTTATTTTTTCAGGACGCCTCAAATTAAATATTTTCTACATGGACAGTGAGATCTTTCCTGAGTAATTTCAGTAACTGATGTAAGATACAGCTGTGGAACATTCTGATTCAGCAGCTACTAACATAACACACATCAGAAATGTAGTATCAAGTATCAATGTCATAATTTTAAATGCATCTTCTGAGGTCTCAAGAGAGCAAAGGAATACTGAAGATTCAAGCCCACTCATTCTTTCAACCAATGACACTGGTAACAACACAATGGTTGGTTGTCTGCTAGCTATCTTTTCTTTAGGAAGAATACAATTGTTAATTATGGAGAAACATAAAATAAAAATAATAATTTGAGAATAACATGACGTATAAATGTAGTTCTAAAATAATCTTTAAAGACTTCAAGATTACTTTGTTCAATGTTTCATGCAACCCTGCTAGTTGTTAGGCATTTGTAATTCAACCTATGTCTGTTTTTTTTAAAGGAATACTGTTTCTCTATAATCTAAACTGTTTTATAACCTTTAAAACAAATAGAATTAATCATTTTCACTTCTGCAGTGATTATTCACTCTGGCAAAACTCATCTGTTGGTGATTATACTACACCAACAGCTGTCACTCAAATACCAGAGCACAGTTGGGTAACACATTTCACCAATTATTCAAGCTGTTTAAAAATGTGTCTGCAATCACAAGGTTAAAAACACCCTCTGGGAATACCATACATTTTCACCTCCATTTCCATGTATATTTATATTTTGTTAGTTGTTATAATTTAATAATCTACAATATATTATCACTGCTTTACAATCTTGTATCCAATTATTGTGTCCTTTATCATTCTGTAATCGTGTAACACTGCACCTCCTGACATCAGTCTTTCATTCTACCAGATCCCCGTTTGATATCAGAACCCAATTGCTCTCGAAGTCTCATCGCCTTATAGTTAACGTGACCAGATGCAAGTTTTGCTGTCATTTTCAAAGCCAAGGAACAAAAAGAATTTGTATGTATTATAAAAATAACATATGGTTAAGATAAAAATTATAGATCTGAGCTAGGTCTCGATAGTTTCAGACTTCTACAGAATGTGCAGTCGCGTCGGAAACACTTGCATTTTTGCTGGCCCAAAGCCAGCTCAAGATTGCACACATTGTAATTCATCCGAACATCTATTACTTTATATGTAAAGAACAAATCATATTTTTAATGGAAAAATAGCATTTAACAATTTGTTATATGGCTCAAGTTAGAAGTTCAATGGTAAGAAATTTCTCATTTACATTGAAGTTCTCCCAGATCGGACAGCAATTCATATGCTCCAGTGCTTGATCACAGCTGTTGAGCATGTATCCTCCCATCGTTTTTTTTAATCCAAATTTGTCACACTTCTGGAACATATTTCAAAACACAAAACGACTCTGCAGCATCTGTGCAATTCGCAGTTACCTCCCGCACAGCGAGTCACTGTTCGACATGACCACACGGGAGGAAGTTGTTAATTGTGTAACTCCAGACAGTGTGTTCTGCCAAGCTACAGAGAACCAGCTCTAACAAAAACATCCTAACAAAGAAAAGGGTAATAACTGGAGCACTTCAGCAATCACGAAGAAAGTGTTTCATCTGAAAACTTAATATTGTGGTCACCTGCCAATAGTTAGGTGGATAAATCTCAAGGGATTAAAAGCACTGCACCTCCCTTATTAGAACAAGTAGTTATCTTTACCATGACATATTTTCCCAAAAAAGTCAATAGTTACTTTGTAGTATGGATTTAATTATCGCCATCTGCTGTCTCATACTTGTATTTTCTTTCCTCAAGCACATTTTCAAGCTTTCAGTAGCTTCCTTGGCATAAATTTGTGAATGCTGTTGACTGTGGATAGAATCCATGTTTACTTTGCATTTCCAGCCATAGCAGAGCTCACTTGAAATTACCTACAGATGTATATTTTTGTTCTGCTTTCTTTGGCAAAGGACATCAAAACCTACCTTCAAATTTCAGTTACAGACTAAATACAGAGTTAGAATGTTATTCAACATAACTTAGAATATCGTTATTACAGTGGCTGTTTACACTAAATGACAATTATGGTTATATTGGAACTCATTTAATACAAAATGGCTTCCACATTTTCGTGCAGCTGGATAACATGGAAGGAACCCTTTGTAGAAATGTGTCTAATCCAGTACTCATATCAACAAACACATGAAAGGTTTACAGCATATCCAACAGAACCTGTTTTTGGTATTCTGATCTTCATGCCTAGAAATTCAATTGCGTAAACTTGTTTAATCCAGCAAAATCATGTTTTTTCATGAATGAACCATGGTAACGATTATTTCCAGATCATTTCAAGTCACTCAGGCAACATGGCTTGGCAGTCATGTTTCTGAAGCAATTTCTGGTTCTGGGCTGCAAGAAATGACATCACTCCCTGTGCAACACTCCTATTGAAGCACTGCAGGAGAAATTGGAGTGTGTTTCCTTGGCCACCCATTATTCCTGAAGGCAGGAAGCGTGTTCAGAGTGTGGGAGATTAAGCATTGTTAGGTTGTGGAGAGTGGGGATTAGAAATGGAAAGCTTGTCAGGGAGATCAGAATAGGAGAATAAAAGGGGTTGTGGAATTGGAAACAGGGAGTTTCTGGGAGAATGAGAGATTGGAGAGTGGGAATTGGTGCCCAGCTCTTGATTGGAAGGTGAAATGTTTGGGGGAACATGGGGGAGACTTCACTCACAGAGTTGTGTGAGTGTGGAATGAGCAGCTAGCACAAGTGGTGCATGGGAGGTTGATTTCATCATTTAAAAGAAGTTTAGATAGGTGCTTGGATAGTAGGTGTATGAAGGCCTATGGTCCGGGAGCAGGTCAATAGGAGTAGGCAGTTTAAATAGTTTGATACTGACTAGATGGGCTGAATGGCCTGTTTCTGTGCTGTACTTTTCTATGATTCTAAGGCACGTATATACAGCTAGGGTGCCTAAGACTTTTCCACATATTGGTTAAAATAGGAAGGTGGTTTAGAAACAGAAAAAGTATTTGGCAAAACTCTTAGGTACCTTAGCTATATATGTGCCCAAGACTTTTGTTTATTATACGTGCAACACACATTCCCACACCCAATCCAGGGGCATGCAGACACAGCAAATCTCATTAATTTTTGTTTCTAGTCATGATCCTGCCTGTAACTCACTGCTGTCCAATAAACACATTCCAGTCCATTACCTCTCCATCCTCAAAACCCCACCAGTCCGCACTCTCCCAAGAATTCCCAGTATCTAATTCCTTCCTGCCTGGTGGCAACCAATCCCTTTGTCCAAGTAAGCTCCCAGCCTTTGATGCCCCACCCTTCTCGGACTCTGAATGCTGCTCCCCACAAATTCCCAGTCTCCGAGCTCCCACTTCCCCACAAATTCCTATCTCTGTTCTCCTGCTCCCCATAAATTCCCAGACTCTGATCTCCTGCTCGCCACAAATTCCCAGTGTCTCATCTTTTGCCTCTCACATATTCCTAGTCTCCAGTCTGCCAATCCCATCTGTAAACTCCATTTCAATTCTATATCTCCATCTAGTCTTCATCCTGTTCTCTTTAACAAACTTCTGGGAGAGCAGGGATTCAGGACTGGAAATTCCATCAGGAGAATGGAATTGGAGACAAAAATGGATTATGGAATTAGAAACAGAGAATTTCCAGCTCTTCCACAAACAAAAGATCTTTTATCCACGAACTTCCACAACTTCTTGTCTCTGATCTACTGCTGTCCCACAAACTCTAAGGTCTGTATCTCCCTGACCCTCCTGAACTCCAAACCCCACTCCTTCATCTCCTTCATCTAGTCTTGACCATCTTTCCAACACCCAGAAGATTTGGAGTCTCTTTTCTCCTAATCTTTTTGCACACTGACTTCCATGACGAAGGTATGCTGGTCTCCTCTTCCAATCACATAACACCATGATCAATTGCTGGACTCAAACCCCACGTTAGATACAACTTCTAATTTCCCACTGCCTTCATTTCTAGACAGGAGGATAAGCATTACATTTTTGCTGATAACAATATGCAGTATCCCGTCTATTGCAGCCAAAGTCTTGGCCTCTTGTAATTGAAGCCTGAAGTGTTCAGGCAAAACCCAAAAATGTGGTTCCATAACATCTACACATTTAAGCTTTATTTATAGAGTATTCTAAAATTTCTGAGCAAATCTGCTGTATATTCCAAACAAAGTGAGAAAAATACCTGAATGTCAAAAAGTGAAATGCTGCTCGTGCTGCATTCTGAAATAAAAACTGATAAGGCTGGAGGAAGAAAATCAACTGGTTATGCAGCATCCATGGAGAGAGGAGGAGTTAATATTTCAATTTGATATCTCCAGTACCCATTTTGATAAGATCAATACAATCAAGTGTATCTATTCTATTGATGGGGCATAAACTAATGTTTAATATATGATGGAGCACTTCTAAAACAACACAAGGATACAAATACAGATTATTTTATATCATTCATAATTCCATGCTGAACAAGCAGAAGTTTAACCAATTTAAGCTGCAGGCCAAATTGGAAAGGTTAGATATGGGCTGAATCGAGGCAGTGGGTGTTGGGCCTGAGGGAGAGGAATAGTTCGCTACTTTACCAATTTAACCACCAGGCCAGATTGAAAAATTAAGGTGTTGGGGCCAGAGGCAAAGGTCAAGCCAGTGTTTAGCTCACTGCTCCATGAAGTGTACTCGTCTCTGTGCTGAACTGAGGCTGTGGCCTGCAACTAGCGGGCTCCTGGATCAGCTGAGATTGGCTTCATGACTGTGCACTCACTTTCGTGAACTTCAGTTCTGAATGTTATTTGCTTATTTTTATTGTTTGCCTGATTGGTTTTTTCCTGCACATTGGGTGTTTAATAGTCTTTTTTTAATGGTTTCTATTGGGTTTCTTTGTTTTGTGGTTGCCTGCAGGGAAATCAAGATTGTATATAATATACATACTTTGATAATAAATGTACTTTGAACTTTCAACTGGATGTAGTTTTTGTCTGTCATGCCAATAAAGATACAAGAAGGTGAATACCGAGACGTGTTTCTCCACTTTTAATTCTTAACTTTGGCAGAAACTTCATGGTGGAAAAGTAGCACAATTTCTCCAATATATATTACCATGAATCACTATTTAAAAAGTTATACTCTGAAACTTTCAATGCTTGTGACATCCATACGAAGTATAAACTATATAAAGAAGCACCAGCATAATTGTTAGCATTTCCCATCTTTCCATCATTGCCACAAAAAACTGAAGTGTTCACAAGTTTACAAATCAAGTAAAGAAACTGAAGTTTTCCATTTAGTGAAGCTGATTTAGTCAAGATCTTTTCAATATATTCTGATGGGTAATACATAAAGTATTCTGTTTGAGTGGGAATGAAGTGTGGAACTGTTTTCATAGATTTTTAATTATTAATTTTCATTTAATTATTATTTTATTTAATTTTTAAACTATTAATCATTGGAACCTTGCACCTTTAACTGAGGGTGAAGTGCTTGAAAACAAACTTGTTGCTTATGGGCTCACATCCCCATGTGTATCCATTTTCTTGATTTTCATCTCAAGTTCTCTCAACCCAAAGCAAATATCCTTGCATCGACTAGAAACTTCTGGTGAATGAAGTGGAAATAAATGTGGTCTTCTCAACCAGATTCAGCAAAATCACTATTCGACAGTACAAAATAAGATGTTGCTCTTGTGTTTTCTTTCTTAAAACCTTTGACTTTCAAAATAATCAAGTCTTTCCAACGCATAGCCATTACTTTCTGCAAACATATAAACCTAAACATTGCATTTTACTTGGAGACATTTAAAATAAATCCATCTTCTAGTTGACTTCTCCTGTAATTAATTTACATATGAAATAGATCGTGCTTGGCCACAAAAACTTAAAAGATATTCAGACCCAAAACACCTCCATTCATTAAAAGGCAGAAGATATTTGTCTTGGCTGCATGGAAGTACGTTGAAGGCAAAAGCTCCCTTATAACAATAGACAATAGGTGCAGGAGTAGGCCATTCAGCCCTTCAAGTCAGCACCACCATCCACTGTGATCATGGCTGATCATCCACAATCAGTAGCCTTTTCCTGCTTTCTCCCCATATCCCTTCACTCCGCTATCTTTAAGAGCTCTATCTAACTCTTTCTTGAAAGAATCCAGAGAATTGGCCTCCACTGCCTTCTGAGGCAGAGCATTCCACAGAACCACAACCCTCTGTGTGAAAAAGTTTTTCCTCTACTCCGTTCTAAATTGTCTACCCCTTATTCTTAAACTGTGGCCTCTGGTTCTGGATTCCCTCAACATCGGGAACATGTTTCCTGCCTCTAGTGTGTCTAATTCCTTAATAATCTTATATGTTTCAATCAGGTCCCCTCTCATCCTTCTAAATTCCAGTGTATACAACCCAGTCGCTCCTACCTTTCAACATATGACCGCCCCGCTATCCCGGGAATTAACCTCGTGAACCTACACTGCACTCCCTCAATAGCTAGAATGTCCTTCCACAAATTTGGAGACCAAAACTGTGCACAATACTCCAACTGTGGTCTCACCAGGGCCCTGCACAACTGCAGAAGGATCTCTTTGCTCCTATACTCAACTTCCCTTGTTATGAAGGCCAACATGCCATTAGCTTTCTTCACTGCCTGCTGTACCTGCATGCTTACTTTCAGTGACTGATGAACAAGGACACCTAGATCTCGTTGTACTTCCTCTTTTCCTAACTTGACACCATTCAGATAGTAATCTGCCTTCCTGTTCATGCCATCAAAGTGGATAACCTCACATTTATCCATTGTAAAGTATTTTTCCATACTATAGCTGTAGTATGGAAAGGGATACCTTTTTATTGAATAATATAATCAGTTGCCTACTGCAAATTCTCAAACACCCTGACTGTTAAAATTAAAGAAAAGTATATTTAAAACTGCAAGTTATCCGTGGTTTTGTTTCAGCAAACCTTTGTAGGTCAACAAAGGAATTATGGTCTTGAAAATACAAGAGAAAAAACCCCGACAACCCACATCTATTATGGCATTACTGAGTTGCAAATGCTCCCAGGTCTACTTTCCCCAGAAATAAAAAGTGCAATTAAAATTATTTAATTTCTTACAGCATTTGTTTCCATTTATACATAGGTAGTTTTTGAGTCAGCATCATTTAAACATGGACATTTCGTGCCTTGTTGCTATAAATTAAATCAGCATTTTAATTGTGGCCATGCTTGTGGTTGTTGGCAGTACAAAAAGATCTATGAATGCACGTACCCAAAAACCTACTGAGTGATTAATTACCTGTCTGGGAGATATAAATATCCCTTTCACTAAAGATAGTATAAACCACTGGGAACACAGCCCTTACATCACAGTGGGGTGCATTCATTTACCAGACACTAATTCAAACAAGACTTCAGTACAATAACTGGTAACACACCACCATTCTATAGTCCATCCATATAGAAATACAGCCAGGGATCGCTTTCTTCCAGATGAAAATGATGACCTAATATAATTAGCATGCTAGACATTGCTCAATATAAAAATGTTGGAAGACTTAATGTAAATTTATAAACTGCTGTTTGATTTACAGCCCTCTGCACATGTGTTTTAATCTTCAGAGTACCCTACTTGTTCTGCAGCTTGCACCAAATATTGTTCCCAACCACATATTGACTCAAGTTATTATGCTTTGTGAAAATGATGACTTATTTCAACTAAATTGTATGAAAGAAACAGAATACATTTATTCTAGTTTGCTTTTAATATTGTTAGATTAGAGAAAGCTTTGAGGAGGGTGGGTATTACTTCCTCCCTCTAAAACACACCCTAGAATTGATTAGCACATTTCTTATTTATTTCCCAGAGAAAAGGTCAAACTCAGGCAATGGAAACACAGGTCTAACCTGTGGCCATTAGTTAGTCTGTACTCATGGTGAACTTTGAGACTACTTTTGCACTGTTGAATCAAGTTCTTTAAGAGTGGACCTGAAAATGATTAGATCCATTTTACTTTGGACCACATGCTGGCAGCAGGAAGTCATGACCTATACCTCCATTTGGATTAGACTTAAAACAAGATCCCTAGAGATCTAGGACAGAAAAGATATTGTTACACTCTACTGTTCCATCCACCATCCAAGGAAATACTCACCATTATTGATTTATATGTTTTTTGGCGGGGATGCTAAATGATATCTCTTTACTCAGCAGCATGCTAGCTACTTACCCTCTCACCCAAAAGAAAATCCATGCTTTGGCACAATAGTAACAGGATAATGAAAGTATATAGTTCATTTCTTCTTCTGCTGGTCCTGGGTTGTAGACGTCACTTGGGTCTAATAATTTATTTTATTTTCCTTTAGTATGAATCGAGGCAAAATGCAGCAACTAATGTTTAACACCAGTGACACAATATCACTATTTAGTAGATCGCATTAGCTATTTTATGTTCCCATTTATTTCCTAAAATAAGAATAAATGCCTCTCAAATCTGCACTTAGCAAGTTCGTATGGATACTGCCATCAATAATGTGCAAAATGTTGACAAGAATGGCTTGGAGACATCAAGTTATTGATTCCCAAGAGAAACACAGAGTAGCTGAAAAGAAAAAGAAAAATCAATGTTTGAAGACCTAGGGAGTGTTTTATTCTTATTTACACTTCTTTTTTTAAAAATAGAAAGTTCCTTACCTCACAGATGATTTTACCATTTGAAAGGATAGGAAAGTCACGTCTTTCAAGACTTCTGCCAGCAATGCTTCAGAGAAACCCATAAACAATATTTCTATAGTAATTGTGTGACCTGCTTTCCAATTTCCTCTTCCCCATAAAAAACTTTCTTGGGTTCACATTCAACTAACATCGAATATCCCATTCCAAGCAAAAAAACAAACACTGGCACATCCGCGATGATGAAGAATATAGTCAAAGTTTCAATGAAATACCAAATGGTTCACTGCAGACAAGAAAGAAACGTGGAGAAAAAGGGAAGCACAAGCTATGTTCTAAAGACATTATCCATAAGATAATGGCCGGTAAGATGGCAACACATTTCATCACAGAGGCCTCTCCAAGTCCAACAGATGGTGAAAATGTTTGTCTTAAATATTTTTCTTGTGATTGCAAGACCCTGTTGGACATTGGTAATGTAAAATACTGCAAGTCCTAATCATTAGTTCATTGGCGAGACCAATAGCAAAGGAGCTGCGTGGCCTCGGGTTGGACCAGGCCCTCATACCACACATCACCTATTGCAGCCACGCAGGGGAGGAGGCGCCAGAGGCAGTCTGGGAGAGAACAGAGGCACAGCAGGTGCACTGGAATCCGTGTTGTGTCGGTGAGCAGCCACTGCAGGCCTGCTCTTGCCTCAGTGGTGCTCTCTAGCTTGCTCCCAGGAAGACAAGCTGACCCAATGCGAGATGAGGAACTATGGTGTGCTTGCTTTTGCAGGAACATGGCTTCAGGCCAACATTCCTTGCACCATCAACCCTCAGGTCACTCAGGAACATGTGTAGATATTGTTTGTGACTGCAGTACACTGTATGTGCTATCGTAACTACAGTACATGTTCTGTGTGCTGTGTGTGACTGTATTTTGTACCTTGGTGTCAGATGAACAATGAACAATGTTTTATTTAGCTGTATTTATGTTTTGACTTGGAAAATAGTGGCACAACTTAGGAAAGAGAAGATTTCAGGTTCTAGTCACCTCACTACAGGAAGGATGTGGATACTATAGAGTGCAGAGGAGATTTAGAAGGATGTTGGAGAGCATACCTTATGAGAATAGGTTGAGTGAACTTGGCCTCCTCTCTTTGGAGCGATGGAGGATGAGAAGTGACCTAATCGAGGTGTATAAGATGGTGAGGGGCATTGATCGTGTGGATAGCCAGAGGCTTTTTCCCAGGGCTGAAATTGCTAACATGAGGGGGTATAGTTTTAAGGTGCTTGGCAGAAGGTACAAGGGGGATGTCAATGGTAAGTTTTTCACATAGAGAGTGGTGGGTGCGTGTGTGGAATGTACTACCAGCAACGGTGGTAGAGGGGGATACACTCGAGTCTTTTAAGAGATTCTTAGATAGGTACAAGGAACTTAGAAAAATAAAGGGCTATGCAATAGGGAAATTCTAGGAGTTTCTAGAGTAGATTACATGGTCAGTACAACATTGTGGCCAAAGGGCCTGTATTGTCCTGTAGATTTCTATGTTTACCAGTGATTACCAGTGTTGCATCAGAGAGACTTGATGCAATTAAGGAAGATGTGATCTAGCCACATAGAGTTAGGAAGTACTGCACACAAACTCTTCAAAAGCAGATAGTCATGCCCTAAGGAGAGCCAAACAATGCTGCAATGAACATATCCAGTGGCTGCAACCTTAAGTGGTATTTGCCACCTGATCCCCCAATAGTTTCAGGCATTCTCCATGTACCTTCACAGCCTAGTAATAATCACCACCAATCAAGATTCCCTAACATTCATAAGCCTAAATAGTTAATCTCACAACCCTGAAAAATGACGTTAGACGTTTGAAAATAGTTTCAATATTGGGCAAAATTTCTTTTATGTTGGGTCTTCTGAGCACCTGGTGAGAGAACTGGTATTTGCCCTTCCATGAGGAATTTTGGCAGTACTGGGTTATGCCCTGTTGAGGTTACCAGTAGTCTAACACTTACTTATTACCTTCCAGCCTGAGCCAAATCTTCACTAAGCCAAACAGTCTTTATTTACTCACAGAACAACTAACACTGGTTGCTTTGAAACCATTCCATAGTAAAAGAGAAACAAGCCTCCTGTTATTAGACAGGTAGAATCATCTATTTATCCCACCCTCACCGTTGTGTACCAGAGGCTCTGGGGAAATTCAAACCTGCTGTTGAACGTAAAATGATAATTCAGAAAGAGTTCAACCATACTGCATCTCATGGAAATCTCTTCACAATGCAATATAATTTGGTTCTCAAGCAACAAGATTGTGAAGTGCCAGTGCCATGCAATTATTCTGTAAACTACAAGTGCCAAAAAGTTGCCAGTCACTCTGAGAACTAGGGATCTATTGGGCCCATTAACTACAAATAAATTATGTAGTGCAATGATTTCTATCTAACAATCAAAATGTCAACATTTAGAATTTCTTCATATTTTTAATGTAACTAATCATATTCATGACATCATAGAAGGAGGGCATCGAGTCCATGCAGTTTGCATCAAAGCTCGTATGAATCCTTACCCTGGTTAACCTATTAAGGTAATCTGGTTAACTGTCCTGATGAAGGGTCTTGGCCCAAATCACTGCCTCTTTATTCCTTTCTCTAGATGCTGTCTGACCTGAGTTCCTTTAGCATTTTGTGTGTGTGCTGTGGAATTCCAGTATCTGTAGAATCTCGTATCACTACTGAAACTAGTCTCTATCACAAGTCCGAACACTTCTGTCACAAACTACAACAGGGGTCATTTACATTAACCGATGAATCCATCAGAGAGAAGAGTTTTTGGATGTAGGTGGAAACCAGAACAACCATGCACATAGGGAGAACGTGCAAACTCCATGAGCAGATAACAGCGGAGGTCAGGATTGGACTTGTGTCACAGGAGCAGTGAGGTGGCAGCTCTACCTGCTGTGTCAGTCTGTGCCACACAACAAACACTAATACAGCAAACTGTTTTGCCAATTCAAAAAGTATCAGTATTGTGAGATTTGAATGTAATAATTATAACCAAAAGAATGGCAACTTCCAGCATTTTCTCATGCTGGGGCTATGGCTGCTGAGAAGTCCAGCAGTGTTGGTAAAACCTTCTTCCTTGGCAAAATGGCTGCATTGAATATGACACATACAGTGAAGTAAGCATGACACCAGCACGTAAAATAAATGTCACAAGCATGAGAAAATCTGCAGATGCTGGAAATCCTAAGCTGCACACACACAAAATGCTGGAGGAAGTCAGCAGGCCAGACAGTATCTATGGAAAAAGAATAGGAGCTCGATGTTTCAGGCCGAGACCTTCATCAGGACTGGAAAGAGAGAGGAAGTCAGAGTAAGAAGGTAGGGGGAGGGGAGGAAGGAATGCAAGATGGCAAGTGAGAAGTAAAACTGGGAGAGGGAGGGAGGGTGTGAAGTAAAGAGCTGGGATGTTGATTGATGAAAGAGAGAAAGACTGGTGACGGGGGAATCTGACAGGAGAGGACCGAAGTCTACGAAAGAAAGAGAAGGGGGAAGAAGCCTCAGAAAGAGGTGATGGGCAGATAAGGAGATAGGGAAACAGGAAGGGGGAATGGTGAAGCGGGGGAGCAATTACCAAAAGTTCGTGAAAAACAGAATACAAGATGCTGCTCCTCCAGCCTGAGTGTGGCTTCATCGTGGCAGTAGAGAAGGCCATGAACGGACATGTCAGAATGAAACTGGGAAGTAGAATTGAAAGAGACGGCCACCGGGAGATCTGCCCTTACCTGGCGGGATGGAGCGAAGGTGCTCAGTGAAGCGGTCTGGCAATCTACATCAAGTTTTATTGATATACAGACGATCACACCAAGAGCACTGGATACAACAAATGACCCCAACAGACTCGCGGGTGAAGTGTCGCCACACCTGGGAGGACTGTTTGGGACCTGAATGGTAGTGAGGGAGGTGGTATAGGGACAAATCAGGTGTGACACTTGTTCCACTTGCAAGGATAAGTACCAGCAGGGAGATCAGTGGGAAGGGACAAGTGGACTAGGAAGTTGTGTAGGGAGCGATCCCTGCAGAAAGAAACAGTTACTTTGAACACCATAATAAGACATGACAGTTTTGGAAAGCTGACATGAGACACTGCGATGTTAACGCCAGGCCTAATCAAAGCATCTATGGAGGGGAACAAACAGTCAATGTTTCAGGTTGAGAAGTCCCGAGTATGTTTGGGAACCTGATGAAGGGTCTCAGCCCTAAACGCTGTTGTTTACTCTCCCTCCATAGATGCTGCCTAACCTGCTGAGTTCCTCCAGCATTACGTGTATGTTGCTCAGGTTTTTTTGTCCTGCTCTTTTCAGTCATTAAGTAGGTATGCTATTAAATAGCAAGATTTTTAAATGCTTTGTGGGTGTTACAATGTTCAGGACAAAAACATTTTTTGCTGTAATTTTCAACACTCATTATATTCTTGAAAAGGCCGTAACCATGTCTCTTCCTACCAGTTCAGGGTCAGCACCACACTGGACATGTCCATTAGTGATGTCCTACCCTTTAACCATATTAGAAGAAATAGATCACTTTTCACTGCTATTAAACCATAATAATTAGACAATAAAGCATTCCATTTTCTTTTTTTCCTCAACTGACATTTCAGTGGGTCTTTTATAGGTAATTCACAATAGTCCCATTGCGCAAGAGATAAAAGAAGCCACAAAGCACACACCACCAGGCTAAAGGATAGATTCTATCCCACTGTAAGATAACTGACTAGTTCACTTGTACAATAAGACAGATTTTTGACATCACAATCTTCCTCATCATGGCTTTGCACCTTATTGTCTTCCTACACTGCACTTTGTCTGTAACTGTAGTACATGTTTCTACATTCTGTTAGTATCTTACCCTTGTATTAGCTCATACTGATGTGATGCAATGATCTGCACAGATGATATGCAAAAAGCTATTTTTTTCCACTGTACCACAGTACTGGTAACAATAAACCAATTTACAATTTAGACATGGAAATAATAAGGTAAGGATGGATTTCTGCATGTGTGAGACATAGATGAAAGATTGAAAGATCCCACAGTTTTATGCTCTTGACCATCTCAATTGCCTGCAAAGGAGAGCTATGTTGCAAAATTTTCGTGAAATTGACATTTCACACAACACAATGCAGAGATGTTCACCTCTGTTAATCCTTGCTCAAACAGTTTTCAACTTCAGCATTCTTCCCATTCTTCCAGGTTTAATCATTGGCACAGCCCTCTGTTCTCTTCATCCCCATATGCTGGTGTAGTTTCTCCTCCAAAGAATCTGAACTATTTTTCTCCACTAATCCTTATAGTTTCTAATTTCATGTGTTCTTTATCATGCTCTGAATAAAAATTCTTATTCTGAAATCACTCTGATTTCTTAGTAACTACCTTCTGTGATGATATTGTCTGCAAAAGGAGATTTTAAGCCATATCCAGTATTAGTATTTACAGGTATCCTTACTACTGGGAGGTTATACTGTACCAACATAGCTTTCAAAGACTAGCTTATTTCCCTGTCTAGTTCTGCAGTTACTCATTACCTAATTGGTGGTTTCCCTACCGTACCAACTAACAAAGTAGTTTAAACACTGTCTATTTTATTTTCAATGATACATATTGACATTTAGACAACACACATCAAAGTTGCTAGTGAACGCAGCAGGCCAGGCAGCATCTCTAGGAAGAGGTACAGTCGACGTTTCAGGCCGAGACCCTTCGTCAGGACTAACTGAAGGGTCTCTGCCTGAAACGTCGACTGTACCTCTTCTTAGAGATGCTGCCTGGCCTGCTGCATTCACCAGCAACTTTGATGAGTGTTGCTTGAATTTCCAGCAACTGCAGAATTCCTCTTGTTGACATTTAGACAGATAGTTCTTAACACACATTTAAACCTCAGAGGATTTCGGACTTATAAGATTTCTGGGTTAGAACAGGTTTATAAACTACAAAGAATTTCCAAACACAAGTACAATTTTCACAAACTAAAAGAGCATACCAATGAGTTTCTGACAAACGAGTCATCTGTCACAGAAACTGAAGGTTGAGGTATGAATTCTAATTCTTCTTCCTATCAGCCCATCTTTCTGAATTTCTCCTTGTCATTCCAAATATTTCCCAATGTTTTCCAATATTTCTACGGCTTTGCTACTAATTGCCATTATTTACATGTGACGTTTTTCACATACCTTTGCTGAGAGAAACTTAATTCACACAAATGGTTTATGAAGCTTTTGGGACAGAGGTCCCATGCATGCAAATTTAGTGCTGTGAGAGCTGAATCACTGAGTACACAAATATCCCAACTATATCAACTATGCCTGTAACCATGTTTGACATGCAGTGACAAAATCAGTCTGGTCTGCAAGCCTCTTTAAATTCAATTACAATGGTGCAAATAACTTCCCAGTGTTGTTTGGATTGGTGCAGACGAATTATCAAAATAATTGGTAATCTTACAATTATCTTACGTTGATTAAACATGGGCCTACAAAACATCACTGTTTACTTCTTTACAGCAAGAAGCTTAGCAGGGAATATTGGTTAGAAGTTTAGTTTTGTCACAAACGGCTCTAACTCTTTGGAAAGGTTGTGTTGCTGTGCTGGAAAGCTGAGGTAGAAATAACCCTCTTAGCTCCTGAAAAGTGAATATCATCACACATATATTGATTATACTGATAGCTTCTGGTTATGTTCCCTCCAACAAATGGAGACAATATCTGTTTGCCACACTTGTCTCACTCAGTCTCCTCCAGCAAAGAAAACAAGCCTTACCTCATGGTGAAAATTTCCCAGTCCTGACAACTTTGTTAATCCTTTTGATATTTTCTCCCATACATAAAAAGATTTCCTCTGACTACACCAGTCTTCATTTCTCATGCAGTAGCCTAACTAATGGTAAAAATAATTGTAGCATAACTCCCTGCTCATGTATTGTTTGTCTGCATACACTTCAAAGTCCTGCTGTTCCTCCATATCACTTAGTATTTTCCAATTTGTTTTGCATTTCCTTGACCTGTTGCATCTCTTCATTACCTTACCCTTCTCTGTAATCTCTTGCTGCAATACAAATCTTTCCTCCTCATGTAACCACACAATTTATTTTTGTATCATTTGAATCTCATCATTCCTCCAATAATTAATTTTAACTCACCTGTTTATCCAAAATTACGCCTTCATTTCTAATTTCAATTCTGATGTAATGTTTGCTTGATCTGTCTGTTAAATTCTGAAGCAAAATTCATCATATATTGTTGCCACTTCTGTGTTTTTGAACTGGTCATACTTAATAACTCTAATCCATTCCAAATGATTTTTAAAGTATGCGCTGCAAGAGTATTCTGCTTTATGTCTCGTAATCATTTATAATTGCTCTTTGGTTTCTTGATTGCTTTCTAACTTTTTTAGTGGCAGCTTCTCATTTGCTATCGATTTTTCTTTATCTTCGGCATTTCCTCTTTGCCTTTATTTATCCATAATGTTTACTTAGTAATACTTTGTAGTAGAACACATTTCTCAAACTCTATTTCAAAAGATTTTAAAAGTTTTGGAAGTTTTTTTTTCCCCACTATTGCTCACATACTTGTTGACCTATATCACTTTTACCAGGTCCATTCCAGTCCACAAATTCAGTGTCCACCATTCCTTTTAGGTGACCTTCCCTGCTAGTTCTAATACTTTTGCTTTATTTGTGTATAACTTAAGGTTTTCTTAAAAACTTAGGAAACACCCTTAGAAAGCAAAAGTTGGCACATGGCTGTTTACTCATACTATTAGCTCAACCCAAGAGCTTGCCCGCTTCAGATTTCACTATGAGAATTCTCCTTTCCATGCTTATTGTAAAGAAATTTTTACCACTAAATTGTTTCTGGAATCACCCTTTCAATTTCTGCAGTTTAACAGCATCTGCTTACATTGTGCATCCCTACTAACCTTGAAGAGAAACTGCACTGTATGGTGTTGTTCTGGAAGATAGACACAGAGAGATTACACAAATATCGTTTTAGCAACATTAAGCTTTCCAAGTTGTACTCTATTAATGTTCATCTGAATATGTGCAGAACATTTCACCACATTTTTCTTAACTGAAGATTTCACCTCAATGAAATATATGAATGTGTGTTATCTTCTTGGGTGGATGTATTTAGACCACTGAGGTTTACTCTAATCCAATCAGTTTCTCCAGGGGAAGAAAACATACATCTAAATTATATTAGCCCAGGCAAATGACATTAAGCTGTTGTTCACATTTTGGAGGATAATCGCGCATCTCATTCACTCACACCATCCAAGGATTCCTCAAGACATTCTCAAGGTTCTGTAATTGCAGAAACTACGCAAAGTCTGATCTCTAGCTTTTACTTGTGATATCTAATTGGTTTATCATAATCTATGAAATGAAAACCTTCCCCAAAGTATGTGTTTATTTATTCAGATACAGGCCCATTCAGCCTACCAAGCCATACGTCCCAGTGACTCATCAAGTTAACCTCAGCCTAATGACAGAGCAATTTCCAATGATCGATTAACCGAATAACTAGTACATCCTTGGATTGTGGGAGGAAGCCTGAGCACCCGGAGGAAGCCCACATACACAAGGCAAGCACATACAAACTTTCCTACAGAGGACAGCAGAATTGAACTCCAAACTCCGATGCCCCAAACTATAATAACACAGTGTTTACTGCTACACTACCACGGCACCATTTCTACCATGCTTTTCGTGCAAGTCTGTGTTAAAAAATAAGAATAAACAAGGTATTAAGAGTAAAAATAATAAATGTGCAAAATATTACTGATTTAAGAATTTAAAAATCCCTTTCTGTGCCTGTACTTGCCGGGAAATCTCCATTAGGGAATGAGATATTCTATAGATTTAAAGACTACTTAAAAGTTGATATTAAAAATATATTTATTAGTACATTAGGTATTATTTTGCAAGATTGGACTGAATTACACATAAGCACGTATAGTACAACTCTAGTTACAGCATATGCCACCAATTAGGTTCTGGAATATATCATGATAATCACTTGTGAAAGTTTGAATCATGGAATAATCAGACCAAAAATGCAATAGGTGGTGTTTTAGAATCTCTGTACTACATTCGAAACCTTAATGGTGTAATAATATATTTGCAGAAAAAGAAACAATGACGTATGTGTTACAATGTTGGCATTTCCTTTTCCTTAAAGTTATCAGTGCTGTTCATATTTCATCTCAGGCAGATTCATAGTTGTTCCTGTTCAGCATCATATTGCCACTGAAGAGGGTGTCAATAGCCCAACAGATTGTCTTTGAAGGAAATGTTGAAAGGGATGGGTTATTGCACTGTAGTTTAGAAGAACGAGAGATCATGACAAGGTGCTTAAGAGAGGATCGTTTCCATTTATGAGAGAATATAGAAGTGGGGTGGGGTGGTCACTGTTTAAAAATTGGAGACATCCCTATAAAGCTAGAGTTGAGGCTATTTTTGTTTCTTCCCTCAGAGTCCTAAGAATTTAGATCTCTTCCTCAAAGGTGGTTGTCAGGCCTGCACAGGGAAGGGACATCACCATCTCCGCCCAGCTAAAATAAGTCATGTGCCATTTGTTTCCAAATCATAACCTGTAGCCCATTTAAACCCAGCTCTCAACCACAGTCCTTAATCTTTGGTGTTCTGTATATAAGAAAGCTGGGGAAATTAAGTGTTTTAGGGTGGAAATGGGATATGTAAACCCTCTGCAGAAAGTACAGAAGTCAGCGTTAATGGGATCTATTAAAATCCAGAATACTGATAGATTAAAGACAATATATAAAGTGGATGATTGTGTAACAAAAGATTCATTGACTGTTAATTAAATATAGTTTGCCACTTCTATGGCCGATGTGATTAATTATATCGCAGAAACTAAAAGTAGGACAGAAAAAAAATTAAAATTATACAAAAATCTGCAGAAAAACTTCCAGAGATAAAGGAATTAACTTTACAATTTATTAATGATTCCTTACTAGGAGGAGTAAACAATACTCAGACTTTAAAAGAGAGTTGTTAATGGTTTTTTTCATCTTATGTTAGTTAATGGTCATGAATTTAAGAAATTTATTGAAGATTTACCAAATAATCCTGAAACTATGTGTACAGGAAACCTGATTGATATCTTGTCTAAGTTTCAAGATACAAGGTTATGTTGACATAAGACATGATTAGAAAATGGGCAATGGAGGAGAATGGCTACCTTTGTCAAACATGAGATAGCACATAGAGTTATTTAATCTGGAGTTGTTTATGAGTCAATTGTGGTTGAAATTTTTGAAAACAATAGTAAAGTACTGATAATAAATTTTTATAACCCTTGTGAAAGATTAAAACCTGATACATTGGAAAGTGTTAGTGGAAATGGGAAAAATAAAGTGATTTGGTATGGGGCATTTAATGATCAAAGTACTATGTGGGGTTTAGTGACACAAATGTGAATGGGATGGTCATTGAAGACTTTCTGAAAGAAAAGTGTTTGATGTGCTTGAATGATGGTAGGAATTCAAGGATAAATCTATTTAACAACACTTTTACTGCTATAGACCTTACACTGATATCTAAGGATACAGCAAGTGTGTGTCTCTGGGAAGTGTATAATGATACAACAGTGGGGAGTGATAATTCCCCATTATCTGCACAATGGGAATAGACGTGCATCAAAGGAAAGGTCCTCATATCTCCAGATGGAATTTTAAAAAGGCAATTTGATGATTTAAGTGAAAGTAGGTTTCCTGATCATTTGGTTTTGAAGTAATAATACCTTGTGCTCTTGTAGTCAACTCAATGGCCAAGTAATCAATTCCCAGATTGTTGGGAGATAATAAAAGGAAAGCTGTTCCCAAGTGGATGGATGAATGTAAAAGAGTTATGAAGGAGTAAAATAAAGCTTTGTGGAAAATTAATCCCCCAGTGTTACTCCTATTCATCTTTCATACAATATAAAAGAGCTAAAGCTATAGTTAGAAAAGTAGTGAGAAGGGCAAAGAAAATGTATTGGAGAACATACTGTGATAGCATTGGAAAAGAGATCTAGCTTGGGGAAGTTTACAGTATGATAGAGAAAATGGGGGAAATCAGAAAAGTTGATATATTACCAGTTTTGCATGGTGGGGAGAAGGTTGCAGTTACTGACTCTGAAAAGGCAGAATGTATGACTGTTATGTATGGATGCATTTTTTTCAGAGCAATGATCTCCCGCCCCCACACCCTCCTGCTTAGCACAACATATTGATCTGGTGTCTGCGCATACACTCTGTCTGCACATGCGCATTGTTCTCTCTCTCTGTCATTACAATGTTCATATACCAGTTCATACCATCTCCTGCATGTGTGCTTTTATTTAATTGATATGCAGTTGTGCACAGACACAACAAATTGGCGACGAGTACGAACCTGAATGTCAGAAAATATCACAAACTGCACCGACAGTTACAGGACAAAACAGTGAGAGTTAAACAGCTTGAGAAGGCCGCCACAGATGCTAACAAACATACGAGTAGGTGCATAGTAACAGTGAAAGATACAGTGAATTTAAGGTGAAAGTAACATGGCAATGGCTTCAATCGGGAAAGTTGATGAATTTGACAGTGCTAATGAAGGCAGAGAGTTGTATATTGAGAAGGTGGAACCATATTATAACACAAACAACATGGAGGAGCAAAAGAAAACTTCTACGCTTCTTGGCTTAATGGATGCAAGAATGTACAGTCACCTTCACAATTTATTAACCCATGAAAAGCCAGCAAGGCATTCAATGAAATCATTACAATTTTACAAGATAACTTGAACCCTAAACTGCAGGCAGTAACTGAGAGATCTAGATGTTTGTATTGTGTTCTTTCAGGATTGTCACTACTGTATTTGTACCGTATTAGTTTTGGTATTTTTTACACTGCATACGCAATTCTGTCCATACACAAGGGTACGGATCGAAAGTTAAACTGAGATTGTAACGGCAAGAACTGGTTGTAAATTCGTTCGTTTTGTTTTGCGCCCCTCTTCTGGCACTTAAACATCTAAAACAGATAAAGGAATTAAAACCCAAAAAAGTCTTTGCTGTCTTGAGTGTGTACTTTGCCCCAGCCTACAAAATCTGGTACCAGGAGTGGGGCTAATTCCAAGCCAGTAGAGAGGGTCTCTGATTGTTGTATGCAGTATAATACACAATACCTAATACAGTAGTGGTGAAGACAGGACCCAGTTCCTGTCGGGCCGAAGGAGAGAGCACGGTGGAGCCTCGGGAACATAAGTAAAGAAGAAAGGGCTTACAGAGAAACAGTTTTGGCAAGCAATCCTCAGATCGCTGAGAAACAAAGAATGTTCCGGTTCCCGCTTGCATGTTGAATTTACATTGTCTGAATTTTAAAGGGCTATTATTCGTGCTGGGCAGACATCACCTGGGAAAGATGATATTTGTTAAATATGTTTACATGGTTATTGAGTTCAATACTTACATTGGTTTTGAAATACTTTAATAAAATATGGGTTGAAGGGTGACTTCCTGCTTCCTGGAAATTATCGGTTATAATCCCAATATTGAAAGCTGGCAAGGATCAACCAGATCCTTCTAGCTCTAGGCCTATTTCTCTAATTTAACATTTTTATAAGATAATGGAACAAATATGTGAAAAGAAGTGGAAAATGGGATTAATGGATTTGTGTGGCTAAATTTGCCGATGATACAAAGATAGGTGTAGGAGCGGGTAGTGTTGAGGAAACAGAGAATCTGCAGAGAGACTTAGATAGTTTAGGGGGATGGACAAAGAAGTGGCAAATTAAATACAATGTTGGAAAGTGTATGGTCATGCACTTCAGTGGAAGAAATAAACAGGCAATTATTTAAATGGGGAGGGAATTCAAAATGCAGAGATATAAATGGATTTTGGAGTTGGAGTGCAGGATACCCTAAAGGGTTAACTTCCAGGTTGAGTAGGTGGTGAAGGCGGCAAATGTAATGTTGGCATTCATTTCTAGAGGTATAGAATATAAGAGCAGGAATGTGATGTTGAGGCTCTATAAGGCACTCGTGAATCCACACTTGGAATTTTGTCTGCAGTTCTGGGCTCCTTATTATAGAAAGGATATACCAGACATCCCACCCTGCAAAAACTCATTTCAGGGAGGTAGCACCATCAATTTGCGGGAGAGTCCCAGAACTTCCGGGAGAGGTGGGATGTCTGCAATAGAGTAGCTCCTTAGCAGCTAGCCAGCTAGTTTAAATAACGTTAGCTACTCTAATGAACGAATGACACCTGTTAAACTCACCTCAACATGTCTTTTACAGTCTTAACCCACCATGGGCAATAGAAAAGTCACTGTTGCAAACAGTGCAGCGAGCAACACTGTCATTATTTTTGACCCCTATTAGGTAGGGGTACACTTTAGTGTAGTCTGGGGTGACGTACGTTTTATATTTTCTTTTTTTGGAACTCTCTCGCTCTTCGCGCTCTCTCTCTCTCGCACATGTGCTCTCACACTGTCTCGTGGTTGCTCTCACTCGCACTTGCTTTCTTGCTCTTGCGCTCACTCTCTTGCTCTCTCTTGCACACTCTCTCTCAAAAAAATCAATTTCAGTGATATTGTATATAATTTGCGGGCATCAGGGAGCCACTATTAATATACGGGAGACTCCCGGAACTTGCAGGAGAGGTGGGATGTTTGATATACTAACATTGGAGAGGGTTCAGAGAAGATTCACAAGAAATGATTCCATGAATGAAAGGGTTACCATATGAGGAACATCTGGCAACTCTTGGGCTGTATTCCCTGGGGTTCCGGAGAATGAGGGGGGATCTCATAGAAACATTCCGAATGTTAAAAGGCCTGACCAGATTAGATATGGCAAAGCTATTTCCCATCATAGTGGAGTCTAGGACAAGAGGGCGTGACTTCAGGATTGAAAGACGTCCGTTTAGAACAGAGATGCGGAGAAATTACTTTAGTCAGAGGGTGGTAAATTTATGGAATTTGTTGCCACGAGCAGCTGTGAAGGCCAAGTTATTGGGTGTCTTTAAGGCAGAGATAGATAGGTTCTTGATTAGCCAGGGCATCAAAGGGTATGGGGAGAAAGCAGGGGAGTGGGGTGACTGGAAGAATTGGATCAGCCCATAATTGAATGGTGGACCAGACTTGACGGGCTGAATGGCCTACTTCTGCTCCTATATCTTATGGTCTTAACATTAGATCTATACCAATCTCGAATTCATAAAAGGGAGAATGTCTCCACAAAGCCTTAAAGACTCATCCCTTTTTAGGACAGGAACCACTGGAGTTGCCCTTTAACTTGCACACATTGGTTCCAATACTTTACTCTGGTCTTTCCAATTCAGCCTCTACCTTTGGTTTGAGGGTGTATGGAACAGGTCTTGCTTTCAGACATTTGGGTGTTATGTCTGGCTTAACACAATGCATAGTGGAAGTTTCTTTCACTGTTTGTTAATCTCCACTGTAACAGTCGGCAGCATCTTGGGTACTAGTCTCCAATGTACGCAGGACATCTTCAGTAAGCAGTGTCTCAGAAAGGCAGCGTCCATTATTAAGGACACCCAGGGCATGCCTTTTTCTCATTGTAACCATCAGGAAAGGAGGTACAGAAGCCTGAAGGCACAGACTCAGTGATTCAGGAACAGCTTCTTCCTCTCCGCCATCTGATTCCTAAATGGACATTGAACCTTGAACATTACTTCACTTTTTTAAAATATATTATCTCTGTTTTTGCACAAGTCTAATCTATTCAATATACATATACTGTAATTGATTTACTTATTTTTTTTAATTATATATTGCATTGAACTGCTGTTGCTGCTAAGTTAACAAATTTCACGACACATGCCGGTGATAATAAATCTGATTCTGAATTCTGAATGTACTACTCCCCTCGCTGGAACAAACACACCAGTGCAAGTCTTTAAACTCAACCTTGCCCCCTCTGGGGTGAGATATTGCACTTCCTTCTTGTAAACAGTCTCTGACACCAGTGATGCTGCAGCACCCGTGTCCACCTGTTCCCTCACTGTGGCTTCTGCCATCCGTGGGGTCAGCCAATAGCCAGCTTTGCGTTGAAGAAGCTTTGCATGTTTTGTCTGTTTCAGAACACAGTGAGAATTACTCAGTCTATCCTCAACATGCTCTATGCTGTTCACATTTCTTTCCTGCTCCCCAAGTCATTTTTTTATTACAGTGGTTTTGGTTGGTGTCTTTTTATTTTTATTGGCATGTTCATTATGTCCCTTTTTGCCACAGCTTTGACAGTCTAAACCATCATATCAGCATTCTTTTGCTGAATGCCCAGTTTTGCCACAATGGTAACATTGATTGCCAATAGGTGTCTTGTACTTAAAGTCAGTAGAAACGTTATGAACTTGAGAAGACGTGCTTAATAGTTGTGCTTCTTTAGCTGCCATCTCCATAGTTCAGGGGTCCCCAACCCTTTTTGCACCACGGACTGGTTTAATATTGACAATATTCTTGCAGACCGGCCAACCGGCGGGGGGTGGTGGGGGTGTTCAAGTAGGGTTAAACTTACCTCAACTTGTCTTTTACAGTTAGGGTTGCCAACTTTCTCACTCCCAAATAAGGGACAAAAGTAGCAGTCAAATACAGGACACTTGGCTTTACCCCAAAAGACTACCATAACCATGAAGCCTTGCGCAGGCACCTGTGTGTGCATGCACATATGTGACGTGCACATGCGGCGCATACGTGCCGATTTTTTTCCACAAATCGGTTTTGGCTTAATCTTCCCAACTATACTGTACATACATTATTTCTTCTTTATATAGGCTGTGTATTTATCATATCATTCCTGCTTTTACTATATGTTACTGTTATTTTAGGTTTTTATGTGTTATTTGGTATGATTTGGTTGGTTATTTTTTGGGTCTGATAACGCTCAAAAAAAATTTCCCCGTATAAATTAATGGTAATTACTTCTTCACTTTATGCCATTTCGGCACGAATGGTTTCATAGGATCACTCTACCTTAGCGGGCGAAATATGGGACAAGTGTGGTCCCGTATGGGAGAAACCAATTTAGCCCAATATACGGGATGTCCCGGCAAATACGGGACAGTTTGCAACCCTATGTTCAAGTTCAACAGTGCGTGACAGGGAATGAAGAAAGGTGCAGCTGACCCATATTGTTTCCTCGGGGACCGGTAGCTCATGCTTTGCCGCCCAGTGGTTGGGGACTGCTGCCATAGATGTACTAATCTCTAATATGTTCAATAATGTTAGTCCGGCTTCTGTAAGGAAACATTTCTGAATTGCCTCAATACACAGACCACATACGAGTCTCTCACATAATGTGTTATTCAGTGAATGCACAAAATCACAGTGTTCAGACAATTGCTTCAGCACTGCACAAATTGTGAAATAGATTCACCTTCCCCATGAACGTTTTGCACCCATTACAGTCAGAAAAGCTGGAACATGAATATCAGCTGAAATTTGACATTCCAGAAGTTAACTAGTCTTATCTGTCTTTCTTTCCCCCTCTTATTTGTTTTATTTAACCATTCTATTCTTATTTTCTCTCTTCAGATCCTTCATTCCCCATGATTCCTGCAGCCGTTTGCTTTTTGCCACCTACATTACACAGCAGTGCACTGCCAGAGTTGCACGTGGAACTTTGTTGTTGAAGGGAATAAAACAATTAACATTGGGTGAGGGTTTGTCACCTCGTCACCAGTTTTGCTTGTGGTACTGGGAATCTGGATGATCATGAATAACACACAGCACAGACAGAGAGCTGAGGAACAAATGAACAGCTGTTTATTTTGCTTATAAGTCACCTACCTAGAATGCCCTCTTACATTATGGGCAAAAGGGCCTATATCGTGCTGTAGGTTTTTCTGTTATGGTCAGTACACAGCTCACAGGGAAGCTTGACAGCAACTTGCAAGGGTCAAAAAATGTGAATACATATTTTAAGGCATCCATTAGTCTTACGAGACCATAGATTTGCACCTGGAAAGTCTTCACTCTCCAGGGCGCAGGCCTGGGCAAGGTTGTATGGAAGACCGGCTGCAAGTCTCCCCTCTCCACGACACTGATATTGTCCAAGGGAAGGGCAAGGGCCGATACAGCTTGGCACCAGTGTCATCGCAGAACACTGTGCGGTTAAGTGCCTAGCTCAAGGACACAACACGCTGCCTCGGCTGGGGCTCGAACTCATGACCTTCAGGTCGCTAGTCGAATGCCTTAACCACCTGGCCACGTGCCCAGCGGTGGTAATGACAATGGTGGACCACATATCAGAATCAGAATCAGGTTTATTATCATCGGCATGTGACGTGAAATTTGTTAACTTAGCAGCAGCAGTTCAATGCAATCTAGCAGAGACAGAAAAAAATAGTAAAAAATAAATAAAATAAAACAAATTACACATATTGAATAGATTTTTAAAAATGTGTGAAAACAGAAATACTGTATATTAAAAAAGTGAGGTAGTGTCCAACGCTTCAAAGTCCATTTAGGAATCGGATGGCAGAGAGGAAGAAGCTGTTCCTGAATCGCTGAGTGTGTGCCTTCAGGTTTCTGTATCTCCTACCTGATGGTAACAGTGAGAAAAGGGCCCTGGGTGCTGGAGGTCCTCAGTAATGGATGTTGCTTTTCTGAGAAACCACTACCTAAAGATGTCCTGTACTTTGTAGGTTAGTGCCCAAGATGGAGCTGGCTAGATTTACAACCCTCTGCAGCTTCTTTCGGTCCTATGCAGTAGCCCCTCCATACCAGACAGTGATGCAGCCTGTCAGAATGTTCTCCACAGTACAACTATAGAAGTTTTCGAGTGTACTTGTTGACATGCCAAATCGCTTCAAACTCCTAATAAAGTATAACTGCTATCTTACCTTCATTATGACTACATCAATGTATGTGGGGATTTCAAGGTGAGCATCACATGGTGCTACGTACTGTGCAGTATCCCCTGCCAAGAATAGAAGACGTTTTTGCATCTTTGGTAGGTGGAGAGGTTTGTCACATATAAAAAGCCTATCTACATATGGATATTGAGGAGTCAAGCAGGAAGCTCCTCACAATCAACACTCACAAGGGACTGTTCCAGTATAATCGTCTTGTCTTTGGCGTTGCATCGGCTCCAGCAAGTTGGCAAAGAGCAATGGACCAAGTACTCCAAGATATCCCAGGAACACAGTGTTACCTTGATGACATCATTGTGACTGGCAAAATTAATGAAGAGCACCTCCAGAACCTTGGTAAGGTGATTACCAGGCTGAGTGAGTATGATCTGTCTGCAAAGAGAGAAAAATGTGAGTTTTTCAAGAATGAAATCTCATATTATGGACATGTCATTGACAAGCACGGCTTACATAAGTCACAAGAGAAGACTGAAACAGTGCTACAGGCACCCAAATCAGAAAATGTGTCACAATTCAGATCATACTTTGGGCCTTGTAAGCTACTACACCAGTTTCTCCCAAAGACTGCCTCAGTGCTGCATCCATTGAACGCACTGCTACAGACAGGAGCAAAGTGGGAATGGTCAGAAAGATGTGAAAAAGCTTTCAAGGAAACAAAGAAACCAAGAGCCACCCAAAAGACTGAACCTTGAGGACTGTGAAGTTAATTATGGACTGTTATTGTGAAAGCATGGTTATTTGGAATATATGTTTATGAAAGGGAAATTGAATGTTTTACATACGTACAGCTGTGTGTTGCATTAATCTAAAGGGGGAGGAAGTGTCATGTGGGGATCTACTTCTTTTAGAGCAATGATCCCTCCACCCCCTTAGCACTACATATTGATCTGTTGTCTACATGTGCACATTGCTCTCTCTCTCTGTTGTTGCAATGTGAATACACCAATTAAAGCCATCTCCCACATAGAAACATAGAAAACTAACAGCACAATACAGGCCCTTCAGCCCACAAAGTTGTGCCAAACATGTCCCTCCCTATGAAATTATTGGGCTTACCTATAGCCCTCTATTTCTCTAAGCTCTATGTACCTATCCAAAAGTCTCTTAAAAGACCCTAACATATCTGCCTCCACCACCGTTGCTGGAAGCCCATTCCACGCACTCACCACCCTCTGCATAAAAAAAACTTACCCCCGACATCTCCTCTGTACCTGCTCCCCAGCACCTTAAACCTGTGTTCTTTTGTGGCAACCATTTCAGTCCTGGGAAAAAGCCTCTGACTATCCCCATGATCAATGCCTCTCATCATCTTATACACCTCTATCAGGTCACCTCTCATTCTCCGTCGGCCCACGGAGAAAAGGCTGAGTTCACTCAACCTGTTTTCATAAGGCATGCTCCCCAATCCAGGCAACATCCTTGTAAATCTCCTCTGCACCCTTTCTATGGTTTCCATATACTTCCTGTAGTGAGGCGACCAGAACTGAGCACAGTACTCCAAGCGGGGTCTGACCAGAATCCTATATAGCTGCAACATTACCTCTTGGCTCTTAAACTCAATCCCATGATTGATTAAGGCCAGTACACCGTATGCCTCCTTAACCACAGAGTCAACCTGCGCAGCTGCTTTGAGCATCCTATGGACTCGGACCCCAAGATTCCTCTGATCCTCCACACTATTCAGAGTCTTACCATTAATACTATATTCTGCCATCATATTTGACCTACCAAAATGAACCACTTCACACTTATCTGGGTTGAATTCCAACTGCCACTTCTCAGTCCAGTTTTGCATCCTATCAATGTCCTGCTGTAACATCTGACAGCCCTCCACACTATCCACAACACCCCCAACCTTTGTGTCATCAGCAAATTTACCAACCCATCCCTCCACTTTCTCATCCAGGTCACTTATAAAAACCACAAAGAGTAGGGGTCCCAGAACAGATCCCTGAGACACACCACTGGTCACCGGCCTCCATGCAGAATATGACCCATCTACAACCACTCTTTGCCTTCTTTGGGCAAGCCAGTTCTGGATCCACAAAGCAATGTCCCCTTGGATCCCATGCCTCCTTACTTTCTCAATAAGCCTTGCATGGAGTACCTTATCAAATGCCTTGCTGTAATCCACATATACTACATCTACTACTCTTCCTTCATCAATGTGTTTAGTCACATCCTCAAAAAATTCAATCAGGCTCGTAAGGCATGACCTGCCCTTGACAAAGCAATGCTGACTACTCCTAATCAAATTATACCTCTCCAAATGTTAATAAATCCTGCTTCTCAGGATCTTCTCCATCAACTTACCAATCACTGAAGAAAGACTCACTGGTCTATTGTTACATGCTCAAGGAGATCTGTATTTTTTTTTGTGAGAATGATGTAATGGTCTTTTGGAGGTCACCTGATGTGATTTTCACGCCGATGTGAGGTCACGTGATGACATGTGACCCATGCCTATATAAGGGTTGACCCAGGTGACTCAGTTGGTTTTTTAGTTTGTAGATTTCCAGATAGAACATGCTGTATCTATGTTTCTGTTGCGTGTTTGTTTTTGTGACACAGTTTCATTTTTAAAACAGAGTGTGCATTCTGTTGCAAGATACCATATTATTGGACTGGAAATTTTTGGCTAGATGTGTTGATTTACCCAATTCCAACAGTAGAAGGGAGAGTGAAGAATTTATCAAAGTACAGGACCGGAGGATCGAGAGAAGTCGGCATCGTTTGGCAGTTTAATAAAGGATCAACCTTATTGAGTCTTCATTGGAGGAGTACGACCTGCATCGAGGATAACTCTTGCCAAAAAAGAGCAATGAGTTTATGCAAAGGTGTGCTCTCTCTCTGAAAGAATTTAAGGTCAGTTGACTTAAACTGTTTACTTTCGGCATCATGAATCCTGTGGACAAACCAGCAGTAAAGTTGCGTCTGTGAAGAAATCCTTCTCCAGAGAAATCTCTCCCAATTGAACGTGTAGATCTGTTGAACTTTCAAATTTGTCGCTTTAGGAACTATATCTGACTGTGTTGCTTTAAGAACTGTTTTTGCATTTAACGCTTTAAGGACCAGAGCTGAGTGTTGATTCGTTGAACAGCTGCATATCGGTTAACTTCCGGTTAAAGTTTTCATTTGTTTTTTTTTTACCTTATCGTTTATCTGTGTTTAATAAATGTTTGGTTATTTTTATAAAACCTGTCTCGATTGATATTCATTGTTGCCGTTTACGTAACACTATAATTTCCTGGACTATCTCTACTCCCTTTCTTGAATAAAGGAACAACATCGGCAACCCTCCAACCTCCGGAACCTCTCCTATCCCCATTGATGATGCAACACAGAGGAGCAACAATCTCCTCCCTTGCCTCCCACAGTAGCCTGGGGTACATCTCATCCGGTCCCGGCGACTTATACAACTTGATGCTTTCCAAAATATCCAGCACATCCTCTTTCTTAATATCTGCATGCTCAAGTTTTTCAGTCCGCTGCAAGTCATCACTACAATCACCAAGATTCTTTTCCATAGTGAATACTGAAGCAAAGTATACATTAAGTACCTCAGCTATTTCCTCCGGTTCCATACACACTTACCCACTGTAACACTTGATAGGTCCTATTCTTTCACGTCTTATCCTCTTGCTCTTTGCATACTTATAGAATGCCTTGGGGGTTTTCTTTAACCTTGCCCGCCACGTGCGTGCTTTTATTTTATTGATATGTAGTTGTGCAGACACACAGAAGTCACCTATCACTTGTTTCCAAATCGTCACCTGCAGCCCATTTAAACGTAGCTCTCCCCCTCAGTTCCTGTTCACTCATACAAACCTGCCAGCTTCAACTAGTTGCTCCTTCCCTTCTGTTACCGTGTTGCCTTGTTGTGTTAAGCATCAGTTCTCTCGATTCTCAGCCCCTCATGGCTTGTTATTTTGTGGTTTATCAGTAAAATACAACTTACTGCCAAATCATTTCCACCACTCCGCTTTTGGGTCAAGCCTCCTCTCCATTTCCTGACAATGGTGGAGGGGAGGAGAGGGCATTGGTGAAAGTATAGAGTCTCTGACTATTTTAAACCATAGAGAGATGAATATTTGGAAGAAAAGGGGTGAGGGATTGCTGTAGGTAATCTAGAATAAAGAGTCGAGTTCATAATCGTATCAGCCATGATCTAATTATAAGGCTCATCAGGCTTAAAGGACCAAGTTAGTCCTTCTCCTAAACATACATATGCATGGTATTGAACCAAATTTTATACAGTGAAAAAATGCCATTATTAATGCTTATTCAACTTCTCACAATTTCCACTATGAAAGTATTTTAAAATCTTTTAATATTTAATATTATCTAAAATGCATATGAATAGAATGTAATTGAGTATCATTCAACTAAAGAAAAAGAATGGATCACCAGCATCAAAATTACAAGATACTCTACAATCATTGAAGGATTTTACTAAGTAAAACCTCTTCTAACTGCAACAGGGACCAATCCTTCATAAGGGAATACAAATGTACAATAATAACATGATTCTACGCTATCAGGAAAAGGTAAAATGAAGTACCAATAAAAGAAATATAATAAATCATCATTTGATCAGTCATATTGATAACCAATTTTTTGCAGGTCAGTGGAAGGGAATCTGCTAAATAATAATGGCTTGACCCTATGATATAATAGAGCACGATGAAAGAACTTAAAACCACCATCAAATGCATCCTGACAACTCCAAAATCTATTTTCACTGTTTTCTAATCAAAACTATGCATAAAGTATCTAAACATATTTGACATTTTTAATTTTGCTTTTGTGACTTTAATTGCAGTGACAATAAATGCTTTTAATTAGAAAATTCACATTGAGAGAATTATGTAAAGGATGACTAGGTGCAATAATGGATGAAATATCAGACCAGGTCACAAGGATATGATTATTGAAAGCAACACAACCTAACTAAAATCTAAGATTAAAGTCAAAGGAAACTCGCTGTCAAAGCATGTGTAATGGCACCATATACTACCCTGAGATTCACTTCCTTTAAGGCATTCACAATAGATACAAATAAACACAATAGAGTCAATGGGGGGATTAAAAAAGCTATACACAAAGCTGAACTAGCAACCTTAAGGAGACAAACTGTGCAATTACACAAATAAAAATAAATAAATATATAATATTGAGGACCTGGGGGGCAGAGTCTATGAAAGTGAGTCCATAGGTTGTGGAACAGTTCAGTGTTAAGGTGAGTAAGGTTATCCATTCTGGTTCAGGGGCTTAATGGTTGAAAGGTAATAACTGTTCCTGAACCTGGTGGTGTGGGACCCAAGGCTCCTGTACTTACTTCCTGATGGCGGCATCCAAGAGAAGGCATAGCCCAAATGGTGGGGGTCCTTGATAATCGATGATACTTTCTCATGGCAGTGCTCCTTATAGATGTTCTCATGATGGACTCACTGTATCTACTACTTTTTGGAGGCTTTTCCATTCATGGGCATTGGCATTTCCATGCTAGGCCATGATAAAATCAGTCAGAATGCTCTCCACAGTGCATTGACAGAAGTTTGTCAAAGTTTTAGCTGACATGCCGATTCTGTGCAAACTAAGGAAATAGAGGCCCTACTATGCCTTCCTTGCAAAGGACTTGCGTGTTGGTCCCAGGACAGATCCTCTGAAAAGATAAACCAAAGAAGTTAAAGTTACTGACCATGTCCAGCTCTGATTCCCTGATAAGGACTGGCTCATGGGCCTCCGATTTCCTCCTCCTGAAGTCAATAATCAGCTTTCTAGTTTTGCTGACGTTGAGTGAGAGGTTGATGTTATGGCAAAACTCAACCAGATATTCAATCTCCCTCCTATATTCCAATTCATCGCCACCTTTGATTCAGCCAACAACAGTGGCGCTGTCAGCCAATTGGGATATGGCATTGAAGCTGTACTTCATCATTATTGTGTGCCGTGTTATATGATGTGGGTGACCATGGTTCCCATGACCACGATTGTTCTTGGCCATTTTTTTTTAAAACCAGAATTGGTTTGCCATTGCCTTCTTCTGGGCAGTGTCTTTACAAGATGACTGACCCCAGAATTATCAATACTCTTCAGAGATTAGCCGCCTGGTGTCAACGGTCGCATAACCAGGACTTCTGATACGAAACAGCTGCTCATACGGCCATCCACCACCTGCTCCCATGGCTTTGTGTGGCCCTGATCCATGGGTGTCTAAGCAGGTACTACACCTTCCCCATGGGTTACCTGCAGGATAGTGGAGGGAAAGAGCACTTCACGCCTCCTTTGGTGGAAACACATCTTCACCCCACATCAACAGGGCTGCACTTAGCTTACCAGTTATTTATAATACCAGAGGGCTCTCTGGTATTGTAAATATATCTGGTTAAAATTTCTTTTTGTGTGTGCGCATCTGTGCGTGTGCGACTGTGTGCGTGCATGTGCGATGTTGGCAGGATGATGTCTTTTTCATGCCTTTACAAGTCGCAGAGCAAGAGAGAGACTGTGTGGCGCGCCACTCCTCACACAGACATTTCCGCAGTATTCTTCCCTTTATTTTACGAGGTCGAGTTGCGATCTCGGCACTCAACCCGGCACGGATGGAAAGCGTACCGAGGAGCGGACCTGACTGGGTTCGAACCCGGGAACCTCCGATTCCAGGTCCGGCGCTGATGTCATTGCGCCACCAGCCGGCCCACCTGGTCAAAATTTCAACCACATAATACTCCTTTGATCAGGTTTATGCAACTGAAAATCTTGCTTATTTCCATAGCTTGACACATTAAGAAACTTTTACTGGGTTACTTCACTCCACAAGACAGCTTTATACTCCAATACAATTCCAATGCTATGAGATGATGACATTGCCCATTCAACATGGCTTTTGCAACAACCTGGAGGAACTTGGACCATGTTGTATTGGGAGCAGCCATAACTTCCCAAGGTGACACCACAGTGGGTAGAGCTTTGCCAGATGTTAGTTATATCAGACATTTTATTTTCAGTCCACCCTCATGATAGCATGTCAAACCCTGTCACTATTGGCCTTGCTCTTTTCAATCAGAACAGTACTTATCAGCACATTACTCATTACCCTCACAAAACCTGATTGCTTACCACCTCTTCCAAGTTTAGAAGAATGGCGGGGGGGCGGAGGTATCTCATTGAAACCTATCGAATATTGAAAGGCTTAGATAGACTGGACGTGGAGAGGATGATAGGGGAGTCTTTGATCAGAGGACACAGCCACAGAATACAAGGACATACCGTTAGAACAGAGATAATGAGAAATTTCTTTAGATGGAGGGAGGTGAATCTGTGGAATTCATTGCCATAGGCAGCTGTGGAGGCCAAGTTGTTGGGTATATTTAACATGGAAGTTGATAAGTTCTTGATTAGTAAGGATATCAGAGGTTACAGGGAGAACATAGGCATTGAGAGGGGTAATACGATGCCTATAAAAATTATTCACCCCCCCACCTTGGAATTTTTCATGCTTTATTGTTTTACAATATTGATTCACACTGGATTTAATTTGCCTTATTTGACACTGATCAACAGAAAAGACTCTTCTGTATCAAGGTGAAAACAGACTTCTACAAATTAGTCTAAATTTATTACAATTATAAAGGAAAATAATTTATTGGATAATTACTCACCTCCTTCAAGTCACTATTTATTAAATGTACCTTTGGCAGCAATTACAGCCTTGAGTCTGTGTCGATAGGTCTCTATCAGCTTTGCACATCTGTACACTGCAATTTTTCCCATTCTTCTTTACAAAACTGCTCAAGCTCCTTCGGATTGCATGGGGATCACCAGTGAACACACCCTTTCAAGTCCAGCCACAAATTCTCAGTTGAACTAAGGTCTGGACTCTGACTTGGCCACTACAGGACATTAACTTTGTTGTTTTTAAGCCATTCCTGTGAAGCTTTGGCTTTATGCTTGGTATCATTGTCTTGTTAGAAAACAAATCTCCTCCCAAGTTGCAGTTCTCTTGCAGATAGCATCAGGTTTTCCTCCAGAAATTCCCTGTATTTTGTTGCGTTCATTTTACCCTCTACCTTCACAAGCCTTCCAGGGCCTGCTGCAGTGAAACATCCCCACAGCATGATGCAGCCATCACTATGCTTCACGGTAGGGATGATGTGTGGTATTTGGCTTATGTCAAACATAGTGTTAAGTCTGATGGTCAAAAAGCTCAATTTTGATTTCATCAGACCATAGAACCTTCTTCCAGCTGACTTCAGAGTCTCCCACATGCCTTCTGGCAAACTCTAGCTGAGATTTCATGGGAGTTTTTTTTCAACAGTGGCTTTCGCTTTGCCACTCTCCCATAAAGCTGCGACTGGTGAAGCACCTGGACAACAGTTGTACACGCAGTCTCTCCAATCTCAGCCACTGAAGCTTGTAACTCCTCCAGAGCAGTCATAGGTCTTTTGGTGGTCTCCCTCACTAGTCCCCTTTTTGCACAGTCACAGTTTTTGAGGACAGCATTCTCTAGGCAGATCTACAGCTGTGCCATATTCTTTCCATTTCTTTATGATTGACTTAACTGTACTCCAAGGGATATTCAGTGACTTGGAAGCTTTCTTATATCCATCTCCTGACCTGTGCTTTTCAATAACCTTTTTGCAGAGTCCCTTTTGACTTCATTGTGTAGCTTTTTCCAGGATACTGACTCACCAGCAGTTGGCCCTTCCAGATACAGGTGTATTTTTACTACAGTCAATTGAAACAACTTGACTGCACACAGGTGATCTCCTTTTAACTAATTATGTGATTTCTGAAACCAATTGGCTACCCCAGTGATGTTTTAGTGTGTCATATTAAAGGGGGGGTGTGAATACTTAGGTAATTAGTTTGTGTTTTATATTTGTAACTAATTTTGATCACTTTGTAGGAATCAGTTTTCATTTTGACACCAAAATCTTTTTGTGTTGATCAGTGTAAAAAAAAATTTAAATTAAAATCACTGTGATTCAATGTTGTAATAATATAAAACATGAAAACTTCTGGGAGGGGGGGGGTTAATATTTTTAAAGGAACTGTAAATTAGCCATGAGCAAATTGCAGAGCAGACTCAATTGTCTGTATGCTCCTATGTCTTATGATTTTATAGTCTAAGTTCAAGACTCTCTGACACCTTGATTTCCTGCCTTCTTAAGTTGTGGGATGTGACCCCAATCTATTGACCCTCCAAACCATCCATCACTCTACACTATTCTGACCCTCACCCTTTACACTATTTATTGCTCTGTACATGCCACAACTCAATCCCTAAGCTGAATCTTTCTCTCAGCTAGTCTGCATTTTGACTTCTTCCTGCCATCCCATGCCTCTGGTTTTCAATGCTCCTGCGAGGTAGATATGAGCTCATTCGCATTTGCAGAATTAATTCAATTTATTTTGGTCTTTTAAGTGATTAATCTTGATACACTTTTAAAACTATTGAATTTTTGAAACATGTTTGAAGCTTAAGTTATTTTTAATAACTTCTGACTATCCGGAACATTTGGAAATATTCAAAATCATTGAAATTTTCAGCAGCTGGCAAACTGTTGTCATGCTAATAAAGCATGTATGGCCCACTCACTACTGGCCTCACCCTATCAGGATGGTACTTATCAGCAAGGCCATTTTGACTGAACCAGAAATAGCAAGTTTGTTGTAAGTAGTATGATATTATTTATCTTAGAGCACAGGAAAGGAAGTTGTATGTTCAGTTGCATTGTTGAAATGGGATCGATAGGGAAGTGGGTCACCACTTTGACAGCACAAAACCTGAACAAAAGTTACATTGGCAACTTGTGTACAGAACTTTGAAGTGTGACCCAAAGAAGTGATGCAGCTGAGGAAGTCATCTCTTTCTGAGCGGGATGTACATCCCATTGTGAAAACAAGGCATTTTGAACAGCTACAATCAGCAGAAGCAGTAGAGAGTTGTACTCTTCTCCTGGATTCTTTTGAATGTAGTCCTTGTCTTTGATAATCACGAAGAATTTCACACACTGCAGCCTCTGTGCATCCAAGGAAAGAATTAGTAGAAAAGAGTTGCACATTGCTTAAAAAAACCCATTTTTTTAAGAAGAGCAACACACATCAAAGTTGCTGGTGAATGTAGCAGGCCAGGCAGCATCTCTAGGAAGAGGTACAGTCGACGTTTCGGTTCGAGACCCTTCGTCAGGACTGTCGTTAGTCCTGACGAAGGATCTCGGCCCGAAACGTCGACTGTACCTCTTCCTAGAGATGCTGCCTGGCCTGCTGCGTTCACCAGCAACTTTGATGTGTGTTGCTTGAATTTCCAGCATCTGCAGAGTTCCTCATGTTTGCGTTTTTTTAAGAAGACCTCATTTGGTCCACAGTTCTGTGTTTCTCCTCTGAAGCCAATCTTGAGGTGGCTCTTGTGACACCATGGTTATGATCATTCTCCTCTGCTGACCCAATGAAACTTTCACTTCTCTTCACAAGAGATCTGTTGAGATAGTTGTACCATATTCAGCATTAGTGAGTAACAGTGTTTGTTCTTACATACTATCCTGGCTTTCTACATGGAATCAGGCTCTGGTTAGGTTTTCCTTGAAAAAGATGAGAAAAGATCCCATTCCTCCCAGGGTCTCTTTATCTATAGTTTTGGTAGGAGGAATGGGGCAACCTCAATCATCAGCAAAATGATGGAATTTCTCACTAACTATGTTATCAGCCCATGCGTTTCATCCACTATTCTGACCAAAAATGTCCAAACATGTTCTTTGCTAGAACTTCATCTCATCCTTGGTCCTAATATGGAGCAAAGAGCTTAATTGCGAAGTGAGCTGTGAGTGAAAATGGAAGGATGAGAGGAGGAAGAGCAAGCAAAAGAGATTGAGCATGGGACAAGGTGAGAATGAGGGTGAAACAAAATGATAGAGAAAAAGTTTCAGCGAAAAACATCAAATTTTTTAAAATTTAAATTGCATCTTACCCAATACATCGATTTTCACACAGAAGACAAACCCAGACAATCCTAATACTTACTTTATGCAGGGTATCTACAGATTTAGTTTTCTCTGAAGTGGTTAAAACCTGTATTTATATGTAAATATCATTCCAATATTGTTTAATTTTATGTGGCATAACCATTTGCAAAGTCTATGTGATATGCTGTCTAAATTTTCATTCCAGAAACTTGTTTTTGGAATTTTAAATAATTATCCGTAATGCCTTTAAGAAAAAGAAACCTTGAATTCAGGACATAGAACTACATGAATTCAAGTCTCCTCTGTTCAGAATTCGTGTCCTGTCTTATAATTTTACCTTTGGCCCATCTCTGTGTGATGACGATCCATACAAATTAACACTGCAGGGCTTACGTCAATTTAAGTAAATCAAGTAAAGAAATACGATTAAAACTGCATTACCCCTTTTGGGTTGTCTGCATGGGATGAATTTTAAATTAAGATATGGAAGATTTATACATCTGCTTCATATATTTTAGCTTCATGTATTGAAGTTGTAACGGATTTATTTTTTAATATCACCTTTCACATTCCCCAGGCTTTAAAAAAATCCTTTTCTAATATTATTGTTGCAGTCACCAAGGTACAGTTAATTCAACATGCTTTCAATAGCATGGAAAGTAACTTATATAGAATAGCTAAAAAGAATATGACATTTCAAGATGAAAACATTGGTCATCTTCATTTGTGCAGCTTGTCACGTGGGAAACAAGAGTCAAAGAAAGTAAAATCTGCAATTCTTTTCCAGTGTGGCTGCTTGCCCTCTAACCATATTAATAAAAAAACACAACCTGCATTTTTTTCTCTGTGCATAGCTTTAGAGCTTCTGAAGTGAAAGAGCAATATAAGTGACAAATGATTCAAAGCTTAAAAGAATATCCACAATGAAAATTGGTTTATTTCCAACATCAAAGTTGAACTATTCAAAACTAAGTTCTGTGAAAGACAAAATAAAGCTTTCTTGTACAACAGATTTCATCTTTTCACTATATATTTCCATTTTTGATAGTCTTCTCAAAGCGATGTTATCTTAAAATTTTCCTACAAAATCTATCAGGCACTTTTCCATTCACTCTGCTAATCAGTTGCCTTCTAAAGTATTTAAATGTTCTTTTCTTATTATCTGCTAATTGCTTACTTTAGGTTGATCCATAAAGTGCTACCACCAATTCTTAAGTCCAAGTAGTCTCACTGTAAGAGAGGACAAAAGGGGTCCCAAGATGCACTTAACACAGCTTCCCACCTCAGAAACATCTATATGCCATGTAGATCAAAGAACTTCCCATTCTTTCTGATATATATTCTTTGATACTATAGCCCAGATAATGGAATGGAACGTACGAACTTTAGGCAAGGCTCCCACAAGGAACCATTCAGGAACCACACTGCATGGGTCAGCTCATCACTGCCTTCTGCCTGCAAATTGAATCTTCCCACCATACCACTGGATTTGTTGCTAAGTCCTGTGGCAAAACACAGGGGGCCTGAGCTCAGGAGCTGGATGCACTTTTCACCTGGCCTCCAAAGTTTACACCAATAGCGGCTATAAGAACTGTTTTCATGTCAGCAATAACACATGTAATTTAATTCCATTTCGTTTGCATATTGGTTTTCTAATTAATTTTTGGTTGGTTAAGGCATTTGCGATTTTTTTATTTTAAAATATTCTAACAACTTTTTTGTATTATCAATATTAATTTGAGTTATTTTAAATTAGCAGAGGCATGAAATGTAGTTTAAAAGAAAGCTTTGCCAAGTTGTCAGAAGGCCTTTCTGTGAAGGAGGGAGATGGAGCTCAGGCTCAAGAGCATGAGATCTTGTCACTACTCATAGCCAACTCCTCTTCTTGGGACAGCAGCAGAATTAAGAGGTCAGAGTTCATTTGTCCATAGAGCTATAACAGATAAGTGCAGTTGTGTGAAAGGGACTGGGAGGATTGGGACACATGCCAGTGATAATACATCTGATTCTGCTTGATAATGGCGAGTGTGCTTGTATGATTTGGTCCAACAAGCTAAGCAGTAAGGTTTTGTTTAGTTGAAATGAAAGAAGGAACTGTGGAAACACTCAGCAGATCAGGCAGCATCTGTAGAAAGAGGAACTACAATGATTCATTCTGGATTTCCAGCATTTGCAGTTTTTATGATTGTTGAGATAGGCTTCGCTGCTAATTCTACACACCATAATGTTTCACACTTCATCAAAATCAACAGATGTAATCAGACAAGCAGAAATTCAGCTGCCTTTCCTATAACTCATCTAAGCTGAAAATTAGATTTAAAAGCTGCAGTTATAAAGTTCAGCTTTTGAAAACAACTTAAGGAACTTTGAATATTTAAGAACATTATGTTCACTGCACCCATTTTATTTCATCATTTAGGAATTACAAAAAGACATTTCTTTGAAATCTATTTTATCACACAAAAAATCTAATTGCTTTTTTGGGGTATTATGAGGAGTTGTCGACAAGACACTGAAATCAGCAGTTCCCGTACTAATCTATTTGATTGTTACTTGTGTCCTGCCATGGTTAGGGAGCACACTGTGTTCATTCCTTCAGCTTAACACCAAGAAGAGAACACTCAGAGATGCTGAAAGTGATGTAGATGGGGTGGCTACCAGAACCTTGTAGCATCACAGCTCTTTAGGTTTATAGTGAGAGGAAAGCAGTGTGTATGACCCAGAGCTCTAAACCTACAAAGTCCTCTAAGACCCTAATTGAAATCAGGCAAGTCTCTGTGGGACTCACTCCACCATCATCCAACCAAACTTCAAGTAAGAGACACAATGGGAGGAAAACAATATTAATATCTTCGACAAAAATACCATGAGGCCTGGACCCTTCATTTTGAATATAGCAATCAACAGTCAATGCCAGACCACACATGGGCGTCTTAGTCATCTATTCCATCACAGCTAAGACAAAGTCAACCCTGCACGTAGCGCAGATACAAAAATCTGACAACCAAGTGTCGAAACAGGATCTACTTAAATATTGTGGACCAAATCACCACCCAAAAGAGAGACCAGGCATGGACGTAGTCTGTTGATTTCACTGGTTTTTGTTTAGAGACATAGCATGGTAACAGGCCCCCCTCTGGCCCAACAAGCCCATCCACCCAATTACACTCATGTGGCTAATTAGCCTGCCAACTGGTATGTCTTTGAATGCGGGAGAAAATCAGAGCGCTGGGAGGAAACGCACGTAGTCACGGGCAGAACGTAAAAACTCCTTCCAGACAGCAGCAGGACTGAACCGGGTCACTGGTACTGTAATAGCATTACGCTAATCACTGCACTACCATTGCAAATGCCTTGATGAACGCACTATATCATCATCCATTGACATTGGCAGCAAATGCTTTTCACGTTGAGTGCAAAGGGCAACATTCCAGCTCCTGTGGCTCATCAAGTGTATCCACAGTCTAGCAGATTCTGTGCTGCCATTGTGTCACTTTGCCTTGTTGAAGTCCCTTTCTATATGAATGGTGTACCAGAAGAATATTGCCAATGGATTATAGAATATTTATATATGATTTCTCAAATACAATTCAGGCATAGGATATTAAAGCAATATAAAATTTCAACTTGTATGAACACACATAGTACAAAATCCATTAAATCTACATTATCTTAAAATGTTTACTTGTTTCAAAAACTCCATCAGGAGACCAATAATTTCCTTAGTCGTTCTGTCACTGAGCGGGATTATCAGCACAATAAAAACTCTCATCTGCAAACTTTTCAATAGATGTAATTTAGAGAATTCCATTATTTATTAGAAAGTATTTAACAGATCCTCTAATGGCTGTGATATTCGATGCTACCTAAGAGAAAAGACAAAGGGGAAATGTACTTTTCCTCCAAATATTATCCGTCATCAAGTGAAAGGGTTTGGTAGACTCTCGAGGGAGAATGTTATATTAAAGCAAGTTTTCAATGCAGCATTTCAAGCTGTTTTGTTTCTCATTCCTCCTCTGTGGTCTAAGATTTTAAACGTTCTTTACAGGGGACATGCATGTACGGAAACTGCACTGCGGCAGATAGGAAGGCTCCACAACGGGTAGTCGAAACTGCCCAATGCATCACCAGCGCCAGCCTGCCCATCATCAAAGACATATATACAGAAAGGTGCCGGAAAAGGGCCAGTAACATCATGAAGGATACCACCCACCCTGCCCATGGACAGTTTATCCCACTCCCATCAGGAAGGAGGCTACATAGCATCCATGCCAGGACCAGCAGACTCAAAAACATTTACTTTCCACAAGCAGGAATGCCCATCAACACCTGCGCCTACTAACCCACCCTGCCACACCACTAACCATCACTACTCTATCATTTTTTGTCAGTCACCTTACTTAAAGACGTTCCTGTGCCTGGAGTCACTTTATGGATATACAATCAATCTATTTATATAAGCGATCTTATGGACTTATCACTTATTGTGTTTTTTATTATTACTATTTTGCCCTTTATCTCATTGTGTATTTTTTTGTGCTGCGTCAGATCCGGAGAATAAATTATCTCATTCCCATTTACACCTGTGTACTGGAAATGACATTAAAAAAATCTTGAATCTAAACAGGATCCATAACATTTATTTGTCCAAAGACTATCTTCAATAAGCTTTGTGTGTAAGTGTGTGGGAAGAGAGCAGAGAGTTTTGGGTCAAACCAAATACTTGAAGAAAGTACTTGCTTTCTCTTTGGTAGGAGGTGTTCTTCATAACTGATGACTAAAGCTCAGAGCTGAGAAGACTAGACTTTAACACCTGAAACGGAATACACTGGACATGCCCTTGATTTGATTTGTAACTGATAGCAACCATAGATATTCCTGTATTCCCATTTGTACAAACCTTTCATCAAGGCTCAAAAGATATCTACAGTAATTAGGGGATAAGTGCTGTTCACAACATTTGTGTATTCTATAAACATTTTTGGTGAACACAGCAGGTCAGCGGTACAGTCGACGTTTTGGGCCGAGACCCTTCGTCAGGACTAACCGAAAGAAGAGCTAGTAAGATTTGAAATTGGGAGGGGGAGGGCTAGACAAGGAACTGGAACTAGGAGCCTGGGCTTGGACTCCGAGCCGAAGACTGAACAAGGACCCAGAACCTGGGTCTTGACTTGGGCTCAGACCCCGGAACTAGACGAGGATATGACGTGGCTACAGGACTGGACATGGCTTGGGTTCTTCATGGCAAAGACATGACGAGGCTTGTGTTCTTCGAGGTGAGGACATGACAAGGCTTGGGTTCGGACTCCGAGCCAGAGACTGAACAAGGACCCAGAACCTGGGTCTTGACTCGGGCTCGGACTCCGGAACTAGATGAAGACATGACATGGTCTTGGGAGACAGGACTAGGTGAGGCTACAGGACAGAACAAGAGACTCCTGGGCAGGACAAGGGAACTCCAGTACAGGATGAAGCACATGGACAGGACAAGAACACGAAGCCTTAACTTGGAACTCAGGAACAGACGAGCCTTGGACTTGGAACGACAGGAACCTCAGAAACTTGGACTCAGGATGACAGGAACACAGAACACAGAGCCTTGGTCTTGGGGAGGACAGGAACACAGAGCCTTGGTCTAGAGCATGGGAATACAGAGCTTTGGACTTGAGAGACAGGAACACAGAGCCAGGACCCTCCCTTGGGAACAGGACTTGGGGCTGGGACTTGTACACGGAACACAGAGCCAAGTCCCCTCCTTGGGAACAGAACTTAGGGTCGGGATTCGTACACAGAACACAGAGCCAGGACCCCTCCTTGGGAACAGGACTTGGGGCCAGGGCTCTACACAGAATGCTGAACACGACGAGATGGTTCTCTACACTAGGTAGCGGCAAACAGCCAGACCTACCTAGCAAAGGCGTAGACACAGAAACAGTTCCAACTCAATGATAGACAGTTCCTTACCTTGACACAGCAAGGCTCCAGTCTCGCTCAGGTGGTAGAACTTGACAAGGTTGCGGGCAAGGCTCCAGACATGGCTCCAGACACAGGTTGCAGGCAAGGCTCCAGAAGGAAGGGGAAGGGAAGGGAACAGTCCAGCCTCAGGGTAACAGCAAAGATGGCCTGGCTTACCCCACAGAGGGGAGGACAGGATACTGACGAGACAAACCAGCCCCCACACTCGAACCCAGGGCCACTTATATCCCCAGCCCCAAGATGAGCATCAAGTGCCTATGATTAAGCCCAACTGAAACAAGGAACAGCCGGAAGTCCCGGAGTCCGGAGTCCACGGACTGGACCGTGAACCCGAACACAGACTTCATGGACCGGACCATGACACAGGGACTGGTCTACAGGTACGATTGAAGTGCAAAGGCCTTAGACTTCCACTCCCGGCTATCCTGCTGGCAAATGTACAGTCTCTGGAAAATTAATGTGAAAACCAGAACAAGATCGCTCTACCAGAAGGACATCAGAGGCTGCTGTGTACTCTGCTTTACGGAAACATGGCTCACACCTGCAATTTTGAATGCAGAACTGCAGATCAATGGCTTAACCATTCTCTGCAATGATAAAACAATCTAGTATTTTAAAGGTAGAGGAGGTGGGGTATGCTTTATGATTAACTCACCGTGGTACACAAATATGGCAGCTGTGTCTCAGTCCTGCTCATCCAACTTGGACCATCCAGCAATCAAATGTCATTCATTTTATCTGCTGACGGAGATTTCTGCCATCATCCTGGTAGTGGAGTATATTCTACTTCTGGCCAACATCAGGCAGTCACCGGACGAGCTGAGCAACATAAACAGCAGCCATGAAACTGCACACCCTGATGTCTTCTCTATTATTTCAGGAGATTTCAACCAAGCCAGCTTGAAGAAGGCTCTGAACAGTTCCCACCAACATATCACATGTGGAACCAGAGCAGCCATCGCACTTGACCACTGTTGCACTGCATGCTTATCGTGCCATCAAATGTTCACCCTTTAGAAAGGCTGATCATCCGGCTATACTTCTGCTCCTAGCATATTGCCAGGGACAAAAGATCATAGCACCAGTGGTGAGGTGGAGGAACACGTACAGGACTGCTTTGAGTCAGTAGTCAAGACAATATTCAGGAATTCATCTTCAAGTCTGAATTAAAAGGCCATAGTTCATCAAAGCTTTTGCAGATGAGTCTGTGCTTTCGAGAACATGCCAGACTTACCCAAACCAAAAGCAGAGGATGAACCACAAGTTTCATAGTCTGCTGAGGGCTGGATCTGTGGCATTCGAGACCAGTGATCCGGATGTCGAAGTACAACCTATGGAAGACTACTTTAAGGGCAAAATATCAATTCCAATTGAGGTTGGAGACAGAATCAGATGCACGTCGGCTCTGACAGGGTTTGCAAGCCATTACTTCCTCAAAGTGAAACCTAACGTCATGAATGACTGTGATGCTTCACTCCAAAAAGAGTTCAACACCTTTTATATGCGCTTTGAAGGTGAAAATAAAACTACACCTGTGTGAATCCCTGTGATCTCTGTCTCAGAGGCCAACATCAGAACATCATTCAAGAAAGTGAACCCTCTCATGGGATCAGGCCCTGATGCTGTAGCTGGTAGGGCTCTGAAAATCTGTGCCAACCATTTGGAGGGAGTGTTCAAGAACAGCTTCAATCTCTCACTGCTGTAGTCAGAGCTTCACATCTGCTTCAAAAAGGCGATAACCCTGCCCAAGAAGAGCAGGGTAAGCTGCTTCAACAACTATTGCCCAAGTGCACTCACAACTACTGTGATAAAGTGTTTGAGAGGTTGGCCATGGCTAGAATCAGCTCCTAGTTAAGCAAAGACCTGGACCCACTGCGATTTGCCTATTGCCACAATAGGTTGACAGCACACGCAATCTCACCGGCTCTCCACTCGTCTATGGATCAGCTGGACAATAGTAATACCTACGTCAGTTTTCTGTTTATCGACTACAGCTTGGAGTTCACACCCACAATTCTAATCAGCAAACTCCAAAGCCTGGGCCTCTATAAGTTCTCTCAGCAACGAGATCCTTGATTTCCACACTGGAAGGCCACAGTCTGTGCAAATGGGAAATAATCTCAGCTCCTCATTGACAATCAACACTGGCAGATCTCAGGGATGTGTGCTTAGTCCACTGTTCGACTGTCTCTTACACTCATGAATGTGTGGCAAGGCAGTGTTCAAGCACCATCTATAAATTTGCCAGTGACATAACTATTGTTGGCAAAATTTCAGATGGTGACAAGGAGGCATACAGGAGCAAGATATGTCAACTGGCTGAGTAGTGTCATAGCAAAAAACTTGCACTCGGCATCAGTAAGACCAAGGAATTGATTGTGGACTTCAGCAAGGGGAAGTCAAGGGAGCACACATCAGTTCTCAAGGAGTGAGCAGCAGTGGAAAAGGTGAGCAGTTTCAAGCTCTTCAGTGTGAACAATCCTGAGAATCTATCCTGGGCCTAACATAATGATGCAATTACAAAGAAGGCACAACTGCAGCTATATTTCATTCAAAATTTGAGGAGAATTGGTGTGTCACCAAAGACGCTCACAAATTTCTACATATATTCTGTACTGTAAGGAAGAACAACATAAGTCTGAACATGGAGAAGACCAAGGAAATCATTGTATACTTCAGGAAGGTGCCGATGAACCATCCCCCTCTGCAAATGCACATCTCCTTCGTAGAAAAAGTTAAATACACCAATTTCCTAGGAGCTCACATCACGAATGACCTTACCTGGTCCCTTAATATCACCTCCCTGAATAAGAAGGCAAGCAGCATCTCCACTTCCTGAGGAGATTGAGGAAAGTGAGGCTCCCCTTCCCCCATCTTAACTCCTTTTTATAGGAGCACGATTGAGAGTGTCCTGACAAGTTGCATCTCCATCTGGTATGGGAGCAGCCAAGCAGCAGACTAGAAGTCCTAAACACAAAATATTCTGCAGATGCTGGAGCCAAAGCAACACTCACAACAAGCTGGAGGAACTCAGCAGGTCGGGCAGCATCTGTGGAAAAGATCGGTTGACGTTTTGGGCCAGAACCCTTCGTCAGTCCTGACGAAGGGTTCTGGCCCGAAACGTTGACCAATCTTTTCCACGAATACTGCCCGACCTGCTGAGTTCCTCCAGCTTGTTGTGAGTGTTGACTAGAAGTCCTTACAAAAGACTGTGAGAGTGACTGAGATGATCATAGGGGTCTCCTTACCATCCATCAGGGACATTTATTAGGAGTGCTGTGTACGCAGGGCTCTTAGCATTATCAGGGATCCCACCCATCCATCCAGAACCCTCTTTGACTTTGTACCATCAGGCAGTAGACTCCAATGCATAAAAACAAGAACGAGACGGGGAACAGTTTCTTCCCTCACGCTTCTGAATTTCCTCTTGTATCACATTCAAGTTGTCACTGGTTAATCTATTCTGCACCTTACAATATTTAATTTATGCAATTTAGTTTGTTTATTTATGTGTAATTCATCTATAGATATCATCCTTACTTTCAAAAGTTATTATATGTTATGTGTGTTATGTGTACTATTTTGTTTTACACCCTGGTTCAGAGAAACATTGTCCCGTCTGACTGTATACATTTATATAGTTAAATGACAATAAACTTGACTTGACTTGCTGCCACAAAACAGCAAAGTTCATGACATATGCCAGTGATATTAAACCTGATTCTGATTCTGAATACTTTGAAGGATTGAGTCACTCGGAAATATTAACTAGCACTGAAAAGATTTCAAAAGTAAAATAAAACAGTTATGTGATTTTAAAAATTCTAAAATAAAGATTGAAATATTAGATTTTAAAAAGAAATTATAATGAGCTCTGGAGAAGTCTTTTTCAATTAACACAATTTAGCCATGGTCCCTCACAGGCATTCCTTCACTATGTGGAGTAGAGTCTTTGTCAGCCAAAATATAAATGGCTGATATCTCTGTTCCCTCAGTAACTTCAAAAGAAACCATCTCACGTAATTTAAAGATTCTACATTATTAAGTACACTAAGGTACTACTTTAAAATTTAGAGCTAATGCAATTATGTTTAGGTTAATAAATGTGAGATAAATGAACATGAAAAGATTCATATGTTTAGAGCAGAGAAGGAGGTCGCCATGTCTTGCTGACTGTTTGATAGAGCAATTTAATTCACAACTAATCCTCCCTACTGCACTGTTTCTTCAGCTATTTCAAAATTTTTCTTGACAGAACATTCTTTCTCCCCTCGATCATACTCACTGGCAAAATATCCCAAAGCTCCAATAACTCTATACAGAGAAATTTCTTCTAATCACTCTTTTCATTCCCAGTATAGAACTTAAACTGATAACTCCTCATAAATGGTCTCCCTAGCCAGGCAAAATAGACTCTCCTATATTTCATGTTAAAACTCTGTTGTAACTAAGGGATTTGTTGATGAATGCACTCTCAACTCTGCTTTTGCTTTTGAGCCTTTTCTGCAGTTAGCAACAAGAATACCTTTCCTAAAACATCATGGTCCAGAAATTCTTTCAAATAACTCCCAAATAAATTCCAGTATTAGTATATTGGTATTAGTTTATTATTGTCACATGTACCAAGATACAATGAAAATCTTGTCTTGCATATTGTTTATATAGATCAAATCATTACACAGTGCATTGAGCTAGAATAAGGTAAAACAATAACAATGCAGAATAAATTGCAAAAAGTACTAAAAAAAGTGCAGTACAGGTAAATGATAAATTGTAAGCTCATAACAAGATCGTTTGTGAGGCCAGGAATCCATCTTATCAGACAAGAGGTCCACCTGAGAGTCCCATTACAATGGGGCAGAAGCCGTCCCTGAGACTGATGATACATGCTATCAGACCCTCGTAATTTCTGTCTGACGGGAGGGGGAAGAAGAGAAAACATCCAGGATGGGTGGGGCCTTTGATTATGCCGGCTGCTTTGCTGAGGCAGTGAGAAGTCGAGATAGAGTCCATGGAGGGGAGGCTGGTTCCTGTGATATGCTGAGTTGTTCCCACAACTTTCTGCAGTTTCTTGTGGTCATTACAGGACTGCTGCTACACCAGACTGTTATGCATCCAGACAGCATGCTTTCTATGGTGCATCGATATAAATTGCTAAGAGTCGATGGGGACGTGCCAAATTTCTTAAGCCTCTCAATGAAGTAGATGTGTTGGTGAGCTCTCTCGGCTATGACATCTATGTAGGCGATTGGTGGTGTTCACAACCAGGAAGATGAAGTTCTCAACCCTCTCAATCACCACACCATTGATGTAGGCAGGAGCATATGCACTCAAAACTTTCTGACGTTTTGTTGACACCATGTCACTAAGTTGTCGATTTCCTTCATGTCCTCTGGCTCACCATTATTTGAGATACAACCCACTACTGCATATCTGGGCGGCTCAACATTTGTTGGGAAATTTAATTCCTGGCATTTTGGCAGGAATTTCTGTTTATCCTTGCAACTCCATTCAAGTGAAGTAACATAAGTAGTTGTACAACATGTTACGTTTTCAATCTCATTGCTATAAAACATTACACTTCATATTTACTCACGTGACAACCAGCTTTTCCTAACCATGTTTTCCCAACAACCTTTCTACACTAAACACCTTACACTACATTCTTTTCACTCAATGAGATTGCTTAACTCTGGCAACTTTGAAATACAGGTTTACTCATTTTGGAGTGATTTGTCCTTGCAGGACAAGTTCACAGCTACTCATATCTTCCTAACCACAGGGGTATTCCAGGCTGATGTTGCCAATCTCTACCACATCTCATAACGTGATGCAAGAAACATTCGGCTGGAGGAAATCAGTGGATTGAGCAAGATCTGTGGGCAGGAAGGAAATGCTTCATTTATTGTCAAAACCCTGTATCTAATGCTGCTCAAGTTGCGGCATTACTCCAGCAGGAAAGAAATACAAGGGCTTGCAGATGTTGTAATTAAGAGCAACAAATAATCTGGGTCTCTATCCCTCCCTCTGTTTCATTATGATTTAGTGCTTCATTGTACTAACAAGCTTTAAAATTTACAGAATGACCTTTAACTCTCAAGCACGATATGAAAGACCGTGAGGAACTTGAAGCTTCATTGTATTTCTCAGACCTTTTAAATATGGAGTGACCTTGCTGAGATATAGCACACTGACAAGCATCTTCCCTACCAGATGAGAGAATTAAACCTTGAGAAGATTAAAAAAAAGTGCAACTCTGTTCATTAGACCATGAAAGTTGGTTTCAAAATGATGAAAAGCTGATGAGAATAGTTTGTTTTTAATTTATTTTTGGTGTGTTGCTAACAGGCAAGCTCACACTTACTAACAACTCCCTATGGACCCTGGTGGAGTTGTCCATATAGCTTTCTTCATATTGTTGTACACAGAATTCTAGGATGATTACAATAGTGATGAAGGGACAACAGTTTATATTGAAACCAGAATGGTTAGAATGCGTTGTCATAACATTATAGCTCTTGGCTTTCTCTGTGATACACCATGGTTGTCATGGATTTTATTAAAACAGTTGTGGGGAGAGTCTCCCCACAAAATCAGAGTCTTCACCAACCAGAATCCTTGGATGAACCATGAGGTCCACAATCTTCTGAGGGTCAGAGGCACTCAAGTCCAGTGACCAAAGAAGTTATAAAAGGTCCAGGTACAATCTTCGGAAGATCACCTTATAGGCGAGGTGGCAATTCCAGACAAAATTGAATTAACGAAAGATGCTGACAATTGTGGCAGGGCTTGAATGCTATCATATCTTATAAAGTAAAATCAAGCAACACAGGTGACAACAGGGCTTTGCTTCCGGATGAGCTCCATGCCTTCTATGCTTGCTTGGATTGTCAAAACATGGAGAACCCATCATAAACTCGCACAGCCCCCGATGGTCCTGTGATTTCAGTCAGATGTGCTGCAGCCTTTGGGAAGGTGAACCAGTGAAATACATCTGACGCAGTTAGATGGCCAAGTACTAAAGACCTGTGCTGATCAACTGGCTGAAGTGTTCACTGAGATCTTTAACCTCTCGTTTCGGCAGTCTGCAGTGCCCACCCACTGTGATGAGGTGCTTTGAGGGATTGGTGATGAAACATTAACTCCTTCCTGACAAGCGACTTGGATCCTCTCCAACCAGATCAACAGGTCCACAGCAGATGCCATCTCTTTGGTCCTTACTTAACCCTGGAACACCTGGATAGCAAAGATCATACATCAGGATGATCTTTATTGACTACCGCCAAGCATTCAATGCCATCATCTCCTCAAAACTGATCAATAAGCTCCAAGTCATTGGTTTCAATATCTCCTTGTGCAATTGGATCTTTGATTTCCTCACTTGCAGACTCCAGTCAATTTGGAATGCCAGCAACATCTCCTCCACAATCTCCATCAGGACAGGTTCAACACAAGGGTGTGTGTTAGCCCCCTGCTCTACTCACTTTACACCTATGATTGAGTGGCTAAGCATATTGCCATATTCAAGTTTGCTGATGAAATCACTGTTGTTGGCCGAATCAAAGGTGATGATAAATCAGCATATAGGTGGTAAATTGAAATTTTGGCTGAGTGGTGCCTATCACCTCTCATTCATTGTCAGCAAGATTAAGAACTGATTATTGACTTCAAAAGAAGGAAACCAGAGTCCATGAGCCAGCCCTCATCAGAGGATCCGAGGTGGCGAGGGTCAGCAACTTCAATTCTTCGGTGTTCTGGGCCCGGCACCAAAGGGCAAATATGAAGAAAGCATGGCAACACACCTACTTGCTTAGCAATTTGCATAGATTCGGTATGACATCTAAAACTTTGACAAACTCCTATACATGTGTAGTGGAGAGTATATCGACTGGATGCATCACAGCCTGGTATGGAAACACCATTGCCCTTGAATGCATATGGCCCTGTCCAACATAGGTAAAGCCCTCCCCAGTATTGAACACATCTACATGAAAAATTGCCTCAGGAAAGCAGCATGCATCATCAGGGACCCCCATCGCCTAGGTCATGCTCTCTTCTCACTGCTGCCATCACGAACTAAGTACAGGAGCCTCAGGACTCAGCACCAGGTTCAGGAAAAGTTATTGCATCCAAACCATCAGGCTCTTGAACCAAAGGAGATAACCTCACTCAACTTCACTTGCCCTGTAATTGAAATATTCTCACAACCTATGAACTTATTTTCAAGGACTCTTTATCTCATGTTCTTTATATTTATTGCTTATTTATTTATTATCATTATTTCTTTCCTGTTGTATTTGAGGAGCCTGTTGTCTTTTGCAAACTGGTCGAATACCCAAGTTGGTGCAGTTCACCATTGATTGTATTACAGTTATTATTCTATAATGGATTTACTGTGAATGCTCACAAGAAAGTGAATTTCAGGGCTGTATATGGTGACAAATATGTACTTTGATAATATATTTACTTTGAACTTGAACTTTGATGGGTTTAGCAAGAGACCCATCCTTCTGTACAATACCGTAGGTGCTGTAGTAAAGCATCCCGTGGTTCATATATCCAAAGTTCAAAGTAAATTTATTTTCAAAGGACATATATGTCACCATATACAACCCTTAGATTCATTTTCTTACTGGCATTCTCAATAAACCCAATAACCGCAATAGAATCAATGAAAGAACACACCAACTAGGTGGACAACCAGTGCACAAAAGACAGCAATCTGTGCAAATACAAAAAGAAAGGAGAGGAGGGTGAGAGGTCAAGTTGGGAGATGGAGATGAGAGGGTTATGGAGTTTAGGGTTAGGGGTAACGTTGGGGGATGCAGGTGATAAGCTGGATGAGGGAGGAGTGTGGAGCTTAGGGTTAAAGAGAGGGGTGGGGACAAGGTTGTATGTGAGTTCAAAGAAGACATAACTTCCCTACTTTGTATAGTTTTCAGTGATCTCTTTTTTATCTGGATACGTGGGAATCCTCTGTCTGGATTAAATTAACAGTGAACAGTTCTATTCTCAATGGTAATTTTAATTCACCAATCAGCATTTTTTAGACCTAGTTATAAGGCCTAATTTTGATAATTTGCGGAGTAGACCATAAGACCATAAGACAAAGGAGCAGAAGTCAGCCATTCGGCCCATCGAGTCTGCTCCGCCATTAGGTAGGTTGTGTTCTGTGGCCTATTTATTAGGCTTCATTTCAAAGTAAGACATAAATTCCCTACTTCTAGTTTTCACTAATCTCTATTTTGTATCTAGGTGTGTGGATGCCCCCAGAATTAGATTAATAAGAAACAGTCCTATACTTAATACTCCAATTTTATAGATCTAATCAATATCTTTAGACCTAATTATTAGGTTTAGTTTTGACCATTTTTATGGAGTATGTTTTGTTTCTTGGCCTAGTTTTTAGGGTTTGTTTAGACTGTTTGGTGAATAGGTTTTGTAATGATTCAATCCATTTCCTCCCTGATCTTTTACTTTGAAGATTTGACCTGTTCATGTTCATTTCCAGGCCCAGGATCTCCAATGACTGCATCTCATGCTGCTGGAAATATTTACTAACAGGTCTGTTCTGGTCTTCCCTTGCAATATTACTGATGTGTCCTGTGAGTTTCTCTGTTGATGGTCTCCCCTGCGTATATGATATGGCATTGTTTAAACTGAGTTGTATATTCTAAGTTCTGCTGTTGACAAGTTATCCTCTGCTCTACCTGTGCCTACTTTCCCTTAGCTCTATTGTGTGTGCTATTTGGTATTCTTGCATGCCCTACGGTTTCCTACCCCTCAGTTTGATGCTGCATGTAATTAGATTTTATCCTCTTAAAAGCTAACACTTCTGTACATTGCCTCACTGTGCACACCGCCCCCCAGCATTGAATTGTTCAAAGTAGGTTTTAATCATCCTGTGGATATTAACTGCCATCCCACTGTACCCTGTTACCACTGGTAGCTCTGCGTTGCACTGTTCTGTGGTCTGGGAATTGTGAGACCTTTCAAAATGTCAGATTTGAACTCCTGGATCAGAGTTGGAGATCTCTTCACAGAACAGAGGGGTTTCTTGTGGCAATGCAGGACCAAGAGGTTAACTCAAAAAATTATCAAAAATACATCATAAAAGACCAACAAACTCAAGACAATGAAAATGGAAAATGCCAAGAGAAACCAAAAACAATCCAACACATTATAGGATCCTGTAGCAGCTTAACTCAATCTGATTACTTATACAAGCAAAATCAAGTGGCAAACATCATTCACCAAAATCTTGCTTTAAAATATAGAACTCATGAAAGAAACCATACCCTACTATAAATACAAGCCTGATTCAGTTTTCGAGTCAGAGCCCTACAAGTTATATTATGACTGATCCATTATTACCGATAGGACAGTCTATAATAATGGGTATATAATATTACAGGATAAACAAGTAAGAACATCTTACTTAATTGATATAGCAATTCTAAACTCACATAACATACAGATATCAATAAGTGAAAAACACCAGAAATATGCTAAATTAAAAGAGGAAATTGAAAGACTTTGGAACATGAACAGGGTGTACATTGTCCCAGTAATATCTACATCCCAAAGTCACTGCATAGTAGCATTAAACAATTAGGGCTATAAAGCAGTATCTACATAAATCTCCAGAAAGCCACAATACTAAACACCACTAGAATAGTCCAAAAGTTTCTAGCAATTGAGAAATGAGTGTGCTTGGCTATGTCTGTACTTCAGGTTTTACCAGCTTGAGCTGAGAAAAAAATAAAAATACAATAATAATAAATTAAAAACAACAAAATGAACTATAACTTAACACACTTTTTATACATGAACAATTTGAAATTATATGCTTCTTCATCAGTAAAGATAAAATGATTAATACAAATAGTTGAACTATTTTTGAAAGATATAAACATGAACTTTGGTCTGGATAAATGCAGAACATTAAACATGAAGAAAGGTGCCATAGAGCTAATAGAATACAAAACAGAGCAGCAGGATACAACACAACTGATGGCTGAATATGAAATATGTAAGTATCTGGGATATCAATAAGGAAAGAAAGTAGATCATAGTGTGATAAAGAAAAAACTTTTGACAGAATTTATGTCAAGGCTTGAGAAAATCTGGCAAACAGAGCTCAACAGTAAAATATAACAAAGGCAATAAACACTTTTGCTGTCCCTATATTAATGTATTCTTTTGGCATAATATCTCGGTCCAAAACTGATCTGGAAAATTTATAAAGAAAAATAAGAACTAAAATGACAGATTTCAGAAAACATTATTTACGTTCGAATGTGCATAGATTAACACTACCTAGGACAGAAGGGGGAAGAAGAATAACAGATATTAAAACTTTACACAACAGTCAGATAAAATTTCTGAAGATATACTTTCATCAACAAAAACTGGAATCACCACTCTGCGCAAGTATATGCAATTCTGATGAGAAGTATTCACCACTAAACTTAAATGAGGGTGCAAACCAGAAAAATTAAGACTATAGCACAATTGAAGAAAAGGTTAACTAATGGAAGACGTCCCCATGATCTGAGCAGACTGGGTGTCAACAAGGAAGCGTCCATCGCCTGGCTCAGAGTTGGAGACCTCTCCCCAGAAACAGAGGGATTCCTTGTGGCAATACAGTTCCAGGTGGTTAACACAAAAAAAATTATCAAAAATACATAATAAAAGACCCACAAATAAAAGATGATAAATGTAGAAAATGCCGTGAAAAACCAGAAACAATCCAACACACTACGGCATCCTGCAGAAGTTTAACTCAATCTGATTACTTACACAGGCACAATCAAGTGGCAAACGTCATTCATCAAAACCTTGCTTTAAAATACAAACTCGGAAATGAACTCAAACCTTACTATAAATACAAACCTGATCCAGATTTAGAGTCAGAATACCACAAATTATATTATGGATCAGTTATTGCAGATAGGAAAATCCATAATAACTGTCTGGATATAATAATACAGGATAAATATGCAAGAACAACTTATTTAATAGATATAGCCATTCAAAATACACATAACTTACAGAAATCAAGTGAAAGACACCAGAGTTATGCTGAATTAAAAGAGGAAATTGAAAGACTATCGAACATGAACAGGGTATACATTGTCCCGATAGTAATATCTACAACTGATATCATCCCAAAGTCACTACATAATAGCATTAAACAATGAGGCCTCCACAGTAATATTTATGTAAATCTCCAGAAATGCACAATATTAAACACTACTAGAATAGTCCAAAAGTTCCCAGCAATTGACAAATGAGAAACAAGGGAAAATCTGCAGATACTGGAAATCCGAGCAACACACACAAAATGCTGGAGGAACCCAGCAGGCCAGGAAGCATCTCTGAAAAAAAAAGTACAGTCAATGATTTGGGCCAAAACCCTTCAGCAGGACTGGAGAAAAAAAGTTGAGAAGTAGATTTGAAAGGTAGGGGGAGGGAAGAGAGAAACACCAGACGATAGGTGAAACTTGGAAGGGGAGGGATGAAGCAAAGAGATAGGAAATTAATTGGTGAAAGAGACAGAAGGCCATAGAAGAAAGAAGAAAGTGCGGGGGGAGCACCAGAGGGAGGCAATGGGTGGGGATGGAGGCATTACTGGAAGTTTGAGAAATCGATATTCATGCCATCAGATAGGAGGCTACCCAAACGGAATATAAAGTGTTGTTCCTTCAACCTAAGTGTGACCTTATCCTAGCAGTGGAGGAGGCCATCGATGGACATATCGGAATGGAAATGGGAAGTGGAATTAAAATGGGTGGCCACTGGGAGATCCCACTTGTTCTGGCGAACGGAGCATAGATGCTCGGCAAAGCAGTCTCTCAATCAACATCAGGTCTCAACCAATATACAGGAGGCCACATTGGTGCACCGAACATAGTATATGACTCCAACAGACTCGCAGGTGAAATGTTGCCACAGCTGGTTTGGGGCCCTGAATAGTAGTGAGGCAGGAGGGTTAGGGAGCAAGTGTACCACTTGTTCTGCTTGCAAGGATAAGTGCCAGGAGGGAGATCAGTGGGGAGGGACAAATGGACAAGGGAGTCATATAAGGAGCGATCCCTGCAGAAAGCAGAAAGTGGGGGAGGGGAGGAAAAGAGGTGTTTGGTGGTGGGATCCAGTTGGAGGTGGCGGAAGTTTTAGAGAATTATGTGTTGGACACGGAGGCTGGTGGGACGGTAGGTGAGGACAAGAGGAACCTTATCCCTGGTAGCATGGTGGGAGGATGGAGTAAGAGCAGACGTGTGTGAAATGGAAAAGATGTGGTGAGGGCAGTGTTGATGGTGGAGGAAGTGAAGCCCCTTTCTTTGAAAAAGGAGGACATCTCCTTCATTCTAGAATGAAAAGCCTCATTTTGAGAGCAGATGCAGTGGAGACAGAGGAATTGAGAGAAGGGGGTGGCGCATTTACAAGTAGCAGGGTGGGACAAGGTATAGTCCAGGTAGCTGTGAGAGTCTGTTGGTTTATAATAGACATTGGTGGTTAAGTTGCCTCTGGAGATAAAGACAGTGAGATCAAGAAAGGAAATTGACAAATGAGTGTGCTTGGCTATGCCTGTACCTTGGGTGTTACCAGCTTGAGCCGAGATAAAAATCATAAATAATATATAATAATTAAATTGACACTTGGGTGTGTTTGGCTATGCCCTTACCTCAGGTTTTACCAGCTTGAGGAGAAAACATAAATAATAATAATAAATTAACAATAAATATCAAGAACAGGAGATGAAGAGCCCTTGAATGTGAGTCCATAGGTTGGGGGAACATTTCAGAGATGGGGCAAGTGAAGTCATCCACTTTGGTTCAAGATCCTGATAGTTGCAGGGTAGTAACTATTCTTGAACTAGTTTCTGTGAGCCCTATGGCTCTTGTACCTTCTTCATGATGGCAGCAGTGAGAAGAGAGCATGACCTAGATGGCTGGGGGTCCCTGATGATGGATGCTACTTTCCTACAACAAAACTCCATGTAGATGTGCTCTATGGTGGGGAGGGCCTTCCCCACGATGGACTGAGCTGTATCCATTACTTTTTGGAGGATTTTCCATTCAAGGATATTGGTGTTTTCATATCAGACTCTGAACTTTATCATTCTCCTGCAGGACTGTTCTGATATCAGCTATCAACATGGAAGATAAAGAGGACAAGCTACTAGAGATGCAATTAGGGCAAGTTTTGGTACTTGGGGTCAAAAACATCTCTCTAGTGGTAGTGTAGAAATCTTTTTACCATGATACTTCTCTTGTTGGATGGTGCCAGCCATCATTTTGTACCTAGCAAGCTGTAGCATCTGATCAATTTAGATGATCAAAGAAACTTACTTGACCCAGCACTGGTCACTTTCTTGGTCATTATTTTCCAGGGGGGCAAAGCAAAATGTTAGTTGGGAAACAAAGGAGTTTAAATTGAGGGTCAGGCAGAAAATGTAAGTGTAGTTCATTTGGAAATGAAGCAGTTCTTTTTCTGTGTTTTAGTCTTGCCATTAAAATGTTTCACATCAGGGAAAATTCCTCTTTAATCAAGTAGTCCCCACAAATGGCTTAGAATCTTGTTACAGAAAGGCATAATTGTTACTTAGGTGGTAGGCAATGAATAATGAGCAGTGCTTAAACAAACTGTAATGTTTATGGAAGTAGATATTCCCTTTGTGCATTTCATGAAAATGTTGCGTTCCTGGATTTTTTCCTTCCGCACATTCCTTTCCTGAAGTAATAATAAATGAATGTGGAATGCAAAGAGCAATGCCCTGCTCCAATGCCCAGAACATCACTGAGGTTAAAACTTTAATATTATTAAGTGATCTAGGGGATTCTAGGATCAGAACCATTTACTCATTTTCCATTTTGTGAAATGTTTATACTCAAGCCAATTTTGGTAGGTTGCCTAATCGAATTCGTATATTTAACAAATCTTTCAATTCACGTTTAACCTAAAAGGAACCATAACACTGACTTCAGTTGACCAAATGGCAAACAAGTTGTTTAGTTAAGGAAACCTTCCCACCAAGAAGTGTTTTGGATAAGTATTAAGTTCACATATACCCCTATGAAGTGCTGAGCCATTTATTTTTATTTGCAAGATAATATTAGAACAAACCTTCCTAAAGTCATATGGATCTCTAAGGGTTTGTTTTCTGTTTTAGTACAAAATTCCTAACCAAATGATAGATCTTTATTAAAAGTGCCCAAATTGAGACCACCCTGATTCAACATTGCCATAAATAAAACAACTGTCAGATGCAGCAACGAACCGGGAGGTGATGAGGGTTGGTTGACAGACATTGGCACTGGTGGACTATTGAAGTGTGGGAATACAGGAGACAAAAGTACACACTTTAAGCATCAAAAGACCTCATATCCTGGCTGAAAAAAACCCACTAAATTCACTGAAGGAAGTCTTGAATGGATTGATTGGAAGCCTTGAGTGTGGAGTCCACTAGGGAAGGTGACGCCCAGCGCCTGCAAATGCACAAATCCACAGGAGGCTGGAGGCTGGAGGCCGGAGGCGGCCTGTCCTTGGGTTGGAGGATGGTGTTTGTGCGCGGATGGTTGCTTGTTGGGGTCTGTTTAGATGTTCTTCTGGGCATAGTGGGCATGGTGAAGTACACTGGCACCAGAATGTGGTGGTGACGCTTGCAGGCCGCATGTTGCTTATTAACACAAATGACACATTCCACTGTGTGTCTCGTCATGCTTGTGATGAGTAAGATACATCTGAATCACAATCTGAATAGACCAAAAGGCAGATACTGGCTATCAGGAGATAAACTGAAAAAACATAGAAAACCTACAGCACAATACAGGCCCTTCGGCCCACAAAGCTGTGCCAAACATGTCCTTACCTTAGAAATTGCCTAGAGTTACCCATAGCCCTCTATTTTTCTAAACTCTATGTATTTATCTCTTAAAAGACCCTCTCGTATTCGCTTCCGCCACCGTCGCCGGCAGCCCATTCAACGCACTCACCAGTGGGTGAGTTAAGGTCCTTTCCCTTGATATCCCCACTCATCTGAGAGTCCTCTGTCAATAGAGACCCAGCCAGCCCCCCCCCTCCCCCCACCGCAACCACCCCTACCCTGCTCCTTCTCCTGGTGAGTCTTGTTCTCACAATGAACTACTTCCTCTTTCATTCCCTGCTCATTCTCTGAATCATGCAGGGAACCACATGTGTCTACACTATGCCTGCCTCTTTGCGGGATGTTTGTAAGAGTTCTTGTTTCAGCCCACTCAGGTCCCCTTCCTCATCTCTTTATCTGTCCCCTTTAGTATTGCTTCCCATTGTCCGACAGAACATGAAGGTTTCATCACCCTGGTTACAAATTTCACTCTTCTCTCTCTTACACGTGGCCCATCTCTGACTTTTCCCTTCCTTTCCAATTCCTTTTCAAAGGAGAGGTTTATGACCAATGTTCATGAGTCTAACTGCCGCCTTGACTATATGTTCTTTTAATCCACCCCCTCCCAGAATTCCATCCATTCTGCCAGTTTCTCCAGCTCCATCTTACACCCTCTGTGGCACTTAATTAGGTACACCTATACACCTGCTCATTAATGCAAATATCAAATCATGTGGCACCATAAATCAATGCATAAAAGCAGGCCGAGGTGGTCAAGAGCAACAATTGTTATTCAGATCAAACATCAGAATTGGAAGAAAATGTATTCTCAGTGACTTTGAAGGTGGAATGATTGTTGGTGCCAGACAGGGTGGTTTGAGTATCTCAGGAACTGCTGATCTTCTGGGATTTTCAAGCCCAACAATCTCTAGAGTTTACAGAGAATTGTGTTTTAAAGAAGTAATCCAAAGCGGCAGTTTTGAGAGTGAAAATACTTTGTTAATGAGAAAGATCAGAGGAGAAAGACCAAACTGATTCAAGCTGACAGGAAGGTGACAACAACTCAAATAACCATGCATTAAAACAGTGGGTGCAGAAGAGCACCTCTAAACACACAACATGTGGAACCTTGAAGTGGATGGTCTACAGTAGCAGAAGATCTCGAACATACACTCAGTGGCCATTTTATTACTTACAGCTGGTACTTAATAAAGTGGCCACTGAGTGTATGCTGTGATAACAAGACTTCCCACACATATATTCTTTTTTCTTTAACAGGGCGCTTAACAGCATCTATTCTATTTCCTTGCACTTCTCACCTCTTCACTTCCCATCTGCAGCAGCTTAGGGTTCCACATGTCCTCATCTTCCACTTCACCAGGCTCCACACTCAGTGTGATACCATCACTGGATACCCTTCCTCTTTCAGCATCTCAAGAAACCTGTTCCCAGAGGATCTTCCTGGATCACTCTTCCATCACCTCATACTCAAATTCCACTCTTATTTTACCTTCTTTTCCAGAAGATACAATAATGGTCCTTTTAGCCCTTTCCTCGCCGACAACCAGAGCCCCAAAAATCCTTCCAGGTGCACAACTTAGCACTCACGATACGGTCACTTTTACAATGGAGGAATATAGATTGGGCAATCACTTTGCAGAATTCCTGTTTGGTCTGCAAAGGTGACTCTCAGCTTCCAATGAAGTCCAGTATAAGATTGAGGAATGGTATCTCACGTTATGACCGTTAGGGCATATTCTGGAGTTATGGAATATAGCAAATACTAATTTCAACAACAACCAACCTTCAGATCTGAATGTGGATTGTAGATTGAATTTAAAATGCAGTTCAGAACCATGGTATTGGGGTCAGTTGCAAACCATTGACCTGAGATGTCTGCAAATGCATGAATGCAGCTCAGAGACAGTGGTGATTAGCATTCATTTTAGGGTGTCTTGAGTGTTGGATTGAAGATCTAGGTATCTGAATCAAAGGAAGCAGTATGAATGCATTGTATCTATAGAATTTTCCTGCTGTTACTTTTGATCTTGAGCATATAAAAATGTAATGCAACGTGGGGTCAGTGAGCCTCTATCCAGAGCGACTCCAAATGCTGCCAGCTTGTGCATGCAGAATGAAGATATTTTTATTGCCAGCTGCATCTCTCCAGTGGCTTTATTTGACAGTCATAACAATGACTACTTAAAGCCCTTGGGACAATACAGTATTTCCATTACAGAAAGAAATGCGTAATCTTACTGATTTGATACTTGCTTAATTTAGACATGGTGTCTTCTGAACAGGATTAACTGAATACCCAAAATCTCTTTCGTTCAGCTCGAAAACTGGGAATCACACATATAGTCTCGGGTTGCGGGGACTGAGATGGTGGGAAGTTTGTTTACACAGAAAGCTGTAAATATTTGAAATATTCACAAGATCCTGCAGCTCAGTTGATGAGAATATATAAAAGAAGGGAATCAGAAGAAACGGTGATCTGGCAGTAACATGGACAAGACCAAAGGTTAGACGTGTTTTTTTTTTGCATCATTTGAATAGGCCTGAGGAGATTAACAGCCATTCCTAATCTCCGTGTTTACAGTCATGTGCTTTTGAATTATGAGAAGATTTGTGGTGACATTGTTGACACAGCCTTTTAATGGAAGGGAGTAGGGCAGGGGTGTGGTCAGGGCTTCTGTCAGTGCCCACAGCAAACAATGTCTATTTATCATAAGAGTGGTCGATCTACAATGAATGGTAACCATAATTTATGACAGAAACTAACACGACTTCCTCCAGTAAATTTTACAGAAACATTCCAAAGGATCATTAAAAAACAAACTCAGTCACTAAAAACAGTGAAGTCACCAAGCTTTTAGCAAAAGAATTAGCCAATCACTTCTACTCTTCCTGCACAAAGCATTATCACTACATACACGACCATTTTATTTGCTAAATAACTTGATGATCCAAATTTTCGACAGAGCAGTTAGTCCAGCATATATATGACAATTTAAAGTTGAAGATAATCATGTACAAAGAATGAGAAATCAGTAACAAATGAACTCCGATTCATCATTGCATTCAATCACTAACTGAGGACACATAAATCATCAGCACCCAAGCCTCTTAGTTCTGATTAGGCTCGTGGTTCTCATGGCCTACAACTGGATAGAGCTATTATGCCTATTTTCTTCCGATTACTGAAAGTGAAATTTCTTCATGGGTGCCAGGAATTGCCAGCATGGAATTTTATAGGAGAAAAAAAGTAAAAAGGAAACGATTTTTCTAACTGGCATTTGGGGTGTTCAGCATAAAGCAAAACAGTCCAACTCTCAATATACCACAACAGTTGATGAGAAATCTTCAACCACCTGTTGATTTAATGAAATTTTAAATTCTAATACTTGAACAAATATATCACAAATTGCTTCAAATAAATAATAAAATGAACTGCATATTTTTTTAAATAATAAAAAGACCAAAGAGCTGATTGTGGACTTCAGAAAGGGTAAGACAAGGGAACACAAACCAATCCTCATAGAGGGATCAGAAGTGGACAGAGTGAAGAATTTCAAATTCCTGAATGTTAATATCACCGAGAAGCTAGCTTTGTCCCAGCATACTGATACAGCTGCAAAGCAGGCAAGACAGTGGCTATATGTATTTCATCAGGAGTTTGAGGAGATTTGGTTTGTCACCTAAAACACTCAAATACTACAGATGTACAGAGCGTTCTGACAGGCTGCATCACCGTCTGGGATGTGAGGGGCTACTGCATAGGATCATAGGAAGCTGCAGAGAGTTGCAAAATTAGTCAGCTCCATCATGAGTACTAGCCTCCATAGTATCCAAGACATCTTCAAGGTGCAGTGCCTCAGAAGAGCGGTTTGCATCATCAAGGACCCCTCAACACCCAGGACATGCCCTCTTCTCATTGTTACCATCAGGAAGGAGGTACAGAAGCCAGAAGGGGCACACTTCAGGATCAGCTTCTTCCCCCCTCTGCCATCCAATTTCTAAATGGATATTGAACCCATGAACACCACCTCACTATTTTTTATTTATTTATGTATTTTCACTACTTATCTTAATGTACCTATTTAATATACAAATATATGCTTACTGTGATTCAGTTTTTATTTCTGTATTTATCATGTATTGTATTGCACTGCTCCACAAATTTCACGACACATGCTGGTGATATTAAACCTGTTTCTGATGGAATAGCACTTTCAAATCAATGTCAAGTGAATATTCAAAATACCTTCCCTCACTTCACAAGTTTTGTAGAACTCTTCACCTCTTAGTTCAAATATTCCAGATTTGCATTTGCTTACAGTATATGGTGCAATCAATTTTGATTGAAGTACAGTGTTTAGTTTGCATTCTGTGAACTATGATTAGATCTTATTAGGCAGCCTCTCCAGTTCAAGCATAACGAGCTTCTCCTCATACAGTGGGTTCAGAGGAGCCGAGGTCTCCAAAGAGGGATCCACAGATTCTGCCTTGATCAAGTGGGACGAGTGGATGATGTTATCGATCACTTCTTTAGCTCTTTGGCACATGGCCTCTGTGTGCTTCCACAGGAGAACTCAATGGCTTCCTGAAAGTCCTTTCTCCAAGCTGATCATATGAAGGGTCTCAATTCGAAACACTAACTCTCCATTTCCTTCCCAGAATGCTGCCTGACCTGCAGAGTTCCTCCAGTGCTTTGTGTGTGGCCCATTTATTTTCTCCACTATCGTGGTAGATAGTATATCCCGACTTCTACATCATCCAATGTGAGTCCTGACATAGTACTGAAGTAGTGCCATTGCCACTGCAACATCAGTGAAAATACCGGGTGGTCAGCAAGGCCTATTCAGGACATGGATACACTGTCCTGTGTAGAGCCCATTCTAGGGACATGGATCAATGGAGCCCTTGCCAAGGCAACTAGATATACAGTATGAGTGGGTAAACAAAGAATCTTCCAATAAACCCCCAAAGCTTAGACAAGTTTACGGGTACAATTTGAAATTGTAGACTTTCTATTAACCTATAATTCCTTAACTCATTGTTCATTATGTGTTGCATCATATGACGTAAGCAATCATGGTCGTTCCATGACCACGATTGTCCTTGGCAAAATTTTCTACGGATGTGGCTTGCTGTTACCTTCTTCTGGACAACGTCTTTACAACAGCCATTACCAATACGCTTCAGAGATTGTCTGCCTGATGTCAATCGTCGCATAACCAGGACTTGTGATCTGCAGCAGCTGCTTGTACAACCATCCACTACCTGCTCCCGTGGCTTCACGTGACTCTGATCGGGTGGGGGGGGGAGCTAAGTAGGTGGTGCACCTTGCCTAACGGTGACCTGCAGGCTAGCGGGATGCCTTACACTTCTTTTGGTAGAGACATATCTCCACCCTGCTACCCTTTTAAATCATAAAGAGAATAAAACATAGTCACCAGACTGATCGTTGGGATGACAGGACTGTTGTATGAGGAGAAATTGGGTCACATAGAAGAATAAGATCTAGTCGAAATTACAGAATTACAACAAAGGCTGACAGGCTGCAAGGCAACATTTTCAATATGGACAAAATATGAAATTCCTAAATTGGTTTATTATTGTTACATAACTCATTTTGCATGTCTTCATACAGATAATTTCATCACATAAATATATCAAAGCAGTACAAGGTAAAATAAGAACAGAATCCAGAATATAGTCTTGTAGTTACAGAAAAAGTATAGTGCAGGCTGGCAGCAAAGTGCAAAGCCATGGGATAGGTTGTGAAGTCAGGGTCCATATTATCTTACAAGAGGTCTGTCACAACTCTCTTCCAAGGACTCCTCATCTCATGTTATCAATATTTATTGTGTAGCCTGGGGCAAAGTACATACACGGGACAACAAATACTTTTTTGGATTTTAATTCCTTTATCTGTTTTAGATGTTTAAGTGCCAGAAGAGGGTCGCAAAACAAAATGAACGAATTTACAACCAGTTCCTACCATTACAATCTCAGTTTAACTTTCGATCCGTACCCTTGTGTATGGACAGAATTGCGTATGCAGTATAAAAAATACCAGAACTAATAACGGTACTAATACGGTAGTGGCAATCCTTTCCTCACCATGCCCAGCACACTCTGGGAGGACCTCAATTCCAACGCCCTACCACGTCTTCAGCAGAAAACAAAATGGTCCTCCCCCACTATCCCGCGCGTGCGTAATGACATCACCGTCTCTCTTAAAGGCACGGACAACTATTCTAGCATTACCCAGATGGATGCCTAAGTACACTTTTAACAATACTGAATAAGATCTGACAGTCACCTGGTTACATTCTCCCCTGCATTCAACTAATTGTCCTCGATTACTCACTCACTACAAGGGTACTTTTAACCTCCTTAACTGATTCTCTAAAGAGAACTGAACTGAGACTAGCCAGTCACGTTTCCGGTCCACCGTCTGTTCTTGCCCCAGCAGAGCATCCACGGGCAAGTGGGGATCCACCCCAAACAACAGACAGTAAGGCGAGCAGGCGGTGGTTGTGTGAGGTGTCGCATTGTATGCATACACCAACTCAGGTAGATGTTCTGGCCTTCTGCGCTTCTTTTCTGGGAGGCAACATATGCAACAAATCATGCATTGTCCTGTTGAAATGCTCGCACTGCGCGTTGCCAGTAGGGTGATGAGGTGTGGTATGGCGGTTCTTTACCCCGTATAGTTTGTGAAGCTCCGCAATGACCTCACTCTCGAAGTTACGGCCCTGGTCAGGATGCAATCTCTCAGGGACACCGTACTTCATGAACCATTCCCTCAAGAGCACCCTTGCTGTGGTGTCCGCCTTTTGATCCCGAGTCGGAAATGTTTGGGTGAATTTAGTGAAAACGTCCGTGACCACTAAGACACTCTCACGCCCATCAGTTGCCGGCTCCATCACAGTGAAATCTACAGCTACAACTTCAAGCGGCCTAGAAGCCAGAAATGACTTCACGGGAGGACAGATTCTAGACTGCAACATCTTAGTTAGTACACAACGTGGACAATTTTTGACCCACTGTGCCACATCCTCGTGCATGCCCACCCAAAAACATTGGCTTCTCAACAACTTGACTGACTGCAGAGTACGTTCTATGCCTTGATGGCCATGGAGTCATGTACATACTCTAACACTTTGCTCTTCAAGCTGTTAGGTACCAGAAGCTGGTAACACTCCCCAAGCTTCTCATCCTCAACTACCCCACACGGTAACCCTTTACGCTCCCTGATACTGTCCCAGTGCCTTAACAGAGACAAAACAGGTTTAGGCAGAGTTTTACGCTCCTGGCCACTCAGCTTCCTTTTCTGATCCCATAAGTCTCCTAGGACACCTAACACAGGGTCTTGCTGCTGAAAAGTACGCAAGTCCCCATTAGAATAACCTGGGAGGGTTGGTGTGTTCCTTTGCGTCGGACCACTTACCTCACCAGTACCAGCTTCCCAAGCTCGAATTTGCTTAACCCTACAGCTGTTAAGACCAGCGGTAACCAGTGCCGGGTCACGGGCAGTGCCACGATTGATCAAACTACAGATCGCCACAGCCCCATCGAACTCCGCACCCTCTGAGGCAGGCTCAGGCTCCCCTGCAAATGGCTGCCTAGAGAGTGCATCAGCCACGGGATTGCTCCGACCCGGACGATACTGGACATCGAAGTCAAGCGCTGCGTAGACAAGTTGCTTACACTGGCTGATAATGTTCATGCCTACAATACATGGGATAGGTGGTTCGGTGCTAACACGATCCCTGACTACTAGAAAACCACAACTGGGTATCTTCATGCCCATTGCTTGAACCTCTAGCTCTAGATACCCAAGGTAAGGAATATCAAGACCGTTTGCAGCTGCTAGCTTAAGCCAGCCAGCAGTGGACAACATACCCTCATCCTCTCCATTCAAGTGTTCTCGAAAGAACTGCTCGGTCAGGGTGCTTACCTGACTACCTGTGTCCAACAGACAACGGACAGCAACACCTGATATTTCAAGCTCCACAACTGGACATGTCCCTACAGCACGTTGCAGCAACTAGTCACGGGATAGCTGTACATTATCTGTATCTATGAGGTTCCGCCAAATTGCCCGACTCCCAACCTCTTGAGGGCAGGAGGATGCAGACTCCACTTCCCTTGCACCCCGCTTCCGTGGGCAATTCTTGGCCAAATGCCCTCCCACCTCACACTTGAAACATATTGGCTGCCCATCTTCTGTGAACCTAGGCTGTAAATTATGTCCACTGCTTGTAGTGTGTGTAAAATCCCTCTACACAGTGAGATCTTTTGCTGCTTGAGTCAATTCACAAAGGGCTTTGCCCTGCTCTGCGACCACTTTAAGGACGTCATCTAGTGTGACAGACTCAGATTCCTGAGCTTTAAGAATCGAGCATTGTGCCTGGCCACTGCTACACTTTGACTTTCCAGACCTTGTATTTCCCAGGGGCTCTTCTACGAGCCACAGACGAGCCTCCTCCCTCACTTCTATCATTGAGGACTCATGGTGGCCCCACACAAATCTGTGAAGCTCCCTTCTGAGGGAAGGATCCCTGATCCCCTCTATAAATTGATCTCTTAGCACCACCCTCTCATTGGTCACGGCATCAGGGGAGTGCTTCAGCAGCAAGTTAAGAGCTTGGGCTAGGGCATGTGAAAACTCTCTTACATCTCCACCCTCACGCTGTTTGCGACTGTAGAAGCTATGTCACAGCTGGGGTGCACTATGCTTGTCTCTACAAGCTTCCCTGAGGTAGGTGAACAAGTCATCGGCGGGGTCTTCCCCAGCATCTCTGCACATACGTGCTTCCTCTAAGGCTGCACCCTGAGCAGGGACATAACAAAGTCATACTGATCCTGGTCAGACTGATTTCTACCATGAAGTGCACGTTGTATTTCTTCAATAAAGTCATCAACAGACCTCCCATCTTTCTCAACATCCCCCATAAATGGAACAATGTGTCTTTCCCTTGGGACATATACACAGGACCTTTTGCTTAATTTATCTATGGTTGCCTTGGCTTCATCATACCTACTACGCAATTCACTAATTTGTTCATTCAAATCAAGTTCAACTGGTGTGTCCTCTGAGCGTGACATAGTACAAGCTCAAGTCTTTAAAGTTTTCACAAGCCTGCAAAAAGGAGCTGCTGCTGTCCTTTGCTGCAAACGCACTGGCTTCACGACCCGCAGTTCCCTGGATCCACGTCACCGCTCTGCGTCCTGACGTCAGTCGCTGACGTCCCAGCCCATTCCCGAGGATCCAGCGCGCTCTCCATGAGGCAACAGGCTCTCTCCTTCCACCAGACCGGAACTCGGTCCTGTCTTCACCACTACCGTATTAGGTATTGTATATTATACTGCATACCACAGTCAGAGACCCTCTAAACTGGCTTGGAATTAGTCTCACTCCTCCTACCAGATTTTGTAGCCTGGGGAAAAGTACACACGCAGGACAACAAATACTTTTTTGGGTTTTAGTTCCTTTATCGGTTTTCGATGTTTAAGTGCCAGACGAGGGTCGCGAAACAAAACGAACGGATTTACAACCAGTTCTTGCCATTACCATCTCAGTTTAACTTTCGATCCACACCCTGGTGTGTGGACAGAATTGCGTGTGCATTATAAAAATACCAGAACTAATACAGTACTAATTCAGTAGGGGCAATCCTTTCCTCACCATGCCCAGCAAACTCTGGGAGGACCTCAATTCCAACGCCCTACCACATCTTCAGCAGAAAGCAAAATGGTCCCCCCACTATCCCGCGCGTGTGTAATCACATCACCGTCTCCCTTAAAGGCACAGACAACTATTCTGGCATTACCTAAGTACACTTTTAACGATACTGAATAAGATCTGGTTACAATTGCTTATTTATTTATATTATTCCTTTTGCATTTGCACTGTTTATCATCTTCTGCACTCTGTTCGAACCCCCTATTTGGGCAGTTACTCATGGATTTTGCTATAGTTACCATTCTATAAATTTGTTGAGTATGCCCACAAGAAAATGAATCTCGAGGCTGTGTTTGGTGATGCCTACATACTTTGATAGTAAAATTGACTTTGAACTTTGAACAGTTGTATAATAACAGTGGGATAGAGGCTATCCTTCAGCCTGGTGGTACATACCTTCAGGCTTTTGTATCTTCTGCCCAATGAGAGGAGGGAGAAGAGAAAATGACCAGGGTGGAAGGGGAGGCTGGTTTCCGAGCTGTGTCTTATGGAAGCAGCTCTCTGCAGTTTGATATGGTTTTGTGCAGAATACTTAACTTCGCTTTCAGATTTTTAAAAGTAACTGGGGATTAAATTGGAAAACCCTTTCCTAATCTGTCCCTAATGAACTTTAATAATCAATGTTGAAGAACAATAAAGTATGATAGAAAATCTCAAAGAAAAATGCTATCTATGCTTCATACTTTCAAACAAAGAGATTATTCAGATGCTAGAAATCCTGAGCAGTCCACATAAATTGTTTGAAGAGTTGAGGGGAATAAATAATCTCCGGCTTCTACCCTCTTCCTTTCTGATGTGGTAGTTAATGAGTTCACCCTAAAACACTCAGTTAGCTGCCCACACATGTGAAGAGTTTGTATAATGTACAAGTAGTGTTATTAATAAATATCAGTCAGATACCAAGAGGGATAACTGCACTATCCCTCAATATCAAACACAATATGGTGTCAGAAGTGGTTGATTGTCACTGAATTTGTGCTACAGATCGAGTGAGACCCCCAATAAGATAGAATTTGCAGCAGGTCTGTTCTTGTCCACATTTATATGTGGATGGTGTCCAGGGACCTGTCGGCCTGGACTGCCTATGCTAGTCGCTAACCGTGAGCTGAGATCTGGCCAGGGTTGACTAGGTAACATCTTCAGGCTGTACCCAGAAATGGATACATTGTAATAATCTGTGGGCCACTAGCCTGGGGAAGTGCACAGAGACATAGACTCAGCAGGGCAGTCAGTCAAACTCTCAGGGAGAGAGTAGAAAAAGATTTTTGTAGTCCAAATAAATAAAATAATAGATAACCAAACAGGAAAATGGAGCAAATACCTGCAGTACCTACATCTGCTTACCTAATAAAGCCCCTAAAGACATTTGATTTTGATTTCTCTGAATCAGGGGACTTTCAGAGGCGACTCAGAGGCTCTGAGAGATTTAGGGTTATAAGCAATCTCAGCCAGGCTTCAAATGAGCATCAAGTAAGCACACTGATATACTGCATGAGTGACACAGCAGATGACATCATGGGTGGATTAGGACCAAAATGCTCAGAAAAAGGAGTACAAAACAGTGTGGGACAAATGCAAACAATATTTCACAGGAAAGCAAAATGTGATGTATGAGAGGTAACAAGATGCAGTCAGAAAGATGACAGAAAGAGGTGATAGAACTCCCTGTACCGACTATCTTGCTGGCAAACGTGCAGTCGCTGGTGAATAAAATTGATGATCTCAGAGCCAGGGTGCTGAATCAGAGGGCCATTAGGACCGCGTGTGTGTCCCTTGTTTCACGGAATCCCGGTTAACTCCTTCCGTACCGGATGCAGTGGTTCAGATCAACGGGCTTACTATACACTGTCAGGATAGATCTACAGAGTCTCTCAAAAGCAGAGGTGGAGGAGTATGCCTCACGATCAACTCTTCTTAGTGCACAAATATATCAGTGCTGTCCCAGTTCTGCTCACCAGACCTGGAATATCTAGCAGTTTAGTGTCGTCTTTTTTACCTACCACGGGAGTTCTCTGGGGTCATCTTGGTAGCAGTTTACATTCCACCTCAGGCCAATGTCAAGCAGGCTTTAGATGATCCAAGCAATGGGATCAACATGCACGAAACAGCGTACCCTAATGCCTTCACCATTGTTTTGGGAGACTTTAACCAGGCCAGTCTGAAAAAACCACTAAGCAATTACCATCAACAGATCACTTGCAATACCAGAGGAAACAACACACTGGACCATCGCTACACCACCATCAAGAACACCTGCCATGCTATTCCATGCCCTCATTTCACCAAGTCTGATCACCTGGCTGTGCTTCTACTCCCTGAGTATAGGCAGAGACTGAAGACTGCAGCACCAGTAGTGAGGATCAAGAAGGTATGGACAAGGGAAGCACAGGAGCACCTACAGGACTGCTTTGAATCAGTGGACAGGACTGTATTCAGGGATTCATCTTTGAATCTGGATGAGTATGCGGCAGTTGTTACCGACTTTATTAAAAGCCTGTGTGGATGAGTGTGTGCCTATAAATACTTACTGTACATTCCCAAACCAAAAGTCATGGATGAATCAGGAGGTATGTCATCTGCTGAAAGCTAGATCTGTGGCATTCAAGTCTGGAAACCCAGGCCTGTACCAGAAAACCAGGTTTGATTTGCGGAGGGCTATTTCAAGGGTGAAGAGACAATTTTGAACGAGGCTGGAGGCGATATCAGATGCACAGCAACTCTGGCAGGGTCTGCAAGACATTACTTCCTACAAAGTGAAACCCAATAGCATGAATGGCAGCAATGCTTCACTACCAGATGAGCTCAGCACCTTCTATGCCCGCTTTGAAAGGAAAAACACAACTACAGCTGTGAAGATCCCTGCTGCACCTGATGACCCTGTGCTCTCCGTCTCAGAGGCCGATGTTAGACTGTCTTTAAAGAGAGTGAACCCTTGCAAGGTGGAAGGTCCCTACGGAGTACCTGGTAAGCTCTGAAAACCTGTGCCAGCCAACTGGTGGGAGTATTCAAGGATATTTTCAAACTCTCACTGCTAGGGGCAGAAGTTCCCACTTGCTTCAAAAAGGCAACAGTTATACCTGTGCCTAAAAAGAATAATGTGGACTGCCTTAATGACTATCACCCGATAGCACACTCAACGACAGTGATGAAATGCTTTGAGAGGTTGATCATGACTAGACTGAACTCCTGCCTCAGCAAGGACATGGACCCATTGCAGTTTGCCTATTGTCACAATAACTCAATGGCAGACACAATCTCAATGGCTCTCCACACGGCTTTAGACCTAGACAACACGAACGCTTACATCAGGATGCTGTTTATCGACTATAGCTCAGCATTTAATACAATCATTCCACAATCCTGATTGAGAAGTTGCAGAATCTGGGCCTCTGTACCTCCCTCTGCAATTGGATCCTCGAATTCCTAACTGGAAAACCACAATCTGTGTGGATTGGTGATAACATTTCCTCCTCGCTGACGATCAACACTGGCACACCTCATGGGTGTGTGCTTAGCCCACTGCTCTACTCTCTATATACACGTGACTGTGTGGCTAGGCGTAGCTCAAATACTATCTATAAATTTGCTAATGATACAACTATTGTTGGTAGAATCTCAGGTGGTGACGAGAGGGCGTACAGGAGTGAGATATGCCAACTAGTGGAATGATGCCATAGCAACAACCTGGCACTCAACGTCAGTAGGACAAAAGAGCTGATTGTGGACTTCAGGAAGAGTAAGACGAAGAAATACATACCAATTCTCAGAAAGGGGGATCAGAAGTGGAGAGAGTGAACAGCTTCAAGTTCCTGGGTGTCGAGATCTCTGAGGATCTAACCTGGTTCCAACATATCGATGTAGTTATAAAGAAGGCAAGATAGCGACTATACTTCATTAGGAGTTTAAAGAGATTTAGTAAGTCGACAAATACACTCAAAGACTTCTATAGTTGTACCATGGAGAGCATTCTGACAGGCTGCATCACTGTCTGGTATGGAAGGGCTACTGCACAGGACCGAAAGAAGCTGCAGAGGTTGTAAACCTAGTCAGCTCTATCTAGGGTACTAGCCTACAAAGTACCCAGGACATCTTTAGGGAGCAGTGTCTCAGTCCATTATTAAGGACCTCCAGCACCCAGGGCGTGACCTTTTCTCACTGTTACCATCAGGTAGGAGATTCAGAAGCCTGAAGGCACACACTCAGTGATTCAGGAACAGCTTCTTCCCCTCTGCCATCGATTCCTAAATGGACATTGAAGCTTTGGACACTACCTCACTTTTTTTAATATACAGTATTCCTGTTTTTGCACATTTTTAAATCTATTCAATAGACATAATTGATTTACTTGTTTATTTATGATTATGTTTTATTTTTTTTATTATTATTATTTTCTTTCTGCTAGATTATGTATTGCATTGAACTGCTGCTGCTAAGGTAACAAATCTCATGTCACATGCCGGTGATAATAAACCTGATTCTGATTCTGTTAGTAGAGCTCAGCTCAAACAAAGCAGACAAGCTAAACATGTCCAACTGCAGGAGATGTGGCAAGTCTCCGTTCCACGTCAAAGAGCTCTGCCCAGCAAAAGAAGTGGAAATCACAATCATAGTCATAGTCATAGTCATACTTTATTGATCCCAGGGGAAATTGGTTTTCATTACAGTTGCACCATAATAATAAATAGTAATAGAACCATAAATAGTTAAATAGTAGTATGTAAATTATGCCAGTAAATTATTAAATAAGGCCCGGACCAGCCTATTGGCTCAGGGAGTCTGACCCTCCAAGGGAGGAGTTGTAAATGCCAACAATATAATAGAGCTGGCCATGATAAAAGCCAGTGTCACTCAAAAATAGCTCTTTCGGAGGTCAAGGAAGACCATGATTCAGATGAAGGGAGCGCTTTCCTTCGGGCTCTAGATTCAAATAAACAAGGCTGTTGTTCTGCAGTTCAGTTGCAAGATGAGGCAGTGATATTCAAAATGGACACTGGGGCAGATGTCACAGCCGTCCCTGAACCTTTGTTCACAAAGCTGGCAAAGAAAACAGGTATTACACTGAACCTAACAAAGAAGGTGGTCATGGGGCCGGGGAAACACAAGCTCAGTGTGAAAAGAATGTTCACTAATTCTATCCATTAAAATGAGCAACAGTTAAAAGAGGTTGCCTGTGTTGTTCAGAATCTCTCTTCGGCACTGTTGAGAAGCTGAACCTCATTGCAAGGTTGCTCATAGACCTGGGGGTACTGAAAGAAGAGTTCCTTATCCAACTGAGGCCAGGAGTGATGCCCTACACTCTGACCCCAGCAAGGAGCATACCAGTCACATTGATGAACAAAGTGAAAGCTGAACTTGAGAGAATGGAGGCACTTGACTTCATGACTAGAGCGAATGGACCTACTGATCGGTGTGCGGGCCTTGTTCCTGCTCCCAAGCCAGATGGTGCAGTGAGGATCTGTGTTGACCTAACAAAACTGAGTAATGCAGTGAGGTGGGAGAAGCTTATTCTGCCCTCTGTGGAGCACACATTGGGTATGCTGGGTGGAGCAAAGTTCTTCACCAGACTAGATGGAATCTTAAGATTCTGGTAGATCTGCTTAGCTCCTGAGTCACAGAAGGTCACAAACTTTATCACAGCATATAGACGCTATGCCTTTTGGCATCTCATCAGCCCCTGAGGATGAACCAATTATTGGAGGGACTGGAAGGAGTGGTCTGCCACATGGGTGATATACTCGCCTTCGGCAGCTCATGACAAAAGAGTGGAAGCTGCCTTGGAGAAACTGAGACAGGCTGGAATCACCCTGAACAAAAAGAAATGCAAATTTGAAAAGTTGGAGGTGAAGTTCTTAGGCCACCAGCTGTCCTCAGAGGGAGTGCAACCAGATTCAGACAGACTGGCAGGGGTTCAGAACATGGAACAACCTACAAACGTATCAGAGATCCACAGCTTCCTTGGGCTGATAAACCAGCTGGGAAAGGTCATTCCAGATTAGGCACAGAAACCAAAGCCACGACATCACCTCCTCTCTCAGAGAAACCGGAACGCACCACAGGAGACGCCATTCTCATCACTTAAAGCAGATCTTATCTCCCCGCCAACATTTGCTTTCTTTGATCCAAATAAAGCAACCAAGGTCTCAGCAGATGCCTCTTCCTCTGGCTCGGAGTAGTGCTCGTGCAAAACTGCAGTGCTGTATGGACTTAAGTAGCATACGCATCAAGAGCTCTGCTCCCACTGAACAGCCTTATGCCCAAGTTGAAAAGGAGGCGCTGTCTGCCGTGTGAGTGTACGAACGCTTCAGCTGCCACTTGACAGGCACTAAACTCCTACTTGAAACACACCACAAGCCATTTGTTTGCTTCCTCAGCTTGAAACACTTGTAAGACTTACCTCCATGTCTGCAAGGATACGTGAAAGCTTCCCTGCATCACGGAGTAAATTGGAAGAGATTCTCGCTGAGTTGAAAAATGACCAAATCTGCAGCAAGGTCATGCAATACTGTGGGCATGGGTAGCCATCTGTTCCAAAAAGAGCTCATTGACTCAGACGTTACTGGTGCCATTCTTGATGCTAAAGGGCTCTAGACTCGTTATTCCTGCTCCAAAGCATGCCAAGATCATCAGTCAAATTCACCAAGGGCATCAAGGCTTTGAAAAATGTCACCCAAAAGCAAGGCAATCCATGTGGTGGCCTGGTCTAAGCACACAGATTATGTAAAGCAATGTGAAGCATGCAGGAAACTGCACAAAAATCATGCTGAACCTCTCTGACACACAATGTTCCTAGAATTTCCATGGGAATTTGCAGGCTGAAAAGAGACAAATACCTTCTCACTGTGAATTGCCACTCACAGGATGTTGAGGTGTCCAAGCTGTCCTTTACATCCTCAGCATCAGTTATACAACGCCTGAAAGCTGCATTCGCTCACCATGGAATATCAGAGACTCTCGCGTCAGACAAGAGTCTGCAATTCAGCTGCTCAGAATTCAAAGCCTTTGCTGGGGACTGAGCTCAAACACCAGACACGCAGTTCACAATACCCACAATGCAAATGGAGAAGTGGAAAGAGCAGTGCAAATTGCTGAGAATCTCTTGCTAAAGACAAAAGACACCTATAAAGCATTGCTAGCTTATCGCTCCATGCCGCTTGTGAATGGCTACGGTCCATCAGAGCCGTCAGTGGGCTGGAGACCGAGAACGAGCCAGCCCCTTCTTCCTTCCCGTCTCCAGCCTCACTTATCAGACTCAGACAAAGTGAGAAATATTGAGACAACACAGCGTGAGAAAGCCAAGAGCATGCATGATCTCAGACACAGGCCTAAACCTTTGTGGCTGCTCAGGAGTGGTGAAGCTATTTGGGTTTCAGGCCAATTCACCAAAGGAACAATAGTCATTGATCACAAGGTGAAATCAGGCAGAAGAGGCGTGTGCTTGTACACATTCAAAGTCCACGAAAGTTAGAAGAAGAAATAGAGTCGTCCAATCCTTATGACGAGGTCCACATACCTGTGGTGGATGCGCTGTTTCAAGAATCTCCATCCACACCAGCACTTTGCTAAACCATGACTGCTTACATGCCCCACCCCAGAGATGTACTCCACAGCTTAATAGCTTATGGCAAGTGATTAAAGAGGCAGACTAATCTTCTCACTTTGCCAGAGTATTCAAGTAGTCTACCCTAACCTCTGTTAGATGTTGTGTTTTTTTAAAAAGAGCTCTAATGTTGAAAACACTTCACAAAATGAGACTCTGCCAAGAAAAAAAGAGGAATTGCTGAAAAAAGGAAGAAAACAAAACAAGAAGCAGTTATAATATTGACAATTCTTTTTTATGGTTACGCAAGGAGTATGAATTACATACTAGGGATGAAGTGAACTGAATCATGCAATTTCAGCAATTATAATTTCAATGCAGTTCAAGAGACAAGAAGTAGATAACTAGTTTTTGTAATAAAGGGAGATGTTGTGGCAGTTAATGGGTTAGTCCTATGCCACTCGGTTAGCCGCACCCATATGGGAGTAATTCACCGACCGTACAAGCAATGTTATCAATAAAGTTCATTTGAACAGCCTGCATGCTGGCTTCTGGGTGTCTCTCTGCACACTCCCTCAATAACAAACACAACACCTTCCTGATGAAGGGTTTTGGGGAGAAATGTCAACTGTTTATTCCTCTCCATAGGTGCTGCCAGACCCCAAAAGTTTCTCCAGCATTTTGTGTGTGCTGTGTCATATCTACCTTAAGAATTTTCTCAGAATCAAGTTTATTATCACGGGTATGTGTCGTGAAATTTGTTAACCTAGCATGAGCAGTTCAATGCAATACATAATATAGAAGAAAAAAATAAATAAGTAAATCAATTACAGTATATGTATATTGAATAGATTAAAATCGTGCAAAAACAGTAATGATATATATTAAAAAAGTGAGGTAGTGTTCAAAGGTTCAATGTCCATTTAGCAGTTGGATGGCAGAGGGGATGAAGCTGTTCCTGAATCGCTGAGTGTGTGCCTTCAGGCTTCTGTATCTCCTACCCGATGGTGACAGTGAGTAAAGGGCATGCCCTGGGTGCTGCAGATCCTTAATAATAGACGCTGCCTTTCTGAGACACTGCTCCCTGAAGATGTCCTGGGTAAAGATGTAGGCCAGTGTCCAAGATGGAGCCGACTAAATCTACAGCCCTCTGCAGCTTCTTTTGGTCAATTTGATCGAGTTTCAAAGAGATGCACAACTGCAGCAAAATAACAAAGTTTAGGACTCTGAAATGAGCTAAATAGCCACGTGGGTTAGGATAAAAGATGCGAAATGGTGAAAACTGCTTAATGCCGAGTTCACATCAGGAGTTTGGTTCAAGCACGTGCATCTAGCTTAAAGGGAATGAGTAGAAACGGAGAGTTTCCAACCCTTTCTGCTTGTTTTCACATTTCCAGCACTCTGTATTTCATTTCACTTGACTTTTTAACGCAATATTATCAGTCAATGTAGATGTAGCTATGTTCAATCCACAGCTCTGCCTTTACCAAATAAACTGGTTCCTAAGCTCCGGAACCTGGGCCTCAGCACTCAGATCTGCAGCTGGATCTTCAACTTCCTCACAGACAGGATCCAGGCTGTAAGAATAGGGGACAAGCTCTCCTCTACAATCACTCTGAGCACCGGTGCCCCACAAGGCTGTGTACTCAGCCTCCTGCTGTACTCACTGTACACCCATGATTGTGTAGCCAAGTTTCCATCAAACTCAATATATAAGTTTGCTGATGACACAACAATTGTAGGCCGTATCCTCGGGTAATGATGAGTTTGAGTACAGAGAGGAAATTAAGAACCTGGTGGCATGGTGTGAAGACAATAACCTATCCCTCAATGTCAGCAAGATGAAGGAATTGGTTGTTGACTTCAGAAGGAGTAGCAGACCACACGACCCAATTTACATCGGTGGTGTGCAAGTGGAACAGGTCAAAAGCTTTAAGTTCCTCAGGGTCAATATCACAAATGACCTGACTTGGTCCAACCAAGCAGAGTCCACTGCAAAGAAGGCCCACCAGTGCCTTTACTTCCTGAGAAAACTAAAGAAATTTGGCCTGTCCCCTCAAACCCTCACTAATTTTTATAGATGCACCGTAGAAAGCATTCTTCTACTGTGCATCACAACCTGGTATGGAAGTTGTCCTGTTCAAGACCGGAAGAAGCTGCAGAAGATCATGAACACGGCGCAGCACATCACACAAACCAATCTTCCGTCCGTGGACTCACTTTACACCGCACACTGTTGGAGCAGTGCTGCCAGGATAATTAAGGACACGACCCACCCAGCCAACGCACTTTTTGTCCCTGTTCCCTCCGGGAGAAGGTTCAGGAGCCTGAAGACTCGTACGGCCAGATTTGGGAACAGCTTCTTTCCAACTGTGATAAGACTACTGAATGGATCCTGACCCGGATCTTGGCCGTGCCTTCCAAATATCCGGACCTGCCTCTCGGTTTTTGTTTGCAGTACCTTACTTCCCATTTTTCTATTTTCTATTTATGATTTATAATATAAATTTTTAATATTTACAAATTTTAACTATTTTAATATTTTTAATATTTAATATTTGTAATCCAAGGAGTGTGAAGCGCAGAATCAAATATCGCTGTGATGATTGTACATTCTAGTACCAATTGTTTGGTGACAATAAAGTATAAGGTATATACTCATATGGATTAAGCAGTGAGACGGGGTTGTGGTTTGATTCCTGCCTGCAGATTGCAGAGCTGCCACCGGATGGCGCACGAACGCAGACTCCAACACCGCCCCGCAGTGTGCCTGGAATTCTGCGTCCCACGATTCATTAGATCCCTTCACTTGAGATTTTCCGTGGACGTCGTGGCCTGCAACAGAAGTTCCGGGTGGGAGCGACATGGCGTTACCGGATCCAGGAGGAAACGCGCTGCAAAACGCCATGAAGATGGCGCGGGTCGCCATTCAACTGGACACGGAGAGCCGGCAGAAGGTAAAATAATATCACAGATGGCAAGGGTCAGATTGTCAGCGAGCGGAGTCGGAGTGGCTCCCAGAATAACAACTGGACTCGTTTCCACGGGCGGTGAGCGGAGTGGGAGAGAGGATCGAGGGGAGGGGGAGGCGGAGAGGGAAGAGGAGGAAAAGGGGTGGAGTGAGGAGAGAAGGTAGGGTGGGGAGAGGGGACTGTGAGGGGAGGGAGCGGGAGAAGGACGTTGAGAAGGAGGGATAAAGGGGAGGAGGAAGAGGTGGAAGGATTGAGGGGCGGTGGTGTCAGAGAGGGCGGGTCGAGGAGAGGAGATAAAGAAGGGAGCTGTAGGGACAGATGGGGAGAGAGTGTGGGGTAAGGAATATAGTGGGAGAGCAGATCGAGAAGTGAGGGGATAGATTGAGTCTGAAGACTCTGAATAATTTATAAACGGCTTTTTACCCTCTGCCGATGGATTTCTGAATGGTCCATGAACACTACCTCATTTTTTCCTTTTATTGCACTATTTTTGTAACTGGTAGTAATTTTTATGACTTTGTGTTGTACTGCTCCTACAAGACGACAAATTTCACATCATTTAAGTCAGTGATAATAAATCTGATTCTGAGTAGGGTGGTTGTAAGGGATGGAAGGCAAGAGGCAGAGGAGGTGTAGGGTTGGGTGGAAAGTAGAGAAGATGTGGTGTGGACAAAGGTGATGGGAAGGTTTAAATTGGAGTGGGTGGGTCAGAAATTAGGTGTAAAGAATTTAGGACAGTGGAGGAGTGAGGGATTAACAAAGTGGGAGGTTCTTCCCTTTTATGGCTGTTGGCAGTCCAACTTAAAGGTGCATTACTGCCACCAACTGGACTGGAGTGTGGTAAAAAGAATTGGGAAATAAAACCGTGAACCGTGAGTTCTTTATTAAATGAAAGTTAAATCACCCCAAAAATCCCTATAGATTGTAGGTAATGAAAGACGATACTGTGAATTAAATGAAAGTTATTCCCATAATTAGGTTTCTAAATGGAAACTATCAATCCCTAAATGCAGCAAAACCTGCATTTGATTTCTTTCAATTATATATGCAGTAATGCTATATGTTCAACTGTTTCATAATGCTGACAAAATGTATACAACCCAAAATGATGTTCTCCTACAAGATGGAAGGATTACTTAAGTATGGAATGCCCAATTTTAAGTCGTGTCAAAATAATTCCTTCCCTTCTTGTTTTATCCCTTCTCCCATAAACCCAACAGTTTAAAGGTGTCTGTAAAGATGTCTTCCCTTATGCCCATTATCACACAAATCTTGCCACAACCCCCTAATTCTTAACCCTACCAACCTTTTAGCTTCTGATTTGCTAAGCGAGAGGTCTATATCCACTGTTGAACTTTTAACAGCTTTCTTAGCTAAACAGCCAACCCACTCATTCCCCTCAACACCTCAATGTGCAGGGATCCATAAGAAGCAAACATCTAAACCAACACCTTGTATGTGAAATAATGTTTGAGGAGCTTCCAACAGTAAATCTGACCTACTGCTCGAATGACCTGTTTTAAGACTCATCAAAACTGAAAAGGAATCTGAACAAATTGCAACTTTACTTGGACAAAATTCCTCCACCCACTTTAAACCTAAAATTACGGCAACCAGTTCTGCTGTATATACTAATAAATGGTTAGTAAGATGTGGGAGGTTGGAGATGTGACGGAAGGAAGAAAGAATAGACCTCGATTACCTGAGCTATGAATCAGCTGTCTCCTAAGTAATTAACAGATAGAAAATGTTTTAATTTAGAAGTAAATGTCATCCTACAATATGTTTAAGAATTTGCTAAGGCAGTTTTTTCAATGAAATGGAGTAACTCCATTGTAATGCAAAACTTGAATACAAACCCATTGTTAAAAATAATTTAGAGGCTAAAGTTTTCTGTGAGGTAATCACATTCTCAGGAAATAGGCAAAAAACGATTTGTGCTGTCACCTGAAATGCTGGCAGAGATTCTCTGTACATGTAATGATTGTGTGTGTTAAACATTTGTAAATCTCTTTTCTCAAGTCTTGTTGAGAATGTGGTTGCTTTGTCTCCAGCACTGGACATCTTCCCCATCAATTTTGCACTGGTGGTAATTCAATGCGTGGCTATTTGAAATAAAGGTAAAATAGATTCAAGTTGCACTTGTTATTAAAATGTGTATGCAATATACAACCCTGAGATTCATCTTCCCACAGGCAGCCAAGAAACAAAGAAACACCATGGAACCCGTTCAAAGAAAACATCAAACACCCAACATGCAAAAAAAGAACAAATTGCACCAACAGCAAAAAGCAAGCAAAAAAAAAAACACAGGCTAGCTGCAAGGTGATAGGTGAAGTCAGGTAGATGGGAAAGGTCAAGGACTGGAGAAGAAAGAATATGATAGAAGAGGAGAGTAGACAAAGGGAGGAAGTGACCTGGGGGCAGGTGAGAGGAAGTGAAAGGTCGGAGTGAGAAATAGAAAAAGGTTGGGGGAGGGGGAGTTGTTCACCGGAAGGAGAAATCAATATTCATGCCATCATGGAGGCCACCTAGATGGAATCTAAGGTGTTGGTCCTACACACTGAGGGTGGTCTCATCTTGGGAAAAGAGGAGCCCGTGGATCAACACATCAGAATGGGAATCATTATTCAAATGTTTGCTTACCGAGATGTCCTGCTTGTGTCTGGTGGCCACAATCTAACCTTGTCTAAAGATACTACAATGTATTGATCCTTCAACTCCTAGGATGATAAGAACAAGGAGAAAAATGTTGGTAAATGCAGTGAAATAAATTATTTTAAAAAATTGGAGAAGTGGTCTGCATCCAGTACAAGGTTTGCAAATGACTCTATTGATTATAAATATAACAGCTATGTTACTCATAGTAACAGACCACCTTATTGGGGAAGTTGGGGCTCGTTGTCTGTCTGTTGGAGGCCCGAAGCCCTTCCTGAGTTGAAACACTGTGTGTATGAGGGATGAAGAGGGCTTGTTTTGCTGCTGTTCTTTTGTTGCTGTGTTGTTCTGAGCTTTGTGGTTGTGCTAAATTGGTGCTGGAATGTGTGGTGACACTTGCACATCCTTGTTAATGCAAACAACACATGTTTCAATGAAAAATGTGATGAATTGAATCTGAATGTGGATTATTTTAGCTAATTAGATTATGAAGACTTGTAGTCCCCTTTTATTGTCATTTAGTAATGCATGCATTATACATTATTTCCTCCGGTGTGATATCACAAAACACAGGACAATGAAAAAACTGACAAAACCACATAATTATACATATAGTTACAACAGTGTAACAATACCATAACTTGATGAAGAAAATCCGTGAGCACAGTAAAGTTCAAAGTCTCTCAAATGTCCCACATCTCACGTAGGCGGGAGAAGGAAGGAAGAAAAACTCTCCCTGCCATGCTGACCATAATCTGACACTGCGTCATCCGAAAACTTCGAGCTCTGATCAGCTCTCCGACACCGAGTACTGAGTGGCATCTCTGCCAAACGATTCGACCTCCTTCTCGGTTGCCAAAAGCAGGCAAGGCCAGGGATTTTGAGGCCAACCCTCCGAAAGATTCCCGACCACACAGTAACGACAGCAGCGGACAAGCGTTTCAGAAATTACTCCAGATGTTCCTCTGTGCTTTCACGTCCATTCTCCATCAAATCAGAATTGTCCATGGCCCCTATTTAACAGATACAATATCATTTTTCACCGGAGAGCTGCGCACGTGCAACGCGCTGCCATCTTCTCCTCCCGCCTAATTATTATTGAAATAAACATAATTTAAATACCAGGGTAGTTTTGTAATTAGGGTTCGTTCCTAGTCGAAAATGGTCATTAAGTCTATGTGTATTCAGTGAGTATTTTTACTGGGGGAAGTGTCTTGTATAAAAATGAACTGTTCTGATAATGGGGCAAAGACAAAACACCTAGTAACTCATTCGAGATTTGGTTTGAAAGGGAGAAGAAAACTTCAGCTATGAGAATCCCTGCAGCATCCGGTGACCCTGTGATCTCTATCTCAGAGGCCAAAGTCGGAAAGTCTTTCAACAGGGTGATCCCTCACAAGGCCCCGCTGGTGTACCTGGTAGGGCTCTGAAAACCTGTGCCAACCAATTGGCAGGTGTGTTTAAAAACATTTTTAATCTTTTGTTGCTACAGTTTGAAGTTCCCACCTGCTTCAGAAGGGCAACAATCATACCAGTGCACAGGAAGAGCAGGGTGAGATGCCTCAACGATGATCGTCCAGTAACGCTCGCACCTGCTGTGATGAAATGCTTCGAGAGATTGATTATGGCTAGAATCAACTCTTGCCTAAGCAAGGACCTGGACCCACTGCAATTTGCCTATCTCCACAATAGATCTACAGTGGATGCAGTCTCATTGGCTTGTCATGTGTTCTTGGATCACCTGGATAATATTAATACGTCAGGCTACTGTTCATTGACTATCAGTCAGAGTTGACCACAATCTTTCCTGCAGTTCTTATCAAACTGTGCAGCTCCAAAATCTGGGCCTCTGTACCTCCCTCTGCAACTGGATCCTCGCCTTCCTCACTGGAAGACAACAGTCTGTGTGGATTGGAAATAACATCTCCACCTCATTGATAATCACTACTGGCGCACCACAAGGATGTGAGCTGAGCCCACTGCTCCACCCTCTCTACACCCAAGACTGTGTGGCTAGCCAGAATTCAAATGACATCTATAAATTTGCCGACAACACAATTATTGTTCGCAGAATTTCAGATGATGATGAGAAAGCATATAAGAGAGACAGCGATCATCTGGCTGAGTGGTCAGTGTTTAGTAGATGCACCTTTGGTAGCAATTACAGTCTTGAGTCTGTGTACGTAAGTCTCTAGCAGCTTTGCACATCTGGACACTATAATTTTTCCCCACTCTTTACAAAACTGCTCAAGCTCTCACAGATTGCATGGGGATTCTGCGTGAACAGTCCCCTTCAAGTCCAGCCACAAATTTCATTTGGATTGAGGTCTGGACTCTGACTTGGTCACTCTGTTTGACTTTGTTGTTTTTAAGTCATTCCTGTGTAGCTTTGGCTTTATGCCTGTGGTCATTGTCTTGCTGGAAAACAAATCTCTCAAGTCGCAGTTCTCTTGCAGACTGCATTAGGTTTTCCTCCAGGATTTCCCTGTATTTTGTTGCATTCATTTTACCTTCTACTTTCACAAGCCTTCCAGGTTCTGGTGCACTGAAACATCTCCACAGCATGATGCAGCTATCGCCATGCTTCACGGTAGGGATGGTGTGTTTTTGATGATGTGTGGTGTTTGGCTTTCACCAAACATAGCGTTTAGTCTGATGGCCATAAAGCTCAATTTTGGTTTCATCAGACCATTGAACCTTCTTCCAGCCAACTTCAGAGTCTCCCACATGCCTACTGGTGAATTCTAGCTGAGATTTTTGTGAGTGTTTTCAACAGTGGCTTTCTCTTTGCCACTCTCCCATAAAGCTGCGACAGATGAAGCACCTGAACAACAGTTGTTGTACACGCAGTCTCTCCCATCTCAGCCATTGAAGCTTGTAACTCCTCCAGAGCTGTCATAGGTCTCTTGGTGGTCTCCCTCACTACTCCCCTTTGTCCACAGTCACTCGGTTTTTGAGGACAGCCTGCTCTAGGCAGACTTACAGCTGTGCCATATTCTTTCCATTTTTTGATGATTGACTTAACTGTACTCTAAAGGATATTCAATGACTTGGAAATTTTCTTGTAACCATCTCCTGAATTGTGCCTTTCAATACCCTTTTCACAGAGTTGCTTGGAGTGTTCTTTTGTCTTCATTGTGAATTTTTTGCCAGGATACTGACTCACCAGAATTTAGACCTTTCAGATACAGTTGTATTTTTACTACAGTCAATTGAAACACCTTGACTGCACACATTGATCTCCATTTAACTAAGTACAGATGTCCCCCACTTTACGAAAGTTCACTTTACGCCACTTCGCTTTTACGAAAGACCTACATTAGTACCTGTTTTCACTAACCAAAAGAAATCCGAAGAGGATTTTTGCTTTTATAAAAAAAGGCACCGCTTTAGGGCCGCAGACAGTCCTTCCAGGTGAGGCGACACTTCACTTGAGAGTCGGCTGGGGTGACATACTGCGTCCGGTGCTCCCGATGTGGCCTTCTATATATATTGGCAAGACCCGACGCGGACTGGGAGATCATTTCGCTGAACACCTACGCTCTGTCCGCCAGAGAAAGCAGGATCTCCCATTGGCCACACATTTTAATTCCACGTCCCATTCCCATTTTGATATGTCTATCCACGGCCTCCTCTACTGTAAAGATGAAGCCACACTCAGGTTGGAGGAACAACACCTTATATTCCATCTGGGTAGCCTCCAACCTGATGGCATGAACATTGACATCTCAAACTTCGGCTAATGCCCCACCTCCCCCTCGTACCCCATCCGTTATTTATTTATATGCACACATTCTTTTTCTTTTTCTCCCTCTGTCCCTCTGACTATACCCCTTGCCCATCCTCTGGGTTTTACCCCCCCTCCCACTTTTTTTTCTCTCTAGGCCTCCTGTCCCATGATCCTCTCATATCCCTTTTGCCAATCAACTGTCCAGCTCTTGGCTCCATCCCTCCTCCTCCTGTCTTCTCCTATCATTTCAGATTTCCCCTTCCCTCTCCCACTTTCAAATCTCTTACTAGCTGTTCTTTCAGTTAGTCCTGACGAAGGGTCTCGGCCCGAAACGTCGACTGTACCTCTTCCTAGAGATGCTGCCTGGCCTGCTGCATTCACCAGCATTTTTTGTGTGTGTTGCTTGAATTTCCAGCATCTGCAGATTTCCTCGTGCCTGCTTTAAACTCGTGTTTACCCCGAGAAAGACTACCATGATTGCGAAGCCTTGCGCGGACAGGTGTGTGTGCATGCGTGTACGTGCCGATTTTTTTTCTACAAATCAGTTTTGGCTAAATCTTCCTGATTCTGATAAGTGAAACTACACTGTGCATACATTGTTTCTACTTTATATAGGCTGTGTATTTATCATATCATTCCTGCTTTTACTATATGTTAGTGTTATTTTAGGTTTTATGTGCTATTTGGTATGATTTGGTAGGTTACTTTTTGGGTCTGGGAATGCTCAAAAATTTCTCCCATATAAATTAATGGTAATTGTTTCTTCGCTTTACGCCATTTTGACTTACGAAAGGTTTCATAGGAACGCTCTACTTTCAGATAACGGGGTAAACCTGTATGTGATTTCTGAAACCATTTGGCTGCACCACTGATGATTTGGTGTGCCATATTAAAAAGGGTGAATACTTTGGCAATCAATTATTTTGTGCTTTTATTTATAATTTTTTGAGATCACTTTGACATGACAGGGTCTCTTTCTGTTAGTTAGTTAAAAAAAAAGCCACATTAAATCCACTGTGATTCAATGTTGTAAAACAATAAAACATGAAAACTTCCAAAGGGGTGAATACTTTCTATAGGCGCAGAATTTCTGTTTTTTCTACTTCTGACATCACCTGACTGAACTGAGATATTAACTCTGTTTCTCTTTCCACAGATACTGGCTGACTATTAATACTGTCACCATTTTCTCACTTCAGTCCCGAATTCCAGGGTCTACACTATTTTACCTCACTTACCCATTCTGGATGGATTATTGATCCATTTTATTTTCTTATTGACAGGAAGCTTATTGTGAATACCTTAAAAGTATACACTTTATATCACAAGCTTTAATAGAAGATGCCCAAATGAAAGGTACGGTTGTCTTCTCTGTACATGTTTACTATAGACAGTAGACATTTCCTGCATATTTTTGAGTTAAGGTTTGCCTCCCAATTGAGATCAGCACCAAGTTCTAGGGTGACTCATATAAGATGCTGCAGGAATTCGGCAGGTCAGGCAGCATCTATAGAAAGCAATACAGATAATAATTTCTCATGTTTATGATAAATAGTCAATGTCTTGGGCTAAGACCCTCCTCAGGGCTGGAAAAGAAGGGGAAAGAATCCCATTCACCTCTTCTCTCACCTCCATTCAGAGCTCCAAATAGTCCTTTCAGGTGAGGCAACACCACCTGCAAATCTGTCGAGGTTGTCTACAAAATTGGTGATACCCTACGTAGATTGGGGTATTGCTTTGTCGAGCATGTTCGCTCCATCTGCAACAAGCAGTATATCCTGCTGACCAACCATTTTAAATCCAATCCCCATTTCCATTCTGATGTGGCCTCCATAAAAGGGCAGCTTTCTAGTCCAAAAGATAAAATCTCTAACCAGGTAACTTGATTTCTTTCTGTATGAGTCATCCATCTGTGATATTGGCTCAGCCTGTTTGTTTTCCTTTGCTTGTACTACTTTATTCCCTCTGGTAATGGAAGGCAGGTGTAAAAATGCTCTGCATTTTTCAAACACCATATTCTCTTATCAATGTCCTTCCTTTCACTCATTGTCCAGATAACCTTGTTTATAGGTTATCCGCATGGTCATCCCAGCTTCCCCTAATAGAGACACCCCCACCACCACCACCACCCTCCCTTGCAGCTTCTTTTGTTTCTTTCCCAGTTCTGAATAAGGATCTTCCACCTGAACGATTAACACTCTTTCTGTTCCCATGAATGCGACCTTACTTGATGAGTATTTTCAGCTTTGATGGCTTTGTCGACAGTTTGCTGCGATACAAGATAGGTGGAGGAGCAGGTAGTATTGAGGAAGCAGGAAATCTGTAGAAGGACTTTGATAGGGAGAATGAGTAAAGATGACAGCTGGAGTACAGTTAGGGGAGTGTATGGCCATACAGTTTGGTAGAAGGAATAAAGGCTATTTTCTGAATGGGGAGCAAATTGAGAAATCAGAGGTACAAAGGGACATGGGAATCCTTGTGCAGGATTCTCTAAAGGTTAACTTTGAGTTGATGGTAAGGAAGGCAAATGCAACGTTAGCATTCATTTCAAGAGGAATAGAATATAAAAGCAAGTTTGTAATGCTGAGGCTGTAAAAGGGATTGGTCAGACTGCGCTTGGAGTATTGTGAGCAGTTCTACGCCCTGATCTAAGAAACGATGTGCTGGCATTAGGGACCATCCAGAGGATGCTATCAAGAATGATCCTGGAAGTGAAAGGGTTAACATATGAGGAACACTTGATGGCTCTAAGCCTGTACTTGCTGGAATTTAGAAGAATGAGAGGGGGAGTCTAGGACCTGAGGGGGGCACCACCTCAGAATAAAAGAGTATCCCTTTATAACAGAAATGAGGAGGAATTTCTTTATACAGAGAGTGGTGAATCTGTGGAATTCATTGCTGCAGTTGCAAGTCATTGGGTATATTTAAGATGCGGATTGTTATGTTCTTAATTCATAAAGGCATCAAAGGTTGCAGGGAGAAAGCAGGAGAATTGGGTTGAGAAGGGTAATCAATCAGCCATGATGGAATGGTGGAGCAGACCCGATGGGCTAAATGGCCTAATTCTGCTCCTATGTCTCGTGGTCTTTCTGTTTTTACTAAAGTAAATGCTGTGCTGGTTGCAGATGAGAAGGAGCTGGTAACACCTGAAATGCAGAAAATGCTGAAGTTGGCTGATCAGTGCTTAGAAAGGATTAAAACCACTGCTGTTAAACTTGGTGAGTACTTGTACTTGATAGTTTGTGGTGGAGTAGTTGGTTGTCTTTCAGGAACAGGACATCTTGATCTAGAGTTGTGACATTTTCCAGGTAAGTAAAATCATTAATGAAGTTGACTTTATTTACAGTTTTTGATAAAGTAGCTAATCTTACAACGTCCCAGGCAGACGCAGTGTAAAAATTCCGTTTACGAAATTGCAAGCTGTGGATTTGCAGCCCATTGGTGTTTGCTATTTACAAGAGTTTGGGTAGAGTGCCACAATGTGATCATTGAGGACCAAAATACATTCCAGAAACTTTTAACTAAAAGCAGTGATTATAAAGCAAGAGAATTGCACTGAGATAGGGAAGGGAATGCCAAAACAATGATAAATATAGATAAAGCTAAATATTTGTTTTATTTGTCTCATGTATATTGAAGCACAGAGTGAAATTTGCATCAACAACCAACGCAATCCAAAGGTGTGCTGGGGGCAGCCCGCAAGTGTTTCTTGCACCAACATAGCATGCCCACAACTTATTAACCCTTACTGATACATCAGAGGGAGGAAAGCAGAGCACCCGGAGGAAACCCGTGCTGACCCAGGGAGACCATACAAACTCCTTACAGACAGCGGTGGGAATGGAGCTCTAATCGGTGATTGCAAAGTGTCATGCTAGATTTAAACTTAAAGATGATATTTTAAAATGGAGTGAGCAGTTTGTGTCAGCCAGCAATGAGGAAGATGAACAATAAGCTGCGCTTGATGTAAGATAGGGCACATCTTGGATAGAAGGTAGAGAAATGGAAGTCATCCAGGAGGCTTTGGAATTATAGAATTTGGACGTGGGGAGATAAAAGCGTGGAAGAAAGCCTTCCAGAAGATGGGTCTCAACCCAAGAGGTTAACTGTACGTTTTCCCCCATAGACGCTGCTAGTCCTGCTGAGTTCCTCCAGTGTCTTGTGTGTAGCTAGATGAAAGCTTCTGTGAATGATAGATTGGGACAGCCGATAAGTGGTGTTGAAGGGGGATATTTCTGCTGATGGAAACTTATGAAGAATCTCTTTAACAGTTAGGGCATTTATGGTGTGAGGCCAGTTAGATGGGTCAGGAGCGTGGGCCAGTTGTCGGCTGGAGATGGGGTGAGGAATATGGGCTGGATGTATGTCTAAAACTGGAGTTTGGTATGTGGGCCGAGCTGGAGAACAGGACCCTATATATGACAGATGCTGGTCTCCATTCATTGTGGTGACCCCATTACTTGATCAGTGTTCTGTGAAGCCTGTGTGGTTTTAGGTTTACCCCCCTGTGGTGTGACTGTGACTGGAGAAGCAGGTGGATCCAAAAGTCTTCATTCATCACTCCAAGCGAGCATTCTCTAGCAGACCCTCTTGGGAGAGTCTTCCAAACTCAAAATACATCAAGATTTTATACTCTCAAATGATAATAGGAGATTCAACACAATTTCATCATTTACTTCAATAATTTATATCTGACAAATGGTTCCATTGAGCTACATCTTTGCAGTAGAAACATATTTTAACTGATAAGACACCTTTGAATGTTCAAACACCTTTGTATGGACAAACTACTTCAGACGGATGGTCTAAGACTTTACAATGGTAGCGAAGTAGACATCCAAGATTCATGCTATAAGGGCTGGCTCTCTGAGTATATAAACATTCAAACTATTTATAGAGCAACACACATCAAAGTTGCTGCTTGGCCTGCTGCGTTCACCAGCAACTTTGATGTGTGTTGCTTGAATTTCCAGCATCTGCAGAATTCCTGTTGTTTGTATTTATAGAGCAAGTATGCTTGTGATCATGTTTGATAAGCTAAGTGACAAAACTAGTCTGGTATGACTGCCGTGCTTGAACTCTGGATGAGAGGTTCAGCATAACAGTAAGTATCTTGTTTGACGTAGGCCGATTAACACAGCTCCGTTGCTTGAGTTTGGCTGATGCGAATGAAAACGTCTCCTGATCATCTCAGGTTACAAACTGTATCTTGAGCAGCCTGTCCCCTATGATGAGCTGGCAGACTGTGATGTGTAGACAGCTTTTAATTTCAAAACAGATTGCAGGTTTTACCACACATTTCAACAAATTTTATTGTTGAAGACTGGTTGGTTCTTGTTTGCCTTAATACCTACTACCTGATACTGTAGCCTTAAAAGATGTGCCATAAGTGACACCTCGTGCAGGTAACTTCCACTCCATAATCTGCAAGGTCAGGTTTCTCATGGATGATGGACAGAGCTGAACACTGCTCAGCTGTCACAGCTCATTGACTCAAATACTTTGACACTAATTCATGCAGCAACAGCAGAAAGGAGTCTTTGCATAAGGAACACACCACCTCACAAGCTACCCATATCAGTCTTCCTGCCCCAAATGTAGAAGTACAGTACCTGCATTTCCCAACTGGAATGGAAGTAAGTCATTCTCAATCCCAAGGGACTGCCTAAGAAGATCTTTTAGATGTGCACGGATTAGAAAATCATACTAAAAATGGTTTCACCAGTTCAACCTTCTCCATTTATTTCATTAGCAAGATATTGGTGCATTTTCTGCTTTTTGTATGGTTTATTTATTTTATGTATATATAAAAAGAGGAAAGTAAATTCTGCAGGGAGCGGCTGATGTGTTTCATTGTTGTTTGATATATGTCTCAAAGGTGAAGTGGAAAGGCAGCCTGCAGCAAGCCAGGTCACCAAGCCCTCATATACTCTGAGTCATCGAAGAGTCGCCTCAGATGGGGGAAGCACGAGTACATCACTTTTGCCTCCTGAAGTCTTCCAAAAGAAGCAAATTCCGGAAACACTAATAACAAAAAGGTTAGAATCAAGAATTTAAAGAGCAAATGTACGCTATTGTTACTCAAATGAAAGTAGGTCAAGGATGGTGATTATGTTGCTTCTGTGTTCCCATTCTCTAGTTAGCAGAGGAGAATGTCAAAATGCCAAGGCAATAAAAATACAGTACGTTGTCTGGTTTATATTGCCATCAGACTCTTAGATATTACCTAATGTTTGACAGTGAGTTTGTGTGCCCCAGGATCATTTGGTATTTCCTCTGCCTTTAGATAGAATAAAAAAACATTTTGTCTTCCCCACCTCCCAAATAACTGTCCAAATACAGCCTCTTTTCCAATTATGTGGCCTCCCGTGAACAGTTCATAACCTGAACAGTTCGTAAGTCAGAACCGAGGCCAGAAGTTAAGTTCCCATACGGCAGAAGAGTCGCAGGCCTATAGCAACTGGCAAATCCATCCTGCCCGTCTCCAACTGTTCTGAAATGTGCACGGGCTGTATATAAGTTGGGTAAGTTTTAATGTGATCAGCAATTCAGTCTTTGGATTCACAGCCGCATTCTTCAGCACCTGACACGTTGTCTCATTCAGATTTGGACAACTTGGAAGTCCAGTAAACTGTTGTAGTTCAAGAAGTATCCTGAATTTCATTTCAAATCCTAATTTTTGTTAGTAAATATTTCAAAGAATATAAAGAGGCTGTTAACTGTGCTTCAACACTTAGCAAATTGTTAAGGTCCAAGCATTCTCTGGAAGTATTTAAGAGTGTCAAATCCTTCTATCTGATGCTAGACCTGAGAAGTTTATCCCCTTTCTGATAGATTTTAATATAATTCTGAACAGATTGGCTACCATCCACGCACAGAGCTCAGTTACCTGAGGAATTCAGCCTTGTCCAGCACGTGCTGTAATTTTGTTTTATTTGCACCAATTTTTAAGAATTGGTGGTAACAGTTATGTATTTTATTGACATTACTACCTCAATTTAAGAAGGTTGGATTTAGCTGAATCTGTGCAATGCCAAAACATTATATTTAATGTCTCTATTTCCTGAGGAAACTGAGGTCCTTTAACATCTGTCAGATAATGCTGAGGATGTTCTACGAGTCTGTGGTGGCCAGTGCTATCATGTTTGCTGTTGTGTGCCGGGGCAGCAGGCTGAGGGTAGCAGACACCAACAGAATCAACGAACTCATTCGTAAGGCCAGTGATGTTGTGGGGATAGAACTGGACTCTCTGACGGTGGTGTCTGAAAAGAGGATGCTGTCCAAGTTGCATGCCATCTTGGACAATGTCTCCCATCCACTACATAATGTACTGGGTGGGCACAGGAGTACATTCAGCCAGAGACTCATTCCACCGAATGCAACACCGGGTGTCATAGGAAGTCACTCCTGCCTGTGGCTATCAAACTTTACAACTCCTCCCTTGGAGGGTCAGGTACTTTCAATAGGCTGGTCCTGGACTTATTTCTATCTGGCATAATTTACATATTATTATTTAATTATTTATGGTTTTATATTGCTATATTTATACTCTATTCTTGGTTGGTGCAACTGTAACGAAACTCAATTTCCCTCAGGATCAGTAAAGTATGTCTATCTATCTAAAAGAATACATTTCAGACATTAAAAGTGCATTAAGTTGCATATTTCCTGGAAAAATATCCTTCATAATTAAAACTTGAATTCAGTGACTGCTAATTTGCTGTATTTAACTCATTTTCTTAAGTAAAATACCATTTATAATTATGTCTACTTAGAGAACTTACTCCATTGGAAGAAGCTTCAAGACAGAACCAGAAGTTAAGAGCTTCTTACGAGGCAAGGATGGCACGGTTGAATCCTAATCAGGGTATGCAGAAAACATCATTGGTGAGTAGAATTCTGTATGTTGTTCCAATAATATTGGCTTTGTATCATATTTTTCAACAAGGAAGTTCCTACAGCGTGCACATTTGTCTCAATAAAATTTAAAATTATTTCTTTGGCCCCTTTGGTGCTATCATAATCCATTCAGGTCACTTCATCCACAGCAGCTCTTTAAATCAGTCCCAGTTCATTTCCTCTAACCACCTATCCTGCTTCCTTTTGATATCATTAATCACTTACCGTTATGTGGGAAATCCCATCACTTGCTGCACAAAAAACAGTTCTTCCCCAAAATGCAGTGAATTTCTTGCAGGAAGCTGTAAATTTATAACCCCCATATTGTACTTCAGTTGGTTGTTTCGTATGGCAGGTGTTTTCTCTTCACACTTCTGATTGGTTTTTGTCAAGCCGCTCCTCCAGCTCGTGGCCGCATCAGTGGACCGCAACGGAGCCGTATCGGATCAGATGGGGTCGGATGGAGGACGTCTTGGGTTGGGGCACCACAGGGGCAAACTGGGGTTTGTCGGGCACCCCATCGGTGTAGTGTTACCGCCATTTTGGCATGTCGACTTCTGAGTCTATTTGTGGCTGTCCAGCTTTTTCTGGTAGCCGTAGTAAAGCTCAGGAGGAGCGAGTGAGATCGTCAATCAGATCTCTGCCGGGGAGGATTGGAGTGCCAGTATTGGCGCTGTTCAGTGTTTTTGTCATAGGAGCCAAGGTTTTTCGGGATTTGAGTCGGGAAGTTGGAGGAGCATTTTCGATGGGTTTATGAACTGGAATGCTGTTGGTCATATTTTGGATATGCATGTAGAATTTTGCTGAAGCTGCTCTTCTACGGATCTCCAGGAGTGCTATTCCACTCATTGTTGGGAGCCATTGGACAAGTGTGGACTTTAGGGGTCCTGAGATTATTCCCATAGAAGTATAGAGCTGTGTATAGATGATGTTTGTGTGAGCACTTCTCTCCCAGGTGGGTACACAATATTCAGCAACTGAGAAACATAGTGCTTGGCTAAATGGTCATAGGACTGACTGGTTTGTACCACATTTTGTTCCTGTTGTCTTCCTGATCATGGCCGTTCTGGATTTTAGTTTCTTTGCAACATTTTGAAGGTGGATCATATATGAGAGGGTTCCGTCTATTGTGATTCCTAAGTACAGGCGTCCCCCACTATCCGAAGGTAGAGTGTTCCTATGAAACCATTCGTAAGCCAAAATGGCGTAGAGTGAAGGAGCAATTGCCATTAATTTTTATGGGAAATGTTTTTGAGCGTTTGGCGGAAGCACTCCGGACGGAAGCACTCTCGGTGGAGCAGAAGCACTCTGGGCGGAAGCGCTCTTGGCTGAAGCACTCTGGGCGGAAGTGCTCTCTGTGGAGCGGAAGCGCTCTCTGTGGAGCGGAAGCACTCTGTGTGGAGCGGAAGCGCTCTGTGTGGAGCGGAAGCACTCTGGGTGGAGCGGAAGCACTCTGGGCGGAAGCACTCTGGGCTGAAGCACTCTGAGCGGAAGCGCTCTGGGCTGAAGCACTCTGGGCTGAAGCGCTCTGGGCGGAAGCACTCTGGGCAGAAGCACTCTGGGCTGAAGCGCTCTGGGCGGAAGCACTCTCTCCAGTAATCTTTAAACTATGAAGCTGCTGTCACCTCGGAAACCAATCAAACCACCCATGACTACCTTTAAATTCCACTTTCGCAAAAATGTCTTTCATTTATATTGGAAAAATTTTTGTGTGTTCCCAGACCCGAAAAATAATCTACAAAATCATACCAAATAACACATAAAAATACACAGCCTAAGTAGAAATAATGTATGTACAGTGTAGTTTCACTTAGCGGAATCGGGAAGACAGCGAGCTCACTGATGATGGTGTGTTAGGCTGAGGTTGCGGTGGTGGGAGGTAGAGGAGACTGGTCACTAACGTCTTCTATGTCTGTCTGCCTCGATGTCGAAGGCCGAGGTTCATCGTCTGCTGTGGCTGATGTGGAAGGCTTGAAAAAGGATAGTATGCTTGATTACTTAGCCTATGCATTTTTCTATCATATAGTTCTTTGTAAGCACTCAAACCATCCTGCAAGTGTGCCCTAAACCTACGTGCCCTTTCAAGATTAAAGCCCTACTTTTCTGCAATCATTGCAGCGCTGTTAATCGCAGTGAAAATCTCATGCAAGTGCTTCACGTTCAGTTCCTGGACGATCTCACTTTTGGGCTGTTCATTACCGTGTTTGGTTTCCATTCGTATCCTTTCCTCTTGCAGTTGCATCAGCTCTTCATCTATCAGTTCTTAGTCATGGGATGCCAAAACCTCTTCAATGTCATCTTCGTCAGCTTCAACAAACCCAGCCTCCTTAGCCAAAGTCACTATTGCCGTATTTACTGTTGATGGTTCGATGCCTTTAAAATCGTCCACTGCTTCGGGACACAGTTTCCTCCAAACGCCATTTCTTATCGAGACTGTTAGCCTATCGAGAGCATCTCCAAGGCTGGCGATTGCCAATTTTAAATTGTATTCTTTCCAGATCTCTCGCAAAGACACTGCGGAGTTGCCCTCTCTGTCAATGGTACTTACAATAAAACGCATCACATTTTGCTTATAGTAAGCCTTAGTTGTGGCTATTAGGCCTTGGTAGCACAGCTGCAGCAACGATGTCGTTTTCGGCGGTAAGAACACAACACGAATGTTACCGCCATACTCAGTAATGCCAGGTGGATGAGCAACACAATTATCAACAATCACAAGACACTTATTATCGAGGTTATTTTCTCTGCAGTATTTTTCAACAAAAGGACTAACGTATCCACTCATGTACTCAGAAAAAAGCACTTGGGTGTTCCAACCACTTGGATGTGAACAGAACACAACGGGAAATGTTTTCTTATCAATGCTTTTAAGTGCCCTCGGATTTTCTGAATGGTACACTAGTAGAGGCTTAAGGACAGCATCACCAGTGGCGTTAATAATAGGCATTAGGGTAAACCTGTCCTTTGATGCCTTGTGTCCCTTAGCCTGCTTTTCTTCTATCGAAATGTCTTGCTCGGCAATTTTTTCCAATAACTTGCAGTTTCATCACAGCTAAACACTTGCTTACACGAATAACCACCTTCTGTAATTATTTTCTTCAGTTCTGCCGGGAACTTTTCGGCAGCTTCAGTATCAGCCGAAGCACTTTCTCCGGTAAACGTTAAACTATGATGCTGCCCTCGCCTCAGAAATGGATCAAACCACCCATGACTACCTTTAAATTCCACTTTCACAACATTTTCATTACCATTGTCTAGTGCTTTCTGTTTCAGCTTATTAAAAAGACTGATTTCTCCTTAAGTATAAGATAACTTAATGGAACACCATGCTTTGTACACCCATCAATCCACTCAAGCAATAGACTTTCCATTTTATCCATTACTGGATGCCGAGTAAAAGAGACCACTTTGCTACGAGCAGAACCAACAGTAACATCGGCAGCTTTCAAGATTCTTTCTCTCTGCATGTAAATAGTGCGAATGGTGGATGCAGGCAAGTTCAACGCGTGGACAATGTCCTTACTTCGTACACCATGATCAAACCGCTTAATTACGTCCAGTTTTACACTAAGCGTAACACCCTTACAAGCTCTCTTAGGCTTTTCCGATACCTTAGAACTCACCTTGCTAACGGATGCACAAAATAAGTCGAGATAAAGCACAGATGCTTACATACACGTGTTTAAGTTATGGCGGCTAGGATGCAGTTCCGGGGGAGGAGCTTGGCTGCTCGTGGCGCATGCTGCCTTTTTTCGTAAAAGCAAAAACACTCTTCGGTTAGCGAAAACAGGTAACTAATGTAGGTCTTAAAGCAAACATTCGGAAAACAGGGGCGACCTGTACTTTGGGTATGGATCATTGGGTAGCTGTTTGTCGTCTAGTTTGTGTCATGTGTGACGCCAAGCAGAGTTCCCAGACGGATGATGCTAATGAGAGAGATAACGGAAGACTGGAGAAACATTCAAAATGCTAATGAAAGAGAAGGGAGAGATTAACGAGAAAGAAACACAATTCAGATATTGACAGACCGGTTGCTTTGAACCTGAACTGTTTGAAGTTTGATGGACAGGTGATACCCCAGCAGGGGGATAAAAGGAGCAGGTTTGCTAAGGCACGAGACACGCCACGAGACCCCTGGAAAGAGCAGTGTGCCCCCATGAGTTGGTAGGAGTGTGGAGGATCGGTTCGCGGGAACTGATCAGAGGCTCACAGGGTGTAAAGGTACGATCGGTGGGAACCTGGGGTATGTGTCTGCCCTTGCCTGGGTGCCGGGTTCACCGCGGAAGAACGATCGTATCCGGGACGGAGGGGTCACAGTCGGTGACCGCAGCGGGATTAGAAGACATCAAAAGGTCTGCCCGAAACCAACTGCAAAGACATCAAAAGGTCTGCCTGAAACCAAATGCATCTCCTACTCCTACTCCCTCTCCCTCTCTCCAACGGTATAACGACAGCGATTACTTCGAACTGCACTAAACTGAACTGAACTCTGCTTCACTTAAGACTGATCATTTTACCCCTAGACTGCGATAGAGCTTGATTGATTCCTATTACCCTATTTCTGTGTATATGTGTGTATTGTCATTGCTAACCTGTTACATTTATATCCTGACGATTAGAGTAATGTATTACTTATTTCTTTAATAAAAGTTAATTAGTTCCTAGTAATCGCAGACTCCAACGAGCGTTCCATTTCTCCTGGTTTGGCAACCCGGTTATGGGGTACATAACATAAGATACTAAGTTTCTGTTTGATACTAAGTTTAAGTTTGATACTAAGTTTAAATTGTCCAGTTGAAATACGGAAGTTACTGTTTTGTTGACATTCATATTTAGGTACCACTTTGAGAAGTAGTTGGATTGGGAGTTGATTTCTTGGGTAAGGTTTTTTTCAATGGATTCAACATTGTTCATTTGGAAGGCCCAGTCATCAGCATATCCAAATTTAGCAGACTTGGTTTTAGAGAGGTTACTGAGGTACAGATTGAACAAGGTTGGAACCAGAACACACCCTTGGGGGATGCCATTGCAGAATTTCATAATGCGACTGGTTTCACTTCCTAGGCAGGTAGGCTGGTGAAGAGGGAACAGGTGCCTGTCATCCTGTGGAGGAGACATAGGATCTTTTTACATGGGATGATTCGGGCTAGTTTTAACGTTAAGCCTTGGTTCTAAACAGTGTCATATGCAGCGGATAAATTGATGAAAATTGCTCCAGTTTTCTTTTAGAGTTCAAAGCTTGATTTGATGTAGATGTGAGTGCAAGAACTTGTTCATTGGTATTGGGGTGTTGTCTGAAGCCAGCTTATTTGATCGGTATGTAAGGATCTATCAGAGGTAATATTCCAGATAAAATAAAAAGCTCAAAAAGTTTGTAGATAGAGCAGAGGAGAGAAATTGGGTGGTAACTTGCTGGATCATCTACAGGCTTTCCTGGTTTAAGTATTGCAATGAGTTTGGCATGTTTCCAGGTGTGAGGGTATTTTCCTTTTGTTATAACATCAGTGAAAGCTCTAGTTAGCCACTTGATACTCTCTTCTGCAAGATGTTTCAGCATTTCTGGATAGATACCTTCGATGCCGGCAGCTTCTGCTAATTTAATCATTGCAAGGCGGATTTTACTTCACCTGGTGTTATTGGAAATGTAAGTGTGTCATCACCTTCTGACGTGCTATTGTAAAATTTTTGGTATTTGTGACTGACTTGAGTTTCGAATTTATGATTAAGAGTGTGCATTTCCCTTTGATGTGCTTTGCTACCATCTGCACTGACTCGATAATTGGTTTGTTACTTTGGTGCTGTGTTGGGGTCTAATTTTTTGAGGAGAGTCCATGCTGATTTGCTGGAGTGAGTGAAGTCCATGTTTTCGACAGTTTCCATCCGTCTACAGGTGTCCCCCGCTTTTCGAACGTTCGCTTTACGAAATCTCACTGTTATGAAAGACCTACATTAGTACCCTGTTTTGGCTTTCAGAAGGTGTTTTCACTGTGACGAAAAAAAAACTCAGCACGCGATAAAAAATCAGCGCACGAAAAAATCAGTGCGCGATAAAAGGCAGCACGCCCCGAGCAGCCGCTCTCCCCTGGATTCGGAACTGCTTTGCTTTAACAAGTGCCTGTTAGCAGCCATTTGCAAGATGAGTTCTATGGTATCAGAAAAGCCCGAAAGAGCTTGTAAGGGTGTTACACTTACGGTAAAACTAGACATAATTAAGCGTTTCGATCGTGGTGAAGGAAGTAAGGACAACGTGAGTTTGGCTTGTGGAAGCTGACGAACATGATGTTGAAGAGGTTTCGGCATCCCATCACCAAGAACTGACAGATGAAGAGCTGAAACAATTGGAAGAAAAAAGGATAACAATGGAAACCGAATGAGTAATGATAAAGTACGACTTTAATTTTGAAAGGGTACGTCCGTTTAGGGGATATTTGCAGGATGGTTTGAGTCCTTATTAAAGAACTGTGTGATAGAACAATGCGCGAGGCTCAGCAGTCAAGCAAGCCTTCCACATCAGCCACAGCAGACGACGAACCTCGACCTTCAACATCGAGGCGGGCAGAGATAGAAGATGAGTTGCCTGCTCTAATGGAAACAGGCGACGAGATGACACCCCAGTGTCCCACCACCCCAACCCCCAGGCCACGGACAGATACCGATTCGCGGAGAATGCAAAGGTAGCCGGGAGGCACACAGCACATCTTTAAGAAAAAAGCCGAAATAAACATGCTAATTAATTAGGTGCCACCGACACGTAATTGTCGGCCCAGATCAGAGACGACGCAATCGGAAATCGGCACTGATCTGCGTCGACAATTACGGGCGGCAGCTAATTAATTAGCATGTTTGTTTTGGCTTTTTTCTTAAAGATGTGCTGTGTACCTCCCGGCTACCGCTGGACCCCTGCATTCTTCACGGCAATATATCGCTCAGCGGCCCGGAGGGTTGGGGCCACTGCATCACCCAAACTTCGACAAGTCTGACACACCAGCATCACTGTGCTCGGTGCTGTCTTTCCGATTCCCGTAAGTGATACTACACTGTACATACATTATTTCTACTTTATATCGGCTGTGTATTTTTACGTGTTATTTGGTATGATTTGGCAGCTTCATAGCTTAAAGGTTACTGGAGAGTGCTTGTGTGGGATTTTCTGCCGACGGCGCTTGCGTGCGATTTTCGCTACGGAGAACAGTGCAGTAATGATTGTGGAAAAGTATTTCTACTTTATATAGGCTGTGTATTTATCATATCATTCCTGCTTTTACTATATGTTACTGTTATTTTAGGTTTTATGTGTTGTTTGGCATGATTTGGTAGGTTATTTTTGGGTCTGCGAACGCTCAAGAAATTTTCCCATATAAATAAATGGTAATTGCTTCTTCGCTTTACGACATTTCGGCTTATGAATCGTTTCATAGGAACGCTCTATCTTCGGATGGTGGGGGAAACCTGTATTACATCTGGCGTTGTGGAGCGATTTGAGGAGATCGTTAGCTATAGTTGTGTCACCTGTTATTTTAAACTCTTGAAATAGTTCTTCACTTTCTTTAGACCAACAAGGAATGTATTCTTGTCAATGACCTCTCAGTCTTGCCTCTTTCATGCACTTTAGCACGAGTCTACGAAATCGGTGGTGTGTGGTATTCTGCTACACGATTTAGTGACTTGCGTGGTGAATTTTTCCCAGTTTGCTTTTCTGAAGTTCCTTCTAGATTTTGGGACTGAGAGATGAGGATCCAACCGTTATTTACACGGGTCAGTGCTGACAATGAGGAAAATCACCAAGGCTTTCTCGAGTAGCTGGTAGGGGTTCAAGTTGACTATTTGTTGCTACAAAACAGAGGTCTGGTGTGAAATTTTGTTGTCATCCAGCTGTGAAGACTATCCCTTTATCATTAGGATCATATAATAGTTGAAGGTTGTTATTAATGCCCAATAACTGATTGCTTCTCCGGCTGTGTTGTTTTCTGGGTATCCCCAATCTGTATGATGACTGTTGAAGTCGCCAAAGACTGTTGCTGGGTGTTTGATTTTTGGTAACAGTGGGTTTGGCAATGCCTCATTTGGAGTTTTATAGACATTTACTAGAGTTAGATTGGCACCTGTTTGAATAGTAGTGTTGTGGATATTGTTATCTGGTGTGACATTACAACTAGTAACAGAAATGGAAGTAAATAAGTTTTTAGCATAAATGGCTGCCCCGTATTTCTTGTGGAACACACCTGTCTCTGTTACATCCTGGTATCCTATCTCCAGATCGAGCGGAAATGTCAGTAACATGAATTTCTTGAAGGGCAATTTAAATCAATGTGACATCATTGTCAGAATTTTTGAGAAGTATTCGTATTTCGTCATTCACATGCCTTCAGCACGAAGTGATAATATTTTGATTTGAGTTTCCAGTGATCTTGGTGCTGGTTTGCTGTTAGAAAAGTTACCTTTGGGTGTTGAGCTTGTCTGATATCTCGTCTGGCATCTTGTCCACAGCCATTCTAACATGGGTGGCCCTGAATTGGTATCACCTGATAGAGTCCTTAAGGTGTGCAAGCCTCCACAGAATGTCAGAGTGTTGATCCAGGTTGTAAAGGTATACTTCAGTAATAGAAGCCTTTGTCGACCTTATCTGAACCTGTCATAACCTTATATAACTCTACATTAAATGCAAATATTCCAGCCAGTCTATCACTGTCATAATGTTAAGTAAATAGCACGTAATGACAAGATAGTTGCCTTTAACATGATTTGTAGTTTGCCTGTTGTCATGGTGTGCTTGCTTTATAAAGAGCCTATCTGATGAAAATCAAACTAAAGCTTAAAAGATGAGCTTTCTGTCTTGTTGAGGCATGCAATTTGTCTTCTGCTATTTTAATATGCCATTCTACTTGAGTGTTTGTGTGAAGACAGGGAGAGAACCAGAGAGTCAAAGGAAGTAAAGTCTTTCATCTCCAGGTTAGAATTTGAGCGTTTGAATTTCTTACCTTAACCAAAATAGAACAAAAACTAAATTGATGTTGCTGCAAGCTTTCCAAGTTGATGAATAAAATAAGTTATATTCTTGTAATTACGTCCGCAGAATTCAGGTAACTTGTAAGAGTAAGTTAACTGTAAACCATGAAATACTGGCAACTCGAGTTAGTCTAGCTTTTGAAGTGTGCTATTTATGTTGCCAAAAGACCCATGTATGTACACTCAGTGACCACTTTATTAGGTACACCTGTACACCTGCCTCATTAATGCAAACATCTAATCAACTAATCACATGGCAGACAGAGTCAAAAGGTTTAGTTTTGGATTAATTGTTGGTGCCAGATGGGTTGGTTTAACTACAGTGTCTTGAAAAAGTATTTAGCCCCCAACCCTTTGTTCACAAAAATGAGTATTACAGACAGGGATTTTGATCAATTTAACTGAGAATTTTTATTTGTGAATCACATGCTCCTGTTTTCACAAAAACAGGGAAGATTATAAAGTATGAAAAACTAAAAGTTCAACAACTGTGATGTCAGCAATTCATAACTATTCATCCCCTTTTGCTCAGTTCTTAGTTGAGCCACCTCTCACAGCTATTACAGCCAGTAGTCTTTTTGGATAAGTCTCTATTAGCTTTGCAGAATGTGATGGAGCAAGATTTGCCCATTTCTGCATGCAAAATTGCTCAAGCTGTGCCAGGTTTGGTCAGGAGTGGGAGTGGACGGCAAACTCGAGGTCTTGCCAGAGATGTTTGATAAGGTTAAGACGCTGGGCTAATCAAGGATGTCAATTTTCTTCATTTGAAGCCACTCCATCTGGTAATGTGCTTTGTGTCGTCCTGCAGAAAAACAAACTCCCTTCCCAGTTTAAGCTTTCTGGCAAAGACTAGCAGATTTCTATCCAGGATCTCTCTGTATTTCAACCTGACCAGATTTTGAGTCCCTGCTATTGAAAAGTATTCCCATTGACTGATGCTATCTCCACCATACTTTACAGAAGGGATGGTGTTACCCTGCTGATGCACAGTATTAGATTTGAGCCATATGTACCCAGACATCCCACCCTGCAAAAACTCATTTCAGGGAGGTAGCACCCCCGCCCCCTGCAACCCTATATCCTTCACCCCCCCCCCCACCCCGTCGACCTCCAAGGGTGTATGTAATACTTTGTTTAGTGATCTTGTCTAATCTGTAAACCAAGTTGGGTATATGCAGCAAATGTGACATTAAAATATGTACTTACATTATCATGTTTATTCTGTTACAACTTTAAGCAAGTCTACAGGGAGTTTGGCCTCATCACGTAGGACATCAATAGCGTAGCTCCTTGGCAGCCAGCCAGCTAGTTTAGATCAGGGGTCCCCAACCTTTTTTGCACCGCGGACTGGTTTAATAATGACGATATTCTTGTGGACAGGCCAACCCAGGGGGTGGGGGGGTGGGTGGTGGTGTTAAACGCGACGGGAATATAGGTGATAAGTCAACTATAAGTCACTTGTAAGTGGCTAATACACTCAATTTCGTTTCTGAAGGGATTTATCTAACGAATTTAATACTACATACACAGCGCATATTTTCCTCGCATGAATGTAGTGATAAGTCAATTATAACAGTGGTCCCAAACCTCCAGGCCGCGAAGAATGCAGCGGTACAGTGGTAGCCAGAATGCACCCAGCACACCTTTAAGAAAAAAGCTGAAATAAACAAACTAATTGATTAGGTGCCGCCCGGCACGTAAATGTCGGCCCAGATCAGAGGCGATTGCTGATTGCGTCATCTCTGATCTGGGACGACATTTATGTGCCAGGCGGCACCTAATCAATTGGCTTGTTTATTTCGGCCTTTTTCTTAAAGATGTGCTGGGTGCGTTCTGGCCACCGCTGTATTCTTCGCGGCCCGGAGGTTGGGGACCACTGAATTATAAGTCACTTATAAGTCAATAGCATCATAGCATTTTAAGTAATGTTTGGATATTAAACACACAACGCATATTTTCCTCGTATGAACATATAAAACCATTGCAACACACCAATATTGCTGAATCAGTGGGAGCCCTGGGCTTGTTTTCCTGCAACAACGCGGTCCCATCGAGGGGTGATGGGAGACAGCGATACTCGAAGGGGATTCCTTATGTCCAGTCTATTCCGCAACTTAGTATTCGTTGCAGAAAACTCCGCTTCGCAGGAATATGTTGGAAATGGAAGCAACGTTTTCAGTGCTTTCGTGGCTATCTCAGGATATTCAGCCTTGACTTTGATCCAGAATACCAGCAGAGATGTTATGTCAAACATACTTTTCAGCCCACCGTCATTTGCAAGCTCGAGGAGTAGATCTTTTTCCCGCGCTGACATGGATGATTCACAGGGGATATTCACAAATGGGTCACGGACCCATTCCTTTGTACGTCTTGGGTCACTGATGACATTGTGTGCGTTAAAATTCAACAGTGCGTGACAGGGAATGAGGAAAGGTGCAGCTGACTCATATCGTTTCATATCGCCAAATCATATTGTTTCCTCAGTGGTTGGGGACCACTCTCAGCGCGAGGAGAGACCAATCAGGATGCTCGCTCTCCCTGTCCCTCTCCCTCTCAAAAAAATCTATTTCTGAGATATTGTATATAATTTCTGGGCGTCAGGGAGCCACGATCGATATGCGGGAGACTCCGGGAACTTCCGGGAGAGGTGGGATGTCTGTGTACCCCTAAAAAAATGCATATCCTTGCCCATAAAGACTTTGGAAATCGTCATGTAGATGATACTATAATATGTTTAAGAAAATCTTGTAGTCAGATGAGACTTAAGTGGAACAACTTGCAGTACTTCTGGTATAAATCTGCACATCTACCAGACAACACTCTATCCCTACTGTAAATTATAGAGGAAGTTGTATCACGCTGTAGGGATCCCTTTAAACAGAAGGGACTGCAAATTTGGTCAGGATTGATGGGAAAATGAATGCTTCTAACCACAGCGAGACCCTGGATAAAAACCTGTTGGCCTCTGCCAAAAAGGCTAAACTGGGAAGGAAGTCTGTCTTTCAACAGGACAGTGACCCAAGGTACACTGCCAGAACAAACGTGGAGTGGCTTCAGATGAAGAAAATTGATGTTCTTGAGTGCCCTGAAGCTAATAGAGACATTCAAAAAGACTATTGGATATAATAATTCCGAGAGGTGATTCAACTAATTACTGATCGGGTGGGGGGGGGGGGGGGATGTGTAGTGAATACTTTTGAACTGCTGACATTTGAGTTTTTAGTTTAAAATTTTCCCTGTTTTTTGAGCTCTACTGTGAAACAAAGGGACATGTGATTCACAAATAATAATTCTCAGTTAAAATTATCAAAAATCTCTGGTCGTAATACTCATTTATGTGAACAAAGGGTTGAGGGCTGTTCACTTTTTCAAAGTGCTTTTTCACTTTTTCGAAAACTGCTGATCTCCTGTGATTTTCATGCGCAACAGTCTCTTGAGTTTGCAAAGAATGGCGCTATAACAAAAAAACCCAGAGATCACTTTGTTAATGAGAGGGGTCAGAGGAGAATGGTCATACTGATTCAGGCTGACAGGAAGATGGCAGTAACTCAAATAACCACACTTTACAACAGTGGTGTGAATGCACAGCACATTGAACCTTGCAGTGGATGGGCTACAACAGCAGAAGACCATGAACCTACCTCTTGTACCTAATAAAGTGGCTACTGTGAGTGTTTTGTAAATTGCTTTGTGTGGATTGTGACATGAAGAGCAGTGCCATCAAATTAATTTATGTTTAGAAGCATGTGTGAAATGGCTTTATCCTCCCTTGGGACTGAAAAAATAATTAACCTCTTGAATCTGTTGTGATTCTGCCATCTCTTTTGAAGTGGTAGTTCAAAGCAACTCATACAGAGTCTTTGCTTCAACTATGCTACTTGCCAAGAGGGCCATGCCCTAGTGAGTTCACGACCTCAGTGTGCATTGTGTTTATCTGCCACTAATATTTGTCTAAGGCTTTTGAAATGTTTCTTGCTATTAAAAAAGCAATAATCAGGAATATTCATTCTTATGATCTTTCTGTGGTTAATCCATTTTTATTGCCTTTTTAATTTAAGTGGCGTTATCTGGCTTTAATGAAGAAACTAACATGTAAAATTACATCATTATTTTACACTTTTACATGGCCTTGTTTTGAAATATATTTTGGAATTCAAATGTTAAATGTTAAAATAGCTTGTCTTAATTTGTGATTTGTGAATTTGTTTGTCTTAATTTGTGAAAGTGATTTGAAATCATTTGTCCATGTGTAGTGTTGACAAACAAACCAAAGATCCATAATGGCTTCTTAACTGGCATTTGATCTTGCTTTGTCAGCAATGTTCCCATTATTTCTCAGTTCTGATGAAGGGTCCCAGATGTGAAATGTTAAATGTTTCTTTTTCTGTAAATGTTGACTGATCTTATAAGTATTTCATACATTTTCTAATTTCATTTCATTTTTCCAGCATCTGCATATACATGTTTGTACTTTCATATTGATCAATGGTTAACATACCATTTATAAAAGTGAATTAAAATTATTTCAGTACTTTTATAACCTCAGGGTTGACATATATCAGATTATCTGTTCCAATCCTGTTTTTTTTTTGGGGTGGATTTGTCTGATTCAGTGGATTCCAGTTAACTGGGACACTTCAGGACCAGTACATCTTGGCTTAATTAAGTGGCTGCCCCAGTTAACCGAAGGTTCATGGAAATGGTTAGGAAGAAAAATAAAAAAAGACAAACCAAGTAATAAAATAAATATTTAAATTTTTTTTAAAAACGAATTAGAAACCTACCAATGCTACTGCAGTACAGGTGTCCCCCGCTTTTCGAACGTTCGCTTTACGAAACCTCACTGTTATGAAATACCTACATTAGTACCCTGTTTTCACTTTCAGAAGGTGTTTTCACTGTTACGAAAAAAAACCAGCGCGGGAAAAAAAATCAGCATGCGATTAAAAAGCAGCGCGCGCTCTGAGCAGCCGCTGTTCCCTGGATTCGGAACAGCTTTCTCGCCGGCATTGCTGAAACACGTGCCTGTGAGCAGCCATTTGCAAGATAAGTTCTAAGGTGTCGGAAAAGCCTGAAAGAGCTCATAAGGGTGTTACACTTAGCGTAAAACTAGATATAATTAAGCATTTTGATCGTGGTGAACGAAGTAAGGACAATGTGAGTTTGGCTTGTGGAAGTTGACGAAGATGATGTTGAAGAGGTTTTGGCATCCCATGACCAAGAACTGATAGATGAAGAGCTGATGCAATTGTAAGAGGAAAGGATAACAATCGAAACGGAATGCAGTAGCGAAACAAACGTGAAGCAACTGCGTGAGATTTTCGCTGCAATGGTAAAGTACCACTTTAATTTTGAAAGGGTACGTCGGTTTAGGGGATACTTGCAGGATGGTTTGAGTGCTTACAAGGAACTGTATGATAGAAAAATGCATGAGGCTCAGCAGTCAAGCAAGCCTTCCACATCAGCCACAGCAGTCGACGAACCTTGACCTTCGACATGAAGGCGGATAGTCATAGGAGAAGATGAGCTGCCTGCTCTAATGAAAACAGACGACACCCCAGTATCCCACCATCCCACCATCCCAACACCCAGGCCACGGACAGATACCGATTCGCAGAGAATGCAGCAGTATCCGGGAGGCACACAGCGCATCTTTAAGAAAAAAGCCGAAATAAACATGCTAATTAATTACATGTCAGGCGGCTTCGCGGATCGGTATCAGTCGGTGGCCCGGAGGGTGGGGGCCACTGCACCAGCCAAACTCCGACAACTCAGCCTAACACACCATCATCAGTGCACTCCGTACTTTCCCAATTCCGGTAAGTAATATTACACTGTACATACATTATTTCTACTTTATATCAGCTGTGTATTTTTACGTGTTATTTGGTATGATTTGGCAGCTTCATAGCTTAAAGGTTACTGGAGAGAGTGTTTTTGCCAACTGCTCTTGTGTGAGATTTTCTGCCGAGAGCACTTGCATGAGATTTTCACTTTGGAGAACAGTGCCGGCAATGATTATGGAAAGGTATTTCTACTTTATATAGGCTGCGTATTTATCATATCATTCCTGCTTTTACTATATGTTACTAATAGTTTAGGTCTTATGTGTTATTTGACATGATTTGGTAGGTTATTTTTGGGTCTGCGAACGCTCACAAAATTTTCCCATATAAATAAATGGTAATTGCTTCTTCGTTTTACGACATTTCGGCTTACAAACCGTTTCATAGGACCGCTCTACCTTCGGATGGCGGGGGAAACCTGTACTATCAAAATAGTATTACTTCCTAATACTGTACTTAACAATGGAGGAATTCTTCTGCATTGTGTTCTGACTGTAAATGAATAAAATCAGTGCAGACACGTCATACAATGCTGTCGATAAGTGAATTCACCAAAACATTTAAGCTGATTGTTGATTCTTTCAAATTCTTTGTAGTTTCTAACTTGAAGTAGTAAAATCATTTTATTTTCACTCCTAGATATTTCTGACAACTCTAAGCAAAAATGCTTGAAACCTCAGAGAGCAAAACAGTTCTGAATTGTCTTATTGCTTATCTCTCACTAACTATCAGTGACAAAAGTCAGTGCGTTTTGAAGACAAACACACGCAAATGACATGATTTAAATCATTTACTCATTTCTGCATAACTCGACACGGTTTTATCCATCCTTGATCAATCCCTTCCTACCTATGTTCGTGACACTTCTCACGCTGAGAAACTTTTCGATGATTTTAAGTTCCCTGGCCCCCACCACTTTATTTTCACTATAGATGTCCAGTCCCTATATATTTCCACCCCCCATCAGGAAGGTCTCAAAGCTCTCCGCTTCTTTTTGGATTCCAGACCTAACCAGTTCCCCTCTACCACCACTCTGCTCCGTCTAGCGGAATTAGTCCTTACTCTTAATAATTTCTCCTTTGGCTCCTCCCACTTCCTCCAAACTAAAGGTGTAGCCATGGGCACTCGTATGGGTCCTAGCTATGCCTGCCTTTTTGTTGGCTTTGTGGAACAGTCTATGTTCCAAACCTATTCTGGTATCTGTCCCCCACTTTTCCTTCGCTACATCAACAACTGCATTGGCGCTGCTTCCTGCACACTTGCTGAGCTCATTGACTTCATTAACTTTGCCTCCAACTTTCACCCTGCCCTCAAGTTTACCTGGTCCATTTCCGACACCTCCTTCCCCCTTCTAGATCTTTCTGTCTCTATCTCTGGAGACAGATTGTCTACTGATGTCTACTATAAGGCTACTGACTCTCACAGCTATCTGGACTATTCCTCTTCTCACCCCGTCTCTTGCAAAAATGCCATCCCCTTCTCACAATTCCTCCATCTCCGCCGCATCTGCTCTCAGGATGAAGCTTTTCATTCCAGGACAAGGAAGATGTCCTCCTTTTTTAAAGGAAGGAGCTTCCCTTCCTCCACCATCGACTTTGCTGTCCAATGCATCTCTCCCATTTCACACACATCTGCTCTCACTCCATCCTCCCACCACCCCACTAGGAATAGGGTTCCCCTTGTCCCCACCTACTACCCACCAGTCTCCGGGTCCAACATATAATTCTCCGTAACTTCCGCCACCTCCAACGGGATCCCACCACTAAGCACATCTTTCCCTCCTCCCACCCCTGCTTTCTGCAGGGATTGCTCCCTACGCGACTCCCTTGTCCATTCGTCCCCCCCATCCCTCCCCACTGATCTCCCTCCTGGCACTTCGTAAGCGGAACAAGTGCTACACATGCCCTTACACTTCCTCCCTCACCACCATTCAGGGCCCCAGACAGTCCTTCCAGGTGAGGCAACACCACCTGTGAGTCGGCTGGGGTGATATACTGCGTCCGGTACTCCCGATGTGGCCTTCTATATATTGGTGAGACCCGACGCAGACTGGGAGATCGTTTCGCTGAACACCTACGCTCTGTCTGCCAGAGAAAGCAGAATCTCCCAGTGGCCACACATTTTAATTCCACGTCCCATTCCCATTCTGATGTGTCTATCCACGGCCTCCTCTACTGTAAAGATGAAGCCACACTCAGGTTGGAGGAACAACACCTTATATTCTGTCTGGGTAGCCTCCAACCTGATGGCGTGAACATTGACTTCTCAAACTTCCGCTAATGCCCCATCTCCCCCTCGTACCCCATCCGTTACTTATTTATATACACACAGTCTTTTTCGCTCTCTCCTTTTTCTCCCTCTGTCCCTCTCACTATACCCCTTGCCCATCCTCTGGGTTTTTCCCCCCTCCCCCTTTTCTTTTTTTCTCCCTCAGCCTCCTGTCCCATAATCCTCTCATATCCCTTTTGCCAATCACCTGTCCAGCTCTTGGCTCCATCCCTCCCCCTCCTGTCTTCTCCTATCATTTCGGATCTCCCCCTCCCCCTCCCCCTCCCACTTTCAAATCTCTTACTAGCTCTTCTTTCAGTTAGTCCTGATGAAGGGTCTCGGCCCGAAACATCAACTGTACCTCCTAGAGATGCTGCCTGGCCTGCTGCGTTCACCAGCAACTTTGATGTGTGTTCCTCGTGATCTAAATACTGTTTGCTCGAAGCATGGTGTGTCTAACGGCGACACAAGAGCACATGACTGACACTAATTAGAAACTGTTCGGCACCAGTTTCTTGCCCAAACTGAGTGGCATAATGTCTCAAATAAACAAAGGGGATCCCAGTTATTTTCTCAATTAGTTTTTGTTTGAGTTGGCCCAAATAAGTGGTTGCTTCAATTATCCGATAGCCCAATGAACCAGAATCCACTGTATTTTTGAAGTATATTAAAGAAATTGGCATATTGCTCTCCTCTTTGGCTATTGAATGAGTTGCAGAGGTTTTCTAATGATTAAAACGGGTATTTAACTCATGGAATCTATAAATTACCAATTAGCAGAAGAGACCTTTAGATATTATTCACTGTCAGTGTGCTGAAAAAGGATTAGCAAACCACATGATCCTGTTTGTTGACAGAGCAGGATCTCGTTACAATACAGCGACTTTTACTTAGTACTTCATTTCATCATCTATCTTAGTTTGCCGTGACAAAGAAAAATTTTTGGTTGACTTAACAAATGCTGCCCAAATGTCTGTTTTTGTTCCATCTTCACATTTCTCTGACCAATGAGAGATGTTAAAATAGTCTTTCAGGTACAGTAAGATTGGTAATAATTTGGTTGTTTAGCTGTTTGCTAGTCTGCCAATTTTGGTTATTGTTAACAACTGGGACAGTTTTTATCAGATTGCTTGTTTTTTTCAGATTTGCATTGTATGAATCTGTCGCATTTTGATATTTTCTGAAATTTGAACTCATGACTCAATAATATGATGCAAGTGGATTGTTGGTTTAAAACCATTTTAATGCATAATTCCTGAACGAAACAGCTTTTTAGACTTTGACTACTGTCAGATGTCAGTACTGATTAATTTTATTGAATTTTGTTATAGATAGTTGTGCTACTCTTTGAAATGAGGAATGGAGAAATGAAAGTTAGTCTATGAAACTTGAGAGCTTTCTTGTTCTTGGTGGCGGACATGGACCATGGAGATGACCAGTGAAGCATTGCAATGAGCTGTCAATATCTTTAAACATTATTCTGCTGTACAGTAAAACATTAGAAAAGGACTTGGTCAGATTATCTCTCTAAACTCTTTAAGACCCTAGATTTTAACCTTGACTAATCTCTTTAAACAAGACTAGAACCTGCAATGCTGGTAAGCAGAAATTGTATTGGACTGCTATTGATTTTTACTTCCCTTAACATAGAAATTTACCTGCACTGAATTGGAGTTGGTGTTTGTGGTTAAATGCTCCTTCAACAGTAATGACGGAAACAGTATTTTACATGTTTCATTTTTGAAAAATAGCATAATTAGCAAAGCTTTTTTTTATTTCTAAGAGTCTGTTACTCATAAGATAATGTTGAACCATCTTTTCCATCAACAATAGTGCATGTCACAATAGTAATCCTAAAATGATTTAAATGGGGAGTTGCATTAATTAATAGATTTCATTACCTATACATCACCTTAAGGTGTCCTGCTATAGTCTTAAAATATCAAATTCTTTGTTTCTATGTGTTCTTTTGACTGTGTTGAAGCACGTATTCATCATTAAAAAAATTCCTGTCTACCTTGCTGTAATCCTGCAAAAAATAACTTTCTGTGTAAAAATGTCTGCTTTTTTTTTTACCCAGCCTCAGTCCTTTGATTCATAGTATTGCCTGCAATTTTTATCCTCACTTAAATTTATTAGGCATTCTGAATTTATGTAAAACTATTGAAGTGTTACAAGGCTTTTAGGCGAGTTTTAAAAATAATGAATTATCAAAAGAAAGACTATTCTGTCATGCTATCCTTAGAAGTGGATTTCCATCCTTTTGAACTCCCAAGCTAAAAGTCAGAATAAGAAAAATGAAATAGTTTATCTGTAGCAGTAACTTAGATATCAAATTGAAAGACTTTTCAGAAAATGATTTATTTTTACAGCAGTATATGAAATAAAAGTGTAAGGAAATCAGTATAACTGAAGCCTTCAAACAAAGGAATATAGAGTGCAGCTGCCTCATGACATCCTCATGATACAGTTGCATTTCACTTTTAACTTTGTTTGTTAGCGTCAACATGTTGTTTATTAGTTTTCTTGACAAAATCTGTTCTTTTTTCAGACTTTATCTCTTCAGCGGCAGATGATGGAAAACCTGATCATTGGACAGGCCAGACAGGCAGCAGTATCCTTTTATTGGATTGATTCTCTCCAGGGAAAACAATTGCTGAAGATATTTTGGATTGGTCTGTTTAGTTTTGTTTGATGTGTAGTATAATTCTTACTTACAGTATTACTTATAATTTCATTCTAAGGAAATTGACCTTTGCATTTGATTAGATTTTAAAAAGTAGCATAATTAATATTTTTTTTAATTTTGTGATTAGTTGCTGGTACATTGAAGAACTTAAATGAAGTAAGAATTATTTGAAGATGTCACCAATCTTCATTTAGGAAGAACTTTTGAAGATTGAATCATATTAGCCCATTAATATATTTTTATGTTTTATGTTTAATATCTTTTCATAGTCACTGATCTTTGGGTGTGTACCTACTTCTTTGCCATCAAATTCTGTCTGTTTCAAAATATCTCCATTTTAACATTGGAAAAATCTTAACCTCTTACTGTAGTATCTTGTTCTCTCGCCATACGCTTCCTTGGACATTGATGTTAACAATTCACAATCTTGTCATTCTATTTATTAAGAGGGCCATTATTTAACAAATTGAAAATTCATGTACACATTCATTTGGATGTAATTGAAAACTCTTTCAGTGATGTGCAATGAATTCTATTATATTTAATAGGTCAATGTACAAACGTAGATTTTATTAAATCTTGGATCCCTCTTTGAAAGTGCTAAACTATTGGAAAAATGAGAATTTGATCAGTTATGTAAAATATTCCATTCCGTTCTCAACTTCTGCTTTTAAGATGAAAGAATATCATTTTCCATCCTGAATGGATAAACTGGTATTTTAGGTGATTGAACAGAAGAAAATAGGTAATTTTGAACATTAACTTTTGTTAATGCCCCACCTCCCCTTTGTACCCCATCCCTTACTTACTTACTTATTTATTTATTTTCTTTTCTTTTCCCTTGTTTTCCTCTTCTCCCCCTGTCCCTCTCACTATAACTCCTTGCCCATCCTCTGGGCTTCCCCCCCCCCCCTTCCTCCCTAGGTCTCCCATCCCATGATCCTCTCCCTTCTCCAGCCTCGTATCCCTTTTGCCAATCAACTTTCCAGCTCTTAGCTCCATCCCTTTCCCTCTTGTTTCCTCCTATCATTTTGGATCTCCCCCTCCCCCTCCCAAATCTCTTACTCTCTCTTCTTTCGGTTAGTCCTGACAAAGGGTCTTAGCCGGAAATGTTGACTGTACCTCTTCCTATAGATGCTGCCTGGCCTGCTGCGTTCACCAGCATTTTTTGTGTGTGTTGCTTGAATTTCCAGCATCTGCAGATTTTCTTGTGTTTGCGTTTTAAAATAGGTAATTGTTTATTTTCATTTACTGTATATAAATTCATATATTCGAGAAATTTTCTGACAGTTCTAAACCCATAGAAAGTGAGTAAATATCCATAACAAAGATTCATATAGCTGCAAAGAAAGATGGAAGAACGAAGGCTGAGACTTCAGGAAGAAGCAAACAGGTAATCAGTAAAGCCTTAAATAGGATTACTTATTTCCATTCTCTCTCCCCCCCCCCCCCCACTGCCACTTATGCTTGCTCAAGTGATGTCTGTATTCCTTCATTCTTTCATTTTAGACTAGAAAATCAGGGAGATCATAGTTCTGCCTGGAAAGATGACTTAGGCCATATTCTAAAAGGGGAACGTTGAGCCACGACTGTGGGGATAGTTCTTTGTTGTTTGAAGTAGTGACACTTCCTTCCAACAGAGCCTTTGCTTAACCTCTTGTATAGAAGGAGACATGTCCATGAATGCAGAATTATCTCATTACCAGATTGGAGTCTCATCCAAGATACTGTGGTCATTCTCAAGCTTTAGATAAGTTTCTTCACTCCTTGCTACTGGTACCCTTCCACTCATCGCCCCCGTTGCTGTCTTGAATCCATCAGACATATGAGCAGAATTAGGCCTATCGAATCTTCTCACCGTTCCATTAACTCTCTCAGTTCTATTCTCCTGCTTTCTCCCTGTAATCAAGAAACTCTCCACCTCCATAAGAGGTTTAAATACAGGCCCTTCCGGCCCAATGAGCAGCTGCCCAGTTGCGCCCATGAGACCAATTAACCGACTAACTCCTACGTCTTTGGAATGTGGGAGGAAACCGTAGCAGCTGAGGAGACCTACGTGGTCACGTGGAGAATGTACAATTCCTAACAGACAGCGGTGCGAATTGAACCTGGGTCACTGGCACTGTAATAATGTTAGTAAAGGCATCCATTTGTCTTGCGAGACCATGGATCTGCACCTGGAAAGCCTTCACTCTCCAGGGCACAGGCCTGGGCAAGGTTGTATGGAAGACCAGCAGTTGCCCATGCTGCAAGTCTCCCCTCTCCACGACACCAATGTTGTCCAAGGGAAGGGCATTAGGACCCACACAGCTTGGCACCAGTGTCGTTGCAGAGCACTGTGTGATTAAGTGCCTTGCTCAAGGACACAACAAGTTCCCTCGGCTGGGGCTTGAACTCATGACCTTCAGGTCACTAGTCCAATGCCTTAACCACTTGTTACAGGAACCTTTATGCTACTGTGCCATCTGGTATATAAACTCGCTGATTTTGACAAATCTCTATGTATGGAGCACCAACCATTAATTGGTTTTATTTAAGTGAGACTGCTTCATATAATTAATTCTGCTACATCAGTTATGTAAAATATTCCTTCTAGCTACCATCTGCTCAATTTCTGCTTAATGGCCGTAGACAAATGTTTTAACTTTTTTTCCGTTGAGTTCCAGCAATCCCAGTTATTTTGTTAATGATCTCTGTTATTTCTGGCTATACATACTCATCAAAAAACCATTTCAGTGTATCAAATCAGAACTTTGCTGGTGGTTCACTGATGAAGCTACTATTAAGTGCTATTAAAGTACAAAGTAAGCAGCAACATCTAGTGACCACATATGTAGTGTAAACCTTGGAAGCTAGGAAAGATGAAGGGTCTCGGCATGAACCATCAACTATGTACTCTTTTCCATAAATGCTGCCTGGCCTGCTGAGTTCCTCCAACATTTTGTGTGTGTTGGTTGGATTTCCAGCACCTGCAGATTTTCTCTTGTTTGTGTCTAAGCTAGGGAGTTGCTATCTATTTTATTTTGAGCCTAAAGCTGCGCTTTAAGTGAATTTTATTAAGAGACTCATGCTATAAGGAGAAGCTAGACAAAGTTGGGCCATTTTCTATGGAGAGGCTGAGGGTGAAGGGAGATGTAGAGGTTTATAAGTTGATGAGGGGACACAGCCTCAGAATAGAATGGTCCCCTTTTAGAATGGAGATGAGAAAGAATTTCTTTAGCTAGAGAGTGGCGAATCTGTGGAGTTGTTTGCCATAGGCAGCTGTGGAGGCCAAGTCACTCAGTATATTTAAGGCAGAGGTTGATAGATCCTTGATTGGTCAGGGCATGAAGGGATATGAGGAGAAAGTAAGAGATCAGAGCTGAGAGGAAAATTGGATCAGCCATGATGAAATGTTGGAGCAGACTCAATGGGCCAAATGGCCTAATTCTGCTTATGGTCATATAGATACAATAGACAACTGGTACCTTTTAGCAGAGGCAAAATGACTAATACTAGAGGACATAAACTGAGGGGTGAGAAGGAGTAAGTTCAAAGGAGATGCAGGCCAAGTTTTTTTTACATACAAGAGTGGTAGGTACCTGAATGTGTTCTCGAGGTTGTATCGGAGGCAAGTGCAATAGGGATGTTCAAGAAGTTCTGAAGTAGAATGAATATGCAAAGAATTGAGGGATATGTACATTGTATAGGCAAAAAGGATTAGTTTAATTAGCCAGTTAATTAGTTTGCCACAACACCAAGGATTGAAGGACCTGTTTCTGTGCTGTCCTGTTCTATATTCTGCTCAAACACATACAGCACTGTAATGCTGCTGTACTAATATACAGCATGTCCGTCCAAACTAACCAAAAAAGCTTGGAGCTTGTGCACTCTATCATTGGATGTAATTATGCTAAGCAAGCTCTCTGGTACTGGAAATTGCCAGGCCAAATTGTATGATCCTAATTGGTTCTTTGCAATATTCCTATAGCCATGCCATTTTTTTCCAGCTTCATCGTCAACTCAAGCCCCACATCTCAATGTCATGGATATCCAAGCAGTGCAGCCCATTTGGGTATCTAGAGCTGAAGCAATAGATCTAGGCATTGCCCCAGATTATGTTATTGGCCATTTGATAGCTCTTCAATTAGAGACTTAAAAATAGTTGAATTTGAATAATTAATTAAAACAAAGTTATCAGAAGTATATTTTTAAATGAAATAACTCTACTTAGGAATAGACTAAAATTAAAGATAGCATTTACAAACATTATGATTTTTTTTAAACAGAAAGAGACAAGCTTCAGGCATGAAGTGACTATAGCCCTCTAGCTCAAACCTGTGAGAGTACTGGGAACAGTATCAAGAACAGAAGGCCAGATCTGTTGGCATCTGAACTCCGGCATCTACCTGATTACATGTGTAGACATGAAACTGAGAAATTGCGGACGTTGCACTGTTGGCTGGCGGTTCTCCACAGAACTGCTGGCTGACTTTCAGCACTATCCAGACCAACGTTTTCAAGTGCTGGCTCTCACGACACAAATTAACCTTGGGGGATTTCCTTTTCCTTTTCTCTGTCTGAACCCTTTCTTCCTTTCTCTTATTTTACTTCTGGTGACTGATTTGTTATTTGGTTAAGTATTTTGGTTCAAACCACCTTGCATTAATGATCCTTATACCTTTTTGGTAACAATGATATACTGCTACTTTTCTATTTCACACAAACCCCAGTTTTCTGGTTTCCTGGTGAAAATATACATCACAGTACATTTTGTGAAAAAATTCTGAAGAAACATGTCCATACAAGTGTAAATGTAACATATTGTTTGTTTGCCATGGATGACACTTAATGGTTTGGTGATCTTTAAAGCTTATACACCAGCATTGCATTTGTTTTAATTAAGTGATTTCCCCTCTGTGATAAGACTTTAGCTTAGTTAAGTTGAATATAATCTTTTACAAAGAGTCATGATATTGTGTGCAAAGCAGAAAATAGATGGATATTAACACAAATGCTCTAATGTGCTTTTAAGGAGGTTTTCAAACAGTGCCATACTGACCCCTGAGGAGGAGGAGCAGAGAAATGTATATGCAAGCATTTTAGAGTTCGAGCAGGACCACGTAAGTCTCAGAAAAAGAACAATTGACAGCGGCTAAATGCACTGTTATAAAATAAGTGTTGATGATTCATGTCTCCTATAACAAAACAAAAATAATAATTCAATGTATGAGAATCACAAGAATGTTCCTTGTTTGGTATCGCTCTTATAAGATAACATTTTGTACATTTATCAGTTCAGCAATCTGTGTATAATCATCAAGTTGGTCTTGTTTAAACATGCGGAGTTGTAGACCTTAGGAAGCTAAATATTTGATTTTAATCAAGATTTGGATTACTTAGTTGACATCACATACTAATTGGATTAAGGGATCTTTTCCCCATTTATAACCAATCATAATGTTAATGTTAACAGCAATAGTTGTGTTTTAAACTATCCACAACATTGACAAATGTATTGAAGTAATTGTTCATCTTTTTCTTATATTTAGGAGTGGCCTAAACAATGGAAAATGCAATTGAAATCACAACCTAATGATTTTGCACTGGTGGCTGGCCTTGTATCCCAAATACTGAGGTATTGTTTTTTTATCCCTCTGTGACAAGTAGCACAAGTATTGCAAACCAATAGTCATGATTTTCTTAATAACTAACACATGATTATGACAGTCACTTCTTTAATTTGCAAGTTTGCTAGAAGCAGGGATAATCAGGGTCTTAGCAATTTGCCTTGTAGTTATGTGGTTGTTCTTCAGTTTTCCAAAGAGAAATGCTCTAAATACTCAGTGAATCATGTTACACCTATGAAGGAAAATTAACTCTCACCATCAGTTACACAACCTCAATGCAGAATTATGGTTTAAACAGCTGTGAGGTAAAAAAAAATAAAGCTTTTGAACTGATTTGTTTTGAGATTGATCACTGAAGGGAAAACTACAAAAAAAGGTTAAATCCAGGAAAATATAGTTATTTCCTATTTCATTACAGTATTTTTAATTTGTAAAATAGGAAATTTGTGGTAAATCACTGTTTTCAAACACATTTTCAAGGATATGCCACAAGGTACAACATACAAATGTTGATGCTGCATTGTTCATTCCTTCAGCTAATTTGAAGATAACAATTCAGTCTTCCTCTTTTCAATCCCTGTGTCCATGCATGCCCCGACCCCCTACTCACACACATGCACAAATACACACACACTTACCAGACATTTGATTCTCCAAGATTTCAAAGAACAGTTTGAGACTGGAGTACATAATCTACTGATAGAATGCAGTCAAATTAATACTTACAGGGGAAGAGTGCAGGCAGAAGGGTGTTATATCATTCTAAAGTTATTCTACTGTTTTCAATGGACATTTCAAAAGTATTCTTGTTGGTGGTGGGATGCCTTGATGTTAGCTCGCACATAAGGCTGCAATTCAGTTGCAAATTCTAGTGACTGGTATTGTAGTTGTACTGAGGATTACCAAGAACTGAGCACGACGGCAACAGACTGATTTGTTAGCATTGTTCATAGTTTTAAAGACTTCTTAAAGTATGTGAACACCTCCAACTTCAACAGTGGACTCGTTTTTAGGGAATTATCCTTGCTTCGTGATTATTAATAATTGTTCTCACCTCAGGGAGGTATGGCTTGTTTGTGCATTTGTCAGATGTCAAAATCACATTCATTTTAACTTTTAATATTTGTTATTTTTGCCCAATTATTTATCTGTGATATATCACTGCAATATATCACTGAGATGAGCCCAAGTAATTCACTGATACACTTCAGGGAAAATTTTAAAGTCCCAAATAGGGTGGAAAAAAGATTTTCTGGAATGGCTACAGGAAAATGGGACATTGAAGAAAGAGAGAGAGAGCTATATAATCTTAGATTGAGGAACTAGGTGTCCTTCTGGGAGTATGGAAGACTGAGAGGAAATTTGATAAGACCATACTAAATAGAAGTAAGCTAAGGCATTCAAACTCTTGAACCTGCTTTGCCATTCAAAAAGATCTTGTCTGTTCTTCCACTTAGCTCCACGTTTCTGCCACATCAAATTTTGCTTGATTCCTGTAATATACAGAAAGTTATTGATCTCTGTATTGAATATAATCAATAAGCGAGTCTCCACAGTCTTATCAAGTGATTAAACATCCTATAAATGAAGAAATTTCTCTTCATTTTAGGCTTAAGTAAATTATTCTTTGTTTTGAAACTGACACTGGATTCTCAACTTCCTGGCAAAGGGAAACAAACATTTGCTCCACTTCTGCTCCATCAAGTATTGTAAGAATCTTGTATGTCAGTAAGGTTACCTGTCACTGTTCTGAATTCTAGAGAGTAGAAACTCAATCTATCTTCAAATAGCAGTCATATTTACTTTAATTATTCTCATCTACCGATATTAATCTGAGAATATTAGTTTATGGGTATAGTTTTTTGAATAAAATTCCGCAGGATGCAAGATTTTGGAAGGTATGATGAAAGGTGTAATTAATCGTTAAACCGGTGATTCCCAATCTTTTTTATGCCATGGATCATTTACCTCAGTTACCATTAACTGAGGGTCCGTGGACTCCAAGTTAGGAACCCTTGCATTAAACTTATGTTAAGCATACTGTATGTTTCTTTTGTCCTCCTTACCAAGAACTGGCAATTAACTAGTTTTGGTCAATAAATTTACTTCTGCAGCTGCTCAGAATATCCAATCACACAACTACTGAAGAAGCTACAGTGCCGGATTTACAGCAAGCTTTACCCTATTGTGAAATCACAGTGCTCAGACCTGGCTAACATTACTGAACTGTGTCCAGGTTCTACATTGTACACATCGCCTGCCCAGTGCCCACTGATGCCAGATGTAGCATCTTCGTTCAACAGGGGAAGCAAGTTAAAATCTTCCAAAAGCGCATGTTGCTTGGGGAATGTTCAAGATCAGAGCAAGATAAGTTATGGTGGATTAAGACACAGTTCCTCTGTCAGCTCAGTAGTATTAAGTGAACAGAATACTGCGAGCTCAGATATTAGCAGTCAGAGTGCACTGCAACAAAAATTTGCAAGTCAACAGTTCAACCCAGCAGTGAGTGATAGAGCAGATCTGTTGATTGACAAAAACAGCCCTTTTGAAGATTTGGAACACTACGTGATGAAGTTTGAGCAACAACCAAGAAGTGTCACAGACAGCCTGACACTAATGACAAATACTGAACATCATCAAATGGAAGCTGTTCCACTGCAAGACCACCTAAAAGATATTGTGACTGATGTGCATAATTCAATCGGTAATATACATTTTTTTATGACTTTCACAATGTATTTCCTTGTTCCTATTCATGCATTGGAGAAGGGATTTGTTGGTCGGAGTGAATTGTGCTGCTTGCTCATACTATCATGTTATTACTTCTCGGTTTACATCAGTACAATATCAAAATCTACATTCCAGCTGAGTCGCAAAAAAACCACAACCCTGATTTCAATGCCCTCACCTTATTGAAATCAGCTACCAGAATGTCCACCATTCTAAGACCATAACTTTTTCTCGTTTTTAATTGCACTTTGAGCAGATATGTCCAGGAATCCAGAAGGCAGAGGATCTCTCAGTTAAGTGTTGAGAATGATTTAATCAAACACTGAAATGAGGAGCTGTAATAGCATCACTGTTGGGCAAGCATATCATTGATTAGTTTGTGGGACAGATTAAGCCCGGGAGTTGTTTTAAATTTCTAATTCAGATTTGCTAGGAGGCTGGAAAGTTCCTCCGGGCTTCAGAAGGAAACCTTCTAATGCCAGGATTCCCTCCGGTCACTTTTGATGTCTTCTACACTCTCATCTCAACAGCCACTTCTTTGCCTATTGGACACAATTCTTGTAGGTCAGGGGTTTCCAACTATTTTTATGTAATGGATCCCTGCCATTAACCGAGGGGTTTGTGGACCTCAAGTTGGGGTCGAGCCCCACTAAAGGGCTGAAAGCAGGTAATCATTAGTGATGCAGGAGATGCCTACTGTGTCTGAAATAAAGCTGATGCCGTTTCAAACAACTCAATATCATTACTCAGGATGAGAAGGAATCTTTTCTTGTAATTCTCTCAAATATTATCCATCAGCCAGCAAATTGTATTTTTTTATTGAAGCATCTTACGAGGACTTAATTTTTGTATATTGAAAAAAACAACTTGATTGATTAGCTTTAAAGTATTTTGTGTTATCCCAAGGTTTAGAAAGTTGATAAATAAATGACTTTTTATTTTTGTTTTCTCATTCTCCTTCCTGGGCATTTACTCTTTTTTATTCTTTCCTTCTTCCTGCTCATTTTTTATTCTCTATCACAGTTCCATGAGCATTCTAATAGGGTTCTAATTGGTTCACACATTATATACTAATAATACGAAAAGTTATAGAAGGAATCATTCGTCATTTGCCATTTATAAGTTACTTTCAGCTTAGCATGTAGAGATTAAGTTGGTGGGTCTGATTTTTGTTCTCTGTTTTAGAAACATATAACTAACTAATATCTTTGAGGTCCTCTTCGTAAAGAAAAATATTAATATTTAGATAAATAATAGAAATTGATTCAGATTTTTTTTTTGTCATTTTACGCATTCTGTGTTGACACCAGAAACCTGGTGACATTTGCAGTTTGCCCCCAGCATATCCTCAGTTTGTGATGGTTGTTAATGCAAATGACATGTTTCACAGTGTTTCAAGTGTTTGATAAAAGCCCCATTTGATAGTACAGATCTACTGAACATTGAAGGGTACACTGTGGAAGACTTAAAGCATGTAATTATATATAGGGAAAGGGGAGAACCACTAGGTGTCACTGCTCTTTCAGGTTTGTAAATTGACAAACATAATTTTGTGCAGCAAGCTGAAAGAAGATGACTGGTTGGACCACCTATCCATGAAAATTTCTCAGTTCCTTACCCCGCACCTTGGCCTACAATTGCTCCTTAAATGATACCAGCTGAACTCTTCTTTCGCCGGCTCTATCTTGGAGCCTACTTCTTCAGCAAGGACTCTTCCACCCCCACCAATGACCCCTTCTCCCATCTTCAACCCTCCTCCTCTTCATGGACACCTCGCTCTGGATCTCTTTGTTGCTAACTGCCAATGGGACATCAACCGTCTCGACTTCACCACACCTTGTTCCCATTCCAACCTCACTCCTTCCGAACGTTCTGCTCTCCACTCCCTCCGCACTAATCCTAACCTTACTATAAAACCCGCCAATAACGTAGGTGCTGTCGGAGTCTGGCGTACTGACCTCTACCTTGCCGAGGCACAGCAATAACTCGTGGATACCTCCTATTATTTACCCCTCTATCATGACCCCACTAAGGAGCACCAGGCCATTCTCTCCCACACCATCACCAACTTTATCAGCTCAGGGGATCTCCCATCCACTGCTATCAACCTATAGTTCTCACACCCCGCACTTCCCATTTCTGCCTCCTACCAAAGATCCACAAACCTGCCTGTCCAGATAGACCCATTGTCTCAGCTTCCTCCTGCCCCACCGAACTCATTTCTGCATACCTCGACATTGTTTTATCCCTCCTTGTTCAATCCCTTCCCACCTATGTTCATGACACTTCTCACGCTCTGAATTTTTTCAATGATTTTAAGTTCCCTGGCCCCCACCGCTTTATTTTCACCATGGATGTCCAGTCCCTATATACCTCCATCCCCCACCAGGAAGGTCTCAAAGCTCTCTGCTTCTTTTTGGATTCCAGACCTAACTAGTTGCCGTCTACCACCACTCTCCTCCGTCTAGCGGAATTAGTCCTTACTCTTAATAATTTCTCCTTTGGCTCCTGTGTAGCCATGGGCACCCGTATGGGTCCCAGCTATGCCTGCCTTTTTGTTGACTTTGTGGAACAATCCATGTTCCAAGCCTATACTGATATCCGTCCCCCACTTTTTCTTCACTACATCGACGACAACATTGGCGCTGCTTCCTGCATGCATGCTGAGCTCGTCGACTTCATTAACTTTGCCTCCAACCTTCATGCTGCCCTCAAGTTTACCTGGTCCATTTCCGACACTTCCGTCCCTTTTCTTGATCTTTCTGTCTGTATCTCTGGAGACAGCTTATCTACTGATGTCTACTATAAGCCTACGGACTCTCACAGCTACCTGGACTATTCCTCTTCCCTCTCTGTCTTTTGCAAAAATGCCATCCCCTTCTTGCAATTCCTCCATCTCCGCCATATTTGGTCTCAGGATAAGGCTTTTCATTCCAGGATGAAGGAGATGTCCTTTTTTAAAGAAAGGGGCTTCCCTTCCTCCACCATCAACTCTGCTCTCAAACACATCTCTCCCATTTCACGCACATCTGCTCTCACCCCATCCTCCCTCCACCCCACGAGGAATAGGGTTCCTCCTGTCCTCACCTACTACCCCACCAGCCTCCGGGTCCAACATATAATTCTCCGTAACTTCTGCCACCTCCAACGGGATCCCACCACTAAGCACATCTTTCTTTCCCCCCCCCCCCACTTTCTGCTTTCCGCAGGGATCGCTCCCTATGCAACTCCCTTGTCCATTAGTCCCTCCCATCCCTTCCCACCGATCTCCCTCTCAGCACTTATCCTTATAAGTGGAACAAGTGCTACACATGCCCCTACACTTCCTCCCTACCAACATTCAGGGCCCCAGACAGTCCTTCCAGGTGAGGAGACACTTCACCTGTGAGTTGACTGGGGTGATATACTGCGTCTGGTGCTCCCGATGCGACCTTCTATATATTGGCAAGACCCGACTCAGGCTGGAAGAGCGTTTCGCTGAACACCTACGCTCTGTCCACCAGAGAAAGCGGGATCTCCCTGTGGCCACACATTATAATTCCACGTCCCATTCCCATTCTAATATGTCTGTCCACGGCCTCCTCTACTGTCAAGATGAAGCCACACTCAGGTTGGAGGAACAACACCTTATATTCCATCTGGGTAGCCTCCAACCTAAAGGCATGAACATTGGCTTCTCTAACTTCGGTTAATGCGCCACCTCCCCTTCGTACCCCATCCTTTCTTTCTTTCTTTCTTTCTTTCTTTTCTTTCTTTCTTTCTTTCTTTCTTTCTTTTCTTTCTTTCTTTCTTTCTTTCTTTCTTTCTTTCTTTCTTTCCCCTTTTTTCCTCTTTTTTTCTCCCTCTGTCCCGCTCACTATAACTCCTCGCTCACCCTCTGGATTCCCCCCCGCCTTATTTCTCCCTAGGCCTTCCGTCCTATAATCCTCTCCCTTCTCCAGTCTCGTATCCCTTTTGCCAATCAACTTTCCAGCTCTTAGCTCCGTTCCTCCCCCTCCTATCTTCTCTTATCATTTTGGATCTCTCCCTCCCCTTCCCACTTTCAAATCTCTTACTATCTCTTCTTTCAGTTAGTCCTGACGAAGGGTCTCGGCCCGAAACGTCGACCGTACCGCTTCCTATAGATGCTGCCTGGCCTGCTGTGTTCACCACCACTTTTTGTGTGTGTTGCTTCAATTTCCAGCATCTGCAGATTTCCTCGTGTTTGCCTGTTACGATTACATTGATTTCCCTTTGATGTGAAGAACTTCCTGAAATGATTCCACAACTGACCAATAGGTTGAAATTGTATTCTGTTGTGGTTCTCACATAGCCATATTTTTCTCTATTGTTCATTATCGCATCCTTCAAAGATCACAACTCTCCAAAAGAAAGTCAAAATTCTATATAATATTCCAGCTGTGAACTAACCGAGATTCAATATAATTGAAGTAAGATATTTTCACTCTTGCAGTTAAATCCCTGTTAAGAAAGGAACTGTTGTACTATTTGCCTTTCCAGTTCTCTGCTGCACCTGCACATTTGCTGTTACTGAACTATGTTCAAGGACACCAAGATCCCTTCATCAACATTTCCAAATATCTCACCATTTAAAATTATTTTTACCAAAATGGATAACTTCACATTTTTCGCATTTATTCCAACTGTCATCTTGTTTCCCACTCATTTAACTTGCCTATATCCTCTTGAAACCTCATCACTACTCACATTCCTACTTAGTTTTGAACTCGGGAAAATTATACTTAATCTTCTTGCCCATCTTGCTGATATAGCTTATGATTAGTAAACACTGAGCCATGTGATACAGCTGACCTACCTAAGAAGGAGCCTTTTGTTTTTACTCTGTTTTCAGTGCAAGTCCTGTAAATCCTACTTCATATTTTAAATCCCCCAAATTATTTATTTAAAGATACAACATGGAATAGGCCCTTCTGGCCCTTTGAACCATGCACTCAGCAACAATGCCTGATTTAACCCTAATTTAATCACAGGGCAATTTACAAGACCAATGAACCTACTATTGGGTACATCTCTGGACTGTGGATGGAAACTGGAGAAAACCCATGCATTCCACAGAGAGGACATACAGATTCCATACACAGGATGCTGGGATTAAAGTCCGATCTCCAATGCCCTGAGTTGTAATAGTGTTGCACTGCTACACAATGTTCAGCTGCTTTTTTCCGATCTTCTTCATGGAACTGCATCAAAAGCTTCTAAAAACCCAAATGCATTGGTTTTCCCTTTACCTCAAAAGAACTTGAATAGATTCATCAACCATGATTTCCTTTTAATAAATTAATTTCTAAATATCTGAATAATGTAACTTTTGTTAGAGATTCTATCATCCTCCCAACTGCTAGGAAAACAGATTGGTAGTTCTATGTTTTTCCTCCCACTTAACTAATGGGACCACATCCAATACCCTCCAACTACAGGAACCACCTCAGAGTCTGGAATTTCAGAAAATAACAATGAGAGTTGTCAGCTGAGAACCATGGTCAGAGTTTCCAGAGATGACAGGGTCCATTATACATTCTCATTAAGTAACAAACAGGAACGGTAAGACTGAGAATGCTAAAAGCCATATGTAAGTCAGAGATTGTCTTTTCAGGTAATTGGATTCTATTTTAGTTTAACCCTTCTGTACATATTTTCCAACAGACAGATTACTGTCCTTGTGTATTCTGGCCTTTGAACCTCTCAACACTGCGACAGGAAAAGACCAGTGCCTGGCCAGCATCGAGGAGGCTTTGTTCCAGCCTATCTGGGTGTTCCTTTTGGCTCTATTTAGGTATTGCGTTAATGTAAAGTTCACAAAAATGCAAATCTATTTCTAATTTGAAAATATGTAAATAATTAAAAGTTAAAATGATGTAATTTATAGCTTTGCCAAACTCATCACAGAGTTGAGTTGAATTTGGTTACTAAAATGGTTTACTTGTTAAAATTTGTATTGTAGTAATTGCTGTAAAATTATAGTTGCTCCTTTATTCAGCAAAGAATGTGGTGTTTGATAAAAACCAAATTAGAAATACTGTGTTTCGTAGTTTGAGTTCATTCCATTGAGTAAGGGTGTGCGTTTGCTTGCCAGCTCATTCATGAACAGAATCCCAGTAGCCTAGTCATCAGATTTCAAAAGTCCTTTCTAAATAACTTCATCTCACTGTCTTCCTTTAGACCCACCTACTGCCCGTTACACCACTGGCATTTAGGGCAGCAATGAAGGTCCTCCATCTCTGACAGTGCTCAGGGCTTCCTTCATCGTGTCAGTAGCTCGGTTTCCACTACTGTCAGTCATGCAAGTTCCGGGTGAAGACTCAGAAATACTGTCGCACTCAGATGTAAAAGGATTTTTCATTGCTATTTCCATAACAGTTTTGTTTGACCACTCAGGGTTGTTATACCTGAGCTGAATCCAGGAACCTGGAGGACCAGTGAACCACTATTAGTCCAGCCTGTTTGGCATGGGTGACCCTACCAAGAGCTAAAGCATAAAGACCTGACTCCAGCCAACATAGGCGCATAAGACTCCAAACCCTACAACAAGATTGTAGTCCTCTTGGAGGGTATTCCTTTAGAATTTATTATCAAATCTGCCTATTTCAGGCTTATTGGTTACCGTTTCTGATATACGGTTATGCAGCAGTGAGAACTGCTGCCTCATATCTCCAGGGTTTGATTCAATCCTGAAATGAGCTGTTCCTGGTGGAATCAACAGGTCACGTAGCATCTATAGGGAAAGTAAAGGGAGCGTCTTTTAGTTCATAAAGCTCCTATTCAGACCTAATAATCTGAAAGGATTATTGATGAAATTCACCTGCTTGATTGTAAAAGGGTGTGTCAAATTGTAAAAGGGTGTGTTAGGGTTGAGTCAGATGTTAAAGCTGTCTCAGCACTACTCATGGCTGAATTTTACCTCAAAAGAAGACAGATAATCTACTGTTGGATCTGATTCTGTAATTCTTAGATTAGACTGTTTAATTATTGTTTCCTTTGCAGTTTAACTATCTATCTGCGAATATTTTAAGTAGTTCTTACATGCATGCAATAGTTTAATATGTTTCCTAATGGCCACAGTGTATATATGCAGTTGTTCAATGTGTCCCCAAGTGGTTATTCTGGTATGATTCTGGGAAGTTCTGGAAGCTTCTCTTGGTGCTGTATTATTTGAATAAGGGATTTCTAATTGGCAGACTCTTATTTACAAATTTGAATAGAATTTTTCTTACCCATGAATCTAAAAATAGCTGACCACAAGGCAGGTTCTTTTGTCTGTCCTTTCACTTAGTGGTTCTCTAGCACTGTCCGTTTCAATTTCTTTTTGTTCTATTAACACTTAAAATGACGGTGAAGCAACAAATTTTGTGTCTCTTTCCTGACTTCCGGAAGAACCTTAGATTAAAACATCAGAATCTAACACGAATTTCAATAGCAAGTTCAAATCTTCAAATGAGGTTGGCAGTATCTAATCTGTTTTTCAAATGTAACGGCTTACTTGGTTTTCCACAATTCTAGGATCCCATAGGCTTAATGTAAATACAGAAGATTTTGGAAAGAAGATAAATGTCTTTATGAAGCTGTCTGTGAACCAGGAGGACAAGGAGGAGTTGTATTTCCCTTTATTTATTAACCAGCAGTTTTGTAGATTAGATCTGCCAGCTCTGATAGATGAAAAGAAAACTCACTGCACGTAGGTTTCTAGTCAGGGATCTTAGAAAATAAAAAAAACATGGGAGAAATTTAGAATATTGGATGTCTAAAACTAAAACATTGCAGTGTTACCCAACTGCCCCTCTTAATATCCAATCTGTTGTTTCAAAATTATTAGATTCTAAATAAATTGTCATTCTGACGAGATAATCTGCAGATGCTAGAAATCCAAGTAACACACACACAAAATGCTGGAGGAACTCAGCAGGGCAGGCAGCATCTATGGAAAAGAATAAACTGTTGACGTTTGGGGCTGAGACCCTTCATCAGGACTGAAATAGCACAGGAACCTGGAGCTCTGGAAATTAAAAGGAGGTCTCAAAACTGGGCGGCGTAGATAATGTCAGTGGTCAGCACTTTTTTTTCCTTGGAATGGAATTTTCAAATACTAGAGGGCATAGCTTTAAGGTGAGATGAAAACAGTGTAAGGGAGATGTGGGGGACAAGTTTCCTGCATAGGTACATGAACTACGGGTAATGGACAGAGATGGATCATGCTCAGGCAGATCAGATTATCATGATCAGTATAGATATAACGAGTTGAAGAACCTGCACCAGTACTGTTCTGCTGTATGTTCTATGAGGAAGTGGAGAATGGTTAAGTTTCATTTTTTTCATTCTTTCTAGAAAAGTGAACACACAGAGGGAAATGGCACTTGACAAAAGCATGAAGTTGCACAAGTCAGCAGGTCCAGCAGATATTGGTGTTGCAGCTAAACTCTTTCCCAAGGAATCTGCATCTTCAAACGATTCCTATCCATATGAAGCTGCAGTCAAAGAGTTACGGCTAATAACCAAAGAATATTGTCCACAAAAAAAGCTTGAATGTATTGGTAAGCATTAAAGTATATTGACATTCTAATTCTCCTATTGGATGACTTGAATTATTGTTATAATTTAGTATTCCAACTGTGTCTATACTGTATGTTTGCAATATTTACTTTTGCTCTTAAAGTTACAAAGGATCAGCTTATAAGAATCTTTGTAGGCGCATGAACTATTCAGCAGATGATTCAACATCTTTGCTAAAACCAGGTTAAGGTGTCAGGAGTATAAACTAGAATTGCTTATAAATGATTAGAGTATAATGAAATCTTGCACAAATTATTGAACAAGTAGAACTCCTATAAGTAGCTTACCTTAAGTGGAAAATGAGAGGTAATGAAATGGCAGGGATCAGATGTGCATTAGGAGGCATCTTGAGAGAAAAGAAATAAAAATGAAATTTACAATATGGGATTTGTAGGTAAAGGGTACAAAACATCTGGAAGGGGGAAACATCAAAAAAGCTTCAAATTGGCTTTGGACTCAGATGGAGAGTGGGAAAAAAAGTTAAAATGGCTCCAGTTGCGTTTGCAAACATAGAAAACCTACAGCACAATACAGGCCCTATGGCCTCAAAGTTGTGCCATATGTGTTCCTACCTTAGAAATTACTGGGCTTACCCATAGCCCTCTACTTTTCTAAGCTTCATGTACCTATCCAAATGTCTCTTAAAAGACCCTATCATATCCGCCTCCACCACCGTTGCTGGCAGCCCATTCCACGCACTCACCACTCTCTGAGTAAAAAACTTACCCCTGACATCTCCTCTGTACCTACTCCCCAGCACCTTAAACCTGTGTCCTCTTGTGGCAACTATTTCAGCCCTGGGAAAAAGCCTCTGACTATCCACACGATCAATGCCTCTCATCATCTTATATACCTCTATCAGGTCATCTCTCATCCTCCGACGCTCCAAGGAGAAAAGGCCGAGTTCATTCAACCTATTCTCATAAGGTATGCTCCCCAATCCAGGCAACATCCTTGTAAATCTTGTCTGCACCCTTCCTATGGCTTCCATGTCCTTCCTGTAGTGAGGCGACCAGAACTGAGCACAGTTAAACATTATGTTCTTATGATGCTTTGTTGTGGGCAGTCCCTGAGCACTAATTCCTCTTCCCTGGTAATTTGCTTATACAGATAATCTGTAATGTTTCAGTTATACAATTCCAAACTATCCGGAAGTTCCATTCTGCATGTTCTTTCGGTATTGAATGTCATTTCCATATTCTTCTTTGTGGAGTCGAGGAATTTAATTGTATAACCTTGCTCCAATGTTAAATACAATATTGCGCAATATAAATTAGTGTTCATTCTTCTCCAACCTTGTACAATACCGCTGAAGTATTTGACCATATATTTTTGAGTCGGTTATTTAAAACCAAGCCTGGTCACCTTTGCTGAGATCCCGATGTTCTGAAAACGGTATTGTTAAAATCTTTCATTGGGGTGAACTGTAATATCCAACAATGAATTAAGTTAAAATTTTAACGTTTTCAAAACTACTCCTAACCTACCCAGTTTTAACTGTAATGTATTAAGAAGTGGACAGCCTACCTAACCTTAGGGAGCCAGATTGTTAACTGTGGTTAGCTGCCTCAAAATTAAGGCAATTGTGAGGTTTAACAATTGCCAACTAAGAGTTAAGTGCCTTTTACAGACAGTACTCCCTGTGGATTAGTTAGAGTTTTGCCACTGTGGTTATAGTTTCATTATCTCCTATTCCATATGTCCCAAACCCACCCATCCTCCCCACCCCTCGACCTACATATAATTGGTTCAGTGTACGGATTGCCAGTTACTAGTCACAAGAATCCAATGACTGCTTCAATTTATTTCTGCAATAATTTTTGCTTTTTCAAATAATGTACATAAGTGTAATAATTTTTTGAAGAACAGCCTCCAAAAAAAAAGAAATCTTGCTGCAAGGCATAACATTTTGTTTTGCAGATTTCCTGAGTGAATTTTAAAGATACTTGGTTTGCACTAGGTTTTTTTTCCTCTTTTTTTATATATCATTAATGTCTTTCAGGTTTGGTGCAAAATTTATGAAAAATTTAATTTTAACAATACTGTCATATTGTTATAGTGCGAACTCTCCGTCTTATCTGTGAATGCGCTGATCATTACTGCAGTTCTAAGGAAACTGGTACAGTACATGTTACTTCTGCAATGTGAGTATTGTATGTTTGCAGATTAGTAGACTGAAGTGTTTGTCATTCTATCAACTGTCTTTTGGGTAATCTTCCAGAATTGATTGCATGACTCAGTGTTTGTCAATCAGATCTGGATTGTACAGTCTGCTCAGCTGTCTCAAGTTTTAATACTAATAACATTTTGTTTCCTTGCTGCAAAGACCCAAAAGCTTTTCTGGAAATAAAAATGCTTTTGTTTGCCATATATTCTCATCTTTCCTATATTTGAATCAGACCTTGCTGTGAATCTACAGTCGAGTTTGCCATATAACCATTTCGATGCTCACCACCACTGAATTCTCTGAAAATTTTCTTTTGAAAACTTTCTAGCTCTCCTTGTCTCTTAAATCTGCTGAAAGGGTACAGCAGTGAGCAAATTTCAATTAGATTTGCTTCCTGCCACAACAAGCCACTTAAAAATGATGATATTGAACACACACAAAGTGCTGGAAGAACTCAGCATGTCAGGCAGTATTTATGGATGGGAATAAACAGTTGACATTTCAGTCAAGATCCAGCATCAGTCCGGAAGAAGGGTCTTGGCTGGAAGTGTCAGCTGTTTATTCCCCTCCATTGATGCTGCCTGACTTACTGAGTTCCTCCAGCATTTTGTGCATATTGCTCAAGATTTCCAACATCTACAGAATAACTTATGCTATTGGTTAAGGATAGTGCATCACAATATAGTAGCCCTGGGGCAAACAAGAATAATACCCATCACTTCATTCTCAAATTTTCCACTCTCCACATGAGAAAGAGCAAATTTGTCAATGGAACCTCAATACAAATATCTATTTTGTGATCTCCATAAATAAATAAGTAGATCATTTATAGAATGAATACAGAAAATGCTCTAAAAACTCATCAATCAGGCAGCCTATGGAAAGAGAAACATCCAACATTTTGGTAATGCATCCCTTTGTTGGAACCCAAATCATTAACGGTTTCTCTTCCCACAGATGCTGCCCGATTTGCTGAGAGATTTCAACATTTTGCGTTTTTGTTTCAACTTTCTAGCATCTGCCGTTTGCTTCAGAGAATTTAGAGACATCTGTACGAGACTTAGACTATTGTTTGAATTTTTATTCACACCATAGATGTGCACTATCAAGTGAACAGTTTGACAATGTAGTTTGCAATGTGCTTTGTGGCAACACAAGAGATTGTAGATGATAGAGTCTGGAGCTGAAAGCAAACCGCTAAGGTGTTCAGGTTTCTTCAGCTGTTTCTTGCTTTGTGGCAAGGTTTCAAAAAGTAAACGGATATTGCAGGACTTTACATGAGAGTTATGTGCTTGCTGAATTATAAGTAATAGAGTCATACAGAACAAAAATGGCCCACTGTAGCAATAGAGGCCATCAAGTACCTATCTATATTAATTCCATTACCAGTACTTGATTCTGAGCTTCTATGCACAGGCAATTCAAGTGTTCATCTCAACAGTTCATAAAAGTTGTGAGAGTACTTGCCTCTACTTCACACTCTAAAAGTGTATTACAGATTACAACCATCCTCTGGGAGGAAAGTTCATTCTCAGATCCCATCTGAACATTTACCCTGAACCAATGCCCTTTAGTTTTTGGTAACACGCTTATGGGGGAAATATTGCGTCTTGTTTACCTTATAACTTTGTGTTCCTCTGTCAGTTCCAATGTCAATAAGCCTGGTCTATCCATTCTCTCCTCATGACTGAAATGTTCCTACCCTTAAATAATCTGATGAATCTCATCTACATCCTTCCTGTTTATGGCATACAGAAATATACTCCAACTATTGGTTACCAGTGTCTTAATAATGCTGTACCATCACTATTCAACCTTCACCTTCACCGTATCTAGTGCAGACAATCACATAGATCCTTAGACTTGTGCACTGAGATCCCTCTATTCCTCAACCCAAGGACCTGACCATTCAATGTTTATCTCTTCTCTGAGCTGCTGTTCACAAAGTTCATCACCCTATCACTTGTCAGGATTAAATTTCACCACCACTGTTTGCCTGTCTTGCCATCAGATCAGTATCATCCTGTGCTAATGATTATCCTCCTCTGTTAAAAGTGTTATTGATTTTCCTGTTATAACTCTTTACAATTGCTTATAAAAAGCTATGCTAAAATTATGACATTATTTCTCTGTAATCCTTTTCAAGATCCCCTTGAAAACATTTGCCACCTTTTATCAGGCTGTTTTTTTTTCGTAATTTACTTCAATGCTATTCTTTGTCTTGACTTACGGAAAAATTAGACTTTTATACTAGTACATATGCAAGTTTTTCTTATTAGAATTTTAACTGAAATCCTGTTAACAATGCCTCTATAGGAAGTGGTTTTCTTTTAAATGCAATTGAATTTTTTTGCTTGGCTGTCTGCTGGTATTTTAATAATTCCGTTAAATGATATCCATGTTTAATTGCTCACAAAGTTTGCATTCTTTATTACAAGTGTGTTGTTGACCATTCTGGATAATTACTGGTCAGGACGGAATTCTAAATGTATATCAATAATGTATGATATACTTAGAATTCATTTTTTTAAATTTACATCAGTATATTATGATTTTTTTTCCAGAAGTCAATAGGTACAATTCAGCTGATGCTGGCCACTGTTATGCCCCTTCTTGCTTCAGGATCACTTACCTCTACCTGGCCAATCTCATACGTTACTAGCACTCAGCCTTTTGCTAACTCTGCTACTGAGCTTCCAAGCTTTCCCATAGTCTGTTTCCCATCTCCCATCCATGATAGATGGGTCTTAGAGCACTTGGCCCTAAACTATGGAATTCTCTTAAACATCTGGTTTTGTGAACCTATTTTTAAGATGCTCAAAACATTTTATTAACTAAATTTTATTTGCTAACTCTAATGTGAAACATTGTATTTCATTGTATTACACATATATAATTAAGTGGTTCTTGTGTAAACCGTAAAGATGGGTTTTGTTTGATTGGCTAAAGGAGTAATATTGATCCACCAGAGGTCACTGGATACCAGTATAGACTGGGGAGTGAGGCAGTTTTAATCCCTGTTCAGTCAGGCCTTTAAGGCCAATTGGCACATTCCAGTTCAATAAATTCATAATGAGATACAGAAATGTTATACAAAAATAAAAATGGCCTAGTGCCAAATTCAGATTTTATTGAAGTTTATATTTGGATTGCTGTAAATGCCAAAGCTTACTTGGTCATTAAAAATTAAAGCCTGGAAAAGATATCTTTACTACTTAGCTACAAAGCTTTATGATTTATAATAATGATTTTTTTTTAGTCAAATGTTGATACTTTTCCAGTATTTTAGTCTGATTTTCTCAATTCTGCTGTTTAACTTTTGGCATATTTTTGTTTCTGGTAACATTCAGAATCAGATTATTAGCACTGACGTATGCTGTGAAATTTGATGCTTTGTAGCAGCAGTACAGTACAATATAGTTAAATACTGTTAACAATAAGAAATAGCATGAAATGAGGGCAAAACAGTGAGGTAATGTTTATAGACAATTCAGAAATCTGATGGCGGAAGGGAGGAAACTGTTCCAGAAACGCTGAGTGTGTGTCTTCAGCTCCTGCACTTCCTCCCTGATGGTAACAAACAGAAGAGAGCATACCCTGGGCGGTGAGGATCATTAGTGATGGATACTGCTTTCCTGAAGCACTCCCTTTTGAGTATCCCTGATGGTGGGGAGGCTGGTATGCATGATGAAGCTGGCTGAGTACACAACTCTGCATCTTTTTCTGATCGTGTAGTGTCCCCTCCATACCAGACGATGATGCAGCCAGTCGGGATACTCTCCACGGTACATCTGCAGAAATTCTGGTGACATACCACATCTTCTCAACCTCCTAAGAATATACAGCAGTGGCATACCTTCTTTGTGGTTGTATTTATTACGGTGTTAAGACCAGTATAGATCTTCAGAGATGTTGAAGCTGCTCACCCTTTTCCACTGCTGACCCCCTCAATGAGGAGTTGTGCGTGTTTTCCCGACTTCCCCTTCCAGAACCCCACAGTCAGTTTTGTGGTACGCCTCCGCATCACCATCTGAGATTCTGCCAACAACGGAAGTGGAGCAGACTAAATTGTTTTCCCCTTAAATTTCCAGGGCAGTGTATTCTTGCTCCGTTAAAGCTGGAAGAAGTACATTGAAAGCAATATAACCACATGCAGCTCAGTAAAATAAAAATCTCATAACTGAGTGAAACAAACAAAATGAAGAAATGAGTTGGATTTATTACCTTATTAAATGATTCAGCAATGTAACTATGTAATAAAGTACAGGTGGGATCTGTGCTTTCACTAAGGATGTATTCACAAACTGGGAAATCAAAATGTATTACAATTGTTGGAGGTATTTTAAGGTACTTTATATAATATTAGTGTCAATAACACAACTATCATTTCTATTGTCAGTCCAGCATTTTCTAAATGTGTTTGCATTCTTATGGTCAGACAGGAAAACCACAAATGAATTGTAGGAAAATACGCCAGCTCCATTGGGAAAGTTCACTTGCAAATCAAGTGGCACAGTGCTCCACTTTTAGCATGCAATCTTATTACCAGTTAACTGTCTAGTTAGAGGAACACGGTGAAGACATCTTTACCCTCTTTGGCACCATATACCTGCTTCAATCTGAATCCTGTAAGACTAAATTATAGATCTGCAGCAGTTGCCAAATAATAGGCTCTCCATTCAGCCTTCTGTCACTTGGACAATAGTAATAGGCTACTATTAACATCAGGCTACTGTTTTATTACTTAAAGCTCAGTATTCAACACAATCAAACCCTCAGAATGAATCAAGAAACTTCAAAATCTGGGCCTCTATACCTCCCTCTGCAACTAGGTCCTTGACTTCCTCACTGGGAGACTACAGTCTTGCAGATTGGAAGTAACATGGCCTCACTGACAATCAACACTGGCACACAGGAGAAAGTGTGCTTAGCCTACTGCTCTACTCTTTCTACATCCATGGCTATATGGTTAGGCAGAGCTCAAATGCCATCTATAAATTTGCTGAGGACACAACTATTGTTGACAGAGTTTCAGATGGTGACAAAGATGCATACAGAAGTGAGATATATCAACTGGTTGATTGGTGTCACAGCACCAACCTTGCACTCGATGTCAAGGAGTCGATAGTGGAGTTAGAGAAGCGTAAGTTCAGAGAACGCACACCAGTCCTCATTGAGGGATTGGAAGTGGAAAGGGTGAGCAGTTTCAAATTCCTGGGTGTTAACATCTCTGAGGATCTATCTTGGACCCAACATACTGATGCAATTACAAAGTAGGCATGACAACAGCTATATTTCACCAGGAGTCTGAGGAGAATTGGTATGTCATCAAAGACATCCAGGACATGCCCTCTTCTCATTGCTATGATCAAGGAGGAGATGCAGGACCCTGAAGACACACATTCAGCGTTTCTGTAACAGCTTCTTCTCCTCTGCCATCAGATTTCTGAATGGGCAATGAACCCATGAACAACTACCTCAGTATTTTTCCCTTCTCTTTTTGTACTACTAATTTAATTACTTTTATATATAGTTATTATAGTTTTTAGTTTTTATTACTATGTATTGCAATGCACTGCTACCACAAAACAACAAGTTTCACATCATATACCAGTGATATTAAACCTGATTCTGATTCTTTTCCACCAATATTTCCAAATGCTGCAAATGGGGAATAAATTTCAGGTGTAATATTTTGGTAGGCAGTCATTGACATCTTAAACACATCAGGAAAGAGCATGACAGATTGCTAGTTTATTTTTGTTGAAGTGGTTATATTAATTCCTCAAAAGCAGATTATTGTTTTGAATCGTTAGTATCACTATTGCTTAAAAAGCCATGTAATCTCTGCTCGAGGTAGTGTGGATACTGCTCATTATGTATATACTACCACTCATTTAATGAATAAAAACACAGTTGCTAAGTTCGAGTCAGTATTAGATTGAAGAGAACTTTTGGTTAAGAGTAACACAACTGCTATTGTTTAATTGTATTTTTTGCTGCATGAAAATGTTTGTCTATCTGTCAGTGTAAAGATACAGCTAGCATAAAGCTTAACATATTGGTTTCAGAGTCCCTGAGTGCATTGTTGAGCATCAAAATTTTCAGAAAATTGTACAATTTGTAAATTACATATCAAAACTGTCTTCTAATTGTACTATCATTGACTCCTCTCAGCTGGGTCACCTATGCTTGTGCTTTAAACAATGTAATCCTTTATATATTCCTTCCTTCTGTGGTATTTCACTGAACAGACTCGATGGGCCGAATGGCCTACTTCTGCTCCTTTGTCTTGTGATCTTGTGAACAGTTTGAGATCATCTGTTTCAAATACCGCATAAGCCTCATCTGGGGTTCTAATGTTTCTCTGTCATTCATTCTTTGGGGTTTTCTTCTGTTTCATGGATGTCTGCGACGAATAGGAATTTCAGGTTGTATACTGTATACTTTCTCTGATATTAAATGGAACCATTGAACCATTGACCCATTGAATGCAGTGGGATTAGATCTGTATTTCCAGTAAGTAAGGTTAGGTTTTTGGGATCAGTGTTCCAGTGGCTCCTGAATTGAATGGTTAACTGCTTCTGTACTGCTCAGGAATAAAGTTATTGTCAAATAACCAAATCTATTTCACTTCGAAAGGAGGGAGCTTTCTATTATCAGCAGTGAAAACTTCTCTGTTAAGTACAGCCACTAGGAAGTAGTAGTCACACACCAATCAATAATAGTGCTTATGTAAGCATATTAAGTGCAAATAAAAATTGGGTGCAAAATCAAACTATTATTATTGCTGTTAATAAACAATTATGTTCAGTTTGTCCACCTAGAAATTTCTCCACACCAAATTTTGGCATTAAAACAGCATCATAATGCTCTTGTTGGAACTCCATAAACAGCGAGGACTTTGTTGATTCTCCCAGTGTAATGGTGCAATGAAGCTGATATTGTTCTTTTAGCCTCCTCACAGTTGTCAGCTTGTAGCCCAGCAGGTGCAATCTCTACAGATATCTCTCAAAGGGAGCTTACCACAATACTAGCAGTACTCTTCTGACTATTAGTGGTGAGGATGGGGCTAGGGTAATGTTGCTACTCAATGGATGTATGCTGCATTGATGACGGTGGTAGGACAGGGCCCCATTAGGACCAACGGAACAGACCAAACCCAAAGAACAATGTCTGCAAAGACATATTCTTTGTTCTTGGATCTACAGAGACCTTCCAAAGCTACAGATAGGCACTACTGGCAGGGGTTACCAGGGAGATCTCTGTGCAACCTCAAGTATGATGTATGAGTGGATGCCCTTTGGAGAACCTTGTCTAGCAGTCAAGTGTTCCAACCTGCTTTGTGGACTGAAAGAAAAGCAAATGAAGACTTCTGTCCTTGAGCATAGAGATGGAGTGACCGCTGGAATGTAGCAAAAAACAGGTCAAGGTAGAGTTCTGAGCATGGTTCATCATTTCATCCTTGTCAACCTCCTTTGAGCCTTCTCCAAAATTTCATTGGAATTTCCTTTAGACCATGAGACCATAAGACATAAGAGCAGTACTAGGCTGTTTGGGCCATCGAGTCTGCTCTGCCATTCAGTCATGGCTGATCCTTTTTACCCTTCCTCAGCCCAACTCTGTGTAACCTTTGGTGCCGTGTCCAATCAAGAACCTATCGATCTCTGCCTTAAATATACCCAACAACCTGGCCTCCACAGCTGCCTGTGGTAACAAATTCCACAAATTCACCGCCCTCTAGCTGAAGAAATTTCTCCTCATCTCTGGTTTAAATGGGCACCTCCCTATCCTGAGGCTGTGCCCTCTTGTCCTAGACACCCCCACAATGGGAAACATCTGTTCCACATCTACTCTGGCTAGGCCTTTCAACATTCAAAAGGTTTCAATGAGATCCCTCCTTGTTCTTCTAAATTCCAGTGAGTACAGATCCAGAGCCATCAAATGTGCCTCATATGATAACTTTTCATCCTTATGAACCTCCTCTGAACCCTCTCCAGTGCCAGCACATCTTTTCTTAGATGAGGAGCCCAAAACTGTTCACAATAGTTAAGGTGTGGCCTCACCAGTGCCTCATAAAGCCTCAGCATCACATCCCAGCTCTTGTATTCTAGACCTATTGAAATGAATGCTAAAACAGCATTTACCAACTCAATCTTCAAGTTAACCTTCAGGGTGTTCTGCACAAGGACTCGCAAGTCTCTTTGCATCACAGATTTGTGGATTTTCTCTCTGTTTAGGAAATAGTCTGCACATTTATTTCTACTACCGTATACCATTTTAATACCATATTCAGTGAAAGTAGCCAGTATGAAATGCCTAGCATTATGAATTAGTCATGGCTTCAAATCCAGTATATGCTGGTGGGAGTAAATTTAATCTTGCTATTAATTTCTATGAACTGTATTTTCCCCTGCTTTTGTAGCATTGTTTCTTGTTAGTATGGGGTTTCCCAAGTGCTGGCATCTCATTCATTATTGGCTTTATTTTTATTTGTCATATACCTACACAGTCTGGATCAACAGGCCATTTGAACATAACAACAATATAATTAGCCTTGAGATTGCTCTTTCCCCAATGTGGTGACATAAGTTTTCATCTGGAATTGCTTTTCAGGGATGATGGACAATAATACGGTCTGATTTCTCCCCATTAGTCCTCAGTCTAGTTGCAGCGTAATCTCTTGTGCATATGTTTCACTTGTCAAAGCGCTCTGTCTAGAACCAACCAGCAGGATAACTAGGTATTTTCAGCTGATTATAGCACTTGAAACAGTTCTGTTGATTTTGCCAAGATCTAGTGTACTCCTACGCTATGTTGCTTTTGATGTTTTGAGTTTCTATTAAGTAATATGTATAGATTGAATTCTCACTATATAAAACCTGATTTAGTCTTGCTTCGGGCTACAAACAAACCTCTGCTTGCAAGATGCACTGAGAATGGGAGTGTGCGTGAGTAACTAACTAACCACAACTTTAAATAGAAATGTAAAACCTCATCCTCTGTCACGCAAAGCTATTGTTTTCATCGATTTTAGCGTTTGCTTATCAAGCATCTGTGTTTGTAAGTCTAAATACTCTAAATGCAGTGAGTAGCTATTAGATTACTTGGCAGAGTTTTACTGCACTGGGAAATCCTATTTAACCTTAAACAGTCCTGAATTCTGCATGCTAAGGAAACCTTTGAAAGTTTAAAGATTGTATATGTCTGGACACTGAACACCTTTTTCTTTGTAACAATTCCTGTACATTGAAATGTTGAATGCTGTTGTAAAGAAATTCAAAACTTATGTTCCATATATTGACCTACACATTATTTGCTTATCCTGTTGAGGGGCAATATTAATGCAGCATTTCTTTCTGTTCCCTTCAATTTGGAGAGTTTGGCAAAAGAGTAAGATGAAGGAAATCATACAAATGCTAATGATAGATAATTGTTCCAGCAAAGTTTGATCTTCTGATAATACTTGAATGCCATCTATTTTAAATAGTTCTTCAAAGTTCACACCTGCAGCAGTGGAGGCGTCAATTTAAACAGAAGTATCAAAGTGACGGTATAACTTTTGAAATTGCCAGTAATTATGACAATAGCTGCCAGTGATCAGATTAGTCATTCTGGTCCATTGTCGGTCATAGGAGGTGCCTGAAATACAGGGCATTTCATCCAGAATTGGTGCCAACTTGCTGTCTTGTAGTCTTTTTCCATGGTGAACCTCTCATAATGTTAGCTTTCTCTTATGTGCACTGTAACTTTTAACTATAATTCTATGCACTATTCTTGAGCTTTTGCAATGAGGTCACAGTTATTTACTACCATCAAGATCCTGTTTACTTCCGTTAACTTTTTTAATAGAGTATTCCCGTTTTCTTTGCCGGAGGCTCAAGTATCTTTACTTTTATTCACCATCTCTTCTGTATGAGAGTAAACATTGGCAACTTTGGGGGAGAAAGAAGCATCTCTAGCCAGAAGTTATTTCCTTAGATATATCAGATGCATAGATACAGTTAGTTAAATAATTTATTTACAGATCATTTTTGTTCTAAAATATTTCTTCAGATAATGAAATAAAGTTAATTAATGCAAAAGTACTTGAATAGTTTTTCTAATGATTGTGCAGTTCTTTACCTCTCAAGTATTCTCAACCTGAATTTTCATAAATGAATTGAGGTCAATTGAGCTGCCTCTGAGCCATGTGATTCTTAATTTGGATACGTTTAAATTCACCATTTTCATTTGCATTATTTTAGCAAGGTACTCATTTCATAGTTGGACCAATTAGTTTTGCGCACTTATAGCCAATAGTTTCCTGCACGTTTCCCAGATTACGGTTCAAATAACAGATAAAGAATAGCAGGCTTATCTGTCTCAAGAATGGGGGCTATTAGCACGTGGAACATACTTCAAATCCAGTGTTTTTCAGTATCCTGATAGTAGTAGTGAGAAGTTTGCATAGTCTAGGTGGTGGGAGTCCTTAATGATAGATGCTGCTTCCTTGTGCCAGTGCTCCTTGTAAATGCACTCAGTGGTGAGATTTGCTTTGCCTATGATGTGGTGGGCTGTATCCACCAATGTAGGCTTTTCCATTCCCGGACACTGGTGTTTCCCTATGAGGCCATCGTGCAACCAGTTAGGATACTCTCCACTATGCACCTACAGTTGCAAGTAAAAATTTGTGAACCCTTTGCAATTCTCTACTTTTCTGCATTAATTACTCATAAAATGTGGTCTGATCTTCATCTAAGTCGCAATAATAGACAAATACAATCTGTCTAAACTAGTAACACACAAACAATTATACTTCTTCTCGTCAGTACTGAGTACACCATTTAAGCAGTCAGTCTAGATTCAAAAAAGTATGTGAACCTCTGGGGTAAAGCCTTCCTCAAAAGCTATTTAAGAGTTGGGTGTTCCAATCAATGAGATGAGATTGGAGGTGTGGGTTGTAGAGGTGCCCTGCCCTCTAAAATGACACACAAATTCAGATTACTGAAAGAGTCTGCTCTTAAGAAAGATCTGTTTATGTGTACCATGCCTTGATTAAAACAACTTTCAGAGGACCTTAGAAGAAGAATTGTAGAGACGCATGAATCTGGAAAAGGCTACAAAACCATTTCTAAAGACTTCAGTGTTCGTCAGTCCACAGTAAGAGAAATTGTCTACAAATAGAAGAAATTCAGTACTGTTGCTAGTCTCCCTAGATGTGGGCATCCTGCAGGGATCATACCAATGGCACAACATGAAATGCTGAGGGAGGTGAAAAAGAGCCCAACGGTAGCAGCAAAAGACCTGCAGAAATCTCTCTAGAACTTGCTGAAGTCTCTGTTTGTGTGTCCTCTATAAGAAAAAATCTAAACAAGAATAGTGTTCATAGAAGGACACAGAAGAAACCACTGCTCTCCAAAAACAAAAGATTGCTACATGTCTCAAGTTTGCAAAAGACGACTTGGATGTTCCACAATGCTTTTGGGACAATGTTCTCTGGACAGATGAGACAAAAGTTGAACTCTTTGGCAGAAATGTACACTTCTGTTTGGAGGAAAAAGTGCACTGCACACCAACACCAAAACCTCATCCCAACTCTGAAGCATGGTGGAAGGAACATCATGGTTTGGGGTTGCTTTGCTGCCTTAGGGCCTGGACATCTTGGAATCGTTGAGGGAACAATGAATTCAAAATTGTATCAAGGCATTTTACAGGAGACTGTCAGGGTAGTGGTCTATCATCTGAAGCTTAATAGAAGTTGGATGATGCAACAAGACAATGATCCGAAACACAAAAGTAAATCAACAATAGGATAGTTTAAAAAGAAGAAAATTCGTGTTTTGGAATGGCCAAGTCAGAGTCTAGACCTTAACCCAATTGAAATGCTTTGGCATGACCTGAAGAGGGCTGTTCATGTGAAGTATCCTTGAAGAACTGAAACAGTTGTGTATGGAGTAATGGTCTAAAATCCCTGCTCACCTTTCTGCAAGTCTGATCAGTAGCTACAGGAAACGTGGAGGTTATTGCTGCTAAAGAAGCTTCAACCAGTTATTAAATACAAGTGTTCACATGTTGTTTTCTAGCCTGGACTGTGAATGTTTAAACAATGTGTTCAATAAGGACCTGAAAAGTTCAATTGTTTATGTGTTATTAGTTTAGGCAGATTGTGTTTGTCTATTATTTTGACTCAGATGAAGATCACCCCACATTCTATGAGTAGTTAATGCAGAAAACCAGGTAAATGCAAAGGGTTCACAAACCTTATCTTGCAACTGTATATATGTTTGACAAAGTTTTAGGTGACGTGCCAAATCTATGCAAACTTCTATGAAAGTAAAGATGCTGTTGTACCTTCCTTGTCATGGCACTTGTGTCCTGTCAGATCCTTTGATATGATAATGCCAAGAAATTTAAAGTTACTGACTTTAAATTTATATAGATATAATTGGGCTATATATAAATAAAATCTAGGGTGCCTAATTTTAAATATTGCATTGTACTGATGCCGCTAAAAAAAAACTACTTTCATGACATGATCAACCTGATTCTGATGTGTCTCTATTGTGGACCGAGAGTGGGAAGGCAGCAGGGAGACAGGAATCATGATTGAGGGAAAAAAGGTGAATGGAGCAGGGAGGGAGCATGAAGCACTAGAGAAACATTCTGTACTGATCAATTCAGTTGTTTGGAATTGAATGACCTTGCCTGGTGTCTTAGGGTTAGGAGTGTATGCAGCCACGCCACCCTGACACTCCTCCTCTGCCACCTGTCTCACACTCCTCCTGTGGCACCCTAGCCTTGTCATTCCCTACATTCTTTGCTCCAACCAGATTTACGAGTTTGCTCTCCACTCCACATTGACAAATACAGTGGTGTGCAAAAGTCTTAGGCACCCTGGTTATATACAGTATATGAGCCCAAGACTTCTGCACACTATTGAATATGCTGATTTGTTCGAACTTTTATTCCAGCAACAGCAGTGATGTCATTAGCAATCGTAAATACAACATTGGGGCTGAATGTAGCCACACAAACATAGATAGAAAGCAAGTCAGGCAGCTGGCTAAGCACATATCCTTGTGGTACAACTGTGCTGATGGTGATTGCGGAGGAGGTGTTGTTGCCAATCTGTACTAATGAAATCGGGGGTCCAGTTACGTAGGGAGGAGATGCTTCATATTTTTCCGTACTGTTGCAAAAGTTTTATAATTTGTAATTTTTTGAATGAATCCATGGAGTGAACCAACAAATGTCTTGGTCCATGCATAACACACACGAAATGCTGGAGGACCTCAGCCAGTCAGGCAGCATCAGGCTGAGGCCCTTACTCAAGACTGAGAAGGAAGGGGAATATGCCAGAATAAAAAGGTTGGGTGAGTGAAAGGAGGCTAACTGGAAGGTGATAGGTGAAGCCAGGTAGGTAGGAAAGGTCCAGAGCTGTAGAAGAAGTATTTTGATAGGAGAGAAGAGTGGACCATAGGAGAAAAGGAAAGAGGAGAGAACCCAAGGGAAAGTAATAGGTTGGTGAGGAAAGCTGAAAGATCAGATTGGGGAATAGAGGAAAGGGGGATTTGTTCATTGGAAGAAAAAATCGATATTCATGCCATCAGGTTGGAGACTACCAAGACGCAATATAGGTTGTTGCTTCTCTACCCTGAGGGTGCCTCACCTTGACCAAAGAGGAGGCCGTGGACCAGCACGTTGAAATGGGAATTGGGATTAAAACGTTTGGCCACCGGGAAGTCACGCTTGTGGATGGTGCTCTGGAGAAAACATCCAAAATATGTGCAATTAACATGTTGCTCAACGACCAGAAGGACCACAATAACTTACGGTTGGAGACACAGGAGACTACAGATGCAGGATTGATGCAGGGTTTTAACTCGAAACGTTGACAATTCACTTTGCACCTACAGATGCTGTCTGACCCACTGAGTTCTTCCAGCAGATTGTTAATAATCCAAGCGTGTATTAAGTTCATAAGTTCTATAAGGCCTTGCATATAGTGCTGTGCAGGTACCTCATGAGCTTCTGACATATTGATTATGATTCAGAGGTGTCCAGTCCAGACATAATCCCAAAGAGTGCAAATGCAGTCGGAGGTCAAAGGGGTCATTAGCACTGTGCTGATTGAAACTTGTTTTTGAAATGCTCTGCTGGGAATCTAGTACAAGTCTAGCAAGTCTTTCCCCATATCTTGGTGTGGAGGAGAGCTTGTAACGATCAGTGATGAGAGAACTGGGAGTGATCAATGTAGCCACTCATTGTTGAGACATTGTGCTCAGGCTGCCCCTTAGCTGGCACAGTAAGTGTGGGGCGTTGCTAAGGACTGGTGGCACCTGGTCCATTTTTTTTTTAAACACCATCATAGAAGGGGAGTATTGTAACATTTGATCCTTTTTACACCCACAAAAAAGACCCCTTGTTATTTTGGGTCTGTTGTCAGACTCCTTAGGGAAGAGGTAAGAGTGAAAGAAAAGTTTAGAGCAGGTATGTACCAAAGGCAGACTAAACGGACCAGCTCAGGAAGGTATCTAGGTTGGTATGGGCAAATTGGGCTGTATCACTCTGATTCCACAAGTTAAGAATATGTGTTGACAGACTGCCCAGATTATACTGTGTTCCTCATCGCTGCTTGTTAGATGAGTTGGAAGTTGCCAGCTCCCTTTATGGCCCACCGCAAACTATGTATCTCAGCACTGGGCAGCTTCACTACAATCCCTAACTCACCCATCATCACTCCTCACACACACAGTCGCCCCACACCAAACCTTGTTGCAGTGCACCAGCAGAAGCTGGATTATCAGGTCCACAGCACGGCAGTGCAGAGCAGCATAGAAAACTGGATTTGTGCCAGGTTCCCTATACTGCAGCAGATATCCTTCAAGGAATGTCTTTCTTGAAGTACAGAGAGATATGCACCGTGAATATTTGGACTGAAGAATCAGTTCAGTCCAAGGCAGCACAAGTGGGATACTAGTGTAGGTGGGATAAAAGATCCCACTCATTTCCCAACCTATCAACCTGTAAAAGAAATTCTGCTGCTGAATACCTTGCTGTAGCTGGAAAGGTGGATGCACATTTCTGCAGCTAAAGACTAACAGCTAGTGTCAAGTCTCAACAGTTTTCATTTACACTCAGTGGCCATTTCATTAGGTATACCTGAACACCTCGTTGGAGTGAAGTTAGGAAAAGGGAAGTACAATGAGATCTAGGTGCTCTTGTACATCAGTCACTGAAAGCAAGCATGCAAGTACAGCAGGCTGTGAAGAAAGCTAACGGCATGCTGGCCTTCATAACAAGGGGAATTGAGTATAAGAGCAAAGAGGTCCTTCTGCAGCTGTACAGGGCCCTGGTGAGACCACACCCGGAGTACTGTGTGCAGTTTTGGTCTCCAAATTTGAGGAAGGACATTCATGCTATTGAGGGAGTGCAGCGTAGGTTCACAAGGTTAATTCCCGGGATGGAGGGACTGTCATATGTCGAAAGATTGGAGCGACTGGGCTTATATACTCTGCAATTTAGAAGACTGAGGGGGATCTTATTGAAACATATAAGATTATTAAGGGATTGGACACGCTGGAGGCAAGAAGCATGTTCCCGCTGATGGGTAAGTCCAGAACCAGAGGCCACAGTTTAAGAATAAGGGGTAGGCCACTTAGAACGGAGTTGAGGAAATACTTTTTCACCCAGGGAGTGGTGGATGTATGGAATGCTCTGCCCCAGAAGGCTGTGGAGGCCAAGTCTCTGGATGCTTTCAAGAAAGAGATGGATAGAGCTCTTAAAGATAGCGGAATGAAAGGTTATGGGGATAAGGCAGAAACTGGATACTGATTGTGAATGATCAGCCATGATCACAATGAATGGCGGTGCTGGCTCAAAGGGCCGAATGGCCTACTCCTGCACCTATTGTCTATTAATGCACATAACTAATCAGCCAATCATACGTCAGCAGCTCAGTGCATAAAAGCATGCAGACATGTTCATTTGTTTCAGAACACCAGAATGGGGAAGAGATGTGATCTCAGTGGCTTTGTGCCAGATTGTCGGTGTCAGATTTGCTGGTGATTTGTGTATCTCAGAAACTGCTAATTTCCTGGGATTTTCAGACACAGCAATCTCTAGGTTTTACAGAGAATGGTGCGAAAAGCAAAAACCCGCCCAGTGAGCAGCAATTCTGTGGGCAAAAATGCCTTGTTAATGAGAGAGATCAGAGGAGGATGGCCAGACTGGTTTAAGATGACAGAAAAGCAACAGAACCTCAAATAACTACATTTTACAGTGGCGTGCAGAAGAGCTTCTCTGAATGCATAACACATTGAACCTTGAAGTGGATGGGCTACAGCAGCAGAAGACCATGAGCATACACTCAGTACCACAGAATGCACCTAATAAAGTGGCCACTGAGTGTGTTTCTCTTAGTTCTTCTTCCTGCCTTAGCCTGAATTATTAAGTCCTTGCATAGAAAATTAACCAGGCCATATGGGCAGTGTATGAGAAATTACTTTTTATAACTACTCAATTGCTTGTTCATGATACTTATAGGGGGGTGTTCACACAAGGATATATTTAGAGATTAATTCAAGTTAACTTGTCTGAATATTTGGAATTTTTTATGATTAACCTGCTTCATGTTCAATACAAATTCTAACCAACTTCTCATCTCTTATAGCGGTGCCGATGATCTGCTGCCCATCTTGTCGTATGTGGTGCTGAAGAGCAACTTAATGCAGCTGGTATCAGAGTGTGCAGCATTGGAAGAATTTATTCACGAAGGGTAGGTCCAAGTTGAACTACAACAATGTTTTAAAAATATTGTTTTTTAAAAATACAGTATATTTGAGCAAAATATTACAGCTGCTCTTTCTCAATTACAAACAGCATAGAGTGTGGTTTTTCACATCCCTACATTCAGCCCATCCATGTCCAGTAATATATTACTTTGTGGGAATCGTATCTGGTCACTGGCCCCTGTGGCTGAAATCCATACCTAACAGATTAAAATCTTGGTGCCATGATGGTACAGCAGTTAGCGTGACACCATTACAACTTGGAGCGTTCCAGAGTTCAATTCTGTAAGAAGTTTGTATGTTCTCCACAGAACTGCGTGTGTTTCCTCCGGGTGCTTAGGTTTCCCCTCTTGATCCAAAGATATACCAGTTAGAAGGTTCGTTGGCCATTGTAAATTGTCCTATGATTAGGCTCATGTTAAGTAGATGGGTTACTGGGCAGTGTGGCTCATTAGGCAGGAAGGCCACATGGTATCGCTAAATATTTTTTAAAATAAGATGGGTAGCAGAATTTTGGATAAACTGAGGTTTAATGTGAGTGTAAGATGGAAAACCTTGGAATTACTGAGGCTGGGTGTACATGGTGTTTCCCATCCAAAGATTAAAAGATGTATGAGAAATGGCTTATTAGTTTGCAGGTAATGTTCATTATTTTCAAGCTTTGAAGTCCAGTTCCCAAGATATGCAAACATGCTAGAGATGGCAATGCTTTCCATGCGAGAAGATTTTGTCTGCTTCAAGCTCTGCATATTCCTGTTAGAGTAAAGCCAATGCTGGTAGGATAGGGAATTCTGGGTGATGATGATTATTGCATAGGTGTGGGTCAGGTACGCGCAGCTGGGATCAAGTGAATATCTGGAGGAGGATAAGGGATGTAGACGTGTACTTGAAGGAAAACAGGAGGGCAAAAAGGGGGCATGAGATAACTTTGGCAGAGAGTGGTAATGAAAACCAAGAGATGATATAAGTATTTTAAGGGAAAAAGAGTAATTAGAGAGAGAATAGCATCCACAAAGGGACACCTTTGTGTGGAGCTGTAGGAGTTGGGCAAGGTCCTTAATAAATATTCTCCTCTTTCATTATGTAAAAAAAAAACATGAAGACATCAGAACCAGGAAAAATTAGTTGGGAGAACCTGAGAATACTCCATGTTACAATAGAGGAGGTGCTGGATGTCTTACAATATGTGAGGGTAGACAAATTTCCAGGACCTGACCAGGTGAGGTGACAATATACTGGAGGGTAGTGAATCTTGTACCTTTACTTAAGAAGGGTGGCAGAAAGAAACCTGGGAATTATAGGCCAGTAAGTTTACTATTTGTAGTAGGTAAGTTATTAGTGAGGATCCCAAGGGGTAAGATGTACATATATCTGAAAAGACAGGGGTTAATTAGGTGTTACCAGCATAGGGCTTTGTACTTGATTCAAGTTTTTTGTTGAGGAGAAGAAAGTTGACAAGGGCACAGCAATAGACATGGTTTATATGGACTTCAGTAAGACTTTTGATAGGCCTTAGTAAGCTGCTGTGGAAGGTTAGATTGCATGAAATCCAGGGAAAGCTGGTACTCTGTTAAGTACTGGAAGAAACCCTGAGATCAGAGAAGTTGTTTCCCATATGCATTGTTTCAATTGGCCTTTTTTAAAAAGATACGTTTCTCCACATGCTGGAAATGTTGGCAAGGCCAGTTAGTGACAACAATATTCACTTGTGGTCTGAAAGTTTTGTTACAGCCATCTGCACAATCAGAGCTGTAACTTTATAAAGGCTTGATAAGCATTTTATCCACCTTAGAGTCATAGAGCACTACAGCACGAAAACAGGCCCTTCAGCCTTAGTGCTTGCCGGCCTGATCTTTTGCAAGTCCCAGCTAACTGCGCACAGACCATAGCCTTCCTTACCTCTCTCAGCGATGTACTTATCCAAATTTTTCTTAAATGCTACAAATGACCTTGCATCTACTACTTCTACCAGCAGCTCGTTCCATAGTCACCCCACCTTCTGAGTGAAGAAATTCGCCCTCAGATTCCCCTAAAATATTTCATCTTTCACCATAAACCTATGAGCTCTAGTTCTAGTCTCACTCAACCCAAGGGAAAAAAGCCTGCTTGCATTCACCCTATCCATCCCTTCATAATTTTGTGTCCCTCTGTATGATCTCCCCTCACATTCCTGCGTTCCAGTGAATAAAGTCCTAACCTATTCAGCCTTTCCTTATAACTCGGGTCCTCAAGTCCTAGCAACATCCTTGTAAGTTCTCTGTGCACTCTTTCAAATTTATTTCCTGCAAGTAACTGACCAGAACTGCACACAATAGTAATTTTGAGTAACATTACAGTTATAATCATATTTATTTCACTCAATCTGTATTGCTAGTCTATTTTTTAATTAAACTAAATAATCAACTGGTTACAAATCTTCTCCATATGTCAGGTATTTTTGCTTCCCTTGTACAAAATAGTTCTTAGCTGCCTTATTTCATTCTCTTAGAGAGTGCAGTTTTGTTTACAGATTAACGAGTTGCATGTTTCGTTACTTCATCCCTGGGTGTTCTAACCATTAAGAGAGGGCAAATTCCTGATAACCCTTGTTCACTGCTCAGCAATGTACTGTAAACCCCAAGTCATTATTTGCTTATCACTTACACTCAATGGGCACTTTATTAGGAACACTTTTACACTTGCTTGTTAATGCAAGTATCTAATCAGCTAATCATGTGGCAGCAACTCAGTGCATAAGAGCATGCAGACACTGTCAAGAGGTTCAGTTATTCTTCAGACCAAACATCAGAATGGGTAAGAAATATGATCTAAGTGAATTTGATTGTGGAATGATGGTAGGTGCTGGACAGAGTGGTTTGAGCATCTCAGAAACTGCCGATCTCCTGCGCTTCTCTACTGTGAAAAACCAAAAAAAAATCCATTGAGTGGCAGTTCTGTGGGCTAAAATGCCTTGCTAATGAGAGACGTTCGAGGAGCATCTCCAGACGGGTTCAAGCTGACAGGAAGGTAGTAGTAACTTAAATATCAACAGCGACTGCAGAACAGCATCTCTGAATGCCCAGCACATCGAACATTGAAGTGGATGGGCTGCAGCAGCAGAAGACTATGAACATATTAGAAGGCTATTTTATTAATTACAGGAGGTACCTAAACTGACCACTGAGTGTATATCTTTCGTGTAGCTATCAAAGCATTGTTAATTAGCATGCAATTGCCTTCCATTTAGTGACCATTTTAAAAAAAATACTTTCATGAATACATTTTTCATTCAGTATCACTATCAAATGGTAATTGCCAAATACTTCTGTGCAAAAGTAATTGAAATGTTCCAGTATGCAAATACTTTAATACTGTTTGCCGTGGTGCCTAATTTTATATTGGAATTGCTTTAGAGCTAGGGCTTTACTCTTTGGAGAGAAGGAGGATGAGAGGAGACATGATAGAGGTGTACAAGATAATAAGAGGAATAGATAGAGTGGATAGCCAGCACCTCTTCCCCAGGGCACTACTGCTGAATACAAGAGGACATGGCTTTAAGGTAAGGGGTGGGAAGTTCAAGGGGGATATTAGAGGAAGGTTTTTTACTCAGAGAGTGGTTGGTGAGTGGAATGTACTGCCTGAGTCAGTGGTGGAGGCAGATACAGTATTGAAGTTTAAGAGACTACTAGACAGGTATATGGAGGAATTTAAGGTGGGGGCTTATATGGGAGGCAGGGTTTGAGGGTCAGCACAACATTGTGGGCCGAAGGGCCTGTACTGTGCTGTACTATTCTATGTTCTTATAATGTGGTTTTAATCCTAAAGTATATCAGGTATCTCATCTCACATCGGCGCAATGTCGGAAACTAGGTGTTAGTTTTATTAGTATTATTGCATGAATTCTGCTACAGAAGCTTCATCTTTGTGCTGTATATGCAAGTCTTTTAAAGATTAAAAAACATGGAGGTAGTAGGGTTGATTGTTTGATTCAGTATTATTTGATGTTAAATGGTTATAAGGAAACTGCAGATATAGTATTTATTTAATAGATTCAGTTAACCAATTGTGTCCTGCCCTTTATTAAGGGCAGCTGCACTCTCAAGAAGGCCCTGTAGACCAATCCTCATTTCCATCTCACCTTATTATAATTCAAAGGGATTTTTGTTCCCTCCGCTCTGGTTGAAATGATACATGTTTTAAAGCAACAGTGATAGACATTTGTATAGAGTGATTAAAGATAACATTCCGTCTTCAAAGTGTACAAAAAATGCACAGCTAGCTGACAGTGAAAGATTAGGAAAGAGCTAGGGGCCATGCTAGTGAAGTTTAAGAGACTACTAGACAGGTATATGGAGGAATTTAAGGTGGAGGTTTATATGGGAGGCAGGGTTTGAGTGTTGGCAGAACATTGTGGGCCAAAGGGCCTGTACTGTGCTGTACTATTCTAAGTTCTATGCATCCAAGATAAGATCTAGTCAAGTTATACTGGCGTGAGGCTAAATTTTCTTACTCTGATAATTGTGAATCTTTGGATTCATCTATTTCCAGTTTGTTGTAGATTCTTAGTTGCTGAATACATTTGAGTCCAAGTCTGGTACTGAAGGATCAAGGAAATTGAAATGTAGGCAAGAAAGTGGAGGAGATACAGGATAAGCCATAATCATATCCCACAGTTGTACTATTTCATGGGAACAAATGGCCTGCTTCTCCAGTTCCTTTCTGTTCCTTAGCTTCTTTTGAACAAAGTTTTCATCAGAGTTGTCTTTTAGTGGCAGAGTTCCCTTGCCACTGACTGTAAGCCTCAGGCAAGAAGAAAATGGTTGAATTAATATATACTCTTTAGAGGCCCTCTGTCGATCAGGGCTGACCATGAATGTTGCGTACTAGCTGTCTATGATACGCAAACTAGTACACAGGGTAGGGCAGTACGATATAGAGAGCAAGCTGTTGCCCATGTAGCAGGCTTCCCTCTCCCCGCAGCTGATAAATCCAAACTAACGGCAGAGACCGATTCAGTTTGGCTCCAGCAGTATGACAAGTGTTGGCAGTCAGAATTGAACTGAGTATAGGACTTCTTTAGGGACTCCAGCTCTGGATTTTTCCTCAGGATTTACTTTCAAAACCTTCCCTATGGGTGAGTATAGTTGCAAGGCTATGGACGTTTGAGATCAGTGTTTTCCTTCTAGATTAGATTAGATTCAACTTTATTGTCATTTTGCCGAGTACAGATACAAAGCCAATGAAATGCAGTTAGCATCTAACCAGAAATGCAAAGAATAGTGTTATTTACAAAATAACTGCAAATAAAAAGTAAGTGCTACAGCACACAAATATAAAAGTACTGAGACAGTACAATATGGGTGCAATACTGCTTAGCGCTGTGATGTGAGGTTCAGCAGGGTCACAGCCTTAGGGAAGAAGCTCTTACTGTGCCTGCTGATGCAGGAGCGGAGGCTCCTGTAGCGCTTACCGGATGGGAGGAGAGTAAAGAGTCCATGGTTAGGGTGAGATGCATCCTTGACAATGCTTTTCGCCCTGCCCAGGCAGCGTTTATGGTAGATGTTCTCAATGGTGGGCAATTGGGTGCCGATAATCCGCTGGGCAGTTTTCACCACACGCTGGAGTGCTTTGCAGTCCAATACGGGACAATTGCCATACCACACTGAGATGCAGTTGGTGAGTATGCTCTCAATGGTACAGCGGTAAAGGTCCGTCAGTATCCTGGGACCGAGGTGAGCTTTCTTGATGCTCTGCGGGAAATACAGTAAAAGCGCTGTTGCACCTTTTTGACCAGGATGGAGGAGTTCAGGGACCAGGTGAGATCCTTGGAAATGTGGACACCAAGGAATTTGAAGCTTGATACAGACTTCACTACAGCTCCATTGATGTAGATGGGGATGTGAGTGTGGCTCCTAGCATGCCAACCACAGCTGATGAGCCCCACCTACCTGAAGTGATTGGTTGTATAGTGCTTTTGCCCCTTCTCCTGTCAGTAGAAACAGTTTCACTGGGCTTAATAGCTAAGTCACACATGACACCCAGTAGCTAGATTTGGTTGTCAGAGGCTATTTGAGACACATGCCATTGGGAGCATCTAATAGGTAGTGGGAGCTCCTGGGACAACTATTGAACAAAACCTAAATGAGAAAATAGCTGAGATTCCCTTTGTTTCTTTGAGACACTATGCAGCTTAATTGGAACAGGAGACTGTTACCAAGCAGTTCCTAACTACCATCAGTCGCATGCACTGGTTTGAATATTAGAAACTGCACATTGCTTAGAGTGAACAGTTTTTAAATTGGCAGTTATCCATTTGGACCAAAAGATGCCAATTCAAAAGCAGTGATTTTTGCCAGGAAAATTATTGTTGGATTACGGTACTACTTCATGCAGGAAGGCAATAAAGGCAGTCCATTATCTGCACTAGGTGTCTGCACTGATTTTGCTCATTTACAGTAAATCCGATGCACCGATTCTTCAGTGCACTGGGTCATTGGCAGGACTGACAGCAGGGTAGCTGTAATGCCTCGGTTGTGGTGAGGACTAAGCTGGAGGCAAAAAATGAGAATGAAGGCCATTTCTGGTTGGCTGCCAGTGACTAGTGGTATTCCCCAGGGGTCGGTGTTAGGGCCACTTCTTTTCACATTATATTTCAGTGATCAATGATGGAATCAAGGGCTTTGTGGCGAGGTGTGCAGACAATGTTTTCTATGTGGCCGTAAGTTTTCAATCCTCATTTACCATGGGCTCCTGATCTATGCACCGGACTCTTTACCTTGTCAGATGGCTTTCCGAAATCTAAATCTACATCATCTACAAATCTTCTTCTATCTTCTAACCTATATATAACATTTTCAAAGAATTCAAGCAGCTTATCAAATATGATTTCATAATGTTATCTCAGTTTGATAATGTTCAGCCTTCCTAAAATAGTTATTTCCTCTTTGGTTATTGATTCGTCATTTTACTAGCAATCTGTTAAACTTCCTGGCCTATAGTTCCCCCCTTCTATCTTCCCCTTTTGCTGTTTTTCAATCTTTTTATACACTCCCAAAATTTTGTATGTTTTGAAATATTTCAACCAATGGGTCTACTGTCTCTGCCCCCACTTCCTTTAAAATGCTTGGATGCAGGCCATCGGGTACTGGTATCTGGCTTTATTACCCTTTAAGTTTTTATAATACTTTATCCCTTGTGATAGGAACATTTACAAGTTCCACCCTGTTAATTGAAATGAGCCTATTCAGGATTCAAACTTGTTTAATATTATTTCTAGTACACACATGTAAAGGAGAACAAAATAATTATTACTCTGCATCCAATGCAAAAACTACATAAGATTAAAAAGCACAATAAATATAAATATATAAAATAGCTTATATACATAGATTAATTTTATGTCCATAAAGTGACACTAGGCCCGGGAGTGTCTGTACATAAGGTGATTCTGACAGGAAATGATAAAGTACGATTGGTGGGGTAAGTGAGTGGGTGGAGGTGTTGATGTGCTTTGATATTTTGGGAAATAGCTGTTTTTGAGTCTGGTTGTCTTAGCATAGCCTGCTCCCTATGGAAGTGAGACAAACAGTTTATGATCAGGGTGGGTGGGATCCTTCATGATGTTCCTGGCCCTTTTCTGGCGTCTTTCTGCATACATGTCCTTGATAGTGGGTTAGCTGGTGCCAGTGAGGCATTGGGCAGTTTTGTACCATGCAATGATGCAGCATGTTAAAATTGTTGGATTGTGATGTTTATGATCTAAGGTTCCCTTAGAAGTCAGGAAAGAGGCATGTAGCTTGTTGCTTCACAATCATTTTATTTAGAGTTGCTAGGAAACAGGAGCAGAATCTTGTAGCAGAAGGCTTAAAGATTTAAAAAAAAGATGAAGATGCTAAAAAGATTAAGATGGCACTGCTTTGTGTTAGCTATTTATACCACGGAGATGAGAGCAAATTCTATTCACTGTGTGTGTGTGTGTGTCTGTCTGTCTGTCTGTCTGTCTGTCTGTCTCCCCCTCGCTCTCCCCCCTCTCCCCCCCCCCTTGCAGTGAATGGCCAGACCAAGCTCCGATGCAAGGGATGCCCTTTCCACACTTCACGGCACGTGTTTGCTAGATGGCCGTTGACCCTACGAGAGGGTTCATCTACCCTTTAACACGTCTTGTTTTTTGTCCTGCAGAGTGTCTAGCCACCCTCCTCTCTGGGCAAGCCTGGTGGGGGAGCCGGTTTAGTGGCCGACCACCCGACCATGTGACAGGTAGTACTGGGTTACATGGTACCAGTAGCACTCGGACGAGTGACCTGACCTTTCACATTGTAGATAAGAGTTAACCAATGAGAAGGCACTTATTCAAATAATTCAGAACAAAGAAGCTTCCAAAGCTTTCCAGAATTATAGTTTGTATAGCCATAGCCACCATAGGCATATTAAACTTATATGCATGTAACAAGCAGGTAATTGTTAAACTGCAAAGGAAATAATAATTAAACAGTCTAATCTAGGAATTAAGCAGTCAGATCCATCAGGATGCTCTTTGCTGCATATCTGTAGAATGATATGAATATAGCTGTGCATATTTCAGCTCCTCTCAGCCTCATTAGAAAGTAGAGGCATTGGTGGTATTTCCTGATTGTGTAGAATATGTTCTGGGACCATAAGGGTGTGTGCAAGATTTGCACTCCCAGGACTTTGAAACTGCTCACAGTTTCCACTGTGGCGCCACCAATGTAAAGAGGGGTGTGAGTGATACAAGTTCTCCTGAAGTTGCTAACCATGTCTTTTGTTGACATTGAGGAAGGGGTTATTTGCCTAGCACCAGGTCTTGAGCTCTTCCACTCCTCTCTGTAGGCCATCTCATTGTTTTACTGGATATGAGACTGAAAACATATTTTGAAGAAATTTTGCATAAAGATATCTAACATGTTAAGTTATGGGTTTTACATTTTATGATTCTAGTTAAGCAATTTTGAGATTAAACTGGACTGTTTAAAAGCATTGATAAATATCACTGTCTAATATGAACTACAGCGTTGACCCAATTTTCTTTATTTTCCAGATAAATAAATCTGCATTTAAACTTATTTTTGTTCAGCATTGAAAAGCCTTCAGCTAGTAATTACTACATGTCTAGTAATTACTTTTCATGTAGAATTTTATATATCTCATTATGTTATTCCCAGATGGACTGCTCCTAGCTTCAAGTTGTGAGTTCCTAACTAACATGTGACAGTCGCTACAGTAAAGTAGGGCACAGTTTGCCCTTAGGGACTGTCTAGCACCAAGTCCATATCACGCAGCCACCGAGTTCTTGAGCACAGCTAGCACTTTAATCACTGTCAGTTTTGAGAGGAAATACTTCTTCAAAAGATTAATGAAGAAAGATTTATTTTGTGAACATTGTTCAGTTCCGATTGATCTTTCTAATCAATTACACTTGAACAAGTTCCTTTATATTGTACCCAAAGTTTGCCATCTTGGTGAGACATGTAATTGTGTGCAATATTACCACATGGGACATAAACAAAGTTCAAGTCAGTTTGCATATTCACATATCTTAAAAGATTCTTGCTGATTTGGCACTTTCCAGAAGTGAGTAAACTTAATTTAAAATAAACTAAAGCTCTCCCAGCTCATTAGATTCTTCGTGAATGCTTATTTGGAGGGTACATTAGTAAGCGGAGTTTTCCAGAAGAAAGGAAGAACTCAATTCAAGCTAGAGTCCTCATATTTAGACCTTCAATTTTGCAGCGGAATAAAGATATTGAAGGAGATTAGAATGTGGTATCATGTGTGGTTGGCCTGTAGGAAGAGTAATTATTTCAATGTATAAGTAGTTATAAAATTGTAATGAAAAGTAATTAACAAGCATCAAAGAGTTTATTTGATATAATACTGCAGGGGCTCTAATATGAGACTATGAAGCATAACTGATCCATAAATTTTAACTGTGTTGCATTTGAATGCATATAACTCTTAATTGGACATTTATTTCTAACACAATTTGAAGAAATCTAATGCAAATTATTTTTCTTTTTTAGCTATTTAATTGGTGAAGAAGGGTACTGCTTGACATCCATGCAGAGTGCTCTCTCATACGTGGAATCTTTATCCAAAGCTTGAATCGTGTCTTTTTCATCCATATATTTGCTGAGAATGGCTTGTTACAAACATACTTACTAAAAGACTGTTTTTGTATTAAATTCTCTGGTTGAATGTAGTTTTCAATAGATACATAAAATGTTTCAATATTTAGGACTAACAATTTGAAGCTGTCCGGAATATTCTTATCATAAAATGTGGCTTGTTGAGGATAATAATAAAAGACTGCACAAAGGTCAAGTAGAAGATTTAATCTTCCATACTAATGCTGGAGAGGACCACAGCCTACAAGGCATAAGAGCTGGACAAGTTCACACCCTCTCCTTCAACACAGGTACTGCATTTTCTGTGGAATATTTTAGATGCTAGATATTTTTCCTCCTTGTATCTTAATATATTTAAACCAAATCAGTAGGGCTTTGTTCAGTTAATATTGGTTTAAGTTTTAAATCAATAGATTTGCATATGTTGTATTTAATGTTTATTTAAAGGAAACACAATAGGAGTTTTTAATGCTGCTGTACAAATCTTTTAGTGAAAACCTAAGAATGAAGATTCACCAGGGTCACAAAGATTTGAAATTTTGATCTTATAAATAACAAATATTCTAAAGTTTCTGATTAGTTTTTAAATATTATTTTTATTGTATATTTTTCTGTGCATTTGTACACGTGTAAATTCCAAGGCAAGGTGTAGGTTATTGCCAGTGATAAAATAATTTATTGTTATTCTTCTGAAAAGAAAAGAGGCCTTTTTGGGGGTGAAGGTAGGGGAAGAGGAGAGATATTTTTCAAATATCATTGAGTGTGTTTGTGCATTATTATGCCAAAAATAAGACACACTTATGGACATGGGTTTAAGATGGCACTGGTGATGCCCAACCACTACTTACAGGCAGCAAAAGACAAAACAAAGGAAACTACTAAAAATCTTACTAACAAATCTTTATTGATAATGATCAAAGCTAACAATGGAGAGACGAGCAGTGGCGATGGCACAGGTGAATCCTGGTCATGGCAAGCAGAGTAGGGTCAAAGCAGAGTCAAGATGTTCCCAAGAGCAAGGAAAGTCCCAATGTCTGATCGATTTAAGCACCAGGCTGAATTGGAAAGGTCAGGTACAGACTCCAGAGCAGTCTCAGAGTGAGGAACGGCCTGATGTTTGGATGATTTAAGCACTGGGCCAGATTGAAAAGGTCAGGGTGTCAGGGCTGGAGGCGAGGGATGGGCCAGTGCTGCTCACTGCTCCATGATGCTTGCTCAGCTCTACGCTGGAATGCAGTGATGCCTGGCTTCGTGTCTTTCGTAAAACTTCAGTTCTGAAGCTATTTGCCTGCTTTTGTTGTTAGTGAGATTTGTTCTCTCTCTCTCTCTCTCTCTCTCTCTCTCCCTTCTCTCTCTCCCTTCTCTCTCTCCCTTCTCTCTCTCCCTTCTCTCTCTCCCTTCTCTCTCTCCCTTCTCTCTCTCCCTTCTCTCTCTCCCTTCTCTCTCTCCCTTCTCTCTCTCCCTTCTCTCTCTCCCTTCTCTCTCTCCCTTCTCTCTCTCCCTTCTCTCTCTCCTCTCTCTCTCTCTCTCCTCTCTCTCTCTCTCCCCCTCTCCCCCTCTCCCCTTTCCCCTCTCCCCTTTCCCCCGCATTGGATGTTTGACAGTCTTTTTTTTAATGGGTTCTTTTGAGATTTCTTTGTTTTGTGCCTGCCTGTAAGGAGACAAGTCAATCTCAAGGTTGTATAGCATATACATGCTTTGATAATAAACTTACTTTGAGCTTTGTAAAGTAGACAAAAATTACAGTAAACACAAGAAATTCTGCAGATGCTGGAAATCCAAAATAACATACACAAAATGCTGGAGGAACTCAGCAGGTCAGACAGTATCTATGGAAATGAACAAACAGTTGACGTTTCAGACCGAGACTCTTCTTCATGACTGGAAAGCAAAGGGGGAGACGCCAGAATAAAAAGGTAGGAGGAGGGGAAGGAGGATAGCTAGGAGGCAATAGGTGAAGCCAGGTGTGTGGAAAGGGTCAAGGGCTAAGGGCTGGAGAGGAAGGAATCTGATAGGAGAGGAGAGTGGACGATGAGAGAAAGGGAAGGAGGAGGGACACTGGGGGGAGGTAGTAGACAGCAAAGAAGAATTAAGAGGCCAGAGTGGGGAATAGAATAAAAGGAAAGGGGGAGGGACTTTTTTTTGCCAGAAGGAGAAATCACACCATCTGGTTTCTGGCTACCCAGACGTTTGGGCACATGGCCAAGTGGTTAAGGCATTGGACTAGCAACCTGAAGGTCATGAGTTCAAGCCCCAGCCGAGGGAACATGTTGTGTCCTTGAGCAAGGCACTTAATCACACATTGCTCTGCGACGACACTGGTGCCAAGCTGTATGGGTCCTAATGCCCTTCCCTTGGACAACATTGGTGTCATGGAGAGGGGTGACTTGCAGCATGGGCAACTGCCGGTCTTCCATACAACCTTGCCCAGGCCTGTGCCCTGGAGAGTGAAGACTTTCCAGGCGCAGATCCATAGTCTTGCAAGACTAACGGATGCCTTTTTTTTTGGTTGGAGGCTACCCAGACAGAATATAAGGTGATGCTCCTGTATCATCCTCTGCTGATGTTGTAGGTGTAATGTACTTACAGTAACTGGCATAATATGCTGCATGAAGTAACTGCTTGACTGCTGGCCACTTCTCCATTCAGATTTTACAAGTGTGAAATATCAAAATGAAATACACCGTTATTTACATAATCTCACATGTAGAAAATAATAAGACTAATGGGTGAGTATTTTATTATCATATTTGTAAAAGAAACATAGCTGGTTAATTAAGCCAAGCATTAAAGATATTGAAGGAATTGAGGGAAATGTGAATAGTGTTGATAACTGAAAAGACCCTAATAAATAGAGAAGTGGGCTGCTGAGCTAAATGGCTCTTTGTTTATAGTAACACACAAAATGCTACAGGAACTAAGCAGGGCAGGCAGCATCTATGGAAAAGAATAAAGACTCCTTACTCTTTTCCATAGATGCTGCCTGGCCTGCTGAGACCCTCCAACATTTTGTTTGTGTTACTCTGGATTTCCAGCATCTGCAAAATCTCTTGTATTTATGATTTGCTGATCCTGATTATGCATTTTGTCCAACATTACAGGATATAGCAGAAAAGCGTCCACTGTTCTTTTTGCACTCTTTAGTCTTCACTGACCACAACCTTTTATTCAAATTCAGTATTCTTTTGATTATGTGAAAAGGTTGGATATACTTAACTTTTGCTGGAATAATATTTTGATTTTTTTTTCTGTGTTTATATAATTAGCTATAAAGACCAGAGGATATTAACTATTGCATCAAAGCCTGAAATTTGATTCACTAAATACACTAGTTATAGGTAAAATAGAGGGAGGTTATTTAGAAATCTGTAAATGAGCTGCCATATGCAATTGAAGTAAAATATTTCCTAAAGGACTTTGTGTAAAAGAAAAATGCAGGTTAGAGTGTTTCAGTGTTGAGTTACTGGTGTAGCAGACAGATTTCTGACCATTGATTCAGTGATTACACAGTGCACAACTTTTAGTTCCTCAGTTCCAGCAACCAGGATTCATTCTTGATCTCAGCTGCTGTCTGCGTGTAGTTTGCACAATCTTCTTGGCTTATATAGACTTCCCTGGCTGCTCTGGTTTCTTCCCACATTGATGCTAGAAAGTTAATCGGCTCCTGTTAATTACCTCAATGTAAAAGTAAGTGGTAAAAGAATCTCACTATGGTATGGGGGGGATTTGAAGATGCGAATTTTACAAATAAAATCTTGCCTCAATTATATTAACCAGTTTTTTGAAAAAAACAAACAAAATTAACATTCTTCAGAGAAGGGAATTTAACATTCTAACCTGATATCGACTGGAAACATCGATTCCTTTCTTCCCATGGATGCTGCTCCACACACCTTGAGCAAATTGTACGTAGCTACAGATTCCAGCATCTGCAGTCTCTTTGTCTACATTCCTTATCCATCTAGGTTGTATGTGACTTTCAGCAGCTTCCTCAGCAACTAAGCCTACACCATAAATACTGGCATTGTCAGTGATGTCTGTATTTTGCAAATGAATAAAGAGACAAAGTTAGCCTTCATTTCTAACTCCCTATAGGGTTATTCATAGTCGCATTTTAGCAACAGGAAGTGAAGAGATTATATAGCCTGGATAAAAGCCATTCAGCTCAACTAGTTTGTATTGAGTCTCTTCCCAATCCATCTACGTCATTTCAGCCTTTCCGTATCTCTTTCAGATTCCTTACATTCACTGTACTGAAATTTCTGAGTGGAAACTTCCAAGCTTCAAATACTTTCCCTGTTGGCAAGTTATTTTCTCTGAGTAGCGAAATGATATAGAAATTTCTATTTGGAATTTGTTTGCTTATAGTCATTAATTTTGGTTTCTGCCAAAAGTGGATTTTTTTCTTTTATCCAGTCCATTCAGAATTTTAAGCTTTTATAATTAAAATTGGAACTTGGCAATTCAGTATTCTCCAAGTCTCTTTTTTTTTAAAAAAAGAGAAGGGTACTAACCCTTCCTTTTGCAGTAGAAATATTTTTCACTTCTGGTACTATTCTTGTAGATCATTGTTTTTTTTCCTTCATGGTTCTGTTCTTTCTGTTATATAGGCACTAGACAGTCTACACTGTGGATTATGAATTAATTGATAAATATAGCTTGCATAATTCAGATATTAGAAATGCACTTTCGTGATTCATTGTTTTCTTCGTACTTTCAATCGCATTCAAGAACAACAAAATACTGAGAAAAGAACTCTTGTAAATGCTTTGAAGAATATTTTTGCTGTTCTGCCAATAATTTGGCAATAAATTTACAGCACTGCTATATCATCCCATAAACAATATTGAAATGAATTGAAATAATTAGCACAAAATATTGATAGCCTTTAAATGCTAATTAGAAAAATTTGCACTCTAGATATTTGGAACAGAGAATGATATTCTGCTGGAGTCCAAAATATTTAATTTTAGCTGTGAATATTTACAGTGATATTTATTTGTGTATCAGTAATCCTAAACAAATGCTGTACCTGAAACTTCTGAGATAAGGAAGTTTTAATGAGATGTCTTCCCATTATTTCTCACCCCCCCCCCAAATAATTACTTTTGAACTACTTCCAAGTGGCTCCATCAAAAGTCAAAATGCTCTCCTAGATCAATTTACTTTGGCTAGGCTTCTTTCCTGCTGCACGCAAATCAATATCTGAGCCAGTGATGCACTATTTGCTGACGGGAATTGGCTTGTGTTGAGCACAAGTCCAGTCCCTCAGACTATGAAAATGTTACTGTTGTCAGAATACTACGGCTGAGCAGAATGTGTCTGCTGGGAGGTGTATACTTTGTGTTGAACAACTAACCTCTGCCCACATAGGATATCTAAAGCAACCGAAGAAACCTTCATCTTTCTACTCAGAGACAAAAGTGGATTCCTGTACTGAAATAATGAATGCTCTTAATCTTTTGCAGCACCAATTCATCATGCTAGGAAATTTTGATTTAACAGAACCACGTGAAATTTCAATAAAGCTTGCTTTGGATACCCCTCAATTGAGTTGATACCCAGCTTCCTTTGGCAAGGTTGGGCTTTCTTTTCAAATCCAGAGGAGCAAACAAAAATGGTGTTCTCTGAGTTACCTCACACTTGACAAAACAAATATTTAATTTCCATCGAAGGAATATATCCTTTCTAAATGCAAGAAAGGATATACATACATTCTCATTATTAATAAGTGATCAGTTATGTTGAAAGGGATAGGGGTTGATAAAAAAAAATGTGCAGCTATGTGGTGATATGAAATATTAGGTGGTTAGTTACTTGAACTTGCTGTGCATTTGTAATTTGGGAAAGTTTTTCTTTAAATAGTTAAATGTTAGATGATTCAAAAGAACAAATTTATAACCAAGTTACTGCAGCTTTTGAGGTAAAACCCTGATCTTTCAGTTTTAAATATGATCTGACCATGCAAATAAATCCAGCAGATGTTGTATTTACATTTTTGATATATTGTTTATTAATGAAAGTGACTGAATTTTAACTGTTACTTGTGAATGAAATGGAATATGCATGCAGACTATTTTTAAAAGTTTGCATTACAAAAGGGAGAGTCTTTATCCAACTTGTTGTTGTGTACAAAAATGCTATTTGGTAATTATAGTAAAATGGTGAGATCAGTGGCACTGCTTATACATTTTCCTGTTTTTTCAATTGTCACTAAAATTAGTTTTCCCTTTCATTTATCCATGCAACTTCCAGTGATGGGGAAAAATGTGATTGTGCTCACTGGGTATTTGTGCTATATAGATCAATTTATTTGGTGATGGAATTTTATGATAATGCTTCCAGTACAATTGTACCTGGAAAAAAAATATTATGAATTTATTTAAGTTGTGCTCACAGTCGAACTAAATTGCAATTCTTCTGTATAAATAAACATTTTAAATTGTGGTTTCTCCTATGAATGCATTAACATGAATAGGTGCATTACTGTGAAATATATTTTAGAAATAAAGATAAAAAGTTGGTAATTGGAAGATCAATCTTGCTCATTGAAAAATCATTTTACACCAGTTTCTTTGAATTTTAAGTTTGTTTCATAACGCTACACTATTCTTGAAAAATAAAATAATTTAATTAAGTTAAAGTTCAAAGTAAATTTATTATCAAAGACCAAATATGTCACCGTGAGATTCATTTTCTTGTGGGGAAACTCAATAAATCCATAACAGAGTAATAACCATAATAAAATGAATGAAAGACCAAAATCTGTGCATTCAACCAGTGTGCAAATGACCCAAACTGCAAACACAAAAAGAAAGAAAGAAAGAAATAAGCAAGGAAGCAAGCAGTAACTCTCTAGAAAATGAGATGACAGTCCCTGAAAGTGAGTCCATAAGTTGTGGGAACATTTCAATAATGGGGCAAGTAAAGTTGAGTAAAGGTATCCCCTTTGGTTCAAGATCCTGATGGTTGAGGGGCAATAACTGTTCCTAAACTGGTGGTGTAAGTTCTGAGGCTCCTGTGCCTTTTACCTGAAGGCAGCAGCAAGAAGAGATTGTGTCCTGGGTGGTGGTAGTCCCCTGATGATGGATGCTGTATCCCTCGATGACATTTTGTGTAGATGTTCTCAATGGTGGGGAAGGCTTTACCCATTATTGGTTGGGCCATATCCACTACTTTTTTTAGGATTTCCCTTTCAAGGGCATTGGTGTTTTCATACCAGGCTGTGAAGCAACCAGTCAGTATACTCTCCATTACATATCTACAGAAATTTGTCAACGTTTTAGATGTCATGCCGAATCTTCACAATCTCCCAAGGAAGTAGAGGTGCTGCTGGGCTTTCTTCATAATTACACTTACATGCTGGGCCCAGAACAGGTCCTCAGAAATAACAACACCAAGGAATTTAAAGTTGTTGGCCCTCTCCACCTCTGATCCTCTGAAGAGGACTGGCTCATGGACCTGCACTTTTCTCCTCCTGAAGTCAAAAAACAACTCCTTGGTGTGATTATAATATCTTTTTAAAATGGATCCTGTCCAAGGAAAGCATCCGGTCCGGTTGGATTACCTAGCCGAGCACTGAAGACCTGTGCCAACCAGATAGCTTCAACTTCTCGCTCGGCAATGTGTGGTACCCACCTGCTTCAAGCAGGCTTCAATCATACCAGTGCCCAAGAGCAAGGTAACCTGTCTAAATGACTATTGCCTAGTGGCACTTAGATCCAGAGTGGTGAAGTGCTTTGAGAGGCTGGTGTGGAAACATATCAGCTCCTGTTTGAATGGTGACTTGGAACTTCTCCAATATGCCTACCGGTGCAACAGGTCTACAGCAGATGCTATCTCATTGGCTCTTCACACAACTTTGGGACATCTGGACAGCAAAGATGTACCCATCTGGATACTCTTTATTAATTACAGCTCAGCATTTAATACCACCATCCCCTCAGAGCTAATCAGTTAACTCCAAGATCTGGGCCTCAATACCCCCTTGTGCAATGGATCACTTGTAGACCTAGTCAGTTCAGATTGGCAAAAATACCTCCTCTCCTATCTTCATCAGCACAGGAGCACCACAGGGATGTATACTTAGACCGCTGCAATACTCGCTTTACACCCATAACTGTGTGGCTAAATACAGCTCCAATGCCATATATGTTTGCTGATGAAACCACTGGTGTGGGCTGTATCAGGGGGTGATGAATCAGCATACAGGAGGGAGATTGAACATTTGGCTGAGTGGTGAAATAACAACAACCTCTCACTCAATGTTAATAAGACCAAGGAACTGATAGTAGAATTCAGGACATGGAAACCAGAGGTCCATGAGCTACTACCCATAGGTGGCAAAGGTCAGTACTTTAAATTCCTATGTGTCACCATCTCAGAGGACCTGTCCGACTCATCATAAATATTATTGTGAAGGAAGCACGAGATTGCCTCTACTTCCTCAGGAGTCTGTGGAGATTTGGCGTGTCAATGAAAACCTTGGCAAGCTTCTGTAGATATATGGTGGAAGGTGTGCTGACTGGCTGCAATACAGCCTGGTATGGGAACACCAATGCCTTTGAGCGGAAAATCCAACAAAAGGTAAGTGGTTTTGGCCCAGTACATCACGGGTGAAGCCCTCCCGACCATTGGGCACACCTACATGGAACATTGCCGTAGAAAAGTAGCATCCATCATCAAAGATCCTCACCACATAGGCAATGCACTTTTCTCGCTGCTGGCTTCAGGTAGAAGGTACAGGTGCCTCAGGACTCACACCATCACATTCAAGAACAGTTACTACCCCTTAACCACCTTGAACAAAAGGGAATAGATACACTCATTTAAGGACTCTATTGTTATTTCATGCTCGTTATTTAATGCTATTTATTTACGAGGGATGATTGATAAGTTTGTGTCCTAAGGTAGAAGGAGTCAATTTTAGAAAACCTAGCACATTTATTTTTCCTACGTTTACACACTTAGTCCAGCGGTCGTGGAGCATATGGATCCCTTCTTTGTAGAAGTCGGCGTCTTGGACCTCCAGAAAGTGGCCCACAGCAGGGGTGATTGATAAGTTTGTGGTCTAAAGTAGAAGGAGATGAGGAGAAACTTCAAACTTCCTGCATTTTTACACAGAGTTGAACTGCATGTGCGTGTAATGAGAGCCGTATAACTCATCTCCTTCTACCTTAGGTCATGAACTTATCAATCACCCCTGCTGTGGACCACTTCTACAAAGAAGGGATCCGTATGCTGCACAACTGCTGGACTAAGTGTGTACATGTAGGAGGGGACTATGTCGAAAAATAAATGTGCTAGGTTTTCTAAAATGGACTCCTCCTACCTTAGGCCACGAACTTATCAATCACCCCTGGTATATCTGCGTTTGCATATTTTGTTTACAGTTTCACTGTTCTATAGTAGTCAAGATGCGAGGTTGAGATTGCAAAGGGAGCTGGAAAAGGCATGTAATAAGGGTAATGACACAATTGTAATCGGGTCTTCAATATGCAAGAGGATTGGGAAAATCAGGTTGGTGTCTGATTACAAGAGAGGGAATTTGTTCAATGCCTACAAGATGGCTTTTTAGAGCAGCTTGTGCTTGAGCCTACTCAGGGAAAGGTATCTTAGATCGCGGGTTGTGTAGTAACCCGGATCTTATTAGGGAGCTTGAAGTAAAGGAACCCTTTGGAGCCAGTGATCATAATGTGATTGAATTCGTACTGCAATTTGACAGGGAGAAGCATAAGTCACACGATGGGGGAGTCTAGTACGAGAGGGCATGACTTAAGGATTGAAGGGCGCCCATTCAGAACAGAGATGCGAAGAAATTTTTTTTAGCCAGAGGGTGGTGAATCTATGGAATTTGTTGCCACGGGCGGCAGTGGAGGCCAAGTCATTGGGTGTATTTAAGGCAGAGATTGATAAGTATCTGAGTAGCCAAGGCATCAAAGGTTATGGTGAGAAGGCAGGGGAGTGGGACTAAATGGGAGAATGGATCAGCTCATGATAAAATGGCGGAGCAGACTCGGGCCGAATGGCCAACTTCTGCTCCTTTGTCTTATGGTCTTATGTATCAGTATCACAATGGAATAAAGGGAATTACAGAGGCATGAAAGAGGAGCTTGCCCACGTGGATTGGAGGAGGATACTGGCAGAGATGACAGCAGAGCAGAGATGGCTGAAGTTTCTGGGAATAGTTCACAAGGCACAGGACAGATATGTCCTACGTAGGAAGACCTCAAATGGCAAGGGTAGGTGATTGAATGACAAAGGAAGTTGACAACATACAAGCCTAGGAAAGGGCATATAAGATAGCAAAGGTGAGTGGGAAGTTAGCGGCTCCATAATTAAATTTGCAGACCATCTCAAATAATAACAAGGCAACCTACAGAGAGGAAGTCATCACCCTGACACAAGTGCTGTCAAGAGAACCTCTCCCTCAATGTCACGAAAACAAAGGAGCTGGTTGTGGACTACAGGAGGAATGGAGACAGGCAAACCCCTATTGACATCAATGGATCTGGGGTTGAGAGGGTAAACAGCTCTAAGTTCCTCAGCATACACATTACTGAGGATCTCACGTGGTCTGTACATACTGGTTTTGTGGTGAAAAAGCACCTCTTTCATCTCAGACAGTTGAAGGAGTTTGGCATGAGTCCCCATATCCTAAGGACTTTCTGCAGGGGCACAATTGAGAGCATCCTGACTAACTGCATTACTGCCTGGAATGGGATCTGTAATTCCCTCAATCGCAGGACTCTGCAGAGAGTGGTGAAGACAGCCCAGAGCATCTGTAGATGTGAACTTCCCACTATCCAGGATATTTACAGAGACAGGTGCGTAAAAAAGGGTGGAAGGATCATTGGGGACCCGAGTCACCCCAACCACAAACTGTTCCAGCTGCTACCATCTGGGAAATGTTACCGCAGCATTAAAGCCGGGACCAACAGGCTCCGGGACAGCTTCTTCCACCAGGCTGTCAGACTGGATAATTCACGCTGATATAATTGTATTTCTATGCTATTTTGACTGTCCTGTTGTACATACTTAATTATTACAAATTACTACAAGTTGCACATTGCACATTTAGACAGATGTGATGTAAAGATTTTTACTCATGTATATGAAGGATGTAAGTAATAAAGTCAATTCAATTCAATATATCTGTTTAAAGATGTGCCCTCATCTCACCTCCAAAATGGCCTCGCAACCTAGCTAGTTCAAGAGACACAACTAACCCCATGATGGCCTGTGGCAGACACTAGCTGTATGCCAGAGGTCCGTGAGTGTCGAAGCAGGAGTGAGTTCTATTGCAATTACAAAGGAAAAAGTGCTAGGCAAACTCAAAGGTCTTATGGTGGATAAGTTCCCTGGGCCAGATGGAGCACATTCTAGAGTTCTGAGAGGTTGCTGAAGAGATAACAGATGTATTGGTCATGATCTTCCAAGAATCACTTGATTCTGGCATGGTCCCAGAGGACTGGAAGATTGCAAATGTCACTCCACTCTTTAAGGAGGAAGGAAGGCAAAAGAAAGAAAATTATAGACCAGTTACCCTAACCTGAGGGGTTGGGCCACTGTGTGTTGGAGTCTATTATTAAGGATGACGTTTCAAGGTACTTGGAAACTAATGATAAAAATAAGTCAAATTCAGCATGGTTTCTGTAAAGGGAAATCTTGCCTGTTAGAGTTCTTCGAGGAAGTAACATGTAGTGTGGACAAAAGAGAAACAGGGGATATCATTTACTTGGTTTTTCAGAAGGTATTTTATAAAGTGCCACATATGAGGTGCTTAACAGTATAAAATTCTATGGTGTTACAGGAAAGATGGATAGCAGAATGACTGACAGGCAGGAGGCAGCGAGTGAGAATAGAAGGGGCTTTTTCTGCTGCCAGTGACTAGTGACTAGGCGGCACTTGGACTATAGTCAACAGTTTTCGGCCCCATATCTCAGAAAGGATGTATTGCCATTTGAAAGAGTCCAGAGGGAGAAAATTTGGCAGCTTTGGGCCTGTACTCACTGGAAAAGAAGAACGCTGAGGAAGGGGGATCTCATTGATACTTACTGAATGATGAAATGACTAGGTAGGGTGGATGCAGAGAGGATGTTTCCAATGGTGGGGTATCCAGAACTAGAGGCCCCAGCCTCAAAATTGAGAGGTGACCCTTTAGAACAGAGGTAAGGAGATTTTTTTTTAATCCAGAGAGTAGTAACTCTGAAATGCTTTGCCACAGACTGCAGTGGAGGCCAAGTCCATGTGTATATTTAAAGCAGAAGTTGGTCATTTTCTGATCAGTCAGGGCATCAAAGGATATGGCAAGAAGGCAGGTGTATGAGGTTGAGTGGGATCTGGGATCAGCCATGATGGAATAGCAGAGCAGACTCAATGGGCTGACTGGCCTAATTCTGCTCCTATGTCATAGATTTGCTAAGTATGCCTGCAGAGAAATAACCTCAGGGTTGCATGTGATGACATGTATGTACCCTGATAATAAAGTATATTTGAACTTTGAAGTTTGGTCATTGTCATGGTTTGTAGTCCATTCTTCCTGTGGTATTTGGTCCATAAAGTCTATGCCCTGTTTCCATGCTCTATTTCCTTGTAACTTATTATCCCATGTTCCCAACACTAGGGCTAATTTTAATGACTAATTTACCCTCCTGTGCCACTTGTCCTTGTGGGAGGAAACCTACACATCTGATAGAAGCTTGCTACATTGTCACGGGCAGAACTTGCAAATCCCTCTTAACAGCACCTGAGGTCAAAACTGAACTCAGCTCGTCCAGGCCATGCCACTGATACAATGGTGTTCGAAACAGCGGAATGTAGGTTCAAGGGCATCTCAACGTGAGACAATGCGCAGCACAGCCTGAGGCAGGTGAAAGTAGAATTCAAAGCATAGATGATGATTCCACAGACTGGCTCTCATTCCCCGCTAATTCAGACTCTGTAGCAAATAGTCCATAATCATGACCAGATCGATGTGCTAGTGTGTATGTACTTGGTCAGTAGTGAATTCCCAGATAAAACATAGAACATAGAATAGTACAGCACATTACAGGCCCTTCAGCCCACAATGTTGTGCCGACCCTCAAACCCTGCCTCCCATATAACCCCCCACCTTAAATTCCTCCATATACCTGTCTAGTAGTCTCTTAAACTTCACGAGTGTATCTGCCTCCACCACTGACTCAGGCAGTGCATTCCACGCACCAACCACTCTCTGAGTAAAAAACATTCCTCTAATATCCCCCTTGAACTTCCCACCCCTTACCTTAAAGCCATGTCCTCTTGTATTGAGCAGTGGTGCCCTGGAGAAGAGGCACTGGCTATCCACTCTATCTATTCCTCTTATTATCTTCTACACCTCTATCATATCTCCTCTCATCCTCCTTCTCTCCAAAGAGTAGAGCCCTAGCTCCCTTAATCCCTGATCATAATGCATACTCTCTACACCAGGCAGCATCCTGGTAAATCTCCTCTGTACCCTTTCCAATGCTTCCACATCCTTCCTATAGTGAGATACAAGGAATTGCAATGAGAAACTGAACTCTCTCTGAGGCCATTTTAATGTGCTTGCTGTAACGAGGTGTGGTTAGTTGAACTTGTTATCATTACATCTGTTTGGTAATCAGATCTTCGCTTGCACTGATCTGAAGAAGTGAGCTTTGTGTGCCTAGGTGTAGCTATGAGTGTAAGTGCATGCAAAAGGAAACTGACAACTCTGTTGAAATCAGCTTATTTTAGTACCACTTTATTGGGTGTAATCAATCATAGGTGAATTGCAACAGACCAACCATTGAGTCTTAATTCTATTACAAAGAATCAGTTTTATTATCACTCGCATGTGTCGTGAAATTCATTAACTTAGCAGCGCAGTTCAATGTAATACATAATATCGAAGAAAACAATAATAAATAAATAAATTACAGTATATGTTTATTGAATAGATTAAAATTCGTGCAAAAACAGAAATAATATATTTTTAAAATGAGGTAGTGTTCACGGGTTCAATGTTCATTTAGGAATCGGATGGCAGAGGGGAAGAAGCTGTTCCTGAATCACTGAGTGTGTGCCTTCAGGCTTCTGTATCTCCTACCTGATGGTAACAGTGAGAAAAGGGCATACCCTGGGTGCTGGAGGTCCTTAATAATGGACGCTGCCTTTCTGAGACACCGCTCCTTGAAGATGTCCTGGGTACTTTGTAGGTTAGTACCCAAGATGGAGCCAACTAAATCTACAGCCCTCTGCAGCTTCTTTCAGTCCTGTGCAGTAGCCCCCACACCCCCATACCAGACAATGATGCAGCCTATCATAATGCTTTCCACAGTACATCTATAGAAGTTTTTCAGTGTTTTTTTTTGACATACCAAATCTCTTCAACTCCTAATGAAGTATAGCTGCTGTTTTGCCTTCTTTATAGCAGCATCAATAGCTTGGGACCTCAGAAATGTTGACATCCAGGAACTTGAAACTGCTCAGTCTCTCCACTTCTGATCCCTCTATGAGGATTCCTTCATCTTACCCTTCCTGAAATCCACAATCTGCTCTTTCATCTTACTGAAGAAATTTCTGTGTCACACTTCCTGGTGTTATCCTGTGATAAATCGAGAAATATATAAAGAAACAATGATCTGGAAATAATCCAAAGAGTTATTGGACAAATCCTCATAACTAGGCCCATTGAACACTTATCACAAACGAATAAGAACATAAAACCAGCAGTATTATAACTTCAATATTAGTAAAATATTCAATGGATAGCTTTCTGTACCTGCCTATCCATTAGACACCATTACAATGCCCTGACGGCAACAATTTATTTTGGATCTCAATCTCCTTTTCCAAGCAGTTGCAATTCCAATAACAATAGAGTAAGTTAAATTGACTATTTCTGCTACCAAAATAGGCTACTCTAGAAACAAAATTTAACTGTAGACATGGTACAGGTAAATAATTGACCTGTGCTGTAGTCTGCTGGATTTTCCATACCTATGGGTAGACTGGCAATGTCCTGTAATCTTTCAGAAGGTATTTCATGTTCCTGAAGTGCAGCTTTGTTGGACAGATGTGTACAATTACAGGATAATAATCTACTGGACCACTTGCTTCTCTACCCCCATCCAAGAGGGTTGGTATTTTAAATTTGTTCCAGAGGTTTCCTAAGAAATACTTCTCCAGTTTAATTTTTTGTGTCCATTTCCTGCCGTATTTCCATCACTATCATAATTAGATTATTAGTGCATGCCTCTTAATTGTTGGTCTGAAGATGTAAGCAGTATTATAATAATAATAATATAATGCAAAATATAGAAAAGTTTTTTTTCAGTACAAGTTAACTTAGTTAGAAATACATTTATACCTGTGTGCTTGTTTACTTCCTTGCACATGACCATAGCCAATAACAAACCAGGTTTGGAAGGTAAGTTCCTTTATCTGATCCTTCCAAGTACCAAACCTTATCCAATGGCTGGAATCACGACAAAAGGCAGCAAAGTTATGGGTTGAATTGAAAATTTGACACATTCTTGTTCATTATCATATTTTTGATCTACATATGTAAACCTACAAGAAAAAAAAATGTACAATGTACAATTAGAGTTAGAGATTCAATGGGCAAAGGATGTGTCCCTGCTATGTGGGAAGAGATGCAAGGAGTCTCTGGATTTCCATTCGCGCTTTTTTGAGGTTTTAAAAAGAAGGTCTTCCTTCGCTAACCAAACTGTCAAGATTTTATTCTTTCCTGTAAAGATCACGAGTTAATGATAATGAATCAATGGTTCAGGAACAACTTCTTCCCCTCTGCCATCTGATTTCTGAATGGACATTGAACGCATGAACACTACCTCACTACTTTTTTTATTTCTATTTTTGCACTATTTATTTAATTTACCTGATATATATATATATATATATATATATATATATATATATATATATATATATATATATATATATATATATATATATATATACATACTTAATTCAGTTTTTTCTCTATTATTATGTATTTTACTGCTACCACAAAGTTACCAAATTTCACAACATACGCTGTTGATATTAAACCTGATTCAGAACTAAATAGTGGTATGTTATTAGGTGAGTATTCTAAGGCCTGGAGCTTAGTGTAGAGCCAAACACATTAGCTGGGAAAGTTAAATGTGAAAAAAATTGTACACATTGGAAGTTAAAAGTTAGTCTCAGTGATAGTCATTACAAAGCTTTTAGAATGTCATAAAAAACAATCTGGTTCACAGAATGGAAATCTACCAGTATATTAGTCCGAACCCACAGCTTTCTGAGTACCTTGAGAAGACCAACAGGTTATTGAATTCGGGAGCATTTATAACTAGAAACTAATGTTGGCTTGGTAAGTGATACCCAGGACCTATGAATGAATACAATTAAAACAAAATGTTACTAAATTAAAATTATACATAAGATGAAGATATTCCTTTGCAAATAATTGAGCTGAACTAAAATGCATTAAAATTTACTTTTGATGTATGTATTTCAAAGCTTATTTGTATGGGCTTTACCTTTGATAAGTCTTTTACCAATTATATCCATATACACCTTTTAACATCTTACTTGCCCACGAATCAAACTGAATATTGTTTAAATAATATTAAAAACATACCAACTGAAATGCACTTTGCTCATTGTAAGTACTGATGGTCTTAAAGTGTTTTTTCATAGTTAATTTATATCAAAAAATACTTCCCCTTTACAATCATTATAGCAATATTTGATTCTGCACTTCCCACTCCCTGGATTACAAATATTAAATAATAAAAATAGTTAAAATTAGTAAATATTAAAAACAAATTATAAATCATAAATAGAAAACAGAAAAATAGAAAGTAAGGTAGTGCAAAAAAACCGAGAGGCAGGTCAGATATTATGAATGTGTTAATTATAAAGTATCGTTAATGATATGTGCCTATTACATAAAGTACCAGATCCTAAAAAAAACTTTTACATTATGAATTAAAATCGTAATTTGCCAACACACTTGCATCATCTCACTGAACTTCTTACTCTAAAATGAATCTTTGAAACTCAATGTCACAATAAGATTCCTGGTTACATTTTAACTTTTGTTTTGTGGTAAAAGTACAAGCCAAGCATGATCATACAACTTAATGTCCAAGCTACAAACTTTGTGGATCTACTTTTATCCTCTGTGCTTTCTAAACAATTTTTACTTCTCTGGAAGATTTATCTGGCTGCAACTAGCTTACTGCCCATGATTTAATAGAGATGTACAAGCTGATAAGGGGTATAGATAAAGTCGATAGTCAGCACCTTTTTCCCAGGGTGGAAATAGCTAATTTGAGGAGCATCATTTAAGGTGTTTGGAGGAAAGTTTGAAGGTGACTGTCAGAGGTGGGTTTTGAACATAGTGGTGAAATGTAGGTGTGTGGAACACACTGCCGGAATGGTGGTAGAGGCAGATACAACAGGGACATTTAAGTCACTCTTAGATAGGCACATGGATGAAAGCAAAATGGAAGTCTATGTGGGATGGAAGGGTTAGATTGACCTTGAAGAGGTTAAAGGGTCAATACAATGTCAGGAGCTAAAGGGCTTATACTGTACTGTAAAAAGTTAGATAATGGCTGTAGTTAAATATCTTATAATGTATAATAATCACAATTATGAGACAGCTGCTATGTCAATGTAAATAAATTAAAACATAAATGTTTGTATATATAAAAACAATAGGAAACAACTTCATTAAACAAACTAACAAAGATTTTTTATTTATTTACTTATTGATGTTTTGAGATGCAGCACAGAATAGGCCCTCTTGGCCCTTCGAGCCACAGCGCCTAGCAACCCTCAATTAACCCTAGCCAATGACCAATTAAACTACTAACTGGTACTTCTTTGGACTGTGGGAGGGAAGCAGAGCACCTGGAGAAAACGCACACATTCCACTGGGAGGACATCGGAATTGAACTCCATACTCTCACGCCCCAAGGTATAGTAGAGTCACGCTATCCACTACGCTATCATGATAACTAAACTTCCAGTTAACAATAAATCCTGGTGACTCTATGAAATGTCAAGTTGAATCAGAGTAGGCCATTCAGCCCTTGAGTTCATCCAACATGCTCTTTTTAAGATCCTGGCCAACAAGAATATTAGCTCTATAATCTGCTTTAGATATATAACTCCTATTTTAAAACTCTTAGTTGACCCAGGAAAGTCTGATCCTGTTTTCCAGTATGTGTGTGAAGAATAATTTCCTGATAGCTTCATAATAATCTCATTTTACTTTAAGATTATACCCACTGGTAATAGTTTCTTTTTACCCATACTATCAGCTCTTTTCATCATCTTATACATTTCACTTACATTACCACCTTAATCTTGTAAACTCAAAGGAAAACAAAATTGATCTACGTAGTTTATAATTTGATTATTTTTCTAGTATTCCTTCAAGGAGAATGGATCCTCCATCAGATGTGGATTCTTGAAGTTAATGCAACCCCAAAAATTGAGAAATAGCAAAGTTCCAAAAAACTACTTTTTAATTCATTTTTTCATTTATGGTGCTAACTTCAGGCTTTAGATGGTCTGAGCAATAGGATCAACATGCACGTAACAGTGCATCCTAACATCATCATTGTTTTGAGAGATTTTAACCAAGCCAGGCTGAAAAAAAATCACTAAACAATTCCCATCAACAGTTCAATTGCAATACCATTGTTACACCACCATCAAGAATACCTACCATGCTACTCCATGTCCTCACTTTGGGAAGTCTGATCACCTGGCTGTACTACTCCATGAGTATTGCAGCTATACAGGACCCTAGTCAGACCCCACTTGGAGTACTGTGCTCAGTTCTGGTCACCTCACTATAAGAAGGATGTGGAAACCATAGAAAGGGTGCAGAGGAGATTTATAAGGATGTTACCTGGATTGGGAAGCATGCCTTATGAGAATAAGTTGAGTGGACTTGGCCTTTTTTCCTTGGAGCAATGGAGGATGAGAGGTGACCTGATAGAGGTGTATAAGGTGATGAGAGGTATTGATCGTGTGGATAGTCAGAGGCTTTTTCCCAGGGCTGGAATGACTGGCACTGATTTAAGGTGCTTGGAAGTAGGTATAGAGGAGATGTCAGGGGTAAGTTTATAATGCAGAGAGTGGTGAGTGCGTGGAATGGGCTGCTGGTGACAGTGGCGGAGGCGGATACAATAGGGTCTTTTAAGATACTCCTGGACAGGTACATGGAGCTCATAAAAATAGAGGGCTATGGGTAACCCTAGGTAATTTCTAAGATAAGAACATGTTTGGTACAGCTTTGTGGGCCGAAAGACCTGTATTATGCTGTAGGTTTCCTATGTTTCTATAGGCAGAGACTGAAGACTACAGCACCAGTAGTGAGGACCAATTAGGTATGGACAAGAGATGCACAGGAGCACCTACAGGACTGCTTTGAATCGGTGGTCTAGACTGTATTCAGGGATTCATCTTCAAATCTGAATGAGTATGCTGCAGTTGTTCTCGAATTCATTAAAACCTGTGTGGGTGAGTGTGTGCCTACAAAGACTTGCTGTACATCCCCAAACCAAAAACCGTGGATGAACCAAGAGGTACGTTGTCTGCTGAAGGCTAGATCTGTGGCATTCAAGTCTGGCGACCCAGGTCTGTTCCAGAAAACCATATGAGTTACGGAGGGCTAACTCAAGGGCAAAGAGACAATTTCGAATGAGGTTGGAGGCAACATCAGATGGTTGACAACTCTGGCAGGGCTTGCAAGACATTACTTCTTACAAAACAAGATCCAAAAGCATGAATGGCAGAGATGCTTCACTACCAGATGAACTCAATGTCTTCTATGCCCGCTTTGAAAGGGAGAATATAACTGCAGCTATGAAGATTCCTGCTGCACCTGATGACCATGTGATCTCCATCTCAGAAGCCAATGTTAGGCCATCTTTAAAGAGGGTGAACCCTCGCAAGGCAGAAAGCCCCAAATGAGTACCTGGTAAGGCTCTAAAAACTGTACCAACCAGCTGGTGGGAGTTTTTAAGGACATTTTCAACCTCTCACTGATATGGGCAGAAGTTCCCGCTTGCTTCAAAAGGCAAAAATTATACCAATGCCTAAAAAGAGTAATGTGAGCTGATTTAAAGACTTTAGCCCAGTAGCACTCACATCTACAGTGTTAAAGTGATTTGAGAGGTTGGTCATGACTAGACTGAATTCCTGCCTCAGCAAGGACCTGGACCCCTGCAACTTGCCTATCACCACAATAGGTCAATGGCTCTTCACACGGCATTGGACTACTTGGACAATACAAACACCTATGTCAGGATGCTATAGCTCAGCATTTAACACCATCATTCCCACAATCCTGATTGATAAGTTACAGAACCTGGGTTGCTGTACCTCCCTCTGCAATTGGATCTTTGACTTCCTATCTGGAAGACCACAATCTATATAGATTGGTGATAATATCTCATCCTCCCAGATGATCAACACTGGTGCACCTCAGGGGTGTGTACTTAGCCCATTGCTCTACTGGCTGTATACCCATGACTGTATGGTTAGGCATAGCTCAAATACTATCTATAAATTTGCTGATGACACAACCATTGTTGGTAGAATCTCAGATGGAGATGAGAGCGTGTACAGGAGTGAGATATGCCAATTTGTGGAGTGGTATCGCGGCAACAACCTGGCACTCAACATCAGTAAGATAAAAGAGCTGATTGTGGACTTCAGGAAGGGTAAGATGAAGGAACATGTACCAATCCTCATAGAGGGATCAGAAGTGGAGATAGTGAGCAGTTTCAAATTTCTGGGTGTCAAGATCTCTGAGGACTAACCTGGTCCCAACATATCGATGCAGTTCTAAAGAAGGCAAGACAGTGACTATACTTCATTAGGAGTTTGAAGAGATTTGGTATGTCAACAAAAACCTCTATAGATGTACTGTGGAGAGCATTCTGACAGGCTGCATCACTGTCTGGTACGGGGGTGTTGGGGGCTACTGCACAGGACTGGAAGAAGCTGCAGAGGGTCATAACTTTAGTCAGCTCCATCTTGGGTACTAGCCTACAAAATACCCAGGACATCTTCAAGGAGTAGTGTCTCAGAAAGGAAGCATCCATTATTAGGGACCCCCAGCACCCAGGACTTTTCTCATCGTTACCATCAGGTAGGAGGTACAGAAGCATGAAGGCACACACTCAGCGATTCAGGAACAGCTTCTTCCCCTCTGCCATCCGATTCTTAAATGGACGTTAAACCGTGAACACTACCTCAGTTTTTTAATATATATTATTTCTGTTTTTGCATGATTTTTAATCTATTCAATATACATATACTGTAATTGATTTACATATTTATTTTCTATATTATGTATTGTATTGAACTGCTGCTCCTAAGTTAATAAGTTTCACAACACATGCCGGTGATAATAAACCTGATTCTGATTCTGACTAGTGAATCCATGCCTGCATTTAGGTGTCCCTGCTCCCCCAGGACCCTTAGCCTCTCGCCATGTTGAAAACATGATGCATCTATCATTCAATATGGTTGACCTAATATATCCCCAATCTGTACCTCTCAAGCTCCTCAAACTCACCTATTGCTCTGCAACATTTTACATCCAGCTATATTATATATTTTTTTTAAACTATGCTACTTGGTCATCTGAGAAGATATAGGATTTCTTATAACTTTGTAACTATATTGAAAAACTGACAACTCAGTAGGGCTTTGTGGGAGACACCAGTAGTCATGTTCTATTAATCAAAGAAAATAATACAGTATGTCCATTATCTATATTTCTTGTCTCCACTTAATAACTTTCCAACTTTTTAGAGAATGTGTAAAACTAGAAATTTATGAAAAATTGTCAGTAGTGTGTTCTAGGAGGGTGAAATTTCTTTCTTAAACTCTATGACTGGAGAGAGGCAACTTCAATGGAAACATGTCAGGATGTCCTTTTGTGTTGTAGTTGTACAAAATGTTGCTTAGACAGTATTTGGAGTGTTATGAGCAATTCTGCTGACTCCACTATAGGAAGGACATAAGATAGTGGAGATGCAGAAAAGATTCACAAGGATATTGATGAAAGACTATAGATACTGGACTTTGGAACAGTAAGTGAGCTTCTGAAGGAACTCAACGAGTCAGGCAGAATTTGTGGAGGGAAATGGGCAAATGACATTTCAGGTCAAACACGTTCGAATGAAATAAAAAAAGTAGAGGCATTATTGCCAGTATGAGCAGATGAGGTGTATGACAGGGAGAAGAACCAGTAAGGGATAGCACAGTCTGAGACTCTGCATAGTTTCTGCAGAGGGAGGTGGTTTAAAGGAGATCTAAGGGGTAAACTTTTCATACAAAGAGTAGTAGTTATCTGTAATAAACTCTCAAAGGAGGAAGGAATACATAAGAAACATAATTACAGGAACTTGAATAAGCAAAGCAGAGAGGAATATGGAATTAATGAGGGCAAATGGGATTAGAATAAGTAGCCGCTATGGACAGCATGGACAGGCAAGCCAGAAGGCCAGCTTCTCTGCAGTACTACTCGACAACAATTATCCTCCAAATGTAACTCACACATCACACACAGTTATCAACATTACTGCACAGAAAAATATTGGCAGTAACCACTTTAACTCATGATTGAGATAAAGAATCTCATAAGAAGCATGACGTTTGTTCACATCTGTGCTTGGGTAAGGATGGTAACCAAGTAGGGTGTTAATACACAACCTCTCTCTCAACGTCACAAAAACAAAGGAGCTGGTTGTGGACTACAGGAGGAATGGAGACAGGCTAATCCCTGTAGACATCAATGGACCTGGGGTTGAGAGGGTGAACAGCTTTAAGTTCCTCGGCATAAACATCACCAAGGGTCTGACATGGTCTGTACATACCGTCTGTGTGGTGAAAAAGGCACAGCAGCGCCTCTCTCACCTCAGACGGCTGAAGGAGTTTGGTATGGCCCCCCCAAATTCTAATAACTTTCTATAGGGGCACGATTGAGAGTATCTTGACTGGCTGCATCACCGCCTGGTATGGGAACTGTACTTCCCTCAATCGTAGGACTCTGCAGAGAGTGGTGCGGACAGCCCAGCACATCTGTAGATGTGAACTTCCCACTGTTCAGGACATTTACAGAGATAGGTGTGTAAAAAGGGCCCGAAGGATCATTGGAGATCTGAGTCACCCCAACCACAATCTATTCCAGCTGCTACCATCTGGGAAATGGTACCGCAGCATAAAAGCCAGGACCAACAGGCTCCGGGACAACTTCTTCCACCAGGCCATCAGACTGATTAATTCATGCTGACGCAACTGTATTTCTGTGTTATATTGACTATCCTGTTGTACGTAATATTTATTATAAATTACTATAATTGCACATTTCAATAAAGATAGTCAATAAGTAACATAAAGATTTTTACTCCTCATCTATATGAAGGATGTAAGTAATAAAATCAATTCACCTTTTCCTGAGCTCCTCAGAAGCTGGTTGTTGCAATCCCTACTCCTTTCACATGTTACTTTGGAATTCCAGCAACTGCAGAACTTCTTGTGTTTATGACCTCTTCACACATTCTCAAAAATAAAATTATTGTGACATGGACTTCTGGAGCAGGCAACCTGAGCTAACCTATATTTTTCTTCCAGAAAAGCAACAACTAGTCAGTTGCCCACTCTCTATTTTAATAGTGTTTTCCCATAAGGGCACCCCGAAGCACAACGGTTAGGCGACATTATTACAGCCCGGGGCATACCAGAGCTCAAAGTTCAATTCCAGCGCCATTCTGTAAGGAGTCTCTGTAAGTCCTCTCGGTGGAATGTGTGAGTGATCCCCATGTTTCAGTTTCCTCCTACAGTCCAAAGGTGCATGGGGTAGGTTAATTAGTCATTGTAAATTGTCTTGTGATTAGCTTATGGGGTTAAAGGTCACCTGCTTCAGTGATGACAACTCAACCAAGAACTTCAGATTCATTCCGAAGCAATTGGCTGGGCTGAAAACAAAACACTTCTATTATCCTTCACATGAGATTCCTTACATCAATAATGACATTAGTTGAGGTGGTTACTGCCAGTTTTCTTTCTAATGTATTCATAGTGGTTGGTTTGTTGTTCCCTGTGGCATGTCCTCACAACCCTGACCTTTAGTTAGTTGTCATAATCGTAATCCAGAGAAAGCAAGATGAATCAGATGTGTATGTTTGGTTGCTTGGTACTCTCGGGTATTTTGGTCACAGAAATAGGCTCCTCGGCTCTGCAAGTCCACGCCTACTATCAAGCACCTTCCACAGCAGTTCCTGCTTCATTGGTAAGAGCACCATTGGCAAAGGCTGTGATATTTCCCATGGTCTAATTGTGTGGAATGCATTATGTAGGTATGCAAATTAAGAACTGCATGTTCAGACAAAAGCCATAGGTGGTTTAAGTGCCTGAGAAATTAGACTTCAGTCTGTATTCAACAAGGATTCTTTTTCAAAAGCAAAGGACAAAGTCAAGGCCAAAAATATATCAACAGCTGAAAACTCGTATCTTAGAAATACATACATACAAAAATTTCCCAAATGAAGCTGTGTCTGAAGTAACCCTAAAAATGTTCACTTACAAACCAAACAGGCATTCATGAGTTAAAAAGCAACCTTACAGAGTTTATTGGGACATACTGTAAATAGGAAGATAATTTGCACTTATGACTTCTTGAACTATTCAGTAAGATAATGTGTGATCAACTATTTCTGTAGCAATGCCTCATTGATCAATATATTCCTTCATTCCAGTGTGTTGGAAAATCCCATTCTCGAATGTATTCAACCACTGAACATCCAGAGTTACTCACAGACACTTACAGAACAGAAAGAGGTCAGCTGACTGTCATGTATGTTAAATAGAGAAAACTATTCAGGATAGTCCCATACTGCAATTATACGTTCATAATCAGTCATTCAGCTGTTACTTAGTAAATGTGTTAATGACTCCTCCTTCTGTTATGAGACTTCCAGATCCCACTGCTCACTGAGTGAAAGAATCTTCCCACATTATCCCATTAATCATTCCATCTATGTCTAGTTTAAGGAATTAGATCCTCCCTATTCCCATCCTCAATTTCCTCAGCCTTCATTGATCTTCCCATAGCAAACAACCTTACCTGCACATTCTCCCCTCTTTCTTATAACTCTCCAGAGTTGGCAACATTCTATTAAGCTGTCTCTGTCATCCCATTGTTTCATTCTGTAGGTTACAACGAGAACCATGTGCTGAGTACACTGCTGTAAACTCTGCTGACACATGACTGCACAGCCAAGTACCCAAGTAATCACATTATCATATTTGCCAATAACAGGACATCGGCGGGGCTCATCGCCAACAAGAATGGCCTACAGAGAGGATGTGGAAGAGCTCAAGGCCTGGTGCTAGACAAATAACCTCTTCCTCAATGTCAACAAGACAAAGGAAACGGTTATCAACTTCAGGAGAACTCACACCCCTCTTACGTCAGCGGCATGGCAGTGGAAACTGCGAGCAGTTTCAAACTCCTGGGATTGCCCATTTCACACAAACTCTTATGGTCCCAGAACACATTCTAGTCAATCAGGAAATTTTATCAATTCCCCTACTTTCTGTGGAGGCTGAGGAGAGGTGAACTCACCTATACTCACATCTTTCCACAGATGTTCAGTAGAGAGCATCCTAATAAGTTGCATCACTGCATGGTACAGAAACTGCACTGCGGCAGACAGGAGGGGTCCACAACGGCGATCGAAGCTGCCCAGTGCATCAATGGCACCAGACTACCCACCATCAGGAAAAGGCCAGCAACATCATTAAGGATTACACCCACCCTGCTCATGGGATGTTTGTCCCACTCCCATTAGGGAGGAGGCTCTGTAGTATCCATGCCAGGACTACCAGACTCAAAAGCAGTTATTTTCCTCAAGTCTGAGGCTAATCAACACCTCCACCCACTAACCTACCCTACCTAACCCCTCAATACCACTACCTTCTCATTTCCTGTCAGAGTTTCCTTATGTATAGATACTCCTGCACCTGGCGTCACTTTATAGACATACAATTAATCTATGTACATAAATTATCTTACGTATTTATATTTATTGTGTTTTTTTTGGGCTGTATAGGATCCAGAGGAACTATTATTTCATTCTCCTCTATACTTGTGTTCTGAAATGACATTAAACAATCTCGAATCTTCTGTAATGTAGTGTCCAGAGCCACAGCCAGTAGACAACCCTCTACACTGTTCAGAATCCATCAACTTATTTGCATTCTTCTTGCCTTATTTGTTGTTCCCATTTTCTGCTCACCTTGGTTTTCCGTTACTGCCAACTCCTTGGCCATACAGCGAGTTTTGGTGTCAATGGCAGACTTCATAATCCCAACGTCTACATTTACACATCAGACACAGGTAAATCATAAAGACCAAGGGATATAGCACTTAAATTCCACTGAACAGAGCACTCCAGATACTAAAACCTCTGTGACAATTGTCTTTGCTTTCTTTTGCTGAGTGTATTTTGTACTAAACCCACCAGTGGATCGATCTGCCTTGTCAAAGGGCTCACCTCAAATGCAGTGTCTGCTCCAACCATCTTTGTTATAGCATCAAAGAATTCAATAATTACTTAGGCAACACACATCAAAGTTGCTGGTGAATGCAGCAGGCCGGGAAACATCTACAGGAAGAGGTACTGTTGACGTTTCGGCCCGAAACGTCGACTGTACCTCTTCCTATAGATGCTGTCTGGCCTGCTGCGTTCACCAGCAACTTTGATGTGTGTTGCTTGAAATCCCAGCATCTGCAGAGTTCCTCGTGTTTGCAATAGTTACTTAATTTGCTCATCCTTACCATTTACTGTACCTCCTCAGGAGGCTAAAGATATTTGCACTCACCCTTGCCCTAAGGTGACCTATAGGCTAACGGAGAGAAGGAGCATCTTATACCTCCTTTGGTAGAGACATATCTCCACCCTGCCACCCATTCTGCTTATTAGCCTTCAATAATTTCATGATTCATCTGCAAGGACAAATAAATCTCCCTAAAAATGAACATTAACTTATTTTAAGAATGAAGAAATACACTCAGTGACGACTTTCTCACCTCCATTACCTAATAAAGTGGCCACTGGGTGTATGTTCATGGTCTTCTGCACTCCACTGTTGTAATGCATGGTTACTTGAGTTACCGTCGCCTTCCAGTCAGCTTGAACCAATCGCCATTCTCCTCTGACCTCTCTCATTAACAAGCCTTCTGGCCATCCTCCTTCCCTTCCCCCTACCTTTTCATTCTGGCATCCTCTCCCTTCCTTCCCAGTCTTGAAGAGGGGTCTCGGCCCAAAACATCAACTGTTTGTTCATTTTATGTTTGTTGTCTGATCTGTTGAGTTCATCCAGCATTTTGTGTGTGCTGCTGACTAACAAGTATTTTTGCCCACAGAACTGTCACGCACTGGATGTTTTTTAGTTTTTCCACGCCATTCTTGGCAGACACTAGAAACTGTTGTGCATGAAAGTCCTCAGAGATCAGCAGTTTCTGAGATACTCAAACCACCCCATCTGGCACCAACAGTCATTCCATGGTAAAATTCACTTAGATCACATTCCTTCCCCATTCTGATGTTCGGTCTGAAGAAAATACTGAACCTCTTGATCATGTCTGCATGGTTTTATGCATCGAGTTCTGCTGCGTGATTGGCTGATTAGATATTTGCATTACAAAGCAGGTGTACCTAAAACAAGTGGATGCTAGGTGTATTTTGTCCATTCTACTGAAATCACCCACTCCCAAATAACATTGGACAGTGAATCACTAGAGCAGATCCTGGAAGTGCAAAGCTTATCCTCTGGAGAACCAGACCTCTTTAGTATCTGTTCAAAGAGCTATCCCTCCCAAGTAGGAAGGTATCTCTCTTCATTTGACTGGGTGCAATTTCAGACAACTTGGAGATCTAAGGGCATCTCCCAAACCCACAACCTCTACTGCTGGGAAGAATAAAGGGCTGCAAACACACTATCATCTACAGAGCCCTCTCCCCAAGTCCCACAGTAGGCATTTGTGTTGTCCACATCATAGTCAGTCATGAATGTCAGCATAACTTTCAGCATGATTTCTCCAATTCTTCGCCTTATGCCCAGGCCAATATCATTTGATTCATGTTTTATTATTGTTGCCTCAGCTACATTTTACTTGGTGGCTTTAGTATGAGTCAGAGAATGAGAGAGTGAGGTGTCATCATTTTATTGACACAAATACTTTGCTAATTTGTTTATGTATTTATTCTTTCATGGGCATTAATATTTTAGTCATATTTTTGCTGCAATATCACCAAACAATTACTGAAGTCTAGCTTGGCTTTGGGACTCTATTCCTGAGTTCTGCTTTGCTTCATTCCTGTGCTTTACGTTATGTATTCATGCATTAGCCAGACCTAAATAGCCTTCCGTGACTAACTATCACTGTGGACAACATTATATTGGCACAATGGCAACTCCCTCATACTTTTGGAGGGCCACCACTGCAGTTCAGCTGAGTACAAATAGTAACCAATACAGCTTTAAGTAGCGTTTCTGAATCTTGTCCAAAATAGTTTGGCTTTTATGCCTTCTGTCCTATAGCAACTGCACAGCACAGTTAATGCGGTCAAGAGAGATGAAATTCGAAGAAATGAGAAAAAAAATGAAATGATGCCCCATATCTATGCAAAATAGAATATAATTCCCTCACTAAATACCTTCAGTGGAATATTGTGCCTTTTTACAGGGCATTATCTTCAGGAGGTGAAATTGAGTGATTAGAGAGCAGTGCAACAGAACAGGATATATTTGTCATATGTGATAAATCAAATGGAAGGAGCCACAGAATGTTGAATGTTTCCAGAGAAACAAAGTTGGGAGTTCAGAGAAACCTTACAAAATGGAAAGTTGACAGCGAACAGCTTTAATGACATTCAAATGGAATTAAATAAAAACTTGAAATTGAAACACATCAGCAAAGGGAAAAATTCAAGGTTCATGTAGAGAGAGGTGCAAATGACAACGCAGCACCAACACTGCTGTAGTATGCAGAATTGCCTCTTCCTTGTAATTTATGCCATTCTACCTCACATAAATAAGCTATTGCACTTTAGCAATATCTAGTCAATGGAATGATCCTGCAACCAGTCACAATTCTATATAACGCCACTGTATCACAAACTGTTGTGCATTTTGTTTCAGTAAAAACATTGTCTTGCCAATTCACCATCAGCTTCTTCCAGAGCAGTTTGCATCATGCATTAATTTTATATTTTTAATGTAATTTCCCTTGCGTGGATTGGAAATGGTTGAAATTCAAAGGCTTAATTGCTTGCAGCCAGAGAGAACATTCATTCATCACAACACATAGTTGAGAAATGACTACCACTCATCCCTTTATTCCAAAGGCAACCAAGTCTACTTTGCCTCTGGAAATGCAAGGTATGGATTTCTATCCAATGATCATTTTGCTAAGAATATATGGAAGGTAAGTAAATAAAAGGAGATAAAATCAGCACTTCCTGTGGCAAAGCTGGTGCTCCATTATGTATTAACACTGAAAACCTCTTCACCCCAACAGCTACCTAGATTAGGCTAAGTGTTTCAATTACATTGTGGGAACAAAAGCATATTAAATGAGAACAAATTATATTCTCGATGGTCTTGAAATATTCATCAGATTCATTTTAGGATATGCACTGGTTCTTAACAAATGAGGCACTTGCTGGGTGTACCAGATGTTTGGGTGTAATTCTAGCATGCATCCAAGAATGGTGTGCATCAGCTGTATGAATTCATCAGCTGCATGGAGAGGGGGAACCTGCGACATGGGCAACAGCTTGTTCCCCATATTGTACTGCCCTGGCCTGCAATCACATTTTACAGCTGGGACACATCCTTGGTCTGTCATGGTGGGGAGGTGCTGGGAGCAGACCCAAATGCAAGACACAGACACTGAAGTACTAGGAACAGGACTAGGACTAGAGTTAAGCAAGAGAAGTGGGGAAGAAAGGACGCTGGACATGATACAGGCCCTGGACGAGACAAGGATACAGGGCCTGAGCTAGGACTTAACTAGGATAGTGGAACCAGGACATGGTACTCTGACTCCAAGCCAGAGACTGGACAAGGATCCAGAACCTGGGTCTGAACTCAGGCTTGGACCCCAGAACTAGACGAGGACATGACATGGCTACAGGACTGGACATGGCTTGGGTTCTTCGAGTCTTGGGTTTCTTCGAGGTTTGGGATTGGACTCCGAGCCAGAGACTGGGCAAGGACCCAGAACCTGGGACTTGACTCAGGCTCAGACTCAGACTCCAGAACTAGGCAAGGACAAGACATGGCTCCAGGATGAGGAGTGGCAACAGGACTGGACGTGAGACTCCTGGACAGGACAAGGGAACCCCAGCACAGGATGAGGGAACCCAGCACTGGGCTGGGCGAGGTAGTCCTCGGCTGGGCAAAACACATGGACAAGACAAGAACACAAAGCCATGGCTTGGACAGGACAAGACCCCAAAGCCTCAATGGAACATAGAGCCAGGACTCCTCCTTGGAAACAGGATGTAGGGCCAGACTCATTACCAGAATGCAGAATACAACAAGACAGTTCCCAACAAAAGGCAGCAGCAGTCAGCCAGACCTACCTAGCAAAGGTGTGGACACAGACAGTTCCCAACACTAGGTAGCAGCAAACAGCCAGACCTACCTAGCAAAGGCATGGATACAGAAACAGTTCAAAACAATGATAGACAGCTCCTTATCTTGCTCCAGTAATTGAACTAGACAGCAGTGCAGGCAAGGTGGTTGTGATCAGGATCAGAGGGGATAATACAGGAGCAATCCATCCACCAGAGGCTGAATCCTGAAGCTATTTATGAGGCCAGCCAAATGAGAATCAGCTGCCTCAACAGAAACTGGGGAAAACCGGAAAACCCGGAATAAGGAACTTGGACCGGACCGTGAACCGGACTGCGGATTTCACAGACTGGACCATGACATGGTCGACCCTGAACAATGGAGGGGACTGGCATCCTACAACATCCAAACTGCAGTCAAAATATACAAAATAAATGTCATGCCAGGATTTAGTAAGAAAGGCAAATGATGAACAAAGCTGGTGGATCTAAGAGTTTCACACCAAACTTCCCTATGCTACCAAAATGCCCCCTGAACTCTCAACAAATTAACCATCCATCCAGGACATGCCCTCTTCTCATTACTGCCATCAGAATGGAGGTACAGGAGCCTGAGGATCCATACTCAAAGTTTTAGGTATAAATTTTCCCTCCATTATTAGATTTCTGAAGGGTCCATGAAAACGACCTCACTATTTTGCACTTTTTTTTGTTGTATTTTTCTCTTATATTCCTTTTGAACTACTTTCACTGCAATCTGCAACATGTAAATTTCCTCTTAACAAAGGACTACGAAACTACATTAATGATCTTCAGATCTCACATTCGACGGTTAAATGTGGAACAGTTGATTAAACTCGGCTCCTTTAAGGATGAACGCCATGGTCATGGCCGAAGACACGGCAGAAGAGGCGGGATTCAACCCAGGCAGAAGCGCGAAGGGATGAGCTCTCCTCTTCCGAGCATCTTGTTAGAGAATGTACAGTCACTTGAAAAATGAGATTGATGATCTCAGGGCAAGGCGGCTGTATCAGAGGCAGTTCTTGGTTCCTTGTTGCATTGAGACTTGGTAAAGAGCGAACACGCTGGACGTAGCTATCCGACCAGAATTTTCAGAATGGATCGAACCTCGAATTCTGGTCGGGAAAGAGGTATCAGCATGTGTGCATTTTAGTCAATTCTCGCTGGTGCACGGACGTTGTTGGGGTCATGCCAACTTCTTGTTTCCCTGACTGGGATCGATTAAACGTAGACCATTCTACTTGCCTCGGGAGTCACTCATCCCTGATCCTGTCCGTAGTTTACATACCAGCAGCGGCCGATGATAAGCAAGGCACTCGCGAAATTGCATGATACTGTCTGAAAACAAGTAATGGCCCATCCCGATGCATTGCAACTGAAATTTCAGTGGCTTTAACCGCAGGCCTGTTTGAAGAAAACCTTCCCCAATTATCACCAGCATGTGACCTGTTGCACCAGAGGTCGCAACACACTGGACCTCTGCTACATTACGATAAGGAATGCCCTTCGTTCCTTCCCGAAACCGCATTTTGACAAATCAGATCATTTGTCTGTACTCCTGCTACCCGCATACAGAGTTTAAAGAGCAAAGCTCCAGAGATGGAGACAACTGAGAGGTGGTCGCAGGAGACTGAGTAAGGTTACAGCATTGCCTTGAGTCACTGGACTGGGCTGTCTTCAAGGACTCATCTGAGGACCTGAACGACTACAGCAAGGTCATTACAGACTTAAATAAACAGCTGTTCGCCCCATCAGCTGAATGATGAAATCCAGAACCCGCTGAGAACTGGGTCAGAGGCATTCAAGTCTGGAGATCAAGAATGCTAGAAAGGGTGCAGAGCTCTGGAAAGCCACCTCTGGGGTGAAGTGAACATTCCAGACTGGAATGGAAACAACCAGGGATGCTCGACAGCTGTGGCAGAGTTTCAATGCCGTAACCTCCTACACAGTTAAATCTTGCAACATAGGGGACAAGAAGACCTTCGCTCAATGCCTTCTGTGCTTGCTTTGACCACCAGAACAGGGAGGAACCATCGCACACAAGATCACAAGACAAAGGAGCAGAAGTAGGCCATTCAGTCCATGGATTCTGCCCCGCCACTCCACCATGAGCTAAACTATTCTCCCATCTAGTTCCAGTTTCCGGCTTTTTCCCCATATCCCTTGATACCCTGGCTAATTAGACACCTATCAATCTCCTCCTCAATGATCGGGCCTCACATGTCTCCTGAAGATCCTTTGGTCTCAGTATCTGAAGATAATGTGCAGGCTGCTTTCAAGGGAGTGAATCCAAGGAAAACATCTGGCCCGATCGGAGTACCTGGCCGAGTGCTGAGGACCTGTGCCAACCAACTGGCTGGTGTTTTCATGGATATCTTCAACCTCACGTTCTGCTGGTGTGTGGCACCCAACTGCTTGAAGCAGACTTCAATCGTACCGGTGCCCAAGAAGAGGTTGGTAACCTGTTTAAATGACTATAGCCAAGTGGCATTTACACCCACAGTGATCAAGTGTTGGTGTTGAAACATATCAGCTCCTTTCTGAATGGTGACTTGGATCTGCTCCAATTTGCCTGCTGAACCAACAGATCTACTGCAGATGCCATTTCATTGGTTCTTCAATTAACCCTGGAAAATCTGGACAGCAAAGATGCAAACATCAGGATGCTTCTTATTGATTACAGCTCAGCGTTTAACACCATCATCCCCTCAGAATTAATCAGTAAACTCCAAGACCTGGACCTGTGCAGTTGGATCCTGTAGACCCCAGTCAGTTCAGCTTGGCAAAACCATCTCCATCAGCACAGGAGCACCACAGGAATGTGTGCTTACCTCCCTGCTCTACTCGCTTTACACCCAAGACTGTGTGGCCAAGTACAGCTCCAACACCATATATAAGTTTGCTGATGACACCACTGTGGTGGGCTGTACCAAAGGGGATGATGAATCAGCATACAGGAGGGAGATTGAAAATTTGGCTGAGTGGTGTAATAGCAACAACTTCTCTCTCAATGTCAGCAAGACCAAGGAACTGATTGTAGACTTCAGGAGAGGGAAACCAGAGCCCCATGAGCCAGTACTCATTGGAGGTTGAGAAGTTGGAGAGAGTCAGCAGATTTAAATTCCTGGGTGTCACTATCTCTGAGGACCTATCCTGAACCCATCATATAAATATAATTACAATCAAAGCACGACAGCACTTTTACTTCTTCAGGCATCTATGGAGATTCAGCATGTCATCAAAAGCCTCCCAAACTTCTACATATGCGTGGCAGAAAGTGTGCTGACTGGATGCATTGTGGCCTGGTATGGGAATACCAACACCTCTGAGTGGAAAATCTTCCATTAAGCCCAGTACATCATGGGTAAAGCCCTCCCAACCATAGAGCACATCTACTTGAAAAGTTGTGGAAAATCAGCATCCATCATCAAAGATCCTCACCACATAGTGAGCTCTTATCTCACTGCTGCCGTCAGGTGGAAGGTACAGGTGCCTCAGGACTTACAACGCCAGGTTCAAGAACAGTTATTACCCCTCAACCATCAGACTTTTGAACAAAAGGGGACAGCTACACTCATTTAAGGATTCTGTTATATTGTTATTTCAGGCTCAATATTTATTGCTATTTATTTATATCTGCATTTGCACAGTTTGTTTACAATTAGTTCCTGATGTTTGTTTACAGTTACCGTTCTATAGCTTTGCTAAATATGCCTGGAGGAAAAGAACCTCAGGGTTGTATGTGGTGACATGTTTGTACTCTGATAATAAATTTAACTTTGAACTTTGAACCTTATTTATTTTTCATCTATTTCTTATTGAAACTTATAATTTTTATATTGCACTGAGCTGCTGCTGCAAAAACAACAAATTTCACAACATATGTCAGATTTTGATTCCAACGCCAACTCTACATTTGCAAAGCAATGCTCTTTCAAACTCCATTCCATTTGTGCAATGAGATTCTGTCCACAATGGGAGAGTAACTTGCTCTGCTATGTTATCTCTTATGTATTGGAGACTCCTGATCTTTGATCTTCATTCCATCGTCTGCAATAATCTTAATCATCTTCCTCTGGATGGGGAATTAACTTCTCTGTGCCATCATCAGGCTGAAGTTCTTGCAATTTTATTCGCTGCAGATTGCTAAATGCAAATCAATTGACATTCTCCCATATTTTAAATAACTTAAGAGTTTATATGAAATAGATTACATTAAATCTGAATTGAATTGAATTTAATTGACTTTATTTCTTAAATCCTTCACCTACATGAGGAGCAAAAATCTTTGCAGTACCTCTCCGTCTAAATGTGCGATGTACAATTTATAGTAAATTGTAATAAATAGTAGGTAAAACAGGACAGTCAATATAGTATAGAAATACAATTGTATCAGCGTGAATCAGTCTGATGGTTTGGTGGAAAAAGCTGTCCCAGAGCCTGTTGGTCTTGGTTTTAGTGCTGCGGTACCGTTTCCTGGATGGTAGCAGCTGGAACAATTTGTAGTTGGGGTAACTCGGGTCCCCAATGATCCTTCAGGCCCTCTTGAATGGTCGCAAGGCTGCGGGACCAGACAGCATGCCAGGACGAGTACTCAGGATGTGTGCAGCACAACTGGCAGGTGTGTTTACAGACATTTTTAATCTCTCCCTCTCCCAGTGTAGAGTGCCCTCCTGCTTCAAAACATCCACCATTGTCCCTGTACCAAAAAGGACCAAGATAACATGCCTGAACGACTGACATCCTGTCACACTCACCTCAATAATAAGCAAATGCTTTGAGAGGCTGGTCAAGGACTACATCTGCAGCCTGCTACCACCCAACTTGGACCCCCTACAATTCGCTTACTGACACAACCAGTTGACAAATGACGCAATAGCCACTGCTCTACATACCATCCTTACACATCTGGAGAAGAAGGATGTTTATGTGAGAATGCTGTTTTCAGACTACAGTTCAGCATTCAACACCATAGTTCCATCCAGGCTCGACAAGAAGATCAGAGACATCAGCCTTCACCCTGCCTTATGCAGCTGGATCCTGGACTTCCTATCAAATCTCCAGCAGGCTCCCTCACCTCCAAGCCACTGACTCTCAATACAGGAGCAGCTCAGGGCTGTTTACTGAGTCCCCTCCTTTACTCCCTGTATACCCATGACTGTTACGTCACCCACAGCTCCAATCTGCTAATTAAATTTGCTGACAATACTACATTGAGTGGCCTTATCTCAAACAATAACGAAGTGGCCTACAGGGAAGAAGTCATCTCTCTGACACAGTGGTGTCAAGAAAACAACCTCTCCCTCAATGTCGCAGAAACAAAGGAGCTGGTTGTGGATTACAGGAGGAATGGAGACGGGCTAACCCCTATTGACATCAATGGATCTGGGGTTGAGAGGTTAAACAGCTTTAAGTTCCTCAGCATCTACATCACCCAGGACCTCACATGGTTTGTACACACCAGCTGTGTGGTGAAAAAGGAACAACAGCACCTCTTTCACCTTAGACGGTTGAAGAAATTTGGTATGGACCCCCAAATCCTAAGAACTTTCTACAAGAGCACAATTGAGAGCATCCTGACTGGCTGCACCACTGCCTGGTATGGGAACTGTAACTCCCTTAATCACAGGACTCTGCAGAGAGTGGTGCGGACAGCCCAGCGCATCTGTAGTTGTGAACTTCCCATGATTCAGGACACTTACAGGAACAGGTGTATAAAAAGGGCCCGTAGGATCATTGGAGACCCAAGTCATCCCAACCACAATCTATTCCAGCTGCTACCATCTGGGAAGCGGTACCTCAGTATAAAAGCCAGGACCAATAGATCCGTGTCAGCTTCTTCCACCAGGCCATCAGACTGATGAACTCATGCTGATTATTACATTGACTGTTCTATTTATTATAAATTATTATAAATTACTATGATTGCACATTTCACATTTCGATGGAGACGTAACATGAAGATTGTTACCCCTCATGTATGTGAAGGATGTAAGAAATAAAGTCAATTCAATTTTACATACCTGTCTCTGTAAAAGTCCTGAATAGTAAGAAGTTCACATCTACAGATGCCTTGGGCAGTGATGCAGTCAATCAGGATGCTCTCAATTGTGCCCCTGTAGAAAGTCTTTAGGATTTGGAGACTCATGCTAAACTTCTTCAACTGGCTGAGGTGAAAGAGGTGCTTTTTCACACACAACCTGTATGTACATACCATGTGAGATCCTTGGTGATGTATATGCCAAGGAAAATAAAGCAGTTCACCCTCTCAACCCCAGATCCATTGATGAGGCTGTCTCCGTTCCTCCTGTAATCCACAATCAGCTCCTTTGTTTTTATGACATTGAGGGAGATGTTGTTCCACTGTGTCAAGGTGATGACTTCTTCTCTGCAGGCTGCCTCGTTATTATTTGATATAAGGCCAATCAATGTAGTATTGTCAGTAAATTTAATTAGCAGATTGGAGCTGTGAGTGGCGACACAGTCATGGGTATAGAGAGAGTAAAGGAGGGGACTTAGGACACAACCCTGAGGGGCACCTGTGTTGAGGAGCAGAGGTGAGGGAGCCCACTCCTATCAACTGCCGGCGATCTGACAGGAAGTCCAGGATCCAGCTGCGCAAGGCAGGGTGAAGGCCGAGGCCTCTAATCTTCTTGTCAAGCCTGGAGGGGATTATGGTGTTGAATGCAGAACTGTAGTCCAAGAATAGCATTCTCACATAGCATCCTCCTTCTCCTGATGTGTAAAGATGGCCATTCACTTAACCTATCTATATCTCTCTGAGGACTTTCTGTATCTTCTGCTCAACTTTTATGAATAATTCCTCTGAGCAATAATTAGTGGGATAGATTTTGATTACAAAGAATGGAGAACTGTTTTTTTTAATCCAGAGAATGTTTGATGCAAGTGGAAAGAAATTATGGTTATTTCACAGAGAATGTGGTCACACTGACATTTCCTTTTATGAGCTGAGCGTCGATGGTTCTCATTTCATTGGGAATTTATTTATTTCACCAACATATTCTTACACACCAGTCAAGGCCTGTTTCTTAAGTTGTTGAAGTGAACTGGCCATCTCTCTGCCTAATCCCTCAAGAACCATTTTCAAGAAATGCTCTCTTCTCATTAATAGCATCAAGGAGGAAGTACAGGGGCTTGAAGTCTCCCACTCAACATATTTAGTGATAATTTCAAGTTATGGTGGCAAGATAAAAGTCACACTGCTTTTTTTCCTGTCTAAATAGCGTCTTGAACTACTACTCATGGAAATCATTATTTACGTATCTTGGATTAAACTCCACGTTAAGCACTGAATTATAGATTAAAGCTAATGTTATTTACTCTGTTTAAAACACTTCTGTGGTTGTTAAAATAGTTGTAAAAACGTCCATGGAGCATCTGTAGAACATTAAAGATTTTTGAGAGAAACAGGAGAAATTATGCGAATATTGGAATTCCAAAGCAAAACACACAAAATGCTGGAGCAACTCAGCAGGTCAGGCAACGTCTGTGGAAATGAGTAAACAGTCTATGTTTCGGGCTAAGAATCTTTTTCCTGTTTTGGATATGCCGCTTACAATGCTACTAATTTTACCACCACATAAACTTATCCAAGTTCTTTTATTTTCTTACATTAAGCCAATTAAGGATATTATCAATGTATAAAATGAAATATTATTATAAAAGTTATTCTGCATGTAATATCTTAAACCCCTCAGAGTAAGATAGACAGATACTTTATTGATCCCAATGGAACTTACAGTGTCACAGTAGCATTACAAGTGCACGGATCAACAAATATTGGAAGAGAAGTAAGAAAGAATAAAAAATAAGTTACCTTAAAAATAAGATGTACAAGATTTACAAATCAGAGATTACAAGATTTCCAAGTTCACACAGATAAGATGGTATTGCCAGAATGACTGTAATATTATACAGTAACGGGTGCACATTCACTCCGCCCAGATAAGAAGTGATGGTTGTATTGCACAGGGTGTCTGTTTTAGCAAAGTGTGGTAAACAGAGCTCTGGTAAACAGAGGTTAATGACAATCTAACAGGAGGAGGTCATCACTTCCCTGGCTCATTATAGAGCCTAATGGCCAAGAGTAAGAATGACTTTGTAGCAGCACAGTTGTCTTATTGTCTTAGAAAGTAAGACAGACTTCAGGAAAGTTTTGAACTTGTAAATTTATCACTTTAGTAACAGCTTCATACCTTTCAGAGCAACACTCCATACACTGGAGCAACTCTACAGGTCAGGTAGCAACTATGGAGGGGAATAAACAGTCGATGGTTTGGACTGAGACCTTCATCATAACTTTCAGTCTATCTTGTACAATCCTGGAAGATAAATGACTCAGTAAAAAGCTGCAGGATTTACGAGTAAATGAATTTAAACCACAGACATAAAGACTTGCAGCTGCAGAGCAGATTTTACATCTTCAGGAGATGCTTTCCCTCCAGCCACTGCTGTAATGTAAGAAAATAGCCACTTAGTTATATCCCACCAACAACACTGAAATAAATAACTGCTTTAAATGTTAGGACTAAGAAAAATGCTAACTAAGACCCAAAGGGAAATCAATGATCTTGTTCAGTGAATATTTTGTAGTTTAATTCTTCTAGGCAGACATGACCTAAATAGCCCCTCTTCAAAATAGGACTTCCAACAGTGCAGCGCTCATAACATTGAATAGATGTGTCAGCATAGATTACTGCTTAAGTGCAGAAGGCGGTTTGAACTCAAATCATTCTGGCGTAGAGTATGCTGACACTAAACCAAGCCCAACTGGCCTGAATTAGAATGCAAATAAGTCAGGTCATTGCGTTGCAAATTCCCTCATGCATCTTAAAGCAATTTTCAACCAAATAATAATAACATTTCATGTTATTTATTAATGTTTGGCTTCAGTATATACACTCCATTAGTTTGATTGTACTGTAGATAGCCTTACAGCAATTAGATGAAAATGGCAGGTGTATGTACACCAATGATATATAGGTTACCATAGGAAACAGACGGTTTTCACTCACAGAGTCAGGAACAGGGTCCATATGTAACCTGAGTATTGCCGGTATTCACTGAAACCTGTTATTGCCCTATAACTATCAGGCTCCTGAACAGGCAAGGATAACCTCACTCACCTCAACTCTGAACTGATTCCCCAACCTACAGACTCATTTTCAAGGAGTTTCAATTATTTATTTTTATATTTGCACAATTTGTCCTCTTTAGTTGTTTGTCAGGCTTTGTGTATTGTTTTATGTAAGTTCTATAGCATTTCTTCATTTTCCTGTAAATGCCTGCAAGAAAATGGATCTCTAGGTAGTATATGCTAACATATACTCAGTAGTCACTCCATTTATGCAAATATCCAATCAACTAATCATGGGGCAGCAACTCAAAGCATAAAAGCATGCAGACAAGGTCAAGGGATTCAGTTGTTGTTCAGACCAAACATCAGAATGGGGAAGAAATGTGATTTAAGTGACTTTGATCGTGGAATGATTGTAGGTGATAGAGGGGGTGGTTTGAGTATCTCAGAAACCACTGATATCCTGGGATTTTCACATGCAACTCTAGAATTTATAGAGGACAGTGTGAAAAGCAAAAATAAAACATCCAGTGAGCAGCAGTTCTGCGGGTGAAAATACCTTGTTAATGTGTGTCAGAGGAGAATGGTCAGATCAGTTTAAATTTTGATTTTGTAACAAGAATAACTATTTCAGGCATAATTAGAAAGAAAAAATAAGTTCAATCCAGTCACAAATATAAAAACAAAAATCAAGCAAGATCTGAATAGACAAATAGGCCTTACACTTGCAGCAATGAAGCACACTAATAGTCAGAATAACCATGGTAGACACAGCAGGGGTGGGAAGTCAGACATGGTCAGATGTTTTTACAAGGTATTGTCAGTAACTGTGATGTTCCAGGTTAAGCAGCAGTACACTTTAAAATTCAGCAAATTAATGGAAATGGGTGAAACTCAAATGCCAAGCTGAAATCAAAAACAAGAACAGTCAGGATGGGAAACAATTTCTTCCCTCAGGCCATTAGGCTTCTGAACTCCCTGCCGCATTGCATGCGAAGTGTCACTGGTTAATCTGTTCTGCACGTTACAATACTTAATTAATGTGCATTATTTATCTGTAGATTTTATCCTTATTTTCCTAAGTTATTGTGTGTTATATGTACTACTGTGCTTTACACCCTGGTCCAGAGAAGCGTTGTCTCATTTGACGGTATACATGCATGTAGTTAAATGACAATAAACTTGATATGGTTTGACTTAAATGGATAAGGTGGAAGGCAATGGGCACCTACTTGGGGAGGGACAGGATGCAGCTGTCGGATTGTGACTGACCTGGTTAATCAGGGATGCTGAAATAATTTTTGTCATCTCCACAGGAACTAAAGACAGAGGGCCCAACTTAGTCTATTGAAAGGCTATTAATTAAATCCGTACATTTACAAGATGGCAGCAACAGAGAGCACTCCGTTTTCAGGAGTGTATAAATCAGTTTGGGTTTCATGGTAACATGTTAATTTCCCAACAGAAGCTAAACATTCTACTTTTGCTGAAGATTCTAAAGAGATTTGGTACAAGACAAAGGACTTCATTTGACTTAACAACTAAATAATTGAAATTCTGTGGAAATGTCAAAGCTTAGTAGGTAGAAGTTCTTAACTGAAGGGGGAGGCAGGTGAGTTTGATGAGAGTGCTAAAGAAGAGTAGCTTTGACTAATACAAGCTAAACTTAAACTAAATCTTCAATCTGATAAGTTATAACATTCTACGAGTATACAAACTGTAAACCCTTCTTAGTATACGTATATGATATACGTATGCAATTCTCTACCTTGCACAAAAAAGATTAGCAATAGCATTTTACCAGAATGATATACAGTAAATCTATACCTTTTCAGGGATGGGAAAATCAATGGTGCCGCACACAAAAAAATTTGTTGGTATATAGTACGCAGAACCACCCTTGATTCTTAACACCCCACCCATAACAAAAAACAGATACATAGTGATCATTTCTACTGCCAAATGAAGCAGCAAATGATTTTTTGTGAACTTAGAATAGTGAGATGTTTTCACAGGAAACATCTCGTGCTGGTTTGCTGCCAGCTACAGGGTGGTGAGAACACATGACGTTGGATGATATGTTTTGAAATCCTCACAAACCTGTGTACACATCAGTATTTGGATCGTGAAAAGCTGAGCCAGTTGCCAATGGCTTTGCTCTGTTTATATTTGTTCTTCTGTTGTTTGTGAGTGAACACTGGATGGACAGTGAAAATGACAGATAAATAAATTTATTTATCTATTTTCTTTTAAAGATTAATATTAATAAATTCTGAGCAGGTTTTCTAAAATAATATGTCTCTGTTATATGTTTATTTATAATGAAACAATGAAAACAAAAAAAATAAGCAACAGGGCTCATTCTAATAACGTTTTAAGTATCTCTACTGGGGCCTGTACAATTTCTGCAGTAGCCTCCCACAGGGTCTGAGGGAACTTGTCAGGCCCTGAGGATTTATCCATCTTAATTTGACTCAAGGCAGCAAACACCTCCCTGTCTGTAATTAGTTTAGGGTGCATAACCTTGCTGCCGCCTTGCCTCACAACTATGGACTCTGGGTCCGGTACTCCTGATGCAGCGTCCTCTACATTGGTGAGATTTGTCGTAAATTGGAGACCGCTTCATCGAGCACCTCCACTCCATCTGCCACAAGCGGGACTTCCCAGTTACCAAACATTTCATTTCCGACTCCCATTTCCATTCCGAAAGGTCAGTCCATGACCTCCTCTTGTGCCATTATGTGACCACCCTCAGGATGGAGGGGAAACTCATTGTAATCCGTCTGGGTAGCCTCCAACCTGGTGGCATGAATATCAATTTTTCCTTTCAGTAAAAAATTCCTTCCCCCTCTCCTCTTCTTCTAGTCTCCTCTTAGGCCTCTTACCTCTTCTCACCTGCCTATCACTCCCACTGGGTCCCCACTTCCTATGGTCCACCCTCCTCTCTTTCCGTAATCCTTCCACTCCAGCCCTTTACCTTTCCTACCCACCTGGCTTCACCTACCACCTTCTAGCTTGTACTCCTTCCCCTCCCCCCACCTTATTCTGTCTTCTTCCCCCTTCCTTTCAAGTCCTGATGAAGATCTCAGCCTAAAACATCAGCCTTCATTTCCATGCCTGAACTGCTAAGTCTCTCCAGCATTTTCTGTGTGTTGCCAAGAATTCTGAGTTGTGGGTTAGAGGGGCACAGGAAAGATTCACAAGGATGTTGCCAGGATTGGAAGCCTCAAATTATAAGGAGAGACTGGATAGGTTAGGACTGTTTACTCTGGAGTGAAGGAGGGTGTAGTTGACCTTCGTTATAGGTCTGTCAGATCACGAAAGGCATAGGTAAGGCGGATGGTCTCGCAGCCCAAGTTTTCTCATTGTCATGTGAATGACAGTGCAATGCTTATGTCTGTATGCTGTCCAAACACAAGTACATAAAGATATGAAAAAGGAAAACAGAATGCTAAGTACAGTGTTGCCATTGCAGTGAATGTGTATTGCAAGTCTGGGCATCTTAAACTAGAAGATTGAGTTGAATGAGAGGGGAAACATTTAAAGTTTTGAAAGGGACCCAAGACAAGTTTTTCCCAAACAGAATATAGAATGAGCTATCAGATGAAGTGTTTGATGTGGGTACAGCTGCAATGTTTAAAAGACATTTGAACAGGTACATAGGTTGGAAAGGTTGAGAGGGATATTGGCCTCGTGGAACGAGCTCAGGAAGGTTTCTTAGTTGGCAGGATGAGTTCGGTCAAGGAGCTTGTTTCAATGCTGTATAACCATGAGAGATTTCATCAAGTTGACTTGAGAACGATTAGCCAAGGATAGATTTCAGAGACTTGCCAATGTTTCATATGCCACCTACACACTCTAAATCATTAATTAACACTCCTGTTCATGTTCACATTATGCACAGCTCACCTATTGCATCTGGCCTTGCTTTAATTCCTAGATTTGTTTAGCTATTCCTTTACAAACTCGCCCATCACAATTCTTCACAACACATCTTCCCCATTTATCTTTTAGACCCTCTGCTAATATATTCTTCTGCATAACTTCAGCTCCACTGTGATTTCAAGGATTGTCAAAAGAAATCTCTTTTCACTTCTCCATTATCATTTTCTATTAAAGCATAAGCTTTTGTCACCCAAGGGGGAGCCACAGAACTGGCTGCTATTCTCAGGTGCTGCCTCATGTGGTCAATGGATACAAGACAGCCATTGAGTTAAATTATTAAGAGGGAGTTAAATATTTTATAAAATTGTGTTGTAAATAAGTGTCATAAAATGCTGTCTTAGAAAAAAAGAGCTATTCCAAGTAAAAAATATTTAATAATGAAGCATCATGTACAAAATGTAGTATGGTCAACCTTCACAAAGGTTGATAAATTGCATATAGAGTACACACAGTACCCTGAGAGTTAATATACCTCATGATTTGGATACATTACCTTTCTGTGTTTATCGTGCTCGAAATGATTGTGGCTGCTGTTCCATTCTTGGCCAGAACTTCATACGGTTGATAATCACTGCTCAAATTACAATGGCATGTAACAGAATTTTTTTGAAGATTTGGGCACGCACTCTCAAAAAGGTTCACCGCCCCTGCTCTGGACCTTTTAGGCCCTAACGGTAAAACCCTTCTGTCTCAGGAGCAACTAGGGCTGGACAGTGAGTGTCTGACATTGCCAGTGACATCTACATCTTATCAATGAATAAGTGAAAATAAAGTTAATGATACCTTGTAAACACAAATACTGTGCATCATGCTTTAGAAAAAAACACAAATACTGAAGGTACTACATGGATAAATGAGACAAATAACAATTGAACAAAGTAAATTTATTATCAATGTGCATATATGTCACTGTATACTACCTTGAGATTCATTTTCTTGCAGGCGAATATTAGAACAGAAAATTACAATAGAATCAATGAAAAACCACACACAAAGACTGATAAACAACCAATGTGTAATCAAGATGGCACTGGTGATATATGGTGACATTTTTGTGCGCAGCTCACAACTATATGACAACACTTAAGGTTTATTTTTGAAATAATTGATTTCATTCAATCAATTATTTTATTTGACCTACTTCAGCTAATTAATGGTACTTTTCCCCTTCTGATTCTTGGGTAAATGGATTTGATTGGCGGATTGATGTCTTTCTTTCGTGGAAGCTTGTATGGTGTACAGCTCCGGGTTTGTGCTCCCAATGGGTTTTTCTTTTGTTTTTTTTGTTAGTAGGGTTTTTTTTGTTTTAGTTAGTAGGGGTTCTTTTTTCTTTCTTTCTTTTTTCCAAAAAAAAGCTTTTAACATTTTGTTTTTTCTTATTATTATTGATATATTGTTTAGCTTGGTTGATAGTTTAACTCTTATTGTACATATTGATATGTTGACTTGATTACTTTAATGTATTTTTTGTTGATTTTCAATAATAATTAATAAAAAAGATTTTAAAATGAAAAAAAAAATGATGGTATTTTTTCATGGAGCACCCTGCTTAGAAAACAGAGAAGGGAAGAATGTTATTTCAATTAGGGGACACAGCCCGGAAACTGCTGCAAGAAGCAGATACACTTGGTTTAAAACAAGGTTGGAAGTAGTAATGAGGATGGCTTGTTCCTCTTCATCTTTGACGATCTGGCAGGAGGTGAAGCATGATGTCTCAGTAAGAGATATGGAATGAAAGAGAGAAACAAAGTCACACGGAATTTTTTTGAAAATAGTTGACCATGGACTATAAAATACATTCACAGTTGAAAGCAAGGCAGCTTGTAAAATCATGCCTCCTCTGTACAGAATCTGGTTATAAAGGATACCAAACTCAGATCAAAATCGATTTATAATCTGTGATTTTGTTCTCACTGCAGGAATTCAGCAAGGGCATATGTTGAAGTGGTATTGTTCTGTCAATGTGCCCATTATGTGCCCCACTATCTCATAGCTTTTCTTTGTTTTTTAGTCTTTGTTTCTAATTTTTTGGAATTAGACCAAGTATAACAAATTGTGACTGCTGAATGGATCTATTGATAAAGCACAAAGTACTAAAACATGAGTTTACTATTGGATGCTCCATTGGTCAGGGTCAGCATGGATGTCGTGTCCCAGCTGTCTACGTGCTACGCAAGGCAGTATACTAAGGAGAGCAAGCAGTTGCCCGTGTAGCAGGCTCCCCCTTTTCACACAGCTGATGAATCCAATGGAATAGCAGCAACCAATACAGTTTGGCACGAGCAACATCACTGCCAGTCAGTGTTGAACTCAATGTAGGACTGCCTTAGGGACTCTAGTTCCAGATACTTCCTCGGGGTTTACTCCCAAAGCCTTCCCCATTAGTTGGCATAACTGCAAGGCAGCGGAGGTTTGAGTTCAGAGTTCCCCTTCTCTTAAGTAGCTGTCAACCACGGCTGTTGAGCACCATCTACCCCAAGTGACCCACCTTTGCCCCTTCTCCTGTTGGTAGAAACGATTCTGCCAGGCTTAGTAGCTAAGCCAAAGGGAAAGCCAGGAGCTGGTCTTGGTTGTCAAAGGCTATTTGAGATGCACACCATTGGGAGCATTTAATAAGTAGTGGGAGTCTATCTCCTCTACCACTACCCGGTGATAACAACCTCAAGGAACCACAGGTTTGGCATGTACTTTCTATTAATGTGTAATACAGTATTTGATTCATAAGACTATGGAAGGCAAGGTCAAATTATACTTCTGCAGCAGGAAGAGGTGAACCCATGTATGACAGTGTTGTGTAACAGAACGCACTGGTCCATTTTGTCTGGGAGCACTTGTTGAAGGAATTTCATGAAGCATATAGTATGCTAGCGAGTTTACTGATGCGGTGGCAAAAATGTAGCGTTTGGGTATAAGAAGATGACTTAACAAAAATATTATGAACTCCTGAGTGAATGTCAATATGGCAGGAAGAAATGTTCTCCTGATAGAAGATTTGGTAATGTTTAAATCATTCATTTTTCACGTTGTACCTCTGGAAATGTGATCATTTAAAAATATTTAGAACATGGTTCAAAGATTAAATTTTACCATGTTCAGGAAAACGATAACTAATTGTAGATAGAACACAGAACATTTACAGCACAGGATCTTCAGCCCATGATGTTGTGCCAAGCTTTTAACCTAATCTAAGATCAATTTAACCCTTTCCTCCTAGATACACCCCTATTTTCCTATCAGTCATGAGTCTATCTAAGAGTCCTTAAATGTCCCTGGTGTATCTGCCTCAACCACCACCCCTGGCAGGGCATTCTACGCACCCACCACTCTGAAAAAGCTTTGTTCTGACATCTGCCCTATACCTTTCTCCAATCACCTTAAAATTATGCCCTCCCATGTTAGCAGTTTCTGCCCTGGGAAAAGGTCATCCGATCTATGCATCATCATCTTGTGCATCTCTATCAAGTTGCCTCTCATCCTCTTTCGTTCCAAAAGAGAAAATCCTGAGCTTGCTCATCCTGTCCTCATAAGACCAGGCAACACGCTGGTAAAGCACGAAACAAGCAGTTTCTAAACTGAATTTCTTGGGCCCAGTGCAAATATATACTGTCACATTCTTCATAATAAAATAAGAATTATAATTTAAATAATTGAAATATTTTCATTACAATAGCTTATAGAATAATGAAAGGTATAGATGATGCAATTCAATTGCATCATGCAAAGAGTTGCAAACTGATTTGACTATAGCTCTGACCGTGTGATGCCAGTGATCTTAATACAATGTGATTGCAACTTGAGGTTTGCTGTGCAGTTGATAATCACTAACAAGATAAAATTGCAGATGGAAATGAAATAAACAGAGGAAGCTGCAGATACTCTGCTGATCATCCCTGGAGAGGGGAACAGTGCAAGTGTTTCAGGCTGATGAACTTTCAGAGCTAGAAGAGACAAGTAGGTTTCAAATTGCAGAGAAGGAGGAGTGGAGGACCAAAAATTACCCATTATTAGGTGGAAACAGGTGACAGGAATATTAGAAAGTGAAGAATATTCGCCAGTCACAGCTGAGGAGTGTAAGTAGAGGAAACTGGAAGCAAGTGAAACAAACCACGCTAATTGGTGCAGAACGCAGCGGTTCCCAGATATATGAAATATGAGCAATACTGGAAATACACAGCAGATTAGATGGCTTTTATGCAGTGAGGAAAGCAGAATTAATGCTACCAGTAGGTAGCATAAAACTGGAGCTGACTAAACCTAACAGGTCAGGCAAGGCTAGTTATCTGAAATAGTTGAATTCGGTATTGAGACTGAGAACTTCAGTGTGTCTTACTGGAATACGATAATTTTACAATCCAATAAAGCCTAAAGCAGAGCTGTTAGAGCGGAAGTAGAATAGTTAAAGTAACAGTCAATTGGGAACTCAGGGTCATCCTTGTCAACTGGGTGGAAATATTATTCTAAGTGATGACCTCCAGCGTAGAAGGTACCCCATTTTGGTAAAGAACAGTCAAATGGGGGCTTCACTTCGGCATACTTTTTTTTTTGTTCCTTGGTGGTGGGAAGAAATTAAGTAGATGGATAGGTGTACTTGAATTGGGAAGTTGCATGTGATGTGGTTCATTGAAAAGGCAGATAGGAAGATGTCTAGGGAAATGTCCTTTGGGAATACCGAAATGGAATGCTGAACAGAGGAGAAAGAGGAATCCCTCCTAGTGGTGGAGTCTCATTAGAGGAGATGGCATTATGGAGGGCAACCCATTGAATGTGAAAGCTGATGGACATGGAGCAGGGGACTCCAAGAACCAATGGAACATAAGTAATAATGCATCAGCTGTGACAAAAGAGAAATCACTGCTGAGAGGGACTTCTCAGACTGCCAGACTTGAAAAATGTTAACATCAGAACATACACAATAGAACAGGAAGGAATGGGCAAATGGAATGGAGCCTTTGCCTAAAGTGGATTCAGAAGAATTACAGTCAAGGTAGCTGTAGGTGCTTAAGGGCTTGATGACACTAACCTATCATCCCACCTGATAAAGGTCTTGGCCTGAAACGTTGACTGATTATTCTTTTCCTAACCAGCTGAGTTTCTCCAGCAATTTGTGTGTTTTTCTCTGGATTTTCAGCACTTACAGAATCTCTTGTGTTAATATTCAATGTTTTTTGCTCTAAAGCAGAAATGACACTAACTCTGAATTCTACAGCCGTCTGTTACTTATATCAGGTTGAAATTCTATTTGGCAGAATCCTTGCCTCTCGCTTTTGCAGGTCTGCTTCAAAGATGCATGATGCTAAATTATTCAGTTAATTGCCACAAATATCAGCGTGGTCAGGCAGCTGTCGCACGCACACTGGTTCTTGTAAAATACTAATTTGTTAAAAATGCATTTGGTTTCAATTGTGCTATGGTAGGTCAGAGTATAAATATTACAAACAGCTTAGCCTTAACTAAGTTTTAAGGGCAAATAGAATTCAAGCATGGTATTAAATTGGATGAGCAATTTAAAAGAAACATCTGAAGCTGTCAGGATGCAAAATCATGGGTTTATTGTGCAGTTTTCAGGTTACACAGTTGGAGTTTAACCATTGGGCTTGCATTTGTCCAAGTAATGTCTATCTTAACTGCAGGGAATCTTCAATCAATGTTCATTGTTTAATTTTAATATTGTAAAGTTAAAGAAAAGATGATCCAATTACTTTTCCTTTTTTTTCATTTCACTGATAAACACACACTGGCATTGAACAAATGCATAAAATAGCAGTGGAAAATTTGATAGAGTTTATCTTCTCATTTCCAACGGAAATCAAATCCAGATTATTGGCATAAGATAGCATTTTTACATTATCATGTGTATGGTCTGCATCTTGACAAAGAACTCACAACTTTTAAATTACATTTGAATAGATTGTCAATACGAGGGGTGATTGATAAGTACATGGCCTAAGGTAGAAGGAGTCAATTTTAGAAAACCCAGCACATTTATTTTTCAACGTAGTCTCCTCCTGCATTTACACACTTAGTCCAGCGGTCGTGGAGCATACGGATCTTGGACCTCCAGAAAGTGTCCACAGATGGGTGATTGATAAGTTTGTGGCCTAAAGTAGAAGGAGTTGAGTTATACAGCTCTCGTTACATACACATACAGTTCAATGTTTTGAGCATTATGCAGAAAGTTTGAAGTTAATAACTCATCAGGGGTGATTGATAAGTTCGTGGCCTAAGGTAAAAGGGGATAAGTTATAAACTTCAAACTTTCTGCATAATCACTCAAAGAGTTGAACTGCATGTGCATGTAACACGAGCTGTAGCAGCTGAAATATTGTAAGTGCTGGAAACAGATTCAATGGGTCGATACCTAACGTAGTTTTGTGATTCTCTGAAACCTGCACACATGGGGCAAGGCAGAGTCATCTGCGTGCCCACTGTGCTCCAAGCGAGGAACCCTGGAGCACATCCTCAGCGGCTGCGCAAGGGCACTTGTTGAGGGACGGTACAGGTGGAGGCATGGAAGACCACCGCTGAAGCCGTCAGTGCAGGAGTTGAGTGGGAGAAGCGGTCCCGACCCTCCAAGCAGACCATTGCCTTTGTCAGAGCTGGGGAGCAGCCAATACCTGCCAAAAGAACATCTGCAGGCATTCTGACTTCTGCAGCCACCACCCTGCAACCAGACATTGTCCTTGTGTCTGAGTCGACTAAGCAAGTGGTGCTGCTGGAGCTGACAGTCCCATGGGAAGATAGCTTGGAGGAGGCCTTTGAAAGAAAGCTCTCCAAGTACACAGGACTGGTCAGCAACTGTCAGCAGGCTGGATGGAGAGCGAGGTGTCTCCCAGTGGAGGTTGGTTGTAGGGGATTTGTAGCCCATTCTTTAGTTAGAGCCTTCAGCATTTTGGGCATCGAGGGAGAGAGGAAGAGGAGAGCCATCCGCAGTACCACTGATGCGGCAGAGAGGGCTTCAAGATGGCTGTGGCTCAAAAGAGGGGAGCCATGGAGCCATAAGTAGCTAGCCATCTGGACACAAGCTGGGGTCTGATCAGCCCCGGCTGGGTTACCTGGAGGAGGTTGTATGATGTAGAAAGACCCGAAACACCCGATGATTCCAGGAACATCATTAAAGATGTGTCCAGAAGCATCAGTAGATGTATGTACACAGCTTACACCCTGAGTTCATCAGTGACAACCAGGAAAGACTGGGTGACAACCGCAAAAAGAGTGGTGACGACTGGAGAGTGAGTGACAGCCCGGAGAGACGGTAACCAGGGCAGAACGGGCTGGCAACCCAATCTGTGTCCTCTGAGAGGAGGACCCCCACAAAAGCTACAATGACTCTAAGGAAAAGATACCCCTGGGGTGCCCGAGAGGGGGGGAGGATGAGCACCCCAGTCGGATGGACACAACGACATCAGACCCGGGCAACGAACAAACGACGATGAGGAAGCAGTGTGCATGTGGCAAAATCTGCTAGAATGATCACGGCTTGAAGATCCACCAAGCGAGGATGAAGTGTTTGGCGGGAGCAGGAGCAGCACAACGCGCAGTTGTCCAACCTGGTGAAACGAAGGAGGGGCCAGGCCCAGAGTCACCCCATAGTGCCCGGAACCTCCAAGTGTTGCAAACTAATCCCTCGAACATGAAGTCTAACAGGAGGCGGATGAAATGGCCTGCAGCTAACATGACTTCACTGTGGAAGCAGTTTGACAAAGATGTCAACCAAATTCTGGAGGCAACGGCGAAGGGAGGGGTTGATAGGAAGCTGCAAGCCATGACAACAATTATTGTCAGTACCGCAGCTGAACGGTTCGGAGGAGAGGAGAAGGGAGGCTCCAAAATATCTTACTCGAAGAACCAAAGAGCATTGAGGATCCACAACATCAGGCAGGAGATGAAAGCGCTGAAGTCCCAATACAAGGAGGCAGGAGAAGAGGAGCACATTGGCTTGGCCCAGCTGATGTGCATAAGACAAGAGAAGATCAGGGTCCTCCGCTGGGCAGAGTGGCATCAGAGGCAGCGTCGTGAAAGGGCCTGATAACGTGCTGCCTTTATCGCCAACGCCTTCAAGTTCACCAAGGAGTTGCTGGGGGAGAAGCGCAGTGGGAAACTGGCCTGTTCACAGGAAGACATAGACCAACATCTGAAGAAGATATATAATGATCCTGAAAGAGAGCAGGAGTTGAGAGAGTGCGACATCCTAATAGACCCACCTGAACCGGATGTGCAGTTCAACATGTCAGAGCTGCAACTAAAGGAAGTCAGAGAGGTCGTCTGCAAAGCAAGGGCAAGCTCGGCTCCAGGACCAAGCAACACCTCGTACAAAGTGTACAAGAACTGCCCCAAACTCTTGCTGCGTCTGTGGAAGATCCTGAGAATCTTCTGGAGAAGGGGGAAGATCCCGGAACAGTGGAGAGTGGCTGAAGGGGTTTGGATCCCAAAGGAGGAAAATGCCACCCAGATAGATCAGTTTCGCATTATCTCCATGCTGTGTGTCGAGGCGAAGATCTTCTTCAGCGCAGTTTCTAACCGGTTGTGCACCTACCTAGCAAAGAACACCTACATTGATACATCAGTCCAGAAGGGTGGCATTTCAGGGATGCCGGGCTGTCTGGAGCACGTCAGTGTGGTGACACAGCTCATCAAGGAGGCCAGAGAGAACAAGGGCAACTTGTCAGTGTTGTGGCTCGACCTGGCAAATGCATATGACTCCATTCCGCACAAGCTGGTGCAGCTCACACTGACCAAATATCACGTCCCCAGCAGAATCAGAGACCTTATCACTGATTATTACAGCAACTTCAGGATGAGGGTCTCTTCAGGAGCAATTACAACAACCTGGCACAAGGTGGAGATCGGCATCATCACAGGGTGCACTATCTCAGTGACACTGTTCTCCCTAGCCATGAACATGCTCACTAAGTCTGCTGAACCAGAGTCCAGAGGGCCCAGAATGAATTCCACTCAACGGCAACCGCCTATCAGGGCATTCATGGATGACCTCACAGTCACCACAGAATCAGTCCCAGGCTGCCGGAGGATTCTGCAAGGGCTCGAAAAGCTGGTGGAGTGGGCCCGGATGCGTTTCAAACCTGCCAAATCAAGATCGATGGTGCTGAGGAAAGGGAAGGTGGAGAACAACTGGAGGTTCAGCATCGCAGGCACAGCCATCCCAACCATCACAGAAAAGCCAGTCAAGAGCTTAGGCAAAGTTTTTGACAGCCCTTTAAGGGACACAACATCCATTCAGGCAACCTGCACCAAGTTGGATGGCTGGCTGAAATCTGTGGACAAGTCTGGCCTACCTGGGAAGTTTAAAGCCTCGGTGTATCAGCATGGCATTCTTCCCAGAATCCTGTGGCCCCTCCTTGTCTATGCAGTTCCGATCTCGACAGTCTAAACCTTAGAGAGGAGGGTTAGCAACCACCTCAGGAGATGGCTGGGGCTACCAAAGAGCCTGAGCAGCATCGCACTCTATGGACACCACAACAAACTGCAACTGCCCTTCAAATCCTTGGAGGAAAGATTCAAGGTAACAAGTGCCAGAGAAGTGCTACAGTATAGGGACTCAAGTGACACGAAGGTGGCTGGAGCAGGGATCCAAGTAAGTACTGGCAGGAAGTGGAGGGCAGAGGAAGCTGTTCAGGAGGCAGAGGCGAGGCTGCGTCACAGGAGGCTGGTGGGAGTGGTCACACAAGGCCGAGCTGGGCTAGGATCCTTTCCAACTCTCCAAATGGACACCAGAGGGAAGGAAAGGCGTCGTCTAGTTCAGGAGGAGGTGAGAGCGGTAGTGGAGGAGATGGGAGCCTGCAAGGCGGTGGAATTGTAGCAACAGGGAGCTTGGACAAGATGGGAGAATGCGGTTGACAGGAAAGTGACCTGGGCTGACCTTTGGAAAGCCGAACCACACCGCATCCAATTTCTCATCCAGGCAGTGTACAATGTGCTTCCAAGCCCATCAAACCTGCACACATGGGGCAAGGCAGAGTCATCTGCGTGCCCACTGTGCTCCAAGCGAGGAACCCTGGAGCATATCCTCAGCGGCTGTGCAAGGGCACTTGTTGAGGGACGGTACAGTTGGAGGCATGATCAGGCCCTGAAGACCATCGCTGAAGCAGTCAGTGCAAGAGTTAAGTGGACAAAGCGGTCCCAACCCTCCAAGCAGACCATTGCCTTTGTCAGAACTGGGAAGCAGCGAATACCTGCCAAAAGAACATCTGCAGGCATTCCGACCTCTGCAAGGGATTGGCAGCTGTTGGTGGACCTCGAAGGGCAGCTGAAGTTCCCCAACCATATGGCAGCCACCACCCTGCGACCAGACATTGTCCTAGTGTCTGAGTCGACTAAGCAAGTGGTGCTGCTGGAGTTGACAGTCCCATGGGAAGATAGCTTGGAAGAGGCCTTTGAAAGGAAGCTCTCCAAGTACGCAGGACAGGCTGGATGGAGACCGAGATGTCTCCCAGTGGAGGTTGGTTGTAGGGGATTCGTAGCCCGATCTTTAGTTAGAGCCTTCAGCATTTTGGGCATCGAGGGAGAGAGGAAGAGGAGAGCCATCTGCAGTACCACCGATGCGGCAGAGAGGGCCTCAATATGGCTGTGGCTCAAAAGAGGGGAGCCATGGAGTCATAAGTAGCTAGCCATCTGGACATAAGCTGGGGTCTGATCAGCCCCGTCTGGGTCACCTGGAGGAGGTTATATGATGTTGAAAGACCCGAAACACCCAACGATTCCAGGAACATCACTGAAGATGTGTCCAGAAGCATCAATAGATGTACGTACACAGCCGCTCCGATGCAAGTTTCTTAATTCCCAGGTCTGTTTCACATCCACCATTGAGTTTTACTTTGGGTCTATGTATTTGCCACATTCAACAGATTCTGTATATTTTTCCATCCAAAATTAAACACAGCTTCATTTTGAAGAAACCCCATACATTAGATGAAATAGGTCAGAATAACAAAGAAATGTTTCTCAATATTGCTACCTTCTATTGTACAGTGAGAAATAAACTTATTGATAGTCAGAAACCTATTACTGTCTGAGGAAATTCAAAACCTAGATCTTTCGGGCCCTGGCTTTATGACAACATTCAGAAAGCATTTGGTGACTTAACATCAAACTTCTGTCTAAAGGAGGAACCAAAGTCCATCTGCCTTTAATCTGATCATGAGTTATTAATTGGGCAAATTCCAAGAACTCTGTCATTCTAAAGAAAACATGAAAATGCACTTTAAATCTCCAAGCTCCCATTGCTTTGCATTCTTACCCAGTTATGAATAATAATTCACAACAATTCATGGTTTTAATTGAAAGCTTGTGTGCTGTATTGGATTTTTAATTCTTCAAAATATCAAAGGATCAAACGTTCATTTTATTGTCAAAGTATACAACTCTGAAATTCTTCAATTCTCCAGGCAGCCATGAAAGCGAGAAAGAAAGAAAAGACAGTGCGATCATCAACCACTAAAATCCCCCTCCCCGCACAAAAAAAATGAGAAGATCGGGCAAAAAAAACACAGAATATAAAACCTAATAACTATAATACTGGAGGAAAAAGATTTTATAGCCCAGGTCCACATCCAAAACACAGAAAAATGTTGGACAACCTCCTCTGCTGTAATTGCTTTGCAACGTAGAAAACAGTAATAATGTTCCTATATAGGAGAATAGAATCCTTAAAATATATAAGATGCTTCCTAGGAGAAGGTCAAGGGGCGTACGGTACTTTGGCTTAAGGTATATAGTAGAATGATGAGGAGGGTGAGAGAAATGAGAAAATATTTTTTGCAATATGGAGATAGTGGGTTTTGGAGTAGGAGCTTCTGCAAGTGACCATCTGAAAGGATAGTGGGAGAGAATCCTTAATTTAAAAGAACTCAGGCACTCATCATGATTTCCACAATGTGCTGGGCCAGAGAAGAGCTAAATAGTTCATTTTCTATTCGCGAGGCCTTAGTGAACTGACTGGCTTCCGGTATAATGTTCTCCATGTCGCGTGATAGTGCTTATTTTGAGATCCAGCATGGCAACAGGGCCTCTAGCCCATGAGCCTCTGCTGCCCAGTACTCACATGACCAATTAACCTACCTACCCATATGTCTTTGGAATGTGGGAGGAGACTGGAGCACCTAGAGAAAACACATGTGGTCACAGAGACAACCGTATACTGTGTTATATGCAGACTTACCTAAGTTATGAACTAGTAGGGTGATGGAAAATTCTTCACTCTGGTTGTTAAAGCTCAATGTGCAAGTTGTTCAAGACCAACATTTGGACAGCAGTTCATCTGATGAAACTTGAAAGTTGCCTTGGAACAAATTAGTACAGCACAGGAATAGGCCCTTTATCCCACGGTGTCTGTGCCACAGATGATGTCAAGTTAAAATGCGTGTCTATCTGCCTGCATGTGATATGTATTTCCTAATTCCCTGCCTGTTCACATGTCTGTCTAAATGTTCCTTAAACACTGCTATCACAGGAATATCCTATCATTTTGTTGCATTGCTGTTGCTAGACTGTAGGAAAAGGAAACAATGCCTCAATACCCCAACACAATTGATGCATTCTTCTGGCTTGTATACTATAGTTCCATTATAGTCAGATGAAATTAAGAGAAGGTTAGGTTTTTAAAAAAAAACAAGTACAAAATAGCTTGTATTTGTAGGTCCGTTATTAAAGCAAGCAACTTAAATTCAAGCTATGATTGAAAAACGTTGGCATTGGTCATATACACTCATGTAGTTCCTTAAAGTCCTTCATTAAAATGGTCTGCAATAATATATCTGTTTAAAGATGTGCCCTCACCTCACCTTCAAAATGGCCCAGCAACCTAGCCAGTTCAAGAGACACGACTAACCCATGATGGCCTATTACGTCAATCTGAGCAAATAATTTCAAACCACAAGGACTTCATGTGCAAGGCAAACATTTCCTTGAATGCTGAATATTCACGGCATTCCTTTTATTTCAGGTTTCCAGCACCTGCAGGGTTTTTTCTGCTTTTAATTACTTTTCATATTTGTTTTGTGGTTCTGTTCCTGTATTAATCAATAGCTACTGTCTGGTTGTATTCAATCAAAGCCATTAAAGCAATCCAAATAAATATTTGATTAAATTACATCTCTGGATAAACTTACACTAAGATTTATAGAACTTTAAAGATTTTCATGACCAGAAATCTCTTACAAAATAAGAGACAGTGTCAAGCAAATACCGATTTATCTGCTTCAAAGCATCTTCACTTCAACTCTACCATTTTTCTTAAATTACACGGTGATTTAATTGTACAAGAGACTGTCTGCTCTGTATCAACACACAAGATGAGTGGTCTTGGCCCGAAACATCTTCTGCTTAGTCTTTTCCATAGATGCTCCAGCTCTGCTGAATTCCTTCAGCATTTTGTGTGTGTTAATTGCACTGTATGCCGGGCAATCGATAAAAGCTATAATTTGATATCTTCATGCCTTTTCTCTGCAAATCCTGAGTGCTAAGGAAAAGGATGCAGTTAGATTATTAGCAGGCATGTTCACATCCCAATTTGGCTGTTCTTGACTATAGCAACCCTGCCTTTGAGGAAAGAATCTTTTATTTCTGATGCAGTTGTTATTCCAGGAAAGAAGGATGTTTCCTTCCTGAAGGACATGAGTGGTTTAGGGATTTTGTATTAATGTGGGCTTCATTAGCATGACCAGCAATTATTGAACATCCCAGGTTACCCATAACAGCCACTTGTTCAATTATTTCAGTGTCAACCACATTACTGAATCCAGAAAATCAAATCACAATTCTTGCAAAAATGTATTTTGCCCTGCATTAACTTTGTTTTAAATGTAAACTTTCTAGTAAACTTTCTACTGCGTTAAAGTTACAAGCTCACCTCCCCAAATCATGTTTATTGCTTGACTTTTTCCAAAGTTTAAGGTTCCAGGATATAGGGCATGTTCCCCACCCGCCCCCCAGCAAGCAACCCACACACTCACCCAAAACTGAGGGGGTTGTGAATCTTTGCAACTCTTGGTCAAGGGACAGTGGAAGCACACTGAATACTTAAGACAAATGTAGACAAATTTGTGATAAGCAGGGGACGAAAGGTCGCTAGGGGAGACAGGAATTGTGATACAATTAATCAGAAATGTTCTCCTTGAGATGGTCCAGCAGCAAGTTCAAGGGGCCAGGTAGCTTACTGCTTCTTCAGTTTCAGGAGCAGTATGGTACTTTGGCATGTCCCTTTTTCCCTTCACTCATAGTTTTTATTGATGCACCATAGAATTCTGTGTATATTACAGCTTGGCATGGCAACTGTTCTGCCCAGGAGCACAAGAGACTGCAGAGAGCTTATTGTTTTACCTCGTGCTACCTCAATGCAGTGTGTAGTTAATTGATCTGTTTGAATGGTATGCAGGCTTTACACTGTAAGTGCATGTAACAATAATAAAAACTTTTTGCACTGTTTTTGTAATAAGTAATTTTGCATTTGCACTCTACTGCTGGTGTAAAATAATGAATTTTGTCACGTCATTGATAACAAATCTGATTCAACTTCTATCGTGTATCTTTCTACACAACATAACTACCATGTTATAGATTTCTGAATTTTACGCACTGATGTTTTCTTGCTTTCGTTGTTTATTCTGTTTAGTTACATTTTATTGTTCATCGTACTTTTGCAATGACGATTACTTGTCACAGCATAATGTAAACAGCAATCTTTGAATAAATTTATATCAATTTTGATGCACAAGTTAGGCCTGCCACAAAGATTTGATAACTACATTTTTCACTGTGTACTATCATAAAAAGTAGTAACTGATTAACAGGCATATGATATGTAATTAATTCTGTTTCAGTCAATATAAATAACCTGTACTTATAAAGTACACTTAATGAGGAGCTGAACCTGAAAACTCTGAGCCATACAGGGTGATCAAGGACAACTGATCAAAAGGCATGGTCAGATCTGTCATTGATGTAGTAGGTTAAAGGACAGAGGGGTCGTGGAAGGGCAGAGACATCTAAGACGGGAGCTCTAGGTCCTGGATGGCAGAATGATAAATTGGAATAAAAGATAGTAGGAATTCACAAGCCCAACATTGAAGGAATACAGAATTCTCAGAAGATGGGAAGTTGTCAGAAGATGGAGGAAGTTGCAGACAATAGAGATAGTTTAAGCTGACAAAATAGGAAGTCAAAGTATTTGGGTGATAGATTCAGATATTGACAGCAGAATTTTGGACAGAGAGGGGCAGTCAAGAACTTTCATGTCTGGAGGTAACAAAGGCACAGATGAAGTTTAAATTCAGCGGGCAGGCAAGAGAAAATTGCCCATGTTATGGAGATGCAAGCAGGTAATCTTAGTGCCAGACGGGACTTTCAGACAGAAGTTGAACATCATTAATTTAAAGCAAATCCTTTTGACCCAGCATGATTAGGCCAATGAAGATGAAATGTTTTAGGACACAATCATGCTATTTTGTACAAAATACTTCATGATTTATAACACAAAGGCCATTTCATGCAAAAGGTTCATGCAAGGATTTACACTCTACTCAAACTCTCCATTTTTATTTAATCCCATCATTAGCCCTCCTTTTCTCTCCATTCTCCTTCCTATCCATCATGCCTGTACACATCTAGCTTCTCCTTTAATGCATCTATGCCTCTGAACTCACTTGAAGCAAATTGACAACGAGAATGAAAGTGGTAATCTCCAGATTGTGAATGAAACCTTGCACAAATAATGTTTAAGCAAAGTTTAAAAACTGCTGAAATAAAAACAAAATCAGAAAATACTGGACCTGTTGAGTATTCCCGACATCCTCACCCTTTTTATTTTTATTTTGTATTAAAGCAGTAAATGAGTGGTTCAAAGACAGGAGAAGAAGAAACATGTCCTAACATCAATATGGGAGATTACATTATGATGGCTTTTATTTGAACCCTGTTAGGATGAACAGCACAAGATTATACACAAGGATTTAAATTAGAGGTGGGATGGACCTCACTTTCTTCATGAAAGAACTAATAAATACTTTTTAATTTACAGAAGTTACTTCATGTACAAACCATTTTCCATAAATATATAGATAACTTTGTTTCAAGCAACACAGACAGAAATTGCTGGTGAACGCAGCAGGCCAGGCAGCATCTCTAGGAAGAGGTACAGTCGACGTTCTAGACCGAGACCCTTCGTCAGGAGGACTCGTCCTGAGGAAGGGTCTTGGCCTGAAACGTCCACTGTACCACTTCCTAGAGATGCTGCCTGGCCTGCTGTGTTCACCAGCAACTTTTGTGTGTGTTGCTTGAAATTCCAGCATCTGCAGATTTCCTCGTATTTGAGATAACTTTGTTTGGTTATTTTATCAAAATAGACGCTTTCATTTAGGACTAACATTGCTGGCAATTCAGACCAACTACAGCAAGTCTCAGACCTTCAAACAGGTTTTCAAATGTGGAACTTCAACACTGAAGAATATTGTAGTTTTCACTTGGTTTTGTCTCTGGAATTCCAATGCAATTCTATGGTAAAGCTCATTTTTGCAGGAATTACCACAGCAATATGCTGCTCAGATATTAAAGTGACAAATAAATTAAAACTGAAACCTTATAAACTGAGTCAAGTATAAATCCTTGGTTTTGATAGTAAATTTTGAAATGCAACATACCAGGGGTGATTGATAAGTTCGTGGCCTAAGGTAGGAGTCAATTTTAGAAAACCTAGCACATTTATTTTTCAACATAGTCCCCTCCTACATTTACACACTTAGTCCAGCGGTCGTGGAACATACGGATCCCTTCTTTGTAGAAGTGGTCCACAGCAGGGGTGATTGATAAGTTTGTGGCCTATGGTAGAAGGAGATGAGTTATTAACTTCAAACTTTCTGCATAATCACTCAAAGAGTTGAACTGCATGTTCATGTAACGACAGCTGTATAACTCATCTCCTTCTACCTTAGGTCACGAACTTATCAATCACCCCTGCTGTGGACCACTTTCTGGAGGTCCAAGACACCAACTTCTACAAAGAAGGGATCCGTATGCTCCACGACCGCTGGACTAAGTGTGTAAATGTAGGAGGGGACTATGTTGAAAAATAAATGTGCTGCGTTTTCTAAAATGGACTCCTTCTACCTTAGGCCACAAACTTATCAATCACACCTCATATATTCTGCATATATTGAAATATATTTATTGTGCAAATATGTCAAATATAAAAGAATGGAATTGAAAGACAAATGTGATGGCATTTCATGGTAAATCCCAATGTGATGTGTTCTACCATTAAGTACTTTTAAATAACCTAAAACTTTAAGTTAAAACAACAGGGTGTGGAAATATCACTCACAGGCAAAATATCAAAAGCTCGAGTGCACACAATCAGACAGCGTAAAATCAGAACATCATCACAAGCTTCTTAGTGTTGCTTTTCACCCAAACCTGTCTTGAGGATCCCCCCCAGTGAAAAAGACAAGCTTGCTTGTCATGCTTGTTTTAGATTTAGCCTTTAATTTAGTCTGTAAAGCTGACATCAATCAAAATGAAAGCATTGTTGGCCCGCACTATTAATACAATTTGTTCACAGAATGTCAGAATACTATTTGTTCGTTTGTTATGTGCCATGTCATATGATGTGGGCGACTGTGGTCTTCCCATGACCATGATTGCTTGTGACAATTTTTTCTTCAGAAGTGGTTTGCTATTGCCTTCTTCTGGACAGTGCCTTTGCAAGATGGGTGACCCAATCATATCCTATCAGTGCTCTTCAGAGATTGTCTGCCTGGCGTCAGTGGTCACATAACAAGGACTAGTGATCTGCACCAGTTGCTCATACGACCATCCACCACCTGCTCCCATAGCTTCATGTGACCCTGATTGGTGGGGTGGGCGGGAGGAAGTACTATGCAGGCACTACACCTCGCCCAAGGGTGACCTATAGGCTAGCGGAAGAAAGGAGCACCTTACGCTCCCTTTGGTAGAGATGTATCTCCACCCTGCCACCCAAAGAATATTATTAGGATATCAAATAGTTGCAAAATAACAATATTAAAAAGCATGTCCCAAAATACTTAAGATATTGCTTTGGTTTAAACTTTCATAGGCAATTCGAGTCTAAAATCTGAAGATAATATCTTGCTGATCACGTAAACTCTGAAGTGGCAAATAACTTATTTTTCTTCAAGACCTTTTAATCAGTATTTCAATTAATTGAATTCAGTTAGGACATGTTCTATTGACTGGGTTATTTATTTCACAGTTCTAAATGAACCAATGTGATGAACGTCTGGACAAGGAAGATGCCTACATGTGGATGTTCTTTATCGATTACAGCTCAGCATTTCACACCACCATCCCCTCTAAACTAATCAGTAAACTCCATGACTTGGGCCTCAATACCCCATGTGCAATTGGATTCTGGATTTCCTCACTTGTAGACCCCAGTCAGTTCAGATTGGCAAAAAACATCTCCCCCACAATCTCCATCAGCACCGGAGAACCACCAGGATGTGTGCTTAGCCCCCTGCTCTACTCACTTTACACCCATGACTGTGTGGCTAAGTATAGCTCCAACAACATATACAAATTTGCTGATGACACCACTGGTGTGGACTGTATCAAAGGTGGTGATGAATCAGCATACAAGAGGTCAATTGAAAGCTTGGCTGACTGGTGTAATAACAACAACCTCTCACTCAATGTCAATAAAACCAAGGAACTGATTGTAGACTTCAGGAGAGGGAAACCAGTGGTCCATGAGCCAGTAATCATCAGAAGATCAGAGGTGGTCTGTAACTTTAAATTCCTGGGTGTCATTATCCCAGAGGACCTGTCCTGGAACCATCATATAAATATTATTGCAAAGAAAGCACAAGAGTGCCTCTACTTCCTCAGGAGTCTGCGGAGATTCAGCATGTTATCAAAAACCTTGGCAAACTTCTATAGATATGTGGTGGAAAGTGTGCTGACCAGCTGCATTATGACCTGGTATGGGAACACCAATGCTTTTGAGTGGAAAATCCTACAAAAGGTAGTGGATTCGGCCCAGTACATCATGGGTAAAGCCTCCCAACCATTGAGCACACCTACATGAAAAGTTGCTGTAAGAAAGCAGCATCCATCATCAACGACCCTCACCACCCAGACCATGCTCTTTTCTTGTCACTGCCATCAGGTAGAAGGTACAGGAGCCTTAGGACTTGTACCACCAGGTTCAAGAACAGTTACTATCCCTCAACCATCAGGCTCTTGGACAAAAGGGGATAACTACACTCATTCTATTCCTTGCGTTCCCACAACCGATGGTCTCACTTTAAGGACTCTTTATCTTGTTATTTCATAACCATTATTTATTGCTATTTATTTATATTTACATTTGCACTATTTGTAGTTTACTGATCCTGTTTAACAGTTACTGTTCTATAGATTTACTGCGTATACCCATTGGAAAAAGAATCTCAGGAACGTATGTGATGACATGTGTGTGCTCTGATAATAAGTTTTAATTTGAACTTTGAACTTTGATGAACTGTCCCAGTTGTCTACATAAACATAATTCTGGCAACATACAAGAAACATTACTGCAGATTTCCACAAATGCGCGGTGGGGAACATTCTGACTGTTTGAATCACCAGCTGGTATGGAGTCTCCAACGCACAGGATCAGAAGAGAGAGCAGTATACTCAGCTAGTTCCATAATAGGCACAACTATCTGCATCAGAAGACATCTTTAAAAAGTGGCATCTAAAGAAGGCAGCATCCATCATTAAAGACCCTCACTCCCTTCTCTTCATGTTACAGCCATTGAGGAGGAGGTACAGGAGGCTGAAGACACACACTGTGTTTAGAAACAGCTTTTTCTCCTGTGCCATCAGATTTCTGAATGGTCCGGGGATCCAAAAACACATAGTCATAGTCATAGCCATACTTCATTGATCCCGAGGGAAATTGGTTTTCGCTACAGTTGCACCATAAATAATTAAATAGTAATATGTAAATTATGCCAGGAAATAAGTCCAGGACCAGCCTGTTGGCTCAGGGTGTCTGACCCTCCAAGGGAGGAGTTGTAAAGTTTGATGGCCGCAGGCAGGAATGACTTCCTATGACGCTCAGTGCTGTATCTCGGTGGAATGAGTCTCTGGCTGAATGTACTCCTGTGCCCAACCAGTACATTATGCAGTGGATGGGAGACATTGTCCAAGATAGCATGCAACTTAGACAGCATCCTACTTCAGACTACTTCACGATTCCTCTTTTGTACTATTTATCTTTTTGCAACTTCTAGGCATTTTTATGCTCTGTACTGCTGCCACAAAATGACAGGTTTCATGGCATATGCCAGTGATAATAAGCCTGATTCTCAGTATTCCCAAATCTCAGTTCTATCACTGGGAAGATATGGGCAGCTAGTACATATACAGTTTCCCCTTCAAGTTGCACTCTACCTTGATTTGAATCAATCAAATCAAATCAAGTTTAACTATCATTCAAACCACAGATGTGTAACCAGGTGACAATCGAATCTTATTCATTCTCGTTAAAAGTGTACTTAGGCATCCATTCGGGTAATGCTAGAATAGTTGTCTGTGCCTTTAAGTGGAGACGGTGATGTCGTTATGCACATGTGGGAGACCATTTTTGTTTTCGGCAGAAGAAGCTGGTAGGGCTTTGGGATTAAGTTCCTCCCAGAGATACTGGGCATGATGAGGAACAGTGAGTATTAATTGATGATATCCATGTGAATTCATTTATGCTTGTTGGTGAATTGAGAATATCAGTAATTTGACATGTCGTACATGTGGATGCTTTAGATTTTCACAAGTGAAAGCATCAACACTAGGTAGCGTGGCTTGTGCAAAGTTCCTTGCCGGCCAAGTAGGTCAGTCTTCCTGTAATCTAACTACCAGGCAATATCTTGTAAAAGTTGTGCCAAAGTGTACCTTTTGTCTAACTTTATTGTATCATGACTGATTGTTTAGTCTCTGTTCGGAAGTTAAGCATGTGTGTACTAAAAAGTAGACATCTTAGAGGAGATGTATTCACTTACATTTTCGCTGCTATGTATAAGGTACAGGGTTGGTGAGATTCTAATGTTGTTTGTATTGTGTTCCTTCAGAATTGCCACTACGGTATTAGTTTTGTGCGGTTTGCTTTATGTATTTTTATACTGCATACGCAATTTGTCAATACACCAGGGTGTGGATGGAAAGTTAAACTGAGATTGTAATGGCAAGAACTGGTTGTAAATTCATTCGTTTTGTTTTGAGACCCTTTTCAGGCACTAAAACATCTAAAACCGATAAAGGAATTAAAACCCGAAAAATTATTTGTAGCCCTGAGTGTGTACTTTTCCCCAGGTTACAAAAGATGAATATAGCCGAACGAGACAGCACTCCTCTGGGGCTGAGGTGAAAAAACATAAACATACATTCAAAATAGTGAGAGAGAAAAAAAGAATATAGTCACGCCAGAAGACACATTTTTAGTCCAAGACCTGGAGTGATATGTCCTATGAATTGATGGTTCCCAGCAGTCTAGCCTGTAATTCTGTCGATCCAGCACTGCAGGGCATTACCAATGGGAGAGTCCACCCTCAAATGACTACAGATGCCATGCTACCTCCAGCGTCTCCTCACCTGGACTGCAGCAGCAGGCAAACCCATGGCTTGAGGCCTAGCCCTTGCTACAACAGGCAGCATCTATGGAAAAGAGTAAATAGTGAATGTTTCAGGCCAAGACCCTTCTTCGGGACTGTCTCCTGACTTCTCCCTGTAACCTTTGCACCCTTATTAATCAAGAACCTATCAGCTTCTTTAAATATACCCAATGACTTGGTCCTCACAGCTATCGGTGGCAATCAATTCCACAGATTCACAGCCCTCTGCCTAAAGAAATTCCTCCTCATCTCTGTTTCTAGGGATGCCCTTCTATTCCAAGGACATGCCTTCTGGTCATAGACTCCCCCACTATAGGACACATTCTTACTATGTCCAATCTATCAAGGCTTTTCTATATTCAATAGGTTTCAATGAGCTGCAACCCTCATTCTTCTAACCTCCAACGATACAGACACACAACCATCAAATGCTCCTCATATGCTATTCCTTTCATTCCCTGGATCATTCTCAAGAACCTCCTCTGAACCCTCTACAATGCCAACACATCCTTTCTACAATAAAGGGCCCAAGTATTCTCTTATTGGTGAATTTCAATGCTACAGCTCTGTCCCCTCCTATTAGATTCCCCCTTCTCCAGCCCAGTATTTCTTTCATAAAATCAACTTCCCAGTTCTTTACTTCACCCCTCCCCCCTCCCGGTTTCACTATTATCTTGTGTTTCTTCCTCCCCTCCCTGCACCTTTTAACTCTACTCATCTTTTTTCTCTCCAGTCCTGCTGAAGGGTCTCAGCCTGAAACGTCGACTGTACTCCTTTCCATAGATGTTGCCTAGCCTGCTGAGTTCCTCCAGCATTTTGTGTGTGTTGCTTAGAGTCCCAGCATCAGCAGATTCTCTGTTGTTTGTACTGCCTCAAAGTGCTGAATAGTTTATTCCTTTTTTTTTATTTAATTCCCCATGTGTTCAACTTGGAATCTGTAGGAAATCTTTACAGATCCAAGATATATTCTTATTGTGCAAGAAAGGCTGGTGTCCTAGTAACTAGAGATCACTTCTTTCCAGTCGTTCATGAGTTCCATAGTAAAGTGGTCCAGGATTCTTCCACTCCTGTCTTTCCACTCCCTTGCACCATTCGTTGAAAGGAATTTTCATTTAGCAGTCTACAATAACTTGTAATTTGCATCCTTCTAGATCAGCCTGTGTTATTGTGCCCAAACATTCAAAACTCATAATTTCCCACTGCCACTTTCAGTATCTCCTTTCCCTGACTTTCCCTAAAAAGTGGAAAATCATCTGCTAATGACTAATTAGAACACAACCAGCAGCAGAAAGAAACCACGAGACCACCAAGCCTGCCCTGACATCCAATGGCTGATGTATACTGGCCTCAACTTCTGTGCCAAATCCCTATAATCATTCAAACATTTATTCATCTCCGCCTTACTTATCAAATGATCTGGCCTCCACCACCTTGCAAGGAAAAGTTGCTTAGTCATTTATTTATGGATTGCATACTGTAGATGTCAAGCAATTTAGCAATATCCTCAGTCAATGCAAGATACGGAATTATAATCAGTCTGCAGTGTTTGATGTTTAATTGCATCAAAGGCCCAGAATGTTTAATAATGAACCTGCTTACTCACTCAGCCATTTTTGCTCATTTACACTATTTCAACATTTTATAATCACCTGGACCCATGCTTACAATAGAATTCTTAAAGGTTACGGTATTAATTTGTTATAGAACATAGAATAGTACAGCACAGTATAGGCCCTTCGGCCCACAATGTTGTGCCAACCCTCAAACCCTGCCTCCCATATAACACCCCCTTCCACTTTAAATTCCTCCATATACCTATCTAGTAGTCTCTTAAATTTCGCTAGTGTATCTGCCTCCACCACTGACTCAGGCAGTACATTCCATGCACCAACCACTCCCTGAGTAAAAAACCTTCCTCTAATATCCCCCTTGAACTTCCCACCACCTTACCTTAAAGCCATGTCCTCTTGTATTGAGCAGTAATGCCCTGGGGAAGAGGCGCTGGCTGTCCACTCTATCTATTCCTCTTAATAGCTTGTATACCTCTATCATCACTTCTCATCCTCCTTCTCTCCAAAGAGTAAAGCCCTAGCTCCCTTAATCTCTGATCATAATGCATACTCTCTAAACCAGGCAGCATCCTGGTAAATCTCCTCTGTACCCTTTCCAATGCATCTACATCCTTCCTATAGTGAGGTAACCAGAACTGGACACAGTACTCCAAGTGTGGCCTAAACAGAGTTTTATAGAGCTGCATCATTACCTCATGACTCTTAAACTCTATCCCTCGACTTATGAAAGCTAACACCCCATAAGCTTTCTTAACTACCCTATCTACCTGTGAGGCAACTTTCAGAGATCTGTGGACATGTACCCCCAGATCCCTCTGCTCCCCCACACTACCAAGTATCCTACCATTTACTTTGTACTCTGCCTTGGAGTTTGTCCTTCCAAAGTGTACCACCTCACACTTCTCCGGGTTGAACTCCATCTGCCACTTCTGCATCCTATCAATGTCTCTCTGCAATCTTCGACAATCCTCTACACTATCTACAACACCACCAACCTTTGTGTCATCTGCAAACTTGCCAACCCACCCTTCTACCCCCACATCCAGGTCACTATCATTTCTTAATATTTCAGTTGTGAAGATACTTGAACCAGCCTGATTGCTGAGCCAGTTGGATGACATCACTCATCCAGGATGCCTCAGATCCTCAACAGTAGAGACCAGACCACATGTCACATTGAAAAAGCAGAAATGCACAGCAGTGGACTCCGACTCTTTTGTAGACTGCGTTCTTTGAGGTCCACAAGAGCACCCTCCTTTCATCATTAACTAGATGATGTAGACCGACAGAACTTGACTCTTGATGATGTTCCATCAGTGATATAACCATTTACTGGGCTAAGAATAGGTTTATTATGACAGAGAGCATTTGGTAAACCCATTCCTTACACACACACAAACACTGCCTTGTTGTTCTGCTGTCATTAAGCTGGAGAGTACACACTTCCCTGATATATCTTTACACTTTTCTCTTTGCTTATATCCCAAAAATCTAATAGTTCTCTTTGTTTAAAGTGCAAGATATACACGAGGGTCATTTTTTCTTGTAACTGTGTTATTATGTATTTGCACAAGGTGTGGGCCTAGGCAATAACAATAAAGCTCAGATTCTACTCTATGCCAAATACAAAAACAGATGATTTTATCAATGAATAAAAACAAAATTAATCCAAGGTTAACAGCATCACCACTAAAGTCTGAGAAAATAAAAAAATAAAATTTTCAATACTCACCTCTGACATAACCTTGGGAGATTATACTTTTGCACAAGAATGCCATCAGCCTGATTGAAATCTACATTCATAATTAAATATTATGACAGATGCCATCTTGTTTGGTCCATTTTAAGTTGTTGGGAAAAATATTATGAATGCACTTAATTTTACCACCTAATTACTACCAGTGAAAATGTTGCCTTGTATAAGATTTCTTTCAATCCAAAGATCAAGGTTTAGAACAGCACTGATTAGGATATTCGGTGTCATAAATGAAATGACACAGTGTTTTCAAGTAAACAGTGTTCCTTTGCAAATTAGCTAATAAGTCTGATGTGGAAGCCTGTGTCAGCCACATACATAGGCAACAGACACAGAAGTTAATTTATTCATTCAAATTATGTTCAAGACGTAAGACAATTGTTCAACTGGGAAATGTCAAAGTGAATATTAATTCAAATAAGGAGACTAAAGGAGTGGGAACATACTTAATCTCCAATAATTATTCAAATTCATGATGTGTTTGGAAACTCACTTTGTCTACACTTGCTTTTATTGTGTAAGTAAGTATTTCCTCATCTTCCACTCCCTTAGGCAGAAATAACACATTTGTTTTAACATTTCCCAGCAAAGTTCAGGTTCTTGGTGCCATGGATAAAATTAATCTGCTGCTGACACAGTCTGGACTAACCAATAGTCTAGCACGTTACTTGGCACTAGGGTAAGTGAGGCTAATTCTGTTATGCCACTATGAAGTCAATACTGGAAAACAGACTGTAGACAATAAGAAAGTGTTTGGGAGATCTTTGCCTTTTCTTCCAATCTGTCTGCCTTTCCAAATTGTGAAACTGGAATTTGCAGGACGTCTCTAAGCTTCTGCGCCTGTTCCAAATGCAGAGGGGCCAATTTGGTAAATGTTTAAAGATAGCCACTACCATTGCTACATTAATGCAAGCATTACCCTGGAAGAGAAGGGAATGTGTACTCCAGAAACAAGCAAAGCTACTAAAATGACCCAGTGACAAATTTCACTCTCAGTCATGATCGCAGTTATTTTGTAAATAATACTATTCATTTGCACTTCTGGTCAGATGCTAATTGCATTTCATTCGCTCTGTATCTGTACTCAGCACAATGACAATAAAGTTGAATCTAATCTAATCTAATCTACTAATTTCCTCCAGTTTGGGGATAATTATGATTAAAGAATGTTTTGCAAATACTTTTGAGCTTTAAAACAAGCTTACCAATGTAGTTTTCACTTTTAAAAAATGAGCAAATTAAATTTTAATTAACTACATAATAATAGAAAGCTGCCCTGTGCAAAGCTCAAACCAACATATTAAGAAATACCAGAAATGCATATTAGGCAAAATACAGACTTTGGTGCAGAAAACATTCAAGCAAAAAGCCACACCTTCAGGAGATTGCGTGATCTGGCTGATCTTCTGAAATGATGGTTAACTTCATAGCTCATTCTGCATTGGAGTTGATTGTTATCGATGTGGTTTCAGGGTACTTGGAGTCACATGACAAAAATAGGCCGGAGTCAGCATGGTTTCCTCAAAGGAAAATCTTGCCTGACAAATCTGTTGGGATTCTTTGAAGAAATAGCGATCAGGATAGATGGAGGAGAATTAGTGGATGTTGAGTACCTGGATTTTCAGAAGGCATTTGACCAGGTGCTACACATGAGTCTGTTTAACAAGTTAAGACCCTATGGTATTACAGGAACGATACTGGCATTGGATAAAGCATTGGCTGAATGGTAGGAGGCAAAGAGTGGGAGTGAAGGGAGCCTTTTCTGATTGGGTGCCAGTGATAAGTGGTGTTCCACAGGGGTCCGGGTTGGGACCACTTCATTTCATGTTATATGTCCATGACTTGGATAGTAGAATTGATAGCTTAGTTGCAAAGTTTGCAGATAATATGAAGATAGGTGAAGGGGCAGATAGTTTTGAGGAAGTAGAGAGGCTACAGAAGGACTTAGACAGATTAGGAGAATGGGCAAAGAAGTGACCAATGGAATACAGTGTTGGGAAGTGTATAGTCATGCACTTTAGTAGAAGAAATGGAAGAGTAGACTATTTCCTAGAAGACGAGAAAATACAAAAAAACTGAGGCATAAAGGGGCTTGGGAGTTCTTGTGCAGCATGAGTCGTTGGTGAGGAAGACAAATGTGATGTCAGCATTCATTTCAGGAGGATTAAAATATAAAAGCAAGGATGTAATGTTGAGATCTTATGAAACACTGGTGTGTCCTCACTTGGAGTATTGTGAGTAGTTTTGGGCCCTTATCTAAGAAGGGATGTGATGACGTTGGAGAAGCTTCAAAGGAGGATCACAAAAATGATTCTGTATTTGAAAAGCTTGTCAAATAAGAGCGTTTGATGGCTCTGGTCCTGTACTCACTGGAATTCAGAAGAATGAGGGGTGAACTCATTGAAATCCATAGAATATTGAGGGGCCTTGATACAGTGGATGTGGAGAGGACGTTTCCTATGGTGGGGGAGTCTAAGACCAGAGGATTTAGCCTCAGAGTAGAGGGGTGTCCTTTTAGAATGGAGATGAGAAGGAATTATTTTAGCTAGAGAGAGGTGAATCTGTTGTATTTGTTGCCACAGGTGACTATAGAGGCCAGGTCACTGGGTATATCTAAGACAGAGATTGATAGAATCTTGATTAGTCAGAACATGAAGGGATATGGGGAGAAGGCAGGAGATTGGGGCTGAGAGGGAAAATGGATCAGCCATGATGAAATGGCAAAGTGGACTCAATGGGCCAAATGGCCTAATTCTGCTCCTATATCTTATCGTGTTATGGACATATTTTCTGAAAATTGAGAGCAGATTCAGCAGGAGTTGATACAAGCTTGTGGCATATTTGTAACTAATGTCAAAAAATTTGGGCCATCACTCAACCCCTTCTAGATCTGCTCCCCACATTCAGAATTATGGAGAGTCAGGAAAGCTGATAGCGCATTTTGTGTCCAAACTCATTTCCCTTCCCAAAAACAGAATTAAAGCCAAATGTAACATCCCACATGACAATAACTGTGATCCTTCTCATCCTTTAGCATATTGATCATATTTTTATGGGACAATAAATACACAAGGTAACTGAAATAAATAGCAGTAAATCTTTAGTTGTTGTTTTATGTCCAAGATTTTTCACACCAAGAACCTTAATACCAAACAAGTTTTATGCTGTAAGCCACTAAGATAACATTGCAAGGCTCATTAAAATAATTTGAAATACATTGTAATCTAATTACTCCACTCATTACCATTGGATGAGATGTAGACAAATTAATAGTGAACAAAGCCCAATTAGTTAAATCCAGTATTTCATAGCTCAATAAAAAACAATGGGTCAGAAGCCAAAGAGGGCATGTTGTGAGTACTCTATCACTGGTTAGAAATGAAAAGTTATCAAGGCAACCAATCATATTGTAATATCACAAGAAATTTCTGAACTGCTCAGGGTATAATGGATTTGAGCAATATCTTCCTGTTCTGTTTCCGTTCATAAACATCCCTCAGTTGTAGTTTCCAGAAAACAAACTTTGCTTCAGCAGATGACTCAACTTTTACAGCACAACCTTTGCCCAACTCATCCTTGTTGACTAAAGTCTATTCATTCTAGTTGCATTTGCCTGCATTGACTCACATCTCTCCAAACTTTTCCTATTCAGGTACAAATCAAAATATCTTTTAAACATTGGAAGTGTATCTGCCTCTACAGCTTCTAAACCTTCCAATGCCAGCTCACTTTATGCCCTCTAGTTTTAGATTCAGTTACATTGAGAAGTTCATACCCCTCATGGTTTTATACATCTGAGGCCACCTTCAGCCTCCTGTACTCCAGAGGAAAATCCCACCTTTCCAGACTCTTCTCAACCCAAGTCCTACAGTTCCAATAGCTTGCTTGTGAATTTTCCTATCAGCTTAGTGACATCCTTCCTGTAGCTGGGCAACCAGAGCTATGCTCAATATTCCAAGTGTGGTCTCAGTGACTTGTATAATTACATTGTGTCTCAACTCCTGTACTTAGTGCCATGACTGATGAAGGCCTCATTATCTCCCTGTTCAACCGGATCCTCGATTTCCTCAATTGAAGACGCCAGTTAGTACAGGTTAGCAACAACGTCTCCTCCACAATCTCCCTCAGTACAGGTGAACCAAAAGCCTGTGTGCTTAGCCCCCTGCTCTACTCACTTTATATTTATGGTTGTGTGGCTAAATACAGCTGTAATACCATATGGTGTTTGCCTATGACACCACTGTTGTTGGTTAAATCAAAAGTGGTGACGAATTGGCATATCAGAGGGAGATTGAAAATTTAGTTGAGTGGTGTCGCTACAACAACCTCTCACTTAACATCAGTAAAATCAAAGAACTGATTATTGACTACAGGAGGAAGAAGCTGGAAGACCATGAGCCAGTCCTAATTAGGAGTTTTAAAATCCTTGGGTGCTAAGATATCAGAGGATCTGTCCTGGGACGAGTCCTTTAGTGTCATCACAAAGAAGGCACCTAAACACCACTAATTTCTTAGAACTTTGTGTAGTTTTGCCTTGTCACCAAAAACTTTAACAAGCTTCTGTAGACGCATAGTGGAGAATGTCCTAACTGGTTGCATTGCGGCCTGGAATGCAAACAGCAACGTCCAGGAATAGAAAAGGCTTCAGGAAGTGGTGGATAGAGTCCAGTCCATCACAGGCAAAGCCCCCTCCACCAGTGAGTACATCTTACTGTACATGGAGCACTGCCACAAGAAGTAGCATTCGTCATTAAAGAAGCCCTCCATCTAGCCCAGAGGTTCCCAACAACTTTGTTATGCCATGGACCCCTACTATTAACCAAGGGATCTCTGGACCCCAGGTTGGGAACTCCTGATCTAACCCATGCCCCTTTCTTTACTAGCATGGGCTTGGAGGTACAGGAGCTTTAGGAAGTCCCATGCCTTCAGGTTCAGGAATGGTGTAACAACTAGTCCTACAACCCATCAGGCTCTTGAACCAGTGTGATAACTTCATTCACTATTACTCCAAGCTGATTCTACAACCTACAGACTCACTTCCAAGAAAAATTAAAAACTCATTTTTTTATTTGCAGTTTTTCTTCTTATGCACATTTTTAGTCTTTGTCTATGTATTTTTTTAATCAAATTCTATCACTTTTTCCCTTGTAGATGCCTGCAAAAAATGAAATTTCAAGGTAGCATATGGTAACATATAATGTATGAACCTTGATAACAAATTTACTCTCACCTTTGAAATACCTTCTTCACCACCTTGTCCACGTGTGCAACCACTTTCAATGAACTATACGTCTGTGGCTCCTAGGTCTGTTCTGCAGAAAACTTATGGCCCAGCATTTACTGCAACTTCTGCCCTGGTTTAATATGCCAGAATGTAACACCTCACACTTGCCCAATTCCATCTGTCCTTCCTTGGCCCACTTAATATAAGTCCTGTTGTAATAAGGATGAAACAGTGGAGATTTCTCATTGATAAGTTTTGTATAATGCAAGATTTAGTTGCCTTATTCCTCAGTCAACATCACAAGTTCAAATTTCTTCAAAGTTCAAACTAAATTTATTAACGAAGTATGTTTATGTCATCACCTACTACCCTGAGATTGATTTTCTTGCAGTCATTCACAGTATGATGAGGAAATACAATAGAAACCCTACATACAAGGACTGACAAACAACCAACGTAAAAAAGATAAACTGTGCAAACATAAAAAAATGTAAATAAATAATACTGAGAAGATGAGTTGTAAAATCCTTGGAAGTAAGTCCACAGGTTGTGGAATCAGTTCAGAGTTGAGGTGAGTAAAGTTATCCACAATGGTTCAGGAGCTTGATGGTTGAAGGGTAGTAACTGTTCCTGAATCTATTGGTGTGGGACATAAGGCTCTCATACCTCCTCCCTGCTGGCAGCACCAAGAAAAGAGCATAGCCTGGATGATGGAAGCTGCTTTCTTGTGGGAGTGCTCCTTGTAGATGTGCTCGATTGTCATTATCACATGCTGTTTGTGGAAGCTTGTGTAACCAGGTTACTTATCTTCGAAGAAACATCAGTAAAAGTCCAAGGCCAGTGTGTGGAGATAATGTAATGGTACTTTAAGGAGCTCAGAAAGTGAAAACAGACGTTGAGAGGAAGTGCAATTGTCTTCAACTCAACACTGTAGATAATAACATCATTTGTAAATGTTGTCCGCTCCCTGCATCAAAAGCCATGTCTTTATTTGAAGACTAAATTATTTTTCCATTATCATCTAGATGAGTTTGATTTAGACACTCACGAAACCTCTCCCTTCTGGTTTTCTCCAACAAATAAGAGAAGTAAAAGTTGGAAGAAATTTCCCAGTTTTGTTGCTTGGACATCTGATGGCATCTGCAGTATACATACACCATCTTGCAATGAAATTGATGGCAAGCACAGTGATAGATGTAGCTTGAAGCTTTGTTGTAGTTAATATGGGTTTCAAAATTAAGCTGGGGTGAAAAATTAGAACCCCCTGACAGCTGCGGAGGTAAAAATATTGTTGGTTGTATAATGGTCTTTTTGTCACTGAGTCTGCATATACACTAAGAGTGGTGATGTGGCCGACAGTGAGGCTTGTCCAAAATTACGACAGGATTTAAATCAATTAGGCAAAGGAATGGCAAATGGGATTTACTAAGACAAATATGGAGTGTTGCACTTTGGAAAGTTAAACCAGGGTTGGACATAACAGTAAGTGACAGTGTCCTGGGAAGTGTTGTGGGACAGAGAGAGACTCAAGGTTACAGGTATATTATTCCTTGAAATTGGCAACATCGGGAGAGAAGTTGATGAAGGTGGCAAGTTGATGGTACGGTTCCCTTCATTTAACAGGGTACAGTACCTATATTAAGAGTCAGGATGTAATGTCACATCTGTACAATAATCTATTCAATATACGTAATTTGTTTACTTGTTTATTATTGTTTTATTTTATTATTATTTAAAATTTTTAAATATTCTTTCCCTGCTAGATTATGTATTGCATTGAACTGCTGCTGCTAAGTTAACAAATTTCACGTCGCATGCCAGTGATAATAAACCTGATTCTGATTCTGATTGTGCTGAGAACACCAAAACTACTGTCTGCAGCTCCAAAAAGATGTGATTAAGCTCAAGAAGGTAGAGAGGAGGTTCACAAGGGACCAAAGGCTTGAGTTATAACTAGTTCTTTCTGGAGTGAAGGAGGCAGGGAGGTAACCTCATAGAGGATAATAAGAATAGCCTAAGGTAGACGATCTCCATCTTCTCCTCCCTACCTCCCACCCCCCAGCACTGATAAGGGAGTCTAAAACTAGAAGGCGTAAGTTGAAGGTGAGAGGGAAAGAGTTAAACAGGACCTAGGCAGGTTTTCCATATAATAGGGAATGAGCTGCCAGAGGTAAAGGTAGAGGTGGGTGCAATGTTTCAAAACCACTTGGACGGGTAAAATGAACAAGAAAGTTTGAAAAGAATATGAGCCAAATGCAGACAAATGAATGGGCTCAGGATGTCACTGTGGGCAGCATTGATGTGTTGGGCTGACAAGCCTGCTTCCATACTGTATAAATTTATGATTCTATATTACAAAGCCATGAAGTGTATTTCATAAGTGGCTTGCATCATGCTAGATTTCAACCTCTCTTGCCTGTTGTAGAAGAGCAGAAAATGTAAATGTCCTCAGAAAATAAACCTTCCATCTGTTTCTTGATGACCCACCAGCACAGTGTGACAATCAAACATTTAATAGCATTGATAGGTAGAAATCTTGAAGCCTATGCTATCAAAAATCTAGCAGGCTGCAGGTGTTACACAAATATCGGTTGAACCAATGCCAGTTCCTGAAGGTTTTGTGAAAAAAAACTAACAACAAGATCATATAAACACCTAGAAAAAGCAAAATCAACACATGTTGAGTGCATACACTTTCAGAGATTGACAGATTGTGGTGCCAAATCATAATTTATAGTAATGGTATTTCACTTGTATTCATGGGTATATACATATAGTTGAACGACAATTAAATTTGAACTTGAATGTAATATATAAAGAGTGATGGTGCATGAGCAAGATACAGGTTCAAAAAAAAATGCTGTATTAAAACAGATGGTTCTCTCTCATCCCAAAGAGAAATTCAACTTTTTTCAATTTGCAATGAACGTATGTCTTTTTAAAAGTACTTACCTACCTGGAATCACAATCCTATATTTTATTACAAACTTCATTATCAAGTATCTACTTCTTCCTTAACACAAAATAATCTGCAGGTGCTGGGGTCAAAGCAACATTCACAACTCGCTGGAGGAACTCAGCAGGTCAGGCAGCATCCCTGCAAATGATCAGTCAATGTTTCAGGCCAGAACCCTTCATCAGGACTGAAGAGGGAAGGGGCAGAGGCCCTATAAGGAAGGTGGGGGGAGGGTGGGAAGGAGAAGGCTGGTAGGATCATTTCCATGAATGCTGCCCAACCTGCTGAGTTCCTCCAGTGTGTTATGAGTGTTACTTCTTCCTTAATACTACTTACACTATTTTCATCTTCCATCATTCGAAAAATTACAGGTAAATGCAAATACTATCCATAGAGTAAGGGGAATATTAGCACATACATCAGGTTTATTGAGGGAAGAAAACATGTATAATATCTACAAAATATTAGAACATTTTCTGTTTGTTTAGTTACATTGGTTTTACCTTTTACATTTTCAGCTAGTACACCTGAATGTTATAGAAGGTAAACTAATAGAAATCCCCTGTGTAATGTAACAGAAATTCTTCAAGCCAGATAAATATGTGCAAAAACTTGGCCTATTTCATAAAAAATTCACAGCAGCCAATTGACTGAAAAATCAAGAATGTTTCTAATAAGAAACAGGAAATGATTCCAAGGGGAAAGTATTGAGACACAGATATGCAGTTGAAGTGTGATTAACTGTGACACGCTCTCTTCTCAAACTGGTTGGTGCCTTCGTTAAATAGAGATTGAGTTAAATTACAAACTGAATTGTCTAGAAAAGTATACAATTTTATTTTTGATTATGTTAGATCTCCAAGTGTCTGTTAGCCTCGTGCGGACACAACTAAACATTTGAAGACGTAGGAAGGCCACGGAATTTTCTGCCTACTCCTGGAGGACAAAATGAGGGAGCAACTTGGCACATGGGATTGTACTAAGCTTAATGGCATAAAAGTATTGACCTATCACACACTTCAGACTTAACCATGGTGCAATGCCCAAGGACCAATGATGCCACTTCGACTGAAGCATGCACCCCACACTGATTTTTACAGTGGAAGCCCATAATGAAGACATCTCCAGTTGTTTTCTGCCCCATAAACTCAGACCTCTGCCATTATGCTCTTGGATGCAATGTGCAAACAGACTTCCATTGTCTAATCAAAAACAAGAGAAAATCTGCAGATGCTGGAAATCCAAGCAACACAGGCAAAATGCAGGGCCAAGCAGCATCTATAGAGTCTGTTGGGGTTGGATACTGTGTCCGGTGCTCCCAGTGTGGCTTCCTGATAATTGGAGAGACCCACGGTAGATTGGGAGACCACTTTGCTGAGCACCTACACTCCGTCCACTAGAAAGAGCGGGATCTCCCAGTGGCACCCATTTTAATTCCTCTTCCCATTCCCATTCTGACATGTCAATCCATGGCCTCCTCTACTGTCGCAAAAAGGCCACAGTCAAGTTGGTGGAACAACACCTTATATTCCATCTGGGTAACCTCCAACCTGATGGCATGAACATCGATTTCTCGAACTTCTGGTAATGCTCCCCCCCCCACCTCTCCTTCACCATTCTCCATCCCCTTTTCCCTCTCTTGCCTTACCTCCTTCCCCTCCATCACCTCTCTCTGCTGCTCCTCACCCCTTTTCTTTCTTCCATGGTCTTCTCTCCTCTCCTATCAGACTCCCCCTTCTCCAGCCCTGTATCTCTTTCACCAATCCACTTCCCAGCTCTTCACTCCATGTCTCCCTCCAGGTTTCACCTATTACTTTGTGCTTCTCACTCCCCTCCCCCACTTTTTAAATCTACTCATCTTTTTTTCTCCAGTCCTGCCGAAGGGTCTCAGCCCAAAACGCTGACTGTACTTTTTTCCATGGATGCTGCCTGGCCTGCTGAGTTCCTTCAACGTTTTCTGTGTGTCGCTTCCATTGTCTAAGACTGCCAATGGCTCCCACAGGTCAGTGGTGGGAGGGAAGGATTTGTTTGCAAGCATGAAGTGTCACTTTCTGAGGCAGGAATCAGTTTCTTTCTCAGGAAGACAGCACTGATCATCCTACTCTGTCATACGGCAAATGCTTCTGCCAGCCAATAACTTTTGTAGGAGCTACTATTGGATTGGATCAGAAGGCACATCATACAGTATAATCCCCATGCTTGGTCTCTAACAGTTGTGTTGGGTTGTTCAAGTAGCCGTTACAATTATAACTGCTCCAGTTCAGAGGTGGAGTAGTCCATAGTCAGGTCTAAGGCAGACATCCCACCCTGCAAAAACTTATTTCAGGGAGGTAGCACCATCAATTTGCGGGAGACTCCCGGAACTGCCAGGAGGGGTGGGATGTCGGCAATAGAATAGCTCCTGCGCAGCCAGCCAGCTAGTTTAAATAATGTTAGCTATGCTAATGAATGAATGACACCTATTAAACTCACCTCAACATGTCTTTTACGTTTTAACCCACCATGGGCAATGGAAAAGTCACTGTTGCAAACAGTGCAGCGAGCAACACTGTCATTATTTTTGACCCCTATTAGGCAGGGGTACACTTTAGGTAGTCTGGGGTGACGTAAGTTTTCTATTTTCTTTTTTTGGAACACTCTGCCATGGGGCGCGCGCGCTCACTCTCTCTCTCTCTCTCTCTCTCTCTCTCGGTCACTCTTGCACTCTCTCGCTCGCTCGCGCTCTCTCTCGTGCTCTTGTTTGCTTTCTCGCGCACTCTCTCTCTCTCGTGGTCGCTGTCGCGCTCTCTCTTGCTTTCTGCCTCTCGCTCGCTCTCAAAAAAATTGATTTCCGTGATATTGTATATAATTTGCGGGCATCAGGGAAACACTATTAATATGCGGGAGACTCCCGGAACTTCCGGGAGATGTGGGATGTCTGCTAAGGGGACAGGCTGCGTGGAGTCATTCTCCAAGCACATCCGAGATCTCCATGGAAAATTAGCAGCCTTACAATGCCATTGACACAACACGACACACAGAGAACAGAGGTATGAACAATAGTGATTGACTCACTTTGCATAATCATTTACAAGTTAGTCCTGCAAGTTTTTATTTTGTGCTTTAGCAAATCTGATGTCATACGTTGATAGCCCAGCAGTGGGGGGATCTCCACCCCTCCTTCACATGCTCATGCTCCTCAGCTATCCATTACTCAGCAGTACTTGGAGATCTAGGGAGGAACTACTATCTCACAGTGGCAAGTATGCAACAGGCCACATGAAAGCTGTTAAAAACTATAGAGATCCCCCTAAATCAGGGTTTCCCAACCAGACCCCTTGCATAATGGTATTGGTGATGGCATGAAAAAGGTTGGGAACCCCTGTCTAAGTGATTATAGTGGAAGTGCTCTTTCACCACACTGATTAGTTGTTACATTAGATGTAAGATGACAGACTGGCTTTCATGGTCCAGAGTAAGGTAACACATTATCAATGAACATTCTTAACCGCCCAGTAGCCACATAGGAATTTGTATCTATAGCTCAATTACGGTCAACTACAGTTAATTTTATCTGTTATTTGTATTCTTTCTGTATTAACCCTTTAACAACACCTATCGTTCAAAGTTCCCAGATCTATTCATTATTACCTTTCACTCTCACGAGAACATTTTGGCCCGAACCTCTCTATCTCCCTTTTAAAAGACTCCCACTTATTGTCTGTTCCCTGCAGCAGTTGGTCCCAATCTAATTTTATCTACTCCTGCCCACAATTTAGACGTCTGAATTACTGATCAGTCTCGCCCCTCTTCACTATTACCCAAAAGCTTTCTGAATTATTATCACTGGTTCCAAAATTTTCACTCATTGACACTTGCCTAAACACCAATCAGTAGTTGTCATTGTGGCGGTGTAGGGGGCAGATTGCAGTAAAGATTTATGTTGGGTGTCTCATTTTGTCCTCGGGCAAGGTACAACTGAGAGAAATACTTCCTGTGCACTTAGGGCTGATGAACCATTTACCTTCTCCTCCCCTTCCTTATTTCAACTTTTTATCTTGTTCCAGGTAGTCCCTGTCCTTTCACAAGGGGCCAATGCTAACTAATGGACTCATGCTTTGGAATAACTACTTGCACAGAAGATTTAGTCAGCAAAACAGCCTCCATCACCACTGCACTCTTCCATGTTGGATTGTGTAATTTGAAATAATTGTGGAACACTTCAAACATAGAATCATACTTATAGCCAGAGTAAGCTAGCTTTAACCTGAAAGCAATTTATAATCTCTTTAAAGGGAATTGTTTGGAAGAAGGGAGCACAAATCTTGATCAAAAGGGGGCATTGATGTGATTGTTGCTATCAAAATGTAGCCCTGGCGTCCAATCAGCATGAGGTTTCACCTTCCCTCGCTGAATACTTTGAGTGGCTGTTTGATGTATGTGCGTGCACTAGGTGGAATGTGACATCCACATAATTACTTCAAAACATTTGAGGCACCACCCAGCCTTCACAAAAGAAAAACATACTGGTATAACAGTTCCCAATTTCGTGCTTGCACTTATCATGAAAATCTACTGATAACAGTGTAACTTCAGATCATTCCCAGTAATTAATGTTATTTATAAACCTAAATAAATCAGTGAATTTTAAAGATCATGACATATTACACATCTTCAACATGTCAAAGTGTTCACATTTACATAGAGGGTGTGCTATTAGTAGTGAGTGCAAATGAGGCTAAGTTACTAAGGATGCAAAGTACACTTACTAGCAAAGTATGTATACAGTATACAAGCCTGAGATTTGTCTTCCCCACAGACAGCCATGAAACAAGGCAGAACAATAGAACTCATTCAAGGAAAATCACCAAACTTTTAGAACAAACATTCATCTTTATTAAATCATGTAACAAAATTGACTAATATCAATTTACAGTAAGAAATTCATGTAAGAAATATTTTTTTTTAAAAAGACACCAGACCACAGTCAGATTAGTTACTTTCCTGCTGTAATGAATATGTAATATTAGCTAAAAGCTCTCACTAAGAACGGCAAATGGTTAAAGTCTTACAATTTGAGTAAAGAAGTGGGCAGCTTACATCAGTACCAAAAATATAAAATACTGCAAGGGAGGATATGCCTTAAATGAATTTTAAAATCTTGGTAACAATATAAACAACTATCCCTTGATTCATGTGTGGATCTTAGAAAAGTACTGACCCAAACTGACACCTGTTAGTGTCAGCTAAATTATCAGCACTGACAGCAATACTACAGTTCTCTCTCATTGCTTCCATCAAGAAGGAGCTACAGGAGCCTGAAGGCATACACTCAATGATTCAGGAATAGTTTCTTCCCCTCTGCCATCAGATTTCTGAATAGACATTGAACCCATGAACATTACCACATTACTTTTTCAATTATATATATAACTACCATAATTCACAGTTTTATTATTGTGTACTGCCTTGTACTGCTGCTGCAAAAACAACAAATTTCATAACATATGCCAGTGATACTAAATCTGATTCAGATTCTGATTGCTGGTTTTGTTGCTTATAAATTTAATTTGAATTAATTGATCTTAATTTTCTAAGAATGAAACTGTGGAATATAATTGGATTCTGGAGAGACTAGAACTAGGGAACATAGCTTCAAGATTCAGGGGAATAAATTTAGGATGACAATGAGGAGAAGCTGCTTTTCCCATAATATGTCATGTATCTGTGGATTTCTCTACCCAGGGAAGCAGTAGAGGCCACCTCATTAAATTCATCTGAGACAGAGTTAGATAGATTATTGAATAGCAGGGGTATTAAGGGTTGTGGGGGAAAGGCAGGTAGGTGGAGCTGAGTTCAAAGACAGATCTGTAATGATCCTATGAAAAAGTAGTGCAGTCTTAGCAGGGCAGATGACCTACTCTTACTTACATTCCTTATGCTGTTATGTTGGTAGCCAAAGCAATTGTCTTTGCAGTAAACTGAAAGGTTTCATGAAAATCATTTGAAGTTCTTTGAACTCAAGCAAATTATATATCTTTGTATGGTCCATTTTATAATCTTGTAAGGACACAAACTAAACTACCTTTATCACTTAACAGTCTAAAGAATAGTTTCTCTTTTTTCTAAGTAATACATGAAGGGCAGTTATTCAAAATAAAGCTGATATTCCCTCCAAGTATTTCACTCAGACTATTAAATAATATTTAAGGTTGATGTTAGTTAAGGAAGTCATCCATAACCCTTTATCTTGACACAATACACAATTTAAGAGCCAAATACTCTTGAATAAGTTTGGAGAGGGTCGATTTGAATGGCAAAGCATCTCATTCTTTCTTTTCAGCTGAGATGTTTTTGCATACTGTCTTCATAATAACAGACAATTGTCGTTTACACAATGAACAAGTATGATATCCTGCTCAAACATCCTTATGATCAGGATTAAAAATGATATCGAACATTATTTTACTGTACATCTGGAGTATTTCTGGAATATCCAAGGGCAGAGAGAAAGCAACAGAAGAGTTCCCTCGTGTTTACGTTTTTAAAAACAGAAGAGTTTTATATATTCCGGCACTGTAGTGTGAATATCGTTCTGCTTAAGTGTGACACCCACAGACTAATCAACAATTTAGACCTGATCTCCTTAAAATTGAAGGATGTGAAATATAGGCACAAGTTGTAAATGCACTAATAAGATGATTTCTAAACAAACATAAATCGGTATTCAATGACAGATCTATAAGGCCTTTTCTTTACAAAGGATGCAGTTCAAACTATGATCAACCCAGATCCAGCCTTAACTCCTTCTGTGAAAGTTATTCTATGTCCAAATGAAGCTGCTGAAACTTTGTAGGCTGTGGTAGACTTCATGTGTGAAAGATGGCATGCTAATATACCTATCTAATAAAGGGGTCCCATTTCTCTTTGGAAAAGGATAAATTGTCACCTCGTGCAGACCATTAAGATATGCAGGTTTTTGACAGAGAAGCTCTGGAGGAACAGTTTCCACTTGTGAGGGGAGGCCTATCCACCCATCACTGAGTCCATCCAGGGAAAACCACCTCCAAGAAAACCAAAAGGAATTCAAAACCACTCAGAGTGATGAGAATGGGGAGCTCACTACCAAAGGAAGTGGTTGAAGGGAGACTGGACAAGCATGAGAAGAAGGTGAAAGGGATGTAAGATTGAATGGGAAAAAAGGACGGGGAGAACCTTAGGTAGAAGGAAGCAATTGGATTGAATAGGTTGGATGCGATGTAACATGAAACAAAATGGAGATAGGTGATCTTAATCTGTTTCAGTTTAAGTGCAAGAATCAACAAGCATTGGCAGACATATCACTGGTTTTATAATACAGTGCACACCACTGTAGTATTACAGGACTTTAAAATTAATAATAAACTATACATGCAGTACAGAATGTTGAATGCTGATTTGGTACAGAGATCTGAAGGGTCTTCACGTTCAGATTTTCCCCTCTGTGATCAAGGCTTTCAGCTCAACTGGGGTATTCACACAGAATACGTAGTGGGAAACAGATGACTTCTCCAAAATACTGGCCATGGCTTCACCGACATCCAGGTGATTGGCAAAGCCAGCAGCAATCCGATCTGGGGTCACAACACCCATGTTGAACTTCACCTGTCAATGTAACAACAATAATTTGCACCCAAGAGATTTCTATTGTACAACAGCATAAAAAGTTAACTTCCAATCACTTATACAAGAAATACGAACGTTATTAAATTACATCTATATTTTAAGACAGTCAGTAATGTAAAAGTTCATGAAAAGGAATTACACTGCAAAGATCAAATTTAATATTTTCAGTCCAAGTCCAACATGAAAACAGTAATGGTGTAAGCCCTTAATTGGAAGATGGTGTTAAGAATGATAAGTTAGGCTTAAAACCTGATGACCAAATGTGCCAGATATCATTAATGGCTGGAAAGTGACCTTGCTCATTTAAAAGAGGTGACAGAGGGCACAGGCATCATGAGGGTATTCAAGAAACAGGTTTCATTTCCCACTTAAATTACCACAAAGAAAACGAAAGCAATTACTGATCAAATATGGACCATTAAATCTGTATGGAAATCAGTTAGCTTGTCATTTAGAAAGTATTTGTTTGAGCAGATCCACAAGCACCACGGTAGCGTAGTGGTTAGTGCAATGCTTTTCAGCACCAGCTGTACAATCAGTCAGGGTTCAATTCCCACCGCTGCCTGTAAGGCGTTTGTAAGTTGACCCACGACCATGTGTGTCCGGATTCCTCCCAAACTTCAAAGATGTAAGGGTTAGTAAGTTGTGGGCATGCTAAGCAGGCACCAGAAGCAGAACAACACTTGCAACTGCCCCTTGAATGTGCTGGTCGTTATGCAAGTGACACATTTCACTGCATGTTTCGAGCAGAATGAAGAAGACAGGATTAATGTAGGATGAGTGTAAATGGTCGGTGTGGGCTCTGTGAATCAAGGAATCTGATTCCTCTGTATGACAAATTCATGAAGATCAGACGAATAAAGCCAATCTTATTAAAATCTTTACCTCATTCAGTTTGCATGGGACGTCAGGGTACTCCTCTCTGACAACCAGGCAGAATGCCAGAGCTGCCGCAGCTCCCAGGGTCAAGAATCCAGTCCCAGGCATCAGTAGGCGGTCCCCAGCACCACCTTCACACATGGGGAAGCAACAGGGAAAGGATTAACTGTTTGACACTGCACTTCATAATTCTCCTCAGGGTGCATTGCACCTAGGTTGTAACACATCGACCGGAAGCACTTCACTTATTCATCAGATACTTTACTACTTTCCATCCACAGCTGATCAGATCAATCCTGGACCAAATCTGAATCAATAAAGGATGCTTGACAGCTGTGGAAGGACTTGAATGCTATCAACCACTTACAATGTGAAATCAAGCAACATAGGTGACAACAGAGCTTTGCTTCCAGATAATCTCAATGCCTTCAATGCTGGCTTTGACCACCATGAATTCCCACAGCCCCTGGTGATCCTGAAATTCTGGTCCCTGAGGCCAACGTGAGAGTACCTTCTGAAGAATGAACCTTCGGAAAGCATCCAGCCCAAATAAGGTACCTGGCTGGGTACTGAAAGGCCTGTGCTGATCAAATGACTGGAGTGATGACCGAGATCTCTAACCTCTCACTTTGGCAGTCTGACGTATCCACATACTTGAAGCAGGGTTCAACTATACCAGTGCCTAAGAAGAATGTGATAACTTGTCTCAATGACCATCATCCTGCAGCACTTACATCTATAGTGATAAAGTGTCTTGAGAGGCTAGTGTTGAAGCATATCAGCTCCTGTCTGAATAGCGAGTTGGATTTGCTTTAATTTCCCTACCAGCACTACAGGTCCAAAGCAGATGCCATCTCACTGGTTCTTCACTCAACCCTGGAACATCCGGACAACTGAGATGCATACATCAGGATGCTCACTATCGACTACATATCAGAATGCAATACTATCATCCCCTCAACACAAATCAATAAGCTTCAAGACCTTGGCCTCAATACCTCCTTCTGCAATTGGATCCTCAATTTCTTAGACCCCAGTCTGTTTGGTTTGGCAACATCTCCTCCACAATCGTCATCAGCACAGGTTTTCCACAAAGCTATATGCTTAGACCCCTGCTCTACGCACTTTACACTTATAACCGCGTGGCTAAGCACAGCTCCAAGGCCATATTTAAGTCTGCTGATGACACCACTGTTATAGGACGAATCAAAGGTCATGACAAATCAGCATATCAGAGGGAGACGGAAAATCTGGCTGAGTAGTGCCACAACAACAACCTCTCACTCAATGTCAGCAGGACCAATGAGCTGATTACCGACCTTAGCAGGAGGAAAACAGGGGTCCATGAGCCAGTCCTCATTAGAGGATGAGAGGTGGAGAGGGTCAGCAACTTTAAGCTCCTTGGTGTTGTCATTTCAGAGAATCTGACTGGGCCCAGCATGTAACGCAAGTGCAATTACGAAGAAAGCATGGCAGTGCCTCGACTTCCTTAGGATTTTGTAAAGATTTAGCATGACATCTAAAACTCTGACAAACTTCTGTAGATGTGTGGCAAAGAGTATACTGGCCATATCACAGCCTGGTATGGAAACACCAATGCACTTGAATGGAAAAATCCAACAAAGAGTAGTGGATACGGCCCAGTCCACCACAGATAAAGCCCTCCCTACCACTGTGCACATCTACAAGGAGTGTTGTTGCAGGAAGCCATCATCACGGACCCCCATCACCCAGAACATGCTCTCTTCTCACTGCTGCCATCAAGGTGAAGGTACAGAAACCTCAAGATTCGCACCACCGGGTTCAGGGTCTTGAACCGAGGGACAACTCCGCTCAATTTCACTTGTCCCTTCACCGAACTGTTGCCAAAAAGTATGGACTCATTTTCAAGGACTCCTCATCTCATGTTCTCAATAGTTATTGGTTATTTATTTATTATTGATTTTTAATCTTTCTTTTTGTGTTTGCAGAGTTTGTTGTCTCTTGCACACTGGTTGTCCACTCTTCTGGTGGACTCTTTCACTGATTCCGTTATAGTTATTGGATTTACTGAGTAGGCTTGAATGAAAATAAATCTCAAAGTAGTATATGGTGACATGTATGTACATTGATAATAAATTTACTTTGAACCTTAAATATAAATTAACAGAATGATTGAGACTTCATGGCAACAAAATGGTCTGATAATCATAAACACAAGAGATTCTGCAGATGTTGAAAACCAAGAGTAACACATACAAAATGCAGGAGGAACTCAGCAGGCCAAGAAGCATCAATGGAGAGAAATAAAGAGTTGACATTTTGGGCTGAGACCTTTCATCAGGACTTTGATGATAATTATTTTGGTTGCCGTATGACTATTTCCCCTACCTTTACGAAGTCAGATCCAGTCTAAGGTTAGTCCATACCAATAGATAACCAATAGAGATTACTGCAGTGATTAGAAATATGAACCATTGCATATTTTTTTTATCTTATAGCCTAGACCAACCATAGAGTGGTATTGAACTGACTTAATCCAGACAAGGGATAAAACCTTGCACTGTGGGTCTGAACTCATTTACTCTGTGCAGAAACTAATAGGCAGCACAGGGGTGCAGCTGATCGAGCCTCTGCCTCACTGTGTCAGAGATCCAGGTTCGAGCCACACCTCAGGTGTTGTCAGTGTGGAGTGCGTACGTTCTCCCTCCAGGTGATCCGACTTCCTCCCACATTCCACACACGTGGGACTGCAGGTTATCTGGGCATTGCAAGTAACCCCTAGTGTATGAATGAGGTAGAATGTGGTGGGGGGGCAGTTAATAGAATGTAGAGAGATTAATGTAGGATGAGTGTGAATGGTTGGAGTGGACTATGGACCAAGGGATATATTTTCATGCTGCATCTCTCTATAACCAATTCATGAAAATCATATCTGCTGCTTCAGTTCTGTGCTCTTCAATATCCCTAACTGTAATCACTGCACCATTGGTGGTCTTACCAACAGCTGCCAAAGCACAAAGTTCTTGTATTACTACTCTAAAACTCTTTACCTTTTCTTTAAGATGCCTGTCGTACCTACATCTTTGCCAGTTTTCTTTTAAACAGTATATGCTATAACAGTACAGTTCTTTGGCTCTTGCAGCAGGACTCTTTAATGTCTCCATATGGAAAGCCCACTTTCCAAAGCAGATATGAGCTGAACGATAGTCCTTTCTTCTCACTGTTGCATCCAACACAGAGCCCACCAGATCCACAATATATATATGAAATAAGTAGTTCAAAAAGAGAGCAAAAAATAGTGATTCACTTTACATGGGTTCATTGTCCATTCAGAAATCTTTTCTTGAAACATTGAGTGTGTGTCTTCAGGCTCCTGTATCTCCTCCTTGATGGTAACAATGAGAAGAGACATGTTCAGAGTGATGTGGGTCCTGAACGATGGATTCCACCTTTTTGAGGCATCACCTTTTGAAGCAGTCCTCAGTGTTGGGGAAGCTAGTGCCTGGCTGAATTTGCAACTTTCTGCAGCTTTTTCTGATTCAGTGTAGTGGCCACTCCATACCAGAGGGCAATACAACCAGTTAGAATGCACTCTATATTACATCGGTAAAAATTCGCTAGAGTCTTTGATGACACACCAAGTCTCCCCAAGCTGCTAATGAAATTTAGCCACTGCCATGCTTCCTTTGTAATTGCATCAATATGTTGGGTCCAGGATAGATCTTCAGAGATGTTGACACCCAGGAACTTGAAACTGCTCACCCTTCCTGCTGCTGATCTGTCTAAGAGGGACGATGTGTGTTCCCTCGACACTCCCCACCACTCTGGTATCCTGTCTTTCTGTGCTTGTACTTAGCTTCCGTGCATGGAGAAACACTGGTTTGGGTAGGAAATGATGTACAGCATGGCCCTTGCCCCACAAAATCCATCCCTCCAACCAAAAACACCCGGCATTGGGGAACCCTTCAGGATGAGGGGGCTGTACCTGCTCCTGGAAAAGTGGCATTCAACGTGAGGAATTCTTCTCATGCTGAATATTGAGGGAAAGATTTCCATTCCATGGATGATCAGGCCTGGATTCTTCATGGGAAACTTTGTGGAAAGATGTGCAGACAATGGCTGCCAACAGTACAGACAAATTCCTGTGCCTGCCATTTCAATTTTCCTCACCAAAATTGCATTAGGTTAAACTATATTGCATCAATTATCTCACTGATGCAACAGTGAGATTCAAATTGGGAGACATGTCAGAGATTTTCCAAGGCTGCTTGGAAAGAGCAGGGGAGATGAAAGTCAACATTACTATGACCTCTATGCGAAGTGCAGTCCAGACTGATGACCATGGCTTAAGATCTTCCCACAGAAGTGGTAGATCTTATTCTCGACAGTCTTGGAACACATAAGCATGCCAATGGTTTTCTGATTTGAATGTTCTAGTTAGGATGTGGTGTCCTTAGGACTCTATGGAAGAAGACTCTTCACTGACTGGCATATCTTAGCTTCCTGGTCTGGAGTTCCTGAGTGATTACCTGAGTCATAATGACTCCTTCAAAAACACTGGACAACAAAAATTTTGTTTCCTGAATACTTTGGGGTGTATCTTATGGATTGTGGGCTGCTGATCATGAAAATCACCGTGAAATTTCCCTACCACGTACCATTTTTTGAAATTGCCTATATTTGTTATTTCAATTCACAATTCAAATCCGAGTAACTGGTGCCAAGATTAAGAAAGGCATCTTTGTTGGTCCACAAACCAAACAGGTTGTCAATAATAGGCAATTTGAAGAACATCTAGTGGGACTGGAGAAAATCACATGGAAGGCATTCAAGGATGTTGTTGAAATTTTTCTGGCAACTACAGAGCACCAAACTACATGCTGCTGGTTGACGACTTGCTTCAAGCACACAAAACCATGAAGTGCTACATGTCACTGAAGATTCATTTTCTGCATTCATATTTCGACTTCCTTGCAGATCTGGCCCCGTCAGCGACAAGCATGGTGAAAGGCTTCACCAAGGACATTGAGGTCATAGAGAAACAGTATCAAGGTAACTGCAATCCATCAGTACTGACTGAGTATTATTGTACAACTAAGCAAGAAGCCCCAGAACACTGAGTACAAAAATGAAAATCACCAACAAAACATTTTTAGCTTCGTTGAACTCTTGCATAGCATCAGCACCATTATGCAATTAAATGCATTATATTCAATAAAAGTTAATCTCTTGTTTCTCCAAATTCCTACACGAGGCAAGTAATCTGAAATTATATTTGTGCTCAGCTTCAAGTGGTCTATAATAAACAAAAAAAAAAATTCTGATGAAGCAACCTTTGGAAAAAATTTGTTGTCCAGTGTAATGGAATACTGCCAGAAGTGCCACAAATGAACATCCATTTTATCAGCATCTCAGCAATAAAATAATAGTGAGGAATTCCCTGATAGCTTCAATAAACCCTGAAGACATTGGGAGGTGTAAGTATGGAAACTCCCAATTTTTTGAGACAAACAATACTCTTAGTTCTATTGTGGCTTTTCCACAATGGTTGGAGTTTGGTGCTTTCACCTCCCACTTACCTTGACACTCAGCACTATGCAACCTGCACGCAACATCATGAGTGACATTGGGAAAGATTAGGCATGTTAATGTGAAATAACTGTTTAAGTGTCCCATCCAGTTCCATCATTTCAACCAAAAATGTTTGCGTCTGCCTTTTACTTCAGTCTAGATTGAATTTCACAAGATAAATACAAACAGAAGAGGGATGACATGATACAAATTCCAGGCTCATTTGTTCAGTTCTCTTATGGCCATATTATAGGGACAAAACTTTTTATAAAAAAGCACACAGAAATAAAATAGGGTTGTAAAGACTTCTGTTTATATTCAAAGATTGCCATCTATCATGCTTCTAAACTGCAGATACACAGTGTATCTATATTTGCTCTGTATCTGAACAATTAGCCAAGGTCATTGATGTATTATTATTATCAGTAATCATTTAAAATGTTTGTTCTCAATCATTATAACCGCTAGTTTAAGTGATAGAAGAATTTATACAGTATAAATGAAAATGACAGATCCTGGTCATTTGTGTCTGAGTTATCTTTTCCTTCATCATAAGTATTTTGGATGACTGCCCTAAGATGTGCGTGACTACTACCCAAGATTATATCAATGCCAGCAATCCAGAGATATCATTGTAATGGACGTCATGCAGTTTTGAAATGCAACCAACTTGTACTGCATGGCCAAAAAAAAATGAGAGAAAGGAATTGATGACTTATTTTTGGAATCAGTCACTTCACTATAAATTCACTTCTTTTTCCAGATGTTAAAAAGGGCAGTCAAAAAGTACATCAACTGAATTCTTGTATATTCGTGCACAACTAAATGTTGATGTTTCTCTTCTGAGTATAATAAGGTAGTTGTCAATCACCTTACACTAGTGATGTTTCCATGAGATTCCTGCCCAGCTGGTATTCCTAGCCAGGACACCATCAGACCAAAGAATTGTGAGCTGTACGCCAAACCCAATGGGTTTCCATCTTCCCACTGCAACCTTTCATTACACCATTCCGGAGGACAACCTATCTTTGCCACAACACAATAATGCTCACTAATATATTCAACCTCGAAGGAATAGAGCCAGGCTCTGCTCTTAATTCAAACTGGCATGTTGCCTAACAACACTGTTTTTTTCCTGCTGGCCCCATCAAATCAGGAGCAAGAGAGGAGGCACAGGTACATGAGTGATATTTTAAAAAGGGCCATTTGTGGGCTTTCGTTGTTTTTCCAGTGGCCCAATTGAATCAGGGGTGTGAGAGGAGGCAGATCATTGGTCTATGAGTGAAATTTAACAAAGGAGCATTCGCAGGCTTTCAGCGTTTTCTGGTGGTCCAATCAAATAGCAATTCATGAGCAAAAAGAATAAAAATAAGATAGGGATGAGCGGAGCGGCCATTGTGTGAGTAGACCAGTCTTAGAGCGGAGAAGTTTTGGTTCAACAGGCTTGGGCGAGGTACATATCTGATGTTTCTTCTTCATCATTCATTCTTTGTTTGTTAGTACATAGAGCGGTGAGGATGGCTCAAGAGGCTGTATTGTGTTGTTGGTATGAGATGTGGGAATTCTGGGAGACCTCCAGCCTCCTGGGTAACCACATCTGCACCAGGTGCATTGAGCTGCAGTTCCTCAGAGAACGTGTCAGGAAATTGGAGCTGCAGCTTTGGTTTTTAGAAGAAACTGAGGAGGTGATAGATAGAAGCTACAGGGAGTTAGTCATTTCTAAGTTGCAGGAGGCATGTACCAAGGTGACTGTCAGGAGAAGGAAAAGAAATGGGCAGCCAGTACAGAGCATCCCTGTGGCCATTCCCCTCAATAGTAAGTATACCGCTTTGGATACTCTTGGGAGGGGGGAAATGATCTACAGCCATCAGGTCTCTAGCACTGAGTCTGCCACTGTGGCTCAGAAGGGAAGGGGAAGGAAGAGGACTGCAGTAGTGATAGGGGATTCAACAGTTAGAGTAGACACGAGATCCTGTGAACATGATAGAGATGCCCAGATGGTATGTTGGCTCCCAGGTGCCAGGTCAGGGAAGCCTCAGATCAGGTCCATAGTATTCTAAAGGGACAGGGTAAGCACGCAGATGTTTTGGCACATATTGGCACCAATAACATATGTAGGAAAAGGGAAAAATTCCTAAAGAGAGAATTTAGGGATGCTATGCAGAAAGATGAAAAGCAGGACCTCCAGGATAGTAATATTTGTATTGCTGCCTGTGGTAGGAATAGGATGATTTAGTAGATGAATGCGTGGCTAAGAAACTGGTGCAGGGAATAGGGTTTCAGCTTTCTGGATTTCTGGATCTCTTCTGGGGATGGTATGACCTGTGCAAAAGGGATGGGTTACACCTGAACCTAAGGGGGACAACATCCTTGTGGGCAGGTTTGCTAGAACAGTTTGGAGGGTTTAAGCTAATTTGGCAGGGAGAGAGGAAACTGAGTGATAGGGCTGAGACAAGAGGAATTCTGCAGATGCTGGAAATTCAAGCAACACACATCAAAGGTGTTGTTCCTCCAACCTGAGTGTGGCTTCATCTTTACAGTAGAGGCGGCCGTGGATAGACGTGTCAGAATGGGAATGGGATGTGGAATTAAAATGTGTGGCCACTGGGAGATCCCCTTTCTAGATCTTTCTGTCTCTATCTCTGGAGACAGCTTATCCACTGATGTCTACTATAAGCCTACTGACTCTCACAGCTATCTGGACTATCCCTCTTCTCACCTTGTCTCTCGCAAAAATGCCATCCCCTTCTCGCAATTCCTCCATCTCCGCCGCATCTGCTCTCAGGATGAGGCGTTTCATTCCAGGACGAGGGAGATGTCCTCCTTTTTTAAAGAAAGGGACTTCCCTTCCTCCACCATCAACTCTGCTCTCAAACGCATCTCCCCCATTTCACGCACATCTGCTCTCACTCCATCCTCCCGTTACCCCACTAGGAATAGGGTTCCCCTGGTCCTCACCTACCACCCCACCAGCCACTGGGTCCAACATATTATTCTCCGTAACTTCCGCCACCTCCAATAGGATCCCACCAATAAGCACATCTTTCCCTACCCCCCCCCCCGCTTTCCGCAGGGATCGCTCCCTACGCGACTCCCTTGTCCATTCATCCCCCCCATCCCTCCCCACTGATCTCCCTCCTGGCACTTATCTGTGTAAGCGGAACAAGTGCTACACATGCCCTTACACTTCCTCCCTTACCACCATTCAGGGCCCCAGACAGTCCTTCCAAGTGAGGCGACACTTCACCTGTGAGTCGGCAGGGGTAATATACTGCATCCGGTGCTCCCGATGTGGCCTCCTATATATTGGCGAGACCCGATGCAGACTGGGAGACCGCTTTGCTGAACACCTACGCTCTGTCTGCCAGAGAAAGCAGGATCTCCCAGTGGCCACACATTTTAATGCCACATCCCTTCCCATTCTGACATGTCTATCCACGGCCTCCTCTACTGTAAAGACGAAGCCACACTCAGGTTGGAGGAACAACACCTTATATTCTGTCTGGGTAGCCTCCAACCTGATGGCATGAACATCGACTTCTCTAACTTCCACTAATGCCCCACCTCCCCCTCGTACCCCATCCGTTATTTATTTTTATACACACATTCTTTCTCTCACTCTCCTTTTTCTCCCTCTGTCCCTCTGACTATACCCCCTGCCCATCCTCTGGGTTTCCCCCGCTTCTCCTTCTCCCTGGGCCTCCTGTCCCATGATCCCCTCATATCCCCTTTGCCAATCAACTGTCCAGCTCTTGGCTCCATCCCTCCCCCTCCAGTCTTCTCCTATCATTTTGGATCTCCCCTCCCCCTCCCACTTTCAAATCTCTTACTCACTCTTCCTTCAGTTAGTCCTGACGAAGGGTCTCGGCCTGAAACATCGACTGTACCTCTTCCTAGAGATGCTGCCTGGCCTGCTGCGTTCACCAGCAACTTTGATGATAGGGCTGAGGATGGTTTCAGTTTGCACACAAGCAGAGGCAGTGTGTAGTGACTGTCAGAAGGACAAGCAGATGATAGCACAAAACTGCAGTCAGTGGAATGAGTTACAGTGCAACGGGGATAAAATCAAAAGTGAATGCACACAGGATAGGAAATAAAATAGATGATTTTTTTTAGCACAGTTAAGAGATTGACAGGAATGATGTGGGCTGAAAGAAGAATATGGTTGGGAACATAACATACAAAGATACACGTTACATCAAAAGGACAGGCAGGTAGGCAGAGTGGGTGGCGTGGCTCTGTTGATAAAAAATGAAATCAAATCCTTAGTTAGAGGCAACATAGGATCAGAAGATGTAGAATCTTTGCGGATAGAGGTTGGGAACTACAAAGATAAAAAGATACAGGTGGGAGATACATACAGGCCTCGGAACAATAGCCAGGATGTGGGCTACAAATGCGTGTGAAGGGGGTAATGTTACAATAGTCATGGGGGATTTCAATATGCAGGTAGATTGGAAAACCAAGTTGATGCTTATTTTGGATCAAATGAGAGAGAACTTGTGGAATACCTATGAGATGTCTTCTTAGAGCAGCTTGTGGTTGAGCGCTCGATGTAATCAGTTATTCTTGACTGGGTATTGTGTAATGACCCAGATTTGATCAGGGAGCTTAAGGTCAAGGAACCTTAGGAACCAGACATCATAATGATAGAACTCACGCTGAAATTTGAGAGGAAGAAGTTAAGGTCAAATGTATCAGTATTAAAGTTGAGTATCCAGGGAGTGTGAAGCGCAGAATCAAATACCGCTGTGATGATTGCACGTTCTAGTACCAGTTGTCTGGTGACAATAAAGTATAAAGGGAGTTTCCAAGGCATAAGGGAAGAGCTGGCCAAAGTTGATTGTAAGGGGACAATAGCAGGGATGGCAACAAAGCGGCAATGGCTAGAATTTCTGGGAGCAATTCAGAAAGCACTGGATAAATACATCCCAAAGAAGAAAGCATCCTAAAGGCTGAATATTCTAAAGTATTCTAACTGTGACTGACAAGGGAAGTCAAAGCCAATATAAAAGCAAAAGGGAGGGTATTTAATAAAGCAAAAATTAGTGGGAAGTCAGAGGAGATGAGGCTGAGTACAGGGCTACGGTAGGAAACTTTGTCACATGGTGTAAGCAGAATTATCTGCAGCTTAATGTGAAAAAGACTAAGGAGCTGGTGGTAGACCTGAGGAGAGCTAAGGTACCGGTAACCCCTGTTTCCATCCAGGGGGTCACTGAGGACATGGTGGAGGATTACAAATACCTGGGGATACGAATTGACAATAAACTGGACTGGTCAAAGAACACTGAGACTGTCTACAAGAAGGGTCAGAGCCGCCTCTATTTCCTGAGGAGACTGAGGTCCTTTAACATCCGCCGGACGATGCTGAGGATGCTCTACGAGTCTGTGGTGGCCAGTGCTATCATGTTTGCTGTGTGTGCGGGAGCAGCAGGCTGAGGGTAGCAGACACCATCAGAATCAACAAACTCATTTGTAAGGCCAGTGATGTTGTGGGGATGGAACTGGACTCTCTGACGGTGGTGTCTGAAAAGAGGATGCTGTCTAGGTTGCATGCCACCTTGGTCAATGTCTCCCATCCACTACATAATGTACTGGGTGGGCACAGGAGTACATTCAGCCAGAGACTCATTCCATCAAGATGCAACACTGAGCGTCATAGGAAGTCATTCCTGCCTGTGGCCATCAAACTTTACAACTCCTCCCTTGGAGGGTCAGACATCCTGAGCCAATAGGCTAGTCCTGGACTTATTTCATAATTTACTGGCATAATTTACATATTACTATTTAACTATTTATGGTTCTATTACTATTTATTATTTATGGAGCAACTGTAACGAAAACCAATTTGCCCCGGGATTAATAAAGTATGACTATGACTATGATTAGGAAGCTTTTAAAAACTACTCGAAGGCAACTAAAAAGCCATACCTGTAATAAGGAAAAAGATGAAATGTGAAAGTAAGTCAAAGCGGATACCAAAAGATTTTCTCAGATATATAAAGAGTGAAAGAGAAGTGAGAGTAGATACCAGCCCACTGGAAAATGGCACTGGAGAGATAGTAATCAGGGAACGAGGAAATGGTGGATGAGCTAATTAAATATTTTGCATCAGTCTTCACTGTGGAAGACACTAGCAGTATGCCAGAAGTTCAAGAGTCTCAAGGGGTAGAAGTGAGCACCGTTGCAATTACTAGGGAGATGGGGTGAAAGGTCTGAAGGTAGATAAATCCATTAGACCATAAGACATAGGAGCAGAATTAGGCCATTTGGCCCAACGAGTCTGTTCCACCATTTAATCATGGCTGATCCTTTTTCCCCTCCCCAGCCTTCTCCATGTCACCTTGGGTGCGATATCCAATCAAGAACCTATCAAGTTCTACCTTAAATACACCCAATGACCTGGCTTCCACAGCTGCCTGTGGTAATAAGTTCCACAAATTCACCACCCTCTGGCTAAAGGTATTTCTCTGCAGATCTCCTTTAAATGAACACCCCTCTAGCCTGAGGCTGTGCCCTCTTTTCCTAGACTCCCTCATAATAGGAAACATCCTTTCCACATCTACTGTGTCTAGGCCTTTCAATATTCGAAGGGTTTCAGAGAGATCCCCCCTCATCACCTGGACAAATGAACTACATCCAAGGGTTCTGAAAGAGGTGGTTGAAGGATAGTGGAGGCATTGGTAATGATATTTCAAGAATCCCTAGATCCTAGCATGGTTGCAGAGGACTGGAAAATTGCAAGTGTCACTCTAGTCTTATAGGAGGGAAGGAGGGAGGCAGAAGAAAGTGAATTGTAGACCAGCTAGCCTGACCTCTGTGGTTGGGAAGTTGCTGGAGTTGATTGTTAAGGATGAGGTTTTGGAGTACTTGGAGGCACATGGCAAAATAGGCCAAACTCTGCATGATTTCCATAAAGGAAATTTTACCTGAAATCTATTGGAATTCTTTGAGAAAACAACGAGCCGGGTAGACAATGGAGAACTGATGTGTGTACCTGGATTTTCAGTAGGCCTTTGACAAGGTGCCGCACATGAGGTTGCTTAACAAGGTAAGAGCCCGCAGTATTACAGGAAAGATTCTACCATAGATCGAGCAATGGTAGGAGACAAAGAGTGGGAATGAAGGAAGCCTTTTCTGATTGGTTGGTGGTGACTAGTCGTATCCCGCAGGGGTCAGTTTTGGGATCGCTTGCTTTTAAGTTGTATGTCAGTGATTTGGATGATGGAATCGACGGCATTGTGGCCAACTTTGGGATGATACGAAGAAAGTCGGAGAGGCAGGTAGTTTTGAGGAAGCAGGGAGGCTGCAGAGGACTTAGACAGATTAGAATGGGCAAAGAAGTTCCAGATGGAATACAGTATCGGGAAGTGTATGGTTTATGTACTTCGGTAGAAGGAATAAAATTGTAGACTATTTCCTAAAAGGAGAGAAAATTCAAAAATCGGACATGTAATGTGACGTGGGAGTCCTTGTGCAGGATTCCCTAAAGGTTAACTTGCAGGTTAAGTCAGTGGTGAGGAAGGCAGATGCAATGTTAGCATTCATTTTGAGAGGATTAGAACACAAAAATAAGAATATAATGCTGGAGCTTTTTAAGGCAATAGGAAGGCTTCACTTGCAGTATTGTGAGCAGTTTGGAGTCTGTTATCTAAGAAAGGATATACTTACATTAGAGAGGGTTGAAATGAGGTTTACAAAAATGATTCCAGGAATAAAAGGTTTATCATATAGGTAACGTTTGATGGCTCTGGGCCTGTACTCTCTGGAGTTTAGAAGAATAAGGTGGGGTATCTCATTGAAACCTATTGAAAGTTGGAAGGTCTAGATAGGGTCGATGACTCTATGACCAGAGTGCACAACCTCAGAATGAAAGGGCATTCATTTAGAATGGAGATTAGGAGGAAATTCTTTAGCCAAAGAGTTGCCACAGGTGGCTGTGGAGGCCAGGTTATTGGGTGTATTTAAGGCAGAGGTTGATAGATTCTTGATAAATCAGGGCATAGAAGTTTATGTTGAAAAGGCAGGAGAATGGATCAGCCATGATCAAGTGGTGGAGTAGACCCAATGGGACAAATGGCCTAATTCTGCTCCTTTGTCTTATGGTCTTATGGTTTTAACACAGTTTCAAAGTGTGACAAGCATACGTGGTGGTTAAAAAAAGGTTAATTTACAGATTTTAACAATGGCATTGTTTAGTTGATTTGCTTCTTAATGACAAAAATGATGAAAATTGGAGGGTTGATGCTCAGTTTTTCAAACTAACTGAAGCATGAACTGCCCTACACCCTTCCACTTAGTACGCCGCTAATAATCCAAGGGGTTTTTGAACAATTAGGATTAAAAGCATGTGCCTATCTCTCCCCTCCACAACCTGTGTCCCTCTGTGGATTCTGCTGGTGGGTGTGAGCAATGATCCATCGAGACAGCAGCAGCCAGGTCAGTGCTCCCATGACCGGATCTGAGGCTCAGCAGGAGAGTGTGAAGTCAGGTGGAGCAAAGGTGACAGGAGACTCGATGGTTCGAGGACAGACAGGAGGTTCTGTGGCTGCGAAAGAGACACCAGGATGGTGTGTTGCCTCCGGGGTACTAGGCCCAGGGATGTCCCAGAGTGGCTGCAGAACATTAGAATATTCTCCGGTGGGGGAGGGTTGCTGAGCAGGCAGAGGTCATAGTGCATATTGGCACCAATGACTCAGGTAGAATGGGGGAAGGACTCCTGTGTAGTGAATATAGGGAGTTAGGAAGTAGGATGAAAAGCAGGACCTCAAAGACAGTATTCTCTGGGATACTGTTGGTGCCACATGCTAGTCAGGGCAGAAAGATAGAACCAGATGAAAGGGTGGCTGAGGAACTGAGGCAGGGGGCAGGACTAATGCAGGTATCTAATCAGCCAATCATTTAGCAGCAACTCAATGTATAAAAGCATGCAGACATGGTCAAGAAGTTCAGTTGTTGTTCAGACCCAACGTCAGAATGGGGAAGAAGTGTGATCCAAGTGACTTGGACTGTGTAATGACTGTTGGTGCCAGATGAGGTGGTTTGAATATCTCAGAAACTGCTGACCTCCTGGGATTTTCATGGGCAACAGCCCTCTAGAGTTTACAGAACAAGGTGAGATAAGCAAACAAAAAAAAAATCCAGTGAGTAGCAGTTCTGTGAGCAAAAACACCTTGCTAACGAGACAGGTCAGAGGAAAATGGCCAGATTTGTTCAAGCTGACAGGAAAATGACAGTGTGTTGCCTTTAAGGCATTTATTTGACTTTGTTGGGCCTACGCTTTAAATGATTTGTTTGTAACTATTTTCTAGTTAAAGGTTGATCATTCTGTTACAGTATAACAAAGGTAAATTCATCGTCTATGGTATATCGCGGCATGTGATGACATCACCTCCGGTTTCGCCGCATCTTATGTGCAACCTCTGGTTCGGAGAGGGTGTGAAGGTGGGCGCCATGTGCGCAGCACGATCATGAAGAGCTCCGTTTCTACCCACAAAGAAACATTATAGAAGCAACGCTGTAAGTTCCTATGAACGTATTTGAAGTAAAAATATTAACACGGTTTCTGTTAAGGAAGCGACGGTTTGGGTGGAGCGCGTGTCAGCTTTTCAATTTCAAACACGGGGTGGGCTCGGGCCCGGCAGCGGTTTGACAGGACCCCCCTCGCTCGCTACTCGGGGCGACTGGAGACACTCGCTAAAAGAAGAGAGCGCACGTGGTCTCCAGAATGAAACAGACACTGTATATGTTTGTATTTTTTTATCAACAATTTTCACCAAACGACGTTAATGTGGAAGAGTGAACAGTAAATGGTTAACCTTACTACGACTCTGTCTTCATTGGCTCCGGTTTAACTTGGCGTTTAGTCAGAGTTTCAACACACTGCACGAGAACACTACAGACAGTAACTCAAGTAACTAGCCAAATAACTCAAATAACAATGGCGTGCCGAAGAACATCTCTGAACAGACAACACATCGAACCTCAAAGTGGCTGGGACACAGCAGCAGCAGACCACGAATATACACTCAGTGGCTACTTTATTAGGTACAGGAGTGTATAGACGCATTTATCAAGTCTCGACAGGCACATAGTCTGTTACTCACAGCACCCCTGTTAGTGATGAAATAAGCAGTCTTGCTTTTGAAAAATGTATTACATGAAATGAGCTTAATCTAGATTGGATCTTGCTCATTGAATTTAATTGACTTTATTACTTACATCCTTCATATACAAGAGGCATAAAAATCTTTACGTTATGTCTCTGTCTAAATGTGCAATGTGCAATTTATAATAACTTATAATAAATAGTCAAAATAACATAGAAATACATTTGTGTCCGCATGAATTCATCCATCTGATGGCCTGGTAGAAGAAACTGTCCCTGTTGGGCCTGGCTTTTATACTGCAGTACTGTTTTCCGGATGGTAGCAGCAGGAACAGTTTGTAGTTGAGGTGACTGACGTCCTCAATGATCCTTTGGGCCCTTTTTACACACCCGTCTTTGTAAATGTCCTGAATAGTGGGAAGTTCAACTCTACAGATGCACTGGACTGTCTACACCACTCTCTGCAGAGTCCTGCGGTTGAGGGAAGTACAGTTCCCATCCCAGGCAGTGATGCAGCCAGTCAGGATGATCTCAATTATGCCCCTGTAGAAAGTTCTTAGGATTTGGGGGCCCATACCGAACTTCTTCAACTGTCTGAGGTGAAAGAGGTGCTGCTGTGCTTTTTTCACCACACAGCCGATATGTACAGACCACGTGAGATCCTCAGTGATGTGTATGCCGAGGAACTTAAAGCTGTTCACCCTCTCAAACCCAGATCCATTGACACATACTTCACCTATCCTGCCAATTAAATCGCACTCCACCTCCAGAAATTCCTTCTAAGATTAATACTATAAATTCTGGCAGAGCTAGAATATGCCAACATCAGAAAGCTTCAGCAAAGTTCTTAAAAATTTGATTTGCTTTAATAGACTGTACAAGCTCAGTTCCTAAAGATAAGGTTGGGGCCTAACTAGAGTTTTATCAGGCTGCAACATGACTTCCCAACTCTTAAACTCAATTCCTCAAACATGCCATATGTCTTCTTTGCCACCCTAACAGCCTGTGCAGCCACTTTCAGGCAGATATCGATGGAGATTCCAAGATCCCTCTGTATATCAACACTGTTAAGGGTCTTGACGTTAACACTATACTGTCCCTTTTCTTTTGATCTCACAAAATGGAACATCTGATCTATATCCCACTGGATCCTTTAACAGTCTTCCATACTATCCACAATGCCACCAATCTTCATAATGACTGCAAGTTTACTAATCCATCCATCTACATTTCCAGTTAGCAACCGTCAGAATGGACTGCACAATCAGATGTTCAAAAGCTAAGGTCACCTCGGTGGGAGGAGAAGATGGCAGCACGCCGTGCGTGCGCGCCCTCCGGTGAAAAATGATGTTGTATCTGTTAAATAGGGGCCGTGGACAATTCTGATTTGATGGAGAATGGATGTGAAAGCACAGAGGAACATCTGGAGAAATTTCTGAAACGCCCGTCCGCTGCTGTCGTTACTGTGTGGTCGGGAATCTTTCGGAGGGTAGGCCTCAAAATCCCCGGCCTTGCCTGCTTTTGGCGACCGAGAAGGAGGTCGAATCGTTCAGCAGAGATGCCGCTCAGTACTCGGTGTCGGAGAGCTGATCAGAGCTCAAAGTATTCAGATGACTCAGAGTCAGATTGTGGTCGGCATGGCAGGGAGAGTTTTTCTTCCTTCTCCTGTCTGCGTGAGATGTGGGACATTTGAGAAACTTTGAACTTTACTGTGCTCATGGACTTTCTTCATCAAGTTATGGTATTGTTACACTGTTTGTAACTATATGTATAATTATGTGGGTTTGTCAGTTTTTTCAGTCTTGGTTTGTCCTGTGTTTTGTGATATCACACTGGAGGAAATAATGTATCATTTCTTAATGCATGCATTACTAAATGACAATAAAGGGGACTATGTGTCTTCATAATCTAAATAACATATTGTGTCAATTTTAAGGAATTTGAAGTAATATCGAGTCTTTTCTGAAGTAGTCAACTCACCAGTTATAAATGTGTATGATCCATGGGGGTCATCTTTAACCAGCGGAAAGAATGCCTTCCAGGATGTGAAAGTGCTCAGCACCAGTGTGTTCAGAACCTAGAGCGTACAATACCTGCGTTAGATGGCATGGCAACATATTCTGGCTGCTGCACAGTCCGTGGTACACGTTCTGACTTAAAAATGCATGACATAAATTAGAGAAGAATTTTTTCCATTAAGTTTATTAAGGATGGAGGTGGGGGAGGACAGAAAAACTTAAACCGCTCTCTGGAACGTGAGGGGGAGGAGATGGTTATAATTAAAATAGAATGATGAAATGGCAAACATTGAAAGGGCTAAATCTGCTCAGAAAGCTATTGGCTATTGACATTAGTCCATTCAGCTGAGGCCAGAGTTGAGGGAATACTTTGGGGATAATCCACTGGGCCAAATCTGCCAGGACAGAAAACAGGACCAAAAGGAAGCTCTGCCAGACAAGGATACTTCGTGATGTTGAGGCTTTGCAGACCGAGTGATATCAGAGCACTCCAGGAAGCACCATAAGGAAACTTAGCCTTCCCTCTCCCAATCAGGGCTCCATTCAAGAAGCACTTGCTTAAACACTGGGATTATAACTCTTGCAGTGTCTTGATGCTCAGTTTTAAAGGTTGACCAGTCAGCAACATATTAAAGGTGGCTGAACAATGATAAATCAGTTGATCGTGCACACGGGCCACTTGACTGTAATTCTTTCTCCAAGATAAAATCAAGGCTCCCGTTCAATGTGAGCCCTTTCTTTAGGTTGCTCAGCAATGAAAAGGCAATTCTGGAAGAAAGTTGCAAACTAGAATTGGATGTCATATCTACAGTTCAGTGACAATTCATCGAAATATAAGGAGAGTAAATAAAGCATAGATCATCATTCATTTTCATCATTTTACACGGAGCAAAATTATTACGAGGACAAAGAAGTGAGACTGAGGTAGATGATAAAATATTATATTAGACAGAGGAGACCATCCAGCCCATCATCTATGTCAAGCCACAGCATAGCACTTCTATCAGTATAATTCCCATTTCCTCTCTGGCCCTGCGACTTTTGCTCACAAATTTTTTTGTTCTTTTAGTCGCAGAGCTACTCTTAGGTGTAACAATGTGACTGATATATATATATATAAAATCCCCTGGGTTATATAAGAATTTTTTTTTTTTTTTAACTATCCACAATTTGATTTCTCCACAAGTTAGAAACATCTGCTTCCTGTAGTAACCTATATTATACCACTAATTGATTTTGTAGAATTATCAACCTTACACTACCTATAAGTAATGTATATATACGGCATCTAGTCATTAATAGATACCATAAAATATTAATAACGTTACTAGCTTGTAAAGTGTGTTAATCAGGTAAGGGTGAATTTGCAAAGAGCCAGATTTGCATAAATCAGGTCATTTGTAACCCAGGGTGACCCAATACACAAAACTCAAACATTGCACAAACATGAAATAAACAAAAGTTCATGTTTAATATTTTGAAAACCATGGGACTTTTCCCCATTCTTCCTAGGAAATGAGTCACAAACTTTAAGAGCCAGTCCTTTTTAAATACACCTCATTCAGCAAGGTTAAGAAAGTATTCCTCGTGAGAACAGAGCATAAGAAGTGAAATTCATATGAATGAATTGATTCCACTTTTATTACAAGAGTGTCAAGAAATGTTTAAAAATCTCTGGGTGATTAGGAAAGGTAATTAAGTTTCTTACCCATTAAACTGCTATTTCCAAAAATCCAGCTACAATTACAAGGGAAAATTGATGCATTATCTGATTTTTCAGTTATGACAGATCTGCTTAACAACAAAGGCAAGCGTAGTCAAGCAGCCCTGCAGCCTTATGTGGAAATGGTTGCAAACATGCATATTATAAAAATGGCATGTGTTCAATATGTAGCTTCAAAAGCGTTTTGTTATTAAATAAGGGTACTGCTGACATCAAGCCATCTGCAGAACTGTACAGGTCCATAAAGTCAAAAGGTAATGTACTTTAACTATTTCATATAATACTGTAAAAAAAAAGTCTACAGTCACGACTCTATGACCAAACATTACATCACTCGGTACTGGGTAGATTGAATGATAATTTAATGTAATCACAAGCAGTCAATAGCTTAAGATTGCAAAGCGCAGTGCTGTTCAAAGGTCTAGAGTTTGGAGTTATAATTCTGCCACTTACCCTATTCAGCTCTTCCAGTGTTTGAGTGTGAGGAGGGCCACCCTGCCACCAGCTGAACCCCAGGGATGACACAATATCTGTCACTTTCTCAACAGCCTGCAGGACTGCATTTTTAGCGGCTTCTGCACCCTCTTCTGAACCTGGAACCGTTTCAGGCAGTTGATTAAAACTACCACAGTACAGTGATGCATATAACGACTTGCCACACTAACCACCCACAACCTCTAGGCATGTCTGAAATGTGTCAGGGTGAGTATTACACCAGGTCTCGTTTCCGAAGTTGGAATTTAGAAACCAGACCTCTCTAAATCTCCTCTGAGCATCCTAGCAGGTCAAAGGACAGTATGTTCTTGTTTATATTGACAACAGAATTTTGTTTCCAACATAAAAGCTGTATGTATTTTTTTTGTATTGAGATTACAAGGCTCAGAAACCGGCCTTGCAAATGAGTCTCCTCCCATTCCCTTCAATTACATGCGCATATCAAACAAGAATTAAAGCTAATCCATTTTTAGACTTCTATAGAGCTCTTTGACATCTCGATTATGCTTATTTATGCCCATTTTTCTGTTTCCCATTAATGTGAAAAAGAATACTTTGAATTTGTGAAAAGGATACATTACCTACGTCTCCAACTAGTGTAAAAAGCCTGGATCTTGCAGCAGTTGAGACAAAGTTTTTTAGTTTCTCTAAACGATCTGCATCTCTGGATATTACTGCCACACGGAAGCCTGAAAAAACATTGAAATAAAAAGAATTCAACATAAGCCACAAAAACCTAGGGTTTTTTTTTGGCTTTTTAGAAGGCGAATGAGTTAAAATGAGTAGGCTCAGTTTTACATTTCACATTTAACATATGATGGTGCCTGATGGTGCCCTGGACAACATCCATTCCAAAACTGCTTAGCTAGTCAATGCCATTTTGAGAGACTCTGCTGTATGTAAATAGCTTGTTGCACTTGTTCACCTTATTATACTGGTATTTATTCCAAAATTAATTTACATGAAGGAGCAAAAAAAAACAAACATCTGGAGGAATTCAGTAGGTCAGTCGGCATCTGTGAAGGGAAATGGACAGCTTCAGGATGAGACTCTTCGCCCGAACTGAAAGATGAAGAGGAGGCTCTCCGTATAAAGTGGTGAGAGAAGGAGGTGGCACCAGAGTTGGCAAGCAATAGGTGAATCCAGGAGATGAGAGGGTGAAAGACAGATGAGGTGGAAGTAGTGACAGAGGCTGACATGAGTTAAGGCAACAAAAGGCTGCAGATGAAGGAATAAGATGCAATTACATAAAAGATTCTCTGATGCTCTAAGCATGTAGAAGGTATTGCATAAGCATGTTTCTTTGTACACACAGGAGGGAAACAGTTAAGCTAGAATGGTTAAGAAAATACTACTAAGGCAACCTATGATGATGAACAAATATGTGATCACTGCACAGAACCAGAAAAGTCAAACTGAATTACCATTAATAAATGATTTAGATATTAGTAATAAATGAATTACTGTGCAACTGTAACAGCAGTGTTTCATTCCAGCTAATGAAGAAATTTTAGATGATTAGAATAATATTTGTTACTGATGTCACATAGCTTGGATTCAATCCACAAGATATCGCCAGCACTGTTGAAAGAGCTCAGAAGTAAACCTGATTGAATAGTATCAATCTTCATCCTCAGTGCTTGGGTGTTCAGATGGAACCTGCAGTTATACAGACAGATTGATTTGCAATTGAACAAATTAGTTGGATTCTACTATTTCTGAATGATACTCTCTATTGGATGCATCATCATGGCCAAGCTATTCCAAGCCTCAGCGACAAAATATTGTTTTACATTACACAAATGGTCTTGAGATGCAATTCCAATTGATTTTCAAAACAGAAAGAAAATAACTTTAGTTTCACCATCACAATACTGTACTGAAGACAGAAATCCCACCTCTCTAGGAAGTGCCGGGAGTCTCCCGCATATTAATACTGGCTCCCTGATGCCCACAAATTATATAAAATGAACTGGAAATCAATTTTTTTGAGAGCGAGCGAGCGAGAGAGACCACGAGAGCGAGAGAGAGCGAGCGCGTGAGTGACCATGAGAGAGGGAGAGAGAGAGAGAGAGAGCAAGCGCGAGAGAGCACGCGCGTCATGGCAGAGTGTTCCAAAAAAAAAGAAAATATAAAACGTACGTCACCCCAGACTACACTAAAGTGTACCCCTGCCTAACACGGGTCAAAAATAATGACAGTGTTGCTCGCTGCACTGTTTGCAACAGTGACTTTTCTATTGCCCATGGTGGGTTAAGACTGTAAAAGACATGTTGAGGTGAGTTTAACAGGTGTCATTCATTCATTCGCATAGCTAATGTTATTTAAACTAGCTGGCTAGCTGCTCAGGAGCTGCTCTATTGCAGACATCCCACCTCTCCCGGAAGTTCTGGGAGTCTCCCGCAAATTGATGGTGCTACCTCCCTGAAATGAGTTTTGCAGGGTGGGATGTCTGTGAAGAAGTTCTGAAAAACTTCACAAATAGTGTTGATATGATTGTTGTGCAGGGTAACATAACAACCAGTCTGTAAACTGGAAGATCCCACAAAAATCAATTAAAATAAAATACATGTTAATATCTATTTTCTGCTCTTGGTTAAGAAAGGAATATTGTCCAGGAAATACAGTACTGCGCAAAAGTTTTAGGCACATATACTGTACATGGCTAGGGCTTTTGTGCAGTATGGGTATCCATGAATTTGGAGTGGAGAGCAAGTTTGTAAATCTGGCAGGAACAAAGAATATTGGGAATGGCAAGGGTGGAGTGCTGCAGGAAAGGTTTGGGACAGGTAGCAGAAAAGGAGTACCAGGATAGAGAATGGTGCAGGTGCAGACACACCCAGCCCTGAGACACCATGCAAGGTTATTTGATTCCAAACAATTAGTTTATTGATCATTGCAGAATGTCCCTCTGGCGCCTCCTGCTCTCTCCCCTCTCCCTTCCCCTTTTCCAACCAGGAATCCCTTCTCCCTACCCACTTCCCACTCTCAGTCCACAATAGAACCCATAGCAGAATCAAGTTTGTCATCACTCACATATGTCAGGATTTTTTTTTGTGGCATGAGTACAGTGCAATGCATGAGATTACTACAGTACTGTGTAAAATTCTCATGCACCCTAGCTATATATATGTGCCTAGGACCTTCGCACAGCATTGTAAACACTGATCATCTTATAAAACTGCAAATTAATCTCTTAGTTCTGCTGAATGAACAAACACAATCCAAAAGGTAAGGAGCAAGATTTTCTTTCATGGTATTTGTGTAAAGGCTTCTCTACGTAGGCCCGATGATGCTGGTCCTAGAATTACACTGCAAGTTAATAAATATTTTGAATGAATGTGCCTATGGAAAATGCCCTTATTGTCAAAGGTATGATGTAATCATTTTAAATGCATTATAACCTCTGCCTTACAAACATCAAACTCAATTTGCAAATGCCACTCCAGTCTTGCGTGAGAAGAATAAAACTTCCACCAAAACACAGGGATAATATTTCAAGAGTTCATACCTTTAATGCAACATGAAATTAACTTTGGCATTTTTTTGTCTGAATCTTTAGAAGTTTTTAATCTCAAAATAACATGCAATGACTTGTAGTTAAAGTCAGGGAAAACAAAGCTGGTCCTGTCAATAAAAGCTTTTGGATAGTTCGGGTGAGTTGGTTAATAACTACAGTCAAGATTTGACTAGGACCCGAGTTTGAGGTGCTGATCATTGCTCTGACCATCAGTGGGAATACCGCAATTTATTAAGCCACTCTTAGTTACCATCACAGATCTCCCTGGGACTGTATACCAGATAATATTAATTATTATGCAAAATTGTGAGACATAAGGGAAGAGGGTTCACTAATGCAATTTCTTTAAACAAATTAAGTACTTCACTGTTAACAAACGATGTTAATCAAATAAAACTCTTGTGCATAGTAAGTATTTCCCAGGGTTTATTCGTCAAATATAGACAACAGCAACATCACACAGATTATCAAGGTAACAAAGGTGTTCCGTGCTGAATCACAGGAGCAACAAAATTTAGCAATGAAGGTGTTAAGAATAAAGTGCTTGGAAAAGGATTTAGGTTTTTTGGTGCATCTCCAAAAGGAGACAGAAAAGGATCTAAACCTTGACAGGTGAAGGTGGGGCTTATAAAGTGGATTAATTAAATTCAGGTCTAGCAAAGAGTACAGCATTGAAGGAGAGTAGATAGCTGAGGCTTATAGTACTTAATACAGAGGGACGAGGCCACTTAAGGATTAAAAGCAAGAGTGCGAATGTTAAAATCAATGTGTTGTTATACTGGGAGTCAACATATGTCTCTGAGCCAGAACGTAGTTATGCTTGCATTAGGGCACTGGAGATCCATGAGTCACCCAGAGAGATGAGTCCAAATCATAAACACAAAATAATCTGCAGATGCTGGGGTCAAAGCAACACTCACAACACGTTAGAGGAACTCAGCGGGTCGGGCAGCATCCGTGGAAAAGATCGGTCGACGTTTCGGGCCAGAACCCTTCGTCAGGACTGTAGGGGGAAGGGGCAGAGGCCCTATAAAGAAGGTGGGGGGAGGGTGGGAAGGAGAAGGCTGGTAGGTTCCAGGTGAAAAACTAGTAAGGGGAAAGATAAAGGGGTGGGGGAGGGGAGGTAGGGAGGTGATAGGCAGGAAAGGTGAAGAAGGAATAGGGGAAAACACAATGGGTAGTAGAAGGAGGCGGAACCATGAGGGAGGTGATAGGTAGCTGGGGGAGGGGGCAGAGTGACATAGGGATAGGGTAAGGGAGGGGGAGGGAAATACCGGAAGTTGGAGAATTCTTTGTTCATATCAAGGGGCTGGAGACTACCTAGACGGTATACAAGGTGTTGCTCCTCCATCCTGAGTTTAGCCTCATCATGGCAGTAGAGGAGGACATATCTGAATGGGAGTGGGAAGCAGAGCTGAAGTGGATGGCTACTGGGAGATCCTGTCTGTTTTGGCGGACGGAGCAGAGGTGCTCGACGAAGTGGTCCCCCAATCTGTGTCAGGTTTCACCGATGTACAGGAGGCTGCACCAGGAGCACCGGATGCAATAGATGACCCCAACAGACTCACAAGTGAAGTGTTGCCTCACTTGGAAGGACTGCTTGGGGCCCTGAATGGTGGCAAGAGAGGAGTGTAGGGACAGGTGTAGCACTTGCGCTTACAGGGATAAGTGCCAGGTGGGAGATCCGTGGGGAGGGACATGTAGACCAGGGAGTCACGGAGGGACCAATCCCTGCAGAAAGCGGAGAGGGGTGGAGAGGGAAGGATGTGCTTAGTGGTGGGGTCCTGTGGAAGGTGGCGGAAGTTGCGGAGCATAATGTGCTGGATCCGGAGGCTGGTGGGGTGGTAGGTGAGGACAAGGGGAACTCTGTCCATGTTGTGGTGGCGGGAGGATGGGGTGAGAGCCAAAGTGCAGGAAATGGAGGAAATGCGGGTGAGGGCATCATTGATGACAGCAGAAGGGAAACCACGACCCTTAAAGAAAGAGGACATTTGAGATGTCCTGCAACGGAAAACCTCATCGTCGGAGCAGATGCGGCAAAGACTGAGGAACTGGGAATAGGGAATAGCATTTTTGCATGTGACGGGGTGGGAAGAGGTATAGTTGAGGTAGTTATGAGAGTCAGTGGGCTTGTAGAAGATGTCAGTGGACAGTCTTTCTCCAGAGATGGAGACCGAGAGATCAAGAAAGGGGAGAAGTGTCCGAGATAGACCAAGCAAATTTGAGGGCTGGGTGGAAGTTAGAAGTAAAGTCGATGAAATTGACGAGCTCAGCATGGGTGCAGGAAGCAGCACAATGCAGTCGTCAATGTAGCGAAGGAAAGTTGGGGAGCGGTACCAGAATAGGTTTGGAGCACAAACTGTTCCACATAACCAACGAAGAGGCAGGCATAGCTAAGGCCCTTTCAGGTAGAGAATTCCAATGGTCCACAACCCTTTAAATAAATAAATTCCTCTCATGAGAAGTTTTTAGTTGCCTCCCACTTTACTGAGTCATCATAATTAACAAAGTGAAACAGTTTTAATTATCTTATCCATAATTATCAAATTTGGTTGTGCAAGAGTGACTGCGTACTCAGCTGTAACACTTTGGTTTAATACTTAAAGATTTATTGCACTCTTCCCAAAGAAGGTTTATGCACTAGTAATATTAACAGTTCTATTTAAAATAAAAACAAAAATATTGAAGGAAATCAAAGTTGATGTTTTATATTTTATTTTGTAACCCTTGATTTGAGTTCCTGAATCATCCCTGTTATGCTTAGTTAATACTCAGAACAGTGAGGCAAATTGAGATACAATAGACAAAAAATTGCAAGAGTTCCAGTATCTTTTGTTTGCTTAGTGATGAGGAGATCAACTTAACTTGGAGTAATACTGAGAATGTAAGAACATCAACCATGCATGGGAGAAAATGATGTGAAAAGCCATCAAGGTTATGATATATGTGCATCTGGTTTCTGTCCTCACCCAACCAGTTCCTTAATCATATGGCACCGGCTTTTCCCGCAGCTATTGGATTGGTTGATGTTTAAAAATGAAAGGTGTGTTGTTGTAAATGCTATATTTACATAGTTCAACCCATGTCGATTTTTAAAACCAAATAACAAACTGCTTGCAAGCACAGCAAGTGCACGTCAGCTTTGGTTTGCCTTCTAGCTATTCATTAAACTACCATAGCAACAGGCAGGACCTTCCCCACTCAAATTTATAGGTGTGTATTCAAGGCTTTATATTTTTATGTTGGACCTACCAGTAAAATGGAAAGAAAATCTCATTTGAATAGTGAAACACCAACAAGGAACAATACCACAGGCTGAAACTAATACAGTTATGTTTAAAGATGTTGGGTCAGCAAATCAATATATTGCCAGAATGGTAACCTAGTGTCTTGTATTAATAATTCAGAGACACAGGTGTAAATTTCATCAAGCCAGATGTGAAATTTAAATAATTTATTTAAATATGGGGAGAGACAAGCCAGATCTGATGGTAATAATGGCCAGCAAGAAGCTATTAAACTTTAAATGGTAGCGGGAGAGTCTAAGACCAGAGGGCACAACCTCAGAAAAGAAGGACATCCTTTTAGAATGGAGATTAGGAGGAATTTCATCAGCCAAAGGGCAATGATACCATGGAATCCATTGCTGCAGATCGCTACAGAGGCCTTCATTAGTAATATTTAAAACAGAGGTTGATGGGTTCTTGATTACTAAGGGTTACATGGAAAAGTCAGGAGAATGGGGTTGAGAAGGAAAATAAATCAGCCATGGTGGAATGGCAGAGCAGATGCAGTAGATGGACAGGCCTAATTCTGCTCCTAAATCTTTTGATCTCATGGTCTTCTGGCCCTTTGGAGAAATAAACCAATCTGGGTCTAAGTTTCCAATGTGGTTGAACCTGTGTAACCTTCTGTAGTGGCTGAACAACAGGTCTTCATAGGGGCAATAAGAGTTTTGTTAATGTCAACCTCACTGTGTGATTTAAAGAATAAAACAAAGTTAAATGCTATCTATCACCGCGCTCAATTTTTTCTATTATGTACATTTCGCAGAGATATTTATTTTGCAATTTCTACAATGGATTTTTTTAAGTTGGAATGAACAACAAGCAAAAAAAAAACATTTTCCAGTCAATCTCTGTGACTCATAACCACATGAGATTCTGCAGATGCTGGAAATCCGGAGTACCGCACTCAACGTGCCGGAATAACTCAACACGTCAGGCAGCATCTACGGAAAGCAACAAGGAGTCGACGTTTGTGGCCGAAAGATGCTAGCTACACCTGACCTGCTGAACTCCTCCTTCATTTTGAGTGTCTTATTCTCAGCGGCTGTTCGAATCGTAATGATTGCGTAGATTAAATCATAAAGCGCATGCATTTCCAGACAGTATTCTTATTCTTGGACGATAGATGGGAGTCGAGCAACCAAAATCACGTAATTGTCTTTTTTTTTTGCAAAGCAGCTGGTGAATCGAATCTGGAAATTTTCGTTGGGTTTATGTATCGTTTGCAACTCAGCAAAACACATCCATCGTTAAACAATAGTCCAAACACTTCATGAAAGATTGACACAATTATTAAGAAGCTGGTAAGGTGAGAAGGGAAGCTGTTGTAATTTGTAAATTTTAAAAAATCAACATCACAAAAAAAACGTTTCCCTGACTTTTTGGTTCTTGGGTTGTCTCACTGCGATTAACGCTGAATTCGCTCCCATAGAAAACAGTGGTACAGCAATTACTACGCTCAATTGAGGGGAGTATCAGGACCCCAATTCAATTAAGTTTCCCATCGGGGGTTGGAACTGGATTTTGTTCTTTTGCCTTTTTTTAAGCTAAAGATCACTATTTGGAGATCTTGACCAACCTGTTGTATAATTCTAGTCATTACTTTCACTTTGGATTCTACCCAAATTCGAGCCATCCTGAAGTAATGCTATGGGTGAGTAGCGATGGAGTGGGGAGACCAATTATGACACGTCTTAACTTTAAAGCGGATAACTACAGCGGAAATTGGCTGAAATAATACTAGAGATAGCAGGAATGTCCGCAGTTTAGAGACCGTTTCCTTGATGCAGAAGTTCAGAGGAGATTCCATGTAAACGCGATGAAACCGGTTTCATCGGCAGGAGGCTGGAAGCTGGCTGCTGGCCAAAGATCACAGGCACAAGGACCAAGGAATAATTTTCTTTTCCAGCGAGCTGTCCGGGTTTGAGGTGGATTCTCAAAACAGAAGAATTCCGCAAAGGATTTGGGCACATACTGGAAACTGACGCACAGGGAGGCGAGTGGGCAAAGAAATTCATTGTGCCCTCAGTTGGCTTTAAAATGTGACAGAAGGGGGCTTGCCATTCCACAGCCGCTCCCACACATCATTTCACTCAGGATGCGGATCCCCTTGCGCACGACATACCTGCAGGGATGTGGGTACAAAGCAAGGCAGTGATCATCACCTCGCTTAAATAACTGGCAAACGCCAGATACCCGGTAGCATTTTTCTCTGCCCGATATCCTCCGGACAGGTTACTTGTTTATTTCATCACTGCTTGTCACATGACATTTTCAGTAGGCTGGAAAGTTAGTGTAAACGTCCTTACAGAAAAAAAAGTCCTGATAAAGGGACGGGGAAGTGGAACTGAATAAACAGTGAACAAGGTGTGAAATGAAATACACCTCTCGCTCTACCTTCTTCCGGCAGGCAGTTATAGCGTAATATTTGTCACCTACCTTTCTCCAGCAGAACTTTGACGATGCCTGAGCCGACAATGCCGGCTCCCCCAAGCACGAGTACGGTGCGATCAGCTGCAGCCATCCTAGTTACAGACAGCAGAATCGGAGGCGGTTTCAAAGAAAAGGGGGATGAATTTGACAGAACCGCAAATGAGGAGTGAAGACTCTTCTTATACCGGCCTGCGAGAGTACCCGCCCCGTGGGTTCAAAACTCCACCCTTCTCTCCCCACGCATTCACTCGTTAGCACACAGCATACTGTCTTTTGATACAACAGTGGTTTTTACGAGGCATTTAGGCAGACACGTGTACACGAAAGGAGGGGAAGAATATGGATTCTGTGCTGACAGATGGAATTATTTGGTTAGGCATCATCGCTAGCACGGATGTTGTGGGCCGAGTGGCCAGGCCTGCTGTTGTATTGTTCTAGTTGTTTACATAGGATTCAATGCACCATGGACCAGCATCCCTCAATGCTAACTCCTACATCAAACCCTCAGTAATGTGTAGATACATTTATATTAATGTTGATCATTTCTGGCATTTATACAGTTCAAGCAGATGGTGGAAATCAAGATAATCAGAATCAGGTTTATTATCACCGGCATGTGCCGTGAAATTTGTTAACTACTCAGCATCCGTTCAATGCAATACATTATATAGAAGAAGAGAAAAATAATAATAATAGTAAATTAAATCAATTACAGTATATATATATTGAATAGATTAAAAATCATGCAAAAAAAACAAATAATATGTATTAAAAAGTGAGGTAGTGTTCACGGGTTCAATGTCCATTTAGGAATCGGATGGCAGAGGGGAAGAAGCTGTTCCTGAATCGCTGAGTGTGTGCCTTCAGGCTTCTGTATCTCTGACCTGATGGTAACAGTGAGAAAAGGGCATGACCTGGGTGCTGGGGGTCCTTAATAATGGACACTGCCTTTCCGAGAATGGATAAGAATGGAAACTGCTGGAAATAACTGTGGCGAGATCTTTCTGAAGAACGACCTTTTATCAAATCCTTTCCAATGGCCAGTGAGGTGATTTTTGAGGAGGAAGGCAAAGATGGAAACAGATCCAGTGAGGGGGTTCAGTTGAAAGCTGATGTGAGAGTCTGTTTGTTTGTTTAACAGGCACTTCCGGCCAAAGGAGCCCGCGCAGCCCAATTACACCCATGTAACCAATGAATTTACGAACCCTATACCTTCGGAATGTGGGAGCAAACCAGAGCACCCCGAGGAGACCCATGCAGTCACAGGGAAAACATACAAACTCCTCGCACTCGGCAGCGGAACTGAACCGGGGTCACTGGCGTTTGTCAGAGCATTGCGCTAACTGCTCCACACCCGTTTTATGACTGTCGTTTCTTGCGATGGCCAGTGATTGAACTCTGGGGAACACAGAGCTCCTAGAGGACTCCAGGTCCTGAGAGAGGAAGGGAGGGACCAGGAAGGGTTTGAAAATCAGCATGGGAATTGTAATGTGTTCAGGACATTTGAAATCTTTGAAAATCAAATGAAAACATTTTGGAATTACTACTCTGCTATTTTTCCAAATGGAATAATTGGGAGAATGCAAATACCTCAGTACATATTGGATGAGGGGTGAAGGATCTCCTTCCAAATCATACACTATCCTGCAAATAAATATTGAAGTAAAGTTGTAAAGCATAGAAACAAGCCCTTCGGCCCATCTTCCTAAACTCCTGCTCTGAATGTAGTTTCATTTGCACAATTTGTCTTCTTTTGCACACTCACTCACTGTCAGTCTTTGTTTATGTATAGCTTTCATAAATTATATTGTATTTGTCTATTTTCCAGTAAATGCCTGGAAGAAAATGAACCTCAACGTAACATATATTCACTTTGACTTTGAACTGTCATGTGTGTCCATACTAATGCCACTTGCCTGCATTAATTCCACAGCCCTCCCTCTCCTGTGCATTTGTACCTGTTCAAATGGCTCCTAACTGCTGTTACTGTTCCTGCCTCCTCTGGCATCGCTTTTCCAAATGCCAACTATAGGAATAATTTGCTGTCATTGCAGGCTCGAAATCCCGACAGCACCGGGGCAGTACATTGACCACAAGCACTGGAGTGGCTGAGAAAGGTGACTCACTTCAGCCTTCTCAAGAGCAACTGGGGATCCGCAACAGTGTTGGTTTTGCTGGCAACGACTTCTTCTCGTAAGTGAATAACTATGATGAAAATCACACCTCAGGGAGTTACTGATTGAAGATGCTGAGCTCAGAGAATTCTGAGTGACAAGTCAGAATCCTTAGTCAGAGCTTAGATCTGAAGATTGTTCTAGCATGCAAATGCTGGTTGCCTCCTTTGTACAAGATGAAGAAAGTAGATATATCCCATCATTCCCAATCTCCAGCACCTCCCTCTCCAGACAAGCAGCTTTTTAAAAGAAACATTTCAGAATTTCCATTTCAAGGCAACCTGGTCATTATTAATGGTTATTCCCAGTTTTTAACAACTAGGACACCATGTCTTTCTAAATAAAAGGGATATCATACAAGGAATATTTGATAGCTCTGGGTCTGTACTCACTGGAATTTAGAAGGATGGGGGGAGGTCTCATTGAAACCTTTCGAATGTCGAAAGGTCTAGACAAAGTAGATGTGGAAAGGATGTGGGGGAGTCTAGGGCAGACATCCCACCTCTCCCGGAAGTTTCGGGAGTCTCCTGCATATCGATAGCGGCTCTCTGACACCCGCAAATTATATACAATATCCCGGAAATTGATTTTTTTGAGAGCAAGCAAAGGGGGGGGTGGGGAGAGAGAGACAGAGAGAGCGAGTGACAGATGTAACGAGAGAGTGACAGAGAGAACATCCTGATTGGTCTCCCTTTGTGCTAAGTAGACCTATAAGTTTTCTCTGTGGGCAGGCTTTACAGTCAACCTCTCTCTCTCTCTCTTTCATTGTCCATCAGAAAATATAAAACATACTTCACCCCAGACTACACTAAAGTGTACCCCTGCCTAATAGGGGTCAAAAATAATGACAGTGTTGCTCGCTGCACTGTTTGCAACAATGACTTTTCTATTGCCCATGGTGGGTTAAATGACTGTAAAAGACATGTTGAGGTGAGTTTAGTAGGGCAAGAGGGCACAGCCTCAAGATGGAGGGACGTCCATTTAAAACAGATGTGGAGACATTTCTTTAGCAAGAGGATGGTGAATTTGTGGAATTTATTACCACAGGCAGCTGTGGAGGCCAGGTTGTTGGCTAAGGCAAAGTTACCCAACATTTAAGGCAAGGTTGATCAGTTCTTGATTGGACACAGAAGGCTGGGGAGTGGGGCTGAGAAAGGGGAAAAAACATCAGCCAAGATTGAATGGCGGAGCGGACTCGATGGGCCAAATGACCCAATTCTGCTCCTAGGTTATATGGTCTAAATACAGGAAAATTCAAATAATCCGCAACTTAACTGTGCAGAAATCCCAGTGGTTTGGCATCTAATTCGCTGGATGCTTACTCACCTACTCATTTTCACATCCCTTTATATACTGGGCCTCCCTTTATACACTCAAGCCCAAGTTCCTGCACACTTATTAACACATTGGAGCCCTGGTTCGCACTCCTTTTAACTTCCTGGTTCAGAAGGATCTCTGCCCAAAACATGGACTGTACTTTTTTCCAAGAGTTCCTCCAGCATTTCATGTGTGTCACTTGGATTTCCAGCATCTACAGATGTTCTCTGGTCCCTGGTTCCAAGCTCACTTTTACACACTGGGGCCTTGGTTTGTGCACTTCTCTTTAAACTCACCAGGGCCCGGTTCCTGTGTTTCTTTTAAACATAGCCAGGCCTCTCTCTAGGCTTATTACATTTTCCACCCCAAAAAAACTATGGTCATATTGCTGCACAGCATCTCAAAAAAAGTCAATTAAGATCTGGTACTGATACAGAGTTTCAATCCAAAAACATCAACAATTCCTTTCCTTCCACTGAAACTGCACGATGAAATGAGTTCTTCTGCCAGATTGTTTGTTGCTCCAGATTCCAGCAACTTCAATCTCTTGTGTCTCCACCTGAACGTGTTGTAGTATTAATTGGAACAATATCCAAGAGTCTTAAAAATCCATCAGTCTGGCATCACCAAAATCCTGAGTGGAAACACAAGTGATTCTGCAGATGCCGGAGATATTGAGCAACTCACAAACTGTCAATGTTTTAATAATGTGAGTTGTCAGGGCAGTTCAAAAGCAACCGGCGATATTTGCGCACTCTTTGAAGGATAGCTCTATCTCACATAACAACTGTTCCCTCAGGCTGAACTCCCAGATTTCACAAGTAAACTAATCTTTGATGTGTGAGTATTTCTAATTTGTGAACATGGAAATAATTATCTGCTAACAACTTTAGATCCATTAAGAAGATGTGAAAAAGTAATCAAGCACAGGTAACAATGTGCTTGAAGTAAAAACTATTACCTGCCCATCACCTCCCCTTGGTGCTCCTCCCCCTTTCCTTTCTCCTTTGGTCTTTTGTCCTCTCCAATCAGATTCCCCTTTCTCCAGCCCTTTATTTCTTCCACCAAACAACTTCCCAGCTTTTCACTTCACCCCCCCCCCAACCCCTCTCCCGGTTTCACCTATCACTTGCCACCTTGTACTTCCTCCTCCTATTCCCCTATCGTATTCTGACTTCTTCCCCGTAATCTTCCAGTCCTGATGATGGGTCTTGGCCAAAAACATCGACTGTTCATTCCCATCCATAGAGGCCTCCTGACCTGCTGAGTTCCTCCAGCACATTGTGTGTATTGCCCCACTTTGAGGGTATTAGTTTATGATTCAGTTCTCTCCCTTTCTAAATAAATAAAGGCATCCATTAGTCTTGCGAGACCATGGACCTGTGCCTGGAAAGTCTTCACTCTCCAGGGCGCAAGCCTGGGCAGGGTTGTATGGAAGACCAGCATTTACCCATGCTGCAAGTCTCCCCTCTCCACGAGGCCAATGTTGTCCAAGGGAAGGGCATTAGGACCCATACAGCTTGGCACCAGTGTCGTCGCAGAGCAATGTGTGATTAAGTGCCTTGCTCAAGGACACAACACGTTCCCTCGGCTGGGGCTTGAACTCACAACCTTCAGATAGCTAGTCCAATGCCTTAACCACTTGGCCACGTGTGCACTCCCTTTCTAACCAGTCAGAAACAATAACATCTATACTTTCATAAACACAGGAGAGTCTGCAGATGCTGGAAATCCCAAGCAACATGCATAATGCTGGAAGAACTCAGCAGGCCAGGCAGCATCTATAGACAGTCGACTTTTCAAGCTGAGACCCTTCTTCAGGACTGAAATAGAAGGGGGAAGATGCCAGAATAGAAAGGCAAGGGTGGGGGGGAAGGAGGATAGCCGGGAGGTGATAGATGAAGCCAAATGAGTGGGGAAGGTTAAGGGCTGGAGAAGAAAGAATCTGATAGGAGAGGACAGTGGAAGAAGGAGAGGACCCAGGGGGAGGTGAAAGGCAAGTGAGAAGAGGTAAAAGGCCAGAGTGGGGACTAGGAGAAGATGGAAGGGAGAAGGAAAAGAAAATTTTACCAGAAAGAGAAATCACTATTCATGCCATTAGTTTGGAGGACACCCAGAAGAAATATAAGGTGTTGATCCTCCACCCAGGGAAATAGGTCTAAGGGGCACAAGAGGAGGCCATGGACCAACATACTAGAATGGGAATGGGAATCAAAATTAAAAGCTTTGGCCACTGGGAACTCCCGTGTTTGGCAGATGGATTGGAGGTGCCTTTACTTTCATCTGCTTCTACTCGTCACAGCCAGTTAATTTGTCGTGTAAACTTGTCCTTCCACCCTCTGTGTCTTTTAGATAAATCAGCTGAATGAAAATCTAGCGCCTTGAGATGCCGCCATTACTGTCTCAGTCAGGTGTCAGTGCGTCACCTCAGCTGGAAGACGTGTTTGATATCCAGAGACAAGCATTGCATCTAAATTTAATAGCTTCTTCAACCAGAACTTCTGACATCCTGTCTTCCAACCTATCTCTTAAAGAGACTGGAAAACAGTAATTCAAATCACCAGCAAAAATACCTTAAATGAAGGGTTTGAGTGACAGGCAACCACTCTTATGGCTTTCTTCCAACCAGACGCTGGTTAGTACATACTCTGCCATCCAATTTCTGAATGGACATTGAACACATGAATACTACCTCACTACTTTTTTGCGCTACTTATTTAATCTAACTATTTCCATATATATAAATATTTACTGTAATTCACAGTTTTTTCTCTATTTTTATGAATTGCGTTGCACTGGTACAGCAAAGACAACAAATTTCACGATGTATGCCGTGATTCTGATTCTGATTTAGTTAGCAGTAGTCACATGGCACAATCCTAGAGGTTGTACAGCACTAAATCAAGATTTTCTGTCAATGAGCTACAAAAGCAAAGTACTGCAGGTGACTGACATTAAAGCAGAAAATGCTGTAAATGTTCAGCGAGTCAGGCAGAGTCTGTGGAGGGAAAAGTGGGCTTTGCATTTCAGATTGATGATCTTTCTTAAGAAAATTACCCATAATTGCAGTCCATAAATAGAAGTTGCATATGATGCATCTGGTACTGAGTTTCTATTTAAACAATGAGTCTTGCGGGAAATTCAAAACTCTACCTGTATAAAGATATTTTACCAAATTTCTCTCTATTTCTTTTCAGTATTATCACTGGTTTCCCACTTATTGGCAAAAAAAAATTGCTAATCATGATTCACCTTATTTGCAATCTTAAACGGTGTAATTTTGAAAGTTTGGCTTCACATCAAATGATGTCTGCTATGTCTTGGCAAAGATAATTTAGGAACAATTAACCTCCTTTCTAAATTAAATCCATAATTCAGTTCGCATTGTCTTGTCAAATTTAATGGTAGATATCATTGCTGATAACACCTGTAGCCCAATTCATAAGAAGTCAGTTAATAATCATGTTTAACAACTCTGCAACTTCACAAACAATAAACATTCAACTGCTATTATCCTTCACATGCCAAACAAGAAAAAACTTATATTATGGATGATAGGCTATGATAGAATTTTATAGTGTTTGAATCTGAGTTGGTTAACTATGAAAATTGCGTTTTAAATCTGAATAAAACACATCATGTAGGTATGAAAGCTTATTAGAATGAGAGGCACATTGTTGAGATTAAAGGAACTATTTTGTCTATCTTCATATTAGAAGATACAATAAATCATACAGTAGTGGAGAGCTAACACCCTAGAGTGAATGAAGGCCTTAAAGACATTGGCATTAATAAAGTACTGAAGAAATTAATGAGACTAAAAGCCAACAAAACCAATGGACCTGATGGTCAACATCCAAGGGCTTTAAAAGAGGTAAAGATGAAGATTAAAGATTAGCTTTACTTCACCTGTCTATTGAGGTCATCTACTGTATCCAGTGCTCCTGGTGTGGCTTCCTATATATCGGTGGGACCGGACGTAGATTCAGAAACAGCTTCACTGAGCACCTATGCTCCGTCCGCCAGAAATAGTGACATCTCCCGGTGGCCACCCATTTTAATTCCACTTCACATTCCCATTCTGACATGTCAGTCCATGGCCTCCTCTGCTGTCATGATGAGGCCATACTCAGGTTGGAGGAACAACACCGTATATTCTATCTGGGTAGCCACCAGCCTAATGGCATGAACATCAATTTCTCCAACTTCCAGTAATTGCCCCCTCCCTTCACCATTCCATTCCCGTTTCTCTCTCTCACCTCATCTCCTTACCTGCCCATCACCTCCTTCTGGTGCTCCTCCCCCTTCCCTTTCTTCCATGTTCTTCTGCCCTTTCCTATCAGATTCCCCCTTCTCCAGCCCTTTATCTCTTTCACGCATCACTTTACTTCAACCCTACCCCTCTCCCAGTTTGACCCATCACCTGCCACCTTGTACATCCTCCCCTCCCCCCACCTTCTTGCTCTACCTTCTCATCTTCTTTTCCAGTCCTGATGAAGGGTCTCAGCCCGAAACGTCGACTGTTCGGTCATTTACATAGATGCTGCCTGGCCTGCTGAGTTCTTTCAGCATTTTGTACGTGTCACATGTACATTGACAAATACAATGAAATGCATCGTTTGCGTCAATGACCAACACAGTCCAGGGCTGTGCAGGGGGAGGCCTGTAACTGTCGTCATGCTTCCAGTGCCAAAAGAGCATGCCTACAAATTACCACCCCTAACCCGTACGCCTTTGGAACTTGAGAGGAAACCAGAACACCTGAGGAAGAACCAAGTGGTTACAGAGAGAATGGAAAAACTCCGTACAGACAGTGACAAAATTGAACCGCGACTGCTGGTGGTGTAAAACGTTACACTAACCAATATGCTACCATGCCGCCTCAGAAGGAAAGTTGCTACAGAAATAGCGGATGTGTTCATTTTCAGCATTTTAAGACGTGTTCTTGTGGAATGGAATGTAGTAAATGTACTGTAGCTCCATTACTCTAGGAAGGTATGAGGGAAAAAGAACTGGAAACTATATTATTTAACAAGAACTAATCTTTACTCTATGCTTAATGCACCTTTTAGGTTGATTATTGGACAGGAGAAGAGTACTAGTAAATGCTATCATTTTTAGTTTGACAGTCTATAAGACAGGAAGCAAATATGCTACCTTTATGAGAGGATGGTAACCTTCTTAATTGGAGCCTGTAAATAATCCTTAGTGGTGGGGGTGCTAATGAAAAAGAAATGTGAGGGACTGGATTCATCTGTACTTGGGGAAGTAGAGATTAAATGAAAGACTGCATGGTTTTGTTAACGGGGCGTTCTGGATGACCAACTTGATTGAACGTTTTGAGGAAATTACATAGGATATTGATGAGGATGGCGAAGCTGACCTAGTCATTATGGACCACAGTAAAGTCTTTGGCACTGAGTCATGTGGGAAACTGTTCTAAAAGATTAGAGTCCAGGGGATTGAAGGCAAATTGGATTCATATATTGACTTGGTAGTACAAGGCAATTGACTTGGTGTTAGTAGAAGGTTGTTACTGTCATTGGAAGTCTAAGAGTCCAGTGCTGGGACGCTTACTGTTCATTATATTGATTACCAATTTGCATATTAATGTAGGAGATAAGATAAATGAGATGAAAATTGGTGATGTTGTTAATAGAACATAGAACAGTACAGCAGAGAAACAGGCCATTTGGCCCACAATGTTGTGCCAAACCAGCTAAAAAGCAAATCAAACACCCAAATACTAATCGCTCCTACTTACTCCATGTCCATATCCCTCCATCTTCCTTACATCCATTTGCCTATCCAAACATCTCTTCAAAGCTCCAAATTATTTGCCTCTCCCATCATACCAGGCAGCACATTTCAGGCATCCACAACTCTGTAGTGAGCAGGATTCTTCTAGGGCAGAGGTTCCCAAACTTTTTTATGCCATGGACCAATACCATTAAGCAAGGGGTTTGTAGACCCCAGGTTGGGAACCCCTGCTCTAAAGTATAGGATGGTATTGGTCATTTGGTAAGATGGGCAGAGCAATGGCAGATGGAGTTTAACCTTGGTCGTTCTGAGGTGACAATCTTTGGGAAAACTGATAAGGTTAAAAAATGCATAATAAATGATAGGGCCCAGGGAATATGAAAGAATGGAGGGACTTTGGTGTACAGGTCCAAGTGCCCCTGAAGGAGGCATCGTAGGAAGATGGAGTAATAAAAATTATGCAGGGGACATTTGTCTCCATTGATCAGGGTTTTGTACGTAAGGGTGGGGAGATTATGGTAAACTTTATAAAACATTGAATAGGCCACAGGTGGAGTACTGTATATAGTTCAGTCCAACTAGCCTTAAACTCACAAATTCCAAGAACTTCATGTCTAATTTGCATAACCTCCTTATATTTTAACCTTTGGAGTTTGAGCACTTTTCTGATAATCTCTGCTGCACACCTTTCATTGTACAGGGAATTTTACTGTAGATGTTAAGGGAATTAAGACAGTTAGGATAGGAAGCAGTTCTAAGTTAAAGGGTCAGCTAAGAAATAACTGAAAGACGTAGCAGACAAGACGACCAAAATGACAATGCAGCTTCTGTTTCTTAAGTATGATTTCAGCTTTGTTTTGTTTGACAGTGTCATAACCTATCAATATGAGGGCACCCACAACTCTGGGTGTCTCACTGTAATCCTTTAAGGGGTGGATCCATGAAAGGCATCTGGTTCAGACAACATACTTGGCCGTGCACTAGTGATCTGTGTAGACCCAAATGGCTGGAGCATGTACAGATATATTTGTCATATTTGATCTCTCACTCCTGTGGTCTTAAGTTCCCACCTGCTTCAAAAAGGCATCTACTGTACCAGTTCCCATGAAGAGACTGGTGATCTACCTCAATAGCAAGCATCCAATAGCAATTACATCAACAATTATGAAGTACTTCTGGAAGTTGGTTATGTTGTCTATTTAATATTTCAGTAAATTTTGGGTAATCTTGTGTGTGTGTGTATATATATAGGCTAATTAAGCATTCCTGTTCATTTAAATAATTCATATGTATAAATATGTGAATTGCATACATCACAACACTACCATGTAATGCATGTGCACTTTGCTTAAAGTAAAGAACGTTAGACCTGCATTCTCAGCTCTCTTCTTTTTTCTTTGAATTGGTTGAATGTTTTGAAATTACAAAACATAACAATGGCAACAAGGTATTTTTAAAACGAACCCAATATGACTTCTGACCTATTGAAGTACAGCGAGACATTCAAGTTAAACGAAGCACAGTAAGGAAAGGTCAGGTTAAAAAAAAAAGCAGCAGAGCATGTACAGAGACAGTCAACTTTTTTAAAAAAGCAGCACTGCATGTGTTCTTCAGAAGGGAAGATATGTTCAAGTTTTATTAAATGCAGAAAATGAAAGATTTCATTGTTTCATAAACAATAAGTACAGTGATAATAATCATAAAAAGAAAGAGAAGAAATGGCTGGCTACATCGGAAAGATGGATACACTCGATTGCTCAGTGGGTAACTGGCTCATGTATACTGAGTCAATTGAACAGTATTTGAAACAAATGAAATAGCCAATGAGAAACGAGTACCAATTTTGCTGAGTGTGTTGTGTTTAAAGGAATACAGTTTGCTTCAAAGTTTAACTGCTCCAACCAAACCATTAAAAATTAGCTTTGCTGGTATAATGAAATAAGTACAGGAACACTTAGAACTAAAACCAATTTTGATTGAAAAACACTTAAGGTTTCATAAATAGAACCAAAAGGAAGTGGTGTCCATTTCAGTGTACGTAGCCGAATTGAAAAGATTGTCTGAGCATTGTTAGTTATGTGATTGGCTTAATAATGAACTGAGAGATCATTTCGTTTGTGGAATCTTACAAGGAATCAATCAAAAGCAACTCCTAAGTGAATCACAACTGACATTTAAAAGAGCAGTTGAAATTGCTGTATCAGTGGAGACAACAGACAGAGGCACAATTGATTTGTAGTCAGGAGTGAAAGTCAGCATAAACATATCATGTTACCTTTATAGCAGAAGCTCACATACAGCAGATCAATGCAGATTTAAAGGTGAAACTTGCTGCAGAAAGTGCATCAAAGTGGGACACATACGAAGAGTATGTTGGGCAGACAAAAACAGATGGACTGCACAGGGAAAAGATGAAAAGTCAAGTTGCAGTTTCAAAAAGAGCCCTCATCTGCATATTATTGGTGAAAAATCAAAAAATGTTAAGTTACACAGGATTGAATACCTTTGAGATTTACATTTTCAAAACTAACAAAAGACAAGCAATGTGGCTTACACCAGAAGTGTATGGCAAATTAACTAAAATGCAATTGGACACTGGCTCAGCTGTTACAGCCATTCCACAAAATGAGTTTGAACAGTCTTTCACAGATACTAAACTGAAGCCTGTAGATATCCAACTAAGAACTTATACGGGAGAGAAGATAACTCAGGTGGGAATGACATTTGTGACAGGGAAATACAACAACCAACAAGCCACACTGAGTTTGTATGTGGTAAAAACATGGTGACCAGCATTGTAGGAACATGATTGACTGACACAGCTACAAATTGATTAGAGATCCATCCACTAATAGCATGAGGCACTCCTGTAATAAACTCAACTGAAAGCAAATTTAGAAAGGTACTGAATGATGCCACTACTGTCCCTACGCTGTGCACCATGAATCCTTGCCCAACAGAGGACAAACAGGTGTTGGTGCCAACCTCTGGGCCTCTGGTTGGAAAGCATGTCGGACCAAGGAAGGACCATGCTGCTCAGGGGAATTGTGAAAGTGACCAAAGGAATGATCTAACTGCAAGTTTTTGCAGGCAACGTATCTGAGAAAACTTCAGCTGTTAATCAGGCAGTGGCTTGCAAAATGATTTTAAGCTAGAGGAGTTCAAGGACCTTCAGGAATGTTGCAATCATTCGGCTTTTGTAAGTACAAAGAACCAGAATTTGCTCTGCGACGGTTAAGGTTATTGACTGAACTTCAAGTGGGAGACAAAAAGCTGCTTGTAAAAGTAGATGCAAAGACCAAAGCCCAAAAATGGAAAGCCAAAAAGAAAGGAGTCAATGGAGATTCAAAGACAGAGGATTCATCTGTTGATGTTGTGAATGAGGAAACCAAGAGGGCAGACCAGATCACAAAGGGAGCAATAGAAGGATTAATAAGAGAATATTCCAGTGAACTCAATGGACCTTCCCAAGATCAAGATGCACAAACTAGAAAAACATAAGGAAGATGAAAGGTGTCCAGACCTGCAGTCTCAGAGCCAACTCCTACAACCACCACAGAGGAGGACCCAGGACCTGAGATTGTTTTCACAGACTCAAGTGGCACCTGCCAAACAGAATGACACCCCCTTGTCAGGGAAGATGTTATCCCACAAGAACAAGAAGCCTCCACAATAATCAAATCTTTAAGCCTGAATGGAACCATTTAAACTAGACTATGCAGTGGATGTCTGTATAGTATATAGTATACTGTGCATAAAGTTGAGATGTGTGCTCCATTGAGTTCGGGTTTATAGTTAAGCAGGGAGGTGTGTTGTGTATTTAATATTTCAGCAATATTTGAGTGATCTTGTGTGTATGTGTATATATATATATATAGGTTCATTAAGCATTCTTGTTCATTTAAATCATTAATTATGGCTATATGCATAAATATGTGAATTACATATGTCATCACACTACCACATGCTACGCACATGCCTCACTTAAAGTAAGATCAAAGTTAGTCTCATATTTCAGACTTCCGTGTCTGCCTTTGAATTAGTTTAATGTTTTGAAGTTAAAAAGCATAACAGGTCATTGTACGAATCGGGAGCTGCCTCAGAAATGACTTAGATCTGCCCCAATTTGCCGGCCACCATAATAGATCAACAAGCCGACGTGATTTCTGTGGCTGTTCACTCTGCTATGGGTCATCCAGACAACAGGAACTCACACGTCAGGCTGATGGTCATTGATAACATCTCAATGGTCGACCCATCCGAACTCATCGTCAAGCATCAAGAGGTGGCCGTAGTATGTCCTCTGCAACTGGACACTCAACTTCCTCATTCAACAACTCCAATACCGTCTTCAAAGTCACCGGTAACACTATGTCCAGTAAGATGCAATGCCAACTTCGAAGTCACCGATAACACTACCTCCGGTAAGATGGTGCCACACTCAGACACAGCGGCCACCCCAGGTCCAACGAAAGATGTATTGGCTTGTCTTGTATGTTTTTTTTATCATCGCAAGTCACTTCCAGATACTAAGAACCTCATGTACTGCAGAACTATCCCATCAGCGGTGAAGCTGGACTTATTGCGTACCATCGCTGTGTTGTCTCCTGGATTTGTTGCTTACCATTGTGCCAAGACAGTGCACAGTGCGAGTGATTGCCTTGGATGATTTTATTGGGATTGCAGTATCCTGCTGGACGTTGGTTCATTGGTGAGACTGATGGTGGGGAGATGCTTTCCCTCGGTTGTGACGAGGACTAGGTGCAAGCCGCCCAGAGGAGGAGACGCTGAGGCAGTGTAGAGGAGCCTCCGTGGCGCACACAGGAATCTGTATTGGGTTGGGGCCTGGTCCCTTCTGCCAATGCTGCTCTCCAGTGCTCGCTCGGTGCTGCTCTCCAGTGTTCACTTGGAGCTGTTCTGCATTGTTCGAGTGCTGCCGAAGGGTTTCAGTCTGAAATGTCGACTGTATTCTTTTCCATAGATGCTGCCTGGCCTGATAAGCTCCTCTGGCATTTTGTGTGTGATGCTTGGATTTCCAGCATCTGCAGATTTTCTCTTTGTTTGCATCTTGTCCACCGGCAGCCTGAATCAACATGGATTGTAAGGAGGTGGACTCAGGATATTAACGAGGTACTACAGGAATGCAGTGAGAGGATGGACTGGGATGTGTTATGTCAGCCACACAGGGAGGACATTAACAAAATGACTGATTGTATCACAGACTATATCAAATTCTGTGAGAACACCATCTTGCCAGCCAGGACTGTACACTGCTTCCCCAACAACAAGCCCTAGATCACCAGTAGTGTTTGTTTGGTGCTGCCTTCCAATGTTTGCTCAGTGCTGCCCTCTGGTGTTCGTTTGGTGGAAGTACAAGCTGGACCAGGATTACCCACATGCCACTCAAACACTTGGGCTAGATTATTACTTTGCTTTGTGACTGCATGTTTTCTAAGACTGTAACCGTATGTGCTATTAGTGCCATGCGCTTTGGTAATGTGTGTTGCATCTTGGCTCTAGAGGAACACTGTTTTGTTTGGTTTTATTCGTGCATGGGTGAATAATAATTAAACCTGAACTTGAACTTATTGTCGAGACCAACAGTGGGGGAGCCACATGGCCTCAGCTATATTGCGGACTACACTTCATGCTGTGGTGTTGCCTGCTGCAGCCAGGAAGGGAGACACCAGAGGTGATGTGGTGACGTGGCCATGCTGGATTGTGACCGAGCCTCCTCCCATTGGTGCTGCTCTCCAGTGTTTACCCAGTGGAAACCAAGCTGGACTGTGCTCATCTGCAGACTGCTACATGCTTGTTTTTGCGACAATATCCATGCACCATCAATCTACAAGATGTGACACTTAGGGTCTTGGACTATATTATATATTTTTAGTGTGACTTTATTTTAGACAATAGACAATAGGGGCAGAAGTAGACCATTCGGCCCTTCGAGCCTGCACCGCCATTCTGAGATCATGGCTGATCATCTACTATCAATACCCGGTTCCTGCCTTGTCCCCATAACCCTTGATTCCCCTATCCATAAGATACCTATCTAGCTCCTTCTTGAAAGCATCCAGAGAATTGGCCTCCACTGCCTTCTGAAGCAGCGCGTTCCACACCTCCACAACTCTCTGGGAGAAGAAGTTCCTCCTCAACTCTGTCCTAAATGACCTACCCCTTATTCTTAAACCATGCCATCTGGTACTGGACTCTCTCAGCATCTGGAACATATTTCCTGCCTCTATCTTGTCCAATCCCTTAATAATCTTATATGTCTCAATCAGATCCCCCCTCAATCTCCTTAATTCCAGCGTGTACAAGCCCAGTCCGTCTAACCTCTCTGCGTAAGACAGTCCGGACATCCCAGAAATTGACCTAGTGAACCTACGCTGCACCTCCCCCACAGCCAGGATATCCTTCCTTAACCCTGGAGACTAAAACTGCACACAATACTCCAGGTGTGGTCTCACCAGGGCCCTGTTCAAATGCAAAAGGACTTCCTTGCTCTTGTACTCAATTCCCTTTGTAATAAAGGCCAACATTCCATTAGCCTTCTTCACTGCCTGCTGCACTTGCTCATTCACCTTCAGAGACTGATGAACAAGTACTCCTAGATCTCTTTGTATTTCTCCCTTACCTAACTCCACACCGTTCAGATAATAATCTGCCTTCCTGTTCTTGCTCCCAAAGTGAATAACCTCACACTTATTCACGTTAAACACCATCTGCCAAGTTTCTGCCCACTCACCCAGCCTATCCAAGTCACCTTGAATTCTCCTAACATCCTCATCACATGTCACACTGCCACCCAGCTCAGTATCATCAGCAAACTTGCTGATGGTATTCACAATGCCTTCCTCTAAATCATTGACGTAAATCATAAACAGCTGTGGTCTCAATACCGAGCCCTGTGGCACACCACTAGTCACCACCTGCCATTCCGAGAAACACCCATTCACTGCTACCCTTTGCTTTCCATCTGCCGACCAGTTTTCTATCCATGTCAATATCCTCCCCCCAATGCCATCAGCTCTGATTTTACCCACCAATCTCCTATGTGGTACCTTATCGAATGCCTTCTGAAAGTCAAGGTACACCACATCCACTGGATCTCCCGCGTCTATCTTCCTGGTTACATCCTCGAAAAACTCCAATAGATTAGTCAAGCATGATTTGCCCTTGATAAATCCATGCTGGCTCGGCCCAATCCTATCACTGCTATCAAGATATGCCGCTATTTCATCTTTAATAATGGACTCTAGCATCTTCCCCACTACTGATGTTAGGCTAACAGGGCGATAGTTCTCTGTTTTCTCCCTCCCTCCTTTCTTAAAAAGTGGGATAACATTAGCCATTCGCCAATCCTCAGGAACTGATCCTGAATCTAAGGAACACTGGAAAATGATCACCAATGCATCCACAATTTCCAGAGCCACCTCCTTTAGTACGCTAGGATGCAGACCATCTGGACCTGGGGATTTGTTAGCCTTCAGTCCCATCAGTCTACTCATCACCGTTTCCTTCCTAATGTCAATCTGTTTCAGTTCCTCTGTTACCCTATGTCCTTGGCCCATCCATACATCTGGGAGATTGCTTGTGTCTTCTCTAGTGAAGACAGATCCTGCTGTTATTTTACCGCTATCTTATATGTACTGTATGTGCTTTATGCTGTGTATGACTGTTGGTACTATGTTTTGCATCTTGGCCCCAGATGAAAACTGTTTCGCTTGGCTGTACTCATGGGTATTCATGTATGGTTGAATGACACTTGTTGTCATCGATCTAAAATAATAATTAGATCTATACATTACACTTCCTCCCCCTTTAGATTAATGCAACATAAAACTGTATATGTACAAAACATTCAAATTCCTTTTCGTAAACCCATATTCCAAATAATTGCTTTCACAATAACGGTCCATAACCAGCTTCACTATACTAAAAATTAAGTCTTTTGGATGGTGCTCTGTTTCTTTCAGTTAGTGCCTCTGGACCTGTGGAGTAGCATCAGGTTTCGTAGGTGTCTTGTCTGAGAAAATGTTCTCAGTTGCCGGTGTCATGTTGCTGAAAATGACATGATCATCACTGAGAGGTAAGTCTGGTGACTGAAATGTGCCCATCTCGTTGGATGTGATCGACTCAGGTGTGTTCTTTGGTTGAGCATCCAGTATCTGGCCCACATGATGTTTCCACGTCTGACCTCCAACATCCACTGTGTACGTCAATGGTCCAGTTCTTGTAGCTATCCTACCGATGTCCACTTGTTTTATCAGTAATCATGCACTAGGACTTCCTGTCCAATCTTGAAGCTCCTTGGTGCTTCACTTGGCTACTGGCGGAACTGTTAATCCTGCACTTCCCTCCGCAGATCTGGTTTCAGGAGGTCTATGTGTGATTTCAGATTCCATATAACCATATAACAATTACAGCACGGAAACAGGCCACCTCGGCCCTTCTAGTCCATGCCGAACACTTACTCTCACCTAGTCCCACTGATCTGCACTCAGCCCATAACCCTCCATTCCTTTCCTGTCCATATAGCTATCCAATTTTACTTTAAATGACAATATCGAACCTGCCTCTACCATTTCTGCTGGAAGCTCATTCCACACAGCTATCACTCTCTGAGTAAAGAAGTTCCCCCTCATGTTACCCCTAAACTTTTACCCTCTAACTTTCAACTCATGTCCTCTTGTTTGAATCTCCCCTACTCTCAATGGAAAAAGCCTATCCACGTCAACTCTGTCTATTCCCTTCATAATTTTAAATACCTCTATTAAGTCTCCCCTCAACCTTCTATGCTCCAATGAACAAAGACCCAACTTGTTCAACCTTTCTCTGTAACTTAGGTGCTGAAATCCAGGTAAGATTCTAGTAAAACATCCCTGCTCATGAAACAAAGTTGAATTTGAACTTGTACTGTTGTTGGATGAATCACGGGTGGTAATGAGTCAGCCTGCTGGAGCGAGATCAGTCACCTGGTTGAGTGGTGCCTCAAAAATAACCTCTTGCTCAACGTCAGTAAAACTAAAGAGCTGGTTGTTGACTTCAGGTCGGAGAATGAGGGCAAATATGTGCCAGTCGACATTTGGAGTGCAGCAGTGGATAGAGTCAGCAGCTTTAAATTTCTGGGTGTTACCAGATCGGATGACCTATCCTAGGCCCAGGTTATACATGCAATCATAATGAAATCACACCAGCATCTTTTCTTTCTTAGGAGGTTAAGGAGGTTCAGCTTGTCATCAAATTCTCTAACCAATTTCTAAAGATGTGTTGCTAAAAGTATCCTGATTGGTTGCATGGTGGTATGATACAGCAATTCAAAGGCATAGCAATGTACAAAGCTACAGAGTCTAGTGGACTCTGCCAATACATTGCAGAAACATCTCTCCCCACCATCTGTAGTAACTACAGCAGATGCTGCTTCAAGAAAACAACATCCACCATCTGGGCCATGCCATCTTCTTGCAGCTATTATTGGGCAGGAAGTACAGCAGACTTGAAGTTACACATCCCCAAGTTCAAGATCAGCTGCTTCCTTTCAATCATTCAGTTCTGGCACCACCTGGTGCAACCCTAATCACAGTGATTACTTTACACTAAAATAAACTTCATTCTTTCTGTTCTAATTGTATTTGATCTTGTAAAAATAGTTTATAATTTATGTTTAACTTCAATTTTCCTTGCGAATGCTGCTTATATGATACTCTGGCAGTAATGCTACTGCAAGTAAGTTTTTCATTTGAGAGCTGTAGTCCATTAGCTGTTTTTGGCTCCCAGCTTTCTCTCTGATATTTAGTGATCTCTGTATGTACTCCCTCAAAATTTTCTTTGAACTTCTGACTTCTAAATGTTTTCCTTCCATTTAGAGTATGCTCTGTTTAATCAGGGCTTGACTTAAAGTGACATACCTGCAACATAATGTTGAAATACCAAAGTGCATGGTGATTATATAAATATGCAGTGGAACTTTCCTTGTCTGTGTTTTATGCTCCCAACTCATTACTTATGTTGTTCATATTGTTTGATTGAAGTGTCATAGATAACATTTGCACGTCATATTACAAAGTGCATGACACATAAGGTTGTACAGTCAATAATTACATATTGTAAACAGAAGATTTTCATCTGGGTATTGATTAATGAGGGGAATACAATAGGAAAAAGAAAAATGAGCACAGATTTTGTTTAACACAGAAATTGGTACAATGCCAGACTTTAATAGGGGAGTCCTTAACATGTAAAACAAATTAGTGTGGCTAGGGAATTTTTTAAAACCAAATAGTCACTCCATGATAGATTATAGACATTAATTGATGCTTAGTGAAGAATTAACAGATTGAAAGAGTAGAGATTAGGAAGCATAGAATACGTCTTCTGAATGGGAGCATGCTGACCATATCATTAGGCAATGATAATGTTATGTATTGCTGGCAAAATCATTTCCAAAAAGTAAATCAGTAAAAAGCTCAGGAATCTGAGATTGTCATCATGGGTTTCAATAGATTGATATAGTCACGTGATCCCTTTGACCAATTTGTTCAGAATATTTTGAAGTAATAAATTTTGGATTTGTAGAAGATGCCTCTTTCAATTTAACCCAAGGCAAAGATGTATTTGTCCAATTAGTTTAAGTGATTGTATCATCATCTGTAATGACATAATTATATTCTCCATGGTTCCAGAGACAGGACTTTGGAGACCTAGGGGAACTCTAGTTCTCACTGACTTGATTAACATGCATTAATTGTGTATAATTGGCATAATTGTAAAATCCTGAGTGCTACCAAATCACTCCACTAATGGGCTGTGACCGGTTGCACAGACAGATTAGATGCATGATGTCATTACATCCATCATTTTTCACATATTATTACAAGTTAAAATAAACTCTGAATGTTAAAGGTGAATGAACATTACAATTTATCTTACTTTGTAATTAAAACCTTACAGCGTTGAACCCATTTGTTTACAGGGGATTGAGGATTCTAAGCTGTCTCTGGTTTGGTTGAGTTCCAAACATTTCTGAGTAAGAATAAATACTGCAAGTGAAGAGGCTTAAGAGAGAGCCTAGTCTGATGTTAATTGCTCTGGAGATTTATGTTTAGAGTCATAATCAACACCCTTGTTGATGGATCAACGTTATTAGGCACAGCTACATACCATCACGATATTTTCATGTAAAAAGAAGACATTAATTCATTGCCAGTCAAGACGAGTGACGTGATAGGAATACTTTGGGTTTCACTGTTCCTAGCTAAGTATTTCACACTAGGGTCTGGAAGGCCTGTGAGCAATAGGTCAAGGTTGGTAAATGTAACTTCCTTTAAAAAATGTTGCAATCCAAACTATAAAACAGAGACACATCTCTCATTTGCCACAAGGAGAGTAAGTTTTGTTCAATTTGCAGGAAAGTCTTTTTTTGACCACACTTCTTGTCATCTGTCCTCATCACCTTTTGGGTCTACAGACAAACATTCTAAAAATCATAAGGGTTGCAGTTATTCTCATTCTCCAGTTTAACTTTGTTATGTTTTTCCTGACTTCAGTGCTGAGCTAAATGCTTCTACACATAAGAACTTATTGCAACTATTTCACATCTACCTAAGGCAGACAGCTCTGCAGCTTTGAGAAATAAACCTTGGAAGGATTGGGAAAAATGGGGGGTAACCTCAGAGGTTCCTAGGCACACCACTGTTGTAATGCATGGTTATTTGAGTTGCTGTCATCTTCCTTTCAGCTTGAACCAGTCTGGACATTCTCCTCTGCCCTCCATTAACAAAGAATTTTGGCTGCAAAACTGTAGCTCACTCGATTTTCTTTCATCATGAAGAGTTTCAAGAGGCTCGTTATGAGGCACATCAAGACCCTACTGCCCCCCTCACTGGACCCCCTGCAGTTCGCATACCGTCCCAAACATTCAACAGACAACGCCATTGCCATCACCCTCCACCTGGCCCTAACCCACCTGGACAAAAAAGACACTCACGTTTGAAGGCTGTTCACAGACTTCAGTTCAGCATTCAACACAATCATTCCTCAGAAACTGACTGGAAAGCTGAGCCTACTGGGCCTGAACACCTCCCTCTGCAACTGGATCCTAGACTTCCTGACTGGCAGACCTCAGTCAGTCCAGATCGGGAGCAGCATCTCCAACACCATCACACTGAGCACGGGCTCCCCCCCACCCCAGGGCTGTGTGCTCAGTCCACTGCTGTTCACTCTGCTGACCCACGACTGTGCAGCAACTCACAGCTCGAACCACATCATCAAGTTCGCCGATGACATGACCCTGGTGGGTCTCATTGACAAGAACGATGAGTCAGCATACAGAGAGGCGGTGCAGTGGCTAACGGACTGGTGCAGAGTCAACAACCTGTCTCTGAATGTGAACAAAACAAAAGAGATGGTTGTTGGCTTCAGGAGGACACGGAGCGACCACTCTCCACTAAACATCGACGGCTCCACCTTAGAGATCATTAATAGCACCAAATTTCTTGGTGTTCACCTGGCGGAGAATCTCATCTGGTCCCTCAACACCAGCTCCATAGCAAAGAAAGCCCAGCAGCGTCTCTACTTTCTGCGAAGGCTGAGAAAAATCCGTCTCCCAACCCCCATTCTCACCACATTCTACAGAGGTTGTATTGCGAGCATCCTGAGCAGCTGCATCACTGCCTGGTTCAGGAATTGCACCATCTCGGATCACAAGACCCTGCAGTGGATAGTGAGGTCAACTGAGGAGATCATTGGGGTCTCTCTTCCCACCATTACGGACATTTACACCACACGCTGCATCCGCAAAGCAAACAGCGTTATGAAGGACCTCACGCACCCCTCATACAAACTCTTCTCCCTCCTGCCATCTGGCAAAAGGCACCAAAGCATTCAGGCTCTCACGACCAGACTATGTAACAGTTTCTTCCCCCAAGCCATCAGACTCCTCAATACCCAAAGCCTGGACTGACACCAACCTACTGCCCTCTACTGTGCCTAATGTCTTGTTTATTATTTACTGTAATGCCTGCATTGTTTTGTGCACTTTATGCAGTCCTGGGTAGGTCTGTAGTCTAGTATAGTTTTTGTGTTGTTTTTCGTAGTTCAGTGTGGTTTTTGTATTGTTTCATGTAGCACAATGGTCCTGAAAAACATTGTGTCGTTTTTACTGTGTACTGTACCAGCAGTTATGGTTGAAATGACATTAAAAAGTGACTTGTCTTGACTTGACTTGACTTAAGTTTTTTGCATCTTTCTCTGTAAACTCTAGAGACTGTTGTGCGTGAAAATCCCAGGAGATCAGCAGTTTCTGAGACATTCAACCATGCCGCCTGGCACCAACAGTCATTCCATGGTCAAAGTCACTTAGATCACATTTCTCCCCCATTCTGATGTGGGGTCTGAACAACAACTGAACCTCTTGACCACGTCTGCATGCACTAAATTGCTGCCACATGATTGGCTGATTAGATATTTGTACTAATGAACAGGTGTACAGGTGTATCTAATAAAGTGGTCACTGAAAGTAATTCAAAGTTTGAAATAACAGGAGTAAGCTTGAACTTCTTCAGTCACTCAGTAATATTATGTTCCTGCTTGATCCTTGTTTATCCTGATTCTATAAGTATCCCAGAACTAATCTGTCTTTACCTGAATGTATTGATCGTTGATATTTATGGCTCTCTAGGACAAGAAATTTGAAAGGTTGATCAGTCAATGAGTAAGAAAGTTTCTCCCCAATTTTCTGAATATTTCTCTTTTTCAATGATTGAAGCCAGATCCTCTGATTCTATTGCCTAATTCGACATTCCCCAACCTGAGGGAGCAGCCTATTAGTATCTGTTCTTGTCCATCCAAATCTTGTGTGCTTCAATCTAATCAACTGCCATAAGAATAGGCTAATCCTGCTTACTTTCTCCCCATTTCACAAACTCCTCTCCCAGATTATCTACGGTCCATTAATGCCAAGACAAGCATATTTTTCTTCAGACTTGCAGACTAAAACTGCATACAGTTTTGCTGGAATAATTTCACCAGTGTATTAAAATAAGAGGCAAATAACCTCTTCCTCAATGTCAACAAGAGGAAGAGAACTCATACCACTCAACCCCTCTTTATATCGGCAGTGCAGTGGTCGAAACTGCGAGCAGTTTCAAACTCCTGGAAATGCACATCTTGCATGACCTCTCACGGTCCCAGGACACATCCTGAACAATCACAAAATCTCACCAACACCTCCACTTTCTGAAGAAGCTGAGAGATCTGAACTATACTCATCAATACTCACAACCTTCTGCAGATCCTAACAAGCTACATCACCGCATTGTACAGAAACTGCACTAACTGCCCAGCTACCCACCATGAAGGGCATGTACAGAAAGGCGCCAGTAAAAGGCCAGCAAGTCATAAAGGATCCCACCCACTCCCATCAGGGAGGAGGTTATGTAGTGTCCACGCCAGGGCCACCAGACTCATAAACAGTTACTTTCCCCAAGCATAGAGGATATTCAACACTAACTCACCCCTCCACGCCCCCAACCACCACTAATTTATCATTCCTGTCAGTCACCTCATGTACAGACATTCCTGCACCTAGCATCACTTTATGCACATACAATCAATTTATGTAGGTAGACTATCTTCTGTACTTATCTTTGTTGTGTTTTGTTATCATTGTGTCCTTTCTCTTATGCTGTTTTGGATCCAGAGTAGTAATTATTTTGTTCCCCGTCACACTTGCGCGCTGGAAATTATATTAAGCAATCTTGCATGAATAAACATTGTGCAAGACTTCTTAATTCCCTATTCTAGCTGTATGTTTATTGTCTGTATTTCAATATGTCAGTGTGCTGTAATTTCTACTAACTTCTCATAAAGTAAAATGTGTTTCATTTTAGTTTTTCTTGGCAATGATATAACACTTCTGAGTTCCCTCATCATCACGTGCTTGAGTGAGTGATGTAGTCTGGAAAGTTAATTGGAACAGCCACCGAGCACAACCGTATGACCCCACACTACACTCCATCTGCCATCTGCCTGCCCAAGTAATCCTTCTGTGTATATTTGCTGATTTATTGTATCCTTCTCATAATTGACCTTCCCATGTACCTGTGCGCCATCAACAATCTTGGATATGCTACACACTGATTTTTTATTACTTCATTAACATAACTTCAGTAGCTCAGGACCTTATACTAATCCCTGTGGCACACCCCCATTCACACCACCAGTCTGTTAACCTGTTAATATTGCCTATTGCATTAACATACCAAGACAACAACCTCGTATGTCTGTTGATTTGCCATTAAGTCAATAAATGCACCCAGAATAAGCATCAACTTTCATAGTCCAAAATAACATTGGACATCTTAACAACACACAAAATACTGGAAGAACTCAGCAGGTCAAGCAGCATCTATAGAGGGGAATAAATATTCGACGTGTTAAACTGAGACTCTTCATCAGGACTCGAAAGGAAGGGGGAAGAAGTCCTTTTAAGTATGTCAATATTTGATGACAGGCAGTCATAGAATGACACGGCTTGGGAACAGGCTCTCCTCTCGCCATGTTCATCCCGGCCACCAACAACCTACTTAGACTAATTCTCCATGAATCTCACTTCCTATTCCCCTCACTCCCATCAATTCCTCATAGATTCTATCACTCACCGGCACCCTTGCGGGTGGATTCACCTGCAGACCCCACTTCTTTGGGATGTGGGAGGGAAGTGGAGTATCTGCAGGAAAGAGGGAAAACGTGCAGACTCCACGTGGGCAGCATCAGAGGTCAAGACTGAATCCTGGTTGTTGGAATTGTGAGGGGGCACCACTGTGCTACCAACATTATTGGTGAATGTCATGAAAAAATCATCAAACCTTATAAATAATGGCACAGTAGAAGGCTATGTGGACCAAGATGTTCACGTCAATAAAAAGAATAGAATTAGTTACATTCATTTCACGTTCCAGTTATAAATCATTGATCATAGAGCCACACGTTAAAGCTGAACACTATTTCCAAAATGTTTTCGGTGATAAATATGAACTAGACATTTTGTTGTGGATAATGTAGGCAGACACTGTAGGGAATTCTGATGAAACCCAGAAGGTCAGGAGGCTAGATCTATATGCCGGCTTAACAGGTTTTGCTCTTAGTTGTTTCGGAATTACCTCAGAACAACATGTGGGACCTTGACAACCTAATCCAGATTCTGGGGAGAGTAAACTGGTGTGAGGTTAGGTCGGATCTGAAAGTGTTAGAAGGGATCATTCAGATAGACAGGAGGAAGGTTGGGATGAATCATCCTATCCCAGTACTTGACTCAAAGGTCTGATCCCAGGCTCGAGGAATCCTTGTAAGGAAATACCTGATGTCGAGTAGAAGATTTGGAAAGCCAATAGGAAAAGTTATTCCCCTGGCTGAGAAGCTGTGGTATAAAAGCCTTCATTGTACATCCTTGACAGTCTTTGCTCCCTTTCACATGATTTCCTGAGCCTTGAAAAATCTCACTGACAATATAAAATCTGCAAGACATCTTATACCAGAACCATTTGGGCCCAAGGATGATGTGAAAATGATAAACTGTTTCCTGACAGGGTATCTCCTGCTTCAGCAAACACAATAATTAGATCTGGTGACTGTTTAACAATTTGGTTGGAACTTGGACATAAAAGCAGTTAATTCTAGAAAAGCATACAGGTTAGGCAACATTTGTGGAGAGATAAACGTCCTAACTCTGAAAAATTAAGTGTTCTTCTTCTCCAGCTGCTGCTTGACCTGCTGAGTTTTTCCTGCATATTCTATTTTTGCAATTCTTTTCTGATTTTCATTTTTGGCTGGAATGTTTCCCAATTAAACCCCTCCCACTGATACCTTCCGCACTTACACAATCTTAAATGCTTATCCATTTTAAGATTCGCTTTGAAATAGAGTGAATTATTTTATGGTTAATGTTTTTTTCATCAGCCTGAGCTGTTTGACTAGAAGGCTTCTAAATGGTCTTATGAACATAGTACCTTCACTGCACATGTCAAAAAGAAGGGAATTGCTGTTTGCATGATGTAGAATTTATTAAATCGCCCATGCCATGTAATCCCTCATCTGCGTTCTGAAGACAGGTGCTGAGAAGTTTACCTGCGAGAGTATTATGTTTCATGCACAATGGATGCTTAAACCTTTTCTTATGCAATCACCGAGTGCTTGTGGTTTATAATACAGAATTAGAAAGCAGACATGGAAAAAGGCTAACATTTGAAAGATTCTTACTTTTAAAACAGTGATACCTGCAAGAAAGAAAGCAGATTAGGAAAATGCATTTTTAAGAATATGTAATCTTGCTATAATCCTGGTATTCTGTCATTTAAAAGTTCTTTATTTCCTTCTCTTTCTCACACATTCTGGTTTTATTCAAGTAACTAATCCTTCTCTCCCCTACTCTCCCACTGTCAAGGGTCAAACAAAATGAAAGCAGGTGGGAGGCTATTATACTCTAATGTCTAATCTCATTACTTTCAACAGAGTAACACCAATCAACAAACTAACCTAGTGATAATAATCCTGTGAGAATATTCTAAAAGTCCCATCTCAGGATTCTCTAGTTAATTTTTAATTCCATTGAAATTGGCAGTCAAATTAAAATAATTGGGCTAGAAATTCAAATATTTTTTAAATGCTTTAAAATGGTGCTTCAAAGGGAACCCTGATGAGTTTCTTCTGAGCTCAAGCAAAGCAACTGAAAGAAGCTGCAGGAGGTTGTAAACCTAGTCAGCTCCATCTTGGGTATTAGCCTACAAGGTATCCAGGACATCTTTAGGGAGTGATGTCTCAGAAAGGCAGCGTCCATTATTAAAGACCTCCAGCACCCAGGGCATACACTTTTCTCACTGTTACCATCAGGTAGGAGATACAGAAGCCTGAAGGCACACACTCAGTGATCCAGGAACAGCTTCTTCCCCTCTGCCATCCGATTCCTAAATGGACATTGGAGCTTTGGACACTACCTCACTTTTTTTAATATACAGTATTTCTGTTTTTGCACATTTTTTAAGTAATTTATTCAATATATGTAATTGATTGACTTGTTTATTTATTATGTTTTTATTTTATATTTTCTCTCTCTCTGCTAGATTATGCATTGCATTGAACTGCTGCTGCTAAGTTAACAAACTTCACTTCACATGCTGGTGATAATAAACCTGATTCTGATTCTGATTCTGATTCTGATTCTGACTCATTCACCAATTGTGAAGTAAGTTGTGTATTTCAGGACATGATTCTTGATCCTCAGCATGAGTTACACACAGTAAGTAGTCGTACTTGATATAGGAAATGACAACTTGCCTACTCGATCCCCAAAAGAAGAGATTTACAACAGAAACTATTGCTTTAAGTACTGGTCTTAAAATGATATCATTTCACTGGGAGTGATGGCAAGGACACCCAAGCAGCCACTTTACTACTCTGAAAACTACTGGGCTTCATAGTGACAGACCTAGTCTGGGAGGGAGGAGTATAGAGGCCAATGCAAGCATGGGAGCGGCTGCCCAGTTTCACATTCCTCACAAGGGAAGCTGAAGACCTTACTGAGGAAAATGAGATGTGATTTATAACAGAAGATTCCACAGTTGTCTTCAAGAATAGGACTACACTTTTCATTCAGGCTCACGCTTTTCTTGCTTGGTGAATTCATTTAAATGCCAAAAGACATTTGCCAAACAGTTAGTTTTGCTTTCATTATTAACATTGAGAATCTTCTCTTCTTTTCCCATCCCACGATTAGAAGGTTGAACACAAAAATGTCAGTGGAACTACCCAAATTTGGAGATGTTTTCTGATGTTATGATGGACAAGAATGTGTAACCAATATCTTGGTTTACCCTGAAGGTATTCTACTGATATCATCAGTTTTGGGCCCCTTACCTTGGAAAGGGGGTGCTGACATTGGAGAGGGTTCAAAGGAAGTTCACGAAAGTTATTCCAGGATTGAACGCTCATCATATGAAGAGTATTTAATGGCTCATGGCCTGTATTCGCTAGAATTCAGAACAATAAAGGGTGTTCATTGAAACCTATTGAATAGAGAAATGTCTTGATAGAGTGAATGTGGCGAGGATGTTTTCTATGGTGGAAGAGTTTACAACCAAAGGACTCAGCCTCAGAATACAGGGGCATTATTTTGGAATGGAGTTGAGGAGAGAGTGGTGAATCTGTGGAATTCATTGCCATCGGGCAGCTGTGGAGACCAATTCTCATGTATATTTAAGGCAGAGGTTGATAGATTCTTGATTGGTCAGGACATGAAGGGTGAGAAGGCAAGAGATTGGGATAAAGGAATAATGGATCAGACATGATGAAATGGTGGAGCAGACTCAATGGGCCAAATGGTCTAATTCTGCTCCTGTATCTTATGGTCTTATTATAGTCATATGTCAATAAATTATTTGTTCATCATTTACATACATTAAAACACAATGTTCGTCTGAATGAAATATGTTTCTTGACAGCTTGAAATTTGGTGTGGTTGTGAGTCTCTGCAATGGGCTACAAACCAGAAAAGATTAAGTATCTGTCCAACATTGAATTATGTCCATCTTGCGAACAGTTGGCTCATTCAAACAAACTGAAGTCTCAAAGATTGACCACAGCAACACCAGAACGTTGCACAGTATGACAAAAATAAACTCTTAATCTTTCAACCTACTTCGTAATGGTACTTGCACTACATTTGTCCACTTACACTGCAGCTTCTCCACAACTGTAACACTATATTTCTTCAAATTTTCATCTTGATTTTATGTACAGTACTGTGCAAGAGTCTTGGGCACATATATATATAGGCTCTCTGAGACTTTTGCACAGCACTGTATTAGTCAACATGGAGTGGAGAGCATGTTTATAAGTCTGGTGGGGGCAAACGATGTTAGGATTGGTGAGAGTGGATTCCGAAGGAGGGAGGGGTGTGGGACAGGTGGCAGAGAAGGAGTGCCAGGAGTGGGAGGTGGCGTATGTGCAGATATACCCAGCCCTGAGACACCGGGCAATGTAATTTAATTCCAAACAATTAGTTTATTGATCTTTACAGATATCTCTCTGATGCTTCCTGCTCCCTCCCTCCTCCCTTTCCCTTCCCCTCTCCCTGTCCCCTTCCCACTCTCAGTCCACAATACAAAACCATATCAGAATCAGGGTTATCATCACTCACATATGTCATGAAATCTGTTTTATTTTTGCAGCAGCAGTACAGTGCAGTCCATAAAATTACCACTACAGTTTCAGTGGACACTTGGCCTCCACAGCTGCCTGTTGCAACAAATTCCACAGATTCACCACTCTCTGGCTAAAGAAAACAAAATTTGCTACGCAGGTTGTCAGTGTTTTTAAGAAGGTGTATGGTGTGTTGACACTCATCAACCATGGGATTGATTTCAAGAGCCATGAGGTAATGTTGCAGCTATATCAGACCTTGGTCAGACCCCACTTAGAGTACTGTGTTCAGTTCTGGTCACCTCACTACAGGAAGGAAGTGGGTACTGAAGAGAGAGTTCAGAGGAGATTTAGAAGCATTTTGCCTGGATTGGGGAGCGTGCTTTCTGAGAATAGGTTGAGTGAATTTGGCCTTTTCTCCTTGGAGTGACAGAGGGTGAGAGGTGACCGGATAGAGGTGTATAAGATGATAAGAGGCATTGATCGTGTAGATAGCCAGACGCTTTTTCCCAGGGCTGAAATGGCTAACATGAGGGGGCGTATTTTAAAGGTGCTTGGAAGTAGGTACAAAGGGGATGTCAGGGGTAAGTTTTTCACACAGAGAGTGGTAGGTGTGTGGAATGCTCTGCCAGTGATGGTGGTGGAGGTGGATATGATAGGGTCTTTTAAGAGACTGTTAGGTGCATGGAGATCAGAAAAGTAGAGAACTGTGTGGTAGGGTATTCTAGGCAGTTGCTAGAGTAAGTTAAATGGTCAGCATAACATTGTGGGCTGAAAGGCCTGTAGATTTCTATGTTCTGTGTACTGTGGAAATGTCTTAGGTACCCAAGGTATATTGTATGTGCCTAAGACCTTTGTACAACCCTGGGCTTATGTTTCGAATTGTCTGTCTGGACAGCATACAAAACAAAGTTTTTCACTGCATCTCAGTATGTGTGATCACCAAGACAGAAGAGCTGGAAAACTGTACTGAGACCAATTAAAATGGAAATATTATTATAAGTTTGCAATAGTTCTAGGGAATGTTACTTCACGTTGGTTAGCAGAAGCAAAATAGAAAATGCTGTTCAAGATTCTAACTTTTATCTTTTGGACTGATATCAGGACATAATCCTTCTCCAAAAGAAAGTTTATTTTACGGAAATTGATTTTACATTGGGAATTAGATTATCTTTAATAAGTGTAATTATCTTTTGATTTCTTTATAGAAAACAAACCATGAAGATCTTGATCTTTATGATAAAATAAAATCTGTTTCCTGCCCAATGACCTATCCCAGCATCAGTGACTGTTGATGCTGACTGTAGGAAGAAAATATTTTGCTCTGTGGCAAAATATTCCTCGGGCATTATGATAAAGACAAGAATGATCCTAAATGATAAAGTGTAATTATCAACTACAAGGGCACACAATGATTTTCTGTATCTGCATGAAACTTGCATTTATGTTATCTGTGTCAAAACGCCAAAAAGGAATTTAGCTTCTTCATTAGGAAACTAATGGGAGTCACGCATTTCTGTCCCTCATCCAGCAAATTGGGTTAAAATCATACTCTAAATTCCTTTCCTCCACAAGTCTGACTGTTTATTAGATGTGTGCAAATATATGACTAAATATTATTGTTAATTTGGCTGAACGCTCTCTTTAAAGACTGTTTTTGTAACTCTGAATCTTTGCAATAAGATGGCAGCATTGATAACAAACAGTAAATATTCAGACTGATTTCAACATATTTTTCAGATTTAAAGAAAATAGTTATAAGCATTTTAAAAGATTACAAATACTTTTAAATGTAAAATTTTGTGTCTTGCAGGGCTTGTATGTTATTTAGTTTAGCAAAAGCACCACTAAAGTGATCAAAAATGTTTAGAGAGTGCCCCCTGGTGTATTTTATGTGAAATATTTGGAAGAGATATTATTGAAGTCCAATAATCTGCTATTCATTTGTTTGGTGATCTTGATGCTGATGTGACGGCCAAACTAGGTGTTGATCTCTGCATCCCTTTAAAACACCAGAACCCTAGTTCCCATGCTCCTTTTAATACAGTGGTGTTTGACTTCTCCTGATCCTTTTGACATATGAAGGTCCTCGATTCCACACTCCCTTTCCTCTCAAAGTTCAAAGTACAGTATTTTTTATATCAAGGTACATGTATATTACCAAATACTATCATGAGATTCATTTTCTTGCAGGCATTTTATGGGAGGGAAAAGAAATGCGATAGAATTTATGAAAAGACTCAAGCTGTGCAAATAGAAAAAATAATAAGACCATGAGTTGTAAAAGGTCCTGCAGGTCATAGGATCAGTTCAGGGTAGTAATGATTGAAGTTATTCACATGGGTTCAGGAGCCTGACAGTTGTAGGGTAATTACTGATCCTGAACCTGGTGGTGTGGGAGCTATTCTGTACCTTCTGCCCCATGGTGGTACATGGAAGAAGAGGGCATGGCCTGGATGGTTGTGGTCATTGGCGATGATGCTGCTTTCCTATGGCAGTGATCCAGGTAAATGTCCTCAGTGGTGGGGAGGGCTTTGCCTGGGAAGAACTGGGCCTCGTCCACCACTTTCCGTAACCTTCTCCATTCCTGGGCATTGTTTTTTCCATCCCAGCCCATGTTGCAGCCAGGTAGGATATCTTCTATAGAATTTGTCTGAATCTGCGCAAACCTCTAAGAAAGTAGAGGTGCTGTCTTGACTTCTTTCTGACGTGTGGAGTAGATCCAGGTCACTTCTCAGGCGTGAGTTGCTTCATGACCAATCTATCAAATCACTTCAACACAATGGACATTAGTTTTGTTATACTCACCTAGGTCTGTGGTTTCTGTATAAACACCTTAGCGCCTAGTTCCTGTGCACCCTTTAAACACATTAGGCTCAGTTTCATATTTCACTTAACACACTGGAGTTCTGATTTTTCTCTGCTCAGACAGGTGAAACCTGATTTACAGGCATAGCCAAACATACTCATTTCTCAATTGCTAGGAACTTTCGGACTATTCCAGTAGTGTTTAGCATTGCGACTTTCTGAAGATTTACATAAATATTGCTGTGTAGCCCTAATTGTTTATTGATATTGTGTAGTGAATTTGGAATGATACCAGTTGTAGATGTTACTATCGGGACAATGGATACCCTGTTCAGGTTCCAAAGTCTTTCAATTTCCTCTTACAATTCAGCATATTTCTAGTGTTTTACATTAATTGATTTCTGGAAGTTATGTATGTTTGGAATGGCTATATCTATTAAGTAAGTTATTCTTGCTTGGTTATCCTGTATTATTACATCAGAATGATTATTATGGATTGTCTTACCTGTAATAACAGATCAGTCATAATATAATCTATGGTTTTCTGACTCTAAAACTGGATCGGACTTGTGTCTGTAGTAAGGCACAATTTCTTTTATACGTTGTATTTTAAAGCAAGATTTTGGTGAATGATATTGGCCACTTGTTTGTTCCTGTGTAAGTAATCAGACTGAGTTAAACTGCTGCAGGATCCTGTAATGTGTTGAATTGCTTCTGGTTTTCCTTAGCATGTTCTACATTTATCATCTTGAATTTGTTGATCTTTTATTATGTATTTTTAATATTTTTTGTGTTAACCACCTGGTCCTCTATTGCCGCAAGTAACTCTTCTGTTTCCGGGAATAGGTCTCCAACTTTAAGCCAGGCATTCAACGCTTCCTTGTTGACATCTAATCTGCTCAGATCATGGGATGTCCTCCATGGAGGGTCATGCTCTTCCACTGGTTAATTTTGTCTTCAATAGTGATAACATCTTCATTTTTCTAGGCTGTGTTTTATTTAAGTTTAGTGTTGTATACTCCTTATCAGAATTGCATATGCTCACACAGGGTGCTGAATCATGTTATTGTTAATGAAAATATATCCTCAGGGGTTTTATCTGACTATTGTGTAGATTTTTAATGTCTGTTATTCCTCTTGCCTCTTCTGTCCTAGGTAGTGTTAATCTACATGCATTCGAGTGTATATAACGCTTCCTGAAATTTGTCATTTCAGTTCTTAATTTTCTCTGTAAATTTTCCAGATTGTTTTCAGACCAAGGTATTATGCCAAAAGAATATGTTAATATGGGTATAGCAAAAGTGTTTATTGCCCTTGTTATAATTTTATGACTGAGCTCTGTTTGGCAGGTTTTCTCAAGCCTTGTAGTAAATTCTGTCAAAAGTTTTTCCTTTATCACACTATGATCTATTTTCTTTTCTCGCTGATATCCCAGATACTTACATATTTCATATTCATCCATCAGTTGTATTGTATCCTGCTGCTCTGCTTTGTATTCTATTAGCTATATGGCACCTTTCTTTATGTTTAATGTTCTAAGTTTATACAGTCAAAAGTTCATGTTCATGTCTTTCGAAAATAGTTCTACTGTTTGAATTAATTGCTTTAGCTTTACTGATGAAGGAGCATATAATTTCAAATCATCCAGAAGGTGTGCTAAAGTATAGTTCATTTCGTTATTTCTGATTTGATATCCAATTTTCGTCCAATTCAGTCAATTAGAGAGCAGGTTCAAAGCTAGACAGAACTGTAGTGAACTTAGAGAGTCACCCTGGGAAATGCCTCAGTTTATTCTGATAATGGTGGTTATCAAAATTCTTATTATTACTTATTTTTTCTCAGCTCAACCTGGTGAAACCTGAGGTACGGGCACAGCCAAGCACACTCATGTGTCAATTGCTAGGAACTTTTGGACTATTCTAGTGGTGCTTAGTATTGTGGCTTTCTGAAGACTTACATGGATATTACTGTGTAGTCCTAATTGTTTAATGCTATTGTGTAGATTTTACTATCAGGACAATGGATACCTTGTTCACATTCCAAAATCTTTCAATTTCCTCTTTTAATTCAGCATATTTCTGGTGTTTTATACTTGTTGATTTCTGTGTTATATGTATTTGGAATTGCTATATCTTTTAAATAAATTGGTCTTGCTTATCCTGTATCCAGATGGTTATTATGGATTGTCCTATCTGTAATAACTGATTGGTCATAACATAATTTGTGGTATTCTGACTATAAAATTGGATCAGGCTAGTATTTATAGTAAGGTGCGATTTCATTTAAGAGTTTGTATTTTGAAGCAATATTTTGATGAATGGCGTTTGCCACTTGATTGTGCCTGTGTTAGTAATTAGATTGTGTTAAATTGCAGCAACACACATCAAAGTTGCTGGTGAACGCAGCAGGCCAGGCAGCATCTCTAGGAAGAGGTGCAATCGACGTTTCAGGCTGAGACCTTTCGTCAGGACTAACTGAAGGAAGAGTGAGTGAGAGATTTGAAAGTTGGAGGGGGAGGGGGAGATCCAAAATGATAGGAGAAGACAGGAGGGGGAGGGATGGAGCCAAGAGCTGGACAGGTGATTTGCAAAAGGGATATGAGAGGATCATGGGACAGGAGGTCCAGGAAGAAAGACGGGGGGGGGGGGGGCGGATCCCAGAGGATGGGCAAGGGGTATATTCAGAGGGACAGAGGGAGAAAAAGGAGAGTGAGAGAAAGAATGTGTGTATAAAAATAAGTAACAGATGGGGTACGAGGGGGAGGTGGGACATTAGCGGAAGTTAGAGAAGTTGATGTTCATGCCATCAGGTTGGAGGCTACCCAGACGGAATATAAGGTGTTGTTCCTCCAACCTGAGTGTGGCTTCATCTTTACAGTAGAGGAGGCCATGGATAGACATGTCAGAATGGGAATGGGATGTGAAATTAAAATATGTGGCCACTGGGAGATCCTGCTTTCTCTGGCAGACAGAGCATAGGTGTTCAGCAAAGCGGTCTCCCAGTCTGCGTCGGGTCTCGCCAATATATAAAAGGCCACATCGGGACCACCGGACGCAGTATATCACCCCAGCCGACTCACAGGTGAAGTGTCGCCTCACGTGGAAGGACTGTCTGGGGCCCTGAATGGTGGTAAGGGAGGAAGTGTAAGGGCATGTGTAGCACTTGTTCAGCTTACACGGATAAGTGCCAGGAGGGAGATCAGTGGGGAGGGATTGGGGGGAGGAATGGACAAGGGAGTCACGTAGGGATCGATCCCTGTGGAAAATAGAGGGGGGGGAGGGAAAGATGTGCTTAGTGGTGGGATCCCGTTGGAGGTGGCGGAAGTTACGGAGAATAATATGTTGGACCTGGAGACTGGTGGGGTGGTAGGTGAGGACCAGGGGAACCCTATTCCTAGTGGGGTGGTGGGAGGATGGAGTGAGAGCAGATGTACATGAAATGAGGGAGATGTGTTTAAGAGCAGAGTTGATAGTGGAGGAAGGGAAGCCCCTTTCTTTAAAAAAGGAGGACATCTCCCTCGTCCTAGAATGAAAAGCCTCATCCTGAGAGCAGATGCAGCGGAGACGGAGGAATTGCGAGAAGGGGATGGCGTTTTTGCAAGGGACAGGGTGAGAAGAGGAATAGTCCAGATAGCTGTGAGAGTCAGTAGGCTTATAGTAGACATCAGTGGATAAGCTGTCTCCAGAGATAGAGACAGAAAGATCTAGAAAGGGGAGGGAGGTATCGGAAATGGACCAGGTAAACTTAAGGGCAGGGTGAAGGTTGGAGGCAAAGTTAATGAAGTCAACGAGCTCAGCATGCGTGCAGGAAGCAGCGCCAATGCAGTCGTCGATGTAGCGAAGGAAAAGTGGTGGACAGATACCAGAATACCAGATACCACAATCTATGTTCCGTGCCTATTCTGTTACAAGGATAAGTGCAAGGATCCTTGTAAGCGGAACAAGTGCTACACATGCCCTTACACTTCCTCCCTTACCACCATTCAGGGCTCCAGACAGTCCTTCCAGGTGAGGTGACACTTCACCTGTGAACAACAGGAATTCTGCAGATGCTGGAAATTCAATCAACACACATCAAAGTTGCTGGTGAATGCAGCAGGCCAGGCAGCATCTCTAGGAAGAGGTGCAGTCGACGTTTCAGGCCGAGACCCTTCGTCAGGACTAACTGAAGGAAGAGTGAGTAAGGGTTACTTACTAACTCTTCCTTCAGTTAGTCTTGACGAAGGATCTCGGCCTGAAACGTCGACTTCACCTGTGAGTCGGCTGGGGTGATATACTGCATCTGGTGCTCCCGATGTGGCCTTCTATATATTGGCGAGACCCGACGCAGACTGGAAGGTCGTTTTGCTGAACATCTACGCTCTGTCTGCCAGAGAAAGCAGGATCTCCCAGTGGCCACACATTTTAATTCCACATCCCATTTCCATTCTGATATGTCCATCCACAGCCTCCTTTACTGTAAAGATGAAGCCACACTCAGGTTGGAGGAACAACATCTTATATTCTGTCTGGGTAGCCTCCAACCTGATGGCATGAACATCGACTTCTCTATCTTCCGCTAGTGCCCCATCCGTTATTTATTTTTATACATACATTCTTTCTCTCACTCTCCTTTTTTTCACTCTGTCCCTCTGACTATACCCCTTGCACATCCTCCGTTTCCACCCCTCCACGTCTTTCTCCCCGGATCTCGTGTCCCATGATCCTCTCATATCCCTTTTGCCAATCACCTGTCCAACTCTTGGCTCCATCCCTCCCCTTCCTGTCTTCTCCTATCATTTTGGATCTCCCCCTCCCCCTCTCACTTTCAAATCTCTTACTAACTCTTCCTTCAGTTAGTCCTGACGAAGGGTCTCGGCCTGAAACGTCGACTGTATCTCTTCCTAGAGATGCTGCCTGGCCTGCTGCGTTTACCAGCAACTTTGATGTGTGTTGCTTGAATTTCCAGCATCTGCAGAATTCCTGTTGTTATTCATTTCTTCTTCATTTTTTTTTACAGACGGTGTGATGTTTGCTTCCAGAATTTTCTGGTGTTTAATTGAATTCATTCTTCCCTCTACCAGCGAAATGTTCTCTGTGCCACTGTCTGCAACACAAGCCCGAAGCATGATCGATCCACCCCCGTGCTTAACAGAGGTGTTCTTTTCATGAAATTCTGCACCCTATTTTCTCCAAACATACCTTTGCTCATTGTGGCCAAAAAGTCCTCGTTGTCCATGGGAATGGTACCAGAGGATTGAAGGGAGATGAATGTTGTCCCCTTGTTCAAAAAAGGTAGTATGGATAGTCCGGGTAATTATAGACCAGTGCGCCTTACATCTGTGGTGGGAAAGCTGTTGGAAAAGATTCTTAAGAGATAGGAACTATGGACATTTAGTGAATCATGGTCTGATCAAGAACAGTCAGCATGGCTTTGTGAAGGGCAGATCAAATCTAACAAGCCTGATAGAGTTCTTTGAGGAGGTGACCAGGCATATAGATGAGGGTACTGCAGTGGATGTGATCTATATGGATTTCAGTAAGGCATTTGACACACGGTGGGCTTATTCAGAAAGTCAGAAGGCATGGGATCCAGGGAAGTTTGGCCAGCTGGATTCAGAATTGGCTTGCCTGCAGAAGGCAGAGGGTCATGGTGGAGGGTGTACATTCAGATTGGAGGGTTGTGACTAGTGGTGTCCCACAAGGATCTGTTCTGGGACCTCTACTTTTCATGATTTTTATTAACGACCTGGATGTGGGGGTAGAAGGGTGGGTTGGCATGTTTGCAGACGACACAAAGGTTGGTGGTGTTGTGAATAGTGTAGAGGATTGTCGAAGATTGCAGAGAGACATTGATAGGATGCAGAAGTGGGCTGAGAGGTGGCAGATGGAGTTCAACCCGGAGAAGTGTGAGGTGGTACACTTTGGAAGGAGAAACTCCAAGGCAAAGTACAAAGTAAATGGCAGGATACTTGGTAGCGTGGAGGAGCAGAGGGATCTGGGGGTACATGTCCACAGATCCCTGAAAGTTGCCTCACAGGTAGATAGGGTAGTTAAGAAAGCTTATGGGGTGTTAGCTTTCATAAGTCGAGGGACAGAGTTTAAGAGTCAAGGGATAATGATGCAGCTCTATAAAACTCTGGTTAGGCCACACTTGGAGTATTGTGTCCAGTTCTGGTCGCCTCACTATAGGAAGGTTGTGGACGCATTGGAAAGGGTACAGAGGAGATTTACCAGGATGCTGCCTTGTTTAGAGAATATGCATTATAATCAGAGATTAAGGGAGCTAGGGCCTTACTCTTTGGAGAGAAGGAGGATGAGAGAAGACATGATAGAAGTATACAAGGTATTAAGAGGAATAGATAGAGTGGACAGCCAGCGCCTCTTCCCCAGGGCACCACTGCTCAATCCAAGAGGACATGGCTTTAAGGTAAGGGGTGTGAAATTCAAGGGGGACATTAGAGGAAGGTTTTTTACTCAGAGAGTGGTTGGTGTGTAGAATGCTCTGCCTGAGTCAGTGGTTGAGGCAGATACACTAGTGAAATTTAAGAGACTTCTAGACAGGTATATGGAAGAATTTAAGGTGGGGGGTTATATGGGAGGTAGAGTTTAAGGGTTGGCACGACATTGTGGGCCGAAGGGCCTGTACTGTGCTGTACCATTCTATGTTCTATGTTCTATATGTTTAACTTCACCAGTCCACAGGACTTGTTTCCAGAATGCATCAGGCTTGTTTAGATGTTCCTTTACAAACTACTGATGCTGAATTTTGTGGTGAGGATGCAGGAAAGGTTTTCTTCTGATGATTCTTCCATGAAGGTCATATTTGTGCAGGTGTCGCTGCACAATAGAACAGTGCACCACCACGCCAGAGTCTGCTAAATCTTCTTGAAGGTCTTTTGCAGTCAGACGGGAGTTTTGATTTGCCTTTCTAGCAATCCTATGAGCAGTTCTCTTGGAAAGTTTTCTTGGTCTTCTAGACCTCAACCTGATCTCCACCGTTCCTGTTAACTGCCATCTCTTAATTACATTACGAACTGAGGAAACAGTTACCCGAAAATGCTTTGCTATCTTCTTATAGCCTTCTCCTGCTTTGTGGGTATCGTTTATTTTAATTTTTAGTGTGCTAGGCAGTTGCTTAGAGGAACCCATGGCTGCTGATTGTAGGCACAAGGTTTGAGGAGTCAGGGTATTTATGAAGCTTTGAAATTTGAATCACCTGGCCTTTCCTAACAGTGATTGTGAACAAGCCATAGCCCTAACAAGCTAATTAAAGTCTGAGACCTTGATAAAAGTTATCTGAGAGCTCAAATCTCTTGGGGTGCCCAAACTTCTGCATGGTGCCCCTTTCCTCTTTTCACTCTAAAATTGTACAAAACAAAAATAATACACTAATCCTGCTTAAAATGTTGAAAAGAATGTTTCATCTTTAACATTATGACTTTTGGAGGTCAGTTCATCTTCTACTCACTTAATTATTCACAGTAACAGAAATTTTGACCGGGGAGCCCAAACTTTTGCATGCCACTGTATATCTACTTGGTCTGGCTTTGTGTGCAGCATGCTTTTGTTTGAGTGTATCTATAAATTCTATAAGCCTACTGACTCTCACAGCTATCTGGACTATTCCTCTTCTCACCCTGTCTCTTGCAAAAATGCCATCCCCTTCTTGCAATTCCTTCATCTCCGCCGCATCTGTTCTCAGGATGAGGCTTTTCATTCCAGGACGAGGGAGATGTCCTCCTTTTTTAAAGAAAGGGGCTTCCCTTCCTCCACCATCAACTCTGCTCTCAAACGCATCTCTCCCATTTCATGCACATCTGCTCTCACTCCATCTTCCCACCACCCCACTAGGAATAGGGTTCCCCTTGTCCTCACCTACCACCCCACCAGCCTCCGGATCCAACATATAATTCTCCGTAACTTCGGCCACTTCCAATGGGATCCCACCACTAAGCACATCTTTCCCTCCCCCCCTCCCTCTGCTTTCCACAGGGATCGCTCCCTACACGACTCCCTTGTCCATTCATCCCCCCAATCCCTCCCCACTGATCTGGCTCCTGACACTTATCCTTGTAAGCGGAACAAGTGCTACACATGCCCTTACACTTCCTCCCTTACCACCATTCAGGGCCCCAGACAGTCCTTCCAGGTGAGGTGACACTTCACCTGTGAGTCGGCTGGGGTGATGTACTGCGTCCAGTGCTCCCGATGTGGCCTTCTATATATTGACGAGACCCGATGCAGACTGGGAGATCGTTTTGCTGAACACTTACGCTCTGTCCGCCAGAGAAAGCAGGATCTCCCAGTGGCCACACGTTTTAATTCCACATCCCATTCCCATTCTGACATGTCTATCCACGGCCTCCCCTACTGTAAAGATGAAACCACACTCAGGTTGGAGGAACAACACCTTATATTCCGTCTGGGTAGCCTCCAACCTGATGGCATGAACATTTACTTCTCTAACTTCCGCTAATGCCCCACCTCCCCCTCGTACCCCATCCATTATTTATTTTTATACACACATTCTTTCTCTCTCTCTCCTTTTTCTCCCTCTGTCCCTCTCACTATACCCCTTGCCCATCTTCTGGGTTCCCCTCCCCCTTTTCCTTCTCCCTGGGCCTCCTGTCCTATGATCCTCTCGTATCCCCTTTTGCCTATCACCTGTCCAGCTCTTGGCTCCATCCCTCCCCCTCTTGTCTTCTCCTATCATTTTGGATCTCCCCCTCCTCCTCCCACTTTTAAATCTCTTACTAGCTCTTCCTTCAGTTAGTCCTGACGAAGGGTCTCGGCCTGAAACGTCAACTGTACCTCTTCCTAGAGATGCTGCCTGGCCTGCTGCGTTCACCGACAACTTTGATGTGTGTTGTTATAAATTCTACAATGCTTTTGTTAAGCTGGCCACGTCTTGAGTGGACCTTATATTTCCTAAGTGTTTCTTCAGCTTTTCTCTTAACTTTCTTACTTGGATTATCCATCTCGTACTTCAATAAGTGGTCTATTTCTGCTCTTAAGGTTTCAATTTTGCTTCTTAATCTCTTCTGCCGTATTGGTGTGCTGATTTCAATACTCAGTTTTGGGTTTCTGTTAATGAGTGACTATCTTGGAGCCATTGCTCTGCACTGCTGTTAAACCTACGCAGTATGTCACTATGTAGTTTTATTATTATTTTCTACTTGCACAGTTTGTCTTCTTTTGCACATTGGTTGTTTGTCCATCTTCGTAGTGTGTAGTTTTTTAAAGTCTGTTGTATTTCGATTGTAAATGCCCACAAGAAAGTGAATCTCAGAATCAGGTTTATTATCACTGGCATGTGTCGTGAAATTTGTTGACTTAGCAGCAGCAGCTCAATGCAATATAGAGGAAGAAGAAGAAGAAATAATAATAATAAATAATTAAGTACACCAAATACAGTATATGTATATTGAATAAACTAAAAATTGTGCAAAAACAGAAATAATATATATTTAAAAAGGAGGTAGTGTTCACGGGTCCAATGTCCATTTAAGAATTGGATGACAGAGGGGAAGAAGCTATTCCTGAATCGCTGAGTGTGTGCCTTCAGGCTTATGTACCTCCTGCCTGATGGCAACAGTGAGAAAAGAGCATGCCCTGGGTGCTGGACGTCCTTAAAATTTGTGCTGCCTTTCTGAGACACCACTCCTCGAGGATATCCTGGGTACTTTATAGGTTAGTACCCAAGATGGAGCCAACTAAATTTCCAACCCTCTGTAGCTTCTTTCGGTCCTGTGCAGCAGCACCCCCTCCCCCATACCAGACAGTGATGCAGCCTATTAGAATGCTCTCCACAGTACATCTATAGAAGTTTTTGAGTGTATTTGTTGACATATCAAATCTCTTCATACTCCTAATGAAGTATATTCACCGTCTTGCCTTCTTTATAACTGCATTAATATGTTGTGACCAGGTTAGATCCTCAGAGGTCTTGACACCCAGGAACTTCAAACTGCTCACTCTCTCCAGTCCTGATCCCTCTACGAGGATTGGTACATGTTCCTTCATCTTACCCTTCCTGAAGTCCACAATCAGCTCTTTCGTCTTACTGATGTTGAGTGCCAGGTTGTTGCTGTGACACCACTCCACTAGTTGGCATATCTCACTCCTGTACGCCCTCCCATCTCCACCTGAGATTCTACCAACAATGGTTGCATCACCAGCAAATTTATAGATGGTACTTGAGCTGTGCCTATCCACACAGTCATGGGTATATAGAGAGCAGAGCAGTGGGCTAAGCACACATCCCTGAGGTGCACCAGTGTTGATCGTCAGCGAGGACGAGATGTTATCACCAATCCGCACAGATTGTGTTCAGGGCAGTATATGGTGACATAAGCATAATTTGGTAATATATTTACCTTGAATGTTGAACTTTGAATTTTTTCACACAGAGGGTGTTACATATGTGATACAATAATTTCATTATATCCCTTCTCATTCTTCAAACCTCCAGTGATTGATTCTTTGAAAATTAGCAATAAGTTCAATAGATATGGGAATAGAGCAGGAAACTGGACTTATGGAAAGTTGGCCAGCCATGAATAGCAAAGCAGGTGCAACAGGCCAAATGGCCTACTTGTGTTCCTTCTTGTGGCCTTCTTATTAATGAAAAAATATAGAAAAGGTTAAAATCATGCAACCGTCCTTCAGGAAAGCCGATTTATAGTGTGAGAAGCTGCAAAGGATCAAGATTCAGAGTTCAGAATTACACATCAGAAAAGGATGAACAGACTAGGTCTTATTTCACTTATGAACAAAACTGAGGGATGACTTGATAGAGATTTTTAAAATGATGCTGTTGACAGGATGGACACAAGGAGAATGTTGCGCTGGTGAGAAGGGTCCTTTGTTTAATATGAGATAATCACTAAGTAATCCAACAGGAAATCTCCCAAAGAGTGTGGGGAACGTAGAACTTCACAAGGAGTTGTTGAAGTAAAAATGGTAGGTACACAATAGGTAAAAATGAGAGAGGAGGTCAAAAGGGATCAGATTAGAAGCTATAGAGTTGAGAACATTGTACCACCTGTGCCAAATAACTTAACGATACACTGTTATTTCTGTATAGTCTATGTTCCCAGTAAACATAGCGACTTTAAGCTCAAGTTTAATAATATGATTTCATTGATTTAGGTTCAGGGTAGCAGAAGTTTCTCCCTCAGCGCCTGATTACGGACGTGAGATGTCAATCATTGCCATGCACCAGTGAGCTGCGGGAGGCCAGGCTTGTGTTCGTCACGTGCCCTATGGGAAAGGTAACTTCGCAGTTTTTGCTGATAGTGGTTTGTGTGTGTTACCCGGCGTTTATTTTTTATCTTTTATATTTATGTGTCATTCAGAAGTACTTTTTGGTGATTTCTTTATCTTCAGTCGAGGCTGGAACTTAAAGGTGGTCACTGGCAGGCGAGTTTAAGAGAACCTTCCAGTGGCAGAAGATCGATATCAAGTTCTCTTCTTCGTGCCCGGAGAAGTTGTTCAACATTTCAGGGGTATGGATTATTGATAGTTGCTGAAATTTCTAACTCACTAAAAGTGAAGGAAAACTCAGGAAGTGGGGTTAATTTGTATGCTTAATATTGGAGACGGAAAATTAAGACTTTCGATTTCAGTTCCGTCCGTTCATCCATGTGCAACTAACTGGGTAAGAGGTCATGTCGTGTGTGAAAGCAGTCACAATCGCGACAGTTACCGTACTTGGGACAGTAGTGAAGATAATATGAAGAGACCCGCGGTGTAAAAGCCGTTTTCAATATCTGTGCCCAAAAAATTAGCTGGAGCTGTAGGTTATAAAGAGTTTCCACCTGGGTGCCCAGTGGTTGTTCAAAATAAGGCTCTTTACTTTATCGGGGCAAATGAATTTGACATTTGAGAATTATTTCCCTCCTCCATCCCCGCCATCCAAAAGTACTAAAAAAAACTTGTTCAAAAGTTAGTCATTTTTGACTATTAATTTTTGTGTGACTTTTCGAGTCCAGCATAGAACAGGGAACATCCTTCTCCCTTGCTGGAGATTGGATTCGCTCTGGGATTTGACTCGGTCTAAATCCCAGCAAAACGAAAGTCTCAGTCATAGCCACGGGTGTCTCCAGAGTAACTTTGCCACTTCATGCTTATGTGCAGTGAAAAGTGGCGTCAATTGCACTCTATATTAAGATACAATTATCTTTAAATTATTTTATTGACCACACTATCAATGACGATTTTGAGTAGTCTAAAATAAAAACAAACATCTTGACGATGTTTCCAAATTGGTGTATCAGGAGTTTGAATCTTCATTACCTCTGCCTTGTGGTAATTGAGTTTGTACCTCCGTTGTTCTGGAGTGCAAAGGCACAAGCTGGTGAAGGTGCTTAGTGGATGTAATCATTATCGTGATGGACTGGTATCTTCAGCAGTTTTTATGAACAAGAGTCACGAAGTGTCAGTTTAATTTTTTTTTTGCACATTGTTAAATTTGGTGTTACTTTATGTCTGAATTATGACCAAGACACTTGGTCGAGCTATATTTTAAACGCCCCTCCCCCAGTTGTCGGCGGGAGCTTGAGCAGATGTGTTAGAAAATTGCAGGTAGTTGTGAGAGTAGCAGGGTAGTGCTAGTGAGAGATTTCTGTTTCCTCAGTATAGACTAGAACACCCAGAGGGCATAGTGCAGAATTTGTGTTGCAGATCCAAGACATTTTCCCCAAAGAAGAACATCAGAATCAGGTTTAATATCACTGGTAGATGTTGTGAAAATTGGTTGCTGCAGCAGTACATTGCAAAACATAAGAACAACTATAAATTGCAATGAGAATATTATATATAAACAATTAAGCAAAAAGAGGGAAAATACTGAGGTAACGTTCCTGAGTTTGTTGTCTGTTCAGGAACTTGGTGGCAGAGAGGAGAAAGCTGTTCCTGAAATGTTGATGGTATCAATGAGAAGAGGGCATGTCCTGGGTGAGGGGGGTCATTAGCGATGGATGTTGTCTCTCAAAGATGTCCCTGATGCTGGGGAGGCTCTTGCCCGTGATGAAGCTGGCTGAGTTTACAGCTTTCAGCAGCTTTTTCTGATCCTGTGCAGTGTCCCCCTCCATACCAGGTGATGATGCAGACAGAATGCTCTCCACGGTATATCTGTAGAAATTTTCTCGAATCTTTGGTGACATACCAAATCTCCTCGGACTGCTAATGAGATATAGCCACGGGCATAACTCCTTTGTGATAGTATCAATATGTTGGGCCCAGAGTAGATCTTCAAGATGCTGACACCCAGGAACTTAAAATTGCTCACTTTCCACTGCTAATCCCTCAATAATGACTAGTGGGTCTTCCCTTGACTTCCCCTTTCTGAAGTCAATAATCAGTTCCTGGTCTTACTGACACTGAGTGCAAAGTCGTTGTTGCGTCACCTTTTACCCAGCTTGTCTGTCTCACTCCTGTACAACTCATTGTCCCCATGTGAAATTCTTCAACAATTGTTGTCATGAGCTGCATGGTCATAGATGTAGACAAAATGGAGCAGTAGGCTGAGCGCACATTCCTGAGCTACACCAGTGTTCATTGTCAGTGAGAAGGAGATGGTATTTCTGATCTGCCCTGACTGTGGACTCCCGATGAGGAAGTCATGGATCCAGGAGCAGAGGGAGGTACAGAGGCCCTTCTTTTAGGAAATGAGGTGGCCAAGTAACTGAAGCCCAGTGACCATAATGCTATTAGTTTTAAAATAGTTACAGAAAAAGGTAGAGTAGATTCATAGGTTAAAGTTCTGAACTAGAGCAGGAATGTCTTTGAGAGCATCAAGCAGAATCTAGCTGGGGTTGACTGGTTGACTGCAAAGAGAAAGGAAGGTTTTTAAAAATGTCCCATCAAGAGTCGAGGGCAGTGTGTTCCTGTCTGAGTGAAGGGTAGACACAACGAGCTCAGGCATCCTTACCTAACAAAATGAAACATCCTGGCTCAGGTCAGAAAAAGAGGGAAGTGCATATTGTGGTTAGGCAGCTGGGTATGACTGGATCCCTTAGTAAATTGATCACAAGACAAAGGAGCAGAAGTAGGCCATTTGGCCCATTGAGTCTGCTCCGCCACTCCACTATGAGCTATACTATTCTCCTATCTAGTTCAATTTCTAGCTTTTTCCCCATATCCCTTGATACCCTGACTAATTAGATACCTGTCAATCTCCTCCTTAAACACCCTCAATCACTGGGCCTCCACAGCTCTATGCGGCAACGAATTCCATAGATCCACAACCCTCTGGCTAAAAAAATTTCTTCTCATCTCTGTTTTAAATGGGTACCCTCTAATTCTAAGACTGGCCTCTTGTCCTGGATTCACCCACCAAGGGAAGCAGCCTTTCCACATCTACTCTGTCCAACCCTGTCAACGTTCAAAATGTTTCTGAGATCCCGTCTCCTTCTTCGATACTTTTAATGAATACAGTCCAAGAGCCGACAAACACTCCTCATATGTTAGCTCCTGCATTCCAGGAATCATCCTCGTAAATCTTCTCTGAACTCTCTCCAACATCAGTACATCTCTTCTAAGATAGGGGGCCCAAAACTGCACACAGTATTCCAAATGAGGTCTCACCAGTGCCCCATAGAGCCTCATCAACACCTCCTTACTCGTATACACTATTCCTCTTGAAATGAATACCAACATAGCATTTGCTTTCCTTACTGCTGATCCAACCTGGTGGTTAACCTTTAGGGTAAACACAAAATACTTTGCAGATGCTGGGGTCAAAGCAACACTCACAGCATGCTGGAGGAACTCAGCAGGTCGGGCAGCATCCATGGAAACGATCAATCAACGTTTCAGGCCAGAACCCTTCGTTAGGACTGAAGAGGGAAGGGGCAGAGGCCCTATAAAGAAGGTGGGGGTAGGGTGGGAAGGAGAAGGCTGGTAGTTTCCAGGTGAAAAACCTGTAAGGGGAAAGAAAAGGGGTGGGGGCGTGGAAGCCGGGAGGTGATGGGCAGGAAAGGTAAAGAAGGAATAGAGGAAAATGCAATGGGTAGTAGAAGGAGGCGGCGGCGGAGACATGTTCCCAGGAAGGAGATGTGACTGTGGTAGCGGGTCTGGGTGAGGATCTGGTCGAAGAGTCGGAGAAAGGCGGAGATCACAGAGGGGGAGCAGTGAGAGAGGGTCTCACTGAACTCCCGTCGAAGGGAAGCCTCTCTTCGACCTGCTGAGTTCCTCCAGCGTGTTGTGAGTATTGCTTTAACCTTTAAGGTATCCTGCACAAGGACCCCCAAGTCCCTTTGCACTTCCGATTTTCGGATTTTCGAATTTTCTCCCCATCTAAATAATAATCTGCCGGATTATTTCTTCTTCCAAAATGTACAACCGTACATTTGTCAATATTGTATCTCATCTGACATTTCTTTGCCCACTCTCCTAAAATGGCCAAGTCTCTCTGCAAACTTTCCGTTTCTTCAACACTTCCTGCTCCTCCACCTATCTTGGTGTCATCCGCAAACTTAGCCACAAAACCATTTAATCCATAATTTAAATCATCGATATACATTGTAAAAAGAAGCGGCCCCAACACCGACCCCTGCGGAACACCACTAGTAACTGGCGACCAATCAGAATAGGATCCCTTTATTCCCACCCTTTGCTTTCTGCCTATCAGCCAATGCTCCACCCATTCCAATATCTTTCCTGTAATTCCATGGGCTCTCATTTTACTAAGCAGCCTCTTGTGCGGCACCTTATCGAAGGCCTTTTGAAGATCCAAATACACAACATCCACAGCCTCTTCCTTGTCAATCTTATTTGAGATTACCTCAAAAAATTCCAATAGGTTGGTGAGGCAGGATCTTCCCTTCATGAAACCATGCTAGCTTCGGCCTATCTTGTCATGCACCTTGAGGTATTTCACAACCTTGTCCTTGAGGATCGACTCCAATAACTTTCCAACTACCGATGTCAGACTAATTGGTCTGTAATTTTCTTTTTGCTGCCTCTCTCCTTTCTTAAACAGCGGAACTACATTTGCAACCTTCCAGTCCTCCGGAACCATGCCAGAGTCTGTTGATTCCTGGAAGATCATTTCCAATGCCTCCACAATCTCCAAAGCCACCTCCTTCAGAACCCTTGGGTGCACCTCATCCGGACCGGGAGACTTATCTATTCTTAGTCCATTTAGCTTCCCAAGCACTTTCTCTCTCTAGTAATCTTGACTGTACCTAATTCTATTCCCTGAGACCTATCAGGTATGTTGCTATTGTCTTCCACTCTGAAGACTGATACAAAATACTCATTTAATTCCTCTGTCATCTCTTTGTTACCCATTATAATTTCTCCAGCATCGTTTTCAATCGGTCCTATATCTACCCATGTCACACTTTTACTCTTCATATATTTAAAAAAACTCTTAGTATCCTTTTTTATGTTAATTGCCAACTTCCTTTCATAATACATCTTTTCTTTCCTAATGACTTTCTTAGTTTCCTTCCGTAAGGTTTTAAAAGTCATCCAGTCCTCAGTTTTCCCACTAATATTTCCTTCCTTGTACACCGTCTCTTTTACTTTTATTTTAGCCTTAACCTCTCTCGTTAGACACATTTGTGCCATTTTTCCACTCATGATTTTCTTTTTTCTTGGAATATATTTTTCCTGCACTTTCCTTATTTCCTGTAGGAACTTCATCCAATTCTGCTCTACTGTCCCTCCATCTAGCTTACTTTTCCAATCGACTTGGGCCAGTTCCTCTCTCATACCACTGTAATTTCCTTTGTTCCACTGAAATATCGATACACCTGATACCAGCTTCTCCTTTTCAAATTTGAAACTGAACTTAATCATGTTATGATCACTACTTCCAAGGGGTTCCATTACCTCCAGCTCCCTAATCGCCTCAGGTTCATTACACAGCACCCAATCCAAAACAGCCAATCCCCTGGTGGGCTTATGGACAAGTTGTTCCAAAAAGCCATCCTGTAGGCAGTCTACAAACTCCCTCTCCTGAGATCCAGTACCTTCCTGACTTTCCCAATCCACTTTCATATTAAAATCCCCCATAATTATCTTGACATTTTCCTTCTGACAAGCTTTTTCTATTTCCAGCTGTAATGTGTAGTCCACATCCCGGCTGCTGTTTGGAGGCCTGTATATAACTGCTATTAGTGTCTTTTTACCCTTGCCATTTATTAACTCGACCCATAAGGATTCTACCTCTTCTGATCCTGTGTCCCTTCTTTCTACTGATTTGATATCATTGCTTACCATCAGGGCCACGCCACCCCCTTTACCTACCTTCCTATCCTTCCTGTACACTGTGTATCCTTGGACACTCAGCTCCCAATCACATCCATCATTTAGCCATGACTCGATGATGGCCACAGTGTCCTATCTTTTAACCTGTAGCTGTACAACAAGGTCATCCACTTTATTTCTAATGCTGCATACATTTAAATACAGTACATTTAGATCAGTATCTATTACCGATTTTGCTATATTTCTATCGCACAGCAAATTATCCTGTCTAGTCACCTGCCTGTCCTCCTTGCCATCTTCACTGCACAGTATCTTTGACTTATTTCTATTTTCCTCTTCCTCAACCCTCACACCCTGGTTTCCTTCCTCCTGCCAACTTAGTTTAAACCCTCCCTAACAGCTATATTAAACAATCCCACCAGGGTATTAGTACCCTTTGAGTTCAGGTGTAACCCATCGTTTTTGTATATGTCATACCTCCCCCAAACAGATCCCAGATATCCAAGAATTTGAAGCCCTGCCCCCTGCACCGGTTACTTAGCTACACATTCATCTGCTTAATTCTGCTATTCTTACCTTCATTAGCGCGTGGCTCAGGCAGTAATCATGAGATTATTACTCTGGAGGTCCGGCTTTTCAATTTTCTTCCTAGCTCCCAGTAATCTTCCTTCGGGACCTCCTCTCTTTTTCTGTCTATGTCATTGGTACCAACATGTACCAAGACTTCTGGCTGCTGGCCCTCTCTCCTCAGAATACTCTGGACCCGATCTGAGACATCCCGTACCCTGGCACCAGGGAGGCAACACACCATCCAGGTATCCTTGTCCGGCTCACAGAATCTCTTGTCTTTTCCCCTCACTATGGAATCCCCTATAACTACTGCACTTCTCCTTGCTCTCTTGATCACGCCACTGGGCAGAGTGCCAGAGTCCTGTTCGCTGTGGTTTTCCTCTGTCAGGTCAATCTCTCCAACAGTATCTAAAATGATATATCGATTTCTGAGGGGGACTGTCACAGGGGTGCTGTCCACTATCTCTCTATAGGTATTATCAATCACCTCCTCACTTTCCCTAACTAGCTGAAGGTCATCAAGTTGTAGCTCCAGATCCCTAACACTGTCCTTAAGGACCCTCATCTCAATGCACCTGGTGCAGTTGTAATCCTTGGGGAGGCTGGGAGTCTCCCAGGGTCCCCACATCTGGCACTCCAAGCACAACACTAATCCTAGATGCATACTTTTAATGCTACTGTTATTACAAAATAAATTTGTAACTTGCCCCTTTATCATGAGACTCAAAGGTCACAGGAAGCCTCTTCCCATTTCCGCCTAAGTCCCGCTGAGCCAAAGCCCTATCACTCCGTACCCTCTCACTCCACAGCCTGTTCCGACGCTGCCCACTGGATAGGGCTGTGTTCTTTTTAAGCCTTCTGCGCTCTGAGGTCACGCGCCTGCGCAGTCGTGCCTCTTTTATCCAAAGTCGTTAAAAAAAATCTGAATTTTCTCCCGAAAAACAGCGACTTACTCCGCTGGCTGCTTGCTGTGAATCAAAAGAGGAATCGACAGAGTATTCTGTGAATTGAAAAGGATTAAGAACAACTTAAAAGGCAAAAAGAAGGTATGAAATGGATTAGGCAGGCAGGGTTAAAGATGTCAAGAGGTTACTCCGTTATGTTAACAGTAAAAGGGTTATTAAGGAGAGACTAGGCGTCTTAAAAGGCTATCAGGGCCACCAATGTGTGGAGATGCAGGAGATAGCTGAGATTAATGTCTATTTCTCCTCTGTGTTTCCTGAGGGGAAAATCATGGATTCCAAAGAAATGAGGGTGATAAGTAGTGAGGCCTTAGATTGTGTGCTTATTAGGGACGTATTTGCAGTCTTGAAGCTCCTTAAGATGAGCAAATCCCCAGGGCCTGAACGAGTGCACCCCAGACCTTTCAGGAAGAAAAATCACAAGAGGCCCTTGTCAAGATGTTTGTTTTGTCATTAGCCACATGTGAAATCCCAGATGACTGGAGGGTGGCTAATGTTCTTCCATTGTTCAAGAAGGGCAGCAAGAATAGGTAGGGGACCTACAAGCTGGTGAGCCTTACTTCGGTTGTGGAGAAGTTACTGGAGGGAATTTTGAGAGACTGGATCTGCTGTTGCTTGGTCAGTTAATGACTGATGAGGAAGCATGGTTTTGTGCATGAGAGGTCATGTCTGACGAAGGTAGGGTAGCAATTGTTGCCTAGATGAACTTTAAGACAGATAGAAGGTCGACCTGAAGAGTTGGGTTATATGCAGTTGGGTGGAGCCAGCAAGCTGGGTTCAGGTTCTCTCAATGAGAGGAAGCAGAGGGTGAGGGTTGAAGGATACCTGTGACTAGTAGATGCCCAGGGGTCAGTGTCGGGACCTCTGCATTTCTTGTGTATGTAAATGGTTTAGATATGAATGTATTTCAGAGGATTAGCAAGTTTGCTGATGACACTAAATTAAGGAGCCTTGTTGAATAGTGAAACAGGTGGCAATGAGACCTTGACTGGGGGCAGCACGGTAGCGTGACACTCAGCACAAGCTTCCACAGTTAGAGCGACCCAGTTTAATGCTACCTCTCTCTGTAAAGACTTTGTACGTCACCCCTGTGGCCGCATGGGTTTGCTCCAAGCACTCCGGCCTCTTTCCACATTTCAGATGTTAGTCCATTAATTGGTTGCATGGGAATAATTGGGTGGCGTGGGCTCATTGGGCCTGAAACACCTGTTACTATGCTGCATCTCTGAATAAAATAAATTGAACAGAATTGAATAATTAACGCAATAGGGTGAGGAACAGTTCCACCTTGTAGCCTTTGGTAAAGTGCCAAATGCTCTATCCTATGATGCTCAGAGCAGGAGAGCTAATTCAACAGGCCTTCATGTCTGTGATCATTTCCAGACTCTTAATCAGTGAAGTGATTTTTAACAACATGATTAAAACCAACAGGCAGCTCTGCAGCAGGTTTTCAATTACTGAAAGTAATTGAAAAGATGAGGTGATTTAGTGGATGTATTAATCTACCCTCTCCCATTCCCCCTGGGCAGACGCTTTGGGTGAGGATGACTAGCTTCCACTCCAGTATGGGACCAATGTGGGGCCCACACACTGACACTCCCAAGAGCTGCATGACAGGGGAGGCAACTGAGTTGTTCATTAGGTGGTGTGTTCCTCTGAGCATTTATGGACAAATTACTTTGTGCCCCCACCTCCCCAAACGCTAAATTTGGGTTCTCAGTGCCAATCAATCTGCTCTCCCAGTTTGACGTGGATTCCTATTGCTAAGCGGCTTCATCCTGGTTTGGGGGGCGGGGAGGGGAAGTGTAATACAATAGAGGGACCTAGGCATACGGTTGCTTAGTTTTTTGAAAATGTTGTCATGGTTAGACAGGGTGGTAAAAAGGCATTTAACACACATCTCCTATTACTAATGCCATCTCCAATGGGATCCCACCACCCGGATATCCAGCCCCCCCTCCACGACTTTCCACAGAGATCACTCACTCCCCAACTCCTTTGTTCTCTTGTCCCACCCCAATGATTTCCCTCCTGGTGTTTACACTTGCAAGCAGAACTAGTGCCACACCTGCCCCTACACCTCCTTCCCCACTCTGGGCCCTTCCAGGTGAGACAACATGTCACATGTGAATCTTTTGGGAGCATCTACTGCATCTAGTGCTCCCAGTGTGGTCTCCTGTATTGTGAGACCCAACGTAGATTGGAAGAATGTATCATCTGTGACTGGGATTTCCCCCAGTGGCCACTATTTCAATTCTACTTCCTATTCTCATTCCGACATGTCAGTCCATAGCCACCTCTACTGCCACAATGAGGCCACACTCAGGTTGGAGGAGGAACACTTCGTATTCCGTTTAGGTAGCCTCCAGCCTGTTGACATGAACTTCGATTTCTTAAACTTCCAGTAATTGCACCCTCCTCCTTCACCATTCCCCATTCCCATTTTCCCCCTCTCACCTTACCTTCTTTCCTGCCCATCACCTCCCTCTGGTTCTCCTCCCCCTTCGCTTCCTTCCATGGTCTTCTGTCCTCTACTGTCAGTAAGCACACATAATATTCTAACAGTGCATGCACTCTTATGCTACAAAGTAGCTGAGTTTTGGATTAGAAATACACAGGCAAAATAATCATCAACTACGGTTGAATTTTATTTTATTTAGAGTCAGCACAGTAATAGGCCCTTCCAGCCGAATGAACTTGCACTGCTCAAATACAACCCAAGTGACAATCAACCTACTAACCTGTATGTCTTTGGGATGGGGGAGGAAACCAGGAGCACCTGGAGCAAACATACGTGGTCATGGGGAACATATACAAGGTCCTTACAGTTAGCAGCAGGAATTGAACCTGGGTTGCTAGGACTGTAATTATGCTAAGCCCCTATATTACTGTGCTGCCCTCAGCAAGGAATCATCAATCTTAATGTACATCAAAATATAAATTGCCCAGTAGTGGTTAAAAGAGAAAATAGTAATAAAGACTCAAATTCTTAATCAAATATATGTATTAAGAATGAACCCATGTGATTATTTTCTTCACCAGTAAGTGGGGAAAGTAAATCTCTCTCCTTGTTAATTGTCCTGTTTAGGCCATGTATCCATTTAAATTCCTAATGTAAACAACTGTGTGCTTAAAAAGCGCTCTAATAGAATAAATTGTGTTAGATTTTCTTTCAGAATGGCCGCTGAACTACAATGTTATCTCGAGCGATACAAGAAGGTTTGTGAAGAATCATCTTTGGGACACAATGGAATTTGTCACGATAACAAATTAAAAGAACAAATCAGACAATGGTTAATAAAAAGTGGCGCACATTTGGCTTCCTTACTGTGGGTTGATGTGCATGAAATAATTGCCAAATCCTTGCAAAGGTCACATAATTACCCAAATATTTTCAAGAAGCTGATTGGGGCTTTTGAATTATTGGAAATGGCTGCTGCCAACCTCTTTCAGTACCCATGGAGAAATGAATTCAAAACAATAAAGGTAAGTCTGCTAATAAGTTTTATTTTGCCAGCTAAGTTGTCCTGCTTACACGGAATTTGAAGAGTTAAATGCTCTAAATGTTCAACAAAAACGTTATTTTCCAATGTGTTTTGTCTGTTGCAACACATTTATACAAACCAAAATGTCCATAGTTTTAATTGTTGATGAATTTACAATACAGTACTTTTACTGGCTCAATTTTCTGCTGTTGTACTCCCCTCTACATCTCTTTATCACCCTCAACATCCTTGTCCAAAATCTTAATCATGTGTTTCTCTTTTTTTAAAGACTTTTTCAGGAGCCTATGTGTACCACCTAAAACCTACAATCTGTAATGAAGACCTTGAAAGAATTTTTAAGAGAATGGGCTATCGGGTAAAGGATAATCTTGAACTTGAAGTGGGGGATCTTCCACATGCTTCACAATTGATAAGTCTAGCGTTTAACTTCTTTGTTGCAAGGACTGAATGTGAAATCTTGTTAGAAGTCATTGGAAAACTTGGCTACTGTAAGGTTTCAGTCGAAGAACTGCTTTTACAAAGAAAATTGATGACCAATATTGACACCTGTGTTGAAAGGCTAAACCAGACCTGTTCTACTTCTGATACCCAGAGAGGAAAGCAACTTCAAAGAACACTTGCATCTGTCTCTAATGCAGAAGATATCTATATGGATTCAGGGTCTAATCCTAGTGCAAATCATCAAACCAATTCTCCTTCTCAGCAGGAATACAATGGAAGCACAATCCCCTTGGCAATGCATGTAGAGTACAGGCCTTATAGTAGTGACCAGTATAAGGATGAAACTTGCAGCAAGCACATTACTAGAATCTCTGGTAATGAGCACATTCCTCCTTCGAATATTGAAGACAATAAATTTGAGGAATCTCAAGACCTACATAAAACCACAGCTGAGTTTAAATCTGTTGGTGACCCCGATACAGCTGGAGATGTTTTGGATCTGAAAAAATACTTAAAGCATAATTGTCTTGACAGTGGTGAATCAGTTCGCTACTGTTGTGATACATGTTGCACAGCTCACACCATTTCCTGTAACAGTATGAAAACCTGCATGGATCATGTCCTCAGATTTTTTGAAACTGCAGACTCTGTATATCCCCAACAGGCTGAAGGTGCATGCAGTAACTTGGCGCAGTCATCAAATGCAGGCATACTAAAAGTAGATCCTGCCTGTGTAGTATGTAAGGCATTAGCCACATATATTTGTTGTGAATGTGGCATGTGTAAGTGTACATACTGTGGTTACCGATCTATACTAGTATGTCAGAAATGTGACACGATGCTTGAGAAGTTAAGATCCTGATTGTGTTTGGACACCCACACAAGTTTATGGTAAAACAATAGGGTGTATACAAGTGATTTATGTGAATGGGCAGTAAAATAGCATCACTTTGAGAAATGATTGCTTGTGAAAACATTTTGATTTGTAAAGTTTTCATCATATAAGAATTTTTGTCTTTGATCAAATGTACTCTGCAGACTCGAGTACCTATCATTTTCCATTAAACTGTTTGAATCTGAAAGTGCCTGATACTTATGGCAAGGTGCACAGTCAAATTTTACATGTTTAATATTGGCTGTTCGGGTTAACTTGCAGAAGAGGAAATGAAAATCTACATCTCTTCTCCTTTGAGGTCGATTGTCTTAAATTTCCCAAACGTAAACAGTTAACTGTGTGTTAGTACAATAGTCATATGCACAATGTTAAAATAGGGAAGAAATATTATGTGCAAACATTTGACTTTGAAGCATCAGCAAAAAAATACCATTGGACTAAAAATGTCATTACTTTTAGATAATATTTCTGATGATGACATAATTCTGATCATTACAATGGTTGACAGTGGGAAAGGTAAAGGCATCAATGTTGCCAGCTTGTAGCTCTTCCCCCTTCTGAGGGTTACCAGCCTGAGCAGATCCCATCGTGTTTGCACAGTAAAACCTGAGGATCTTTGACAATTTACTCTTGTCTAATGTCTTTTAAGCTACCACTGCTCATCATTTTCAAAACCTTCCTGCATTCTTTCCTGTAATTCTACTGGTGCTTTCCCAGATTCAAAAGAACCTGTTCTGAACTTCGATATTCACTCTTTGGACTCCAAATTAGATCTTTTCACCTATTGTCTCAACCAGTACAGTATTTTAACAACTTGTACTGTTTTTGGCACTTATCTAAATTTCACATACTAACAGCAGTATCAGGACATCAACAGTAACAAAACAAAATTCATTAATGGTTACAGTCATGCATCGCTTAATAAGAACTAAGATTGATTTCCTTCTAGAAGGAACATTTGGAAGCAGTAGTTCTGAACGTGTGTTGCTGGTTGGTCAAATCATAGCTGTTTTTTAACATCTGTGTCAATTAAAAAACCTGATACTTTGTTTTTCTTCATAGATTTTAATCTGTTTTGAATGCACTCACTAACTCGGCCTCTACAGAAATTGGAGAATTCCAAAGACTCAATGCTTTCTCTAACAGAAGAAATTTCTTCTCATCTGCCCAAAATAGTTCATCTTTTGTGTGTTTTGACTTGTTGGGTCTAGACAGTTCGACCAGGGAAAGCATCTTGTATCTACCTTGCCAAGCCCCATAAACATTTTGTTTCACTGAAATGACCATTGATGCTTCTAATTTCTCCTTGCAGGATAATCCCAGGAATTAATCTGATGACCCATCATAACATCCTCCCTATTGCAAGTATACCCTTCCCTTTGGGTAAGGAGACTAGAATGGTAATGGTCTGTTGGGGCTGTGTAGAATTGAAATATGAGGTCTTTACTGTTGCACTTAAAGCCTCTTGTAATAAAAGCCAATGTAGCAATTACATTCTTAGTTTTTGTAACTGCATTCATTTTCAATGATTCCTATACAAGGAAGCTGAACAACACCCCTTTTCAATCTTCCATCATTTTAAATTATGTAATATTAACTATAACTAATATTTTCTTATCTATAGAAGCTTTTTTAGTTCGTTTTGATATCCTGTTAATTTACTTGTTCCCATTCTCGTTAATGTCTTGTTCCTCCATTCACTTCTAAGATTATTCAGTTTTCTTGTAATAAAAGCAATTCCTTTTGCAGTATTACTAATATTTCTTGATTTTCAACCATTCACTTTATGAATTTTCACTGTAGCACACAAAATGCTGGCGGAGCTCAGCTGGTCAGCTCGCGTCTATGGAAATGAATAAACAGTTAATGTTTCGGGCTCAACGCTCTTTGTAACTACTTGCTTAACTGAATATTGTAACAAACTTCCTATTCTGTTTTACGCAGCCTTTTCTGATTACAAAATTTAACTTCATGTATTCCTGGAAAATATTTCATTCATTTTTGCAGATTCATCAATAGTAATGTATTCTGGAAAACTGGATACTTTTTCCCTCTTGGTTTGTGTCTTAAAGGGAATATTTGCTGTGAATTACATTCTCAAGTTAACCATTACTTACTGTTGTGTCTGGCTTTCAGCACTACTTGTAAATATGATGGCTGTAAGGTTTCAGTAGAAGAAATGCTTTTACAAAGAAAATGGATGACCAGTGTTGACGCCTGTGTTGAAAGGCTAAACCGGACCTGTTCTGTTTCTGAGACCCAGAGAGAAAAGCAATTTCAGAGAACATTTTGCCTTGCAGTTACCAAAGGCTTCCTTCACGAATGTTATATTCCTTTATATGGACTTGAGAGTTCCTTGAAGCACACTCACATTTGTTTTATTGCACTGCACTCTCACAGTCCTGAATGGTCCTCTGATGATTGAGTGCATTCAGATAGTTTTCAATTGTCTGTCTTGTCCTAGTGAGACAGTTTCCCCCTTCCCAGTTGCAATGTCAGTGCTCTATTAAGACCCATTTCTTCCACACCAGTATTTGACATGTGTTTTTAACTCTCTTGGGTACAATCTGGCAAAAGGGTCTCTCAGTTGGATGTTAAACCAGATATCAATTATTATCCAGTCTGGTTTGCTTCTTAATTTGGTACCTGGCTGTTTAGTCTAGTCAAACCCCTTGCTCCCTAAGAGATACACACCACCTCAATTTTAGCTAAAATTGAAGTTGAAAAAGCCAAGACCATATTGAAGTGTATAATGGATTTATTATGGAGATTTGACCATGTAGTATGGAAGTTCTATAAAATCCCCCTTGTTGAAATATAGGTTAGATTATACTCCACTTGCCCCGTGGCCACACTGATGTTCTGCAGCTGCGTGGAAGTGCAAGTCTCACTCCTATGGCATCCTGTGGAATTGAGAAGTCTGCCAGTAGTGACTTAGTGTCAGGCAAATGGATTGGAAGTCCAGTCCTAAACACCCGATTGCCATAAAGTATAAAGGAATCAAACGTTAACTGCATCTGGTCCTCAACTCAGCACCAATTAAGCTGTGCTACTGGACTTGAAAATGAGTAAGCAGGTGAGCCAGAAGTCAAATGTGTTGTTGCAGTGTTTTCCTCATTTCACCTAGCAACATGCGCACACTGATAGTCATATAAACGTATTGATCTGGGGAACAGGATCTTGCTAAACGTTCCTTTCCCATCTGCCAGCAAAAAGTATATTTCAGCACAACACAAGTTTTTCTGGTAACTAAACAGAATTGTCCTTTTCTAATTTAATATTCAGGAGAGATGGATCTAAGTAATCAAATGTGTCATTTGGAACCAGGTTTACTGTCACTGACCTATGCTGTGAAATTTGTTTTGCAGCAGTAGTGCAGTGAAAGACATAAAACTCACTAAGTAACAAAATAGTGCAAAAGGCAAATAGTAAGATGGTGTTCATGGACCATTTAGAAATCTAGTGAAGGGAAGAAGCAGTTCTTAAAATGATGTGTAGGTCTTCAAGTACTGTATCTCTCTCCGATGGTATTTTACTGTGTCTGATACCATCTGTGGTTGAATACAATGGTGGAATCCAACTGTACAAATACTAATTTATACATGAAAAGAAACATCTGGTCAAAGCCAAAACAACATAGAACTATGATAAGAGGGGAGCATCACAGCATAAGTATTGCAATTACATGCCTAAAAAACTTAAGCTTGTGGAATTTTTTTTAATTCAGGTAGCTGACTACACATTATGAAAGACTTAATTTAAAATAAGTGACAATTTGTTGAAATATTTGTTTTTTTGTGCATTAAGTAGTTTTAAATAGTTGGATAGTTTGGTAATTCAGACCCTTGTCTCTTCTGCACCTGGATTATCTCTGGCTTGGTTAGTTCACTAATGGCCAGCTGGGATGAAACAATACAGGCTCTGGCTCTCAAGTGTAATCTGACAGAATGTATAATAGATTGATTTAAAAAATACATAATGACAATATACTTTTCAAAAATCTTAGTGATTACAGAACACTGATCTTCCTGAATAGCATTCTCAATTCGAATGCAGCATTCTGCACAACCACACACAGCCTTACGAAAGTGTAATAGTTGTCTGTAAAATCTTTTCATGTTCTGAGGTTTGGCATATAAAATTCATGAAAATATCACTGTCAATTAAATAACCAGTCAATTTCCCTTATTCTTGCACAAGAAATACTGGAACACCAGCTTTTTGATACAGATTGTTCACATTGTAAAAGTTAAAACTTTTCAATAAATGTAGCCTTTTCTCAAGAAATTTTCAACTGAGATTGAAAAGTATGAAATGGTTTCATACCTTGAATTCAATGCTTTGAATACAAAAAGAGGAAGAGAAATGAACATCACGTGCTTAATGGAAAATTTTGAAAAGATGTTTGACATACTTGCAAAGCATCAAACCATCCACTTAAATTTAAAACAGCACTGCAGAGTTGTTTCATTCCTGTGATTTGATGACTGCTTTCTGGTGGGGAAGTTTATTGTCATAAAACAAAATACAAAATCCACTGAACAAAAGACAGTTATACTGGAGGATGGTTTCCAGGTCACTAGAATCGATGAATCACACCTTGGGACGTTTCTGTTGGTTATCCACACTAGCAGCAGCTCGTTTGTTACGATGATGGGGGAACGTTGGCATAAGTTCTGGTTCACATGCTTCAAAGAAACAAAAATAAAACATTACCTTAAAAATTACATCCAATTTCAATGTTTAAATTCCTTTATACGATTCAATCAATTCAATCAAGTACTTCATGAACTACTAGAGGTGAGGATGCTTGTGCTGAATACCGTCATATTTGGATTTTAGAATGTTAGGAAGATGAATAAGTGGCCCAAACGTCGCAGTAAAAAAATATACTTAGTAAATATTCTTAATTATTTTGAAGGAAGAAGCAAGATGTTGGGGTAGGTCAAACAGTATCAGTAGAGAGAAATGGACAACTAGCATTTCAAGTCAAGTCCTTCATTGTTGTAAGAAGGGAAACTGTTCATAATGATGGTAAAAATGCCTGCCCTCAACAACATGAATGTTTTTAGTGTCAAGTCTTTCACCAGTTAAAACCGAAAATTCTGAAGTTGCTGCAAATGTTGTCCGATCGTCTTACTTCTGACATAAACTTCCACTTATTTATTATTTCTGTAAACACCGTTGAAACTGTTATCATTTTGTTCTCAATGAGATTGTCAGCCATAATACTGCATACACCTTGATAAACTAATTGACTTCAGAAGTTTTAATTCTTTTAATTATTTTTGAATCATTTTGATTTCTGCTTTGATACCATGAATTTGTCTGAATATTACTATCTTCTCCATGAAAAGATAGACAATCTTTGAAGAATATTGATAATGGCTTGGGTCACCTGTCTTGTAAAGACACTGCCCAGAAGAAGACAATGGCAAACCACTTACATAAAAATATTTGCTGAGAACGATCATGGTCATGAGACCATGACAGCCTACATCATACTGCATAGCACAATGTTGATGATAAATTGTCACAGCATATAGAGAATTGTGCAATCAAATCCACTCTGTGTACAATGTCTTGGTGCTGCCTTAAAGTCATACATCACTGAAATACTGTTTTAATTCTAACAGTCTACGATGGGCCTGTGATCTTTATGTCAATAAGTATTAGGTGCAGTGCACATAGTGAACATGTAGTCAGTATAGAATCAGCAGTGGCAACACAGTAATAGCTTCCTGTGAATGGTTAATGTGGAGCAGTTGCACAACAATTGTTTTTTCATGATTTTTGATTCCCATACTACTTATGTCTGATGCTTCAGAGTCAGAAATAGATTTGCAACAAGGAATCGAATGTCTGGCTTTGTCAGAAGCTGGGTTTGTGACTGTTAAACAGGCAAAATTTGTACAAGTCATAAATGTGAGTGGAATTACTGCAGATGACAAAATATATCAGAGATCAAAGGTATATTTATAATATACTTGACTATGTAAAAATGCAGGTAAGGATCATAGCATTCCAGCACACTTCGAAGTTTCACTATTAATCACAGTGTCATTTTGACTCACAGAAAAAAAAGATCAGCACAATTCCAAGTAAAATAAATTGCTAATTTTTACAAAATATTTTTGAACTTACGCAATGGCTTTTCTTTAAAATAGGAACTCTCCAGACTATCTTCTGCTGTAGCCCTTAAAACATAGAATATCCATCAGTTTTTCTGCATCCTAATAATTGAATGCCAGTGTACAATTACATTAACTGAAATCTAATAGACTACTGGAGGTTTTTCAGAAAATTAGCAGTTTCCCAATTACTCATGTTGAGAGTCAATGAATCAACAACCAATTAAATTCTTCAGAGAAAAATAACACTGCAACTTAAGAACAGAGAAAAGGAGCAATATATTTTAAAAAGTCCCACACCACACACACATCCTGTGGGACTTCCAGACACAGACTGATTAGCAGGTATGAACCAACCAACCAGACGTAGTACTATTGGACAAGGACCAGAAGAAAGCAATAGTAATAGATATGGCAATTCCAAATGGCAGTAACATCAGGATGATAGAATATGAGAAGCTGGAGAAATACCAGGGCTCAAAAGAGCAGACAGAAAGGATGTGGAAGTTAAAGCCAGAGTAATCCCAGTGGTGATAGGAACACTTGGAGCTGTGACACCTGGACTGGGAGAGTGGCTCCAACAAATCCTGGGAACAACATCTGAGATCTCAGTCCAAAAGAGCGCACTACTAGGAACTGCAAGGATACTGCACCAAACAAGCTCCCAGGCCTCTGGTAGAGGACCCAAGACTGAGGGACACACACACACAGTCATAGAGACTTTCAGCATAGGTTTGTGTCCATTTTGGGCCCATTGATTGTGCTTTTACTGACTTCAAGTAGCCATCTGTATAATGCCATTTATCAGGACTTCTTCTTCTAAGCCTGGCTATTCAAGCATCTATCCAGATCTTTTTAAATGTTTCAATTGTGTCTGCATTCATCATTCTCCACCCAGGCTGCATGTTGTAAATGCCAATCATCCTCCCAAAAAAATCTTCCTCAGGTGCCATCTAATCCTCTTACCCCCTTACAAACCTAATCCTTTACATTAATTCTGTCTACACTTAGAATCTAAGTACAGTGTGGTGGAGTTTTATGAGAACACGCTGTGACAAAAGCACATTGAAGCAATATCTTGATGAAGAGCACGAGACCTAATGACGTAAATCAGGATTCACAAATTACGATTTACCTTCAGAATTCAACACAGACCATGAATCAAAACAAAAGATTAATATCACCCAGAAACCAGGTGCTGAAGGAATGTTGATCACCTAACATAAAATTGAACTCTAGATGAAACAACATCAATGGACCAAATCATACTTCCATTCTTTCTGGATGTTAAACTCAATTAATCAACTTCAACAATTTTAAACTGTCCGCTCTAATTGGCCTGTAGAAAAGTGAGGCAAAACAAAAAAAAATGGAGAAATAGGAACAAACCGAGGCAAGCAAGTTTAAAAAATAACATTTTTAAAATAGATTATTTAGCAAAGAGTTCATATTACAATTACATAAAAAGAAGAACAACTTTATTTCTCCACCTTAACTACAATCTGAATTATTTGTTTCATCACATCAGCTGAAAATTTAAAAGTCATAGCAGGAAGTTCTGCAAGGGAAGTAGTTAGAATAATTTTAGATTAAAAGGCAACACCCATTGAACTATACTACCTTCCTAAGACCAACCCAATTTTCCAGTAGCTCTGAGCAAAGTCCCCACATGAACCGCCACTGAAAGGAAACCTCATTAAATAGAGACACTATGTTATAATACCTTTTTTTTGGGTCATACATGAAGAGGAAGTTGAGAAGTCGGAGGCCAGCTTCTGATAACCATGGAAATTTGTGCTTCAGGTTATTGTAAGGCTGTTTTCTCAGAGTGTATTGTCCCACTAATGGTAACTTGGAAAAGCCCTAAATTACAACATACAGTATATGCATGTAAGAGTTAAATGATAGAATCAAATCCAGTGTAGTAATAACTGTATCATATCAACTTTTTCAAGCAAAGATAATTACAAATGTTTGGTAATATTCCCTATAGCCAAATAGTTGGTAGAATCTCGGGTGGTGACGGGAGGGTGTACAGGAGTGAGATACGCCAACTAGTGGAGTGGGGCCGCAGAAACAACCTGGCACTCAACGTCAGTAAATGAAAGAGCTGATTGTGGATTTAAGGAAGGGTAAGACGAAGGAACACATACCAATCCTCATAGAGGGATCAGAAGTGGAGAGGGTGAGCAGCTTTAAGTTCCTGGGTGTCAAGACCTCTGAGGATCTAACCTGGCCCCAACATATCGATGTAGTTATAAAGAAGGCCAGACAGTGGCTAAACTTTATGAGGAGTTTGAAGAGATCTGGCATGTCAACAAATACACTCAAAAACTTCTATAGTTGTACTGTGGAGAGCATTCTGACGGGCTGCATCGCTGTCTGGCATGGGGGGCGGGGGGGCTACTGCACAGGACTGAAAGAAGCTGCAGGGGGTTGTAAATATAGTCAGCTCCATCTTGGGTACTAGCCTACAAAGTACCCAGGATATCTTTAGGGAGTGATGTCTCAGAAAGGCAGTGTCTATTATTAAGGACGTCCAGCACACGGGGCATGCCCTTTTCTCACTGTTACCATCAGGTAGGAGATACAGAAGCCTGATGGCACACACTCAGTGATTCAGGAACAGCTTCTTCCCCTCTGCCATCCGATTCCTAAATGGACATTGAACCTTTGGACACTACCTATTCTTTTGATGTACAGTATTTCAGTTTTTGCATGTTTTTTAATCTATTCAATGTACATAATTGATTTACTTGTTTATTTTTTTTTCCTCTGCTATATTATGTATTGCATTGAACTGCTGCTGCTAAGTTAACAAATTTCACGTCACATGCCGGTGATAATAAACCTGATTCTGATTCTAAGAAGGATCTCTTTTTCATTCAAAGCTCAATATTAGGCAAACAAAATGAATAAAAATAATAAAATTAATGCAAAAGTTGAATGGACTCCAACATATGATAAAAGAATTAGGAAGCTCTTAGTTACTTCCAGTTTACTCCCATCAGACCAAAGACTTACAATTGTAACTGTCATATTACTCACTGATGATCAATAGAACAGGACAAAACACTACTTGTGCTTTTTAAAGAAGAAAGAAGTGGATGCCACCAAATGTAATGTCAGCTTGTGAACCAGGTAAATCAATCTAATAAACACACAATATATTGGAGGAGTTCTGCATGCCAGGCAGCACCTATGGAAAACAGTAAACCATTGAGATTTCGGGCCAAGATCCTTCATCAGGACTCTACCTAATACTATAAACTAAATATCAACTATGCTATAATAGAGTGCATGCACTTGGCAAAATTACATGCTTGGGTATGTTTATTGCAGTTAAAAAATCAGTCCACTTGTCCAGAAAGGCATTTTGAATTGATGCTCCTGTATGAGCCCATCTGGTAGGAGAATATTAACTTTAAATTGAGATGAACGGCAAAAAAATGAAATAAAATAAACATGAACGTAAATTTTCTCAGAGTAATTTTTTTTGCTTTAAAAACAATATTAATATCCAAGGCCTCTGATAGGTTTCAGTAAGACTTACAGGCCAGATGTTCTCATTCGGAGTCCCTAATAACTGAACAATTAAGTCAATCTGATGGATTTCGGAGCTTCCAGGAAGCAAAGGTTTGTGTGCCAGTAGCTCTGCAAGGATGCAACCTACTGCCCTGTTAACAACAAAAAACAAGAGCAGCTTATGAGAAAAGCTAAAACAAAGTTTAGCAACACACATAAATGGTGAGACAGCCATGCACATAAGCTACCAACCACATATCAATAGCTGTAGTCTGTGTTTTTGTTCCCAGTAGTAATTCAGGTGCTCTGTACCTAACAATGTAAGAACACAAGATCCAGTCAGGAATTCCAAGTCCTGTACACAAGCATCGCCTCAATCCTTAATGTTTCACAAAGTCAAAATAGCTAATAAAACCACGCATTGTAAGTATATACTGTGATCTGTAACTACCTGGGAACCAACTGCAAAGCTTTAAAAATTACTGTGAACTATGGTTTAGTACATCACCTTATTTAGTTAACATGAACAAATGTACCACAAAATCACAACAAATACATCACAAAAAGAAATGACTAATTTAGACAATTGTAAACCAAGTTAACCTGAATGTCTCAGTGGGGAACAACATTACCACAAAGTGCTTTTAAGAAGTCTATTTTTCATCTAAGAGTCCGGAAGTAATGTGTTTCATGAAGGTTAGCCTCTGACATTTAATCAATATTTGCAATGCAACAACAGTGTGGGATTTTGCATTGAATCCTAGAGTCAATAACCAACATGATCTACAAATTTGTTGGACAATCGATTACGTAGATCAATTTACAGAAGTAGGAACATCAAGTGTATTGAGTGCAGGAAATCCATGAACATCGTTCAGAGCTTTGGAGGGAAGTGATAAATAAAGATTGTTTAGTTCTTTAAAGCCACGGCATGCTTTATTTTGCTAACTTCTTAAAATAGGAGCAATAGTGCTTTGGATAATTCTACAGCCATTCTTTATGCAACACACCCAATTGTTTTTTTAACTTATCGAGATACAGTGCAGAACAGGACCTGCTGGCCCTGCGAGCTGCAGTGCACAGCAAACCCCAAGCCTAATCACGGGACAATTTACAATGACCAATTGATCTATCAACTGGTAAACCTTTGGACTGTGGGAGAAAACTGCAGCACAGGGAGAATGTACAGTGGCGGGGACTGAATCCCGGCCGCTGGCACTGTAAAGCATTGTGCTAACCTCTGTGCTAAAGTGCCAGCATCTGAGTATATGGAAATACTCTGGGTAAAAGGAATCCAGTCATCCCTACAGAGATTTTGAAGTAATTTGGAACAAATTAAAATTGCTTAAATTCTTTATCTGTTCTTTCCATATGTTCCTATCCACCAAACCAATGTAAGTATTTTAAATTTTAAAATACCTGTACAGCAATTACTAAAATAGAGCCACAAGATGCTGCTGGATATAAAAGCAGGAGGGGGTGATGGGGCAGATAATGTAGAGGCATTAAAGCATGTGGAGTAACTCCAGGAAGGGCCAAACCTAGCTACACCTTTAGCTTAGTACTAAGTCATCTTATAATTATCATAAGACTTCCACTAACGTGTCTCTGCCAACTTACCATAGTGTTACTACTTTTGGAGTCATGGGTTTTAGAGGCACCCCATATGCACGTGCCAGCCCAAAGTCCGCTGTAATGATACACAATACACTTACAGATTTTAAAAAGGAAAGCTATGTAATGGACAATAAGTGTTAAGCAAGAAAGAATTTATTAAACATGTTCCACAACTTCAGGACATTCCAAAGCAATTTGTAGCTGAGCAGTTAGTCATAACGTAGCAGTCAATATTTGCATACCAAATGAGGTAAGTGTGGTGACAAAAAATTAGAGTGGCAAATACACAGTAAAAAATTACAAATTAAAAATTACATTAATAGCTACTATTATTTTTTACAGCTTCTTCTAAAACAATCATGTCCAAAACAAGCATTTAAAGGCTAAATTTAAACTTAAAAAGATACGGCTGATATAAGATATTAGTATGTAATTTTTATGTTAATAAGGTTAATACAAAAGAAATATACAAATCTCACCTATCTTCACGCACCCTTTATCAGTCATCAGCAAATTGGATACCTTAAGGTCTCTGAAGAAATGGAACGCTCTTATTACCAATGTAGTTGTTTCAAAAGGTAAAAAACAAAATTTGGCAGTTTGTTGACCATCTGGTTCTTTGTCATAACATTGTGGTCTTAAGTCAACAATACCATATTTGTATTGGTTTGATGCACTAAGATACAAGGATAGTATACAACTAGTATAGCCTGAACCCATACCTTGTCATAATCAGGACAATGGTTTGGGAATTCCCGAATATGTCAAAATTTGCCAACAGAACCATTTTAACTTTCTCTAAAAATGCACTTAGACCTAAATTTTCAAAATGCAATTTGAATTTTGCGTTCTAAATGCCTGCCTTGATTTTACACTGCTTCTTTTTGTCACTCATCAATAAAGTCAATTAAAACTGTCTATTTGTTTGCTGACAGTTTTAATTTAATTTTTAGATCTTATCTTTAGGTCTCAGTTGAATCTCAATCAAATTTTATTTTAAGAAACTCTGCTCATCACTGATTTAAATACAAATTCTTGATAGGTGCCACTAATTCTGAAAGAAGTAAACTTCTGCAAATCCTTATTTAAAGAGACACTGCAAATAAATATTAGATGGCTTTTATAATTGGGCTAGTATTTATTATGATATTTACTTGCAAAATCTCTCTACTCAACACATCATTCTCTTTCGGCAAATCACATCAACAAGAAAAAGACTGGCTAATGGAGTAAAACTACAATGTTATTTCTACAAAGTATAAGTCAATGCTAAAATATGAAAACTTGGGAATTTTCCTCTTCACAATCACAAGAAATTCTGCAGGTGCTGGCAATCCTAAACAACACACACAAAATACTGGAGGAACTCAGCAAGCCAGGCAGCATTTATGAAAAAGAGTAAACCATTGACGACTTGGCTCTTACAATTTAACTTCCCACCTTACTTCAGAAATCAGTTTAATTAATCCTGTATCATCGCTGTAGTGATTTTTATCCTTGAGCTAAAAATGTGCTGGTTATGAACTCCCCTATAGATCAAAATACTAATAAATTCAGTAAATCTAATAATTTGAGGGGCATAATCTTAAAAAAAAAACTTGAGAATGGAATAAGTAGTAGGGAACTAATTATGTCCTATAAAGCTTAGTAGTGTTCTCTTTTGACTGGTCGACTGGTCTCACTACATGATTGACTCCTAAGCTGTGTTCTCACATTAACAGAACTAGCAAAAACCACGATACATTAAAACTGAAGGGTCATTGACTTGAAACGTTGTCTATTCCTCCCCCTGTATAAACTGCCAGGCCTATTGAGTGTTTCTAGTATTTTTTTTGTTTCGGACTTCCAGCATCTGCAAGTTTTTGTATCAGGATCATTTAATTGATATGTTGAACTTAATGGTTATTTGTAAAGTTTAAGTCAACAGATAAAATGGTTTTAGGTTTTACCCATGTGCAAAGAGAAATAGCCCAATTCAATATTTCATCATGTATGAAAAGCGGTTGATGGCCCTGGACCTGTACTCACAGGAGGTTACAAGAAAGATTACTTCTAACTTGGACAGATAACACCTCCTCACTAGTCCAGAAGCTACAAAAGTATCTACACTTTCTGAGGAGATTGAGGAATGCAACTGGACCCATTCTAACAACTTTCTAAAGGAGCACCATCAAGAGTGAACCGTCTAACTGTATCATTGTGTGGTATGACAACTGCAAGATATTGCACAACAAGACCCTACAGAGGATAGTAAAATCTGCTGAGAGGATCACCGGGACTCCCTCCCCACTATTTGTGATATTTACTGGGAGCATTGTAGAGGATCCTTGTTGAGAATCCCTATCATCCATCACACAATCTCTTTGACCTACTACCATCAGGATGGAGGTACAGGGGCATCAGGACTAGGACTGCCAGACAGGGTAAAAGCTTCTTCCCTCAGGCTGTGAAACTAATGAATACTCTGCCAGCACTGAGGTCTCGTCACTAGGACAGTGAATTGTTTACTGTTTACTTGTACTGTGCACTACATGCATTTTGAATTGTATTTAAATAACTTATTTATAAGTAATATTTTGTTTCATGTGCTGTGTGGGATACATGTTTTATGGGTGCACTGTGGTCTGGAGGAACGTTGTTTCGTTTGGTTATATATATGCACAGTCAGATGACAATAAACTTGAGCTTGAATGAAGGGGGATCTCATTGAAATCTACCAAATATTGAAAGGCCTAGATAGAGTGGACATGAAGAGGATATTTCCAATAGTATGTGTGTCTAGGACCAGAGGGAACAGTCTCAAAATAGAAGGATGGCCCTTTAGAACAGAGATGAGGAAGAATTTCATAAGCCAGAGGTCGTATATCTGTGGAATTCATTGCCACCAGTGAGGGTGGAGGCCAAGTCACTGGGTGTACTTAAAGCAGAGATTGATAGATTCTTGATTAGTAAGGGGCATCTAAGATTATGGGGAGAAGGCAGGAAAATAGGGCTGAGAGCAAAAATGAATCAGCCACGATGAAATGGCCACGCAGACTTAATGGTAGAGTGGCCTGATTATACTCATTTGGCTTGTGGTCTTACATTATATTCTAGCTCTGAGAAGTTAAGAGACACTATAAAAGTTAATTTGTTTTTAATGCGGTATTTATCTCGGCAGTTTCAACCCAGCAAGGCTCAATTGTTTTCTTGCTGAACCAGTTTTTATGGAATACAGTTCCTGTATGCCTCTCAAAGTCCATCCCTTCATCCTCGTTGTGAGAGGTGGAAATGATCATGGCTGGCCAACAGTGCTCTGGTGAAGCTGTATTGGCCAACCCCCTGTACACTGGATGCAATGGGTTATAGAAATGTTGATGAACTCCAACCATACCATCGACTTCAGAGGATGACGCAGACTGGAGGTCATCAATGGCCTACGCTCCACTTCGGAGCTAAGGGCCCAAGAAAGAAAGTCATGCTTCTTGTACTCAATAACATACTTTACTCAAATATGTTTAACTTAGTTTCCACTTTCTTTGCAGCACTTTGTGTGATTACCAACAACTGCAATTTTTTTAAATTTTCATTCACATTCAATCATTGCTTGAGCTAAAACAAAATTACTCAGATGCTGAACTTTTCAATTCACTCACCTGTGAATAATGAAGTTTTCATGTAGATATTGCAGTCCCTTTAATAACTGCAAGATTATACATTTCACCTTAAGAAAAACAGAAACAACAAAAATAAGAAATTTTAAAAAGCTCTGGGACTCATAATTAAAATGTGGAGCATATATTTAAAAATACAAAAGCATATATTTATTACTTTAAATTGGTACTAAAACTTCAAGCAGAAATTTGTACTTGTAAAGCAACTCCTGTAAAAAGATTCTAATATGTTAAATAGTTCTCTGTTTACCTGAGCCTCTGAGAATGGTGACTGCATATTTTCTAGAAGACTGGCAAGATCCTGTTCACAGTATCCCATTACTAGGAAAATACTGTGGGAAATAAAATTTAAATTGCAGTGAATTTATTGTCTCCTACTGGTCCTCACACACGGTCGTTAGTAGTAGCATTATTGACCAACAACTTAACAATACTGTGAAGCTAAGGATGTTAAAATTGCTGCTTGTATGCCTTGATATTCAAAATGTAAGTAAATAAATGTTTCATTTGACACCAGGTGGTGGCTTTGATCATCAGCTCTCATTACTGCACTGGAGTAACATTTGCACAAATCAAGAAGTATGTTTTTGTCAGGGTATGTCAGGGCATTACTGGACAAAACTTTTTCCAACAGAATCTGTCATAATAAAAAATCAACCTTTTTGAACATTTACCAGTTACAGAACTTACTACCAATAGATTATCCCTTTTCTCTTAATAATGAGGTAAATACGGGGAGATTAAAAAGCAACAATTAAAGACAAACTGAGCATAGGGGGTGGAACGTCAGAGTACCAGCTAGTGCAACGCTTTACAGCGCCATTGATGTCAAAAGGGTCAAAGGTTTATTTATTATCAAAGTTTGTAAGCAGTATACAGCTCTGAGATTCATCTTCCCCCAAAAAGTCAGGAAACAAAGAAAGCCAAGGAGATCGTTCAAAAAAACCCATCAAACCACCCCGCTGCCCCGCAAAAAAAATCAAACCACCCCCACCCCTGCAAAAAAAAACATCAAACCACCCCCCACCCCTGCCTAAAAAAGAACAACATGATCATCCACCCCCAAACCCCCCAGCCCCACAAAAAAATAACAAATGTAACAAGGCGCAGAGGCCTGTCCTCCGACAACAGATTCAAGAACATTTATTACCAAAGAATGTATAAATTATACAGACATGAGATTTGTTTGCCTATAGATAGCCACAAAGCAAGAAACCCGAAAGAACCCAATTAAGCAAAAAGAATAAAAATAAAAGACCAACACTCAATGCACAAGAGGAGAAAAAGTACAAATAATTCAAAAAATTGAAGCAAACAACAGCATTTCAAACTAAAATTGAGTCCTCAGATCTGAACCCCTGAGCAGCCCAGAAAGCCTCGCTTATCAGTTCATCATATTAGTGGGCATGGAGCCCAGCAGCCGGGGCAGCCTTCATTGCCTCAGCGCCATGGAGATGACATTGTGAAGAATGGGCAAAATCGGCTCTCGTTCTGACCAGTGCCCTGTCTTTTCAGGCTCTCGGGGCCAGCACCCTGGAGAGAGGAGTGAAGATCGCAGAGAGCAAGCAAAATCAGTTCAGGCCTTCGATCTGGGCCGGAATTTAAATTTAAATTCTTACAGCGAATCGTAACTTACACTAGGACCCAGCTGCAGCAAAAGGCTCCAGGTGTAGACCACGCCGCCCTGTGACTCACTCCAGGCCCAGATTTTGCCACCTAGCAACTAGCTCCAGGCCCAGACTTCACCATCCAGCGATTCGCTCTGGGCCTAGACCATGCCGCCCAGTAACTCACTCTGGGCCCAGACCATGCCGCCCAGCGACTCACTCCAGGCCCAGGTTTCGTGGCCCAGCCCAAAGCCGCTCTCAAGTTCTTCAAATCAGCTTGGCACCTACAGTGATCCAACTTCGCATTGTTCGAACCTCAAAATCAAATCTCCTCTGCCCGGGCCCAACTTCTCCTTACGGCACCCAGAGTGATCCAACCTCACTCCTGAGCCAGTTGTACGAGCATTGGAACTCCACCTGCAATGATTCATCCCCCGAGCTTTTCTCATCATCACTCGCCCTTCACTGTTTGTGGTGAAAATTTAACACAACTTACCTCAGGAAAGGTATTTTAGTGATGTTTTTAGTCATATTTCTTAGTTTTTTGACGACCAGGAAGCTATCGCACACATTCGGTAGCGCCATCTTAACCGAAAGGCGAGCAAGGGTTCTGTCCCGACTGCCTGCCTTTCAAGTCGCTGATGGGACGGATCAGAGAGCGATGGGGCCCACAAACTTCTCCAGCATCAGAGATCCGTCCCATCAGCAATTCAAAAGCCAGGCAGCCGGTGCTGAACCCTTGCTCACCTTCCACAATCGCCTCGATGTTCCGAACACCCCTCCATCCACATGAAAGAAACTAACAAAACACAACAAGAACATCATTCTCCCAAACCCCCTCCCCTTGCACAAAAAAAACCTAACAAAACACGCCACACAAAAAGAATGGGTGAAAACACAGAATATTAAAAACATAACTGAAGGAGTCCACAGTCCAGTCCATCAACACAGAACCTCGGTAACATCCTCCTAACATTCTCTATAAAGTGCTTGTACTGTATGTTCTCCCCATGATAGCATGGGTTTCCCCCAAGGGCTCTGGTTTCCTCCCAAATTCCAAAGATGTGTGAATTACACTTGTGGGCTACCACCATCACATATTCAGATTATGTTGGTCGTTGATGACTCAAACAATACAATTCCCTGTGTTTTGATGTTTCAATATACATGTAACAAATAAAGTCAATCTGAAAAAGTCTTTAGAAGTAACCTCTGTTGCAAAAAGGTGGGTCTCTATCCTTTCAAAATAAGCTTTGTTGCCTTTTTAAGCAAAACTAACTTTAATAAAGTTATTACAAAATTTTCAAATTTTGTGCTGATAGTTTTGTATTTTAAAACTACAAACTGCTTATCAAAAGATTTGCCCGTTCTCTTTACAACGTGATCGTACAACAGGTAGAGAAACCTCAAAGGAGAAATGATTATTTTCCTTCTCGTAATTGAAAATTTAAGATTATTAAGTTTTTTTTTAAAAGCTAACCTCAAAAGTCTGGCTTGTCCGTTAGCTTCAGGTAAAAAGTCAAATCACTGACCTGTCCAGGTGATTTCCCACCACTACTTCTTTTAGCTCTACAATATTAGGGTGTCTCAGTTTAAGTAGTAGGTTAATCTCTCTCAAACTGCTGATGGGGATTCCTGCAAATAAGCAAAAGAAACAAAGAAGCTTGGCTGTGCAGTTTTATTAAATTAAACTCTATTTCTGCTTACAATGACAACACTTCAAAAGTTATAAATCACTCTGAGATGTCCCAAAGTTGAAAAAGATGATACATAAATTCATAAAACTAAATTCTGTCAGCTTTCCGTTTTTATATATATTCATACATGGGATGTGAGTTTTGCAGGCTGAAACCCATTTAATTGCCCATCTGTAATTGGCCTCGAAAGGTGGAAGCGAGCTGCCTTCTTGAACCGCTGCAGTCATTCAGGAGTGGATTTACCCACAACGGTGTTACAGGGTGAGAGAGATGTAGGATTTTGAACAGAGCTGGTGAAGGAATGGGTACTTTATTAGGTACAGGAGTGGAACCCAGTGTGGTGGTCTGCTGTTGAAACCCATCCACTCCAAGGTTTGATGTGTTGTATGTTCAGATGGTCTTCTTTGTAACCATAAGGCTTCCGTTAGTCTTGCGAGACCATGGATCTGTGCCTGGAAAGTCTTCACTCTCCAGGGCGCAGGCCTGGGCAAGGTTGTATGGAAGACCAGCAGTTGCCCATGCTGCAAGTCTCCCCTCTCCACGACACCAATGTTGTCCAAGAACCCATACAGCTTGGCACCGGTGTCGTCGCAGAGCAATGTGTGATTAAGTACCTTGCTCAAGGACACAACACGTTGCCTCGGCTGGGGCTTGAACTCATGACCTTCAGGTCGCTAGTCCAATGCCTTAACCACTTGGCCGCATGCCCACACTTTGTAACCATAAGACACAAGATATAGGAGCAGAATTAGGCTATTTGGCTCATTGAGTCTGCTCCGCATGGTTATCCAAGTTACTGTTCCCTTCTGGTCAGCTTGAACCAGATCACCCATTTTCCTCTGACTTTTCTCATTAACGAGTTTTTGCCCACAGAACTGCCGCTCACAAGTAGTTTTTTTGTTCTTCACACCGTTCTCTGCAAACTCTAGAGACTGCTGCACGTGAAAATCCCAGAAGATCAGCAGTTTCTGAAATATTCAATCCATCCGCCTGGCACCAAAAATCACTCCACACTTGAAGTCACTTAGATCACATGTCTTCCCCATTCTGATGTTTGGCCTGAACAAAACTGAACCTCTTGACCATGTCTGCATGCTTTGATGTATTGAGTTGCTACAACGTGAATGACTGATTAGATATTTGTATTAATGAGCAGATGTTCAGGTGTACCTAAATAAAGTGGCCACTGAAAGTATTTCCAAGTCAGGACATTATGTTGCTTGAGGACAACTTCTAAGTGATGGTGTTCCCCATACTTTTGCTGTCCTTTTCTTCCTCATCAGTAGATCTAAAGATTTTGAGGTGCTGTCTGAGTAATCTTAGTGAGTAGCTGCAGTACATCCTGTAGATGTTACAAACTGCTGCTATTGTGTATCAGTTGTGGAATGAGTGAATGGGTGCAGATGGGCTGCCAATGAAGTGCCAGCAGGGTGGTGCCAATGGGGTGCTAATGAAGTGGGCTGCTATGTCCTGTATGTAGCTGAGCTTTCTGAGTGCTTTTGAAACTGCGCTCAAAAAAGCAACTGGAGTGTGTTCCACCACACCCCTGATGGGAGAGTTGTAGATGATGGGCAGGCTCAGGGGAGTTAGGGGGTGAGTTACTCACATTGGATTCCTAGCCTCTGACCTACTGCAGTAATCTTGTTGTATTTATGGCTACTTCATTCCAGCTTCTAGTCATTGGTAACCCCCAGGATATTGACCGTTGGGCAGTTCAGTGATAATAATGCCAGTTAGGGTAATAGCTCTTTCTTCATCACTGCCTGGCACGTGTGTGCACAACCCAGACCACCACCTAGGACATCTTCAAGGGCCTGTGTCTCAAGAAGGTGACAACCATCACTAAGGACTCTCGCCATTTAGAACATGCCATCTTCTCCTTCCTACCAATGGGGAGAAGGTACAGGAGCCAGAAATCCCACAGTCAAATTATTCTTCTCCCCCACCATCAGATTTCTGAATAAATTTCATGAACACTGCCACATTATTCATTGTTTTGCTATATTTATTTAATTTGTAACTTGCTGTAATTTTATGTCAATGTATTTACTGCTGCCACAAAGCAACAGATTTTACATCATATACATAAGTCAGTGATAATAAATCTGGTACTAATTCTGCCACTTATCAGCCGAGGCCTTGATATTGTCCAAGTCCTGTTGCATTTGACTATGGACTGCTTTATTGCATAAAAGACAGAAATGCCAACTGTACCTTTGTACATAATGAGATCCAATCAGAAATTATTAGAATCCAGCTGCAGTTTATTTTCAGAGATAGGCCCAGGTAGAGTGGACAAGCAGAGGAAATTTCCTATAGTGGGAGAGTCTCATACCAAGGGTACGGCCTCAGAATACAAAGATGTACCTTTAAAACAAAGATGAAGAGGAATTTCTTTAGCCCCAGGGTGGTGAATCTTGGAATTCATTGACAGCCAAGTCATTGGGTATCTTCAAAACAGAGGTTGATAGATTCTTGATTAGTAAGGTCATCAACAGTTACGGGGAGAAGGCAGGATAAGGGGTTGAGAGGAATAATAGATCAGCCATGATAAAATGGCAGAACAGAATCGATGGGCCAAATGACCTAATTCTGCTCCTGTGTCTTATGGTCTTATTTCATAACGTAAAAATTAAAAACCATTAAATTTATTTCATATTTCCATGAAGTAAGTGTTCAAAACATCTCTACAAAGTTCTCCAAAGTACCAGCTGTACTATGTCCCAACACTTGGGTGTTGCATATTTTTATACATTACTGTAGACTTAAACACAAAAATCTAAGCTGCCAATCCAGTAAACTCCTAAATCTGTGATTAATTCTCTCTATCTCCTGGGTACTCTCATCAAACTGGTACTGGTTCTTCTTGAGTTCTAAATTCTGATCTTACTGCTGACATTGGACCCCAGAACTTAATATATGAAAAAATATGGTCACGGGTGTCAATCATTGTGAATTTAAGGGCAATCCATTGGTGCAGATGCTCCTAAATTAAAATTGCACAAACAATAAGCATAAAGGATTTCAAAGCATCCTGAAGTAGAGAAAGTTGACTGTACTATATTTATATATAAATATATGAATGGCTTTTTCCTATTTTTTTAATAGTTAGCTGGAGTAAAAGTTTCTAATTGACTAAGTCCAAAGTAGTCATTGTTCAAAATATCTACTTGGAGTGGAATTGATTTCAAACATTATCAGACTAACATTTAAAATAGATGAATTGAGTTACCTACAAAGCATTAAACAATTGGTATTAACTTTATTATCTCTAACTTACCATCCCTTTCTTTATCCATTCGAACCTTCTTGAGAGCAACAATTTCATCAGTTTTCATATCATGGGCACGGTCTAAAGCAATAAAGAACATTAATGCTGAAACTATTACTTTGCAGCTATTCACAATCAAGAGGAGAGGTCAAAACATTTATATTTTATTCATTTTTATTTCAAACTACAGTGCTTCTCCAGCCCAACGAGCCATACCACACAGCAACTCATCTATTTAACCCTAGACCAGTAGTTCCCAAAGTGGGTGATTATCACCCCCCACCCCTGGTGTGATAAAGGTAAAGGGGGCGGTAGGGAGGGGTGCTCGGTAGCAAGAGGGAACTGAAGGATTACAAGCCTAACTTAAGAAATGAATTACTTATTACAAGCATTTGATCCTCAGTGCCTTGTAATTGATTAAAATTACAATGATCAATAATTGCCTCTTCTTTTGCTAGCCCACCCTTTCCTCAAAGCCTGAGTCCAAGAGTATATCGAAGTGGTAGGGCCAGGTCTGAGAGCAAGGAACAACCCACTGTTTGGACAACTTAAACACCGGGCCAGACTGTAAAGGTCAGGGTTTCAGGCCAGAAGGAAGGGATGAGCTGGTGTTCAGCACGCTGCTTGTGAAGTCTACTCATCTCTGCGCTAAACTGAGGCTTTGGCCTGCAACAAATGGGCTCCTCGATTGGCTGTGACTGCTTTGTGGCTGCATGAAATCACTTTTGTGAACTTTGGTTCTGAATATTGTTTGCTTACTTTTACTGTTTGCACGATTTATTGTCTTTTCTGCACATTGGGTATTTGGCAGTCTTCTTTTTCAACGGGTTCTACTGGGTTTCCTTGTTTTGTGGCTGCCTGTAAGGTGACAAATCTCAGGGTTGTATATAGTATACATACCTTGATAATAAATGTACTTTAAACTTTGAACTTTAAAGTGCATTATAGTTGCTGAAAAGCAATGTGACACTTCTTTATTTAGCATATGATCAGAAATCTGCACTGAAGGAATTGTTTTTCCGGGCCTAGCCTGCACGTTATTGCTGTTCACTACTGTAGTGCAGGGTTAGCTAGTATAGTTCCCATGCTCACACAGTGAAGCAGTTCCTGGGAATTAGGGTATGGCGTTCAATGGGATAAAGTTCAGAATCTGCCCTTTCAACTGGTCTTGACCGCATTTTTCTAAAACAGGACCCAACCAAGGTATTGCTGCCCCACTTTATGTACCTTCAGTCAGAGAGTCAGGTTTTGCCTGAAATATGAGGAGATCATACTTTCCCCCTTATTGGTTGGCCTTAAACAACAGGTAATTGACCATGGCCATTAATCCATAACAAAAATGGCAGAAGCAGACCAAACAAAAAAGAAATGCCGAAGATATAGTGTGGAGGATCTGAAATATGGAGTTATACCAGTACCAAGCAACCAACAACAGCCAATACGTCTGTTGTGTGAAGAAGATTTTTTCAAATGAAGCAGTGAAACCATCTATGCTCCTTGAACATCTGAGGAGAAAACACTCTGATAAAGTTAACAAGACCTTGGCTTGTTTTCAGTCACTCTGTGAAAACTTTCAAAAATAGAAAGCACTTCACAACAAAAAGTGATGGTTTGTGTGCTTCATACAACATTTCATTACTCATTGCTAAATCTGGAAAGCCCCATACAATTGGACAAGAACTGGTTCTGCCAGCAGTAACAGAGGCTCTGTGTACTGTTTTGAATAAGTCACCAGACCAAATAATTAAAGCAAATCCGCTCAGCGACAACTCTGTTCAAAGACAAATAGCTGAAATGTCTGAGAATGCAGAAGACGCATTGTGCAACATGTTTAGGACAACAGAATTTTCTCTTAAGTCAGATGGATCAATATTGCCAGTCAACAAATCTTAGATTCAAAAAAGATAAAAATATGGTTTAAGAGTTGTTATTTGCAAGGGGCCTAGAAACAGATACAACAGAGGAGTTAATATTTAATATCTAGTGGGAGTATTCAAGGATACTTTCAACCTCTCACTACTACGGGTAGAAGTTTCCACTTGTTTCAAAAAGGCAACAATTATATCAGTGCCTAAGAATAATAATGTGGGCTGCCTTAATGACTATCGCCTGGTAGCACTCACATCGACAGTGATGAAATGCTTTGAGAGGTTGGTTATGGCTAGACTGAACTCCTGCCTCAGCAAGAACCTGGACCTATTGCAATTTGCCTATCACCATAATAAGTCAACGGCAGATGCAATCTCAATGGCTCTCCACATGGCTTTAGACCACCTGGCCAACACAAACACCTACGTCAGGATGCTGTTCATCGACTATAGCTCAGCACTTAATACCATCATTCCCACAATCCTGATTGAGAATTCACCGTACAATTAACAGACAACACCTTGTTGCAAAAGGCCTATGTAATTAGCTACACAAATCATTAAACACCGTTAACAGAGCGGTAAATAAAATCAAGTCCATCGCACTCAATTCTCGACCATGTTGAGAGCTTTGTACTGAGAATGACAAACAGTTTGAATACTGGCTGTTGCACACAGAACTCAAACGGCTCCCAAAGGAAACTGCCTGAGACACCTCTATGTGCTTTTGGAAACTGTGATAAAATTCATTGAAGATTAGAATGCTTCTTTCAGTAATCAAAGTCAAATCAGTCATATCCATATTTCTGTCCAAGTTAACCCTGGTTAAGTGCAACATTTGCCGTCGCAAAAAAAATCCCTAACCTATTCAATCCTTCTTTCTAGCTCAGGTCCTCCAGATCCTTGTACGTTTTCTCTGTACTCTTTCAACCTTATTTACATCTTTCCTGTAGGCAGGTGACCAAAACTGCACACAATACTGCAAATCAGGCCCCACCAACATCTTGTACAATTTCAACATAACATCCCATCTCCTCAGTATTTTGATTTGTGCAAAAAGCTTTCTTTCTGACCTTATCTACCTGTGACGCCACTTTCAAAGAATTATGGACCTGTGTTCCCAGGTTCCTTTGTTCAATGCCCTACCGCTCACTGTGTAAGACCTACCCTTGTTGGTCCCACCGAAGTGCAACACCTCGCACTTGTCTGCATTAAATTCCATCTGCTATTTTTCAGCACATTTTTTCAGCCAATCTAGATCGCTCTGCAAGCCATGATAGTGTTCCTCCCTGTCTACTACACCCCCAGTCTTGGTGTCATCTGCAAATTTGCTGATCCAGTTAACCACATGATCATACAAATTGTTGATATAGATGACAAACAACAACAGACCCAACACAGATCCCTGCGGCACACCACTAGTCACAGGCCTCCAGTCAGAGAGGCAATCATTCACTACCACTCTCTGGCTTCTCCCACAAAGCAAATGTCTAATCCAATTTACTACCTCCTCTTGAATACCAAGGGACTGAACCTTCTTGACCAACATCCCATGTGGAATCTTGTCAAATGCCTTGCTAGTCCATGTAGACAACATCCACTGCCTTGAACTTATCCACTTCAGAATCAGAATCAAGTTTATTATCACCGGCCTGTGACGTGAAATTTGTTATCTTAGCAGCAGCAGTTCAATGCAATACATAATCTAGCAGAGAGAGAGAAAAATAATAATAATAATAAATAAAATAAAACATAATAAATAAACAAGTAAATCAATTACGTACATTGAATAGATTTTTTTTAAATGTGCAAAAACAGGAATACTGTATATTAAAAAAAGTGAGTTAGTGTCCAAAGATTCAATGTCCATTTTGGAATCTGATAGCAGAGGGGAAGAAGCTGTTCCTGAATCACTAAGTGTGTGCCTTCAGGCTTCTGTACCTCCTACCTGATGGTAACAGTGAGAAAAGGGCATGCCCTGGGTGCTGGAGGTCCTTAATAATAAAGGATGCTGCCTTTCTGAGACACCGTCCCCTAAAGATGTCCTGGGTACTTTTTAGGCTAGTGCCTAAAATGGAGCTGACTAGATTTATAACCTTCTGCAGCTTCTTTCGGTACTGTGCAGTAGCCACTCCATACCAGACTGTGATGCGGCCTGTCAGAATGCTCTCCACGGTACAACTATTGAAGTTTCTGAGTGTATTTGTTGACATACCAAATCTCTTCAAACTCCTAATAAAGTATAGCCGCTGTCTTGCCTTCTTTATGACTACATCAATACGTTGGGGCCAGGTTAGAGATCTTGACGCCCAGGAACTTGAAGCTGCTCACTCTCTCCACTTCTGATCCCGCTATGAGGATTGGTATGTGTTCCTTCGTCTTACCCTTCCTGAAGTCCACAATCAGCTCTTTCGTCTTACTGACGTTGAGTGCCAGGTTGTTGCTGTGGCACCATTCCACTAGTTGGCATATCTCACTTCTGTACGCCCTCTTGTCACCACCTGAGATTGCCTGGTAATTTCTGCAAATAACTCCTTAGCTTTGGTTAGACATGACCTATCAGCATGAAGCTATGCTGACTATTGAAATACTTATATATCCGGTCTATAAGAGTACCTTCCAATAACCTTCCCACAACTGGTATCAGACTCACTGGCCTATAAATTCTTGGTTTAAGTTCAGAGCCTTCCTTAGGCAGTGGAACAACATCAGCTATCCTCCAATCCTCTGGTACCTCTCCTGTCAGTAAGGATGATTTAAATATCTCTGCTAGGGCCCCAGCAATTTCTGCACTTGCCTCCCATAGGGTCCAAGGAAACAATTTGTCTGGTCCTGGGGATTTATCCACCCTGATTTGCCTCAAGACGGCAAATGTCTCCTCCTCGGTAATCTGCATTGGATCCATCTTCTCTTGATCCAAATATCAGATTGGGTAATAAATCCATTCCTGAACACTTGTAACGAGGAATTAACTGGAAGGATGGAGGAAGAACTGATCCCACCGCAAAATGGCTTTGAGCTGAAGCAGAGATTCAGAAAATCATATCAAGACTTTTGGTTGCAACGAGAAATCTCTGAATGCTATCCCATTCTGTGGAAAAATATCAAGATGTTCCTTATCGCCTTTTCAAAATCTTAACTAGCGAAGTGTGGTTTCCATGCAGTGGCCCAACTTCTTTCAGAGCAATAAAATAGACTTCAAGTAGCTGAACGTGGAGATCTGACAGTCCTTCTGAGTGACATTCAGCCTGATGTTGCAAAGCTGATATCACCGCACCAAGCCCATCCACCTCATTGAAAGGTGAAAAAGCAATGAAATTGTGAATACAGTGGTTGGACTACAAAGGTACGCTCTTAAATTGTAGATGAAAATTGTCTTTACTTTAATTAAATAAAGAAACAGTTTTATTTGTAGCTTTTAATAGATTTGAATTACCTGTCACTGCTTTGAATCTGCAGTTCCTGTTTTCTTTTACTGTGCGTCGTTAATCAAAATTCTTCACAATTTTTATGTAACAGATGGAAAAGGAGAGGGAGACACTGGGGATGTGGTCTGGGAACCAAACAGGTGGTAACCCAAAAACAGTGCCCCAGACTAATCACAGGACAATTTACAATAACCGATTGACCTACTTATTGGTACATCTTTGGAACGTGAAAGGAAACCAGACATCCCGGACAAAACCTACATGTTCATGGGGAGGATGTACAACATTGGAATTGAACTCCGATTCCCCAAGCAGTAATTGTGTTGCATTAACAGCTACTCTACCATGGCGCTAAATAATGTTTATATTCACAGAGTGTAAGAGTTAGAGTTTTGGCCTTCAATTTCTAAAGTGCTCGTACATACAGTGTAAAACGACATCTCACAGTGCTTCGCATGCTGGTGCACCCTTTCTGAGGCTAGAGAATTGAGCTGGAGGACTGGTACACATATAAAGCAAATGTTAGAAAAAATTCTAAAGGCAAGTCTGGAGCTGGTATGGGTGTGGGATTGTAGAATGAGTTTTGATCCAGCAGGTAGAGGAAAATGGTACAAGGGGTTATCACCAATAGTCAAATAGAGGATTGATGAAAGAGAAGCTGGGTTATACAGAGGACAAAATGTGCATAGGGGATTTTTGGCTCAAAGGGATTTTGAAAGCTGTGGAGTTTGGCCTTGAAGGCTTTTGAAGTGGAAGACAATAAGTTTATCAACGATTCTTCAGGATACAAGGCTGCAGTCAAATTGATTAAGAAAAAAATCACGAGGATGCAGTAAAGGTTAGGGCTGAAACCTTTTGGGTTACTTATTAGTTTACAATGGCAGAAACATCAAAATCAAATAAAAGTACATTGGATAAGGGCAGCTACAAGATGTTAATGACATGAATTAAGGTTTCAGTAATGAGGAGGTGGGCAAGAGGGTGAATGATAGCAAACATTGAGAGAGATTGAACCACAGCAGAAGCTAACTCTAGGCTGAACATTATGAATTCTGTGTTCTGTATGAGTTGTTTGGTCAAGGAGTAAAATTATGCTAAAAACCAAAGGTGTAGAATTATTTATTCATAGTCATAGTCATACTTTATTGATCCCGGGGGAAATTGGTTTTCATTACAGTTGCCCATAAATAATTAAATAATAATAAAACTATTAAATAGTAATAAAATTTATAGAAACCAAAGAAGATAGTTCTGCTTTTGCTTATTGTGAGTTTTGCTGCATCCATCTCAAATGCAGGAAGTGGTGCCAAGACACAGGAGGTTAATAGAAAAAAGTGGTCTGATAGAGCTGGGTGACAGTAAAATGTGAAATCATATACTAGCTAAGAAGAGAGCTTCGTCGAGTACCTACGTCGCCAGAAAAAGTGGGATTTCCCAGTGGCCACCATTTTAATACGTCCCATTCCCATTCTGACATGTCAATCCATGGTCTCCTCTGCTGCCACAATGAGGCCACACTCAGGGTGGAGGAGCAACACCTTATGTTCTGTCTGGGTAGCCTCCAAACTGATAGCATAAACATTGATTTCTTGAACTTCTGATAATGGCCACCACCCCCCATCACCCTTCACCATTCCCCATCCCCTTTTCCCCCTCTCACACTCTCTGGTGCTCCTCCCCTTTTCTTTCTTCCACGGCCTTCTCTCCTCTCCCATCAGACTCCCCCTTCTCCAGCCCTGTATCTCTTTCACCAATCAACATGCCAGCTCTTTACTTCACCCCTCCCGGTTTCACCTATCACCTTGTGTTTCTTCCTCCCCTCCCCCCCCCCCCCACCTTCTAACACGGACTCCTCATCTTTTTTTCTCCAGTCCTGAGGAAGGGCCTCGGCCCAAAACGTGGACTGTACTCCTTTGCATAGATGCTGCCTGGCCTGCTGAGTTCCTCCAGCATTTTGTGTGTGTTGCTTGGATTTCTAGCATCTGCAGATTTTCTCTTGTTAGCATAATTTGTCCTTTGGCATAAAATGTTGATGCCTGAGAACGGAACATATGCAGACGATGAAGGAGAAACCATTTGAGAATGATATAATGTTCACAGTGGAACAATGCCATGGAACTGGACAATGGGGAAAGGAAAACTGAAGAGAGAAGCATGGTGGACAATGGGTCAATGAGAGTGAATGCTTGAGTACTATCACACCTGAAACATCTAAGAATGGTTGAAAAGAATATTTCACGAACCTCATTGATTTTGAAATAAAAACAGCAGATCTTAATCATCCCATTATGAAAGAATTAAATTAAAGTTGGACTTACATACAATACCGTAGGTTCCTTCACCAATACGATTCAGCTTCACAAATTCTTTCACACTTCTGCCTCTACCCAGCTGCAAAGTTAAAATACAAACATACCATTTCAACACAGAAGAAAATTTGTGAATGAAACTCCTATTTTCATAAAAAATTGTTTGAATGCAACTTGGATCTCTGATGTAATGGTATTGATTCATAATTTGAAACTCTTCCTGACAGCTAACCTTAGAAGGGTTACAGCCAGATCTGTGCAAGATAGCATGGTTTCCTCCAACTATTCTGTACAGGGGGAGAAAGGTACAACAAAAACTAATGACAGGGTAGCTTTCAAGATCCACTGACTTAGAAAAGCTGCTAGTGCCAAAGATACAGGCCTACACAATACATTATTTATTTTACTTAATTAATTCACACAGCAAATTATCTGCAGGTTAACTTTCAACATATGAATTTTTAATTCACTGAAAACAAACTTCTTTCTGTCAGCTATCTGATTAACTGTATTGGTTATATCAATGAATGTACACAAGTCCACTCTTATTGTTTGCAAGGGATGGGGCAGAGTGTCCTGTAGGTAAATCTTGGACTATTGGCAATGACAATGAGGTTGTAATCAAACACCCTCTCCAAAGGTGTAACAACTATGTAAATTTGCATCTGTATGCTCCTGATCCTAGTGTTCCCAATCCCGGCTGTATTCCCCAGTTCCAATCCTAGCTCTGGCCACACATCAACAATTTATATCACATCAAGAAAACAAAAACAATCCATCCGACAGACAACAGAATTCACCAGCTAGAATAGGAAAGGGCTGTGGAAAAACACATAGATTTTGCAACACTCTAAGTAATACACATATATGGGTAAATAGCCCCACTGCCTTGTAAGCTCCATCTTGGGTACTAGCCTACAAAGTACCCAGGACACCTTCAAGAAGCAGTGTCTCAGAAAGGCAGCGTCCAGTATCAAGGGCCTCCAGCACCCAGGGCATGCCCTTTCCTCACTGTTACCATCAGTGAGGAGGTACAGAAGCCTGAAGGCACGCACTCAGTGATTCTTACCCTCCGCCATCCGATTCCTAAATGGACACTGAACCCTTGGACACTAACTCACTTTTTTTTAATATACAGTATTTCAGTTTTTGCGCGATTTTTAATCTATTCAATATACGTATACTGTATAAAGTATACTGACTACGATTTTCTTATATATTTTTTCTTCTATATTATGTATTGCATTGAAACTGCTACTAAGTTAATTTCTCGTCACATGCCGGTCATAATAAACGTGATCAGAATCTGATTCAATCTGAAACATTGAGAATTCACATCGTCTACAGACACAGAACGTGTGTTACTGGTAAGACACAGTTAATACCCAAAATACATCTTTAAAAACATTTATTGGAAATCTAAAATAAAAACACAAAATGCTGGAAATACTGGAAATGCAGATCAGATTGCGTCAACATGTAAAATCCATCTCTATTAGCCTATGAATTACCGGAGCGGCTGAAAGAATGCAAAGGGTAGCAAACAAAAACGGAACAGAAACCAAGAATGCTCGAAATAACTGCAGGTCCGCATCCGTGAAGCGACAAACAGATAACATTTCAGGCAAATTTCAGGAAAATTAGATTAGTTTTCTCTACTGAATCAGTATATTTTGCATGATGGCCAGATCAAATATATAATTTTTTTTAAAAAACAGGGCAAAATTTTAAAATGTATTTTCTGCAAAGACCAATTCTGGTGGTTTTTGACCTGAAAGTTTAATTAGGTGGATCTTTATGGTAATCGAGTGGCTTCATGATCACCATTGTTGACGGTAGCTCTATAACTGAGGTATGCATACATTTTAAATTCCCCAGTGAATGAGTGAGAGTTAAACCCTGGAACACACATCAAATTTGCTGGTGAACGCAGCAGGCCAGGCAGCATCTCTAGGAAGAGGTACAGTCGACGTTTCAGGCCGAGACCCTTCGTCCTGCAGCAACTTTGATGTGTGTTGCTTGAATTTCCAGCATCTGCAGAATTACTCGTGTTTAGTTTTTAAACCCCGGAGACTGGGTTGCAGACTTCCGGGGTCAGTCATATGACAGTACTCATCCACGTGACTGCCCAGGGCCAATCATTGATGCACAAACAGAACAGGTTTGTCTCCATCGCATGGCCCCTCCGGAGCAGGTGAAGGAGAATCTGCTGTGCGTTGCTTGGGGTTCGCTCCACGCGTTCCCTCACTGTTTGGTGTTACCTTGTCCTCCGGCGGCACGGTAAAGCTGCCCTCGTACTTCAGGGACTTGAGTCGGATGGGCTCCGGCTCGTCGTTGGTGTCGCCCATGATCTCGGAGCAGCTCCAGAACCAGCCGCAGTTGGCCAAGCGGCGGCTCTACCAGGGTTTGCGCTGTGATGGCCAACCACCACCCAGCGCGTTTTGGAGTTACTGGTCCGGGTTGTTTATTTATCTCCAAAAGTAAACGTTATTCACAATAAGAATGTACAAAAGATGAGTACGTATGCTGAAATGCTGTTTACATTCTTGGTACGATCGATACACAATCCGCCAATCGATTTACACTTCTCCTCAGTGCACCAATTGAAATTGGCTTCTTATTGTCACATGCACCGAGGTAGAATGAAAACAACACACATAAAAGTTGCTGATGAACTCAGCAGGCCAGGCAGCATCTCTAGGAAGAGGTGCAGTCGACGTTTCAGGCCGAGACCCTTCGTCAGGACCAGAATGAAAAGTTTGTTTTGCGTCAACAAGGGGAATTCTGCAGATGCTGGAAATTCAAGCAACACACATCAAAGTTGCTGATGAACTCAGCAGGCCAGGCAGCATCTCTAGGAAGAGGTGCAGTCGACGTTTCAGGCCGAGACCCTTCGTCAGGACCAGAATGAAAAGTTTGTTTTGCGTCAACAAGGGGAATTCTGCAGATGCTGGAAATTCAAGCAACACACGTCAAAGTTGCTGGTGAACGCAGCAGGCCTGGCAGCATCTCTAGGAAGAGGTACAGTCGACGTTTCGGGCCGAGACCCTAGTCCTGACGAAGGGTCTCGGCCCGAAACGTCGACTGTACCTCTTCCTAGGGATGCTGCCAGGCCTGCTGCGTTCACCAGCAACTTTGGTGTGTGTGGTTTGTTTTGCGTGCTGTTCATCAGTTCATATCTGTTCTGTACAAGGTTAAATAGAAAGATTGCAGAGTGAATTAACAGCTGAACTATAGTTACAGCAGGATGGGAACCAGAGTGCCAGAACAGTTAGTGGAGAGGTTGTGGAGACAGATATAGCTAAGACCTTAAGACAAAATTTAGGAATCAGAAGGTTGAGCATGGTGCGATCAGAGTCTTGAGCTGCGTATATTTCAATGCAATAAGTATTCAGGGCATGGTTCAACACCTGGAATTATGATATTGTAGCCATTAGTGAGACGTGGTTGCAGGAGAGGCAAGACTGACAGCCCAGTGTCCCGGGGTTCCGTTGATTTACGTGACAGAACGGAAGGGATTAGAGGAGGGGAAGACCTGGAAAATATCACGGCAGTGATCAGTCAGGATAGGCTGGAGAACTCGTCTGGTGAGGTGTTATGGACGGAACTGAGAAATATTGGGGCTATATTACAGACCATATAACAATCTGAAGGATTTAGAGGAACAAATATGTAGAGAGATGGCCGACTGTTGCAAGAAACATAAGGTTGTTATCAAAAACACGAGAAAACCTGCAGAGGCTGGAAATCCAAACCAACACACGCAAAATGCTGGAGGGTCGTTACAGTAGGTGATTTTTAACTTCCCACACATTGACTGGGATTCCCATATTGTAAAAGGACTAGATGGGATAGAGTTTGTCAAAGGTGTGCAGGAAAGTTCCTTAATCAGTTCATAGAAGTCCCAGAGACAGCTGCTGTTAGGGAATGAGACGGGCTGTTGACAGAAGTCTGTATAGTGGAGCACTTTGCATCTAACGATCACAATGCCATTAGTTTCAAAGTGAATAATCCAAAAAGATAGGTCAAGGAGAAAGGCCAATTTTGATGGTACCGGAAAGGATATGGCAAGTGTGGATTGGGACGGGCTGTTTTCCGGTAAGCGGGAGGTGTAAATGGGAGGCCATCAAAAGTGAAATTTTGAGAGTACAAAGCTTATATATGTCTGTCAGAATAAAAGGTAACATAGCAGGTGTAGAGTTTTCAAGATATTTGGAAGCCCTGGTTAAGAAAAAAAAAGGAGGTGCATTGCAGGTATAGACAGGAGCAAATGAGGTGCTTATGGAGTATAAGAAATGCAAGAGAGCACTTAAGAAAGAAATCGGGGGGCTAAAAGAAGACATGAGGTTGTCCTAGCAGACAAGGTGAAGGAGAATCCTAAAGGATTCTACAGATATGATAAGAGCAAAAGGATTGCAAGGGACAACATTGTTCATATGGAAGCTCAGAATGCGTGGTGCCAAAGAATTACAGGGGAGGAGATGTTTGCTGTCCTGAGGCAAATTAGAATGGATAGATTCCCAGAGCCCGGTAACGTGTTTCCTCGGAGCCTGTGGGAGGCAAGTGCAGAAATTGCCGGAACCCTAGCAGGGATATTTAAATCATCCTTCGTGACACGTGAGGTACCAGAGGATTGGAGGATGGCCAATGTTGTTCGGCTGTTCAAGAAAGGCTCTAAAAATTATCTAGTAAATTATAGGCTGGTGAGGCTAACCTCAACAGTGGGAAACTTGTTGGAAGGTATTCTGATAACTTATTGGATATTAATTCTTATTGGATATATCAGTACTTGGATAGACATGGACTGATTAAGGATAGTCAGCATGGTTTAGTGCATGGTAGGTCATGTCTAACCAATCTTGCAGAGTTTTTCAAGGAAGTTACCGGGAAAGTTGATGAAGGCAAGGCAGTGGATGTCACCTACATGGATTTTAGCAAGGCATTTGACAAAGTCCTGCTTCGGAAGTTGGTCAAGAAGGTTCAGTTGCTCGACATTCAAGATGAGGCAGTATATTGGATTAGACATTGGCTTAGTGAGAGAAGCCAGAGGGTGGGAGTAGATAGTTGCCTCTCTCACAGGAGGCCTGTGACTAATGGTGTGCTGCAGGGATCGGTGCTGGGTCAGTTGTCATCTGTATCAATGATCTGAATGATAATGTGATTAACTGGATCAACAAAATTGCAGATGACACCAGGATTCAGGGTATAGTGGACAGCAAGGAAGGCTATCATGGCTTGCTGCGGAATGTGGATCGACTGGAAAAATGGGCTGAAAGATGGCAGATGGAATTTAATGCAGACAAGTGTGAGGTTTTGCACTTCGGTAGGACCAACCAGGGTAGGTCTTACACAATGAATAGTAGGGCACTGAGGAGTGCAATATAACAAAGGGATCTGGGAATACAGGTCCATAATTCATTGAAAGTGGTGTCGCAGGTAGATAGGGTCGTAAAGAAAGTTTTTGGCATATTGGCCTTCATAAATCAAAGTATTGAGTACAGAAGATGGGATGTTATGTTGAAGTTGTAAAAGAGGTTCATGAGGCCTAATTTGGAGTATTGTGTGCAGTTTTGGTCATCTACCTACCAGAAAGATGTAAATAAGTTTGAATGAGCATAGAGAAAATTTACAAAGATATTGCCATGTCTAGAGGACCTGAGTTATAAGGAAAGGTTGAATAGGTTAGGAATTTATTCAATAGAATGTAGAAGATTGAGAGGATATTTGATAAGGGTGTATAAAATTATGAAGAGTATAGATGGGGTAAATGCAAGCAGGCTTTTTCCACTGAGGTTGTGTGGGACTACAACCAGAGATCATGAGTTAAGGGTGAAAGGTGAAAAGTTTAAGGGAAACATCTTCACTCAGAGGGTCATAAGAGAGTGGAACAAGTTGCTAGCACAAGTGGTGCTTGCAAGCTCGATTTCAACGTTTAAGAAAGGTTTGGATAAGTACGTGGATGGTAGGGGTATGGCTGGTGCAAGTCGATGGAGGTAGGCAGTTTAAATGCTTCAGCACAGACTAGATGGGTTGAAGGGCCTGTTTTTGTGCTGTTCTTTTCTATCAATTGTATGACTCAACAGAGAAAGTGCGATGCAGGTAAATAATGAGATGCAAGATCATAACGAGGTAGACTGAGAGATCAAGAGTCCACCTTATCCTAATGGGGAACTGTTCAATAATGGGGTAGATGATGCCCTGAGCCTGGTAGTAGGTGCTTTCAGGCTTTTGTATCTTCTGTCCTGGGGAAGGGAGAGAAGAGAGAATGTCTGTGGTGGGTGGGGTCTCTGATTATGCTGACTACTTTATTGTTTTCTCACTACTCTACATCTTTTTACACTGGGTATCTCCTCTCTCCACTCTCAGGCCTGGTTCCAGGTTTGTGTCTGAAAATTTGATGATCATTTCTTTCCTCCCACAAATGCTGCTTGGTTTGCTGAGTTCTTCCAGCAGATGTTGGTTGCTACAGTTTCTGACATAAACATTCTCTTGTGTATCCATTATAGATGCTGTGTCCCTGGTTCTATGCAGTCAGATCATCAAAATGTCAACAAACTAAAGAACTAGCTGTTGGCTTCAGGAAGGAGAAGGAGGGCAAACAGGCAGCAGTCAATATTGGCAAGGGGGAGAACCAGCAGCTTTAAACTTCTGGGTGTTAACATGTTGGACGACCTGAACTGGGCCCAGCTCAAAGAAGCTATCACAAGGAAAGCAGGGCAGCATCTTTACTTTCATAGCAGGTTAAGGAAGTTTGGCTTGTCACCAAACACTCTAACAGTTAAACTTCTACAGATGGACTGTTGAAAGCATCTTGGCCTGGTGTTGCAATTCAGATGCACAAAAATGTAAGAAGCTGCATAACGGACTCTGCCTAATACATAATGAGCTTATCCCTCCTCTCCACAGGTAATATCTACAGCAGTGTGTGTGTGTGTGTGCTCTTAACCCCTGGTGGAGTCGTCGGGGCGCCGTCATGACAAGCTTTTGCACCGATCTTTTTTTTGGTATTCTCATCGCACGGCGTGTCTTGGGCATCTGAAACCTGGCAGAGCCCATCTCTCTCCAGGTTTTTTTTATGAGGTTGAGTTGTTAGCTCAACACTCAACCCAGGCATGGATAGACAGCGTGCAAGGGAGCCGGCTGGATTTGAACTCGGGACCTCTCACCTCGAAGTCCAGCTACGCCACCAGCTGGTATCTACAGAAGGTGCTGTCTCAAAAGGCAGGCATCTTTCAGCAAAGATCCCACCATTCGGCCCATGTTTTCCTTTTGCAGTTGTCATCAGGCAGGAGGTACAGAAGCCTGAAATTCCACACCACCAGGTTCAAAAATGGCTAGTTACCTTCAACCATTCAGTTCATGAACCAGCTAGTAAAACCCTGATCACCACAACAATTTAGCAACACCGTGACCACCCTGATCACTTTGCTCTATGGTGGACTTTGTTGATTTTGTCCAAATTGTGCTATTTTCTTGCAAAAATTAAATAATTTAAGTTTTCCTTGTGAATGCTGCCTGTATAATGCATATTCCTGTGATGATGCTGCAAGGGAGGTTTAAATTGCATCTGTACATACATGACTATAAACTCGACTTAACTGGTACACTGATTCCAGATGAACGGTCTCATCTCAACATGTTAACTGTCCATTTCGATTCCCAGATGCTGTCTGACCCACTAAGTTCCTTCAGCATCTTGTGTGTTGCTCTACATAGTAGTGTCAGCACCTAATTTTGTAAATAGCACAATGTTGTGAATTCAATATATCAGTAATATTGTAAATATATTGTTTGATTAAGCATTCTTTGTTGTTTAAATAATTCATTATGGCTCCATATATGAAGTATGAGAATGGTATACGTCGTCATGCCACAGTGTATTACCTGTGCACCTCACTTAAGGTAAAAGCGAAGTTAGACTTGTATTCTGGACTCTCCATGTTTTTTTTTGAAATTATTTTTATGTTTTGGAGTTACAAAACAAAATGCACAATTGTCATTCATGAGGCCTCCTGGGGCTATATACTGTACCTTTCTTTTGTTCAAGGAGCTTGCCCACCAGTTAGAGCCTTTCAATGTCCAGTAGTGGTTGGACCCTTGACTGTTAGGGTAGTACTGTGGGAATATTCCACTGGTCATTTTTTTGGTAACATCAAATTGTTGAGAAAGTTATTCTCTTAATATTTCCATTACTTCAAGTTTTGAAGCTGTATAGAAGTACAAGGCAAGTTCTTGCATGTGTTGAGTGAGAGAATATCGCAGGTTGGTTAAAGCCTTGTTACTTTGTAAGGACTTCAATCAGTACACAAAGCTTCCTGGGTTGCAAATCGTGCTAGGTGTTTGTGCATAATGTTAAATATAAATTGATGGCATTGACTGGAGTGTGAGATATAGGGATAGGAACCCAAAATAAAACCCTGATCAAAAGTAAGAGATAATCTGAAGCATTTGTTTTAAACAAATCATCTGAGGGGTAAACAGAATGTGTTGAGGTCTGGAACAGAAATAGCACACATCGCTGTGCTGCCTTTATCTGTTTTACTATCACTCTTAATGTGGTCTTGAAAAAATCCCACTTTTCTGCCAGTTCCCCATTAACCGCTGGAGCAACTTGTTTGCTTTTGAAAGCAATGTTTGTCAATTATACTCCCAGTCTATGATGTGTGGCTCAATAACTTATTATAATCTTTTGCCAAAAGCTGTATGGTAAATGAAAGCATGTTTCTTTGTACAGAAAATACTGTACTAGTGAGTGATGCAATGCTTAACAGGCTTTTTCATGACTAAATTTTCTTTTCTAGTATTATAGCATATTATATTTGCCTATGGTATAAATTAAGTTTGCCACAAACTTTGATTGCATTCATTGACTCAGTAGGTATCCGTGGCTCACAGATTCATGGACCCGTGAAAACAAATTCATCCTCCTCTCAAATTGGTTAAATTGCTCTAGATTATCCCATCTATCCTATCAAGTACTCTCAAATCCAAAATATGTTTGTTCTTATAAACTCCTCTGAACAAAGTCTCAATAAGTGCCATAGAAATCCTTCATCCCAGGAATCAGTCTAGGTAAACCTTTTCTGAACTTTCCCCAGTGCAAACATACCCTCTTGAACGAAATGAAAACTGTACCTGTACCTTTACTTGCTTTTTGCATGATTGTAGCAAGTCAAATGTAATAGTCTTCTTTCACTAGTCCTCGTTCCACTTGCCTTCCACATTATTGACTGTATTTAAATGCAGTTTTGATGAAAGGTCATCAAGTAGAAATGCAAGGTTTCCCTGTACATTTGCAGTGTGACCTGCAGTGTTTTTCCAGCCTTTTCCAATTCTATTATATATACATTTACAGATCCTATATCTTCACAATTTCTATACATTTTCTTCCTTCATCCAAGTCAGTTGTATTACAGTATATGTTGTTGTTGCTCCAGCACTGAACTCTATGGTACCAGACATTATGGCTTGCAACCTGAAAATGATCTATTTATCCTGACTATCTTTTCGCTGGGCTAGTTGATCCTTTATTTGGGCTAATATGTTATCCTCATTATATAATATTATATTATATAATAACTGCTTTTGTGTGAAACCTCACTGAGTGCCTTTTGGAAATCCGAACGCATGACAGCTACTGATTTTGTCTTTATCCATCCTTGCAGCATTTTCCCAGTAACTGCTTCCCTTCTTTCTTGTTTTATTTATACATTCTCAATCCACAGGTAAATTTCCAGTATCTAGAAAATTATGTAAGATCTCAGCCAATCATTATTTTTTGGAATGTAGGTAATTAGATTCAGGGACATTATCAGCCTTTACTCCCATAAGATTATCTAACATTTCCTTCCCAAATGACTGGAATCTTTTCAGTGTCTTCTACCAAGAAGAGACATAAAATTTTTGCTCTGCTGTTTCCTTACTTCCAGTAATTTATTACACAGTGCCATCCTCTAAAAAACATTTACTTTACTAAGTGTATTTTAACAAGCTATTGCTGATTGAACTTATGTTGTTACTTTCTTCTCTGTTCAAGAAAATGAGAATTTTTTAGTTTTTGACAAATTAACAATTCATAACTGTAAACATAAATTATTTTAAAATTAATTGTGTTCTTTCCTTACTCAGCTCAGGGTATTTACATTAAATTAAAGGCATCCGTTAGTCTTGCGGGACCATGGATCTGCGCCTGGAAAGTCTTCACTCTCCAGGGCACAGGCCTGGGCAAGTTTGTATGGAAGACCAGCAGTTGCCCATGCTGCAAGTCTCCCTTCTCCACGACACCAATGTTGTCCAAGGGAAGGGCATTAGCACCCATACAGCTTGGCACCAGTGCCGTCGCAGAGCAATGTGTGATTAAGTGCCTTGCTCAAGGACACAACACGTTGCCTCGGCTGGGGCTCGAACTCACAACCTTCAGGTAACTAGTCCAATGCCTTAACCACTTGGCCACGTGCATATGTATTTACATATGCACCCACAAATAAAGAAGACACTTTACATGTATTCAACCACAAGAAAACACTTTATGAGAACTAGCACAAATGTTATGCTGAAAGAAAAACAAATGTCTCCAGTAGTTCACCAGCAACTCTTATGTGTGTTGCTTGTCTCAGTAGTAGCAGTACGGAAATCGTAACAATACTTATTATTCACTAGCAAGTCAATGTCTGCAATGTCAGAGGGGGCACAGATCGAGGATCTCACGAGCAGCCTGTTTTATCTTTCTGTCTCTAAGTCTGCCTAACTCTATCTCGATGTACTGTACTGTTCCCTACCTCAGCACCAGCTGTGATCCAACCTAAGCCAAAACTCTCCTCCCCACTGCACAAAGAAAGTGCACCTTTTTATACCCTTGAAAACCCCTTGCATTGGTAGTTTTCTATTCCTTGGTGGTAGCAGCTGCACCCCCCCCCCCCCACTCCCTTATCTCTTATGACCTTCAGGCCAGACAAAAGCAGTTTTCACCACTTTCCACTATTACCATTGTAGACTTGTACTTCCTTGACTTTCTCAAAGCATTGCTGTGGACTTGTTCTCTTGTACTTTCCAAAACAATTCCACTCCAAGCTAACGGCACTTTATCCTACAGACTTCCATTTTATTTTAGCGTATACCAAGGAGGAACATTTATCTTTTTCCTTACAATAACTAACTGAAATTGGGAAATATTGTATTGGCTTTTCTAAAAGTTAGATTCAGGGTATAGTATACCCTATTTCCAAAACCCAGTTAAGAACTAAGGACATAAGCTTTCTTCAGTTTAGTTTTGAAAAGAAAGATGGTTGTTTATCAAGAAATTCGACTAATTTGATTCAAAGATCCAAGTAAATTTATTATCAAAGTACATAAAAGTCACCATATACAGCCCTAAGATTCAATTTCTTGTGGAAGTACTCAGCAAATCTATAGAATAGTCCACTGATGGCCCATGGATTTTTGATTTCTTCCTCTTGTAGTCAGTAATCAGCTCTTTGGTTTCATTGATGTTGAGTGAGAAGTTATTGTTGAGGCACCATTCAACCGGATTTTCAATTTCCCTCCTATATGCCAATTCGTCACCACCTTTGATTCTGCCAGTAACAGTGGTGTCATGAGCAAACTTATATATAGTACTGGTGTTATACTTAGCCTCACAGTCATAAATACAACGCGAGTGGAGCAGGGAGCAGAGCACACAGCTTTATGGTGCACCTGTGCTGATGGTGATTGTGGAGGAGATATAGTTGCCAATAAAAACTGACTGGGGTCTGCAAGTGAGGAAATCGAAAATCCAGTTGCACAAGGAGGTATCAACGTCTAGGTCTTGGAGATTATTGATTAATTTCGAGGAGATGACAGTGCTGAATACTGAGCTGTAGCCAATATTGAGCATCCTGAAGAATGTATCTTCACTGTCAGATGTTCCAGGGCCGAGTGAAGAGTCAATGAAATGGCATCTACTATTGTCTTTATTATTGAAAAAGATTCCATTATTAATAAGGGTTAGTCAGTAATTTTATTTCCATAAATTTAGAGTTACGTTAGTTATTTAAGTGTGAATACTTTTTGCCTTAGAGTGAATTTTATTCACTTGCAAGAAATGCATACAGTGACATGGGCATAAAAGGTCTTTATACTGCAGCAAACTTACACTTTAAATGTTACCTAAAATATTGTGCTTTGGCATCAGCAACATACAGAAAGGAAACTAATCTGATATTTAATCATCCTTTCCTATTTCGTAACTTAAATTAATTCTTGTCAATACAATGATGATGACCAATCTCACTTAAACATAAATTGATTATTGCTCTCAATTTCCTCATGACTCATTTTATCGACATGTTAATTCACACATTCAGATATGGATTTAGAATTCTTCAACAATAGTTTATTTGCACAACTGCATTTCAATAGACCAAAGACAGGACACACGTATAGAACAGTACCTATCTTAAAGCTTTGGTATCCATGCAGTACTTCTCAGTTATATTGATAAACAAAGAAAATAGGTATTTAATTTACACAAACACTAAACAGAACTACTGGCTGTTTTATACATCTTTACAAGGAACTGAATTTTCAAGTTAATTGGAAAAGTGAAATTCTATATACTTTTTTTACAAAATTCAGTTTTAATTTAATTTCCGATGAAACCTTGTCTTCCAGCCTTTCTTGCTCTCTCCTTCAGAAGACATCTTGGAATCTGTAATAGCTTTTTCTGATGCAGATGTAACTACAATTGTAGGAATACTTGCTTTACTCTGTTTTCCGCTCTCGTTTGAAGATGGGTAGTTATCTAAACAGATTCAGGAAGATATAACAAGGACCAAAGTATTACAATAATATTTAAGAAATTTCCTCAAGCTTGTTCCACTATGTACTTAATTAATAGCTAATTTGTATTTTAGCTTTCTTTTACCTGCCATATAATTGAAATACCTCTGGCTACAAAATTATCAACCTGCTTTAAAATTTCTTTTTTTTGGCCTGATGAAGGGTATGTGTGGTGGGTTCAGAGCCAGGGAATGCAATTTTAAGTCCTGAAATGCTCCGGGACATTTCAGCCTTAATGCTAAATGTAGTGCTACCTAACTCTGAACAAAACTCTTCAAAGCAAACGATCAGGTTCTACAGTATTCATTCACCACTTTTAAACATCAATTATTTCATTCAGAACATCTGACAGGAACCTGAAAGAACATGCTGTCAGGGCAATTACTTAATTGTGACAGAAGTGAAGCAGTTTGATTCTTTAAAGTCTGGTTCATCATATGAAGAGAGATCAATGTAACCGAGACTATACTCTCGAGGGTCTGAAAAATAAGAGATGGTCTTATTGAAAAATATGAAAGCTTATGGAACTTCACAGTGGAGTTACACAATTGATACTCCTCCTGGACTGGGGTGTCCAGAAACAAGTTTCATCATGTCAAGGAAAGCAGATGGCCTCTCAGGAGAGAGAAATAACATTTCTTCATCTGGACAGGGAGAGAGCGAAGGAATCCAGTCACTGACTACATTCAAAGCCGAGATTGGTGCACTGTTAGAAATTAAGGCCATCAAAGCAGTCAAGAATTAGTGGAGAAAAGTGACACTGAAGTAAAAAGCAGAGCGGGTATGGGGAGCCTATTCCTACTTCTGTTTCTTTGTTTTTATACGAATGTATTCCTTCTCTTCATTTTACCTACCAAAATGTATCTCTTCACACTTCTAAATTAAATATAATCTGCAATGTGTCATTCTATTCCACTAGCCTTCTGCGAACATGGTTTATTGCTACTCTCTTTTTTAAACATTGAACTAAATTGCATTTATTTCTGGGTCTAAAATGTCTGTTCCTTTGTTGGATTTTGGATGTATTGTTGCAGTAAAACAAATCCTGAACAGAACATGAAGGTTTTTGATGAAGCTTACAACACATCAAGCTCCAAATGACAGGATTTTCATTGACCTGATGCCTGATAGTTACTGACATCAGTCAAGGGAAAATCTGCACTACAGATGATTGGATTTTTGTGAGAAGCTTTCTGTGAGGGTTACAACAAAGTACACAAATTCACCACCGTTTGGCTAAAGAAATTTCTCTGCATCTGTTTTGAAAAGGTGCCCCCCCTATCCTGAGGTTATGCCCTCTTGCCCTAGACTTTCCCACCATGGGAAAAATCCTTTCCACATCTACTCTGTCTAAGCCTTTCAACATTCGAAAGATTTCAGTGAGATCCCCCCTCATCCTTCTGAATTCCAGCAAGTACAGACCCAGAGCCATCAAACATTCCTGGTATGATAACCCTTTCATTCCTGGAATCATCCTTGTGAACCTCCTCTGAACCCTCTCCAATGCCAGCATATCTTTTCTAAGATAAGGGGTCCAAAACAGTTCATAATACTCCAGGTGAGGCCTTTACAAAGCCTCAGCATCACCCCCTTGCTATTGTATCCTAGATCTCTTGAAATGAATGCTAACATGGCATTTGCCTTCCTCACCACCGACTCAACCTGCAAGTTAACCTTTAGGATGTTCTGCACAAGGACTCGAAACTCCCTTTGCATTTCAGATTTTTGGATTTTCTCCCCGAGTAGAAAATAATCCACACGTTTATTTCTACTACCAAAGTACATGACCACACATTTTCCAACATTGTATTTCATTTGCCAGTTTCGATTATGACTTCAAAACCTGGGCTATAATCTTTGTTTCTCTCTGCTCATGGATACTGCTTGACTTGCTGAGTATTTTCAGTGCTTTCTGTAAGACAATATGTACAAATGATTGCTGGGGAACACTTGTGTTGTTTCGTTCATTCAGAACTGTGATTCAGAAGTGTTTTGTTGTGCAAGTTAACAATAACCTTTTAAGTCAATTCTCTAATGTAGATGCTTACAAATTGTTGTGAATATACCTACCGGGTTACGCAGAACATATGAATGGTGGCTAGAGAAAGATTACTAACAGAAATCCTTTCATGCTCTTCAGCACTGACACAAGGTAGATACGACACAAACTGATGACTTTGTTCATTTCCACGGGTGCTGCCTAACCTGCTGAGTTCTTCTGGCATTTTGTGTATGTTGGTTTGGATTTCTTGTGTTTAAGTGGATATTGCCTGGGTTGGAGCTTTTCAGTTTTAAGGAGAGACTGGAGAGGCAAGGTCTGCTTTCCCCAAAGCAGAAGAGGTTAAGAGGAACATTATTAAGGTATCTTTGGTGTCAGTAGACTGTAAGAAGTGTTTCCCATATCAGAGGTAAGCAAAATTATAGGGCTGATTTGGGGTAAGTGGTAATAGGTTTAGGGTGGCGGGTAAGAAGTTTAAAGAAGATCCAAGGGTTTTTTTTTCCACTCAAGAGTGACGTATACCTGGAAAGCACTGCCTGAGAGAGTGCTGGAAGCGGAGTCACTGATAGAGTTCTTTTCACAGAGCCAATGAGCACTTCTAGATTCAAATGCTCATCTAGAGATTTGGAGAGGACAAAAGAAATCACTGTGGACTTAAGGAAGATGCAGACCAACTATCCCCCTCTGCCAATACATGGCTCCTCCAAAGAGAGAGTGAAGTGCACCAAGTTCTTGGGAGTTCACTCACAGATTATTTCACCTGGTTTCTTAATATCACCTCCCTGAACAAGAAGGCACAGCAAACAGCGCCTCGACTTCCGAAGAAGATTGCGGTAAGCCAGGCTCCCAGCCCTCACCTTCACTGTGTTTTACAGGAGCAGCATCAAGAGCATCCTGACAAGTTGTATCGCCATCTAGTACGGGAACAGTCAAGCATTGGACCCCTGGTCTCTACAAAAGTGTGAGAACAGCTGAGAGGATCATAAGGGTTTCTTTCCCAGCCAGTGGGGACATTTATCAGGAGCGCTGCATTTGCAGGGCCCTTAGTATTATTAAGGATCCCACCCATCCACCCAGCATCCTCTTTGACTTTCTATCATCATACAGGAGATTATGATGCATAAAATCAAGAACGGTCAGGATGAGAAACAGTTTCTTCCCCTCAGGCCATTAGGCTTCTGAACTCCCTGCCGCAGGTATGTCAGGGCTAATCTGTTCCATATCTTACAATATTTAACATTAATGCACTGCAGTTTGTTATTTTATGTGTGCTTCACCTGTGGATTTTATCCTTATCTTCATAAGTTATCGTGTGTAATTTGTTTTTACACCCTGTTTCAAAGAAACGTTGGCTCGTTTGTACATACATTATAAACGTTATATACATGCAGTTAATGACAATAAGCTTGATAAAAGGTGAAATCGTTTTGTACATCTGAAATAGACGATGGGAACCAAATGCTTGTCAGATTTTTACCCTTATTTTCCGTGTTGCTGCTTCCGGTACCCATGGACAAAAGATGATACCCTGCAGCCCAAACCGCTCCACTGTTTGGGTAACTGTGTGACGCAATCCGTGACGCGAATCAGATGACGGGTTCTCCGCCTTGATGACGTCACGCGACTTCGCGCGAGAGTTGGAGCGGCCGGTTGACGGAAAGAGGCTGCGAGTCTGGGTAACTGGTACGGCAGCCCGGAGATCATGGACGGTAAGGCTGCTTCTTGGGCTGAGCGGGGGGTTGTTGGCAAGTGGGAGCCAGACTCGACGAATAGGCGGTGCGCGTTTCCTTTTTTCACCCATTGGCCAACTGGGAGTCGGGTGACCGGTGCCCGGAGCCGAGACCCTGAACCGGGCCCCGTCGGGCTTGTTGGTGCTGGTCGCCAGCCGGGTTTGGGGTTGTACATCGGAAGTGGCACTTGGGACCCATGCAGGTGCGGCAGGAGGAGTCGGGAGGTGCTTCCTCCTCACATCCAATTGAAAGGGAAGCTAGGGGAGGTGGTTGGCAGTGCTTCCTTAAGGTTGGGCTTCAGGAAGCAGAGCATTGAAATGACCCATGTTTGTTAAGTGCACTCCCCTTATTCAAGACATTCCAAAGTATTTGTCATTGAAGGAATCGAATATGAAGTGTAGCCTCACACATAAAAATTGCTGGTGAATGCAGCAGGCCAGACAGCATCTATAGGAAGAGGTACAGTCGACGTTTCGGGCCGAGCCCCTTCGTCAGGACTAAATGAAAGAAGAGATAGTAGGAGATTTGAAAGTGGGAGGGTGAGGGGGAGATCCAAAATGATAGGAGAAGACAGGTGGATGGAGCCAAGAGCTGGACAGTTGATTGGCAAAAGGGATATGAGGCTGGAGAAGGGAGAAGATCATGGGACGGGAGGCCTAGGGAGAAAGAAAGTGGGAGGGGGGAAGCCCAGAGGATGGGCAAGGAGTATAGTGAGAGGGACAAAGGGAGAAAAAGAGAGAGGAAAAAAATAATAATAATAAATAAATAACGCATGGGGTACGAAGGTGAGATGGGGCATTAGCGGAAGTTTGAAAAGTCAATGTTCATGCCGTCAGGTTGGAGGCTACCTAGACGGAGCATAAGGTGTTGTTCCTCCAACCTGAGTGTGGCTTCATTTTGACAGTACAGGAGACCGTGGATAGACATATCAGAATGGGAATGGGACATGGAATTAAAATGTGTGGCCACTGGGAGATCCTGCTTTCTCTGGCGGACAGAGCATAGGTGTTCAGCGAAACGGTCTCCCAGCCTGCGTCGGGTCTCATCAATATATAGAAGGCCGCATCGGGAGCACCGGACGCAGTGTATCACCCCAGCCGACTCACAGGTGAAGTGTCGCCTCACCTGGAAGGACTGTCTGGGGCCCTGAATGGTGGTGAGGGAGGAAGTGTAAGGGCATGTGTAGCACTTGTTCCACTTACAAGTGTAAGTGCCGGGAGAGAGATCAGTGGGGAGGGATGGAGGGGAACGAATGGACAAGGGAGTCGCGTAGGGAACCATCCCTGCAGAAAGCGGGGTGGGGGGGGGAGGGAAAGATGTGCTTAGTGGTGGAATCCCGTTGGAGGTGGCGGAAGTTACAGAGAATAATATGTTGGACCCGGAGGCTGGTGGGGTGGTAGGTGAGGACCAGGGGAACCCTATTCCTAGTAGGGTGGCGGGAGGATGGGGTGAGAGCGTGAAATGGGAGAGATGTGTTTGAGAGCAGAATTGATAGTGGAGGAAGGGAAGCCCCTTTCTTTAAAAAAGAAGGACATCTCCTTCGTTCTGGAATGAAAAGCTTCATCCTGAGAGCAGATGTGGTGGAGACGGAGGAATTGCGAGGAGGGGATGGCATTTTTGCATGAGACGGTGAAAAGCAGGATTTCCCAGTGGCCACACATTTTAATTCCATGTCCCATTCCCATTATGATATGTCTACTCACGGTCTCCTCCACTGTCAAGATGAAGCCACACTCAGGTTGGAGGAACAACACCTTATATTCCGTCTGGGTAGCCTCCAACCTGATGGCATGAACATTGACTTCTCTAACTTCCGTTAATGCCCCACCTCCTCCTCGTACCCCATCCGTTATTTATTTATTATTATTATTTTTCCCCCTCCCCCTCCCCCATCCTCTGGGCTTCCCCCCTCCTTTTTTTTCTCCCTCAGCCTCCCATCCCATGATCTTCTCCTATCCTTTTGCCAATCAACTTTCCAGCTCTTGACTCCATCCCTCCCCCTCCTGTCTTCTCCTATCATTTTGGATCTCCCGCTCCCTCTCCCACTTTCAAATCTCATACTATCTTTTCTTTCAGTTAGTCCTGACGAAGGGTCTCAGCCCAAAACGTCAACAGTACCTCTTCCTATAGGTGCTGCCTGGCCTGCTGCGTTCACCAGCAATCTTTATGTGTGTTGCTTGAAATTCCAGCATTTGCAGATTTCCTCGTGAAGTGTAGCCTATTTTTTTTTCAGCCAGTACTGGTGGCCAACTTTGCACAACAATATCAGCACCACTGTCTTCAAATTTCTCTCCAACTCACATCGTCCTGATTTGGCAATATGCTATTTCTATGCTGCTGGCTCTCAATAGATGAACTCCCTCCTCAGTAGTCAGTTACTATCATTTCACTGTGCACTGTAGCAATTCAAGGAGGTGGATTACCGTGTCCCTCTTGGAATTCAATTAGGGAATGATACTAAATTGCTGGTCTTGATGCTTTTGTTCTGGGAATAATTAAAAATAAGAGAAGACCAAATAATATGTGCAGATTTGGAGAGGATGTCATCCATGCCTTTTGAGAGATGTGATGAACGCAGAAACCTGATCATTTTTAAGTTGGGGTAGATAAATGTGTGGATCAATGGGCATGCGGAGTTGATGTTCTGATCAGACCAAATTTCTGTTGCTGTTTGTAAGGAATTTGTACGTTCCCCCTGGGACTGCATAGGTTTCCTCTCAGTGCTGCAGTTTCCCCCTACAGTTCAAAGATGTACCAGTTAGATCGCTGTAAATTGTCCTGTGACTTAGGCTAGGTTTAAATCGGGGAATTGCAGGGTGGTGTGGCTTGAAGGAGGAGAAAGGCCTATTCTGTGCTGTATCTCAATAAGTAAATAAAATGTCTGAGCATCCGTTAGTCTTGCGAGACCATGGATCTGTGCCTGGAAAGTCTTCACTCTCCAGGGCACAGGCCTGGGCAAGGTTGTATGGAAGACCAGCAGTTGCCCATGCTGCAAGTCTCCCCTCTCCACGACACCAATGTTGTCCAAGGGAAGGGCATTAGGACCCATACAGCTTGGCACCAGTGTCGTCGCAGAGCAATGTGTGATTAAGTGCCTTGCTCAAGGACACAACATGTTGCCTCGGCTGGGGCTCGAACTCACGACCTTCGGGTCGCTAGTCCAATGCCTTAACCACTTGGCTACGTGCCCACTGGTGTCTGAGCAGACTGGTGGGTTAGTGGCTGACTGCTGCAAATTCCCGTTTGAAAACTTCCATTGATTACATGACCTATGGGAGAAAATTACATGTTACTTTAGAAAGGCAGCACTTCCAACAATGCAGTGCCACCTGAAGTGGCACTGTTAATGTAAATGAATTCCGTGAAGTGTTGACAATTGAGGTATGAATGCACTGTTGTTCAACAAAAGCTGACTGCAAAATTGGCAATTTATGTTATTAACACAGTAACATTGAGAACTTGTGCCAAACCCAAAATACCATCTGCAAATCTGGTTGCCAAATCATCAAGAGAAAATGAAGTCATTGCAAAGATAAGTTATAAGGATGAAAGGAGAAATTAAGGGAAATGCATCAGGAAATTCAGATTGGCAGCATCTCCACAATCTCCCTCAGCACAAGGGCGCTTAGCCTCTGCTCCACTCGCTTTACATTTATTACTGAGAGGCTAAGTTCAGCTCCAATACTATATACAAGTTTGCTGATGACATTACTGTTGTTGGCCAAATCAAGCGTGGTTATGAATCAGGATATAGAAGGGAGATTGAAGTGGCTGAGTGGTGCCACAACAGCTGCCTCTCACTTAATGTCAGCTAGACCCAGGAGATGATTATTGATTAACAGGTAGTTGAAGCCAGAGGTCCATGAGCCAGTTGTCATCAGGGGATCAGAAGTGGAGAGGGTCAGCAAGTTTAAATTCCCCAGTGTTGTCACTTCAGAGGATCTGCCCTGAGTCCAGCATGTAAGGGCCATTATGAACACAGGAGGCACAGTAGTGCTTCTGCTTTCTTAGAAGTTTGCAAAGGTTCAGCATATCATCTAAAACATTGACAGACTTTTATAGATGTGTGGTGGAGATGACAAAAAGTAGTGGACACAGCCCAGTCCATCACAGATAAAGACATTCCCAATATTCAGCACGTCTACATGGAGCGCTGTTGCAGGAAAGCAGCATCCATCATCAAGGCCCCCCACCATCCAGGCCATGTTCTCTTCTCGCTGCTGCCACCAGCAGGAAGGTGCATGAGCCTTGGGATCTGCACCGCCAGGTTAAAGAACAGTTGAACACTACCCCTTGAACCAGAGAGGATAACTTCACTCAACTTCACCTGCCCCAGCACTGTTCTGTTCACCTTGAACTAGACTCAATTTTCGTGGACTCTTAAGTGAGTGTACTCAAAATTTATTGATTTATTATTATATTTCTTTTTGTTTTTTTATTTGCACAACTTGTCACACGTTGATTGTTGTCGACACTGTTGGATGACATTACAAATATCGATTGGCATCTCCCTAGAGCGAGGGGTTTAGATAGGGTGGAGTTTATTAGGTGTGTTCAGGAAGGTTTCTTGACACAATATGTAGATAAGCCTACAAGAGGAGAGGCTGTACTTGATTTGGTATTGGGAAACGAACCTGGTCAGGTGCCGGATCTCTCAGTGGGAGAGCATTTTGGAGATAGTGATCACAATTCTATCTCCTTTACAATAGCATTGGAGAGAGATAGGAACACACAAGTTAGAAAAGCGTTTAATTGGAGTAAGGGCAATAATGAGGCTATCAGGCAGGAAATTGAAGCTTAAATTGGGAACAGCTTTTCTCAGAGAAAAGTACGCAAGAAATGTGGCAAATGTTCAGGGGAGATTTGTGTGGAGTTCTGCATTGGTACGTTCCAATGAGACAGGGGAGTTATGGTAGGGTACAGGAACCATGGTGTACAAAGGCTGTAATAAATCTAGTCAAGAAGAAAACAAAAGCTTACAAAAGGTTCAGAGAGCTAGGTAATGTTAGAGATCTAGAAGATTATAAGGCTAACAAGAAGGAGCTTAAGGAAATTAGAAGAGCCGGAAGGGGCTATGAGAAGAGCTTGGCAGGCAGGATTAAGGAAAACTCCAAGGCATTCTACAAGTACGTGAAGAGCAAGAGGATAAGACGTGAAAGAATAGGACCTATCAAGTGTGACGGTGGGAAAGTGTGTATGGAACCGGAGAAGATAGCAGAGGTACCTAATGAATACTTTACTTCAGTATTCACTATGGAAGAGGATCTTGGTAATTGTAGTGATGACCTGCAGCAGACTGAAAAGCTTGAGAATGTAGATATTAAGAAAGAGGATGTGCTGGAGCTTTTGGAAAGCATCAAGTTGGATAAGTCACTGGGACCGGATAAGGTGTACCCCAGGCTACTGTGGGAGGTGTGGGAGAAGATTGCTGAGCCTCTGGTGATGATCTTTGCATCATCAATGGGGACAGGAGAGGTTCCGGAGGACTGGAGGGTTGCGGATGTTTTTGCTTTATTCAAGGAAGGGAGTGGAGATAGCCCAGGAAATTATAGACCAGTGAGTCTTACCTCAGTGGTTGATAAGTTGATGGAGAAGATCCTGAGAGGCAGGATTTATGAACATTTGGAGAGGTATAATATGATTAGGAATAGTCAGCATGGCTTTGTCAAGGGCAGGTCGTGCCTCACAAGCCTGATTGAATTTTTTGAGGATGTGACTAGACACATTGATGAAGGAAGAGCAGTAGATGTAGTGTATATGGATTTCAGCAAGGCATTTGATAAGGTACCCCATGCAAGGCTTATTGAGAAAGTAAGGAGGCATGGGATCGAAGGGGACATTGCTTTGTGGATCCAGAACTGGCTTGTCCACAGAAGGCAAAGACTGGTTGTAGACGGGTCATTTTCTGCATGAAGGTCGGTGACCAGTGGTGTGCCTGAGGGATCTGTTCTGGGACCTTTACTGTTCGTGATTTTTATAAATGACCTGGATGAGGAAGTGGGGGGATGGGTTAGTAAGTTTGCTGATGACATAAAGGTTGAAGGTGTTGTGGATAGTGTGGAGGGCTGTCAGATGTTACAGCGGGACATTGATAGGATGCAAAACTGGGCTGAGAAGTGGCAGATGGAGTTCAACCCAGTTAAGTGTGAGGTGGTTCATTTTGGTAGGTCAAATATGATGGCAGAATATAGTATTAATGGTAAGACTCTTGGCAGTGTGGAGGATCAGACAGATCTTGGGGTCCGAGTCCATAGGATGTTCAAAGCAGCTGTGCAGGTTGACTCTGTGCAGCATGCAAACCGGGCCCTTTGCTCCAATTTGTCTGCCCGAGTTGTCCTGTGTTTGGCCCATATTCTTATCTTCCCTGTCTATGTTCCTAATGTAACACACACAGAATGCTGGAGGAACTCAGCAGGTCAGGCAGCATCTATGGAGGGGCATAATGGGTTGACGTTTCAGACCCAATCATTCATCAGGACATCCACCTGGATTTCCAACATCTGCAGAATCTCTGTGTTTATGTTCTTAATGTCTTTTAAATGTTTAGTCGTACCCATCTCTACAGCTTCCTCTGGCAGCTTGCTGCACATACCCACCCAGCTATGTGGGGAAAAAGTTGCCCTTGGGTCCCTTTTAAATGTTTCCTATCATCTTAAATCTATGTCCTCTTGTTTTAAATTTCCTTACCCTGGGGAAAAGACTGACCTTATCAATGTCCTCATGATATAATCAGTACAAAGTGCTTCTTTCTTGGCAGTAAAATAAATTGCAATGGGATCTTTAATGTAAATGTATGTGATTTTAAAAATGTTTTGTTTTTATCAGTAACGTGTGGCCATTTCTCTTTCTTACAGATACCTTGTTTCAATTACGGGTAAGTACAAAAATTTTGTCAATTTGATTTTTTTTTCCAATTTCAGTCCCTTTAAAACTCTCTTGCAGCTTGCCCTAACTAACTTCATACTTTGCCTTACACTGTTAGCTATTTAATTATTTAATCTGTACGTTATGTTACTCTATTGCACACGTGTGCTTTTCCTTCTTCCCCCTTTCTATTCTTTTATCATTGCTTAAGCTCCTCAAGCTCTTGTTCACACCCACCTGATTTAGGATTGTTCTGTTCTGTCAACAGATGGATCTTTTATTTGTAAGTTTCAATTCAGTTAGCACAAGTATATTGATAATGAGGTTGCTCATCTACACCCTTAATTTTATACTATTTCTGTGGTGACCATTGCTTTTATCTTCTGTTATGGTACCAGTATACTGCAGCACTTATTTCCTCCTCTAGTATATGTAACCATTGAATTCAGTTTATTACTTGTTTATAAATTCTTTCACCTCGCCACCATGCCTCACCTGTACAGATTCTACTGTACTAAAATCCTGTTCTCCATCACTGATGGCCCCTGTTACCCTGCTGTCTATTGTGGTGATCACCATATTTGTGCATAGTGGTTTCTCAATACTTACATGTCCAAAGATATATTTGTTGGGGGGAGGTGGTGGAAGAGACCAAGGTATAGCCTGGAGTCAACTCAGAAGTGCATGGATTCACAGAAAGAAAATTATGAACCAACAAGGACTGAGTGTCCATTTCTGTTAAGCTGTTGTGTAATTTAATGTTGGTATTTCCACAATATTGCAATTTTGTTTGGTGTTGGAGGATGAGTATTGTGTGTTCATGTAAGAGTTGGTTGCTGAACATCTATTATATTGCACATCTGAGGAATTGGTTTGCAAGTCCAGTGAGAACAGTTTTTCACAAAAGAAGGCTTCTTTAAGATGGATGATATTCTGCTTTAATTGTGGCTGCATCCATTCAAGCAAACATTTTCTAATACAAATCTGGTTTGGGTCCTGCGAACAAAGTGAAGACTTGAGAGATTTGGCGATAAACTACTGTTTATCCAGCTGCTTCTCTGTTGTTGCTATGGGTTGACTATCTTTAATGCAGCTGAATGTGACTTCAGTTCTCTTCTCATTGCAGCCTTGTCCAAATCTGATCGAAAGACTTGAATTCTACAATCAGCCCGTGGCGTTGTTGTAGTCAAAGCGGCATTGGCCCTAATGTGTGATTAAGGAGCTTTGATTAAACTGGTCAGCAGGAGTTAAAGAACAAAACACTTGCTGCTTGGAATCATTTTCACACAAAGCCAGATGGTTTTGGCTGTTGGTGATCAATTAGTTATCTGAGCCTCCAGACACTGTTGCACAGGGCCATGCTCTACACCTAACCTCTTCCTGTTGTTTTATCAGTGAACTTGTTTTAACCCTGAAGTCAGAAGTGGAGATGCTTACTGACAATTGCACAATTTTCAATTCCATTTTCATGTCATTAAATGAAGCAAACCCCATCTGCAAGACCTGGGAAACAATTGGGATAACAAGTGGCAAGTGTAATTGTTGCTCAAGTTCAGACAGTGACTATCTCCAGCAGCTCATTTGATTGGAAACCTATCCATCACCCAAAACATACACTCACTTGCCTCCTGATTCACTTTGTTGCAATATATACCGTTTATAAAGTGTAGTCTATTCATATACTTGGGTAACAGTACCTCCTGAACATTAAACTCCACCAAGAAGGAAGAACATGGCAGCAGGGGCATTGGAGTGTCCACCACTTGCGAGTTCCTCTTTGCTGGCTCTTAATCCTAGAACTCTTCGTCTGATTCTTGGTAGGTGTCAAAAGTGTAATTGAAGTGGCCTAGGAGGGTGACTACAGTATTTTGTGGACACACTTGCCTGTGACTTTTATTTGGTAAATGCACTCTGGAATATCTTAACTATCTCCACTAAGAGTTTGTGACAATAAACTCTATAACAGTGATGCAGTTTAATATCAGGATCAAGTTGTTCAGTTTGCTCTTGTTTCAGGTAGTTGTTACCAAGCACTTCTCTGGAAATATTACTTCAATTTCTCACCCTAAACCTTGTACCTTATGCTGCTCTGCAGTGAATTGTCTTGGTCCTTCATTGATTTGCATGTCGTGATACCTTGTGGGGGGGGGGGGGGGTCTTGGCTGCCATCTTGTTTTCATCTCGATAATGAAGCAATGTTATGCTTCCCAACTAAGTTTGCCCACTATAAGAGCCAAGTGGGTAATATGCTTAAAGCAGATATCTCTTTAACCTCCTACCTATTTCTGAGGTACAATTATAATAGGTAAACCATGTTTTTTTTTATTTAAAATGTCTACACTGCTTTCCCTTAGCCAGATGCTATATCCAAAGTATATGGATTTTATGCCAAACTTGGGAGTAGTTCTGTTCCATTTTGTGACTACACCGTCAGAAGAACAAGTCCTTGAGTTTTCCTGTTTTAAGGACAGCAAACTGGTTAAGGACAGCAAACTCTTTTGTTTTCTCTAATTACACTTTAAAACTGACAATTTTGGGAGTGTATCCATTCCAATTAAATGAAAAAAATCTAAAACTTTGTGTCATTGATAATGTGCTTCCCTTTAGGCACTGCTAATTTTCACTTTTCTGTGGCGTAATCTGTGTCATCGACAATGACCATGAAAATACACATTTTAGGGTACTTCAGGACTATTTATGTTATTTCAAGAAATCTTTTAACTTTTGTTGCTAGAGGCCAAGAAGGTTTTTATTGGAAGGTTATAATTTTAACTTCCTCTCTGACTCTTTAAAAACTTGTAGGAATTTTTCCATTAACATAGTATTTTAAAATACAGTGCTTCTCATAATAAACTGTAGATAATCTTTCTGCTTATTTTCATTGATATTCCAACTTCTATTTCACACACCATAAACTACTTTAGTTATAAATGTGCTCTTTCTGGTCTGAGAATTCCTCGATGTTGTTGGTTGCTCAGTATTCTTGATAACATTGTTCTAGGATTCCAAAGATCCCTGTAATTGGCACCAGAGACCACCGACTGCCCTAAAGCGACAAATCGGCATTACAGAGATTGCTGAGTCTTTGTATGCAACTAAGTTTGATGTTGGTGATGAATGCCATGATTAACTGCAAAACTTCGACTGCAGATTAATTTTCACTTGAGTTCTCTGCATTTCATGTTGCATTGGTAATTGGTTTATTATTGTCATGTACTAAGGTAGAGAGAAAAACCTCTCTCATACTATTAATAACAATCAATTCATTACAACCTTGCATTGAGGTAATACAAGGTAAAACAACTATAGAATGCAAAATAGTGTTGCAGAGGAAGTGCTGTGCAGGTAGACAATAAGGTGAAAGGTCATAATGAGGTAGATTGTGAGGTCAAGAGTCCATCTTATTGTGCTGGAAAACCTTTCAAAAGTCTTCTAAAAGCAGGATAGAAGCTGTCCTTGAACCCAGTGGTCTGTTCTCTCAGGCTGTTGTATTTTCTGCCCAGTTGGGGGAGGTGCAGAGAGGTTAGATTTACCTACTGGAAGACTTCCGACTAATTGCTTGTAGAGCAAATGGAAAATTTGGGGTGATATTACTGAGATTCTTTTCAGTTTATTGGAGGTGCCAAACTTTGAATTAAAATGATTAACAGATGCCAAGTCTGTCATCTCAGGCGAGAGCCAAAATGGTCCATGCCCATATTGGCAGCCATTTGGTGTTTGAGACAACTTGTAGAATTTTCATCAATTTTGAGATTGACTACCAATTTCCAAAAGGAGGAGCAAATTAATAATACTAATAATTACTAATAAAATACTCCTTATAAGCTGGCTTTGTGAGAAAACATTCCACTTGGCACACCAGAACTAGAAGTTTCCAAACTTAATAACTGGTTTGGTTGATCTAAAACAAACAAGAAATGGTGAGGTAGGGTTTTTGGCTAAGCGTAATGTGTTTAGGATATCAATAAGAAAAATCTCCTTATCCTCTAACCCTTCTAATTGTCACCATCATCTCACTGCATCTCCATGGTCAACTAAATACCATCAAAGAAACATAGAAAACCTACAGCACAATACAGGCCCTTCGGCCCACAAAGCTGTGCTGAACATGTCCTTACCTTAGAAATTACCTAGGGTTACCCATAGCCCTCTATTTTTCTGAGCTCCATGTACCTGTCCAGGAGTCTCTTAAAAGGCCCTATCATATCCGCCTCCACCATCGCCGCTGGCAGCCCATTCCACGCACTCACCACTCTCTGTGTTTTTAAAAAAAACAACTTACTCCTAACATCTCCTCTGTACCTATTTCCAAGTAGCTCAAAACTGTGCCCTCTCATAATAGCCATTTCAGCCCTGGGAAAAAGCCTCTGACACACGATCAATGCCTCTCATCATCTTATATACACCTCTATCAAGTTACCTCTCATCCTCGGTTGCTCCAAGGAAAAAAGACCGAGTTCACTCAGCCTATTCTCATAAGGCAACATCCTTGTAAATCTCCTCTGCACCTTTTCTATGGTTTCCACATTCTTCCTATGATGAGGCAACCAGAACTGAGCACAGTAGTAGTCTGACCAGGGTCCTGTATAGCTGCAACATTACCTCTCGGCTCCTAAACTCAATTCCATGTTTGTTGAAGGCCAATGCACCGTATGCTTTCTTAACCACAGAGTCAACCTGTGCAGCAGCTTTTAGTGTCCTATGGACTCGGACCCCCAGGATCCCTTCTTGTTCATAATACTCCTTACATTAAAATAGACACATCTCAAACCATTGGTCTGAGTGCGTCCCTTGTCTATCACCTGCCTATCTTCCCTCTCGCACTGTCTCCAAGCTTTCTCTATTTGTGTGCCAACTGCCTTTTCTTCCGTCTCTTCAGTTCAGTTCTGCCCCTAGCAATCCTAGTTTGAACTCAATAAACACACATAAAAGTTGCTGGTGAACGCAGCAGGCCAGGCGGCATCTGTAGGAAGAGGTGCAGTCGACGTTTCAGGCCGAGACCCTTCGTCAGGACTAACTGAAGGAAGAGTGAGTAAGGGAGTAACTCTCAATAGCTTAGCAAACCTCCCCGCCAGGATATGGGTTCCCCTCAGATTCAAGTGCAACCCGTCCTTTTTGTCCAGGTCACTCCTGCCCCAAAAGAGGTCTCAATGATCCAGAAATCTGAATCCCTGCCCCCTGCTCCAATCCCTCAGCCACGCATTTATCCTCCACCTCACTCTATTCCTATACTCACTGTCACATGGCACAGGCAGTAATCCCAAGATTGACTAGTGGTGTGCCACAGGGATCAGTGCTGGGTCCATTGTTATTTGTCATCTACATCAATGATCTGGCTGATAATGTGGTAAATTGGATCAGCAAATTTGCTGATGATATAAAGTTTGGAGGTGTAGTAGACAGTGAGGAAGGTTTTCAGAGCCTGCAGAGGGACTTGGACCAGCTGGAAAAATGGGCTGAAAAATGGCAGATGGAGTTTAATACAAGTGTGAGGTATTGCACATTGGAAGGACAAACCAAGGTAGAACATACAGGGTTAATGGTAAGGCACTGAGGAGTGCAGTAGAACAGAGGGATCTGGGAATACAGATACAAAATTCCCTAAAAGTGGCGTCACAGGTAGATAGGGTCATAAAGAGAGCTTTTGGTACATTGGCCTTTATTAATCAAAGTATTGAGTATAAGAGCTGGAATGTTATGATGAGGTTGTATAAGGTATTGATGAGGCCAAATCTGGAGTATTGTGAACAACAGGAATTCTGCAGATGCTGGAAATTCGAGCAACACACATCAAAGTTGCTGGTGAACGCAGCAGGCCAGGCAGCATCTCTAGGAAGAGGTACAGTCATTGTTTCAGGCCGAGACCCTTCGTCAGGATTGTGTTCAGTTTTGGTCACCAAATTACAGGAAGGATATAAATAAGGTTGAAAGAGTGCAGAGAAGGTTTACAAGGATGTTGCCAGGACTTGAGAAACTCAGTTACAGAGAAAGGTTGAATAGGTTAGGACTTTATTCCCTGGAGCGTAGAAGAATAAGGGGAGATTTGATAGAGGTATATAAAATTATGATGGGTATAGATAGAGTGAATGCAAGCAGGCTTTTTCCACTGAGGCAAGGGGAGAAAAAAACCAGAGGACATGGGTTAAGGGTAAGGGGGGAAAAGTTTAAAGGGAACATTACGGGGGGCTTCTTCACACAGAGAGTGGTGGGAGTATGGAATGAGCTGCCAGATGAGGTGGTAAATGCGGGTTCTTTTGTAACATTTAAGAATAAATTGGACAGATACATGGATGGGAGGTGTATGGAGGGATGTGGTCCATGTGCAGGTCAGTGGGACTAGGCAGAAAATGGTTCGGCACAGCCAAGGAGGGCCAAAAGGCCTGTTTCTGTGCTGTAGTTTCTATGGTTTTATGGTTCTGTGACTACCTTTGTGGTCCTGCTTCTCAACTTCCTTCCTAACTCCCTGTAGTCTGCTTTCAGGACCTCCTCCCTTTTCCTGCCTATGTTGTTGGTACCAATATGTACTGTGACCTCTGGCTGTTCTCCTTCCCACTTCAGGATATCGTGGACACGATCAGAAACATCCCGGACCCTGGCACCTGGGAGGCAAACTACCATCTGTGCTACCTTCCTGCATCCACGGAATCACCTGTCTGACCCCCAAACGATAGAGTCCTGTATCGCTGCTGCCATCCTCTTCCTTTCCCTACCCTTCTGAGCCACAGGGCCAGACACTGTGCCAGAGGTGCGGCCACTCTTGCTTCCCCCAGGTAGTCCCCTCCCCCCCCCAACAGTACTTAAGCAGGAGTACTTATTGTCAAGGGGTGCTGTCTAGCCTCTGACTCCTGCCCTTTTCCCTCCTGACTGTTACCCACTTATCTGTCTCCCCAGTTCCCACTGTGACTACCTGCCTATAGGTCCTATCTATTACCTCCTCACTTTCCCTGAACAGACGAAGGTCATCGAGCTGCATCTCCAGTTCCCTAACACGGTCCCTAAGGAGCTTCAGCTTGACGCAACTGGCACAGATGTGGCCGACCGGGAGGCTGGGAGTCTCCTGGACTTCCCACATCTGACACCAAGCATAGAACACCAGCCTCACACACATACTTCCTGTCTGTATTCTACACAAGCAACATACCTCGCCTTGACCCATTATCGCCAAAGCCTTCCTACTCTGTCTCCCTCGACTCTGACGCCTGCTCTATAAAGCTGTCTCCTTTTAAACTCTTCTCGCTGTTCTCACTGGCTGACATCCACACGCTTGCGCAGTCGTGTCTTGATCAGTGCTCAAGTCTCATTGTTCTGGGTCACAACATTTCATGCCATTGTAGTTGCTATCTATATCTGACGTTCCATGCCTGAGAATTGTAAATTGAAGCCTATTTACAGGAAAATGACAAGAATTTGAAGTTGATATTTGTGGGATATTATTTGAGCTGCTTAATGCTTTGTAGTTTACATCAAAACAACTGGAGCGATTGGCGAAGAAGGCTGAAAAAGACTCAAAAGCCGAACAAGCTAAAGTGAAGAAGGTTAGCATTCATTTTATATTTTGTTTCATTGAACTTTCCCAACTGAAACCAGCTATTTGCATTCAGAGGATTATCATGTGTGCACTGGATAGGATGAGCTTAAATTGGATAATATTTGTCACTACTTGTTTTCATCCTGTTTTTTAACAATTCTGGAGCAAGGTAGAATTGTCAAACATACTAGCCTAAAAGTTAATGCAAGTATTCAAATAATTATCAGTATACATAATTTAAGAATTAATGGCAGTTGTATGGTGTTTAACAGTGAGACAGGAAAGGCTCCAGAATGCAAAGTTGTACAGCTTTGTTCTCATCCCTTTATTATTTAATCTTTTATATTATGTTTAAAATATGATGTAAATTTGTACAACTACTCAGTTTTACTTCATTTTTTTTGTGAAATATTAGTATGCCTATCATCACCCTGATTTTGTTTTCCCCCAAGGCTCTTCAGCAAAAAAACATCGAAGGAGCAAAGATCTATGCAGAAAATGCCATCAGAAAGAAAAATGAAGGTCTGAACTGGTTACGGACAGCTTCCCGAGTTGATGCAGTAGCGTCGAAAGTGCAGACAGCAGTAACGATGAAAGGGGTATGGAGTAGTGATTTGGCTTTCTAAAAGAACTAATTTCCCTCTAACAGATGATCACTGTAACATTATAAGACATACAGTACCTATGGCAGAAATAAGTAAATGGTAGTGATGGTCATGGAATATGTAAAGCAGTTGCCTAACCAGTTCTGCTCTTTATGCTTTAGTGTATGTGCTTGTGTTGGCTTCTTGGAAATTTACCACTATATTGCTTGGAGTAGAGTGTTTCACATATGAGAATGGAATGGATTGGATAGGCTAGGTTTGTTTTCTTTAGAGTGAGGAAGTACAAAAGGTGACTTGATTGAGGTTTATAAAATTGAGTGGCAAAAAATGGGCAGTGAGGTACTTTTCTCCTGAGCACAGATAAATATGGAGGGGGGGGGTGTTAGAAGATTTTTGGTTGAAATCTGAAATTAATTTCTTGATGTTGTGGAAGCAGGTACTTCTAAGTATTTAGATGGAGGCTTGAAACAATGGCATGCGAAGTTAAATGCAGAATGCTCAAAGTGGGGTTTCTATTGACTAGTATAGACAGGATGGACAAATGGGCTTGTATCTGTGATGTTTGACTCGATGATTCAATGGAAAGTCATTTAGACACCTGGAGATAGATCAGAAGTTTGTAAGTGTTTAGAAAGCTACAGCAGCATCCTAAGAGGAAAACACAAACTTGCTTTCAATTTACTGCCAGTGTAGAGTTTTATCAGTTGGGGGGGGGGGGGGAGCAGTCTTTTGATTTTCTGTTAAAATAGAAACATTCAAGGCTTAAATATACTTTTTGATTCAGTAATTAAACACTTTGCTGAATTATGTATGATTAGGGCTTGATTGTGCATAAGTGATTTCTCTATAACTTGCTCGTACTTCTCTTGAATAGTGATATTCATTTTCGAGGTTGAAAATATTTTGAACATTCTTCATATACCTAGGTTACAAAGAATATGGCACGTGTTACACAAGGACTGGATAAGGCATTGAAGTCAATGGACTTACAAAAAATTTCTGCTGTAATGGACAAATTTGAACAACAAGTTCAAAATCTAGACGTGCACACTTCAGTAAGTACTTCAAATGTTAGTTTTTTCATTGTTGAAGACAGCAGCAAAATTTGTATACAGTAGTTATTTTTGAACAAAAATTACTCAAAATTATTTTTCCTCTTTAAATGTTCCTTGTTTCGCTTTTTCCACCTCTGTCAAAGTCAAGTGTATATATTGTTCAGTTAATTGCTACACTTTTGCCAAGTGACTTTTTGCATGATTCTAGGTGATGGAAGACTCTATGAGCTCTGCAACAACGTTAACTACTCCTCAAGAACAGGTTGACAGCCTCATTTTGCAGATTGCAGAGGAGAATGGTTTGGAGGTGATGGACCAACTGAATCAACTTCCAGCAGGTGCAACATCCCTTGGTGAATCCTCAGTACGTGACCAGGACAAGGAGGACCAGCTTTCAAGAAGGTAGGTGCTGTAGGCCACTAGTGTCGGAAATTGTTCTACAGCATGACTGATATATCTTGCCAACAATTTTATCATCCTGGCTGAGAAAAAGTCTGCAACAAAAACTGACTTAAATTGATTGAACTTATGTGGGACTGTGGTGTGGTACCAGAGAGAAATGTGACAGCTGGCAATAACACTTTTAAATTAGCATTTTTAATTATTAAGTACTGCTGTGTTCCATTAAGATTCCTTGTCATATAACACTGTTCAATAAGATTTTTCATTGGCATGTAATAGTGGTGATTACTGATACAAAAGTTCTATCTCATAACCATCAGACGAGCTGACAATTTTCACAGGTAATCCATCTTCCCCTCATTTCCTATATGTACTGGTAGGTTAATTAGCTACTGGAAATTTTCTCTTTGCGTAATAGTGCCAAAATAATCCAAAGGAATTTGGGGGTCTAAGAGAAAATAAGTTGCTGGACTAAAGAAAAATAAGAGGGATGATGCAAGTGATGAAAGCGGGCCTAGATTTGATGCGTACAGTATGTGAAAGAGAAACATTTTTTGTCAATAAAATGATCAGAACACCCATGGCAGGAAATACTGTTCTTCTTTATTCCTACTTCCTTTTCCATTGGTCTATTGTGCATTTTGCTGTTCTTTTTCTTGCCTTCTTGCTGTCACATTTTATATTTACACTCAGCTCCTACTACAAAGAAGCAACCACACTCTTCTTTCTTATTGTAAATAGTGCACACCTCCAGATGACGTGTCAATATCCAAAAATGCACATTTCTTACATTCTTATTAATCTTTTGAAGTTCAAGAGGATTCAAGTTAAGCCTAGGTTGGTTTATAGGTGTGATTAGCATTTCAAATATACTTTAAAATCACAATCTAGGCAATATATAAAACATCAATTCTTTCTGAGCTTTTTCTGTTTTTCACATTTAATAAATGTTCAGCTGAAATTTTCATTGCTTTTTTCTAGGTTGGCTGCTTTGAGGAATTGAAGATGGGATCAACATACTGTATATTCCTGGATGACAACATATAATCTGCATTATCTTGCGCTGTCCTAGTGACAGCAAAATGTACAATATGTATAATGTTCAAAAACACATACTGTCACTTTTTAGATTGATATGCTACTCTTAAACCTGGAGATATTTTAAAAAAATGGTACATTAATATCTGTATACCTCTAAACTTGCACCCTTTTAAGTTGATATTGCCATTATTGAAATTAATTTGAGTTCAATGTTTCATTAACATGTACATATGCAAATTGTTTGTAATTATGCTTTAGATCTGCAGAGAATGTACTGTCGTCAGTTACACACCTGGTCTCAGCTCTGAGACCGGCATGACTTGAATACTTCAAGATCATATTTTCCAAAATCACAGCTCTTTTTGGAAATGTTGTAAGAATTTAATTATGAAGACTACTAATTTGGTGAATTTTACAAAGAAAGGAAACACTAAACATCCAAGGACTTAATGTTTGCTTAAAATATTTTGAAGTGAATTTGTCCTACAGGACATGTTCGCTTGCTGTGAATGTCACTTCTGCTATGACCTAGAGGCCCAAATGAAGAGGTGATGGATTCTTCTTATCTGTTCTAGTGTATTAAATGGGATTGTTGGGCTATTCTGCTAAGGTTTACATTTGGTTGATAAATTTGTTTAGATCCAGAGAACTTAAGGAAACTACTGACAGATTGTACAAGTGTACTTGCAGTCTCTAATATGATAAGTACTTATCCAGTAATATTATTGGTCTGATAACCATTCAAGAAAACTTACAAGAACTGCAGGTCCATAAGCAGTTAAAATTCTTATCTTTCTTAAAGTGCCTCTTAATATCCATTTTGTTTTTGCCTAATGCTCCCTGAATTAGTATTAGTCATGTAACTGCATACTGATTGCATTTAACCTATTTTTTTTCTAAAGTAGCTCAAGTCTTTCAACATGAGCAAAAGATGGTGTTCAGTGTAAATAATTTGCATTGGCCTAGTAAATCGTAATTTGAAAGTGTATTTCAGACTTGGAGGGAAATTAAATCAGTAATAAAAATCGCAATGCTGTTCTCTGAGTTCAAGATGGCAATAGCCATGGAATGATACATTATAAAGGTGCTTTTAGAAATTATCCATAAAGATGTACACATTGTGGAAGGCTTAATGTCATGTTGGAAATACACAATTTATCCATTCTGACATACTATACTATATTATGTAGTTAAAATGCCTCACTCCTACATAACAAGCCTTGTAAGAAATGTCTGAAATCAAAAAAACTACTGTGCAACATTGATTTTTGTTCATCTATATGCATGTGAAAAATTCTGTAAATTCATTCAGTTGTTTCAGTAATCCATTTCTTTTAAAAAAAACTAATCAAATTGTAATACAACAAAAACTGTTTCAATGCTGGAAATCAATGGTCAAAGATTTTAGGACCAATTATATTAATACAGCATATTGTATATCTTCAAAGATTACAATCTAGACAAATCTCTTGAAAATCAATTATAGTTTTGCTGAGCTGAACTTTTATTAATTATGTAAAACAAACTGCTTGATCAGCTAACTTAAGAAAAATAGCTTTGTGTCAAATCAACAACTGTTTGTTTGTTCGACCTTAATTCTCCTGTTGGTGTAATTGAGCTATCATATTGCCTTTGAATTATCCTGATACAATCCATTTCCAGTGGTGCCTATGTTATTAATGATGCTGATATAAACTAAATAATATCAAAATCTACTTGCTCCATGAAGATAATTGAATCCTCAAGCATGTGGATCTGAGATGCCTAAATACAGGAAAATGCTTTAAAGTACTCCTCCTACAGTTCATTCTTGTACTTCTAATTATTTACAGCAGGGGTTCCCATCCTGGGCTCCACAGACCCCTCAGTTACCGGCAGGTATCCATAGCATTAAAAAGTTTGGGGACCCCTGATTTATGGTAATATACATTTTTTTGTGATTTAGAAACCTCCAAACATTTGAAGATATGCCTGGTTCATTTTAGTTAATACTCATTTTAAATGTATTCTGTTGACGTACAGTGTGGTTGCGTGTAATATATTGGTTGTTTAAGGCTCTTTGCCAAGATTTTTTTGATTAATGTGGAAGGTGACATTTGAAATTTTGCTTCTAATGTTTATATTTTGAAATAAAGAATTCAAATCTCAATGCCTGTTTATAATCAATGTGAGAGGAAAAAATAATTTTAACACCATCCTGTCATCAGGAGGTGTGCAAATGTTGGTAACATCAAAATCAGGTTTATTATCACTGACATATATTGTAAAATTTGTCATCTGGCAGCAGTACAGTGCAATAGATTAGAAAAAAATCCTGCAAGTTACAATAATTATTTTAAAAAAACTATAAAGTAGTGTAAATGAGAACAAAATAGTTAAGTAGTGTTGGGGGGGGTTCGTGGACCATTCATAAAATGGATGGTGAGGAGGAAGAAACTGTTCCTAAAATAGACTATGTGTCCTCAGTCTACTATGTCTCCACCCTGATGGTACTAATGAAGAGGGTATGTACTGGGTGATGAGAGTCCTTAATGATGGATGCCACCTTTGAGAGGCATTGCCTTTTGAAGATATCCTGGATGGTGGGGAGTCTAGTGCCCAAGATGGAGTGGGCTGAGTTTACAACCCCTCTGCAGCCTTTTCTGATCCTGTGCGTTAGTGCCTTTGTATTACACAGTGATGCAACCAGTCAGAATGTTCTCAACATAGAAATTTGTTAATGTTTGCTGACCTATCAAATCTCCTCAGGTTCTTAATGAAATGTATCTGCTGGTATGCCTTCTTTGTGTTGGGTCCGGAATAGATAATCAGAGATATTGACATCCAGAGACTTGAAACTGCTCACCCTTTTCACTGCTGACCCCTTGATGAGGACTGGTGTGTGTCTCCCAACTTCTCCTTCCTCAATCAAGTCCACAATCAATTCCTTGGTCTTACTGATGTTGAGTGCAAGGTTGTTATGACACCACTCAACCAGCTGATCTACCTCACTCACGTACCCCTTGTCACCATCTGAGATTCTGCCAACAAGTCATCAACAAATTTATAGATGGCACTTACACTGTCCCTAGTCACACAGGCATGAGTAGAGTGGCAAACTAAATGCACATCACTGAGGTGTACCTGTGTTGATTGGCGGGGGGAGGAGATGTTACTTCTGATCTGCACTGACTGGTCTCTCGAAGTGGAAGTCAAGGATCCAGTTGCAGAGGGAGATAGAGGCCCAGATTTTGAAGCTTGTTGATTAGTTGCTCAATTAATTGCTGAGTATGCAAACCCTAGTCATGTAATTAAAATAAGGTTATTAGGCCATATGAATTACAGTGCAATACTAATCATTAAACAAAAGACCCAAATCTGTTAGAATGTAATTCTGTTACATACTAATAGATGCAGTCTCCATCAAGATGGTGACTCAGATTGAATTGTTTTCTTAAGTTTGTTGGGATGGTTTTGGGGACAAGGGAGTTAGAGAGTCAGGTTAGGTGTAAGAAAAGGGATGTGGAGGAGTTAGATGACAGGCCAGAATTTCTACCTCTGCTCCACACTTGAAAACCAGTGATGTGGCGTGAGTTGAATGACATCCACGTAAGTTGGGCTGGCAAGTGCTGTGAACAAAGAGCCGTGAGGATGAGGGCTGGTGGTCTGCCAGGTCAGCGATTTCCCCTGGGAATGGAAGTCCATGTGAGCAAGAGTCACAAGTGCCAGTGACCCCCTCGGTAGGCGACTCCAGAGTCTGAGGCTTGGAGTGCGGGATTCTGCCTTTGGCTAGTGCTGGGGTTGACAGAAACCCTTAGTTGCTAGGAAGTCCATAAGTCGAAGCATGATGGCAAAAGTCCTGGGTCTAGGAGTTTGTAGTCCTCTGGGGCTGTTGGACGCCCATTATTCATCAGTATATGGAGGCCCAGAGGCCCCTCCTCAGGTTGAAAAACTGTGGGTCAGTGGATGGTTGGGAGGGAGGAAAAGGGCTTGCTTTTGTTGTTCTGTTGCGTGTTGTATTCTGTGTTGTTCTGCCGAGCATTGTGAGCATGCTACTTTGGTGCAGGAATTTGTGGTGACACTTGCTGTCTGCCGCCAGCATATCCTTAGGTAGTGCTGGTTGTTAACGCAAACGGTAACCGTGAACCTGAATCTGACAGGTGCATCTGGCATAAGTCCAGCTCCAAATTTTGTTTGCATATGCATCCTGGGCTTTTCATTAATTCAAAGAGTGCTTGGAGGGGGCAGCTAAGGATATTGTCTGCATTTGGAAAATTGATAGAATTGGGAATATCCTGCCAGAATGTCGGTGATATAACGGTGAGGAGAAATCTCATTTTTAGGACAATCAACTTTACAATTGGTGACTGAACGAGTAACAGAGAGAAACGAAAAATCAAAGCATGCGTCGTTGAAACGGATCTCATCTCGCAGAAGTGTTTTATGTGGACGTAAAACAAAACTGTCACTGAGGCTTGGCCTAGTCTGACTCCACGTCTGCGATTTACTTTGTGTTGAAGCCGACCGCTTGGTGGCACTCAGCAGAGGGCCGAGGTCGTATAAATAGCGAATGGTTTGGGGTAGTCCAGACATTGAGTGCAGCCGCTGCTCACGGTCTGCCGACATCATGCAGTCGCTGTTTGGTGAAAATAAAAGGGAAACTCCAGAGGCAATCAAAACAGAAATTCAAGGTGAGGAAATACTGTGTATTGTAGAATGGACCAAGGTGATCAGTGGCGCAGTTTCATGTTTAAATACGTATATGCATTTGCATATGGTAGTTATTTGAAGTGTACTAAAATAGACGATCAACATCAATACTGCGTCGTAATGCAGGAACTGAGTGAAATTGATCACACACTGAGCTGTTGAGTCTGATTCAGCCACCGATTCCTCACAAACCTGTTTCACTTTTAAACCGTGCCGCTTTCTGTGAGAATTCAAACCCCGTCAAATTCTGAAGCGATAAATTGTTAGCAAGCATTAGTGGAGGACAGAAATAAACTCTTCAGGAAGGCGTAGCAATGTGTTTTTCTCTCTCTCCAGAGATTGTATGACTTACCGCCACTGCGCCGAAAATGAAAACATTCGCATTAAAAGTTGTCCTAATTTAAGGCTGTTCAAAAGCGAAAGCAGACAGTGGAAATAAAACGGCGCGCCACTTCCTTGCGAGGATTCTTTAGTTTTATCTGTAACACAAATGTTAGAACACCAACACAGCAAATTCTGGTTTCGCAACGTGATGAGATGATGTTAAAAATTCTTGTTATTGCGTCGTACGTGCATTTATAACTCATGTAAACTATAAATCTCAAGCTTTATCTAATAGTTTTCCTTGGAAGAGAAGACATCTGTGGAACTTAAGTTGAAACTGTCTTTTTGGATATGGATATGCCATTTCACTACTTTGTTTACTTTGTCTTGGGACTTTTGACATATCCTTGCAGGTATCAGGTCTGCTCCTTAAATGTTATTCACTAACAACAAAAGATTTTTTCGTTAAACGTTGTATTCTTAACTGAATGACAGAGGAGAACTTACCGTTGCTACATTGGGTGGGGGGGGGGAGGTGGAGGTTTGCTACTGATGCTGAGGAAGAAGAAAGGCGAAGAGAAAGACAAGCATGTTCTCCACAGATACAGTGGCCATGGAGTGACAGTTATGTAGGTGAGCTGGCAAAGTGTGAGAGGTGTTTGTATGTGAAACATACAATACAGATATAGTCTGCATTTGTAAAATTAATTAGTTGGCAATTATCCTGCCAGAACACTGGTGAGATCTGACCTGTAAAACTTAATAATGAAGAGAAATCTCATTCTTTTAATCAATTTTAAAACTGATGATTGAATGAGTAACAAAGAAACAAAAAGCAAAGCCTTCCAGTTGAAATGGATTGTATTGATGCAGAAGTGATAAACAAAACTGTCCCTGTGGCTTGGCCTGGTCTGACTCCAGAACTGTGATTTACTTTTGTGTTGAAGCCAACAGCCCAGTGGTGCTCAGCATGGGGGCGAGCTTGTACTAAAAGCTAATGGTTTGGGGTAGTCCGTTCATTGGGTGCAGTCACTGCCCAAGTTTCTGAGAGGAAATGGGATTATTGAGGCCCCAGCAGACAACACAGCAACAAAGTGCAGGGTATTAGTGATACTCAGAAATGCACAAAACATTCATGTGGTTATTGGTGCTGTGATCCATAAACCCAAGGAAAACTGAAGTTAGTTGGCATCAAAAGGAAAATATTCCATTGGTGAAATTCATACAAAGAATGATGGCCGAGGTTGTTGGAGGCCAATCCTCTCAGTTCCAGGACCTTATTGCAGGAGTTCCTTGGCTTTCACAAATGACTGTCACAAGGTAGGTGCTGGGAAGGGACCCAAATGCAAGACACAGACACTGAACTACTAGGAACAGGACTAGGATTATCAAGGTAGCAAGGTGTGACAGGAAGAAACGAAGCTGGACATGACACAGGCCCTGGACGAGACAAGGATTCAGGGCCTGGGCTAGGACTTGACTAGGATAGTGGAACCAGGACATGGAACTGGGAACTAGGAGCCTGGGCTTGGACTCCGAGCCAGAGACAAGGACCCAGAACCTGGGTCTTGACTCGGGCTCGGACCCCAGAACGAGGCGAGGAGATGAGGCTTGGGTATGGACTCCAAGCCAGAGACTGGGCAAGGACCCAGAACCTGGGACTTGACTTGGGCTCAACTCCAGAACTAGGCGAGGACAAGACATGGCTACAGGACAAGGAGAGGCAACAGGACAGGACGTAAGACCCCTGGAGAGAACAAGGGAACCCCTGCGCCAGGCTGGGCAAGGTACTCCTGGGCTGGGTGAGACACATGGACAAGACGAGAACACACAGCTGTGGCTTGGACAGGACAAGGTTCTTGGACATGGCTAGGACTGGACAAGACCCCAAAGCCTTGACTTGATCGAGGGAGAGACAGGAACGCAGAGCTTTGGTCGAGGGAGAGACAGGAACATGGAACACAGAGCCAGGACCCCTCCTTGGGTACAGGACATAGGGCCAGGACTCATTACACAAAATGCAGAATACAACAAGACAGTTCCCAACACTAGGTAGCAGCAAAGGCATGGACACAGAGACAGATCCCAACACTAGGTAGTGGCAAACAGCCAGACTCACCTAGTGAAGGCATGGACACAGAGACAGTTCAAAACAACAATAGTTCCTTATCTTGCTCCAGCAATGGAACTTGATGGCAGTGCAGACAAGGGCTGCAGGCACAGCAGGGCTCCAGGTGAGGCAACAGAAGGAAGAGAAAGGGAAGGACCTCAGACAGGGGGTTTGGACAGGAACAATCCAGCAGCCCAAGGCAGAATCCTGAAGCTATTTATGAAGCCAGCCTAAATGAGAATCAGCTTCCTCAACAGGAACTGGGGAAAACCAGAAAGCCTGGAATAAGGAGCATAGAACGGACCGTGAACCGGAATCCGGACTTCACGGACTGGACCATGACAATGACCTTCCTATCATGAGTCAGAGAAGAAACTGTTTACATACTGTTCAATTCCATTTACAAGTCCTCAGCAAAGGAAGCAATCCATGCTTCACACATCAAAGTTGCTGGTGAACGCAGCAGGCCAGGCAGCATCTCTAGGAAGAGGTACAGTCAACGTTTCGGGCCGAGACCCTTCGTCAGGACTAACTGAAGGAAGAGCCAGTAAGGGATTTGGAAGTGGGAGGGGGAGGGGGAGATCCAAAATGATAGGAGAAGACAGGAGGGGGAGGGATGGAGCCAAGCGCTGGACGGGTGATTGGCAAAAGGGATATGAGAGGATCATGGGACAGGAGGCCCAGGGAGAAGGAAAAGGGGGAGGGGGGGGGAAACCCAAAGGATGGGCAAGGGGTATAGTGAGAGGGACAGAGGGAGAAAAAGGAGAGAGAGAGAAAGAAGGTGTGTATCTAAATAAGTAACAGATGGGATACGAGGGGGAGGTGGGGCATTACGGAAGTTTGAGAAGTCAATGTTCATGCCATCAGGTTGGAGGCTACCCAGACGGAATATAAGGTGTTGTTCCTCCAACCTGAGCGTGGCTTCATCTTTATGGTAGAGGAGGCCGTGGATAGACATATCAGAATGGGAATGGGATGTGGAATTAAAATGTGTGGCCACTGGGAGATCCTGCTTTCTCTGGTGGACAGAGCGTAGGTGTTCAGCAAAACGATCTCCCAGTCTGGGTCGAGTCTCGCCAATATATAGAAGGCCACATCGGGAGCACCGGACACAGTATATCACTCCAGCCGACTCACAGGTGAAGTGTCACCTCACCTGGAAGGACTGTCTGGGGCCCTGAATGGTGGTAAGGGAGGAAGTGTAAGGGCATGTGTAGCACTTGTTCTGCTTACAAGGGTAAGTGCCAGGAGGGAGATTGGTGGGGAGGGGTGGGGGAGGGGTACGAATGGACAAGGGAGTCACTTAGGGAGCGATCCCTGCGGAAAGGGGGGGGGGAGGGAAAGATGTGCTTAGTGGTGGGATCCCTTTGGAGGTGGCGGAAGTTACGGAGAATAATATGTTGGACCCGGAGGCTGGTGGGGTGGTAGGTGAGGACCAGGGGAACTCTATTCCTAGTGGGGTGGTGGGAGGATGGAGTGAGAGCAGATGTACGTGAAATGGGGGAGATGCGTTTGAGAGCAGAGTTGATGGTTGAGGAAGGGAAGCCCCTTTCTTTAAAAAAGGAGGACATCTCCCTCATCCTGGAATGAAAAGCCTCATCCTGAGAGCTGATGCGGCGGAGACAGAGGAATTGTGAGAAGGGGATGGCATTTTTGGTGAGAAGAGAGGGTGAGAAGAGGAATAGTCCAGATAGCTGTGAGAGTCAGTAGGCTTATAATAGACATCAGTCGATAAACTGTCTCCAGAGATAGAGACAGAAAGATCTAGGAAGGGGAGGGAGGTGTCGGAAATGGACCAGGTAAACTTGAGGGCAGGGTGAAAGTGGGAGGCAAAGTTAATGAAGTCAACGAGCTCAGCATGCATGCAGGAAGCAGTGCCAATGCAGTCATCAATGTAGCGAAGGAAAAGTGGGGGACAGATACCAGAATAGGTTTGGAACATAGATCGTTCCACAAAGCCAACAAAAAGACAGGCATAGCTAGGACCCATACGGGTGCCCATAGCTACACCTTTAGTGTGGAGGAAGTGGGAGGAGCCAAAGGAGAAATTATTAAGAGTAAGGACTAATTCCGCTAGATGGAGCAGAGTGGTGGTAGAGGGGAACTGATTAGGTGTGGAATCCAAAAAGAAGCAGAGAGCTTTGAGACCTTCCTGATGGGGGATGGAAGTATATAGGGACTGGACATCCATGGTGAAAATAAAGTGGTGCGGGCCAGGGAACTTAAAATCATTGAAAAGATTCAGAGTGCGAGAAGTGTCACGAGCATAGGTAGGAAAGGATTGAACAAGGGGGATAAAACCGTGTCGAGGTATGCAGAAACGAGTTCGGTGGGGCAGGAGCAAGCTGAGACAATAGGTCTGCCAGGACAGGCAGGTTTGTGGATATTGGATAGGAGGTAGAAACGGGAAGTGTGGGGTGTGGGAACTATAAGGTTGGTAGCAGTGGATGGGAGATCTCCATGCTGCTTGCAGCAAGATCTGGCTGATACTGAGGCCAATGAGACACGTAGAAATCACCCACACAGAGCCAACCAAAGCTTAAAGTAAATTTATTATCAAAGTGCAGGTGGTTCCATGTACAACCTTGAGATCCATTTTCTTATGGGTATACTCAATAAATCCTTAGAATAATAACCATAACAGAATCAATGAAAGCCCACACCAGCTTGTGTATTCAACCAGTGTGCAAGAGATAATAAACTGTGCAAGTACAAAAAGAAAGAAATAAGCTATAAATGTCGAGAACATGAGATGAAGATTCTTTGCCAGGGAACATTTCAGTGATGGGGCTAGTGAAGTTGAGTGAAGTTATCCCCTTTGGTTCAAGAGCCTGATGGTTGAGGGGTAATAACTGTTCCTGAACCTGGTGGTGTGAGTCTTTCTGATGGTAGCATCAAGAAGAGAACATGTCCTGGATGGTGGGAGTCCTTGGTGATGGATGCTGCTTTCTTGCAACAGCGTTTCATGTAGATGTGCGCCATATTGGGGAGAGCTTCACCCATGATTGACTGGGCTATATCCGCTGCTTTTTCCGTTCAAGGGCATTGGTTTTTCATACCAGTCTGTGATTCAACTGGTCAACATACTCTCCACTACACATCTATAGAAGTTTGTCAAAAGTTTTAGATGGCATGCCAAATTTTTGCAAACTCCTAAGAAAGTAGGGGCGCTGCTTACTTTCTTTGTACCTGTTGGGCCCAGGACAGGTCCTCTGAAATAATAACACTGAGATGGTGAGTGAACTAATGTCTAGATTTAAGATTTACTTATCACATGTACTTCAAAACCTGCAGTGAATGTGTCGTTTTCAGTAACAACCAACACCTAAAGGTTTGCTGGGTGTGGCTCACAAGTGTCACCGCACATTCCAGTGCCAACAAAGCATGCCCGCGATGTTCAGCAGAACAACACAGAGAGCAACAATAAAAAGAAAACAAATCAACCAAAGCAAAGCAAGTCCACTGCTCACTCCCCCCTCACCCAGCCACTGACTATTTCTATACGGAAGTCTAACTGCCCCACCTTGACATTCAATGGCCTTAACATTGTGAAATCCTTCAACAAGAGGATCAGCTACATTTACACATTGACTCAAAGAGCAGATTGGAAGCTGCCTCTGTTCTGAAGAAGAATTCACTTCCCAAGATTGTAAAGCCTTTTCACCAACTACAAGGCACAAGTCAGCAGTGTGGTAGTAAACTCTCTACTTGCCTGAGTGAGTGCAACTCTGGTCATTGTCAAGGAATTGGATACTGTCCTGTCCAAAGCAGTCATCCACTATCACAAACATTCATTCCCTTCACCACCAGAACTTATTGCTGTGATACACAAAATCCATCTGCTTGATTAAAGTGGCTTTGCTAAAACACCAGGAAGTGAGATTCTGTAACATTGGGTTGAAAGGTCAGTGTAACATTGTGCACCAAAGGGGCCTGTAGGAAAGGAAAGGTACGTCGCATCCGGAGTTTCTTCAGTTAGCGGACGATTTCCCTCTACGTCTCTCTGACGTAGTGGGGAATTGTGTACGAGGCAAGTTACAGCAGTGGTTTGTACTGAGCTGTAATTGTTATGTTTTGTAATTCCAAGACATAAAAATAAAAACAAAGGAGCCCAAGAGTTGTGAATCTTGTGTTTTTTTTTACTTTCAAGTGAGGTGTGTGCACTTGTGAGGGGGCGGCATAATGATGTACCTTTTACATACTTTTACATATGTAAATTATTTAAATGAACAAGAATGCTTTATCAAACAATATATCTACAAGCAACACACAGAAAATGCAGGAGGAACTCAGCAGGTCTCCTAATTTGCGTCAGGTCTCCAATATACAGGAAGCCACACTGGGAGTACCAACACTGTATATGATCCCAACAGACTCACGGGTGAAGCGTTGCCTCACCTGGAAGGACTGTTTGAGGCCCTGAATGGTAGTGAGGGAAGGTATAGGGGCAGGTATAGAACTTGTTCTGCTTGCAAGGATAAGTGCCAGGAAGGAGATCAGTGGGGAGGGACGAATTTACAAGGGAGTTGTGTAGGAAGCAATCCATGCTGAAAAGAGAAAGTGGGGGGGGTGAGGAAAAGATGTGATTGGTGGTGGGATCCCATTGGAGATGGCGGACGTTATGGAGAATTACGTGCTGGGCGCGGAGCCTGGAGGAGTGATAGGTGAGGACAAGCGGTACCCTGTCCCTGGTGGGGTGGCGGGAGGATGGGCTGAGAGCAGAAGCACATGAAATGGAAGAGATGTGGATAAGAGCAGCATTGATGGTGGAGGAAGGGAAGCCCTTTTCATTGAAGAAGGAGGACATCACCTTTGTTCTGGAATGAAAAGCCTCATCCTGCGAGCAGATGTGGTGGGAGAAGGGGATGGCATTTCCTTTTGACTTTTGGAAAACCACCTCACACTGCTTTGTCAATTGTCATTTCTTCTCGATCTGTGGTAATGAGGTCAGGGGGCGTTCTCCATTGCCATTTCTTCCTGATCTGTAGAAATGAGTTCAAGGGGTGGAGCACAGTAGCCAGATTTGGCAGGAAACAACTATAGTAATTGACAAATCCTAAAAAGGATCATTAATGTGACAGGTACTTTGGCCCTGGGACATCCACCACTGCTTGAATTTTCTCACCTCACTTGTGTACTAATTGTGCATCAATGGTGTGACCACAGTAAGTGATGAATTTGTTAAAGAATTCACACTTGTTGCATCGTTCTCTGAGCTCATAATTTTCTAATTTTATTAAACACTGTCTTGAGATTTTGGAGATGTTCCTTGTCATCCTAATCAGTAACAATGGTGTCATCCAGGTGACACTGTGAGCCTGGACAGCTTTGCAGCACCTGCTCCATAGCTTCCTGCCAGAGTGCAGGTGCAGATGCTACTCCAAAAAAAAGCCTATTATAGCGATAATGTCCGATATACAGGAGGCCACACTGGGAGCACCAGATATAGATGACCCCAACAGGTGCATTAAGGAAATCTTAATACATTGTTCTGCCAATTTAGAGAGTTTGAAGATTCCATGCATGATACTATCTGAGGGGTGGATATACCAGTGTCATCTCTCTGCACTGTCTAGCCAAGGTGAAGCAAAGAAGTTAAGGACCACAGAGGCTGAGTTGTATGCACGAGAAACCATCAAGAGGTAGAAGGTGAGAGGTGATGACTTTCTTGCTTGAAAAAGTCAGCAGAGGATGGGAAAAGTCCGATGTCTGATGAGCCAAAATGAGAACTGTGGTGCAGAGAAGAGCATGTGGAGTTAAGCAGATGGGAAATAATAAGACAAATAATGGGTATTTTGGAAAACAATAGAAACTTTTAATTACTGGACTGGAGTTAATGAAGTTTTGGCTCACGTTAAGCTCTTGTGAGATATAATCAATGTTGAAATGCATGTTATGAACTTGATCAGTGATCATATATAAATACAGCAGTTCTTTAATGCACTATCTGTTGTAAATAGTTTGTATACATTTATAATGGTTTGTTATATTTTGTAAAGGGAAAGCAGTATAGTATACATTGAATGTGTACATACCTTTGAAACTGAATTACATGTTATCGATTGTAATATGTTGTCTTATCAACTGTTGCTGTTTGCTATCAGTAAAGAATGCTTAAGTGAAAGCTCCAGACATTGATATAGAAGAGTTTTTAGATGTGACAGAAAAAATTATTTAAATGTTACTTTGGGATTGCTTGCTATTAAGCAATAGGATTGGACATACAGGCTAATCCAGCCCTCCACTATTACACACTCTACTTGAACACTGCCTAATTGTGCCACTGTCCGAGTCCTTGGCACAACGCTCATTGCTGAGTATGGCACTCTTCTCAGATGCATCCAAGACAATGCATGATGCTCATTTCACCTGCCTCTTAAAGAATATTATCTGTTTCCCTGGCTTTGCTGCTGTCCATGTTGGGCTATTGGTTTGGGTTGATGGTGGATCTGGGGATTTACATATAGAATGTTACTGAATAGATTGCTGTCATGATGCTGCACATTTCAGTCTCTGATACATTCACAAAGCAGCAGAGACCATCGTTGGCATTGTAGCAATCATTCTATGTGGTTAGAGATTAACAGAGAATTCCCACTGAGACTACCTGCCTGTGAATTTTGTTTTCATTTATTGGTTGGCAAATCGGTTTCTGGATGTGTAGTTTGCTTTCACGTGACAGGTGCACAAAATCCAGATGGGTAAAAGGTCGAGGTCATCATTTATACTAGTTAAAATCTTCAGATACAGTGAAACATTACCAACACACAAAGATAAACTGTCAGTGGTGCTAAACTCCTGTGCTTTCTTTTTGAATGAGATATAATGCTTGTTTTAGAGAAGCCTGCATTGCAGAAAAGTTTTATTTTAATGTAACTTCTAGGTTCTTTCTGTAGGGCAGAATGTTTATATTTTTATGGAGCTTGTAAATCATTTATACGAGAATCACTATGGGAAAGCAGAAACGTGCAAATATAAAAGTTCTAAATTGCTGAAAATTTATTATACATTTTGAACTAATCTGATCAGCATCACTTTAAGCAAGTGATATAATTTCTATTTCATACAAATCCATTTTTTAAAATCAACACACTTTGTCTGTTCATAGGATTGAGGGCCTCCATCAGTCAGAATTGACTGTGGACAATGTGTCCTAGCTGTCTAGGTATGCATGCCTGGGCAGTATAGTGTGGAGAGCAAGCTGATGCCCATGTAGCAAGCTCCCTTCTCCACGCAACTAATGAATCCAAACGAACAGCAGAGACCAATACAGTTTGGCACCAGCAGCATCGCAGAAGTTGCCAGCCAGCATTGAGCTCAACGTAGGGACTCCAGTTCCGGATTTTTCTCTCGGGGTTTACTCCCGAAGCCTTCCCCATGAGTGAGTATAGCCACAAGGCAACGGAGGTTTGAGATCAGAGTTTTCCTTCTAGATGAGCTGACAACCATGGCTGACAAGCCCCATCTGCCCGAAGCGACTGATTTTAGGGTACCAGTAACCCGCTTTTGCCAGCAATATTACTTTCCAGCAATAACATTCTTTTTGAACAAAAGACAGGTCACTGATTTAAAATGTATGAGTATAAACATTAGGTTGGACAAATCTGGACCATGTAAGGTAGAGAGGATCAGACTAAGGTTATAATGTTGATAGAAGATAAGCTAGGTTTGTATTGTAGCTGTCAGCAATTACACTTTTTCCTGTTGCAAGTTTGCATTAGAAAAGGAAGGAGGTGTGTGCTTAAGCAATGAGATGAGATAGGGCAAGATTAGGAATTTTTAAAACAAAAATCAGAAATTCTTCTGGTTCCCTGTTCATTCACTGTGCTGTATAATCAGAGGCTGTGTGAAACTCTGATACCGAAGCAAACATTATAATCTGGGAATTCTGCAGCCAGATTCTCTGTTCTTAAAGAACATATAGCAAACATCAGATACCTCTTAACAGGCAGAGTTGAAGTATCAGTGTTTCAGCCCAAGAGTTAAAGGGCCCACATCTTACCTGTGAATGATGCTCCTATATGCTAGACACTCAGAGGTACGACCACACAATTCCATGAGGAAATCTGTGTTGCTGTCTCGATGAGCTACAAATACATTGCTGTATTTTCAGTATGTAGCCCAGAGGCTGACACTATTCTCCTTCTTCTGAGAACGGTTTAAACTTCCGTCTGTGATGTGGCACGTTTGCAATTGTGGGGTCCTACTATGGGCCAAAGCATCCGACCTCATCAGTCCATTGTACAGCCAACAAAACATCTATTTAAAGACCAGAGAAAACAAAAACGACAACAACTTCTCTCAATAAAACCAGGTTAATGTAACTGGAACAATCCTCTACTCCCTGCTTTTTCGGAAGACGCTGCTCTGCTTTTCCTGGGGGGAGAAATTGGTATAATTTCCATATCATCAGTTTTTTAAAGGTAAATGTAGAACGTTCACTGTACAGTAGATTTTGTTGTGACTCAGGTGGCCTATGCAACAACTACCTCAATAGTTTATGTTCTAGTCAATAAATTCCAAGTTTATCTTAATATGCATGCTGTATTACTTCCAGTGCATTGAATTTCCTTGATATGATTCTCTAAATAAAAAAACTGATAAATATAAAATAAGGAATTATTTTAATGGATTTTTATTTTAACTGTAAATAGGTGAAATACCAAAATGGCTGCAAGGTGTTCTCATCCGAAATGGACCTGGCATGCATAAGATTGGAGACACTGTTTACAACCATTGGTTCGATGGGTTATCCTTGCTACATAGCTTCACCTTTGAAAATGGTATGTGAATTTAATGTATAAATCAGAATCAGGTTTAACATCACTATCATATGTTGTGAAATAGGACATGGGTAGGAACTGTTTGGAGGGATATGGGACAAATTGGATTAGCTTAGTTGGCCACCTTGGTATGGATGAGTCAAATCAATGGGCCTGTTTCCCTGTTATAATTATGACTTTATCACAATCCATTTCTTTAGTTATGTGTTCTTTAAGGAAGTAAACAGGATCTGCCAAGTCTTGTGTCTTAAATATCATCTTTTTATATTAAAAAAAATTCCATTGTGAAGTAACTCTTTATTTCATATAGTTCAATTGTGGTGCAACTCAAAATAGATATGGGGTTTATAATGCTATTAGCAATGTAACCAAAGCTTAATGTTTTCATTGTGCATTTTGATATTTGTAGTTTGATTTGGTAGTAGCACATCGGAGGAGATGTGATCCCTCATAGAGCAAATGAGGAGAAGTTGCAGAAGTGTGATAATAAGCCTTTGTAATGAGATGAAGTACACATGAGGTTTGCAAGTAGAGGCCTTTGCTGTTCAGTGTGCCATAATTCACCAGAGAAATGCTGTTGGAAACTATTTTACTTCTTGTATTCGTACTCATGCTTGTTCTCTGATGAAGCCATCAAAGGAGTTTTACGTTTTCATTTGCTTTAGCTATAATCAGAAAGAAAGTGTTAACTTCAACTTTAAGTGAGAATGAAGGAAGCCAATATTAGCAAAAAGCAAATAATGAAGTGATCTTACCAAGGTGTCCATCAGCATTTCAGTGTGTTTTCTACACATGCTCATTTAAAGGAATTTATCCTTCAATATTCCAAAATTATCAAGGACACGACCCACCCAGCCAACACACTTTTCGTCCCTCTTCCCTCCGGGAGAAGGCTCAGGAGCTTGAAGACTCGTACAGCCAGATTTGGGAACAGCTTCTTTCCAACTGTGATAAGACTGCTGAACGGATCCTGACCCGGATCCGGGTCGTACCCTTCAAATATCCGGACCTGCACTACCTTACTTTCCATTTTTCTATTTTCTATTTATGATTTATAATTTAAATTTTTAATATTTACTATCGATTTGTAATCCAGGGAGCGGGAAGCGCAGAATCAAATATCGCTGTGATGATTGTATGTTCTAGTATCAGTTGTTTGGCGACAATGAAGTATAAAGAATATGTGAGGTGCTATTTTGAAAATAAGACTAAACGCTAAAACTCCAGGAAAATGGATGTCAGTTACTCACTCCAAAGGAAAGCTGGAGAAGTAAATGCATTTGAAGCAAGAACATGACTGGCTTCAAGTGAATAAATATAATTTGCACCATTTCTGTTTATTGGCATTTAACCTTTTATTAGGATGGATATTAGTTATTCCAAAATTTAAATTGAACGTAATACCACTGATTGTAGCAGAATTCAAAGTGGTACAATTGTAGTAGGCCATAGAATCCAACGCATTATGTTAAATGTTAACTTTCCAAATCGAGATTGAAAATTTGAAAGTATTTTGCTACAAACCACAATGTTTGCCAGCTTTTGTATTCTTAAATTCAGGTGAGGTGTTCTACAGAAGCAAATATCTCCAAAGTGATACCTACAAGCGTAATATAGAAGCCAATAGGATTGTCGTGTCAGAGTTCGGCACAATGGCTTATCCAGACCCATGCAAGAATATTTTTTCCAAGTAAGAAATGAAATACTAACACTTCCTAATTCACTTAATTTTAATCGGTACAATGCAACTAGAAAACTGCAGCTCAGAAGAATTTTGACTAGAGCAACTTAAAATTAATTATATTGCCCATCTCTCCTTGTGATCTTAGAACTTCGTGATTCAAAGATATCTACTCTTCTCCCTGAAAAGCAAGCAAAAAAAATAATGTGTACAAGAATCCTCATCAAAAACTGTTCTCCCAACGTCCTTTCACTTTCTTAATGTTGATTTTCAATTAACTATCAGTTTCCTAACAAGAGACAGTTACGTATTTACTATTTCAAAGTTCTTCCCAATTGTAAAAAATTCTACTCAATATCCCCATTTATTCTATATTCCTGTGTGATTAGTTCCAGCATTTTAAACATTTTCTTCAAATTCTGATCTCCCAATCCTGGGCCATTTTTAGTTAGCCTGCACTAAACACCTCAGTAACACATGTACCTCTTTCAACTCAGCCTTCACATGACCTGATAAATTGTTGTTTAAATTCGTAATTATATAATGCTGCTGTGCCTCTGCCTTTATTTACAAAACAGCAGATTCCTCTGGTTTAACACGCACAAGATGCTGGAGGAACTCAGGAGGTCAGGCAGCATCTGTGGTAGAAGCAATGAAAGCATGGACTATTTCCTAAATGGAGCAAATTCATAAATCAGTAGTGCTAAGGGTCTTGGGGGTTCTTGTGCAGGAGTTCCTAGAGGTTAATTTGCAGATTGAGTTGGTGGTAAGGAAGGAAAATGCAACTTCAGCATTCATTTCAGGAAGACTAGAATACAAAAGCAAGAACATGACGCTGAGGCTTTTTGAGGCATTGGTCAGACTGCACTTGGAGTATTGAGTGCATGATTGGGCCCCTTTTCTTCGAAAGGATTTGCTTCTATCGGAGAAGTCCAGAGGAGTATCACGAGAATGATCCTGGGAATGAAAGACTTAATGTATAAGGAGTGTTTGTTGGCTCAGGGCCTGTACTCGGTGGAGTTTAGAAGAATGAGGGGGAAACCAATCAAAGATTGGAAGAACAAACATGAGAAAATCTGCAGATGCTGGAAATCCAACCAACATAGCAGGCCAGGCAACATCCTTGGAAAAGAATACAGTCAATGTTTTGGCCCAAAACGTCGACTGTACTTGTACCGGAGAGAGTTACTGGTAGATACAAAGCAGCTTCTTTATTCGACAAAACAAGGTACAGCAGGCATCATATGGAGACGTTTTCAGTGGAAAGGTCTGCTGGCCCAACGTGAGGCTCAATATTTATTTGCTGAACACAAAGGACAATTCCATATTTACAAAGTATAGACAATGCTTTCTTTTGAAGCTACATACAAACTTCAAACCTTTTGATTCGCATCCATCCCACAGATGCCAGCATTGTCTGGACTGGGATTCACAGCTTTTAGGAATGCATTGTTCCAAATTAAATCCACAATACATTTTCAAGGAACAGAAGACTGGTAGCCAAAGCCATTTGCCAAATGTAAATGACCTAAACCCAAAACCACTCTAACAGTACTCCTTTCCATAGATGCTGCCTAGCCTACTGAGTGCCTCTAGTATTTTGTGTGTGTTGCTCGAATATCGAAAGGCCTAGATGGAGTAGATGTCTCCTCTATTTGGGGAGTCTAGGACCAGAGAATACAGTTTCAGAATAGAACAGAGATGAGGAGGAATTTCTTTAGCCAAAGGATGGGGAATCTGTGGAATTCATTGTCACAGATTGCTATGAAGGCCAAGTTATCGAGTATATTTAAAGCAGAGGTTGATAGGTTCTTGATTTGTAAGGGTGTCAAAGGTTACACGGACAAAGCAGGAGAATGGGGTTGAGAGGGATAATAAATCAGCCATGATGGAATGGTGGAGCAGACTTGATGGACTGAATGGCCTAATTCTGCTCTTATATCTTATGGTCTTATGGAATAAACAGATAGTAGGGACCCTTCATTACTCCTCAGCATCTTGTGTGTTTGTGTGCTACTCTGGATTTCCAGCATATCCTGAATCTCTTTGTCTCTAATTCCACTGGCTTTCCTTTTAAGTTTCCAACACTTTCCCTGTTCAGGGCACCAGTTAGCCAGCTCATTGCCCACACCTTCTCGAACTTGCAGATAGCCATTCCGAGCTGCATAGCTCAGTAGTGCACTTCTGGAAGGACTGTTCAAATCATCAGAACATAAGCAGTTTTACTTTATCTGTTCATTGAGAGACAAAATAAATGAGCATTGATTATGAATTGCTAGTCCATTTTATTGTTTTCAAACTATTCTGCAAATTTCATCCAGGTTAAAATGATCTATTTAAAACAAGGGGAAATATTGTTCTATTGAGATGAATCACTTCCTGTAGTCCTAGTGAAATCTGTTGAACCCAACTCTGTTTTTTCAACTGTAGTCATCTTTCATGTTCACATATTTCCACTTCAACTAGTCATCCGAATCATTGTTTGGAATGTCTTCAGGCGACTCATACACATGACATCTGTGATCTGCTGATATCTACGTAATCTGTTATTTCTTAAAAGTATCTTTGCTAACATTATCAAACTGACTGACATCCCTTTCTAAATTCTGAGCCGGCTGCCCTTGGCCGGCCTTTATATTTCTGGATTTTTTCTTAACCTTATTTCATTCACAGTTCCTAACAGCTTCATGCAACTGTCATTAGACTTTCTGGCTTCTGCCCCCTTTCCTTTCCAGCCTTGCCTCGAAACATCGACAGTTCATTTCCCTCCATGGATGCTGCTTGCCCTGCTGAACTCCTCCAGCATTCCATGTGTGTTGCTCAAGATCTCCAGCATCTACAAGAATCTGATGTTGCGACGCTGGATCTATTAGTCTGTAATCAGTCAGTTTTCCCTTCTCATTTTGTATGAACAAGGTTGAGTTTCCATTCATGTGAAGAAGTTTGAAATACACTCGAAAATTATCATTGGAGCATCTGAGTGGACTATTACTGATTTCTTTCAACAATCTGAAGTGGATGAATTAATGATGAATAACTTGGCTATTTTAATTTCCACTAATTATTTTCCAAAACCAATTCATTTCAATGGGCATCTCCATAAATTGTTACATTGTAACCTGACTCAAAATAAGAAAGGCATTCATTAAATGTAAGCAATAACTTTTTAAAAAAAATTTACAGGGCGTTTTCCTACCTTGCACATGCTATTCCTGACTTCACTGATAATTGTTTGATTAACATAATCAAATATGGTGATAATTTCTATGCTTCATCGGAGGTTAACTACATCAGAAGAATTGACCCAAGGTCACTTGACACATTGGAAAAGGTGAGATTCTTGTATATTTGTGAATTTTGTGGCAATTGTGATGATGCTGGAAGTAAGGTTTTCATTTTACCTGTCCAAACATGTTCCTGTGCTTTAGACCGCATGACAGGAGCAGAATTAGGCCACAGGGCCCATTGGGTCTGCTCCACCATTCCTTCATGGCTGATTTATTATCCTTCTCAACCCCATTCTCCTGCCTTCTCCCCATAACCTTTGATGCCCTAACAAACTAGGAACCTACCAACCTCTGCTTTAAATATACCCAATGACTTGGACTCCACAGCCATTTCTGGCAATGAATTCCACATATTCAGCGTCCACAGTTAAAAAATAAACTCTATGATATATACATCAAACGTGTGATGAGGTATTATATGAGTGATGAACTTTCGAATTTCGGAAGCTGGGATACCACATTGAATGTTCAGTACATGTTTCTTAGAACAAAGTACTCTTCTGAGACGCTCTAGATATCTTTACATTTTAACAATAACAAGGAATAGTTGTGCACTAAAGTATAATGTTTGTGGAGCTGCCAATTCTACATGATTCCCTTGTCAGAAAGGGAGGAGAGCAGGGTTCTTTAGCATTTTACTCCATTTCACGACCGTTTTCCAATGAAGATACAAAGAACAATTCAGCTCCCTTTTTTCATATAACTCCTTCTTTCACTTCTGTCTCTGTAGGGGAGAGTGTCTAAGTTTTATTCTATAGAACATAGTAAAGAACAGGATAGTAACAGGTTATTTGGCCCATTATGACTATGCTAACCATGATGTAAAATGAGGCTAATTCCATCCCCCTGCATTGGTCTTGTACAGCACCTCTTCATTACCTGCCTGTTCATTACCAGCCAGTCCTGAAGCAGGCTGTCAGCCCACAGTGTCAACTGTTTATTCCTTTCCATAGATACTGCCTGACCTGCTGAGTTCCTCCACTACTTTGTGTATGTTGCTCTGAATTTCCAGCATCTGCAGAATCTTGTTTGTCTGCTAACTGCCTGAAAAACAACACTAATGTATTGGCTTCGCCATCGCCCCTAACACCTTGTTCTATGACTCTCTGAGTAAAACAAAAAATAAATTACCTCATACATCCCTCTTAAACTTTCCCCTTCCTACCCTTAAAGCCATGATGACAGTTCCATCTCGGGTTAAAAACCAACTATCTACCCTACTTGTGCCTGACATAATTTTATATATTTCTGACAAGTTTGTTCAATCTGTTTATATTTCACATGCTGTAATATAGAAAACACCTTGGGAAATTTAAACTTTATGTTTGAGATCTGAGGCCTCCATCGTTCAGAGTTGACCATACAATATTGTATCCTAGTTGTCTAGATACACAAGCCTGGGCAGTGCAATATGGAGAGCAAGCTGTTGCCCATGTAGCAAGCTCCCTCTCTTCCACACATCTGGTGAACCCAGATGAATGGCAGAGTTTGCTGATACAGTTTGGTACCAGCAGCATTGCAGGAGTTGCCAGCCAACATTGGACTCAATGTAGGACTGCCTTTGGGATTCCAGCTCCGGATTTTCCCTTGGGGTTTACTCCCGAAGCCTTCCCCATGAGTGGGTATAGCTGCAAGGCAGTGGAGGTTTGAGATCAGAGTTCTCCTTCTCCTGGATGAGCTGCCAACCACGGCTGATAAGCCCCATCTGCCTAAAGTGACTGGTTTTTAAACTTTATAGTGCTAAAACCATCTAGGAACATTTAAGTAACATACAGGGTTGGGGGAATTTAAAAGGACCTGATAAGATGTTCCAAAATTGAAGCACAAATCTCTACTTGATCACTGAATCACTTCTGAAGCAAAGGATTATGCAACATCGTTGGTATGTATGAAACGGTTTTCTTCTTAGTTTCTCTATTCTTTTCAACATTTATTCAATTGAGTTTTGGTCAATCAGTGACTTTCAAGAGACTAATAATGAAGAAATAAATGATTCTGGATGTTCAATGTAAAGGATAATGTTTCACTATTTTTGCATACTTATATAGGTTGATTATGCAGATTATGTCCCACTCAACCTGGCAACATCTCATCCACATTATGATGGAAACGGAAACTCCTACAACATTGGCACATCTATTGCAGAGAAAGGCAAAACAAAGTACCTGATTGTGAAAGTACCAACTATAAAGCCAGGTAAATGAAAACCAAAATACGGTGGAAATATGAAACAAGTACCGAAAATACCAGAAATTAGGGACAAGCAGCATCTATGGAGAGAGAAACAAGAGTTAATGTTTCACATTAGAGATCTTCATATGTTTTTTTTAAATATCAGACAAAATATTTTCAACCCGAAATCCACTCTGTTTCTTTTTCTGCAGATATTGCCTGACTTGCTGAATATTTACAGCATTCTCTGCTTTCATTGCAAGCCAGGTAGTTCCATAAGCACAGTTTGTGATCCTCAGAAATCTAAGTTAGTATTTTCAGTGTCTGTTTAGATGGTTTTGTGTGATGTGTTTGATGGACGTTGAAATATTTTTCCTTTCTCATCTGGGTTTCTGTTAAGATGAGTCCTTTGTGGAAGTTAAGGTGAAACTGGTAAGTTAGGGGTCACTGGGATGCCTTGTTATTCCATTTGCCCCCTGCCCTACTCCCTTCCCTCATACTTTTCAATGCAAGTCAGAGCAAGAGAATCAGGCTTGGTGCGTTTCACTTTCTTGTAGCAGGACAAACTGGAGGTCAGATGTGGAATCGTTCTAGTTTAGTTTGCACCTTGCAGTTCATTTATTGAACTTTTTGCTTCTCAATTCAACACTCCTAGTTACTATATAAGCACCGGACTGTAAAAATACCAAAGCTGATAACAGAAGTCACAAAAATATTACCATCTGAATTCATATATGCATTGCAATTAACTGAATCCAAAGAATTTCTCATTGAGAGACTTACTGTGGGTGAGTCAGCAGCATCAATTGCAACACCAGTGCCAGTTCATTAGTTGCAGTGCAGTGTAGGGTGGAATGAGTTGTGGGCATTCAGCTCACGAGGTCACCTTGCAGGTTTCCTCAAAAAATTCAGGCAGCTTCAAAGCAGCTGCACTGACTGACATACTTAATAACTCCTGAAGATGATCTACCGAAATACGTTCAGGTTTACCCCTCTAATCTTTGATAAAAGGCTATTTTTCCCCTGTTCCAAAGCATGGAATGGGCTATTGTAAGGGGGCTTCAGGGGATGTCAATGTGCATCATGGCGGATGAGCACAAACAAGGTGGAATGTAGGTCTACGAGAATCCAAGGGTGCAGTGTACTCAACGATGGGAGGTAGGAATAGGTGAAAAGGAATTGAATTTACTGAGGAGGATGAAACGGTGTTGAGAGGCCGACCAGCCAATAATGGAATGACCTGAAACTTGTAATGGCTGCCCTTATACCAATTCAGCCATGGACGACTGCAGGTCCTCTTTTGGAGCTGTTCTGAGCCCCAGCAGAACCCACGGGAGCCGATCATGCCAACACTCATCTGTCAGGGAAGCACTCGAGTAGCCTTTAAGAAGTGGTGAAACCACTCACATTGGCCATTGAACTGTGGGTGATACACCACAGTGTGATATATCCTAGTGGCCTCTGGCCACCTGCTGGTACGGTCCACCATGGTAAGAAGGTGTATGAAACTGTAGGAGGGGGGGTGGGAAGAGGACAAACAAGGTCCATGTTGACATGGTCAAACTGTTGCTCAAGGACCTCAAAAGATACCAGTGGTACCTGTACATGATGGTTAATTTTTGCCGGCCGGTACTCCATACAAGCTGCAGTTCAATCACACATGTCCTTTCTGAGGCTGTGTCAGACAAACTTTAGTGCAACCAGTTTCTCTGAGGCCTTCCGGCCCGGATGCAAGAGGCCATGTATAGAGTTGAAGACAGCCCGTCTCCAGTTTGTGGGCACGATGGGGCTGTTCGACTGGTGTACAATGCCAAGTCGTACCATAATGGTAGACTCAGCCTTCGCAGTTGCCAGCTTTTCTGGGTCTAGTCTAAGCACTTGGACATGGACTGGCAGCCCATTTGTGGAAATGTGGTGCTTGACCCTATGTTTGTGACTGTAGTGGAGAATGTGGGCTTGGTGAGGTCTAAGTATTCGCCCAGCAGTTGAATAAACTCACATGCGGTGGTGCATGCACTTAACAGAGTCATTGTGGGGAACTTACTGGGGGAACAAGGTAACGAGCCAAGGTCCTTGACATCCACAAGCCAGCAGTTCTTAAGATCAACTGACAGTCCGTGGACTCACAGGAAATCTCACCAAGCAGAGGTCTAGCCATTTTATCCAGGACGAAGTCCCATGTGTAACATCGCCTACTGAAGCAGAGCATCACCTGTCGTGTCCCGTAAGTCTGGATCTTGCTGCTGTTGGCGGCCTCCAGCGAGGTTTCGCCACTCTTTGCCTTCTCATCAATAGGCGATGCTGGCAGCACACTCACTTGAGCACCTGTATCTCGCAGGAAACATTGTCCCAAAGGGGTGTCCGTAATGAACAGCAGATGACCCTGGCAGCTGGAACCCACGGTTCACAGACCTCTGATATCCCGATGCGCTGGGACTGTCGAAGCTGCAAGGCCGTTGGCACTTCCTCGCGTTCCTACCGAAGCCTGGCATTGCCTGTTTCGCAATTGCGAGCTGTGAAATCCTAGAGTTCTGTGAGAAGACACTAAGGGTTCCGCAAGAGATCATGATTAAAACAAAAATAAGCATGTTTTTTTAACTTGGCATAATGCGCGATGCTAGTGCTCGCTATGGTGGGCAGTGACCGACCAGCCCCAATAGCAATCTCAGCCCAGTATGGCGGTTCGCAGGTAGACCATGTTTATTTGGTTGAGTCCATTCTCAGTTTTTGATGCGAGACGGGGGAGGCCATTGATAATTGGTGAGCTCTGTGTAGCGCAGGGGGGAGGACGGTAGGCCGATAAGGAGCGTGAAGTGTGTTTTCTGAGCATTGAATGGGCTGGGCCAACTTGGCCTGTGATGTTAGCTTCTCCCTCTTGAATTACCTCCCCCAACTTCCCCTTACATGTCGCTGGCTGACTTATGCGAGCTAACAAGCTACTGGTGTAGTAGCAAATTGGAGGGAAGTTTTCATTCTAAAGACATCCAATGTGGCAATTTTTGAAGAGGAGGTGTGAGGTGGAAGAGGAGGATTTTAGGCCAAGGCCTACAGACAAGGTTAATGATGAAGAATTACAGTCTTCTGAGTCATTTCACTGCGTACTGATCGTGCACTCAACTAGTGCAACAGCTGACACAAAAAAGTCTGCCTTTACAATGAAAGCTACTTATCAATGGGTTTTACATGGACTGGTGTTCCAAGTTGTCCTATTCCATTGTGCCTAATCTGTGGCAAAAAACTTACAAATGTAGCAATGGCTCCAGCAAAATTGAAAAGACTCTTAACTACAGATCACATCCCTATGACACATAGAAGTGCTGATTATTTTAAATAAATATTGGAATCTCAAAACAAACATTAAAGCTTTTGGAAATAAAGTCATTGTCAATAAAAGGGTTCAGGAAGCAAGTTGTTTAGTAGCTTTAGGACCAGTTCACTTGAGAATTTTAAAAACGATGCGAAAACCTGGATAAAGAGCACACCAATCTCCTGCTACATACAGAAATCCGGTGACTTAGCAGAGGACGAGTTCTCAACAGGGTGTTTGAGCTGAAAGGTGAATTGCAGGAGCACTTTCAAGAAAATAGCAGACCAAATTTTGCTGAGTGCTTTGAAGATGAAGAATGGCTGCAGAAGCTAGCTTACTTAACAGATATTTTACATCATATGAACCAGTTGAACAAACCTCTGTAAGGCCCCTGGAGAAAATGTTTTGACTTCAAATGACAAGATTCTTGGATTTTAAAGAAAATTGAATCTTTATTAAATAAAATTTGGAAAAGGAAATCCCAAAATGTTTCCAGGCTATTTGGGTTTGAAAGAGAGGAAGAATATCAGAAACTATCAAGTCTCTTTGAAAACTACCTGAAAGAAGTGTAGAACGAAATTGAATAGTATTTTTCATCCCTTACAACACAAGTGTATGACTGGGTGAGGGACCCTTTCTCTGAATCTTCTGCTCAGCCTGAGAACTTGACTTTGAGAGAAGAGGAAGAACTTTGTGAGCTGTGCTCTGATTGTGCACTCAAGATGAGATTTACTGACCTGCCCCTGGACAAGTTCTGGATTTCTGTGAAAGAAGAGTATCCTGCCATTCATAGGAAAGCAATAAACATTTTGCTGCAGTTTTCAACTTCTTACATGTGTGGGCAAGCTTTTTCTTGCTTAACAAGCATCAAGAGCAAGGATAGAAATCGTTTCATTTCAGTTGAAGGTGAAATCCATGTGTGCTTATCTCAAGTTCAACCCAGAAAAGAGAAATTTATTATGTTTACCTGATGAGTTCTTAAAATTTATGAAAGGAAAATAAGAAAAGAAAGAAATTAATTTCAAGAAAGTTAAGCTAAAAATTCATTCTCTACTTAAAAAGAGTATTGACAATTATTTTTGGATTATTATACCTACAACTCACTGATCATGCTAACATACCATGAGCTATAGGTATAATAATTTTTATGAGACCTGAAAATTATTTCAATGGTTCTTCCAGGGCAAAATGGTTGAGACAGGCTGGCGTAGACTATCAGCTATCTTAGCAAGCTCCCTATAGTGCATCAGAGGTGCATTAGCAAGCACTATATGAACTTGCTCAGGTATTTGCTGCATAAAAGTTATTTTAAAATAAAACCAGGATGGTGGTTTCCCAGGAGAGACAGCATGTGCTCCATTATCATTGCTGACACTAGGTAAGGTGTGCAACTGTTTTGGGACGTTCAGACTCTTGATAGTCCAAAAGTTTGTAAGAGTTTTTTAGTGATCTATATTTATCGTATTCAGGTTTGTGTTCAAGCAGACTCACCACTCTCACTGCTGTGGGATTTCTAAGCGACGCTACCACATAGTAGAATTTGGTGTTGTTTGCAGAGATTTCTCGCAAAGCGAACTGGGCCTAAGCTTGTACAAACTGAACAATGGTATTTTGCTCCCAAAACTCCAGCAGATTCAAAGCAACTGCCTTGGCCAACATGGTCAATAGCTCCGGAATCATCCTAGAGCATTGGGGTCACCAATGTAGGTTTCCACAAATAAAACAAAGTGAGGCGTTTTATGTTTAACAAACCCCATAGTACATTTAATTAAACTTAAAAACCTACACAACAAAAGTGCACTAAAAAACCTTCCACGTAATAACATCATCACATCAGACCATCCTCTTAAAGCAAAACCCCAACTCAATGTTGGTAGTTGTGAATTATATGTATTTTCCCCCAATTACATTACCCTACAAGCTAAAATCTTCAGCAGAAGTAGGAAACAACAATATGAGCAAACATGGAGCTTAATATTGGTGCCTTACTAGTATTTCAGCAAGGAAACAGTAAATACGTTATAAAAGTATAAACTTGCTGATGTTTTTCAGCCCATCTTTTTGCTCTCTTTTATCAGTTTTGATAGTTAGCCAATACAGCCTGAACTTAAACACTGTATAGAATCCTATCCTTTGTAAAATTTTCTTTCTATGGGCTCTGTCCCTGCAAGCCTTGTTGGTGATTTATGGCAGCTGGTCAAGAGGCTAGTGGACTATTACAGACACGCACACACAAACACACACACACACACACACACACACACACACACACACACACACACACACACACACACACACACACACACACACACACACACACACCCTAATCCACACCACCAACCTAAGGAATCTAAATGAAATACCTGTAATAACATGTCAAACCTGAGGAATTCCAGATTTCTGGGGTCTTCTTGTCATGAACCAAACTGACTGAGCTCTTCAATAACCACCACAAAATCTGCCCAGCTCCAACATTATAGCATTTGAACAAGAGAAATAAAGCTACTAACACTTAAGAAGTAATTTGTACCTTGGATATTTTCTACATATATTTATATAACTTGAAAGTGCAATACTAGCTTTTTTTAAAGACAGCAATTGTGTAACTGGTGTTTCATTCCTCTTGAATCACACAGATGACAAGAATGCGTGCTTTAAAAACTGTGAAATATTCTGCTCCATCCCTTGTCGCTCACTTCTCAGCCCCAGTTACTACCACAGCTTTGGTATGACTGAAAACTACATCATCTTCTTAGAGCAGCCATTTAAACTGGATATACTCAAATTGGCTTCAGCCTACTTCAGAGGAATAAACTGGGCCAGCTGCCTGGGTTGGCACCCAAAGGAGAAGGTAGGATTGTCGCTGTGTCCTTTATCATGTCTGGTAGCATAGTGGTTAAGTTACAGATTTCAAACATGGATACATTCTGCATTGTGTTTGTGTTTGCATGTTGAATTTTTACATAAGGATCACCACTAACACAGCAGAGTCCTTTCCCCCAGACAAGCAGTGAGACTTAAGGTTCTTAAATTGACTTTAATCTAATACATACTATGGCACATGTATCTAGGTTAGAAATGCCTCAGTGGACATTACATAGTGAAGAGATAAATGAAAAAGAGGTGGTATTAAATAATTTTGTAGCATCATTCACAAAGAAAGGACGTGTCAAAGTATTTTATAAGTAAGCATGTTCCTCTTCAATGCAGTCACTGTAGGAGTTATGACAGGTTGCCACTGCTCATCCATATTTATTTAGAGATACAGCATGGTAACGGGCTCTTTGATCTCAATTATCCGTTGCTGCCCAATTACACCTGTCTGATCCAGTAACCTACCAGCCTGCATGTCCTTGCTACGTGGGCGGAAACTGGAGCACCCGGAGGAAGCCCACACAGTCACGGGAGGAAGGTACAAATTCCTTGCAGGCAGCAGCAGGATTGCACCTGTGTTGCCAGCACAGTATCAGTGTTACGCTGGCCGCTGTGTTATTAAGCCACCCGAAGTGCCTTGACCCAAAATGTTGACTACTCACTTCCCTCTTCAGACGCTGCCTGACCCATTAACTTCCTCCAATATTTTGTTTGTTACTCCGATACACAGCAATATTGTTGATCCCTGCTTTGTTTTTTTGTGACCAAAGGATGAATGTTGGTTAGAACTTCGGGGAGAACACAGCATTTTTTTCAATTATTGTTGGGCTATCTTTTAATTCCAGTTGGGAGAGCAGAAAAGGCAGTAGTTTAAACATTTGATTGGAAAAATATCTTCTCCAACCATAGCAATTCCTCAGTATTGTTATTAATCATGATCCGGTATCTAGGGTGGGACTTGAACCCTTAACCCTTGGCTTCAGAGGCAAAGGTGCTAATTAAACACATTGATATTGGTGCAAATTTTGGTGTAATTGTTTGAGTGAAGAAAGTATTTACAGATGTATTATTGGCATACAGTGTGGAATAAGCCCGTCCAGCCCTTGACCCAGCAATCCCCCAAGCTTAATCACTGGACAAGTTTCCAATGTCCAATTAGTCTACCAACTGGTACATCTTTGGACAGTGGGAGAAAACCAGAGCACCCGGAGGAAACCCACGTTCTCACAGGGAGAACGTGCAAACTCCTTACAGGCAGCAGCGGGAATTGAACCCGGGTCGCTGCTAGGCACCATGCTACTGTGCAACCACGAGGGGTAATTTGAGTTACTCCTTGCTGGCCAATGGGTAATGACTCAGTGGCAGGTGTGTGTGCTACAAGCCTCAAAAGCAGCTGCACATTCCTTTGATAACTTCCTTTTGAGAGAGGTAATTAATAACAAAAATAAAAAGTACTGTGGTCTGGATGTCTGGGCTATGCTTCAGATCTGAGCCCCTCTGTGGGCCCTTGCAGCTGGCTCCACCTTGGTAGCCACTTACTTCGCTAACTTTTAATTTTAACTCAGTGCATACCAGGATCAGCTTGATAGACATCCATGAAATAATCCCTTTAAAATAGGAGCTTTTTACCATGTATCAAACCAGACAATTTTGGCCATATTGTAGTGCCATCCAACACACATCAAAGTTGCTGGTGAACGCAGCAAGCCAGGCAGCATCTCTAGGAAGAGGTACAGTCAACGTTTCAGGCCGAGACCCTTAGTCCTGACGAAGGGTCTCGGCCTGAAACATCGACTGTACCTCTTCCTAGAGATGCTGCCTGGCCTGCTGCGTTCACCAGCAAGTTTGATGTGTGTTGCTTGAATTTCCAGCATCTGCAGAATTCCTGTTGTTTGTAGTGCCATCCATTTTTTTTTTACTGACAATCAATTATGTTGCTCTAGACTTGTAGCTTAAGTTTTAATATGGTTCAAATTGGAAACCTTTTCTTTTGGCATGTGCCTGCGTGCGTGTGAGTCAGTGCGTGTGCGTCTGCGTGTCTGAGCATGCGTCCGTGATGATGGATTTTTCATGGCTTCTTACAAGGCGCAGAGCGAGAGAGAGAGACTGTGTGGTGTGCCACTCCTCGCACAGACATTTTTGCAGTATTTTCCCTTTATTTTATGAGGTCAAGTTGCGATCTCGACACTCAACCCGGCACGGATGGAAAGCGTACTCGGGAGTGGACCCGATGAGTTTCGAACCCGGGAACCTCCGCTCCCGGGTCCGGCGCCGATGTCGTTGCGCCACCAGCCGGCCCCAAATTGGAAACCTAATGAATTTTTGACATTATTTGTCAACCGTGGGAAGTTTTCTAGTTGTTAAGTTCATTTCAATATCCATTTATGATTTTCAGACCTATATTCATATCATAGACAGAAAAACAAAGAAGGCTGTGCCCATGAAGTTCTACACCGATGCACTGGTGGTCTATCATCATGTCAATGCATATGAAGAGAACAACCACGTGCTTATTGACATCATTGCATATGAAGACAACAGTTTGTATGAAATGTTCTACTTAGCAAACATGAAGTTGAGTGATAATGAATTTCAAGAGAAAGGCAAAAGCTTCAAACTTCCACAGTGCAGAAGATTTGTAATTCCCTTGGATATTGACAAGGTTAAGTTTCATCTATATTTCTGCAATAATACATCACGGTAGAGAATGTCTGTCTATTTGAAATACATGGATTTCAATCACATAATTAAAGATTGTGTTTCTTCTGGTGGGTTACATAGCAGTTAACTTGTTTCTCTAGAAAGCTTGGACTAACGATCTGGGCGTCTGAGTTCAAATCCCTCCAAAGGCAGCCGAGGGATTTGAATTGAGTTGACAACCTTGCAACTTATTTACTTACTGAGATACAGTGCGGAATAGACAAGTGGCAAGTGAGGTTTATTGTCATTTAACTACATACATGTATCTAATGTATATAGAAACGAGACGAAGTTTCTTCGAACCAGGGTGTAAAACGCATAACACATGACTACTTATGAAGGTAAGGATAAAATCTACAGATGAATCACACATAAATAACAAACTAAAGTGCATTAATATTAAATATTGTAAGGCAGGGAACAGATTAACCAGGGACACTTGGAATACGATGTGGCAGGGAGTTCAGAAGCCTAATGGCCTGGGGGAAGAAACTATTTCTCATCCTGACCGTTCTTGCTTTGAAGCATCGTGGCCTCCCACCTGATGATAGAAAATCAAAGAAGATGCCGGATGGATGGGTGTGATCCTTAATGATACCAAGGGCCCTACAAAGGCAACACTCCTGATAGATGTCCCTGAAGGATGGTAGGGAGACCCCTATAATCCTCTCAGGTGTTCTCACAGTCCTTTGTAGGGACTTCAGGTCCAATACTCAACTGTTCCCATACCAGATGGGGATACCACTTGTCAAGATGCTCTTGGTGGTGCTCCTGTAAAACACAGTTAAGGTGGGGAGTGGGAGCTTTGCTTGCCTCAATTTTCTTAGGAAGTGGAGGCGCTGTTGTGGCTTTTTGTTCAGGGAGGTGATATTATTAATCTACCATCCAGTCGTTCTTTGGACTGTGAGATGAAACCAGAGCACCTGGAGGAAACCCATGCAGTGATGGGGAGAACGCACAAACTCCTTTCAGGCAGTGACAGGAATTGAACCCGGGTCACCTGTACTGTGCCGCTCCAGTTTGCAACAACTGCCAGTAGTTTTGGCTGTGATAACCACAGAAATCAGTGGATTATCATAAAAAAATTAGTTTCATTGTTGTCTTTTTGGAGAGAAAATCTACCATCCTTCTTTGGTTTGGCCTGCATGTGATCGTAGACTCACCCAGATGTAGTTGACTCTTAAAATGCCTTCTCAAATGGACTGGCAAGCCACTTATTTGTCACAATGACCTTCTCGAGTGGCAATTAAAGATGAGCAATAAGTGCTGATCTTGTCAGTGACGCCCTAAGGTGGTGAATCAATAAAACTTCTCAGTATCTGTTCAAGATTTCAATGGAGTATAGTTCAGTGAAATGGAAAGTTAAAGAAACTCCAACAGCCCAACAGGGACAATGAAGAATCATACCCCCTAGGCTTATAGCGCACTTTTCTCAAATAAATCCTTTTTCAGAAGCAAAGTAGTTATTATTTATATACTTAAGAATTGGAATTGCATCTGCCCAGAATGCTTAACAAGTAATTCCCCTAAGTTGGCAAAGAATATCTGGCAGGGTGGACATTTACATTACAGTACTGATTTGGGGTTTACCAGGAGTAAACAGGGATAAGGCAGGAGATATTTTGTGTGATGCATTCTTGTAACTTAATTCTGTGCATAATTATTATCTAATTGAAAACATATGCATAGATATACAAAATACTAAGTAAATATCTGCAAGGTTTCATTTGAAAGCTGCAGAATTCTGAAAATGGAAGTGAAATCTCCTTTTCCACAGATACTGTCAATAATTATATTAATCTTTATTTTGCAAAATTGTGGAGAAGCATTACAAAACCACCTTACATGAAACAAAAATCTTGAAGTTACATAAATGCTACCCCGAGATTTTATTGATAACATGGTCCAGATCACAGAAATAAATGGTTAAGAGGAGATGGTGCTGCTCCACGTGCAAATTCATCTTCCTTGGAGTTGGTCAGTTTCGGCAATATTAGTGTAAGAAGACTAGACTGACAATCCTGTCATAACGAGAAGGTCTGTGACTGAAGTCCTGTGATCCAATCTTGGAAATTGTCCATTTACAGACATTAAGTAAGCTTGTTGATGTTGCTTGTTAGACTATTGTGTGGAATAGTATTGTAGGATGAACTGCTACACCATAGACCTGGGTATCTGTGGAGAGAAGACGTACAGTTTACCTGCTGTAATTGCTTATTGTTTTATTAGAACACCGAGACCGGCACAAACACTGTCAGACTTCATGGCACCACAGCACAGGCATTGAAGGAGCAAGATGGACAAGTGTACTGCACACCTGAAATTTTATTTGAAGGTAATAATACAATAGTATAAGAAGGTTGCATATTTGACAATAGTGTAAAGGCACCCTTTAGTCTTGTGAGACCATGGATCTGCGCCAGGAAAGTCTTCACTCTCCAGGGCGCAGGCCTGGGCAAGTTTGTATGGAAGACCAGTAGTTGCCCATGCTGCAAGTCTCCCCTCTCCACGACACCAGTGTTGTCCAAGGGAAGGGCATTAGGACCCATACAGCTTGGCACCAGTGTCATCGCAGAGCCATGTGTGATTAGGTGCCTTGCTCAAGGACACAACACGTTGCCTCAGCTGGGGCTTGAACTCACGACCTTCAGGTCGCTAGTCTAATGCCTTAACCACATGCCCACACACAATAGTGTGAACCACATGAAATATTAGTACAAGTGCTGAAAAGCTTGGTCACAGAGGGTTTCTTTAAAAGAAGATAGGGAGTTAGAAAAACAAAGACTTAAACTCAAGGGATTATTCAATTGCTGGAAATCTTGAGAAACACACACAAAATGCTGGAGGAACTCACTATGTCAGGCAGCAACTCTGGAGGAAAATAAACAGTCGCTGTTTCAGGCCAGGAGGCTGAATTCAAGAGCAAGAGCCTTGGCAGCTCAAATGGTGGAGCAATTAAATCTGGCAATGCACATGGGGCTGGCACTGGACAGACAGGAACTATCTTTGAAGATTGTGGGACTACAGGAGTTTAGAGGATTGGAGAAAGCTGAAAGGATGAAATTAATACCAGCCAGTGAAAGTCAGTGAGCACAGGTCTGATCAATGAGAGAGTTCCATTTTGGGCATTGTCATTGAACTACACATGAACCTTAAGTTTGTGAGGACAGAACATAGGGACAAGTTGAGTAGTTTAATATGGCAGTCACAACAGTACAGGCAGCAGAAGACTCTGAGGCAGGGTAAAGTAGGGCCTCGTGAGGAATGTGGAAGGGCACCATTCTTAGTGAATATTGGTTCATAAATGCATCCTCCTGTCCAAAACAAATCCAGAGTACCTACCAACTTGTATATCTTTGGGATTTGAGAGAAGGTCAGAGATGCTGGAGGAAACCTACGTAGTCACATGCAAACTCCACAGTGGCAGCGATGGATGTCAGTTTTTAACCTGGTTTGCAGGAACTATAAACGAGCAACTCTATTAGTTGCACCACTGTGCTGCTCTGTAGATTAACTAGTGTAGTTTGGTTTAAAATGGTCATGCAAGTGCAGTAGACTCTCGAGCAGGGCTTCCCAACTTTTTTTTATGCCATGGGCCAATACCATTAAGCAAGGGGTCCATCGACCCCAGGTTGGAACCCCTGCTCACGAACATGGCTATTATTTGCTGTCTGTCAAGGACTTGGGAAGTTTGAGGTGTGAGAAGACATTGTAAGTTTATGCTCAGCTCAGGCCCAAGGGCATTTTTGATATTAGCTAACCTAAGTTGAAGGGATGGAGGGCTCTAAGGAAAGGTACACTGATAGAAAATAGGTAGGTATTTAACTAAAGGTATGCTGCAGCAAAGATGACATAAATCTGTTATCCCTCTTATAAATGTAAATATCCATAAAAAGATAAATTCTCATGTTAAACATGAAATGAAGATGGTAGTTCGGATATAATTTCAAAATTACTGTTGTGTTAAATTTGTTCAGAAAATTTGGATCTAAAGGTTCAGTGATACTAGTACTAGAGGTCATGGGTTAAAGGTGAAGGGTAAAATGTTTAAGGGGAATGTTAGGGAAACTTCTTCACACAGAAGGTGGTGAGAGTGTGGAATGAGCTGCCAGTGGAAATGGATGTGGATTCAATAGACGATAGACAATATTCGATCTCAACGTTTAGGAGAAACTTGGATAGGTACATGGATGGGGGTGGAAGGGTGGTCTGCAGGGCTGTGGTTGAGGGGCAGGTCGAAGGGACTATAGTTTGGAATCGACCAGATGGGCCAAAGGGCGTGATTCTGTGCTGTAGTGTTCTAAATAGATATATAATAATGCAAATGAATGCACTTCACACAACTTTGTTTCTCCAGGTGTAGAGCTTCCGCGAATAAACTACAATTACAATGGTAAGAAGTACAGGTACATTTATGCATCCAGAGTTCAATGGAAGCCAATTCCAACAAAGGTAGGTGTTCACATTTATATTATGTTTTTTTTTGTAGAGCTGCATTTCATGGGTGTTTGCTTTCCCTTTGGGATCAAACTCTCATTCTGTAACAAGAGATTCTGCAAATGCTGGAAATCCAGAGTAGCACATACAACATGGTGGAAGAACTCAGCATTCTGTATGTCTGTTTCAGCTATCAGATGGTATGCAGTATGTGTACTGCTGCAGAGTTTGTCCAGGAGATTCCTCCTGTGTCGGCTGGAGTTGGGGCCTGAGTTTTCTTTCCAGTGTTACTGCAGTTTTATTTTTGCAGCAATGCTTTATGAATGGAAATGGACCCTCCTTGTAATTCCACTGCGTACTGACTAAAACTCATCTCTTTCCAAGGTAATTAAATGTGACATTCAGACCGGGAATTTTCTGGAGTGGGAGGAAGCAGATTGCTGGCCTGCAGAGCCAGTGTTTGTCCAAGCTCCAGATGCTAAAGAGGAAGATGACGGTAAGTGGTCCTTACTCAAAATGGGAACCGTCAAAACAAGTACATGGGGTGAGGGCCAGGGTCAGAGAGGAAAATAAAAGGTGTGCTTAGCATAGAATTCAGAAAACAACAATCACAATCACAACTATGTAAAAGTAGGCAAAATAGAGGAGATTGAATACAGCTGCATTTTCGAAATAATAAACACTATACCTGAATCTTACTTGAAAAAAGCAGAGTAAAAAGTCCAGAGGTCAAAAATTAGAATTGAAAATTACATTTTAAACAGATACTGGGATATTTCTTTGTCAGACAGAACATTTAAAATGGTACTGCCCATCATAAGTGACTTTCAACAGTGAGGCACCCATCCTTCACTTGAAAACTTGGACAGCAACTTCTAAAACATGCTGGGGATTTGCACTTTCAAAATCAGTTATCACTAATTTTAAAAGTAAGCTTAGAAGCAGAAACAGATAGGAACTTGCTGAAACACTCACATACTGTGTGTTGTTGTACCTGCTGTGGAGGCTCAGGGCAACTTTCACAAAGAAATAGGTAATGTGTTCTCTGGCATTAAGACATCCAACCATCTACTCTCTCAAAATTGGTTCTAGAGGTTTTTTTGAGCCACACAATTCTTCTGGACTATTTCCAGCCTCTACTCTTGGTCCCCACCACCATCCCAATAGGCCTTACCTACTTATATGCAGTTGCACCCCAGCCTAAAAAAAAATCACCCGAATCGCACAACAAAAATCACACTTAAGCAGGCTCTAACATGAAAATGTTTCTGAGCTCCAAGATGGTCATTGCTGGAGACGTGGGTGGACCTCCAGTCTCACATCCAATGCAAAGGTCTCATTCCATAAATTCAGTTGGGTGGCTGATGTTATTAATTTGATATTTTCTAATAGGGTATGGTGGACTTTCATTTCTCATTGTTTCACCTGATTATCTGAGCAATGTGGGGAACTGAAGCCCCCCCTCCCCCCTCCGAAAGATAGTTAAAGGAACATTTAGTTATAGCCGGAATCCATAGAAAATGTTGTAACGCTGGAGTAAGTCCCATTTGTAATTGCTTCCCTGACAAATCATGTTTACCAGGAAGCTCAGTCAGGCCCTTCCTGTCCTGAGATCTTCTTGTGACAGATGGTTCTGGGGCTGGTTATTATTGCTTTTTGTGCACTCTTGGAAGAGCACCAAATCAAGAGACCTGCAGGCAACCAAAATAGTTACAAACTCCCCCCTGTAACCCCAGTCTGCTGCCCCCTCCCCAATATGCAGCCAATTCCCAACACTCTCATCCCTTTGACAAAATATTCCAACTTCTCCCTAACCTACCCTCAAGTGTTACTCCAAGACTCGACCCCTTACTAGCCACTTAGAGTACAATCTAAAATTCTTATATATATATATATATATATATATGTCACATCCAATGCAAAGTAATGTATATATATTGACATTAGTTTTATATATAAGTTTGTAAATCTGGCAGGAGCAAAAGATGTTGGGGATGGCGAGGGTGGAGTGCTCCAGGAAAGGTGTAGACAGATACACCAGCCATGAGACACCAGGCAAGGCCATTTGATACCAAACATCTGGTTTACTGATCATTACAGAATGTCTGTTTGGTACTTCCCGCTTCCTCCCCTCTGACTTTCCCTTTTTCCAACCTTGATTCCTCTCTCCCTGACCCCTTCCTATTCTCAATCCACAATAGAGACAGTTGGCCCTCCTTATCTGCGAGTTCCGCATGCGCGAATTGTCATTATTCCCTAAACAATTCAGTATAACAACTATTTTACATAGCATTTACATTGTATTAGCTATTATAAGTAATCTAGAGATGATTTAAAGTATACGGGAGGATGTGCGTAGGTTATCGTGGATCGGGATAAAAAAAAACGGAAGTTCTCTTACTAAGTAAGTCGGAACAGGTACATCCAGTATTATTTGGTGTCAGTTAGTCAAATGTTTGTCTTAGTATATAGTATATATTTTACCTTTCGATGCATATAAAATACTTAAGAAACATATGTTTCAGTGCCGGGCTCAGGAATGGAATTTCCCAAGTTCGATCCAGTGACAGATCGCTCCCGAGCGCGCTCTCCATCCCTGCCGGGTTGATGCGAGGGATCAAAAACCCAAAACCCCAATACCCAACAATTAAACCACTGTGTTGCTTAGTAATAATTGTAGCTTTCATCAGGGCAGGGCCTTTCTCACTTTATCCTTTAAAATTGTTCCAATTGTTGACGAGCTGTAGCCTAACACTTTTCCAATGACCGATGACATTTCACCTCTTTCCAATCGCTTTAGTATTTCCACTTTATTTTAAATCGCAATCGTGATTATTTTCGTGAACAGAAACATTGCAGATTCAGAGCTCCGCCACTGGCTCCTAATATCCACCGCACTGAGACAGGTTAAATAAGGTCCAGGGTTCCACTGGATCCTAAGGTCCACTGCATTTAGACAGGTTGAATAAGGGACTTGAGCATCCGCGTTTTTTGGTATCCACGAGGAGTCCCGGAACCAATCCCTCGCAGATAAAGAGGGCCGACTGTATATGTAGTGCCTATTATATAGTGCCTGAGACTTTTGCACAGCACTGTACTACAGCCATTAAGGGCCCAAACAACAGTTTCTGTGGTTGTAGTGATAACTAAAGAATGGTATGTTGCATGGTCCATGGTCCATGGTCAAGGCTGTCACAGAAAGACATAGAGAATCATGAAAGAGGAGGATACAAAAGCCATCATGGTCCATATTGTTACCAGCAACATTAGTAGGAAGGGGGATAAAGTCTTGCAAGCAGAGAGTTTATGGAGCCAGGAATGAGGTTAAAAAGCAAGACCTCAAAGTTATTAATCTTCATATTACCAGCAGTAAGTGCAGAAATAGGAAGAGGGAGAATCTGAATTTATGATTGGAGATTCCTGAGGCATCAGGATCTTTAGGGGGAAGTTGGATCTCTACAAGGCAGATGGATTGTACTTCAACAGAGACAAGGTCGAACAGCAGGGAGGGGGAGGTGTAGAGGAACCTCTAGGTAATCTCAGAATAAAAGAAAGCTAATCTGGAAATAGAAGAGAGGCAAAGAGGAAAAAAAAAAGAGTTGCACAAAATACTAACATGATAACCAGAGTTTATCAGGAATGGGCGATGTACATGCTTAAATGCACCAGCAAATAGTACCAGAATAAGGAAATATGATAAAACAAAATTAAAGGCTCTTTACTGGAATGCACACAGGATTCAAACAAGGTGAGTTAACAGTTCATAAATAAATAAATGTGCACAATTTGATAGCCGTTGAAGAGATATGGTTGCCAAGGTTAGAAACTGAATATTCAGGAGCATATAAACTTTGGAAAGTTAAGCAGATAGGAAGGTGGTGATGTAGATCTGTTGATAAAGGATTAAGTCATTGTAATGAATGAGGAATGATTTAGGCTGAGAAGCTCAAGATGTTGGTGTGGAAGTAAGAGATAGAAGTCTCTGGTGGGAGTAATAGTATAAATCAATGCAATCTGGTAAAGTCAACCTGGTCTGTGAAAGAGAAGTTGTGTTTGACCAGTTTATTGGAGAGCTTATTCAGAAATCATTGAATAAGATGTTCCATTAAAGGAAAATAAAAGCTCTTGGTGTAAGGTAACATATAAGCTGTGATTGAAGATAGTTTGGCTAATAGCAATATATTTTATATGGTATATTTTTTCTGCTTGGCAAGGTGTAGCAAGAGAAAATCTACATGACCAGTCATTGCTGGGCCTCAACTTTTTACCGTTTATTGAAGTCACTTGGATGAAGGCACTAAGGTTTTGATATTACTGGTTTAGAATTGTTACATGGAGTGTGATACAGTGGGTAAAAGAATTGTGTGCCATCCAGATGCAGCATGCTGTAGATATTACAGTGAGATAGCAAAAAGAAAAACAGAGTGCAGAACATGGTGTTACAGTTAATGGGAAAGTGAAGTGCATGGCGCAAAGATTGGTAGATACGTGGAAAGAGAAGCAGATGGTATTTCAAGTTAAAGACTCTTTGTCAGAAAGCTGGTTGATTGCTTGCAGTTGTGGGGAGGATTGGATGGATAGGACCGAGGTAATATCTCTAATAAGCTGAGGCCTTGGCTGTTTTACTAACTGGGGAGTTCTGTAATGCTCTAAACTGTATAAGAGAAGATTTATAGATAGAGGTCAATGAATTAAGGCTTACTCGAGGTATGTAGATGTGTAGATTCCTGCAGTCCATATAGAAACAAAAGTGGAACTTGAAACAGCAAAATATTCAACATGCTCTACTTTTTTTAAAAAAAAGGAGTAATCATTAGGTTTACATAACAATTGGTAAATCTGAGCTACTTTCTCATTTTTGCCCAATATATAATTAGTAAACTGGTCATGTTGGTAAAAGTCTAGATTAATGTATTAATATTTTGACCTATTGACAATACACGTGTATTTGGGTGTGAAGTAATCTACATCACTTTTCTGAAATACGCAGTGAATTACTGCAGTTAATTCAAATTCAGGGTCAACTTTAAGCAGTAGTATAGTAGTAGATTACTTTGGTCTGGTTGCACATCAGGCCCCATCAATATTGCATGGCTTCTACATCTTTGCATTTTTATGAGGTTATTAAACATGCCTTAAGCTTGTATTGGTATACATTTTTAGGTGTTCTGTTGTCTTCAATTGTATCAACTGATGCCAAGAAATCTTCATTTTTACTTGTGCTTGATGCAAAAACTTTCAAAGAAGTGGGCCGTGCTTCTGTTAGTGCTGATCTACATCTGGATCTTCATGGCATATTTATTCCTGAAAAAGAGCTAAGTACACAAAACTGAAAATATATTGTTTGTGAAGGAGAACAGCGAATGCCTGTTCCATTGAACCCTCACCGCCTTTTGACTAAAGCAACATCAACTATTGGACAGAAAATAAAGAGCAGAAAGCTCTCGCATCTTGCTTGGAATGACTTCCTGTGAATAACAAGAGATGAACTTCAGATTCAGTCCTTTGTAGGAGGCAGTCATGAGAAGTGTTTTAGTTAATTCATCCTCAATCAAGTTATTTTGTGGCCAAAATACAATGAAAACACTATCAGCTGGGCAAAAGAGTAAAAAAAAACAAATATGAACACACAAAATAGATTAACAATTGATTGACAGTGAAATAGTTTATTTAATTAGATTGATACTTGCTAAGAAAGATAGTTTAAGACAGTGGTCCCCAACCTCCGGGCCGCGGACCGATACTGGGCTGCGAAGCATATAGGGGTGCAGCGGTAGCCGGAGTGCACCCAGCACATCTTTAAGAAAAAAGCCGAAATAGGCACGTAAATGTCGGCCCAGATCAGAGGCGATTGCCGATTTCACTTGCTCTACGGGATGTTCACTTCTCTTTCCAGGGCGCTGGAGCCTTTAGTTGTTCCATTTTTTGGTCAATTTAAATGCCAGCCCAGACAGGCTGAAAAGACAGAGCTGTCAGGATCGAGGTGACATGTTGAATCGACACAAACTTCTAATAAAGTATAGGTGCTGCCGTGCTTTCTTTGTAATGACAGTTACGTGCTGGTCCCAGGGCAGATCCTCTGACACTTTTCAGAGAGAGAAACGTCGATCCTTAACGCCGAAGAATTTAAAGTTATTGACCCTCTCCCCTTCAGTTCCTCTAATGAATACTGGCTTCTGGGCAGCACCTAATTAATTAGCTTGTTTGTTTTGGCTTTTTTCTTAAAGATATGCTGGGTGCGTCCCGGCTGCACCGCTGCACCCCTGCATGCTTCGCGGCCCAGTATCAGTCCACGGCCCGGAGGTTGGGGACCACTGGTTTAAGATGATAAAATGCCACATTATTTTGCAGGTGCAATTTATTGCTGGAAAATATACAGTATAGAAATCTATTATAAAATACTTTATCTAAGACTTTGATGTGATCTTGTTGGGCTAAACCGTCACTGACATCTTCAGTTCATAGCAAGAGAAAAATATAATTGTTTTGAAATTATATTTCTGAAATACATCATGTGAATATAATTAATGCTTTAAAAATAATCGGTATCATATTAAATTCCAATTATTGAACAAGCGGAGTTTGCTTAAACTGGAAAATGAGGCTGCAACAATTTGGAGATGATTATTTATTAAAGGAAGAAACAAAGTTACAAAAAATAGCATTACAGGATAACATCCAGAATTAAAAATGATTCTGAAGTCATGAAAACTCATAGCAAAGAAAATAGGCCCATGGCCTCCTCTACTGCTACGATGAGACCACGCTCAGGTTGGAGGAGCAACACCTTATATTCTGTCTTGGTAGCCTCTAACCTGATGGCATGAACATCAGTTTCTTGAACTTCCAGTAATTGCCCACCCTCTCCTTCACCATTCCCCATTCCCGTTTCCCTCTCTCATCTTATCTCCTTACTTGCTCATTACATCCCTCTGGTCCTCCTCTCTCTTCCCTTTCTTACATGGTCTTTTACCCACTCCAATCAGATTCCCTCTTCTCCAGCCCTTCATCTGTTTCACCAATCAACCTCCCAGCTCTTTACTTCACCACTACCCCTCGCCCAGTTTCACCTATCACCTTCCACCTTGTACTTCTTCCTCCCCTCCCCCCACCTTCTTACTCTGACTTCTCATATTTTTTTCCAGTCCTGATGAAAGTCTCGGCCCGAAACATCGACTGTACTCTTTACCATAGATGCTGCCTGGCCTGCTGACGTCCTCCAGCATTTTGTGTGTGTTGCTTTGGATTTCCAGCATGTGCAGGTTCTCCCCTGTTGGCAGTGATTTATCTCCTTGAAGGTGCTACATTTTTGTGTAATTCAATTGCCAGCGAGTTGTTTGTTGTGTCTCCCCGCAACTACAGGTCTTTTGTCTGCTATTACTTTGCTCACGCTTGAATGCTGGTAGCGGGTGCACTTTATTTTTGCCAGTGGGGGGAGCGTGATTGTTGCTCGCTGCTGCTTATGCGCGGGAGGGAGGGGAGCTGGGGGGGACTTTGGGGTTCTAACATTTAACTGTCATTCATTTTTGGGGCACGCCTCTGTTTTTGTGGATGGTTGCAAAGAAAAAGAATTTCAGGATGTATATTGTATACATTTCTCTGACATTAAATTGTGCCTTTGAAACCTTAGAAACTAATGATGAGGCTCATTGTGAGATTTATAATAGAGCTGTTTAATTTCTTACTGAAGATTCTGGAGAGCCCCAGCAAGGGTGGCTCCTGAGAAACTAACAGTATGATTCAATGTCATAGCATTTGCAAAAGCATATATCAAGAGCAGTGTAATTCCATTCAGATACACAGGTATTTGGTATGTGTTGCTGAAGTTGTGTTTAGAATAATAAAGCAAAGACAGCGATGTTCTGGATTGTTGGCCTATTGTTGATGTAAGGTGCAAAATATCTGTGATACACTAGGGCTTGCATCAGGACAATATAAAGGAATCTGCTGCTTTAGTCCGATGGAAGATTTTGATGAATAGCAAACGTGGGATAGAAACTTAAATAATTCATTGTGATGTCTGTTCTGCTGTCTTAGCCATGTAACTGTCACCAGTTCATTAAACCAGATTTTATCGATGTAACTGTCATTATATTGTTTGTTATAATTGAACAAATTTGTCACATTTAGTTAAATAAATTATTAAATCTATTGCAATCATACAGTATCCAGTTAATGTAGTGAGAAGACACTTGCCACGGTAAAATTTTCAATAAAGAATGTGTATATTATGCACTTCAGAATCAGAATTTATTATTATTATTTTTCTCCTCTTCTATATTATGTATTATATTGAACCGCTGCTGCTAAGTTAACAAATTTCACAACACATGCCAGTGATTATAAACCTGATTCTCATGCTGATTTTATAAATTTGAAAATGTCTGCAGCAAATTAACAGTAAATTATATAATTTATTTACATATCTAAAGCATATGCCATTAATATTTGCTTCACATAAATAAAGCAGTTTCTCTATGAATACGTACTGAAGACATCCTGTCCACACTGGGTTACCCCAGTGGAGAAAAAAATCTGATCCAATGCAAGTGAGAGGGTCACAATCTGTCAAACCTGCTCCTTTAAATTCACTACTGCGAAGCCTGTTCTGGTGATGCCTACACTGAAGAAGTTTAAATCTTCTCTTCGACGGGAGTTCAGTGAAACCATCTCTCACTACTTCCCATCTGTAATTTCTTCGGCTCTTCAACTTTTCGACCACATTTTGACTCAGACTCACTACCACAGCCATATATCCTTTCAGCTCTTGGCTCCATCCCTCCCCCTCCTGTCTTCTCCTATCATTTTGGGTCTCCCCCTCCCCCTCCCACTTTCAAATCTCTTACTAGCTCTTCTTTCAGTTAGTCCTGACAAAGGGTCTCGGCCGAAAACGTCGACTGTACCTCTTCCTAGAGATGCTGCCTTGCCTGCTGTGTTCACCAGCAACTTTGATGTGTGTTCCTTTAAACAATGGCACCTTGTGAGAACAATGATCATACTTGTATACAGTCTTGAATAGAGAAATGAGCACTAGAGTCAAGAATTCTGGTTTTGACTTGAAACATAAACTGTTCCTTTCTTGAAATTCTTTTGATGTTGCTTGTTCTGCTGAGTTCTTCCAGCTGATTATTTAAAATTACGTCCTGCTACTGAAGTGAATTGATAGCAAAACTCGTAGTAAGAAGACAAAAGAACAACATCCACACTGGTCTGATGAAACAAATGCATCCATTCCACTTCAAGATGCATAATCAATGCTGCGACTTATTTTTTAGATTATGAAGACACGTAGTCCTCTTTTATTGTCATTTAGTAACACATGCATTAAGAAATGATACAAAATTTTATCATTAAAATTGCCATTGCTTCCCTAGATAATGCTGTTATTTCATTTTAATTCCAAACATTTTTATTCCCATGCATCTTGACGATAAAAAAAATAAGTATTTGGAACATTTACATTGTTCTTTAGGTACCTTCCAGGACCTGAAGAACAATATATAAATGACTTACAGGACTTCTCAAATACCATTTTATCCAATACAGTACTTCCCAAGTGCACTCACTGTTTTCATTACAAGAGACATGCAGCATGGAAGCAGGGCAATCAAGATTCAAGATCGCTTAATGTCATTTCCAGCACGCAAATGCAAAGGAAAGCAAAGTAATTGTTACTCTGCATCAGCTGTAGTGCAAAAGAACACAATAAGGTACTGTGCATAAGGTGAGTCTGACAGGAAATTGTCAAGTAGAGGTGGTGGATGGTGTGTTGTAGGGTGGGTAAAGGTGTTGATTAGCCTTACTGCTGAGGAAGAGAGGCTGCATGGATGCTGTGTAGCCTCCTCCCTGATGGGAGTGCGATAAACATTCCGTGAGCTGGGATGGGGTGACCCTTCATGATTTTGCTGGTCTTTTTCCATCACCCTTCTATTATATATATCCTTAATTGTGGTAGGCTAGTGATAGTGATGCATCGGGCAGTTTTCTCTACCCGTAGTGCAGTTTCTGTACCGTGCAGTGATGCAGAATGTTAGGATGTTCTCCACTACGCATCTGAAGGAGGCTGTGAGTACTGATGTGCACAGTTCAGCTCTCTTCAGCCTTCCCAGAAAGTAGAGGCATTGTTGAGCTCTTCTGACTGTGTAGGATGTGTTCTGGGCCCGTGAGAGGTTGTGCGAGATGTGCACTTCCAGGAGTATGAAACAGCTCGCAGTTTCCACTGTTGTGCCACTGATGTAAAGAGGGGAGTGCATGGTGTGAGTTCTCCTGAAGTCACTAACTATCTCCTTTGTGTTGTTGACATTGAGGAAGAGGTTATTTGCCCGGTGCCAGGCCTCTAACTCTTCCATCATCAGTCTGTAGGCCATTTCTTCATTACCAGTGACGAGTCCCACCACTGTCATGCCTTTGGTGAACTTGACAATGTGATTGCCTGGCTATTTGGCCGGGTAGTCACGTGCGAGCAGAGTGTGCAACAATGGTCTTAGCACACAGCCCTGGGGAGTACCTGTGTTGAGCATGATGCACAGGGAGGAGCGTGTACATCCTGACTGTAAGGTCTATTTGTTAGGAAGGCCAACACCCGGTTGCACAGTGGTATAATTAGACTGAGGAGCTGGGGTTTGTTCACCAAGGTCTGTGGGACAATTACATTGAATGCTGAACTGAAATCCAGAAGCAGCATTCTGACAAAAGTGTCCTTGTTTTCTAGGGCCACGGGCATGACAGATGCTTTGGCATCTGTCGTAAAGCGGTTCTGTCAGTAAGCATGTCAGTGAGTGTCAAGTGTGGCAAGGATGCAGTTTTTGATGTGTGCCATTATCAACCAATCAAAGCACTTCATGATGATTGGCATCAGTGCCACTGGGTGGTAGTTGCTTAATTCTGAAGGTGTAGAGTTGTTTGGTACAGGGATGATGGTGGCTAATTTGAAACATGTAGCAGCCTGGGTGAATGAAGTGTTAAAGCTGCCAATGAGCAGTGCACACTTCCTGAATACTTGGCCTGGGGATACTGTCTGGCCTGGTAGCCTTACAGGAATTGACTCTTTGCAGAGTTCTGCTCACGTTTGCTGCTGTTATAGACAGTGGCTGCACTCCAGGAAAAGGGGGTAGGTGTCGTGTCTGGTATTGCACGCCTCGAAGCGTACATAAAGTTGTTTTGATCAGCAGGAAGGGAAGCATTACTGTTACTGCATAGTCAGTAAATTCAAGCTCAACAGCCCATGACACAACTTACACTTCAGCCCGGCCTTTCATAACCCTCTATTCCTTGTTCCCTCAAGTGCATCTCCAGTATCTCCTCAAACATATCGATACAATTCAATTCAACACTGTGGAAACCAATTACTTCCATCACTCTTTGAGAAATAAAGTTTCTTAAAATATTTCTTAAATAGAGAATTAAAATTGTGTGGATTATTTAAGGCCATTATGAAATAAAGCAATGACAAATATGATTACAAGTAAGTTCACCAAATATTACTGCCTGGAGCATGAGAACTAAGCAATCTTTGCTATGTTCTGATCATATGTCAAAGTATAAGAAGATTACAGAAACAAAACTAACCTAAAAGTAAGATAGCAGGAAAAGTGACACTGTATTAAAATGGCAACAGTAGACTGCATTTTACCAAAATGGGTCTGATGCCCACAGTTGCTATTCATCTCTACATTCATCTACAAATTTGCCCATTTCTTCAAATTTAGCCAGTTGGAAGATCCATCTCACTAAGCCAGATAATCCCAGGACTGAGGAACAAGAGCCTGAGCATTGCCTTGGCCTTGAAGGAAGTAAGAGCAAGTTCCAATCCCTCTGAGGAACGTAGACAGATGACACGGGCTCTCCCCCAGCTGGCATCTGATATCCAGCAACAATTCAGTTTTCACAATTTTAAGATTAATCAAAACCTGAAGAAATAATTAAAAGATTAAAGAAAGCACCAACACTTCGTAACAAAATGAATATTTTTCCCTCTCTTCCACCCCAACGGGTATCAGCTTTGAGCTGAGAAGCAGAATCCTCTTGAAAAGATGAAGCTTTCTCAGTGAGCTCCAGTGTCACCCCGTTGAACTCCAAGAGAATGTGGCTGTAAGTTCAAGATTTCCATCTGAAACAGATCAGCACCTCATCTGGAGAGATTCTAGGAGTTCCCTAAAGAACTGCCAACAAATTTCTGAAATCGTTGCGGTTTAAGTTGCAGTAAGGTTTGGTATATTCCCCAAATCTTCCTGCCTTTCTGTGCCCTCTTAAGAGCTCATCTATAAAGCTAACCTCTGATGAAGCTATTGAATGCCAGTGCCAGTCTTCTCACTGGATACAATGCTACTTTGTTAACTTTCTCTGAGACGTCCAGAGAGCTTCTGATGTTCAAGGTGTGGGTGGATGTTACATGAACAGCGTAGCCTTGTCAACTGATAATCTGCTTTTTTAAATTATTGAATTCCTAATAAGGTCATGTAAAAATAAATTTTAACCGATATGATTTAATTATCCTGATTGTAAATTAACCATAAAATTTTAATCTAATGAATGGGTATGTAAGCTGCAGCTAACAGGCGGAATCCTATTGTCCCTGAAAGTTGAAGTGGGAATGCTGGAGCACAGTTTTTGACGGGCTTAGACTCAGATTGACTTGCAGAACTGAAGCAAGCAAGCAGCCTTTGTGAACCTGGCTGTTGTGTGGCTGCCTGTCTCAACTGAGGACCAGTAACGTGGTCCTCGAGGAGCACTCGAGCGTACAAAGACCACAATAAAGACAAGCGGTGACGGAGCAATGTCAAAGTCAAAGAATCTGTATAATGAAAATTGTTGTGGCATCTCAACAACGTCACCAACAGCATCACACCCCCGCCATTTATCTACCAGCGATCTGGATGCTTATCTAATATTTCCTTTTCACGAGCTCACCTTAATGCTAATTCTTCAAAGATGAGCAACATCACAAAAGCAAAAGCAAAAGCACGGCACCTGCCGACAAGTGCCACCTCTGTTAGTGCAGGCATCTTATGGTTAGAGGACTGGTGAGGGAATAAACACAGCTGCACGGGCTTATTGTATAGAAGAGAGGATTCTTGGCACTGATGAATTGGATGTAACCAGCAGCAAGTTGAAGCCACTCAAGTTAAAAATATCCTCAAGTACAATTTCCTAATACTGGCTGAAGAGAAATACAGTATATGAAAACAAAGAAATATTATCACTTGATTTAACAATCATGGTCATCAGCTCAAATAATGCACATACTCCATAATAGATTACAGCTGAAATCTCTAACAGTCAAAGTACAAGGCACAAGTGATTTGTGGCCAGAATAGGTACAAGGTACTATGTGATCAATCCCTTCACAGGTCCTGCGTCCGCTGCTCCCGATGCGGCCTTCTATATATTGCTGAGACTCGATGCAGGCTGGGAGACCGTTCCGCTGAACACCTACGCTCTGTTGACCAGAGAAAGCAGGATCTCCCAGTAGCCACACATTTTAATTCCATATCCCATTCCCATTCTGATATGTCCATCCATGGCCTCCTCTACTATCAAGATGAAGCCACACTCAGGTTGGAGGAACAACACCTTATATTCCGTCTGGGTAGCCTCCAACCTGATGGCATGAACATTGACTTCTCTAACTTCGGTTAATGCACCACCTCCCCTTCGTACCCCATCCTTTCTTTCTTTCTTTATTTATTCATTCATTCATTCACTCTTTTTTTTCTCCCTCTGTCCCTCTCACTATAACTCTTTACCCATCCTCTGGGCTCCTCTCCCCCTTTCTTTCTCCATAGGCCTCCCATCCTATGATCCTCTCCCTTCTCCAGCCTCGTATCCCTTTTGCCAATCAACTTTCCAGCTCTTAGCTCCATCCCTCCCCCTCCTGTCTTCTCCTATCATTTCGGATCTCCCCCTCCCCCTCCCACTTTCAAATCTCTTCTTTCAGTTAGTTCTGACGAAGGGTCTCGGCCTGAAATGTTGACTGTACCTCTTCCTATAGATGCTGCCTGGCCTGCTGCATTCACCAGCAACTTTTATGTGTGACCCTTCACAGGTTGAGGTGTTTCTGCATCAGATGAGGACTTCAGAGGACCAGCTCTGTCTAGTAGACAAAAATAAAAGTCAACACAAAGTAAAAATATTTACTAATTAAAGCATGTCCTATTGGACAGAGATGCTAACTAACCACCTGCAAGCTTCCCCTTATCACTTGGCTTCATTGTGCTATATAGAGAGGTTGTAATAAGACCATAAGACACAGCAGCAGAATGAAGCCATCTAGCCCATCAAGTGTGCTCCGCCTTCAATCATGACTGATCCTTTTTTTACTATCTCCTCCTCAACCCCAGATCTCAACCTTCTTCCTGTAACCTTTGATGCCATGTTCAATCAAGAACCTATCAATCTTTGCCTTAAATACACCCAGTGACCTGGCCTCCACGACTGCATGTGGCAACAAATTCCACAAATTCACCACCTTTTGGCTAAAGAAATTTCTTTGCATTTCTGTTTTGAAAGGGTGCCCCTCTATCCTGAGGCTGTGCCCTCTTGTCCTGGACTCTCCCCCATGGGAAACATCCTTTCCACATCTACTCAGTCTGGACCTTTCAACATTCAAAAGGTTCTAATGAAATCCCCCCTCATCCTTCTGAATTCCAGCGAGTACAGACCCACAGCCATCAAATGTTCCTCGTATGATAACCCTTTCATTCCTGGAGTCATCCTTGTGAACCTCCTCTGGACCCTCTCCAATGCCAGCACATCTTTTCGCATAAAAACTGTTCACAATACTCAAGGTGAGGCTTCACCAGTGCCTTATAATGCAGGAGACTGGTGGGGTGGGGGGCAGGTGATCTGATAGAGGTATACCAGTTCATGACAGGCATAGACAGGGTGAAGCTATGTACTGTAGTCTTTTTCCTGGGGAAGCGTTACTAAAAACAGGAGGGCATAGGTTTAAGATCCAAGGTGAGGGATTTAGAAGGGAAATCAGGGGCAGCTTCTTCACACACAAGGTGGTACACATTTAGAATGTGCTGCCATGAATAGTGGTTGAGGTGGGCAAATTTAAAAACTATCTAGATAAGTACATGGAAGAATGCTTCAAGTGACGTGGGCCAAACACAGGCAGATGAGATTAGCTAAATGGGCTGCACAGTCAGCATGGACGAGCTGGGCTGAAAGGCCTGTTTCTATGCTGTATGACTTGATGTCTGAGATTGCACTAGCTTTGTGCAGAGCTTGTTCATTCTTGGTGTGTCCTTTAAACACATGTTTTTGCAGAAATATTGGGCAACATCACTGGTGATAGGATTGATGGCCAGTGTCTCGCATTCCACAGCAACGCAGGTTGAGGTTAGCACTGCCTGGGTGCCACAGTGGAAGTTTGGATTTCTTGCACGTGATCTCCAACAGCTACATTGAAAAGGCAGTTTGCTGCTTTGTTATTTCAGACAGCTGTAAATAATAATTTCAGATAAGAGTGTCCAAAGAGCTTAGAAGGTCCAAAGGGCTTGAAGGTTGTCATAGCAAGCCAAAAACCTGTCTACCAAAAAGTTTCCTGGTTTGCTGAGTTGTTCCCAGAGGCAATGGTTTCATGGAGCACATGTTTGCTCCCCTTTCTCAAGCTGAACGAGTGATCTCATTACTGATGTCCAATCTATCAGACTTCATGCCAAGAATGCAGCGCCCATGGTATCATTGGATGTTGGGCACTAAAGCACAAAGATGCTTGACTTTATCCTCTAGAAATTGCAACCTCGTTTTCTGACATTTGGCAGCCTTTCACCCCCTGGCACTGATGTGAAACCGTGCAGGAGCCCTCAAGGGTACAAGAATCACATACAAGACAAGCAGTGTGGGAGAATGCCACAGTCAAAGTAAATTTGTTATGAAAGTAAATATATGTCACCATATGCTACCTATGAAAGCCATTTTCTTGCTGGAAAATAAAGAAATAAAATAGAATTTGTGAAAATTATACATTAGATTAGATTATGAGGACACACAGTCCTCTTTTATTGTCATTTACTAATGCATGCATTAAGAAATGATACAATATTCCTCCGGTGTGATATCACAAAAACACAGGACAGACCAAGACCGAAAAACTAACAAAAACCACATAATTATAACATATAGTTACAACAGTGCAACAATACCATAACTTGATGAAGAGCAGGCCATGGCACAGTAAAAAAGTTCAAAGTTTCTCGAATGTTCCACATCTCACGCAGACGGGAGAAGGAAGAAAACTCCCCCTGCCATGCCCAACCACAGTCCGACTCTGAGTTGTCCAAAAACCTTGAGCCTCCGATCAGCCCTCTGACACCAAGTACTGAACACCATCTCTATCCCAATGATTCGACCTCAGCCTTGGTCGCCAGCAGCAAGCAAAGCCGGGGACTGTGGGGCCTTCCCTCCGGAAGATTCTCGATCGCCCAGTAACAGCAGCAGCGAACCGGCGTTTCAGAAATTTCTCCAGATGTTCCTCTGTGCTTTCACATCTGTCTCCATCACGGCCCCTATTTAACCGATGCGATATCATTTTCACCGGAGAGCTGCGCGCGCGCGTCGCGCTGCTATCTTCTCCTCCCACCAAAAACTGCCATAAACAAAGACTGACAGACAACCAATATGCAAAAGAAGAAAAATTATGCAAATGATAGATAGATACATACATAAAAAAAATAAAACTGAGGATATGAGTTGTGGAGTCCTTGAAAGTGATCCTGAATTTAGGAGGCTGAGGAGTTGATAGACAGGACGTATAAGAAGGTAGCTGCACCCAAGGCACAGGACACATGTAACTGGGTGACCATCAGGAGGGAGAAAAGGGAATAGGCTGCCAGTGTAGAGTACACCTGTGGCCATTCCCCTCAACAACAGATATACTGCTTTGGATACTGTTGGGGTGGAATGGCGGGGGGGAATGACCTAGCTGAGGAAAGCCACAGTAGTCAAGTTTCTGGCTCTGTGGGGAGTAGGCTAGCTATAGTGATAGGGGATTCTTTGGTTAGGGGAACAGAGCAGAGGCTCTGTGGATGAGAACAAGATTCATGGATGGTGTGTTGCATTCTTAAGTAGGAGGGTAGTTAGCCAGAGGTTGGGGTCCACGTCCATACTAATGACATTGGTAGGGAGGGATGATGAGGTTCTGCAAGGTGAGTTCAGGGAGTTAGGTACTAAGCTAAAAGACACAGCCTCCAGGATTGTGATCTCAGGATTGCTACCTGTGCCATGAACTAGTGATGCCAGAAATAGGAAGATCACACAGTTTAACATGTGGCTACAGAGATGGGGCAGGACAGAGGGCGTCAGATTTTTGGATCATTGGGCTCTCTTCCAGGGAAGGTGAGACCTGTACAGAAGAGACAGTTTTCACCTGAACTGGAGAGAGACTAAAATCCTACCGGGAAAGTTTGCTAGTGCTGCATGGGGTGGTTTAAACTGGAGTTGCAGGGGGATGGGAACCAGGGCACCAGAACAGATAGTGGGGTAGTTATGTGGAGAAAGATGTTGTTAAGCCTAAATGCTAAGTCAGGAAACAAAGGATTGAGCATGATGGGACAAATGTTCTGAGTTGCGTATATTTCATTGCAAGGGTCATTGTAGGAAAGGTGGATGAGTTTAGGGCATGGATCAACACGTGGAATTATGACATTGTAGCCATTGGTTGCACGAGGAGCAGAACTGGCAGCTCAGTATTCCAGGGTTCCATTGTTTTAAATATGATAGAGCAGGAGGGATTAAAGGAGGAATGGTGGTGTCACTAGGCAGGGAAAATATCACAGTAGTGTTCAGTGAGGACAGATTGGAGAGCTCCCAACAGTCCATGGGATTTAAATGAGCAACTTTGTAGAGCAATTGTAGACTGTTGCAAGAAACATAAGGCTGTGGTAGTAGGTGATTTTAACTTTCCACATTGTGAATGGGACTCCCGTTCTATAAAAGGGCTGGCTGGGAAAGAGTTTGTCAAACGTAATCAGGAAAACTTCCTTAATCGGTACATAGAAGTCCCAACTAGTTAGTACTTGATCTCCTATTCGGGAATGAGACGGGGCAGGTGACAGAAGTTTGTGTAGGGGAATATTCTGCATCTAGCGATCATAATGGTATCAGTGTCAAGGTAATTATGGAAAAGGATAGGTCTGGTCCTTGAGTTAAGAGACTAAATTGGAGAAAAGCTAATTTTGATGGTATCAGAAAGGATCTGGCAAATGTGGCTTAGGACAGGTTGTTTTCTACAAAGGTGTAATTGGTAATTGGGAGGCCTTCAAAGTGAAAGTTTGAGACTACAGAGTTTTTATGTTCCTGTCAGAATGAAAAGCAAGGATAATCGGTGTATTGAAAAGGGTCAAAATTGGTTCTCTAGAATTTCAGAGTAATAATCTATGCGTGGAGCCAAAAGATATGGGGGAAATCTTTATGGAATTTTTGCATCTGTACTCTGAAATGTAAACCCCGTGAACCATTTAGCGCCCATCGTAATCTCGTTAAAACATTACACGGGGTGGCGGGATCAGTATGTGTACTCAGTATTGAGTTTGCGACCACCATGTACAAAAGATTAAAACGAATACAATATGATGCTGGTTTCAAACTGAAGGTTGTTGATTTTGCTAAAGGAACAAATAACTCTGCAGCTGCTAAGAAGTTTAGTGTAAACGAGAAACAAGTGAGAGAGTGGAGAAAGGCAGAGGACACGCTGAGGGAAATGCCAAAGACGAAATGAGCAAACCGCGGGAAAGCATGCCTGTGGCCAGAATTGGAAGAAAAAGTTTTAGAGTGGGTGAATCACCAGCAATCGTCTAGATACATTGTTACCAGAGAAATGATTCGAGCTCAAGCGTTGAATTGGCCCGAAAAACACTGTGAGGTCAGCGAAAATTTCAAAGCTACGCGAAGTTGGTGCACCCGATTTATGAATAGACGTGATCTTGTGTTGAGACAAAAAACAAAGATTGCTCAGAAGTTGCCGAGTGACCTTGAGAATAAGATTACGGCCTTCCAATCGTTTGTTATCAAGCATCGAAAGCATTCTTACCCGCTCTCACTGATTGGTAACATGGACGAGACACCAATGTTCTTTGACTTTGCTGGAAACCGCCCTGTCAATCAGAAGGGGGAGAAAACAGTCCTTGTCAAAACAACTGGACACGAGAAGCAACATTTTACTGTCGTGTTAACATGTATGGCTGATGGGACCAAACTACCACCGATGATGATTTTTAAGAGGAAAACATTGCCAAAGAAAGAAAAGTTCCCGCGTGGTGTTGTTTACTTTCAAGAACGCCGCTGGACGGACGAAGCGGGTTGCTTGAAGGGGGTTAAAGAGGTGTGGCGTCGATGTCCCGAAGGGTTCAGGAAGGAAAAGTCGCTACTTGTCTGGGATATGTTCAAAGCGCACTTGTCAAGTGAGACAAAAGCAGCATTGAAAGCTGAAAATACGGACATCGCAGTCATCCCCGGTGGTTTGACATCTGCGCTCCAGCCACTAGATGTGTGTTTAAACAAACCATTCAAAGAATTCATGCGTCGACAGTGGAACGAATGGATGATGTCTGGATATCAGTCATTCACACCAGCAGGAAATATAAGGGCCGCATTTGTACTGCAATCGTGGGAGGAAATGAAGGCCGAGTGCATTGTGAAGGCCTTCAAGAAGTGCAGCATCAGCAATGCTTTGGATGGCACTGAAGATCATTTGCTTTGGGAAGAAGACGATGGAGATTTAGCAGCCAGTAAAGCTGCAAATGATGTTGAAGCAGAAATTGACAATCCTCACGATGATATGGGGACTGCTGAAGAATGGGATGTGATTTTCCGAGAGTCAGATAATGAAGAGTGTGAGAGTTTCAAGCTCTGAACATTTGACGACAACAGTGTGTACAAGCAAATTGAGAAACAGAATGTGTTTTGTAGATCTTTTCTTTTGTGTAGATTTCATAAGCGTTTGTATTTTCTTCTGTATTTGACTCAAAAACAGCCAATAAACACGACCTGTCTTCCATGTATTCGTTTTTCCATAGTTGGCACCCTCTGTATAAGCCGACCCCCTAATTTTAGGACCAAAATTTAGGGCCAAATTCTCGGCTTATACACCAGAATTTACGGTATATATAAAGAGTGAAGAAGGATAGAAATTGGATATCAGACCACTGGAAATTGACGCTGGAGAGGAAGTAATGGGGACAAAGAAATGTCAGATGAACGTAATAGTATATTGCGTCTGCCTTCACTGTCAAAGACACCAGCAGTATGCCAAAAATTCAAGAATGTCAGGGCCAGTAGGTAATGCAGTTCCTATTACTGAGGCGAAGGAGCTCGGAAGCTGGAAGGTCCAAACATATATACGTCATCTGGAACAGATGGACTACACCCCAGAGTTCTGAAAGAGGTAACTGAGGAGATTGTGAAGGCATTATTAATAATCTTTCAAGTATCTTTATATAGTGAAATGGTTCCAGAGGACTGGAAAATCACAAATGTCATTCCACCCTTTAAGAAGGGATGGGAGTAAAAGATAAGAAATTGTGGGCCTGTTAGACTGACTTCAGTGGTTGATAAGATGTTGGGGGCCATTATTAAGATTGAGGTTTCAGGGTACTTGGAGGCATGAGATAAAAAAGCTAAAGTCAGCATGGTTTCCTTAAGGGGAAACCTTACTTGACAAATCTGTTGAATTCTTTGAGGAAATAAAAGGCAGGATAAACAAAAAGAGTCGGGATGTTGTTTACTTGGATTATCAGAAGGCCTTTGACAAGATGTCCAACTTGAGGTTGCTTAACAACATAAGAGCCCATGGTTTTACAAGAGACATATTAGCATGGATAGAAAGTTGGCTAACTGGCAGAAGGCAAGAAGTGGGAGTAAAGGGAGCTTTTTCTGGTTGGCTGCCAGTGACTAGTGTTGTTCTACGGGGTCAGTGTTGGGACTGCTACATTTCATGTTATTTGTCAATGATTTGGATGATGTAATTGATGGTTTTGTGGTCAACTTTGCAGAAGATACAAAGATAGGTGAAGGTGCAAATAGTACTGAAAAAGCAGAGAGTCTGTAGAAGGACTTAGACAGATTAGGAGAATGGGCAAAGAAGGAGCAGATGGAATATAGTGTATGGTCATACACTTTGGTAGAGAGAATAAAGGTGTAGATTATTTTTTATATGGAGAGCAAATTCAGAAATCAGAGGTGCAAAGGGACTTGGGAGTTCTTATGCAGGACTTCCTAAAGAATACCTTGCAGCTTGAGTCGTGGTAAGGAAGGCAAATGCAATGTTAGCATTCACTTTGAGAGAACTAGAATATAAAAGCAAGGATGCAATTCTGAGGTTTTATAAGACATTGGCCAGACAGCATTTGGAGCACTGTGAGCAATCTTGGGCTCCTTATCTAAGAAATGATGTGCTCCCACTGAATAGGGTCCAAAGGATGTTCACAAGAACGATCCTGGGAATGAAAGGGTTAATGCACGTGGACTGTTTGATGGCTCTGGGCCTATAGTATTTATTTATTGACATACAGCGCAGAATAGGCCTTCTGGGCCTTTGAACTGCGACACCCAGCAACCCCCGATTTGAACCTAGCCTAATCAAAGGAGAATTTACAATGACCAATTAACCCACCAACCGGTAAGTCTTTGGAAACCACAGCGCCAGGACGAAACCCATATGGTCACGGGAAGAAGATACAAATCCCTTACAGACAGCGGAAGGAATTGAACCCGGGTCGCTGGTACCGTAAAGTGTTGTGCTAATCACTAATAGCTGGACTTTAGAAACGTGAGAGGGGGTCTCAATGAAACCTATCACATATTGAAAGATAGAGTGGATGTGGAGAGGATGTTCCTGATAGCAGGAGGAATCTAGGACCGGGGGCATAATCTCAGAATACAAGGACGTCCCTTCAGAACAGAAATGAGGAGGAATTTCATAAGGCAGAGGGCGCTGAATCTATGGAACTCAGTGTCACAAACAGCTGTGGAGGCCATGTCTTTAAGTATATTTAAAGCAGAAATTGATTGGTTCTTGAGTGGTAAAGCGAGAGTGCAAGAAACTGTAAGAGTAAAAAGACCCTAATGGGAGAACAGTAGCCAGGACGTCGGGTGCAAATTTCAATGGGAGATAGAAAAGGCATGTAAAAAGGCTAATGTTGCAGTGGTCACGGGGGACTCACTATGCAGGTAGACTTTGAAAATCAAGTTGCCACTGGATCCCAAGAGAAGCACTTTGTAGAATTTCTATTAGATGACTTTTTAGTGCAGCTTGCTGCTGAGCCCCTTAAGATAAAGGCAATGCTGGTATGGGTTTTGTGCAGTGAACTAGATTTGATTAGGGAGCTTAAGTTTACTTAAGATTGTTTTCTAAGACCATTCTTTTGCCAAAGACTGAGTGAAATGATCGCTTGACTTTCAGTTTCAATAGTTGAGTTTGATGTCCCAAGAATGCCAGGTAGGGAGTGTTCTGGCATCTGGAGGAACAGTTCATTTTGTCAGATCATCCTTCCCATATGTAAGGTGTTCTTGAAATATAATTTCCTGTGCAGGTTAATTTTGATTTGATTTGAAATGCATGGTTGAAAATCATTATCTTTACCCTCTTTTTATTTGACCTTGAAACAGCAATATCTTTCCTTATATAAGGGACCTCATTAAAAATCCTGAAGAAAACAATCTTACTACACAGTCTTTAACTGTTCCCACTTCAAAAATACTAACCTTGATGTCATTCTTGCTCTTGGTAATGTCTAATGAGCAGAGGCATGACATAATGCTTACCCAGAATGACAATTGGATGAGTTAATTCTGAACAGAGTTGTGCCTTCTTAATACACCCTCCAATTTACAGTGGCCCCTCAAAGTCAAGAAGGGGGCAGTTAATTAAGGGGACTTTATTTTGGGAGAGATTGTTGCTTTGTGATCCAATGTATTTCCTCTGCATAAACCCGTCTTTGAACAACAATCTTTACCTGATTCAGTTACTCTGCGCTGAAAGGTTGCTTACAAATGTACCAACCATTGCACTGGCTGTCTTTGGCTACTCCTGTAAAGGAATGAGCCGGGCAATTGCTAAGGAAAGTGACTTACAGCTTGAAAAATGCTCAAAGCATGTACCGTCAAGTTGGAGTGGTGATAGATGAGTGACATTAGTATTTTTACATCTGGCTCAGGTTCGGCTAAGTCAAAACCTTCCTGCTGAGGGTCAGCAGGAACTGCTGTGCCAGTTAACCATGAGGATTGGGTGAGCTGATTAACTTGGAGTCCTCTTGTGGCATCATCAGCCAGCATGAGATCAGTAGGAACATAATTCCATTGGCTCTTCTGGTTTGATCGCCTGATACGTTGGATCCTATTATGTCAACAGAGAATCTCCTTCTTTCATTAAATAAGTAAGTGAGCACAAACCTACTTTTAGTAAAGAACTTGATGTCATCTAGCTCTGTGTGTAGCACTTCTGCCATCTCGGCTGCTGGAAAGCAGCAGCACCAAGTTCAAGCTTTGGTACGGTGAGATCTGGTTTGGGAGCAAGTTTTGCCTGGCCCAGGACAAATCCAACTTCACAAGTCTGTGGTGGCCAGTGCGATCATGTTTGCTGTTGTGTGCTGGGGCAGCAGGCTAAGGGTAGCAGACACCAACAGAATCAACAAACTCATTCGTAAGGCCAGTGATGTTGTGGGGATGGAACTGGACTCTCTCATGGTGGTGTCTGAAGAGAGGATGCTGTCCAAGTTGCATGCCATCTTGGACAATGTCTCCCATCCACTACATAATGTACTGGTTGGGCACAGGAGTACATTCAGCCAGAGACTCAGTCCGCCGAGATGCAGCACAGAGTGTCATTGGAAGTCATTCCTGCCTGTGGCCTTCAAACTTTACAACTCCTCCCTTGGAGGGTCAGACACCCTGAGCCAATAGGCTGGTCCTGGACTTATTTCCTGGCATAATTTACATATTACTATTTAATTATTTATGGTTTTATTATTATTTAATTATTTATGGTGCAACTGTAACAAAAACCAATTTCTCCCAGGATTAATAAAGTATGACTATGACTATATCTAGTGGCATCTTTAACCTTCAGGTATGCAACACCAGCAACAGCTTTAGTTGATGCATCACAGAAGATGCAGAACTCTTATTTTTTGGATGGTGGAATTGTGCATGTTCTTGGAATTTTCAAGCCACTAAGATCCTCAAAGGAAGAACGCCACTGCTGCCTCTGCTCACGTTTCTCTTTGGAGAGTGGGTCATCCCATTCATAAGTGTCCAAGGTCAACCCTCTTAACACGAAGTGTCCCTGGATACTGACCAGAGCAGCAAGTCTAAAAGGTTCAAATCGGTGTTATTAGACTATTGTATGCATGAAGGGTATTTCAGTATTAGCAACATCGAAAGTAAAGGTGTCCGTAAAAGGGCCCCATCCAAGGCCCAGACTGCACTGCACAGGAGAAAGGTCCTGTCCAAGATCAAAATTCTTGGTCGTGATTGCATTTCTTAACATGATTGTTCCTTAAGAGTCTCTCCATGAACTCCACATAATGATCCTTCATGTCTGTTATTCTCCTCCACGTGTGACTGAGGGACATGAGTCACTAAGGGCCTGCTCTCTGTTGTTTGGTAGAAGTGTCATGGAGAGCAGAAAGGTAAGGGAGCTACCAAACTGCTTGAATTCTCATTGCTAAACTCTTTGTTCACGGTTCAAAAGAATATCTCATCTTCGATGGAAAGTGCCAGCTTGTAATCATCTTCCAAGTGACAGGAGATCAGCTTGCCTAAATCTGATTGAGCAGAGGTAAGTATGTTAGGGTACTCTGTTTGCTTACGTACAATTCCTCTTTCATACAGATTCTACTCTCACAGGATCTGAAATTGCTTGGGTGCTTGTTCTCCAGGACATTAGTCTGAAATGTGCTGACAGTAGGCAATCTTCACCCATTATGACCCAACCCAGATCCAGTTGTTGGTCATAAGGTGAAAACTGTCCGGACCATTGCCCCATTCATGTATCTCCTGTGCACAGATGGAGTCTCTGCCAAGCAACTGGAGAATCTCAGCGGAAGAGTCATGAGGGGAAATCTTGCCAACTATATCCTTAAAATGTGAATATCCGCTTGTAGCTTCAAGAGTTGGGATTTTGTCCCTGTTGTTGGGAATATGGTCGCCTTCAATGTGGGTTCGCAAGGATAAACAGACCTCCCCTCCTATTTACTCCACAACAAAGCCATTGGCTCTTCTTCCAGCATCGAAATGGAACTTTGTATACTAAGTATGTCAATGAATGGAAAAAAGTACAGTCAACGTTTTGGCCCAAAACGTTGACGGTACTTTTTTCCGTAGATGCTACTTGGCTTGTTGAGTTCCTCCAGCATTTTGTGTGTGTTGCTTGGACTTACAGCATCTGCAGATTTTCTCTTGTTTGTGATTGGATTATTACTCTGCGAAGTCTCTTCCAAGGATGCCTACCCTGAAGAAATTCAAATCTTCCCTTCACCAGGAGAGTTCAGTGGAGTTTCAGAGGGTTAATGGCGCCTAACAGCAACTCCTTTGCTTGCATCTTTGGAAACAGCTCTATTTCCATCTTTAATCTCTCTATTTTTCCCTTTCAGGGTTCTTTTGAAGACCCTGACCTGGAGTTACACGCTGACTATGGTTCTTTGTGGGAATGGGATCCGCTCTTGGGGTTTCACAACTGGCCATTGTTTGGCATCCCAAGGGCTCGGCCTAAGAGCTCTGCTCGCCTTCGGAGGACTGAGTTTTCGTGGCTCTGGAGACGGGGGGATCGGAAGTCGGTGCCTGAGCAGAAGACTGGTGTGTCGTGGGAGATGGAAGATCTAAGTCTGTGTGCCCAGAGACCCGAGATCTATGGGCACAGAGCTCAGAAAAGATGACGCAAACCAATTTTTAACATTGTAAACCAATGAGTTGTTTATTATGTCTCCCCTCTCACTGTGAAATGGAGATACCTCTTTCTCACTTATTAGGGAGAGAGAGAGAGCGAGCTGTGGTATGTTGAGTGCCAGGTGAACAATATAGTCTTTGGCATACTGCAAGTCTGTGACTTTGCTGTTGCCTTGCTCATGCTTGAGTGCTTGGTGGTGGGTGCTGATCCTTTTTTTTGCTAGTGGGGGGAAGGGGAGATCGTTGCTTGCTGCTGCTTATGCGCGGGAGGGAGGGGAACTGGGGGCGGTACTTTGGGGTTCTAACATTTAACTGTTGTTCATTCTTTGTGGGCACTCCTCTGTTTTCATGGGTGGTTGCAAAGAAAAAGCATTTCAGGATTTATATTCTCTACATTTCTCTGACATCAAGTGTATCATTGAAATCTTTGAAACTACTCCCCCCACTGTGATCCCTGCTGCCCTCCAACTCTTTGAGCATGTGCTTACCCAGACCCGCTACTACAGCCATGTATCCTTTCTGTAAATCTCCCTTGCCCGCAAAAGGTTTCGGCCCGAAACATCGACTGTATTTTTTTCCATAGATGCTGCCTGGCCTGCTGAGTTCCTCCAACATTTTGTGTGTGTTGCTCAGATTTCCAGCATCTACAGATTTTCTCTTGTTTATGTCAATGAATGTTGATTTGGCCAGTGACACATTGCACTAGTCATAACATATCACTTTATTTTTTTGCTCCAGATGTCCTTTCGGGTAGATGTTGGCTAGAAGTATTTGAGAGCAGGAGTTGGAATCCTTTCTCGCACGCCTCTGTCCACGAGAAAGTGGCTACATCTGATGGCTGCTCAGATGGCTGCTCGCCGTACTCTGCTGCAGGTATATTGGAACCAGTAGTAGCCCAGGGCATTATCTGAATGAAGTGCTGCTACGTGCTGGTCACTATTGCACCCAGAGCCGTGCTTGGCCGCTTTACAGTCTTTTGCTTCGTGTGCTTTTGAAGCATCCTGAGTGTTCCTTTCGAAAGCATCTTCAATCTGTGAGTGATCTTTCTCTGAGTCCTCTGCATTTCCTTAAGAGTTGAGGTTTCTTACGGACAGGGCATTGTCTATCAAGGATCGTGATGGAGTGTTCCACTTCAGTTTTGTTGACCGTGGTAGAATTTCTGGTTCTCCAAGCTGTTACTGTAGATCTCTCTTTGAATGATGTGTTACCAGAAGCTGAGAGCATAAAACTCGGGTCACTTCACGTTTGTGTGGCACATGTCCAGTGTTGATTGTCAGCAAGGAGATGTTATTCCCAATCTGCCTTAAGTCCCCATAAGGAACAATGTCCAAGCAGTTTCTGTTTCTTGTGAGTTCAGTGCAGTGCTCATTACACTGAAGCCTCTTTCAACATGGTAGGAGGATGGAAATGCAATGAAGAGCAGTTTGGCTCTTCTCCAGGAAACTTTGTATGACATTGTAACCACATACCACAAAAACCAACGTTCCTGAAAAGCATTTTTGCTTCTTCAACATTTAGAATTTCGATAATTTCTTCTTGCATGCTCTTTTCCTGTTCTTCTACCTTGCAAAAAAATGTCTGGAATTTCCAAATCGTTCAAATCCTTGAATTGATTCTGAAAATCCTTCTTCAGTGACTGTAGGTCTAAGCAGTACTCTCTTACAAATCACCATCTGAGAACAGGAGTGCCATAATTCTTACACAGGGAAAATGTGAGAACATTCTTCTCCAATGTCTTGCTTATATATTTTCAATTTTCCGATAAGTGTGGACACTGCACTTTTTGCCTGGATTTAATTGAAATTCTCACCATGCAGTTTCATATTTAGAATGTTCATTTTGTCATACAGGTCAACTAGGTTTGTCACATCTTCATGTAAAAGTTCAATCTTGTTTCCCCAAGCTCTTGTTGACTTTGAGCAAAAGTTCAACCACAGAACAAATAAGACCACTATCAAGGTCATTTTTAGCTTTCCCGGCAAATGACTCGAGTGTGCAGTGCTTTTCAAATGTTTCTTTCATCTTCTGAAACTGAGTAATACCATAAGTAGCTTTTTCAGGGTGTTCTTTACAGAAATTTTCCTGCAATTGATGGTTTCATGGTCTCATTAGACTGTACAGTATTACAATTAAGACACATGGGTTGTCGCTGATCTGATGAGAATGGAATAAAACCATTCTCCAGGTATGTAACGTTGTATTGACATACCTTCTGTTTCTCAGCAGGATTCGAACTCAAGGCTTCAACGCTTTTAGACTCACAGAGATCGCGCCAGACATATTTATCCTTCATTAACAGGGATAAATCAAAATAAAAAAGTTAACACAAACTGTGAATGCCTATCGGATGTTGACGATGACAACATTGGACCAATAGTAGCAGCTCGCAAAGGAATGGCGAGGCAAAGATGAAGATGATCACCACAGTGGAAATTACATTGCCAAGGATTCAGATTGGAACCTAAACATCTGTTGGGATAGAGCTGGTGTTCAGCAAGCTACATTTATACTTGTCCAATTAGCACGATTGACCAATCTCATAATCCCTGAAGATAGTCCTTGACTACACATATGAGACTGGGGTCTCCTTGAACCCCTCAAGAGGAACCCTCGAGGTCAGCAGTTTCACTGATTGGCTCTATTTCACCATTTGGTTCTGGCCAGCGCAGTATCGTTGTGCGATCTGCTTTCCGTAGATCTGTAGAGAAAGTTGAGAGGGTGCGCTTGCCTTACCAACTGTTAAAAGGCGTGAACTAGTTCTGTGCCGCGAGTGAAGGGGAAGTGTTGGGCACCCTGGTTGCTAATTTCTACATTCCCAATAATATCTGTTTGCTTGATAAAGTCAGATGAGATTGCTGAGTTCTAGACGCGTTGTGGCGACAAGTGCACACAGCCTGCAAAGCTGTGGTTCTTCCTGCGATCCAGTGCCTCCTCCTTTTTTTTGGAAGGGCCCGCTCTACTAACAAACAGTCAGATCTCATGCCTCAAGTTAGGGTGCTGCTTACCGCCCGCACCCTCCCAGAATATAGTACCCCCTGACAACTTCTATTTCCCCTAATGTCCCCTTAGGACACGTAACCACCTCCTGGGGGAGGGAGGGCAGTACCAGCCTCATTAGGAGTTACTGGTTTGGCTCTTCACTGGGTTTGTAACCTAGTCCTTCCAGGATATTGCAAAAGCTTGATGTCCGGGATCGATAACTGGCAGAGTGGTTTTCGAACACTATTAGTCCTGCTGTGATTAGGTCTCAGTGAGCCAGGTACCAAGCCAAATCCAAGACACCTGCAGCTCCTGAAGCAGGTTGTTGTGGAGGCTAGTTTGCCAAGTGTGTGTGGATGGAAGTTCAAATTGTCCATGTCTGTGCAGATGGGCATGAGTAGCGACTCTCGACAGAGGCCGTTGCTGTGATGGAACTGCAGAAGAGGGTGGTGTGGGTCTTCACTGCTGTAGACCTTTGCTGTCAATACCTTGACCATGTGAAAGGCATGTTGGCTGCATGGTGTGGACAGCCTCACCTTGTTAAGCTGGAGCACTGTCTTTCTTTTATAGACAATATGTATTTGGATACATTTTTTGGTAAGATGCGTTAGCTGTTGCGATGGCAAAACACGACTGATTCCAGTTATAGACTCACCACTGTCTAAATCAGCTGCTGCTTCATGAACCTTTCCCTCTGCCAATGCAGCTCAGCTTCATGATCCTCCTTGAGCACACTTTATGTAGCTTCTACACGTGCCCTCTCCCTATCTATATGGGCTTTCTCTATTTGCAGAAAATGCTGCTCTCGTTCTTTCTGCTTCAGCACTGCTGTGAGTTTGTGCAGCAGCTATGTTAATTGAGGTTTCATTCAAGCATTGCGAAGATGCAATCAATTAACCACAAACTTCCAGGTCTAGGCGATCAACATTGCTCGGGTCAGAAGCCGGCATTATCACCTCCAGCATTCAGCCACTTGTCCAGTCCGGGGGCCGTGTCTTTGAAGATGAGTTATATTTTCACCCTGCTGCCGTCGCAGTGCGTATCTATGCAACTATGCAGTAAATTAAGCAAATTCTCAAAGATCACCTCACCCGAGACAGAAGCTTTCTTCCGGATTTTTAGTGAGATCTCTTACTTGTGAAAAGATATTTCTGCTTCAATGGCAAATAAGGGGAGGATAGAGACGAATGTCTTTTCCTCCTGTGCTTCAGATTGAATCAAAATTAACCCATGCATGAAACTGTATAAAAACAGCTTACATAAAGGAAGTGTTGTTCATACAAAATGATCTGTGCCTCTAGAGGCCAAGGCAAGCCACATTCTAAAGGGAGGATGAGGCAACCTTAGCTGACAAGGGAAGGCAAAGACAGCATAAAAGCAAAAGGCAATATTGCAAAAGTTAGCAGGAAGCTGGAGGATTAGGAAGCTTCTTAAAAGCCAATAACTAAAAATGCAACAAGAGGAGAAAAGACGGAATATGAATGTAAAGTAGCCAATAAGATAAAAATAAAAAGAGGATACCAAAAGTTTTTTTTCCCAGGTGTATAAAGAATAAAAGACAGGCGAGTATGGATATCAGACCATAGGTAAGTAACACTGAGGGGCAGTAATGGGGAACAAAGAAATGATAGATGAAGTGAATAAAGATTTTGCATCAGTCTTCACTGTGGAGGACACCAACAACGTGCCAGAAATGAGAAAGTCAGAAGTGAGTGAAGTAGTTATTAATTAGTAGAAGGTGCTTAGGAAGCTGAAAGATCTGAAGATAGGTAAGTCACCAATACCCATGACTACACTCCAGGATTCTGGAAGGAGGTAGCTGAAGAGATTGTAAAAGGATTAGTAGTGATCCTTCAAGAATCAGTAGAGTAAGGAATGGTTCCTGAGGACTGGAACATTGCAAGTGCTACTCTACTCTTTAAGAATGGAGGGAGACAGAAAACAATAAAGTATAGACTTGACTTCAGTGATTTGTAAACTTTTATTGCAGTCCATTATAAAGGATGAAATTTGGGGTATGATAAAATAGGCATAGTTTCCTGAAGCAGAAATCTTACCTGACCAATCCTTTGGAATTCTTTGAGGAAGTAATAGGCAGGACAGACAAAGGGTAGTCAGTAGATGCTGCTTATTTGGATTTTCAGAAGGTCTTTAACAAGGTGCTGCACATGACAGCTTCAGTGGCTTCTGAACATGTAAACCCCAAACAGATGAGATCTGAGGTCAGGATTGAACCCGGCTTTCTCAGATTGTGGGGCAGAGGTTCTCCCAACTGTACACACTATACCACCCATACAATTTGTATCAGAAGTGTGGTAGGTTGGACAATCTAATTAGAGGGATTAATACTCTGAAATAACGCTTGCAGGACTTCCCTTATACCCTCTACCCCTGAAACCTGGGAGAGGGAAATGGGAACATTTCATTTTTTTAAAGGTTTTTAATTTAATCTCAAAATAAGACACTAAAACTGCTGGAATTTGCCATCCACTCTTTGCTTGTTTGGTTCAACCATTACTTTCAGCCAAGCCAGGCTTTGAATTGAGTCAAGGATGAACAATCGCAGAGTTTCCCTGTTTAGAAATAAAGCACCATTTTAACTTGATTCACAAAATGGGAAACTAAACTAAACAGATTTTCTTTTGATCTTGTTTGATTTGTTCCTGATTATACTCAAGGTAAATCAATACATAATGTCACAACATAGGTTTCCTGTGTATGATGCAGCTTCAAGTTATCCCAGGGGCAGTAATTCTGGATCATTCATGCTTAATGTTACAGAATATTACAAATCCATGTGGTTCTAACATTAGATTGCGATGGGTGTTGGCTTCTCATTCCGAGTTCAGAAGGATAAGTAATTAGCAAGTCAAAACGTCCTTTTATTTCTAAAAAGCTGTTTCAGGTAGTTCATACTTGGCTCGATTCAACAATAAGGAAAAAATAGCAGAAAATAATCTGTACAATTTTTTTCAGAAAGAATGTGCCCTAATGACATATGTTTCATTAATTTGCATTAGGAAAAGCAGATTCAAAATGCTCACATGACAAATCATGGGACTAAGATTAGTCCTTCTTATATTTTGCAATGGTCACACAATCTCTGACGGTAATATTCAGTTTTCGGAATTTGGATATAAACTCAGAAGGCAAACAGGGCAATTATTCAAACATTTTGATCATAGTACTCACCTAACAATAGGGTAATTTGTGTACCTACCAGCTACACTGAGAGCTGAATCGTTTATCTGGTTTCAACAGACACATACAAAACTGTAGCCTACACAGTAAATCAACAGCAATGAGGCCCATTTTCAGCTGATAGGGAAAGCAAACCTATTCAAACTTCAACTTAATTACAATTTAACAAAGAATGAAAGCTTGCTTTGTTTTCTGAAGACAATTAAATTTTCCAGAGGCAAAAAGTTCAGCATGCCTAATTCAGTCATGCACAAGGCAGTTGTTTGCATCCCACTGTTGCCCCTTGCCATCCTCTTGCCTCCTCCCACTGCATGAAAGTTCTAATCCTAACAATTTCCCACTTAAAAATATATGATTACTTACAGAGGATAAACACAATTTAGCATCCAGAAAGAGCATAACAGAAACATTTGAGAAGGAAATGTCTGAACAGACAATGAACCAACTCATGAATACTACCTCACAATTTTTGCTCTATTTTTGAATACTACCTCGCTATTTTTGCTTTCTTTTGGCACTGCTTATTTAATTTTTTATATTTATATCTTATTGTAATCTACAGTTTTTTCTTAGTGTTCAGCTGCCCCAAAACATCAAATTTAATGACATATGTCAATGATATTACACCTAATTCTGACTCCAATTCTGAAGACTAGTCTTGAAATGTCTACATATGACACCAAAGAACAGTAGAGAAATGCAATGCAAACACAGTAACGATGGCTGAAAGAAACAGCTTTTGGATAAAATAGTTTCCTTCTTCAAAAATTATCTAGTTTTAAGAATCCTGTGGCACGCAGTTTTCAAAATATTGCTCTATTTTTGGAAAGCATTCGTCTTTTCGAATCTGGTTTTGTGAGATCCTGATGCATTAAGATAGGGAATTTATTTTTTTTATCCATTCTTTAGACATGGACATGATCTTTGGACTTGAAGATGTCCTGGTGTCATTGAGAAAACTTTCATGTAATTAAACCAAACTGTATTTGTATTGATAAGCTATCCCAAAGCACTTTGAAGGTAATTCATTACATTTCTTGAAGTATAATTGAAGAGAATTAAGACATCAGTTGTTCAGAAAGTGTAAAGGTATTCTCACTAAAATGGTGCCTAGGTTAAATTCTCCCGATGGTAATCTTATGATAACATAAAATTTTGAATTTCATTTGAATTTTCAAATATGACATTTAGCCCCTAATGTCTCAATCGCAAAAATCAGCCACAGAGTTTCCAGCTGGTCTTGGAAGCATCCCAGCTCAAAACCACAAGTTAGAGAACAAAGAGATTGATTTGAACACTCAGAAGCAAATCTTCTGCAGACTTTGTAATTGCCAGCCCCATGTCCTTAGAGAGTCCTGCTGCGTCTGTTCGAAAAGCACGCTCTTTCTTACACCAATGCAACCAAGGATCTCTCTCAACATGAGTGATCAGCTGTGTTCATAGAATAGTTTTGACAGCCACTGAAGCTCGCTCCCAGACTTAATCAAAGCTGTCATGGAAGTTATGACCATAAGACATAGGAGTAAAATTAGGCCATTTGGTCCATTGAGTCTGCTTGGAAATTAAATCCTTAAGAACATGTTTGACACTAAGAAACATTCCGAACTACTCAAGAATTAAACAACTAAACACATTGAAGCTTACTTAGTTATTCATTTCTTAAGTAGTTTGGAACAAAGCTGTCATTGAAATTAAGACTATAAGACATAGCAGCAGAACTAGGTCATTCAAAAAGTTCAAAACTAATCAAGAATTAACCAACAAAGCCAATTTAAACTTACCAAATTTCATTTTAAAATTGTTTAATTACTGTTCAAGCAGACTTTGTTTTTATTCCTGTTCATTTCATGAAAATCAAATCAAATCAAATCAAGTTTACTTATTCAATCACACTGTTAGAGCTCTAGAAAATTACAAGGTTACCAGGAAGGAGTTTAAGAATAAAATTAGGAGAGCCAGAAGGGGCCATGAGAAGGTCTTGGTGAGCAGGATTAAGGAAAACCCCAAGGCATTCTACAAGTATGTGAAGAGCAAGAGGATAAGCCATGTGGGACCAGGACCAATCAGGTGCGATAGTGGAAATGTATGCATGGAGTCGGAGGAGGTAGCGGAGGTACTTAATGAATACTTTGCTTCAGTATTCACTAGGGAAAAAGACCTTGGCAATTGTGGAGATGACTTACAGCAGACTTAAATGCTTGAGCATACAGACATTAAGAAAGAAGATGCTCTGGAGCTTTGGAAAAGCATTAAGCTAGATAAGTCACTGGGACTGGATGAGATATATCCCAGGCTACTGTGGGAAGTGAGGGAGGAGATTGCTGAGCTTCTTGCAATGACCTTTGCATCATCACGGGAGTAGTACCGGAGGATTGGAGGGTTACAAATGTTATTCCCTTGTTCAAGAAAGGGAGTAGAGATAACCCAGGAAATTATAGACCAGTGAGTCTGAAGGTAGAACAGTGGATGTAGTGTATATGGATTTCAGTAAGGCATTTGATAAGGTTCCCCATGCCAGGCTCCTTCAAAAAGTAAGGAGGCATGGGATTCAAGGAGATCTTGCTTTGTGGTTCTTGAATTTCCTTCCCCAACAGCCCGTCGGCATCTTCCCCACCCTTCTGGCTGGCCCCCTTGACACTTCAGCCAGCTCCACTGTCGACACCAATCCAGCTACTCTGTTCAACGAGCAGTTCACTGATGGAGTAGCCCTGCACCACTCTAAGTTCTTAGAGTAGAACTGTCGTGTGATTGTGAAGAACACAATTAACAAAGAATAAAGCACTTTTGGTTGGCCCCCAAGAGGCCACTACTTGAGAATGTGCCACCATCTTACTGGAAAATGGGATTATGTTCTGTTCCATGCTGCTGGATCTTTGGAAAGTCTGTCAGCACAGTGCAAGGATAAAACACAGCTCAGTGGAAGATGTCACTTCCTGTTTGAGGCAACAGCCACTGAAAGTTGGCTCCTCTGCAGGGATCTATGTTAAGCCTGATGGAAATAACAATAATTTCCTCCATATCTAGGCCAAAATTCCAAACAGTATTGAGGGAGGACTGCATCACTGAAGGTGCAGTGTTGTGGATTGAAGAGATCATTTTTTCATGAGGCTGCAGCAGGCAAAGTGATTTATCCAAAGGAAAGCACAGACCAGAGGGAGATCTTATAGGTTTCAGTAGACCTCAGAAGAAGTCCCATGACTGGTATAAAGGCCTTCTGAACTTCAAATCTCCCTGCAAGGAGCAGGACTGCAACCAAACCATCTATGAGATGGAGTCCAGGTGTTGGGGAAAAGCGTGGATAAGCCCTTTTCAATGCCAGGAATCCTCAGACTACAGTCTGCTAGTGCTTATTATGAGAAACGGTAGATTAGAACTAACGTGTTCAGACTGAGTTCTGTGGATTTCAGTCATTTCCACTAGTAAATTAAACATGAAAAATGCAACTTCATTGTCTTTTGTGATGGAATGGAATTAACTGAGTTAATTTTATATAGAATGACAAATTAGCTCCTGATTTTAACAAAAGTTGTATTGGTAAAGCACTAATATGTCCTTTGGTGCTTATGTAGAACCAACATGTCTGACAGTCATATCTTTGAGGAAAAATATCTTGATCAGACTTCCTGATTTATCGATTGTGGTTGAACAGATTAAAAAATGTTAATGCTTCTGAATGAGCTCAGCTTCAAATATTTTCCAGTCTCACATATTGTGAATATAGGAATACAAACTGGGTCGGATTTAAAGTTCAAAGTCACCTTATGTAACCTAGAAATTCATTTGCTTGTGGGCATGTTCAACAAATCTATAGAATAGTAACTATGACGGAATCAAAGAACGACTGCCAAACTAGAGTTTTCAACCAGGATGCAGAAGACAACAAACTGTGCAAATGCAAAAAGCAAAAAAAGACAAAAATATAAATAAATAAGCAATAAATAGTGTAGTGGTTAGCACAACGCCTTACAGTTCCAGCGACCTGGATTCAATTCCCGTCACTGCCTGTAAGGAGCTTGTATGTTCACCCTGTGACCACATGGGTTACCTCCGGGTGCTCCGGTTTCCTCCCACAGTCCAAAGACATACCTGTTGGTAGGTTAATTGTCTCATAATTAGTCTAGGGTTAACTCAGGGGTTGCTGGCAGTGTGGCTCCAAGGCCCAGAAGGATTAGGCTGGATGTTGTCTACAAAGGCAAACAATGGAAGAATTATTGTACTAGGGAGAGCTACGTAATGTGAAATAGATAGAAAGTAAGACTGAATGGTCCTTTTTTCCGAAACAGTTGAACAAAGTGGTAGAATAATAGCTTCACTTACAATGTGATTGTATCTGATTCTTTGGCTGTGCTTTCATCATGAATGCTTTCTATTCTCATGCAAACAGGATGTCAGTGATAGGTTTGTCTATTCAATAAAAGCCCATTATCTCAACCATGCACATGTCCAAATAATGAAAGAATGACATCAATTTTTGTTAGCTTTAAAATACATTGGACATGGAGGCAAGGTTTAACCTTTCCTTGATTGCCAGGTGATTTATGCAATAGTTTAGATGCTTTTTGTTAATAGGGGTATTAAAACCTTGTAGTTCTCCAAGGCTATAATTTACCAACACATTTTTATCAATTGCTGTCGATCTACTTGTCATTCAGGTTTGTACAACAGCTGAATGCAGCTTGGTGTCAGTTTAGAGTTAGTACACGAGCAGCTCTGCTCCCTTGAAAACTATTTTACAACACTAGGACTCTCAGTTAGTCAAGGATGAGATATCTCCTTTTTTTAGTCGTTGTCTTTACAGATCTTCCAGTTGAAGCCATTTCTTGCTTAGATCAACAGCTGGCCTTCCAGCAAAGCTGCTATGAGATTACTCGGCTGTCACGCAATTTTCTGGGTGCACAGAAATGGTGTGAACGGGGCGGAGGACACCTCGCCTTCATCTTGGATGAGGAAACTCAACAGTTCCTACACGACCATCTGGAAGTGGAAAAGGACTGGTGGATTGGGCTAGCTCCATGGAAACAGAACTTAACTCAGGATGAAATGACTTCAGAAGGTGAGAATTTGTGAGAACAAAAATGGGGAAAGAAAGGGTAGGAATGGGGTAATCACCCTTTCTCTTCTTACTTTCCTCACTAAATTAAACCTGTGAATGAGTTATCCTGCATAGAACATAACTGTGACAAAATTGAGGTGTTTAGTGAATACACAAGAATAATTGAAAGCAAGAGTTAATTCTATCTGTGAATGTTTAATTTGTGGTCAAGTCAACAATATAGTCTTCAGTCAGAGGGTTAGCAATGGAAAAGCACACACACCTACAGTCTGCTTATCTCTTGGTTGGATATGTGGGGCAGTGTTTTAATCTTATTCAGACACCCCTCCTTCAACTGTTTTCCTCGTGCATTAACAACTGTATTAATGTTGCTTTCTCACTCATATACATCTCAAAATTTGCTGCCAATTTCTACACAACTCTCAATTTCATGCAATCCATATGTGATGCTTCCCTTCTATTGATCTTTAATTCAGAGGATAGAACAATTACCAATATCCCAGGAGCCCTTAAACCCCCTCCTTTTCCACTATCCTAGAATTCAAACAGTCCTTCCAAGTGAAACAGCAGTTCACTTGCCCTTCTTCCAATTTATTGTAATGCTGACAATGTCTATTTTTGCCTTGGAGAAACCAAAAGCAGATTGGATGACAGTTTTAAGGAGACCTGAGATCAATTTGCAAGGGTGGTCCTGAGCCATTTAAATTATATGAGGTCTTGCTTCTCCAACCCATGTTTGGTTTAATTGTGGCAGTAGAGGAGGCCATGGATGGTCAAGTCAGTGTGGGAATAGGAAGCAGAACTGAAATCTTTCACAGTTTTTTATCCAAGCAGATTCTTTGGAAATTTTTTTGCAAAGTAAAATGCTTGAGAAATGGGGCTTGTGCTGTGGAAAGGTTATGTTGTGAGTCAGTTTGCTTAGTGGCTGCATCGTGACACTGTGACGCTTGATTTGTAGTTTGTTCACACAAATTGTTATCCCGTCCAAGCTGATTATTAATTATGTGTGCTCATTATATAATAATCATCTGTGTTGCTCTATGATAACATGTCAACGTTTACTAAATGCTCAGATAGTTTTTCCTCTGATGCCTGCACTATTTTAAAATTAGTGGGTGATTCTGTGCTTGGCATTAGTTTTCCTCACTGTTTATACTGGCTGAACTCAGATTAAAGGAGGCAGCACCACATAATCCATCTGGGTAGCCTCCAACCTGATGCCATGAACATTAACTTTCGGTACTCACTCCTCACTCCTCTTTTTCCATTGCCCATACTGACTATTCCCTCATGCCTTCTCATCACCTGCCATTCCCCCCCCCCCCCCGAAACTGGTTCCCTTCCTCCTTCCCTTTCTCCCAAGGTCCACTGTCCTCTCCTATCAGGTTTCTTCTTCTTTGACCCTTTACCTTTCCCACCTATCTCCTCTCAGCTTCTTAGTTCATTCCCATCACCCACCTCCACCCACCACTCCCCACCCCCCAGCTTCCCCCTCATCTGTGGAAGGAAAAGAACCTGTACTTCTTTCCCACCCCCTCCCACCTTTTTATTCTGGCTTCAGGCCCCCTCAGAAGAAGGCGCTCAGCTCAAAATGTTGATAGTTTACTCCACTCCGTAGCTGCTGCAGACTTGCTGAGTTCCTCCAGCATTCTGTATGTATGGCATAAACTGAGTCAGTTCTTCTGTTATTCACTGTAACCTTCAATATCTGGGCACATTTATGAATGGGGCATAAATGAAAGAAAGAAATACTCTCCTCCCCTTCCTCTGGCTTCCTAGAGTAATCTGTGTCCAGCATGGAACTATGACACAGACAGGCTAGATCAGGCTCATTTGAAGATATCTCTGCCCAGTTATCATCAACATATCACCTGCAGGATCAGGGGTCCCAACATACTCGACCACTGTTACACTGCAGTTGGGTATGACCACCATTCCATGGCTAGACTGCATTTTGGGAAATCTGATCACTTAGCAACATCAGTTCAAGATTCAATATTTTCCCTCATACATTAAGTGAGTTGCCTTTTATTATCTGGAACTGCCTAGTCTTTCTGCAAATGATTGATATATTAACTGTTCTGAAGTTCAGAAATTTACTTTATCACCAATGAATAATCACAGCAATATTCCTTCACCATTATTAATTTTATTGCTGTGTAGGTCTATGTGCTGTTTGTACTTAGTCCTAACTCATCAGAATCACATGAGATTACAGGTAATGATACAACGGTTGCTCTGAGTTTAACAAATTTAATGTCTGGAAATAACTCCCAAACCATTGACATGGGAACATTGATGTTCTTTTATTAACATTTGATGCTTCGGTACTTTATACCTTTTTCTGTGGAAAGAATCCATGTGATGTGTATTATGGTGTATGTTACTTTAATGCCTGTTCTCTTCAGTTAACTTTTGATGTCATCTGTATGTGCTCATTGGATGTTTAATCTCAAATAAAGTTTATCAATTAATGTACGCTGCTATATACCCAAGAAATGCGGAGCTCAAGCATCATTTGTGAGTTATTCGTGAGCCTCTCTGGAACTTGCTGCACTGTTGTTATGACTCAGCGAGTGGTTAGTCACCTGACACAGTCCTGTGACAGTGAGAAGGTAACGATCATTGCTCGCAAACATAGAAACATCTATAAATATAACTGTCACCAACTTCCATACTCACTTTCAAAGACTCTTCATCTCATGTTCTGGATATTTATTGGTTATTATTTTTGTATTTGTGAAGTTTGTTGTTTTATGCCCAAGTTTGTCTTTCATTTATTCTATCATTGTTATGATTCTTTTATAGATTCGTTGAGTATGTCCGCAAGGAAATTAATCTCAGGGTTGTATATAGTGATATATATGTACTTTGATAATAAATTTACTTTGGACTTCTGAAGTTTGCAGCAGTAACTTTGTTACTTATGTTAATAAAGCAGAGTAACTGAAGCTCTTGATACTGCAATGTTGCCTCAGCTTGACTTGTTAGAAACATCATGTTACCTCCTCCTATATAATCATTGGACTCAGTTCAGTATCATCTTCAAATCTCAGTCATCTTTGCTTTTTTTTAGTCATATCATTCACTAAGAATAGATAGAGAAGTGAGTCAGTTTACGAAAAACAAGAGAGGCGTTAGACAAGGGTATGTTTTCTCCCCTGATCTATTTAATGTGTACAGTGAAACAATATTACGAAAAATAAGAGACATCTTGGGAATCAAGGTTGGCAGTGAAAACATCAATAATTTCAGAAATGCAGATGACACTGTGTTAATTGCAAGTATGGAGGAAGAACTACAAAACTTAATTGACATAATTGTTGAAGAAAGTGCAAAAATGGGTCTATCTATCAATTGCAAAAAGACAGAATGTATGGTGATATCCAAAAAGAAGGAGAATCCTATCTGCAGGCTGAGAATAAATGGGGAAGACATAAAACAAGTACAGAACCGTTGCTACTTAGGAAGCTGGGTGACTTCAGATGGCAGGTGTGACGTGGACATCAAAAGAAGAATAGGGATGGCAAAAGACACCTTTATGAGAATGAAGAGTATACTGACCAATACTAAACTAGGCATGGCAACCCGCCTCAAAGTACTGAAATGTTACATTTATCCAGTTATGTTATATGGCTCAGAATGTTGGACAATATCTCGTAACATGAGGAATCCAATTGAAGCAGCAGAGATGTGTTTTTTGAGGAGGATGCAAAGAATATCATGGACAAAACGAATATCTAATGAGGATGTCATGAACAGAGCAAACACAAAAAGAGAAATAATGTATGAGATCATGAAAAGGCAACGTAACTTCATTGGACATCTGATTAGGAAAGACGAGTTAGAATGCATGGTAATTATGGGAAAGATTGAAGGGAAGAAAGCAGAATGAAGACAAAGACAAATGGTGATGGAGACAGCAGCCAGAGAACTGGAAATGAATACCAAAGAATTGATCCACTTGACCCGAAACAGGAGTGTGTGGGCCATGACAGTCAAAGCTCAAACTGGGCACGGTACCTGATGATCATCATCATCATCATTCACTAAGACAAGTAGTTAATGCGAACTTTATGAAGTTTCTCAGAAAATAATGCAGCTACAATATCTCCCGAGCATCCCACTCAGCGGTGACATTGTTGCCTGGCATCTGTAAACAAACTCTCATATGCTTTGTCTTGTTGCCTGTGCTCTGACATTTTCCCTGCTCTAATTTCACTTTTTCTATTATTCTTTCTAAATTAGCAAGAGGTTAGTTGCTTTGCAGTAGTACTACCAATGAATGGTGGGCTTTTCTTCCCTACTCAGACCGATTGACTCTGCTTGCCTTCCCGATCCAATTATTTAAATGACACAGTTGACTATGAGTAACAATCTCCTGGGAGCCCTTGGCTCATTTCATTTTCCACTATCAAATTATCCAAATTCAAGCAATCATGTGGGAGAGCGGGTGGGGATTCAACTTCAATGTGGCTAGGTTTGCCAATATAAAGGCAGAAAATAAAGACAGATGCAAATTCATGGACAACATAGAGATTTTTCACGTGTGACCAAATGGACCTGCCGTCAAAAGGACATGAGTGAGCCAAATTATGTTCAAATGAAAAAAATAATAATTAACTAAATATTCTATTGAAATAACCACATATTTCATTAAATCATTTCTATATTGGATCAAAAGTACCCAAGCTAGAAATAGCTTTCAATCATGCCTGGTATGCATGCCTGGGACGGTTAGAGAGGCAAATACATTAGAAACTTTTAAGAGATGCTTGGATAGGTGCATGGATGTAAGGAAGATGGAGGGATACGGATATTGTTTAAGCAGGAGGGATTAGTTTTTGGTTTTTTTTAAAATTACTTTTTAGTTGGTATAGTACAACATTGTGCTCCAAAGGATCTATTCTTCGGCTGTTCTGTTCTATGTTCTATATCAGAAGTTGACATCTGTGCAAATTTTTAAATTAAGCTTGGACCCAAAGTAGATTTTGAGGCTAAGTCATTGAGTACATTTAAATCAGTGGTTGATAATTTTTTGTGTGTGTATTAAGGGAATCAAGGGATGTTAATTTAGTGTAGGAAAGTGTTACAGAGGCAAAAGATTAACCATGGCCTTATTGAATAGTGGAACAATCGGCTGTATTTTCCTATCTTCAATTTCGTTTGAAAAATAATTTTCGTTTTATGTCTTTGCTCCAGGAACACTGTCCTGGCTGGATGGTACAAGGGTGACGTATGCTAACTGGGCTCCAGCACACCAGCCTTCTCCATCAGCAACATGCGCTCACATTCTGAAGAACTCTATGTACCACTGGAAGAGCACAGACAACTGTGGCCAGGAGCTCCATTTCATTTGTGAATACGGTAAGCAATGTTTCTTTCTGTTTCCTTTCATGATTCTGGGACAGTTTATTGTACAGACAAAATAATCGCTTACTGTTCACAACACTTTGTCTCTTTCTTTTTACCCTCTTGACTAGTGCTCCCGTTTTCCTTGTTTCATTCATTTTTACATTGTTCATCTGTCTATTTCTTTCCTCTACACCTACTTTTCTTCAAAAGTTTTCCCTTTTTTGTTTGGTTTAGATCATCCAACTTACTTCTTTCAAACCAAAACCTCCCTCTATTTATTTCATTCTTTTATTTTACTCATGGTGGTACATTAATGTGGCCTGTTTTACAAACATAAAGTGGATAGCAATGTAAAAGACATCCCTTTGGGCCAGAAATGAGGAGGAATTTCTTTAGCCAGAGGGTGGTGAATCGGTGGAGTTTATTGCCACAGACAGCTGTGGAGGGCAAGACATTGGGTATATTTAAAGGGGAAGTTGATGGGTTTGTGATTATGGTGGCACTGTAGCATAGCGTTTTACAGTGCCAGTGTTCCAGGCTCAGGCCCACCTCTGCCTCTAAGGAGTTTGTATTTATCCCCATGACTGCACTGGTTTCCCCTGGGTGCTCTGGTTTCCTCCCATGTGTCAAAACGTAAGGGCTGGGGTTAGTGAGTTGTAGGCATGCTATGTTGGTGCCAGAAGCATGGCAACACCCAGTACAATCTTTGGGCTGTGTAGGTCATTGATGTTCCACAGTTTTGGTATACATGTAACAAATAAAGGTAATCTTTAGTGAAGGTGTTAATGAATACGGGAAGAAGGCAGGAGATTGGGGTTGAGAGGGAAAATAAATTAGCCATGACCAAATGACTAAATGGGCTGAAAGGCCGAATTCTGCATTTATGTCTTATAGCTACAGTTTGGGTGGGAAGGCAGGAGGGGACTGTACGCACTCTCTGTGATGTATGTATGTTGCCCACTACATTAGTAAAACATAGGTGCTCAGGGACTGGGTCTGATAAAGAAATGTTTGAAGATCTGTGCAAATTGATAACAGAAACGTCACCTGAGGACTTGTGGTGGTCCAATGATCTAAATGAGAAGAATCAGCATGAAAGTATCTTAAGCCAAAAGCATCTCGTCAGTTTCTTTGTCAATTCCCCACGCCTGCATAGAGTAGCTACAGCTGAAGATGACAGATGTAGTTAGAAACTCTTCATATAGGAGGTTCCTTCCTAAAACAAAGGAATTCAGCCACTCTAAGCCATGTTAGAAAGACTATTGGAGCTATTGGGAGATGTGTTGGGCAATTTCCAGAACATATTATATTTTGTTTATTTCTAGCAGAATATAATGGACTGAGAGAGGTTGTATTATTATATCACTGGAAGACTGTGTAGAGCTGACAATTAAGGTTGTGAGTTTACATTTTCTAAAAGTTCAAATTACTGACTTATCTTGTGTGCATTTACATTTCTGTCAGAGTCCAGCCGAGCTTTTGCCTGCGATCACTTCAATGCAACACTACAGTGCGAGTCTGGGAAGGTGATTCAGATCAACAGTAGTTTTTATGGCCGCAAATCTCTCTCTTTCTGCACCTTGGAGTCTGTAACCCCAACCGAACTTCAAGATTGCAGTTGGATTGATGTAAGAGAAAAAGTGAAAGGTAACTTTTTTTTTACAGTTATCTAAAGACTAAGAACTTTTCAGAATTCTATATTTTGATTGCACTTCTGCTGTGTGGTGTCAGAGGCATTATTGCTCGTTAACTTCCACATAAAGACTTCTGACATTTACACCTTTCCAGTCAACTGCAGATTTCTGCAGCATTCTTGGACTCAGGATCTGGACTTTTTTTGCATGGCTGTACTTTACTGATATTTTACATGCTCTTGCTATCTTGTATGTGCTATGTGTGCTTTGTGCTGTGTGTGACTGTTGGTACTGTGTTTTGCACCTTGGTCTTGGAATAACTCTATCTTGTTTAGTTGTATTCATGTATGGGTGAATGACAATTCAACTTGAATCAAATTGAAATATCTAAACCCAATACCACGGGAATATAAAGAATTGTCCATATGTTTCCTCCCCTCACGTTATACAAGTCACTATTTTCTTTGTTGCTCAGGGACTTTTGTTCAATTCTGGGGTCATAGTCAAACAACCCAATCCAAATATGAGTTAACACCCATACCAATGACACAGAGAGAAACACTGAGTGGTTTACCCTTTAGTGCTCTTTACAAACTCAGTCAAGCATTGTTAAATCTGGACATTGTTACATGTAAAATTAAGACAAATCTTCCACACAGCAGAGGAAATTTACTGTACAATCAAACTGGTTGATTAGAGGATTGTTAATGTTGGGAAACTGCATGATTATATACTTCAGCAGCAAATATAACCAAAAATATTATATTGAAGGTCAGTGCCATGGATTACAGGCTTGCCAAGTTGGAGCAGATAAGACATCCTTTGGTGATCTTTGTCCAGACCTGGGCAATTACCTTGTTATTGACTATCATTGCAAAGAAGGTAAGAAATGCTACCCCGACATCTCTAATGGTCATATTTTCATCAATATTACTAGAGTTAAATCAGACTGCATGAGATGGATTCTTGCATGTTTGTATGTAATGTCTTTATCTGATGGTGGAAATATTGTGAGTTTGTAGGAGAACCAAAACTTCCTGCAGCAAGGAATCAAATGGCATCAACAGGCAGATGTGGACACTGAAGAAGAGAACACCTTGTCATAGTTCTCAGCCAGGTGGTTTTTAAAGCAAAACCCTTGTCTTGAGTGTTTTGTCCACAGTGTATAAAAAGTGGCCAAATTAGACCTATGTAGTAATGCCAAAAATGATGCACTCTGTGAAACATTATGCTAAAGCTTATCAAAATCATTCAGAATAAGTAAGTACTACACACTGTTTCTTTGAAGTTATTTGATTTATTTATTGAGATACAACGTGGTTTCGAGCCGCACTGCCCAGCAACCCCCGATTTAACTCTAGTCTAATCACAGGACAGTTTACAATGAACAACTAACCTACCAACTGCTACGTCTTTGGGCTGTGGGTGGAAACCAGAACACCTGGAGGAAACCCATGCGATCATGGGGAGAATGTGTAAGCTCCTTACAGACAGCAACATGAATAATACAGCAAAATTTCTTTCTTCTGCCCGCAGGTGCTCAATCCATCACACTAAGAAGGATAAAAGTAGTAACAATACTTGATGTCCGTTTGATATTTTAATCAGGTCTTCATTTGCTTGTTGATGATGTGTATGCAGTCCTGGAAAACATCACGATATCTCAAACATGGTTGCTGCATCCATACTCTGGGAACCTCACCTGCACACTCGACACTGGCAATGGCTTCATAACCAAACCATATGATCCAGTGCAGTGAGTACTAATTATAAATGTAATTGACAGAAATAAGAGAAGTATAAATTAGTACTATTTTTCTCTTTTAACAACCAAGGACTTGGAGTTTTTCTAAATCATCAATGGATCCATTGTCTCTGTAGCCACATAAACGTGGGATGCAGGTCCTCAGATTAAGTGGATTTGATGACTGTTAGTCCTCTTGATTTCCTCAGTATTTTCTCTTCAGTGATTTTACTTTAAATTTATTACAGCGATGATCCATTACCATTTTTTGGCATATGTTTCGTATTCTTCTTAAGCCCATTGCCCCTACTGGGGCATTGGCTGCTAACATCAGCTCATCAGAATCCTTGGTCCTCAGTTGATAGAGAGTTGGTTGGCCCTGTGGTTTCCAATTTCACCACATGACTTCATACATATTCGAGGCAAAGGTCCTTCCTCTCCCAAGCATGAGGCCATTAGAGCTTCTGTTGGTGTTTCTGTAGCTCTGAGTTTTTAAGGGATGGGGTTGTTAGTCCCATGCCCAACCCTCCTCATTTCACTGCTGGGCTGGGGACCGTCCATGGCAAAATTATGTTTAGGGCTCACTAAATTGAAATCAGATACAAAATATTTGTTTAATGCCAGTGTTTTATTGTCTGATCAGATTAGGGGGAAATCTAATCAGCGGCAATACTGGTGGCAGCCATTTTTTCAAATTAAACTACTTGTTTTTCTGGACATGCTGCTCCATTTGATGATGAACAAATGAAATTAAAACGAAAAGGTGGAGGCCAAATGGCAATGCAAGTCTACTACATAAGGGAGATCAGGACTGAGCTTTTAAAGTTCAAAGTTTAAAGTAAATTTATTATCAAAGTACATACGAGGGTGATTGATAAGTTTGTGGCCTAAAGTAGAAGGAGATGAGTTATACAGCTCTCGTTACATGCACGTGCAGTTCAATGCTTTGAGTGATTATGCAGAAAGCTTGAAGTTAATAACTGATCTCCTTCTACCTTAGGCCATGAACTTATCAATCATCCCTGATGAGTTATTAGCTTCAAACTTTCTGCATAATCACTCAAAGAGTTGAACTGCACATGCATGTAAAAAGAGCTGTATAACTCAACTCCTTCTACCTTAGGCTATGAACTTATCAATCACCCCTGCTGTGGACACTTCCTGGAGGTCCAAGATCCGTATGCTCCACGACCGCTGGACTAAGTGTGTAAATGTAGGAGAGGACTATATTGAAAAATAAATGTGCTAGGTTTTCTAAAACTGACCCCTTCTACCTTAGGCCACAAACTTATCAATCACCCCTCGTATATGTCACCATATACACCTCTGAGATTCGTTTTCTTGCAGGCATTCCAGGTAAACACAAAGAAAGACAATAGAATCAGTGAAAGACCATTCCCTACAGGACAGACAAACAATCAATGTGCAAAAGACAACAAACTATGAAAAATGCAAAAAAAGTAAATAATAATATTAAGTAAATAATAAATATTGAGAACATGAGATGAAGAGTCCTTGAAAGTGAGTCCATAAGTTGTGGGAACAGTTCAGTGATGGGGTGGGTGAAGTTGGGTGGAGCTGAGTGAAGTTATCCCCTTCTGGTTCACCAAGTGCCCAGAACCCAGAAAATTCTTAAATTTAAAAGAAGTGATCAGTTTCAGCTCTGACTACATTGAAATGTTCGAAGCATTCCCAACTGTCAAAGTGAAGAGACTTCTGCTGAGCTCAATACAGTCCCACAGAACAAACAGTCTGGAGCAGGAACTCAGCAGGTTGAGCAGCATCTCTGCGGGGAAAGGAATTGTCTACATTGTTGAAACCCCCACCCCACACAAATGCTGCTCACTCCACTGAGTTCCTCCACCTGCAAGCTTCAGATTCCAGCATCTGCTGTCCCTTTTGCAGACCAATCCACCGTACTGGAATCTCACCCCTTATTTCTCAGCTCAGGAGTCTCCTTCTTAAGCCCCTGTATTTCGCTAAGATCATTTTGAATTCTTTGAAACTCCAGAAACGAAACAAAAAGGATGTTCTATTCAATCTGGCCTCATGAGACAATGTCCTAATTCCCAGAATCCAAAATACAGAAATAAATCTCCTAAAATCAATCAACTTCAAGACAGAAAAAAATCAACAGAATTACAAACATCATATTTTCTGAGGATTAAGATCAACAGTAATGCACATTAATCTGTTGCCCATATTTGGTAGCTTGTTTTCCTTGAACATGGCTATAACAGCTTTGAAATACTAAAGAGCTATAACAAAGAAATTCTTTGAAAAATGTAATTACTTAACTACTTTTGTAATTATTTCAAGGAACTCGTTCCCCTTACGCTGACTTGCTACGGATTATAACCATTATTTTCTCAATCTTTTTAAAGGTCCACTAGCAACAAGACTTACCAGTATCGGACTGCAGGTCTCTTCACTCTCAATGTCGAATGTACCTCTAGTGAGTGGCATGTGACAGCGCAGAAAATGGTCTCAATCCAACAGCCAATCAATGGTTTTGGAATAGTCAAATGCTACAATTTCAATCAATCTGAAGAAACTAATGACTGCACAGTTCCATATGGAGATCCACTGTTGATTCAGCTTGTGGTTGAAGAAGGTGCAGTTTACTTTTCAAGAGCAGTAGAATGAATTTATGTGATTTTTCCCTTTGATACAACCAATAATCTGAGCAGTGTAAGTTATAGTGAAGAGGGAAATTAGGGTAGAATGTTTACATTACTGAATCCTCTGGTGCTCAGCAGGACACCTGGAAATTAAAACTCAATTAATTGACAAATTAGGGACTCATATCTTTTAAGGTTGTTCTAAAACTTGCTGAGTACAGTATCTTTAATTGTTTTAATTTATCTTTAGGAAAAGAAATTTAGTATTCCTGCCACTTTGTAGTCTGAAGTACCTTTTCAAAGACTAACAACATATATATATATATATATATATATATATATATATATATATACAGTTGAAGTCAGAAGTTTACATACACCTTAGCCAAATACATTTATACTCAATTTTACACACTTCCTGACATTTAATCCTAGAAAACATTTCCTGTCTTAGGTCAGGTCAGTTAGGATCACTACTTTATTTTAAGAATGTGAAATGTCAGAATAATAGTAGAAAGAATGATTTTATCTCAGCTTTTATTTCTTTCATCACTTTCCCAATTGGTCAGAAGTTTACATACACTTTGTTAGTATTTGGTAGCATTGCCTTTAAATTGTTTAACTTGGGTCAAACGTTTTTTGGCAGCCTTCCACAAGCTTCTCACAGTAAACTGCTTGAATTTTGTTCCATTCCTCCAGACAGAACTGGTGTAACTAAGTCAGGTTTGTAGGCCTCCTTGCTCACACACGCTTTTTCAGCTCTGCCCACAAATCTTCTATCGGATTGAGGTCAGGGCTTTGTGATGGCCTCTTCAGTACCTTGACTTTATTGTCCTTAAGCAATTTAGCCACAACTTTGAAAGTATGCTTAGGGTCATTGTCGATTTGGAAGACCCATTTGCGACCGAGCTTTAACTTCCTGGCTGATGTCTTGAGATGTTGCTTCAATATATCCACATAATTTTCCTTCCTCATGATGCCATCTGTTTTGTGAAGTGCACCAGTCCCTCCTGCAGCAAAGCACCCCCACAACATGATACTGCCACCCCCGTGCTTCACGGTTGGGATGGTGTTCTTCGGTTTGCAAGCCTCACCCTTTTTCCTCCAAGCATAACGATGGTCATTATGGCCAAGCAGCTCAATTTTTGTTTCATCAGACCAAAGGACATTTCTCCAAAAAGTAAGTTCTTTGTCCCCATGTGCACTTGCAAACTGTAGTCTGGCTTTTTTATGGCGGTTTTGGAGCAGTGGCTTCTTCCTTGCTGAGCAGCCTTTCAGGTTATGTCGATGTAGGACTCGTTTTACTGTGGATATAGATAATTGTCTACCTGTTTCCTCCAGCATCTTCACAAGGTCCTTTGCTGTTGTTCTGGGATTGATTTGTACTTTTTGCGCCAAAGTACATTCATCTCTAGGAGACAGAATGCGTCTCCTTCCTGAGCGGTATGACGGCTGCGTGCTCCCATGGTGTTTATACTTGTGTTTGTACAGATGAACATGGTACCCTCAGGCATTTGGAAATTGCTCCCAAGGATGAACCAGACCTAACATCATTTTCTGTCCTCAATCCAATAGAAGATTTGTGGGCAGAACTGAAAAAGCATGTGTGAGCAAGGAGGCCTACAAACTTGATTCAGTTACACCAGTTCTGTCTGGAGGAATGGAACAAAATTCCAGCAAGTTACTGTGAGAAGCTTGTGGAAGGCTAGCCAAAACGTTTGACCCAAGTTAAACAATTTAAAGGCAATGCTACAAAAACTAACAAAGTTTATGTAAACTTCTGACCCACTAGGAAGGTGATGAAAAAAATAAAAGCTAAAATAAATCATGCTCTCTACTATTATTCTGACATTTCATTCTTAAAATAGTGATCCTAACTGACCTAAGACAGGGAATGTTTTCTACGATTAAATATCAGGAATTGTGATAAACTGAGTATAAATGTATTTGGCTAAGGTGTATGTAAACTTCTGACTTCAACTGTATATAGGATCTTGGCAATTGTAGGGATGACTTACAGCGGACTGAAAAACTTGAGCATATAGACATTAAGAAAGAGGATGTGCTGGAGCTTTTGGAAAGCATCAAGTTGGACAAGTCACCTGGACCGGACGAGAAGGACCCCAGGCTACTGTAGGAGGCGAGGGAGGAGATTGCTGATCATCTGGCAATGATCTTTGCATCATCAATGGGGATGGGAGAGGTTCCGGAGGATTGGAGGATTGCAGATGTTGTTTCCTTATTCAAGAAAGGAAGTAAAGATAGCCCAGGAAATTATAGACAAGTCAGTCTTACTTCAGTGGTTGGTAAGTTGATGGAGAAGATCTTGAGAGGCAGGACTTATGAACATTTGGAGAGGCATAATATGATTAGAAATAGTCAGCATGGCTTTGTCAAAGGCAGGTCGAGCCTTACGAGCCTGATTGAATTTTTTGAGGATGTGACTAAACACATTGATGAAGGTAGAGTAGTAGATGTCATGTACACTTGTATATGGATTTCAGCAAGGCATTTGATAAGGTACCCCATGCAAGGCTTATTGAGAAAATAAAGAGGCATGGGATCCAAGGGGACATTGCTTTGTGGATCCAGAATTGGCTTGCCCAAAGAAGGTAAAGTGTGTTTGTAGACGGGTCATATTCTGCATGGAGGTCGGTGACCAATGGTGTGCCTCAAGGATCTGTTCTGGGATCCCTTCTCTTCATGATTTTTATAAATGTCCTGAATGAGGAAGTGGAGGGATGGGTTAGTAAATTTGCTGATGACACAAGGGTTGGGGGTATTGTGGATAGTGTGGAGGGCTGTTAGGGTTTACAGCGGGACATTGATTGGATGCAGAACTGGGCTGAGAAGTGGCAGATGGAGTTTGACCCAGATAAGTGTGAGGTGGTTCATTTTGGTAGGTCAAATATGATGGCAGAATATAGTATTAATGTTAAGACTCTTGGTAATGTGGAGGATCAGAGGGATATTGGGGTCGTAGTCCATAGGACCCTCAAAGCTGCTGCACAGGTTGACTCTGTGGTTAAGAAGGCATAGGGTGCATTGGCCTTCATCAACTGTGGAATTGAGTTTAGGAGCCAAGAGATAATGCTATAGCTATATAGGACCCTGGTCCGATCCAATTTGGAGTACTGTTCTCAGCTCTGATCACCTCACTGCAGGAAGGATGTGGAAGCTATAGAAAGTGTGCAGAGGAGATTTACAAGGATGTTGCCTGGATAGGGGAACATGCCTTATGAGAATACGTTGAGTGAACTTGGCCTTTTCTCCTTGGAGCGAAGGAAGAAGAGGTGACCTGATAGATGTGTATCAGATGAAGAGAGGCATTGATTGTGTGGTTAGTCAGAGGCTTCTTCCCAGGGCTGAAATGGCTAACACGAGAGGGCACAGTTTTAAGGTGCAGAGGAGATGCCAGGGGTAAGTTTTTTACACAGAGAGTAGTGAGGGCATGGAATGGGCTGCCGGCGACAGTGGTGGAGGTGGATACGATAGGGTCTTTTAAGAGATTCCTGGACAGGTATATGGAGCTTAGAAAAATAAAGGGCTATAAACCTTGGTAATTTCTAAAGTAAGTACATGTTCGGCACAGCATTGTGGCTTGAAGGGCCTGTATTGTGCTGTAGGTTTTCTACGTTTCTATGTTTCTAATATATATATATTAGAAACATAGAAACATATATTATATATACTGATTATGATATATATATATATATATATATATATATATATATATATATATATATATACTGATTATGTTCTGTAATTCCAAAACATAAAAGTATTTTGAAGAAAAAGACAGGAGCCCAAGAGATGTGAGTCTTAGTTTGTTCTTTACGTTAAGCAAAGTATACATATCACGTGGTAGTGTCATGATGTACCCAATTCACTTATTTTTACACATCATCCGTAATGAATTATTTACATGAACAGGAATGCTTAATCAAACAATATATTTACAATTAATACTACTGAAATATTATATACACAACAATACTGGCAGCAGAGCAGATAAGGGAGCAAATGTAGAAAGAGAAATAGACTTAATGTTTCAGTTCAATAACCCTTCATCAGATTTGGGAAAAAGATAAAAAAACAACTTAATATTCAGTTGCTGTGAAAGAAGGAGACAAATGGATATCTCCTTAAGGGAGAGGTCAGGATTGCTCTGGGGACAAGCTATAAATCAGGCTAGGTGTTGATGAATTAATGGGCAACAGTCAGGGAGTGGGAGCATGGCGTTTTGCCCATAAAAGCTGTGAAATGAGGGCAATTAGAAAATGTGAATTTAGGTGATAGAACATTCATTGTACGACACAGGGCTGCAGAACATGGTGATCAATCGGTCAGTGCTAATGCAACGTTGACTGTATGGTCTTCTCCATAGATGCTACTTGGCTTGCTGAGTTCCTCCACTATTTTGTGGGTATTGCAGAGGATGTGGGAAGTCTGCATAGCTTGACAGCCCTGTCCAGATTAAATAATAATCTGACCTATTTTTCATTTCAAAATGAGTCTGGCAGATGGGGTACAATGTCGGTAAATGCAAGGTCACCCACTATGAAATGAAAAATAGAAGATCAGATCATTATTTAAATGGTGAAAGAATGCAACATGCTGTTGTGCAAAGGGACATGAGAGTGCTTGAGAATCGCAGCTAGGTTGGATTGCAGGTGCAAAAGGTTATCAAGAAGGCGAATGGAATGTTAGCCATCATTGAATTTACGAGCCGAGAGATTATAATGGGTACTGGTGAGGCTGCATCTAGAGTACTGAATGCAGTTGTAGTCTTTTATTTCAGTAAAGATACTGTATATTGGATTTGGATGTAGTTCAGGGGAAGTTCACCAGGTTGAGACAAGGCAATTAGCCTATGGGAAGAGATTGAGTTATTTGGGACTATGGTTGCTGGAATTCAGAAGAATAAGAGTGAATCTTACTGAAACATTTAAAACTATGAAAGGAATCGATAAGACAGAGACAGTAAAGTTGTTTGCACAGCTAGGTGAGATTAGAACTCAATCCGAAAGTCAAAATCCTCTAGTACTGCACTGGACTGTCAAGTTGGATCTTTAAATTAAGGTTGCTGGAATGTCATTTGACCCTTCACCTTTTAATTCCAAGTTGGGAGTTCTACCAATGAGCTAGCAGGGTTTGAACTGAAGAGGAACAAATAAGGTCCATGTCACATAAAGATTAAAGATCTAAAGATTAGCTTTATTTGTCACATATAGACTGAGACATGCAGTGAAGTGCATTGTTTGCCTCAAATCAAATCAGCAAGGATCGTCCTTGGCAGCCCACAAGTGTCAGCACTCTTCCAGTGCCAACATAGCATACCACCAACTTAATATCCCTAAACATATGTCTTTGGGTGTGGGAGGAAACTAGAGCACCCAGAGGAAAGCTACATAGTCACAGGGAGGACATTCCAAACTCCTTATAGACAGCAATAGGAATCAAACCCTGATCTTACAGCTGGCACTATAAACTGTTGCTCTAATTGCTATGCTGCATGCAAGGTTCCTTAAGGTTGTTATGGCCAGGGGTGGTAGTGAGGATAAACTCCCACTACCTATTAAATGCTCCAAATGGCATGTGTCTCAAATAGCCGCTGACAACCAAGACCAGCTCCTGGGTAGAATAGGTTACAGGGGAAATGAATGAGGGAATGCTATTGTTCTTTGAGATATTCTTGACGTAATAAGCTGAAATGGACTCCTGTGTTATGAAAAGCAGAACGTGTGCAATGTTATTGAAAAGTAGGAGTATACATGTATATTTTTTCTTTCACAGGTACAAATGTGACCTATGTAATGTCAGCTGGAGCAGTCACCATTCACACCATTACCACATCCCAAGGATTTATTCCTCAGAATGTCTCGCTGGATAGTGCTATTCAACAAATGATAGGTCCGGGCACCCATCAGATCACCGTTCTAGCAAAGAATAACGTGACCTCTCGAGAGGTATCTCAGAATATAACTGTTCAATTCGTGGAACCAATCAGAGGTTTGAAGGCTTCAGTAAACTCTGCTGTTTTGGAGTTGGGAAGTGATTTGACTATAAACATTTCTGTGTCTCATGGAGCCCCAGTTGAGCTACAGTTTGAATTTATTGGTCCTAACGAGACCTTTTCTGAGGCCATTGATAATCCTGATGGCAATCTTGGAGCCTACAGCCTTCTAATGAATTCTGAAGGTAGCTCACTTTTTTTAGCTGAATAATATAAAATTTACTGACCTTTTAACTACAGTTGATTCTGCAATTATGATTTAAATCTGGATTGATTTGAATCATGAAATCAAGACAGTAACATATATTTAAACAGGAAAATTTATGAAAAAAAGTAACAGTTCAAACTAGGACTATTGTTCTGTCTGCATGAAATCGCAAAACTTTCATCATAAATTATGTCACTAGTCCAAAGGGTAAGATTGGAAACACAAAGGAAGTTATGTAAGACCCAATAATACTGTACTGTTCTCTGAAATTTCTGCCAGAGACCAGGAGACTTCAATTCATTGCCATAAATTCTAATATATTATTATTAGAATGATTTTGATTGACTAATTCTTCTCCTATGTTCCTGAAGAAAATACTTATCAATCTTCAATTGTTCATTCACCATTGTATTGGTTGTGAAATCTAGGAATCATGAGAGATAGTGACCCCATTTATAATGACTGTCCCTTTGGCTTCTGTGTACAGGTACTTTTCTGGTTAGAGGAAAAGCTGTCAATGCTCTTTCTAGCATCAGCTTTAATATTGGGAACATCACTGTTGTGGCAAATATATCATCTCTGAAACCACATGATATTGATGATCAAGGTAAGTACTCAAGTTTTTTAATGTCTATAAATAACGTTACAATATGCAACAAATTTTGACTTTCTTCTGTTTTTGGGCAGCCTGCATGAAAGCCAATAAGCTATAGGATTATGACTCCACCCTCTTCATATTTAGTAAGTGTAAACGGGAAAGTGCTGGATTTAAAATCCCGATTGCAGATATAAGTCCAACTCCAAAGTTTCGATCAGGTTAAAAGGGATATATTTGTATTGCAGCCTTCAGAATATCATAAGGTATTTTACAACAACAGTGAACTGTTCTGTTGAAGTGTAGTTTCAGGCAGCACGGTGGCCTAACAGTCAGCACAATACTTGAGATCACCAGTTCCATTTCTGCCGCAGTCTGTAAGGAGTAAATGTGTTCTCCCTGTGACCGTGTGGGTCTCCTCCAGGTGCTCCAGCATTCAAAAGATATCTGGTTAGGGTTATTAAGTTGTGGGCATGCTACGTTGGCGCAAGAAGCACGTGGACGCTTGTGCGCTGCCGAGCAAAATCCTTGCTGATTTGACTTGACGCAAACAATGTATTTCACTGCGCATATTTAAACCCTGTTAAGATGTATCTGACAGAATTTCCCACCCTCCACTATTTATGCTGCTCTCACCCACATCTCCTCCATTTCCCAAACATCCACGCTCGCCCCATTTTCCCACTGCTGTGACAGTGATGGAGTTCCTCTTGTCCTTACCTACCACCCCATCAGCCTCCATGTCCAACACATCATGCTCCGCCATCTCCAAAGGGATCCTACCACTAAACATATCTTTACGTCCCCCAACAACCCCCCCAACCCCCCGCTTTCCACAGGGATTGCTCCCTCTGTGATTTCCCTGCCCATTCTTTGCTCCCCACTAATCTCCCTCCTGGGACTTACCTTTGCAAGCCACCAAAGTGCTACACCCATACTCCTCTTCCCTCACCTCCATTCAAGGCCCCAAACAATCCTTCCAGGTGAGGCAACACTTCACCTGCGAATCTATTGTGTCTGGTGCTCCTGACTCAGCCTCCTCTACATTGGTAAGACCCGTTGTAAATTGGGGACCGCTTCATCAAGAACCTCCACTCCATCCGCCAAAAGTGGAATTTACCGGAGGCCGAATGTGTTAATTCCGATTCCCATTCCCATTCTGACATGTCGGTCCATGCCCTCCTCATGTGCCAAAATAAGGCCACCTCAGGGTGGAGGAGCAACACCTTATATTCCATCTGGGTAGACTCCAACCTGATGGGATGAATATTGATTTCTCCTTCCGGTAAAAAAACTCCCCCCCAAACCCCCTCCCCCTTTCCTCTATTTCCCACTCTGACCTTTCACCTCTTCTGACCTACGCATGTATCACTTCCCTCTGGTGCTCCTCCACCTTCCCTTTCTCCCTATGGTGCACTCGCCTCTCCCAACAGATTCCTTAATCTCCAGCCTTGACCTTTCCCACCCAGCTGACTTCACCTATCATCTTCCAACTAGCCTCCTCCTCCTGACCCAACCTTTTTATTCTGGTGTCTTCCCCCTTCCTTTTCAGTCCTGAAGAAGCGTCTTGGCCCAAAACATTGACTGTTTATTCATTTTCACTGATGCTACCTGACCTGCATTTTGTGTGTGTTGCTTTGAATTTCTAGCATCTGCAGAGTTTCTCATGTTTATGTATTTCATTGCACTTTTCAATTTACATGTGTCAAATAAAGCTAACCTTTACTCGTTGAAAATCTTCAATTCTACTTTTAAAATGTAGGCAATGAAGCTGCTGATTTGTGGACAGAAGCTCCCACAAACTTTAACTGTATCTAACACAAACTGTTTGTAACTTGTTAATCATTTAACAAATATAGAACTAGTGATGTGGCCTTTTGCTGTTATGCACCAAAAATCTGGAATACTCTACCGAATGAGATACGCCAGGCTAGTATTGTGGAACATTTCAAAACACTTCTGGAAATCTACTTTTTTTAATTTGGCCTTTTAATAGGATTACTTAATTCCTGTTGATGTTGGTTATATTTATATAATTTCATATATTCGATTACATTTTATTCTGTATAATGTTGGTCCTTATGATTTTTAACTTTTTTGTGTTTTTATGATTATATTGTTTTATCTTTACAATCTATGTCAAGTACTTTGAGTCTGCATCTTAATGTATGAAAGGTGCTATGTAAATAGTTATTATTATTTAATTATTACAACAATTAGGATAATTCTTTCTCATATGAATCAAATGTAATAATAATATCTTTGTTTTTAAGTGGTGCTGAATCAGAAATAAACATGGATCTATTACTAACTCTACTTTTCCTGTGGGTGAGATAACATTGGGCTTGTGGTGGAAGATATTAGCTGCTAATTATTGGGAGTGACGAAGGAGGTGGAGTGAGCCCAGAGAATGAATGATGTGATGATGGGGGTGGAGTCTGAATAGTCAGTGAATGATGCAGTGAGATTTATTTTACGTCTCCATGCATTTCCAATTTCACTGTGATCATAATGTTTTACTGAAAGAATCTGCATGAAATGCACTTTTATTCTATGGAGGACAAGGAGTTTATTTTTCCCCTGCCTCATCTGGGAATGAGAAGCCTTTCCACAATGCTTAGTAATGTCCATCTCTTGCTAGCCTAGCTGACAATGCTTCATACAATGGTAATATCTTCTGTTTTATGAAACAAAGTGAGACTACCATAAAATAATGTATTGATAACTACTTCACTTTCTTTTATACAGTTTGTTGAGTAATAAATTATCCTGTTTTTTAAATGAATATGATTTATAACAATATTGTTCTTTACATTTCATATTTTCTCCATCCAGAGCAGAAACTGGGTGCACACCATTTAATGTCCATCTACATTCTTTCTTAGTTTGTGTCTTTTGTAATTTATTAAAATTTCCCATGCATTACCCAAATCTGGAATCCATGATCTAGGAAGAAGTTTCATCCATGATCTAGATGAGGAGCAATTTCTTTCACCAGAGAGTGGTGAATCTGTGGAATTTGTTGCTACAGGCAGCTGTGGAGGCCAAGTCTTCATGTATATTTAAGTCAGAGTTGATAGATTTTTGATTGGTCAGGGCATGAAGGGAGACGTGGGGCAAAGCAGGAGATTAGGGCTGAGAGGAAAAATGGATCCGCCATGATGAGATGGTGGAGCAGACTCAATGGCCAAATGGCCTAATTCTGCTCCTATATCTTATGGTCTTATGGCCTTATGATCTAATTGAAAGTTAAAACAGGCTTGAGGGGCCAAATGGAGAAATAACTGTTCACCCCTATCATCTGCCCAGGATCCACCCTCCCTCAACCCCCACCTCAAATTCTGAACATTATTCATAAATTTGGAAATAACAGTTGAATTCATGAATGATTTTGTCTAACGTACAGATGAAGGAGAGAATTGTTTGAGTTACTACGTGCAACAAAATACAGCTAAATTATTTTTCAGTACAGATTGTTCTGCTCCTTCTGTTTGCCCTTGCTAGTGGAGAACACAGGTCACACGGTTAGTACTGTTATCAGTGAATGAAACTTCACACTGGGCAGGGGCTGATGAAACAATTTTATTACAACCAGACTAACCTCTGCCTCTTAAGTATGTAAAAAAACATGAGAAAAGATCAACTTTTGCTGAGAAATCTCTTTGTTTCCTTCATTTGTGCTTCAGCAGAGACCTTACACAGTAAAACCAAGGATGGAGCTGAAATCTTTTCACCACAAGTAAGCAATTAAAAATTAAAATTCAGTTTGTAATTACTTGAAAATCGTAAGAATGCATTGTGATGTGAAATTTGTTAACTTAGCAGCATCAGTTCAATGCAATATATAATCTAGCGAGAAAAGAAAAAAAAATTAAAAATAATAATAAGTAAACAAGTAAGTCAATTACATATATTGAATCGATTTTTTTTAAACGTGCAAAAACAGAAATACTGTATATTTAAAAAGAATGAGGTAGTGTCCAAAGATTCAATGTTCATTTAGGAATCGGATGGCAGAGAGGAAGAAGCTGTTCCTCAATCACTGAGTGTGTGCCTTTCGGCTTCTGTATCTCCTACCTGATGGTAACAGTGAGAAAAGGGCATGCTCTGGGTGTTGGAGGTCCTTAATAATGAACGCTGCCTTTCTGAGACACTGCTCCCTAAAGGTGTCCTGGATACTTCGTAGGCTGGTACCCAAGATGGAGCTGACTAGATATGCAACCTTCTGCAGCTTCTTTCGGTCCTGTGCAGTAGCCCCTCCATACCAGACAGTGATGCGGCCTGTCAGAATGCTCTCCACGGTACAACTATAGAAGCTTTTGAGTGTATTTGTTGACATGCCAAATCTCTTCAAACTTCTAATAAAGTTTAGCCACTGTCTTGCCTTCGATATATTGGGACCAGGTTAGATCCTCAGAGATCTTGACACCCAGGAACTTGAAGCTGCTCACTCTCTCCATTTCTGATCCCTCTATGAGGATTGGTATGTATCCCTTCATCTTACCCTTCCTGAAGTCCACAATCAGCTCTTTTGACTTACTGACGTTGAGTGCCAGGTTGTTGCTGCGGCACCATTCACACTAGTTGGCATATCTCACTCCTGTACGCCCTCTCGTCACCACCTGAGATTCTACCAACAATGGTTGTATCGTCAGCAAATTTATAAATGGTATTTGAGCTGCAAGCTAATGTTGCAGAGGAGATTTACCAGAACGTTGCCTCAATTAGAGAGCATGTGTAATGAAGATAGGTTGAGGAAGTTCAGGCTTTTCTCTTTGGAGAGAAGGAAGGTGAGAGGCGACTTGATAGAGGTGTACAAGTTGATAAGAGGCATGGATCGAGTGGATAGCCAGTGACTTTTTCCAGGGCAGACATGGTTAATACCAGGGGCGGGGGGGAGAATTTTAAAAGTGATTGGAGGAAAGAATAGGGGAGGATAGCAGAAGTAGGTTTTTCTTTACACAGAGAGTGGTGAGTGTTTGGTACACCCCGCCAGGGGTGGTACTTGAGGATGATTAGAGGCATTTAAGAAACTCTTAGATTGGCACATGCATGATAGAAAAATGGAGAGTCATGTAAGAGGGAAGAGTTAGATTGATCTTAGAGTAAGTTAAAAGGGTGCAACAATGCTGTCGGCTGAAGGGCCTGTACTGTGCTCTGTGGTGTTCTATGTTCTATGTAATTTCAGAACCGTATTTCCTCAAATTAAATGCTCACTTATCAATCATTATTCACTAATTTATCAACTTAACAAAAGAATTTAGCAATTTGACCAAAGCCAAAGCCTTTCTTTTTTTGTTGTTCTTTCAGTTCCTTCCAAAGAGAGAAACCATTGAAACGTTGCAAACAAGCTCACTTCAAGCCAAGATTACAGGTAGCCACTTGGAGGCAGCAAGTCCATTTTCTCAGCTCGTTCTGAGCGGGAGGAAATCAAGGAACTGTGATGTGCGTGACCAGGGTGAATTGTTGTTCCATTGGTCATGTGGTATGTTATTAAATCATCTGAAACTTTACCTTTAGTCAAAGCATTTTAAATATTGTCCTTCACTTTTCATATTTTCTCCATCCAGAGCAGATACTGAGCGCATACCAATTATTTTCTATCTACATTCTTTATTTATGCGTATCTTTCGTAATTTATTAAAAATTCCTGTTAAAGTGTCCAACATGACTTCTCTTTCATAAATCATCTATTTTTCCGAAATCAATGCTTTCATAACTTTTTCTTTGGTAATTAACTCCAGAAAGTGACAATTGCAGTTATATACCTCACTCTCAACTACCTTTTAAAATAATGCACCACCTTTGCCCATTTCAAAGTTTCAAAGGTTCAACGTTTCACTTATTATCAAAGTATGTATGCAGTATACAACTCTGAGGTTTGTCTTCTCCAGATAGCCACGAAACAAAGAAAACCAAGGAGGTCATTCAAAGAAAAACATCACCCCCCCCCGGAAAAAAAACAAATCTCACAAAGGGCAACATGATCATCAACCCTCTCCACCCCATGAAAAAAACCTAACAGATAGCATCAAATGGCAAGAAGAACATCATACCCCAAGCCCCAAACCCACTTCTTCGCACAAAAAAAACCAACAAATCATGCCAAACAGCAACAATAATATCAACCCCCTCCCTCACACAAAAAAAAACTTAATTCTCATCTCCTTCCATCAGAGGAAGAACATAGACCTGAAGATGGGAGAAAGAGTGGGGGGCAGAGGTGTTAAGAGACGAATCAAATTGGTTGGATCTCAAAGTCTGGGGATAAATTTTAATTGTCCAGACAGCTGTATGACAGAATGCACAGACCAACGACCTGAAATCAATTGCTGTACAATCTATTTTGAGAGGCCAGGCTTATTTAAGGAAAGAGTAAGGCTTGCTTGCACTTATCTTTTCCCTTTCCTAACCCTGAGCACCTGAATCACTTGCAGCTAATCAATAGTGCTTGATTGCAATTGTAATATGAGATATAGATGGTCAACTGGCACACAACACAATCTCATTAACAACAATAGAACATGGAATTTACAAGAGTCAGCTCAGAAAGAAGTCCCTTCAGTTCATACTGTTGGGTTGAACTAATTAAATTAGTAATCAAATGCTCAACTAAATTAATCTCTTCTGCCTATGCAATGTCCATATTCTTCAATGAGCTAAATGGCTTAATTCTGTTCTTATGTCTAATGGTCTTCCATTTCCTGCATGTTCATGTGCCAATCTGAGTGCATCTTTTATTAAAAATGTTTTAAATTCAATTTTCAAACTTGATTACATAGAATAATATCTACCCTCCCCCCACCTTAACCCTTCCCCCCGGTACATACCCCTACCTAAAAGAAAAGAAAAAAGAGAAAGAAAAGAAAGAAAGACTGCCTGGATATTGGAAGGTCTCCACATGCTCCAGGGGATTTGAAATAAATTTAATATATGTATTTGTTTCTTTCCCCAAAGGACCAACATCTTTATCATCGGAGCAACTATATATACAATCCTATCTTTTGTAAATAAGGGCGCCAAATATTCAAAAATGTATCATATTTATTCCTTAAATTATAAGTTTTTTTTTCAAGTGGAATACAGCTAAAGATTTCATTATTCCAATGATCCATACTTAAATACGAATCCGATTTCCAAGTAACCGCAATAGCCTTTTTGGCTACTGCCAATGCAATTTTTATAAATTCTTCCTGATATTTATTCAATTTAAGTTTCGGTTTTATCCCTTCAATGTCACCTAATAAAAATAATATTGAGTTGTGTGGAAGTTGAGTTCCAATAATTTGTTCCAATAAATGAGAGCATCTTGAAGGACTCTGATGTAGTTGCCTACACTACAACCCAGGCAGCACGTTCCGGGCACCCACCACATGCTTTGTTTTTTAAAAAAGAGCTGCCTTTTTGTATTAGGCATTTCAACCCTATGCCTCTCATAATCTTATCAACTTCTACCATATTTCTCCTCAGCCTCTGCTGCTCCAGAGAAAACCATCCCATCTGGGACCAGTTGATTTGGACATCTCTGGAATGGAAATAGTGCATTATTGGGTATTATGAAAATAAGACATGGTTATTTCAAGTTTTGGGTAGTCTCATCAAAATGAAGGGCACTTGAAGTTGTAACTTTTATCATAGTCCGCAGAAGTTTATAAGAATCAGAATCAGGTTTTATATCACATGGCATACGGCCGTGAATTGTTGATGTTTTGCTGCAGCAGGTACGTTGCAATACATAATAATAAAACTAAATTACAAAAAAGTATATATGAAAAATAAATTTAACAAGTAGTGCCAAAAAGGAGGGGGAAAATAGTGAGGTAGTGTTCGTGGGTTCATTGTCCATTCAGAAATCTGATGGCAGAGGGGAAGAAGCTCTTCCTGAAACGCTGTGTGTGTGTCTTCAGCTTCCTGTACCTCCTCCTTGATGGCTGCAATGAGAAGCGGGCAGGTCCTGAGTGATGGAGGTCCTTAATGGGGATCCTTAATGATCGATGTCACTTCCACTTTAAAGATTTATTCCACCTATCAGAGAAGGGTCTGGGCAAGGGATCTCTATTTTCCCTCCTCCCTCCTCCTTCCACTTAACATAATTCATCTTTCTCCACCCCTTCCATTCCCTTCTTGCCATCTTGCTTTCTAATTTACTTCCTCTTTCTTTTTTAGTTTTCTGGGTTCTAGGCCTCTCTGAACTGCTGCCATACAACAGCACCTGGATTTCTTTGTAATGACCTCTTGACTGGAGCAGGTTTGACGTTCTCCATGGTCACTGAGCACAAAGAACATGAATCTCATTCATACCTTTCTATAGACGCCTCCCCAAGATTTCCTTACTGTGAGGATTCACCCTACTTTTCCCACCAATACAGCATCCCTTCATTCAAGGGCAACACTCCCCAACAGCTTGAAGATAATGCTTGCTGTGCAAAGTGTTCTTTCAGGAGTCAGCCATGTAGCACCAAGAGTAGGCCCCTTGGCCAGCTGGTCCATGCCAACCAAGATGCTCATTCAAGCTAATCCGTCTGTCTCCAATGGGCCCAAAATCATCTGAGCCTCTTTTTTTATCCATGAACCTGTCCAATGGTTTTTATTTAAGCTGTTTTTGTATCTGCCTCAATTACTTCATCTCGTAGCTCATTCCATATATCTGGATGTACACCGTCTCCATATGTACGAGGGGTGATTGATAAGTTCATGGCCTAAGGTAGAAGGAGTCAATTTTAGAAAACCTAGCACATTTATTTTTCAACATAGTCCCCTCCTACATGTACACACTTAGTCCAGCGGTCGTGGCGCATACGGATTCCTTCTTTGTAGAAGAGGTCCACAGCAGGGGAGATTGATAAGTTTGTGGCCTAAGGTAGAAGGAGATGAGTTATTAACTTCAAACTTTCTGCATTATCACTCAAAGAGTTGAACTGCACGTGCATGTAACAAGAGCATCTTGGACCTCCAGGTGGTCCACAGCAGGGGTGATTGATAAGTTCGCGGCCTACAGTAGAAGGAGATAAGTATACAACTCTCATTACATGCTTGTGTAGTTTAACTCTTTGAGTGAAAATGCAGGAAGTTTGAAGTTAATAACTCATCTCCTTCTATCTTAGGCCACGAACTTATCAATCACCCCTGCTGTGGACCACTTCTGGAAGTCCAAGACGCCGACTTCTACAAAGAAGGGATCCATATGCCCCATGACCACTGGACTAAGTGTGTAAATGTAGGAAAAATAAATATGCTAGGTTTTCTAAAATTGACTCCTTCTACCTTAGGCCACGAACTTATCAATCACCCCTCGTAAAAAAGATGCCCCTCAAGTTCCTATTAAACCTTTCCCCTCTCACCTTGTGAGCTGGTTTCAGGGATCTCACTTCCTGTGCTAAATTGAATTGACTTTATTACTTACATCCTTCACATACACAATAAGTAAAAATCTTTATGTTACGTCTCCGTCTAAACGTGCAATGTACAATTTATAGTAATTTGAAATAAATAGTACATACAACAGGACAGTCAATATGACATAGAAATACAACTTTACATGTGAATTAATCAGTCTGATGGCCTGGTGGAAGAAGCTGTCCCGGAGCCTATTGGCCCTGGCTTTTATGCTGCGGTACTGTTTCCCGGATGGTAGCAGCTGGAACAGTTTGTGGTTGGCGTGACTCGGGTCCCCAATGATCCTTTGGGCCCTTTTTAACATGAATGCCAGCATCCATGAGATCTAGTAACACAACACTAGAGAACATTGTGCTGAAACTGTAAGTCTCCATTTCTTTTTTTTTATTACTAATTTTTTATTGCAACACCAACAAATCACATTTAATACAACTAGTTGCCAATTCTGTTAGTTCTGTAAGAGTACTGATAACCTTCCCCCACAAATCAAAAACCCCTGGACATTCCCATACAACATTTATAAAAGAGCCAATGGCTCCACGGGGGCAAAATGTGCCATAAGGGTCAGGAACCAGTCCGATTTGATGTCTAATTCTCGGTGTTAAGTATGCTCTATGACAAAATTTCAAGTGTATATACCGATGATTTGGGTTTTTTGAAGTACTGGCAGCATTATCCCAAATCGCATCCCAGTCTAAGTCTTGTCCCAATTCAGATATGTCCCTATCCCAAGCTTTCATTCCTGATGTGGGCATATATTTCTGGGAGTTTAATTTATCATAGATACATGACACTATCTGTCCTGGAGCACTCTGTATCCAACTTAAAATGGGATGGTCCTTTAAATCAATATAATATCTCAAAATTATATTGAGATACCAGTTCTTGAAAGCAAAGGATAGTACTTCCCCCATTAATTTCTTGAAGAGTAGCAATACCTTTATCCTCCAAGTTCTGTTAGTGAATGGTTTCCGCAGATAGAAAACGATTATTGTTCCATAATAGAGACGTTTTGCACCATACTCTTAAATTTTAGGAACTTTTCTGCTGCTCTAAACACTTGTAGTATATGGGTTAAAATTGGACCATAATACAAATCATATTTTTGGTAGATATACCTATAACGAGAAAGTCGTTCAACCTTATTGGTGCTATTAGCTCTTGTTCTATATTTTTCCATGATGAAACTTTATCCTCCTCCATCTAATAGCTAAGACTTTTTAGTACAAATGCCCAGTGATACAATTTAAAATTTGGACATGCCAATTCCCCATCTGACTTTTTGAATTATTGAGCTGACCACTTTATATTGGGTCGTTTACCATTCCAAACATAGCAGTTAAGGAGTCCAGTTTTTGCCAATATCCTGCTGGAGGTGCAAGTGGGATCATTGAGCTGATAAAATTAATGTGGAGTAAGATGTTCATTTTAATGACCGCTATACGGGCTGAGACTGATGCTGGCAGGTGTCTCCATCTACTAATATCCTCTTCTATTTTTTTTCAGAATTAAAGAGTAATTTGTTTTAGCCACAGATGATAGGGAAGTATTAACTTCAATACCGAAGTAGAGGACCTCATTTGTAACCTTAATCTGGGAAGGGAGAGACACCTTACTTTTATCCATATTAATCAGCATCAGTGCTGATTTTGACAAATTAACTTTGTAACCTGAAAGAAATCCAAATTGCTTCAGTGTTTTTAAAACATAGGGGAGAGTTTGTTGAACATTTGCCATATAAACTAGCATGTCGTCCGCGTAAAGTGATATTGAAAGCGATGTTGTACCTATTGTAATAGGGGAGATCTGAGGAGAGTTTCTAATTAAATGTGCAAGCGGTTCAATAGATATAGTAAAAATTAAAGGAGACAAAGGGTCCTCTTATTGTGTGCCCCATCCTATGTCAAATAACTCTGAGAAACCTCCCACACATACCCGGGCTGAAGGATTAGCATACAGTGTTTGAATCATATTGATAAATTTATTGCCGAACTTAAATTCTTTTAGAACTCGCCAAAGATATGGCAATTCAAGACAATCGAATGCTTTTTCAGCATCTAGAAATAGCAGGCCACAGGCAGGCGGGATTTTATGTGTTGCACTCAGTATGTGTAAGAGTCAACGAATATTATCAGATGCGAGACGCCCACGATAAAGCCCGTTTCCCGGATGGTAGCAGCTGGAACAGTTTGTGGTTGGGGTGACTCGGATCTCCGGTGATCCTTCGGGCCCTTTTTAACATGAATGCCAGCATCCATGAGATCTAGTAACACAGCACTAGAGAATATTGTGCTGAAACCGTAAATCTCCATTTCACCGAGACATTCTATGAATGCCGCTGTTGGAAGACTTGATTTTTTGTGAATTTCACAATACCAGTTGATTCACGATGTCGTTTCAATGCAATTAAAAGTGACTAATCCAGTTGTTGGGATTATGGCCAAGAGAGAGTGGATATTTAGATAATGAGGAATCAAGGGACATGGGAATGTGGCAGAAAAGTGGGACTGAGGTAAAGATTAGTTGCTGCCTGACCGAATGGCAGAGCATGGCATGTGAGGCTCATGGTCTAATCCTGTTCCCATTTCTCATGTTGTATCGGAGAGACTTTTATATCAGGTTGTGGAAAAATTAAAATGTTTTAATGTTTGCAGTAATACTTCAGGAGTAATAATAATCCCAAGCAGGAGGGAGTATTTCATCTATTCTTACAATGTTTTTTTTTCTGCCTTGTTAAGGTCTATGTTGGCCATTGTGGAATACTTGTGTAAAGAACGGCCAAATCAATACCGTGCAACAGGATCTGACCATCATTCCCTCCTGCCTACCTCCACCTAACTCGTTCATTTCCATAAAGTTAACCGTGAGTGCTTCTGGCAGAAAGAACAGCACAGCTGAGAAGTGTCTGATCCTCACCAAGAAGGGCAGAAAAGGACTGGATGTCAGGTATGGACTGAAGGTTACTAGAACAGAGGTTAACTAGTGAGCCAGGTCACATTGGTCTACAGTTTAATTATGAAAGACAAGTCAATTACAATTTTTGTGTGTTTGCATCATAAGCCAGTTACAACAACAATATCACAGTGATGTTGGAACATTCTGACCTGAGCACAAACCCCAGCCTATTGTCAGTGTGGTGCAGAGCAGCTCCACAACCTGCGGGATGACTGTTTGGAAACCCCAATGGTTTGACACCTGTCTCACCAGGGGATGTTTACCATTCTGCGTTTCAACCCACCGGGGACCTGGTTCTCATTGTCCTGTGACACTCACTGCGGCCTTGGTTCCTTTTAAAATGGATGCCACCAGCATCTTCTTAGACCTGCTGGTGTTGGTGCTAACATGTTAGAATTGAGTTCACACTGAAGCATTTTATAACTTCCTTGCATATCGGCTCATAGTTTTTTTTATTTTAATTTTATTGTCCCAGATGTATTGCCTCCATACATTAACTTAGAATGATAGTTAGTGATGAGCGTATGCCTGTACAAAAGAAAGATAAATGGACGCAAATAGGAACCCACACCAAGAACAGGGGAATTTTAAAGTACAAATGGCTGAAGTTTTAACTAGAATTGTTTTCTTTCCAGATATTATAAGGAGTTGTTAGTTTGGGAAATGTAGCTGTGTGAATTTCGATATATGTACTTGGTTATATTTAGACCTCAGTTTGGACCAGGTCATCCAAGAATCTGATGTTTTGAGTTTGAAGGTCGAGTCAGATAAATACAACCTTAGATGACCAAAGCAGAGTGATTACCAGCACCTGCACCCAAGGAAGTGAACACTTCAATATCGGCCAGTTGTGATATGAGTTCTTTAAAGAGTTCATTATCATAACATTCCTTTTGCATTTGAAATATTTGAGCCATGCCCAGAATGATAAAAAGTTCCTCTATAGATGTGCGTTGATTTTTTTTGAACAAGCGATTCATTCTTTGAATGATATAAAATATCTGAATTTTATCTTGCCACAGACCATATGATGCTTGCATGTTATGGATTGCAAACTCTAAATCGGGGCTCCCAACCTGGGGTCCAAGACCCCCTGGTTAATGGTAAGGGTCCATGGCATAGGAAAGGTTGGGAACCCCTGTGTCTAAAAGGATTGGAAAGGAATTTGTTGAGAAAATTATAGTGACGGCTCTGAGAGTATTATTCAGAAAAATAAATCCTTGGATTACTTCAGGATAAAGAACGCAAGCTGAGCAACAATATCTTCTCACTTGGCTTCTTGTGATGGGGCCCTGATGTGGGGGATGTAGCTGAATTATGAAACAGCGACCAATAGATAACAAAATATAAAAAAATAAACATTTTGCTAGGGTAATTTTAATGACTCAAACTTAGCAATTATTGTCTTGAAGATGAAGTTGACTGCAATTATCTTGTGCTATCTCTCAGGTGTAAGGACAACTGCAATCCAATCGATCCTTCAGAAGATGTTACATTAATTGTCTCTTGTCAAAACTGCGAGAATACAATCAAGTATAATTGGTACATGGTTAATCCTTCAAACTCTGAGGTAAAAGAAGAAGCCAGGCTACAATGTTTTAATCGATAACATCTAAATGTTGGAATTCAAATTGCTTTTCAGAATCCATTGATTTGCATTTTTTATACTTTAGATCAACTTGCCTTCTGTTTGTAATGTCAAACAAGGAAACACTGCTCTGGAATCATTGGTATTAATGAAGGAAAATACAAGCACTCTGGTTTTGGGAGAGGAGGAATTGGATGAATCTACTCCAACATTAAAAGTGAGGGCAGTGGGTAAGTTGAGTTGATCTCCTTCTTTTAAAATTGTTGAGGTTACTGATCATCTGATTCCTCTCAAAGAGCCTGATAGTGAAACGCCTTGTGTTGTGTGTCAATACTGTTAAATAATCCAAGCAAATGTTTGCCGTCTTCAGCTCAAAAACTGGGAATGGCCAAGTGGAAAATGCATCATATCCTCTGACCTAAATGAAAGTGAGTAATCATTCATAGCTAGTAAGTCTGGATTAGCAGGAAAGAAAGAATTGAAAACCAGAACTAGAGGTAACATACAGTACACTTGCAGGCTGTCTGAAATCTTCTCCTGAGTGTCACAGCGCACACTTTGAGTACCGACAGAAGATCAGGTTTCAGAAACAGGTAACTGACGTGTTATAATACAGTTTAAAATACTAGTTTATTCAGTGTCTACAGGGACAGGAGACTGTTGGCTCATTTATTCAGTACTGTTCCCTTTTACACTCTATCTGATCACTGCTCCAGATATAATTGACTTTTGCAATCAATTTGATGGTTGAACTACATGAGAGAACTTCTACACACACAACATGCTGAAGGAGCTCAACAAGTCAGGCAACATCTATGGAGGGGAATCAAACAGTTGACGTTTCTCATGACAGTGGCTATATTTCATTAGGAATTTGAGGAAGATTGGTATGTCACCAAAGACACTGGAACATTTCTACAGGTATACCGTGGAGAACTTTCTAACTGGCTGCATCACTATCTAGTATGGGATGGGGGGGGGGCACTGCACAGGATCAAAATAAGCTGCAGAGAGTTGTTAACTTGTTCAGCTCCATCATGGGCATTAGCCTCCAGGATATCTTCAAGGAGAGATGTGCATCCAGCACATGACTTGTTCTCATTGCTACCATACGGGAGCCAGAAGGCACACACTCAATGATTCAGGATGCCGCAAAGACAACAAATTTCAAGATATTAGACTTGATTCTGATTCAGATCACTTATATCACTCCATAGATGCTGCCTGAGTTCCTCCAGCAGACTGTATATATTGCTCAAGATTTCCAGCATCTACAGAATCTCTTCTGCTTATGAGGGAATTTATAAGTTTTAATGTTATGAGCCTGCCTATGCACCTCAATTAAAAAGACCCTCACCCACAACTTGTCCACCCTCGTCTGGGCAATCTTCCAGGTATTGAAGGCAAAGGATAAATTAATTATTGAAGAATTTCCGTTTGCAAAGGATAAGTTACTTATTGAAGAATTTCTGTTTGCTTAGAAGTTACAGAATACGATGAGCAAATATATTTGCTAATGTGTTGTTTCCTCTCAGGGATCAGCGACAATGGGTATTACAGATACAAAGATTATGTTGTTAATATGAAGCCACCACCTCCAGTGCCGTCCTGCAACATATCTCCAAGAGAAGGATCAGCTGTCTCCACAAAATTCAGCATCAAATGTAGGGTCAACTGTAGCTCTGACTGCAGATCATCAGGCCTTACCTACTGTTTTTTTGTGAAACCAGGTAATAGCCTTGGTGTTCACTCAGCAGTATTATATATTAGAAATTCATCAATATGTGCAGACACAATTTACCATGCACATGTCTCTAGGGGACATGCACAATATGCCTTAAGCTCAGAAAAATGCAATTGGACAACTTGCTTCACGGCTCCCTTTTGTGGAACAGATTTTAACTGCTTTATATTTCTAGTTTGCTTTTTTAAACCACACTGGTTCCAATCATAACTCTAGGATGAGAAGCATCATCCAGACGATGTGTAGAATTTTCAGAAGGAAAACCCAGAAATAAAGGGCATGACTCAATTTGAAATTAACAGATTCCATTTGCTGCCAGAATTTAATAGATTTTAAATTGGGATTTACTTTATTTCTGGTTGTTCAGAGAGAAAAACGTGAACTTTTAGCCCAGCAGCAGATCATTTAGTCCAAAATCTACTGCGTACTCTCTGAAGCTCTCTCCTTCGAGTCCGCCTATATCACCTTCCCTTTGAGAGTTACTGGTGAATGTGCTTGAATTACCCTTTCAGACAGTGCTTTGCAGATCACACAGCTTTCAATGTCTTTACAGATATTCCATTACACTGTGGACCACAGCCAATAATGCCACCTACTTACCTACCAATGGGGGACTCAAATAATGATGACCAGCTGAATATCACAGTCACTGTCAGAGATAATTTGGGCTCCTTAACCAGTGTTGTCATAACAGCAATGGTATGTTGTGTTCTTCGCTTTGGGAAAATGAATTCCCTGAAATAACTGTGGATTTCTAAGCAGGGGAGACAGTGTTGGTCCGGGGGTTAGAGTTGGGGAATGGGTATGCAGTGAAACATGATTTAAGGTCTATAGTCAAATGAGATCAACAACAAATTCTCAGATGGACAATTAGTTTTCGGTGTTTTCTTTCCTGTTGTCAATTGGCGGGTGGGTAATATGTTACATTTTTTTGTAAGGGAGAAGTTGGGAATTTAGGATCTGATGTCCATGTTGGTATTATTCTGTGTGGGTGAATCTGTTTTTGTGTGTGAGCAAAGGGGTTGGGGGTTTTGATGCTGTTCTGCAAATTCTATTTGGTGTTCTTTTCTGCAAGGAGAGGTTGGATTTGTTGTTATTGTTGCTGTTTTGTTTCGGTGAGGGAGGGGGCTGGGAACTTGATCTTATTGTTTATTTTTTTTGTGAGGGTGGGGACTGGGTATTTGATGTTACCATGGCCGTTTTTTTGTTGGGGGGGATTTGGGGTTTTTGGGGTTGTGGGTGATCTGTTGGTTTTTTGTGCGAGGGAGGGGGTGGGGGATTTGGGAGTTTGCAAGTTTTGTTTCTCTTTCTTTTTCATGTTGGGAGAGGAGTGATTTTTTTTTTCAACAACTTCCATGGTTTTTCTGTATTTCATGGCTATCCGGAGAAGATGAATATCAGAGTTGTATTGTACATGCCTACGTTGACAATAAAATGAACCGTTGAACTTTTTGAACCTTTAACAACAGAAGGGTTAGACATAGCATGAAGGATTTACTGGTTCCCTTTTTGACAGACACTGCTTAAAATGCTGATTATTTCCTCCATTTTTAGCTTTCGTATGAGAAGTGTTCTTTGTGTGTAGTTTTTCATTGATTCTATTGTATTTTCTTGTTCTAATCTAATGTGAGTGCCTGCAAGAAAATGAATCTCTGGCTTATTTATTTATTTTTGAGATACAGAATAGAGACGGCCCTTCAGTGTAAGAGACTGAGATTCAGATTCAGATTTGCTCATTTATCACATGCACATTGAAACACAGAGGTACATAAAATCTCAAGGCTCATAGGTTAGGTGGATAGCCACAATCTTTTACCATGGTAAAGGAGTCCAAACTAAAGGCGTAGATTTAAGATAAAAAGGGAAAAAATTATTAAGATCCCGAGGGGCATCTGTTTCACTCAGAGTGTGATAGGGATATGGTGTGAGCTGCCAGAGGAAGCCTTAGATATGGTACAATTACACTATTTGGACAGGTACAGGGATAATAAAGGTTCAGAGGGATATAGGCCGAATGCAGGGAAATGGGACTTGCTCAGGTAGTCATCTTGATGGAGATAGGCTGTGTTTTATGACTATCAGGTTGGTCTAGTGGACAAGGAGAAGTTTAAGCATATTGAAGTTAACCTTTTTTATAAAAAAACTTCTGTGTATAATCCACAAGCAGTGCTAAGAGCACATCACTTCCCACTGGTTGCACATGGGAAATCAAGTATTGGGTTAACAAGTAGGGGTCTGGAAATTAAAACTTCCCAAGCTGCATCTGCCAGCATTTTGTCATCAACCCTGCCTTTTGCTTGCTTGCTTTACCGTGAGGTAAATCTGGGCCTTCAGGTGCTGCATTGGAAGGAGCCTATGTCCTTCTGGACAATGGGGTATAAGACTGGCACTAAGGCTTTTGCTGCCAAGCCTGGCATTCCCTGCCCATCCTAGATTCATTGGTTTATTGGATAGAATCAATTGCTCAGCTTGTGAGCTCCAGGTGCAACACACTGCGGGGGTGGAGGGAGAGGCTGATACAAAATGGACACTCAGGAGATCCTTAGCCACATGGATGTGAGAAAAATGGAAGGACATGGACTGTGCAGGAGGGAAGGGTTAGAATAATGTAGGATTATATACTGTAGATTAGCACAACTTTGTGGGCCAAAGAGCCCATACTGTGCTGTACTGTTCTACGTTGTATGTGCTGGTCTGTTTTTATAAGGGAAGCTATAAAGAAACTTTTTCGAGCTTCTATGATACCTATCAGCTTTATTTTCACTTTTACTGATACCAGTTTTTCCACAATATTAAGATATAAAATTTATTTCTCTAATTTTCTTATGTAATACGTTGACAGCAGTTGAGAGTCACGGGTAAAATGGAGGACGTTGTATCAGCAATAATCTTATTACATTTATTCTGTCCTCGCTACAGGTTCATGAATTCTCAAACAACAGGGAGGATGAAGATCTGGCAACACTCCTCTCGAAGAACCTAATGAAGGAAACGTCCAACAGTTTTTCACAAATCCAACTGTTTGAATCTGTCGCTTCTGTACTGAATCAAAAGTCTCATACAGGAGACTCAGACAAACTGACTCTGAATGTCAAAATGCAGGTATGTTCTGTGGAGGAAATAATAAATGTATAAAACATCAGTAAGTCCTAATAAAGGTTCAAGCTCATAATAGCCAAACATTCCCAAGCTACTTTTGTGAGAATTGATCTAGTAACTTTGAAATTTCCAGGACTTGTTTATACATACTGATTACTGTAATGTTGATGCCCATGAACCCACAAAGTGCCTTATATGAGTCTGTACGTCCAGGATCCAGACCCACTCAGGTGATACTAGCACCGAAGGGTGATGCTTAGTGCATGACCAAGGGAATATTACACTGTTGGAAGTGCTGTCTTTCAGATAAGATTTTAAACCAAGATCTCTTTTGCTTCAAGACGAGCATGAAGGATTCTGTTTTGAACAAGAAAGCATTTAACCCCAACGTCCCGACTAAAATTTTATTCCTCACTTATTGCGAACAGAAAAATTCATCATTAGCATGCTGAGATTTGAGAAATTCTGCAGTGTGTTACTTGGCTGATTCTTTTCTCATATTTACATTAGTGACTATGCTTCATTTACAACTTACTTTGAACTTTAAAGATTTCAAAAGTAATCTGTTGGCTAGACTTTCTTGAAAGGATGCGAAAGGACTAGCTAGAAGTCACCAATTATCTCAAAATCTTGCCTTACATCAATAAAGTAACCGCATTTGCTCTCATCACTTAATGAAAGGATAGAACTTTGCAATCTGGAAGTACATTTTTAAGGGCTTCAATCTGTTGAAACAGATCAACCTTTATTCCAGAGTACTTTAGATAAATATACAGTATATTCATTAGACAAGGAAGAAGTTGTTGAAGATTAATGCAATTGTATCTAATTGTGTTTCCTTCCACCAAAACCACATCGAAGCTGAGGGAAACAATCCTCTCCAAATTGTCCGTTGTGGATGTCTCATCACTTCACAAAGTTCTTGAGGTGTCTGAAGTTCTAAAGCAGCTAACGCACTGGTCTGATGAACTGACATCTACATCACAGGTACCGAGCACTGGATTAATGGTTCAATTTAATATCAGAGATTGTACACATTACGCGACCTACAATTCTTACTCTTTGGAGACATCCACAAAACAGAAGAACCCCCCCCCCCCGCCAATGAATGAATGACAGAAAACGTTAGAACCCCAAGGTCCCCCTCCCCCTTACGCAAAAGCATCAACTCTCCCCTCTCCCCCCCTTGCTTCAGGAAAAGCATCAGCATTCCCCCCCTCCATGACCTACCATGCAAGGAATAGCAAAACCTCTGGCGGCCGTGATCTAAAGTCCATCACAAAACCACTGTCTATCCCAACACTTCAACATCCCACAGACTGTCTCTCTCTCACTATAGGTTCTAATCTCTTCTAACTTGATCAGAATCATTTCTGGTCTGCCGTGCTCTGCTGTTAAACTCTTGTAATGGAGTGCAATGCAGTGGCAGAATAGTAGAAACAAGGCATTTTCTTCAGATGCTCACTTTCATACTTATGCATTTGCCTGAAAATGAATCAGAGAAAGCAAGATAAAAATGCAGATGTATCATTAAAGCTGTGATCTGTTCAGCTGTGCTTAGACAAAACTATATATTTTTCTGTTTCTCTGAAGTTGGACGCCAGTGCAACCCTGGAGAATGTGGGTAAATCATTGCTGACTGTGGGTGGCGAGAACCCTAAGAAAAGGATGGAGGCAACAGAAGTGTTATTTAATGTGGTAAACAACATTCTGGAAGCTTTAGTAGAAAACGATGAATCGGACAGCATGGTTCCAGATACAGTAAGTATTGTTCTACTGAGGACAAAAAATCATAACTGAAATAATAACCCACCATTAATTGATAGAATCCATGCTATGTCATAGTCATAGTCATACTTTATTGATCCTGGGGAAAATTGGTTTTCGTTACAGTTGCACCATAAATAATTAAGTAGTAATAAAACCATAAATAGTTAAATAGTAATATGTAAATTATGCTAGGAAATAAGTCCAGAACCAGCCTATTGGCTCAGGGTGTCTGACTCTCCAAGGGAGGAGTTGTAAAGTTTGATGGCCACAGGCAGGAATGACTTCCTATGACGCTCTGTGTTGCATCTCGGTGGAATGAGTCTCTGGCTGAATGTGCTTCTGTGCCCACCCAGTATATTATGTAGTGGATGGGAGACATTGTCCAAGATGGCTTGCAACTTGGACAGCATTCTCTTTTCAAACACCACCGTCAGAGAGTCCAGTTCCATTCCCACAACATCACTGGCCTTACGAATGAGTTTGTTGATTCTGTTGGAGTCTGCTACCCTCAGTCTGCTGCCCCAGCACACAACAGCAAACATGATCGCACTGGCCACCACAGACTCGTAGAACATCCTCAGCATCGTCCGGCAGATGTTAAAGGACCTCAGTCTCCTCAGGAAATAGAGACGGCTCTGACCCTTCTTGTAGAGAGCCTCAGTGTTCTTTGACCAGTCCAGTTTATTGTCAATTCATATCCCCAGGTATCTGTAATCATGTTATCAAATCTATTTTTGCATTTCAGCAAAGAGTCGTATCAGAGAATTTACTGGATACCATTGACCATTTGCAGATAGTGGCATTAAATGATGCAGTAGCAGATGAAGAACCTATTCTCATGACAATGCCCTCAGTTAGAATGTTTCTACAGAGGTAAATGAAAATTTATACAACCTATTTTATGCTTAATGAGCCCGACAGGGTTTGTGATGAATTTAAGTAGGTATATATTCTTACTGAAAAGTAGACCTTACCTGGTGAACAAATATCCAGAAGGTAAGTTCTCAAGGTCAAGGCTGAGTTCATTATTTATGCTTGAAGTCCAAGATTATCCACTAATCATGATAGATTTTTCAAATTTATTACCCAGCATCTTGACAATTTATTGTCACAGTGGGGGATGCTGGGAACGGACCCAAATGCAAGACACAGACACTGAAGTACTAGGAACAGGACTTGACTAGAGTAGGGACGTGACAGAATACAGACAAAGAGCAGGGACAAGAACGCAGACTTGGGTTAGGACATGGACTAGACAGGGAACCCAGACAAGGAACTATGAACTAGGAGCCTGGGCTTGGGGAAGCAGGACCAGGACTAGGAGCCATGAACTGGGAGCCTGTGCTTGGACTCCGAATCAGAGACTGGACAAGGACCCAGAACCTGGGTCTTGTCTCGGGCTCGGACCCCAGAACTAGGCGAAGACATGATGAGGCTTGGGATCCTGGAGACCAGGCGAAGATGTGATGAGGCTTGAGGCTGCAGGCAGGGGTCTTGAGGCTTGAGGCTGAATGGCTTGACTTACCCCACGGAGGTGAGGACAAGACAAGACAGATCCCCCTGCCGGGCAACGGCAGAATGACCTGACTTAACCCATGGAGGCAAGGACAAGAAGAGACAAACACCAAAGAACGACAGACAGTTCCATCTCTGCAACAGGGTTGCTCCGAGTCCCAGTTACGGCCAGCAACCTCGACTGGCTACAGAAACAGCCAGATCCCTACCTAGCTTGGAGTGGCTGACGGCCATTCAGCAGGCCTGGGAAACGGCCGAATCCATACTGCAAAGACAGCTCCAACTACTGACAGCAAAGCTCCATGAAGCGATGGATCTCCAACGTGGCCTAAAGATGGCAAGTGGCCGCTTTAGCCTTCCACCGGCAGGTTGCTCCCAGGGGATCTTGACAAGACGAACCAGCACCCGACACTCGACCCCAAGGCTACTTGTATTCCAAGCTTCAAGATGGGAATCAGGTGCCTATGATTAACCCAATCAAAATACGGGACAGCTGGAAGACCTGGCGTCCTGAGCCCACAGATCAGACCGTGAACCGGAATACGGACCCAATGGACCGGACCATGACATTTATATCAACAACATAATGTTAAAATGAACAAAATAAAGTTACTGAATCTCAATGATGCAACTATTTTAATAATTTCCTTGTAGTGATGAAACAGTGAGTAGAAAGTTTACAACATTTCATGGAGGGAAATGGCTGAAATCCATAAAAAAACTTTAAATTATGCTGATTTGTCTTTCTCCCCATGAAATTTCAAACTAAAATGGGTTAGTCCCAGAGTAACACCTGGGAAACCACACGTGTTAGTTCAGTGCTGTTGATAGGATCTGGTGCTGCTTCTCTGTTGTAACCTTACAGGAAAATGGAAAACCAAATTGAAGAACTGAAACTGTTATACAGGAAACAAGCATGCTGATGTTTGAAGTGAAAAAAATTCGAGAGCAAAAGTGGCTAAGTAGTAGAGTTTCAATTCTGAGGGTTCAGACAGTAAAAAATAACAAAATAGCTGATGGGTCAATAATCAGAGGGTACATGAGAAAAAGCTTATGTAGCCAGTTGGATGGGTATGTGCTGCATGATGGGAGGAAAGGAAGATAGGGGGGAGAAAACTACTGATGTGTTGGTTCAATATTAGCGGTTAAAATTAACGCTGCAAGCAGCAAATTGTGACCTACACTCAGTGGTTATTTGAGTAGGTACAGGAGTACAACCAGGTGTGATTTTTTTTTCGCTGTTGTAGCCCATCCACTTCTTGGTTCAACATAGTGTGGATTCAGAGATGCTCTTCTGTACACCACTGTTGTAACATGTGGTTATTTGAGTTTCTGTCGCCTTCTTGTCAGCTTGAGACAGTCTGGCCATTTTCCTCTGACCTCTCTCTGTCAGTACAGGGTGTTTGTGCCCACAGAACTGCCACTCACTGGTTGTGTTTTGCTTTTCAGCACCATTCTTTGTAAACTCTTTGCTGTGCATGAAAATCGCAGGAGGTCAGCAATTTCAGAGATACTCAAACAACCCTGTCTGGCACCAACAATCATTCCACAGTCAAAGTCACTTAGATCACATTTCTTCCCCATCCTGATGTTTGGTCCGAACAAGAACTGAACCTCTTGACCATGTCTGCATGCTTTTATACATTGATTTGTTGTCATATTATTGCCTGATTAGATATTTGCATTAACAAACAGGTGCACAGGTGCACCTAATAAAGAGACCATTTTGAACCATTTCACCAATCAACTTCCCAGCTCTTTGCTTCATCCCTCTCCCTTCAGGTTTCACCTATCACCTTGTGATCCTCTCTCCCCTCCCCCCCACCTTTTGAATCTACTTCTCAGCCTTTTTTCTCCCGTTCTGCTGAAGGGTTTCGGCCCGAGACGTCGACTGTACTCTTGTCCATAGACGCTGCCTGGCCTGTTGAGTTCCTCCAGCATTTTGTGTGTCTTGCTGGGATTTCCAGCATCTGTGGATTTTCTCCTGCTCTCTCTGAACTTCTTACTGGGCTGCGCAATTTTTTGTTTCTCTGGCTTGGACCGATGGTTTGCCTGTATTTAACCAGCAGGGGGCGTCAGGAGGCGAGGAATGTTGCCTGTAGATGAGCAATATATAACATCCTATATAAAAGAATAAACGTTATCCTTATCAGTCACATGTCCACAAAAACATGAAGTGAAATGCATCATTTTGCGGCAGCAACCTTCACAGTCTGAGGAAGTGCAGGGGGCAGCCTGCTGGCATTGTTATGTTTTTGGTGCATGATTGCATGCCCAAAGCTTACTAACTCCAACCCATATATCAATTTGAAATGCGGGAGGAAACTGGAGCATGCAGGATATACCCACATGGTCATGGGGAGAATGTACAGACCCCCTGCAGACAGCAGAGAGAATTGAACCCAGATCAGTGATCGACAGCACAGTAGACACTGCACTACCCACTACACCACTGTGCACCTTGCATTATTATAAACAAACTTATTACAGTAGGTATGGCAGACATTTTTTTTTAGATTATGAAGACACGCAGTCCTCTTTTATTATCATTTAGTAATGCATGCATTAAGAAATGATACAATATTCCTCCGGTGTGATATCACAGAAACACAGGACAGACCAAGACTGAAAAACTAACAAAACCACATGATTATAACATATAGTTACAACAGTGCAACAATACCATAACTTGATGAAGAACAGTCCATGGCACAGTAAAAAAGTTCAAAGTCTCTCGAAAGTCCCACATCCCATGCAGACGGGAGAAGGAAGAAAACTCTCCCTGCTATGCCCAATCACAGTCCAACTCTGAGTCGTCCGAAAACTTCAAGCTCTGATCAGCCCTCTGACACCGAGTACCAAGCACTGTCTCTATCCGAACGCTTTGACCTCAGCCTCGGTCGCCAGCAGCAGGCAAAGCCAGGGATCTTGGAGCCTTCCCTCCGGAGACTCTTGATCACACAGTAACAACGGCAGCGAAGCCAGGCATTTCAGAAATTTCTCCAGATGTTCCTCTGCTTCTCACGTCTGTCTTCATCATTTGCAGAGGTTGCTAAGAAAGATTGTGTGCTGAGGAAGTTTAGAGACAATGATTCTGTGGGGAAAGTTCTTACTACAGTGTGTCACATCGCAGTGATGACGGATTTAGACAAACGAGGCCTGTTCCTCAGAATACAGGGGAGGATGTTGCTTCTGTAAAGTTTTTCTGAGAATAGACTTTTCACCGAAGGACACATCTTTGCCCCTTGCACTGAGGTTCAGACCCTGTCTGAGGGCCCAGTTGTGGAGATAGTGAGTAAGTGAGTGCTCTCAGTAGTGCCATTACCCAAGGCGCCCATCGCACAAGTATGTTGAAAGCTAAATACTGGGGATTCTACTTCCAGGAAGTTATGGCACACTCTGAAGTCTTCAGAAGGTGTCTATCTAGCAAGGAGTGAACTCTGGAGATGCCCAGCAAAGTCCGGAGTTTGGTCAAATTTCCCCCTAATGTATGGGTTTCAATAGGTGCATTTAATGACAGAGAAATGTATACAATATACATCCTGAAATTCTTTTTCTTCGCAAACATCCACGAAAACAGACGAGAATGAATCTCCAAAGAATGAATGTGTCACACGTGTTAGCATGAATTGCAATTGCAAGCCCATGGACCAAATTTACCCAGAAAAGATTGCTAATTATTGGCAAATGTTGAAGGCTCTCAGCCCAAAATGTCAGTTGTCTATTCCCTTCCAAAGGTGCTGCCTGACTTATTGAGTTACTCCAGCTTTTTGTTTGAGTTGCTCAAGATTTCCAGCATCTGCAGAATCCCTTGTGTTTATGGCAATCAGTTCCCTCTACAGTATTAGTTTAGCAATTGTACGTGAGATGGTTACCCAGCTAATTTTACATCCATTCTATTTCAACCGAACACCTAAGCTGTTACATAAATTTCATCAGATTTGTATCTGAAAACTTACTGCATGTTAATTTGACCACTGAGTGAGAACAATGGTTCATGAAAATCATCATCACCTTTTTGCTGTGAAATCACACAAGATTTAGTAGCAATCACTCGGGTTGACTATGATGTCCTCCTAGTGCCTGCTGGTGGGTCTTCAGGTTGATGTATTCTGGTGCAGTGTAGGCAAGAGAAAGCGGTGGTTGTAGTTAATGGTTCGGTCTTTTGCTTGTTCAGTCTCTCCTTTCCCAACAAGATTTTTTTATCAGCAGACAGAAAGAAAAATGAACTTGCATTTCTTTGCAATGATCTTAAGCCAGAGATAGAGAATTAAACAAGAGGCCATCATCTAGCCTTACAACGATCGGATCCAGAGATAACAAAGGTGGCGGATATTGGCTTCAAGAGAGGATGACCTAAGGCAGGACTGGAGTTGGATGACAGTGTGAAATCTTTATGAATTTGCTGATATATGGTTTGGAATACTTGGGATTAAAATCCAAAAATAAGGAGACCAATACACAGAAAACTGAATTGTTAACATGTTACTGATGAATATTTTGATTTTCCTGTTTTGTGTCGATCAATTAAGAATATTTATTAGTTGAAGGTGCTGTTATTCCCTGTATTTCTAGACTCCCGGCTGACAGCATGGAATACAATTCCACCACGGTTTCGGATTTGGCTGCAGCAAGTTTCACCCTTCCAACATTACCGTCGCTGAGCATGAGCGGGGATATAGATACTCTTGATGTGCGGGTGGGTTCTGCACCTTACATGAAACTGCTCCAACCAAGTAACACATGGGTTTCACCCTGAGTGTTAGCAAGTTAAACCCTTGTTTACTTCTGAACTGAATGTAATAAATATAGCAAATTAATGCACAGGAACACAGAAAGTGAAATATGATTTTTGAAATAATTAATTTATTAGCTGTAGTAGTAACTAAGCTACTGTCCTGTTCCTGGATTTGTTCTACAAGCAATGAGTTTGTTTCTTCACTTATTCAGGCTCCTTCCTGCACCTCTTTTCCTATTACTTTGATAAAAATATTACTGTTGCTTCTTGCCTCCTCAGAACAAACTGAAAATTGCATTAATGTCACTACAAATTTGTATCCAGTTCAGGCTTTTACATGGTTTGTAGCTGACTCTACCTCCCTTTCTTAACACCTCCATTTCCTTCTCGGGGGATAGGTTAGTGACTAATATCTATATTAACCCAAAGGTTCCCAAGGCTATCTCCATGGCATCTCTTCTCATCTTGCTTCCTTTCTTGAGTAAAGGACTACTTTCCGTTCTCACAATTTCCATCTCTGATATATCTGTTCCAATGAAGAACCTTGCCACGTCAGTTCTTCTGAGGTGTCTTCCTATTTCCTTAAGTGTGACTTCCCCTCAACCATAGCTGACAAGTCCCGTAAGTACGTACCATCTGTTTCCCACATCTCTACTCTCGTCTAGCCAGGATACTGTCCTTACCTTCCACTCCATCAGCTTCCCACATTCAACAGATGATCCTGCATAATTACCAAAGGGACCATTCTCTCTCTGGCTTCCCGATCACTCTTCCATCTTCTCTTGTCTTGTCGCTCTTGTCTTGTCACTCTTCTCTTGTTGCTTTTCATATCAGAGATTCAACTCTGTCCCTTCCCATCAGCCAAGGTCTCAAACAGCACTTCTGAGCAAAGCAGTGATTCACCTGAACTTCTTCCGATTCATTGTTTTGCACTTGGTTTTTGTGGTGTGTCCATTTTCACACTGGAGAAATCAAATGCGGAATGGTGATGGCTTTGTAGAATATTTCTGTTCAGTTATCAAGGATGATGCTTAGTTTCCAGTTCGGCCATTTTATTTCTTATCTCACTTCCTCCCTCAGTTCTTGACATCCAGCCTCCTGCTTTGCTCCGGAGATGCTCATCACAAGGAACAGCATCGGGTCACATGCAGCCTTCTGAATTCAATGTCAAACCCCCACTACCTCACTCTCCCCTCCTTGGGTTTATTGCAGGCAAAAGGGACCAGGGCAGGTAGGCATATTGGTTGATATGTGGCCTGTAGCCCTAGTTCTGTGTTATGGCACTCCATGGCTCTATGAAAAACTTCAAGTCCTTTATTCTCTGTGTGTATGTGTCTGTCTCTGTATTTCTGTGTCAATTTATTCCTTTTCTTCTGACTCTAACTAATATTATCTGAAGTAATTGATGTCATGACAGGGTTGGCCTATACCCTATCACAAATATTCCCTTTGTGCTTTCCACACCACTGCCCTCCGCTACCCACCGCTTCTTTTCTCACCCTCCAGTTCTGAGGAAGAATTCTTTGTCTGAAATTTTAAAGATTTAAAGGTTAGTTTTATCTGTCAAATGTGCACTAAAATATCAAAACGTACAGTGAAATGTGTCATTTGTGTCAAATCAAATCAGTGAGGACTGTGTTTCCTGCGCCAACATAGCATGCCCACAGTTCCCTAACCCCAATGGTACATCGTTGCAATGTGGGAGGAATCCGGAGCACCTAGAGGAAACCCACAGGATCATGGAGAGAACGTACTAACTCCTTTCAGACAGTGACAAGAACCAAACCCTGATCTTACAGCTGGCACTGTACAGCGTTGTGCTAGTCGATATGTTACAGCACAACCCCGATTCTGCCCCCTCAGATTCTGCCTGACTTCTTCTATACTCCCATTTTCATTTTGGATTTATGGTACCTGCAGCTTTTGTGTCAATTGCACTTCAACCCGTTAGCAGCCTTGAGCTGCCTTTCCATGCAGTCAGGGTGGTCTTGTCAGTACTCGGTACAAGTGGAGAATGGGCGAGATGCATGAGGATAAAATGCATGGGAGCCCTATATTGCTTATTAAAAAAGGCCTATTATTAGAAAATCTGGATGATTTGATTGCTCTTGGTTTGTTCATGGAAGATGTTAGTAAACAGAGTTGAAGTGACAAAGAATTGGGCACCTAAGGGCAAAGGTGCACTCCATTGCAGCGTGTGTTTTGGTTACTAAAATAACAATTAAATCTAAATGCAGTGCTCAATGTGGGATTCAAACATTGAAAAGCCATCGCAAGCCTCCAAACCTGGAGCAGGATTTTGCTGCGAGGTTAATGTGCAGAATCAAATAAGCAGTATATTGGATGTTGTACCAAAGCTTCTTCAGTCCACAAGGGACAAAGCATTGTGTGTATTGTGTCAATTGTCTGTGCAACCACAAAGATCTTCTGGTTGCACAGTTGCTGTGGAGGATAACCTACATATGTACCTTCAAGTATGTTCACCCTCCCAGTCTGGAAATTAATAGTCCAGGTTCCCAAGGTGATGTACCTTGGTCTAAAGGCAAATGTCAACAAGCTGAAATATGTTGAAGATAAGGTCACTGCTATTCTGTAGGTCAAGAAGCCAGAGAATGTTATGGACCTGGGTCTCTTCTGCACTTTGCAGCACCAGTGATCTGCCATCAGGGTTCAAATCCCCCGCTCTCTGTAAGGACTTTGTATGTTTTCCCCGTGACGATGTTTGTTCCCTCCAAATGTTCCAGTATCCTCACATTCCAAAGAAATTTGGGTTAAGTTTAGTACGTTATCAGCATTTTTTGTGCACTTGCTCTGGACTTCTAGCATCTGCAGAATCTCTTGTGTTTCAGTTGCGGGCATGCTATGTTGGCGCCAGAAACATGGTGACACTCGCAGGCTGTCCCTAGTACGTATATGGACTGTGTTGGTCACTGACATATTTCACTGTATGTTTTGATGTATGTACATGTGATAAATAAAGCTAATCTTTAGATCTTTATTTTTTTCTGCAAATGATTCAATACTATAATAGACCCTTGCCTTATTTAGCAATTGTGCAAGTTTCATGACACCAAAGATTATCCATGATATTCAGCGAGATAATCACACTATGAGAGCCGAACTCTCGTTCTCTGGTGGTGTGATTATATGGCTGAATGTTATTCATCTGAGCAAAGCATAATAACTAATATTTGTTCAGATTCCCACATGAATCGGTTGTTGGCAGTGAACACTGTTTTTTCTCATTTGCAGACGATGACCTCAGTCACTGACACTGACTCAGCAACGATGCAAGTCGACAAATGCTCTTTAAAATTGTACCAGTGTCAAGTGTCTCACTGATGACTTACAGCTGACCTTAAAGAGGAGGGTAGAGAGGCAGCAAATAAGCAAGAGCCAGTGGCTTTAGGGAGAGGAAAGAAATTCTAACTTAATGAAAGATACCAAGTCACCAGAGTGAAACAAGACCCCTCCTTCTATTTCCCCAGATGATTCAAAGATTGATTCTCCATTTCCCCCAGCATCTTTAATTGTAAGTGGAATTTATTAAGTACCAGAGTTTTCCTTCTTGTACAGATGGTGACCTTTTCAGTCAACCCCTTCATGTGGACAATGAAGAATGAGGTCTCCAGAGCAGTCAGCAGTCTGACGCTGGCATCACCGAATGGCACAGTTTACACCATCAGGGATCTGCCCGAGGACATTGAGGTAAATTCACAAGCTGTGTCCCTTACCTTCATCGCCAATGAGGAGAGTGCCAACATTAAGTTGCTTGGCTCTGCAAGTCCTAAAGTAAACTGATTTATTGGGGAACGCACACAAAATATTGAAGGAACTCAGCAGGTCAGGCAGCATCTATAGAGGAAAATAAACAGACAATGTTTCGGGTCACTCAGGCTAGTGTTAATGAAGGGTCTTGGCCTGAAATATTCTCCTCCCGCGATGCTGCCTGTCTTGCTGAGTTCTTCCAGCGTTTTGTGGATGTTGCTCAAGATTTCCAGCATCTGCAGAATGTCTTGTGCTTCTGATTTACAGGGGGTCTCCCCAAACAGAGACTGTCAGTCCCCAGCCAGCACCAGCTTCAGCACAAACAACAGCCACCCACCAGCTCAGTGGTACAGTGGAGGCTGAGACTGTTGTTGTGGAAGATGTGCAAGTTCAGGCCCCCACTGTCATAGCTGTGATTAATATTCAAAGGGCTTGCAGGGTAAGATAGCAGTCCTGCAGTCAATGCTACCACACGAAACTGGAGTTGCCCACGTCCTCATCCGCAGAACTGACAGTGGTTCAGTGGAATCAGAACCAAAATCAAGTTAATTATCACTGAAGTACGTCATGAAATGTATTGTTCTGCAGCAGTTGTAAAGCAGAAGTCATAAAAAAATTACTATAGGTTACAATAAGGAATATAAAATAAATAGTGCAAAAATGAGCAAATTAGTGAGGTAGGGTTCATGGACTACTTAAAAATCTGTTGTATGGGGGGGAAGGCTGCTTACGTGTGCGTCTTCGGGCTCCTGCACCTCCTCCCTGACGTGAAGAGGGCGCGTCCTCGATGATGTAGAGCTGCTGTGAATCTTGTGCTAGATGGGATAAGCCTGGTATTTTCTAAATTATCCATGACGATGATGTCATTGTGAATGACAAAATAAAAAGGCTGCGTGTGCTGCTGGTTGGGGAACTGAGAACCAAAGTTAGATCCTCTGCTACTGTACTGACAGCACTAACCTATCAGCTGATCTAACCTTTGAAATAATCCTTTGACAGCTTAAGTATCATTTGAGTTGCAGCGTAGTTTGTTAATGTTACAGATAATACTCCCTGGACCTGATCTGACTCATGAGAATTGGACTGAATTCAATCTGGAAAACAACCTAATCATTCTGGAAGTGAATGTTACATCAGACAGTGGCACACTTGGCTTTTATCTGGAGACTGAGCAAGATGTCCCAATCGTCCTTTACTTGGGCTACGAAAATGAACCTAATGAGACCAATTTTCTGGTTTCCACACAGCTACCTAATACAAAGTACACTGGAGGTAAGTGTGAAGCAAATCTGTGCAAGAGAGAAATGTTGCAAGAATGAACATGAATAAACACCTTCATTGCATCTTGCAGCTCCAATTTTGGGGATATTTTCATGAAATCATTTCCACTCCAGAACAGACTTTTCAATTCCACCCACAGCTGAACTGACTGTTTGGTCCCATTCCCCATGGTTAGTCTTAGGAAATTATTGTATGTTCTCTATTTTCCTTTGAAAGAAAATGTGCCTTCAGCAATTGTCCGGTAGGATGTCTTTTACAATTCCTTGTGTGAGCATACATTATCCCTCAAGTGTCATCATGGTTATTTTTCAGAAATTTATCCATTAATAACCAACTTTTATGCTACTGGGAAAATGTTTCCTTAGTTATTCAATGAAGCCCTTTGAAATTCTGAAGACCTCTATCTCATCTCTCTTTAGGACTAGGTGTTCTCCAAGAAAGCAATACCAGTTCCTTATATAACCATAAATGTGCCCCTGGTGCCACTCCTGCTAACCTCATCTACAACCCTCTGCAAGATCTTAACTTGCAGTCTGCAGTGTGGTAATACACATACTTTGAACAAGCCATGTTTAGGGTCTTGTTCTTGATCACTGGACTTTTCAGGAGTTGTTTAAGATTGTTCTAACAACTGCAGTATTGTGATTTGTGTCTTCTAAGAAAGCACAGGTGTACTTTGAAAATTTCATTTATCCAACAAAGAGTTGTTGGGATACATCATTTAAATGATATAAAATAACATTCCCAAAAATTCTTCTTGCTTACCCAATCACTTTAATTGATGTATTCTACAAAAATAATGTAGACACATGTCGTAATCAGGTTACAATTGTGACAAATGCAGTTGGACTACTTCCTTATTCACAGCTTAAATGCAAGTGCCTAGATCTTTGCCATATTGTTATCAAATGATTCCATATCCAAGCAGTCCATTTGAAATGAAACATAAGGTCACATCAAAACCTTTCAAATATTTTGTAACTGAAAATTAGAATTCAGGAGCACAATTACATTAATGTTCTAGGTTCAGAATATATTGTACAACTAAAGTAAACATCAGTTCTTCAAGGTACTCCTTAGCTGCTAGCTTGGGTATTATGAAAATAAGCCATGGTTTTTTCAAGTTTTGATTAGTCTAATCAAAATGATTAATCTACTTGAAGTACTTGAAGTTGTAACTTGCATCACAGTCTGTAGAAATTGATCAGAATCAGGTTTTATATCACTGGCCTTCATCGTGAAATTTATGGTTTTGTGGCAGCAGTACATTGCAATACATATTAATAATAAAAACTATAACTTACAATATGAAGTGTGTATATATATAAATTAAGTAATGCAAAAAGAGAGGGAGAAAAATATTGAGCAAGTGTTCATGGGTTCATTGTCCATTCAGAAATCTGATGGCAGAAGGGAAGAAGCTGTTTCTGAAATGTTGAGTGTGTGTCTTCAGGCTTCTGTACCTCCTCCTTGAAGGTAGTAACGAGAAGAGGGTATGTCCTGGGTGGTGGAGGTCCTTAATGATGGATGCTGCCTTTTTGAAGCATCACATTTTGAAAATGTCCTCAATGCTGGTGAGGCTAGTGCCCATGATAGATCTGGCTGAGTTTACAACTTTCTGTAGTTTTTTTCTGATCTTGTGCAGTGGCCTCTACATACCAGATAGTGATGCAACCAGTTTGATTGCTCTCTACGGTACATCTGTAGAGGTTTGCGTGCGCCTTAGGTGACATACCAATTCTGCTCAAATTCCTAATGAAATATAGCCGCTGTTATGCCTTTTTTGTAGCAGCATCAATATGATGGGCCCAGGATAGATCCTCAGAGATGTTGACACCCAGGAGCTTGAAACTGCTCACCCTTTCCAATTCTGATCCCTCGATGAGGACTGGTATGTGTTCCCTCAACCTACCCTTCAAGAAGTCCACAATCAATTCCCTGGTCTTACTGACGTTGGGTGCAGATTTGTTGCTGCAACATCACTCAACCAGCTGATCTATCTCGCTCCTGTGTGCCTCCTTGTCATCATCTAAAAGTCTGCCAGTAATAGTTGTGTCATTGTCTAATTTACAGATGCTGTCTGAGCTGTCCCGAGGCACACAGTCACGGTTGTCTTGAAGCAGTGGCCTTGATATGGACACCTTATTCAGTTTCTTGGATAGTCAGGTTTTCTTATGCTGGGTTCAATGGTTTTAAAGCTTCTTCTCAGCTTTTCCAAAGACAGTACATTGACATCTTGGTCTCATTAGCAGTGCACTGAAGAACTATTTTGTAACTTAATAATTTATGCAATTAAAATGTAATTAATGTAGTTGCAGCTGGGTTAGGTTGGTAGTGCTTAGCTCAAACTTCATCTGTTCTACCATATTTTTGTTAGTTTTGATTAAGAAATTCACACATTAGTTTTAGAAGTTTAATTTATTACTTCATTGTTTTCAGTAATATCTGCAATTATTCACAAAGGTTTTATGGTACAACGTCGCACACTGACTCGTATTGAATCTTTCATCTGCTCTACAGACTGAGACTGTGCTATTACTACTTTAAGATAAAGGCACGTACTTAACTCTCCCATCCACTCAGAACCACAGTATTAACACTCAAAAGAAAAGCCTATCCATGACAAGGCTATTTGCAACTTTATATATTTAAATAAAAAACTCAAACTGATTTATTCAACATAATTGTTCTTCAAATTTGATCATATTTTCTCTCAATAAAAATGCTGTGTTTTAAATATTTCTATTATCTTCCATCTTTCCCAATAAGCTGCAAGATATACCTGGCTGATTCCTCCTGCTGAGTTAATGTATGGAGTAGGAACTTACTATTTAGCTGTGAGATCTGACCCAGATCTGAACTCTGCACAAATGATGAACATGACTGTGGCCTTCACTTCCTTTGTATCCCAGTGTGTATACTGGGATGAAATTAACAACAACTGGAATTCATCTGGATGTCGTGTGAGTACCCTCACTTTCTGCGGTTTAACTGAGCTCTGGCGATAGGGGACTTGGGTGAAACGTAGTACCCTCACTTTGTATGGTCTAAGTAGATATCTGGTGATAAAGGACTCTAATCAAATGCAGTACTATCACTTTGTCTGATTTAACTGGAAATCTGGTGAAAATAGACTCTGGTAAAATTCAGTACCATCACTTTGTATGGTCCAACGTGGGATCTGGTGAAAAAGGACTCGAGTGAAATGCAGGACCCTCGCTTTTGTATAGTCTAACTGTGCATCTGGGAATAACTGTGACCTTTCAGCTTATTCTTCCATTCAATAAGATCAAGGATATTGGCCACTACTCCACCACTCCATATTCCTGCCTGGTCCTCATATCCTTTGTTTGTGGTCTAGAAATCTGTCTACTTTGGCCTGCAATATATTGAATGACTTAGTTCACAGTTCTCTACATTAGAGAAATCCAGTCTCCTCAGCCCTATCCTGATTTTGAAGCTATGTCTCCAGTTCTGGATTCCCCACAGTACTGACCTTGTCAAGTCCCTTCAAAATCTTTGGTTTCAATAAAGTCACCTCATTCTTCTAAAGTTCTGTGAGTATGGGTCCAATCCTTTCAATCTTTCCTCATAAATTAGCCACCTTGTGCCAGAAATCAGTCCAGTGGAGACACTAGAAGTGGTAGGTGCTGGAATCTGATGCAGCAGCTAAGCTGCTGGAAGAACTCAGAGGGTCAAACAACATCTGTGATGGGAACCTTCCTGGTCCTGAGGTGCAGATGAACTATAATTTACTGAATGGCAGAGCAGGCTCAAGGGACTTATTCCTATTCCTGTTTCCTTTCTTATTGTGGCAGGTCTTCTGACATTTACCCAACTACTACATGTAGGGAAATGCCCTGTACACTGCCAAATACTATTCATTGATTATAAGCACCAGGCAGTGTGCTTTGCCCCCTGCTCTGCTTACTTTATACTTACGACTGTGAGGCTAAGCACAACTCTAATGCCATATTCAAGTTTGCCAATGATAATGTTGGCCAAATCAGAGGTGGTAATGAACCTGTATATGGGAAGGAGATTGAAAACCTTACTGACTGATGACACAGCCACAACCTCTCACTCAATGCCAGCAAGACTAAGGAGATGGTTATTGACCTGAGGAGGAAACTGGAGGTCCATTAGTCAGTGATCATCAAGAGATCAGAATTGGAGAGGATCAGCAACTTTAAATTCCTCAGTGTTATCATTTCAGAGGATCAGTCCTGGGTCTGATGAAGAAAGCATGGCAGCATCTCTACTTTCTTAGGAGCTTGCGAAGATTCAGCATGTCATCTAAAACTTTGACGAACTTCTGTAGGTGTGTGGTGAAAAGTATATTGACTGGTTGCATCACAACCTGGTATGGAAACGCTTGAGTGGAAAAGCATACAAAAAGAAGTGGATATAGCTTAGTCCATCACAGGTAAAACCCTCCCTACCATTAAGCACATCTACAAGAAGAATTGTTGCAGGGAAGCAGCATTCATTATCTTGTAGGCCCACCATCTAGGCAATGCTGTCTTCTTACTGCTGCCAACAGGAAGAAGGTACAGGAAACTCAAGATCTGTGCCACCAGGTTTAGGAATAGTTATTACCCCTCAACCATCAAGCTCTTGAATCGGAGGATATAGCTTCACTCAACTTCACTCGGCCGATCACAGAACTGTTCCCACAACGTATGGACTCAATTTCAAGGACACTTCATCTCATGTTCTTGATATGCTATGATCTTTCTTTCTTTCCTCTTCCTTTCTTCACATTGGTTGTTGTCCCTCCTGTTCGGTGCGGTCTTTCACAGATTCTATTGTGTTTCTTTCGGTTACTGTGATTGCCCAGAAGAAAATGAATGTCAGGTTTGTACTTGGTGACAAATATGTACTTTGATAATAAATTTACTTTGAACTTTGGTAAGACAGAATAGACAAGCTCTTTACAACAACAATCTTTGTGTGAATTTACTTTGCATCATTTTTATTCAGTGATGTTTAAAACATCATTAGGTGCTGGCCACTTGCATATCAGATTGGATACATTAGCCAAAAGCCCCAGTCTGCATTAGCAAAGTCAGCAATGGCTCAATAATTGACTGAATACACCCAACAATAAGTGCTTCTCTGATTAGCTGATCACTAATATAAAAAAGTAAATGTGGAAGGAACTGTTTAAATGTTTATCATACCAATGTCCCTTCCTCAATAACAAAAGTGTTAATATACATAGTAACAACAGTGAAACCCTAGTAATATATCTCTTTGTCATAAGCCACAAAAAAAAGCAAAGGGTTAGAGAACTGTCTGTTAATATCCCCTCATCCCCTGACTCCTTTCACCCCCTCCTCACCGTCCGCAAGCAAATCTCTCCCAGCACATCCAGCATGGTTACGGTGTTCGAACACGGTTATACATTCATCTTGGCCTCCTCCATTTTGCAATGTCCTCCTTGAGGAATAATGGGGAAGAATGTCCTCATTATTTGCATACTAAATGCCCTCTCTATTTACATACTAAACATCCAAGATAGTAGTTCTGAGTGATGTGCTTTATTGACAATGAAATCAATGGAAGCAGCTGTCAGAGGTACAGTCCAATACTCCTGTGCTATCATATCACAAACCTCGTGTCCACCACCAAGTGTGATTTTTTAAAATTTAGTACGTTCTTTTCCGAGGACTGTAGGTGGAAGCATCAGCTGTTCAGTCCCTCATGTTTGTTCTGTCAGTAACATAAATCAAAGTTAATCAAAAAATCAAATCAGATCGAGTTTAATTATCATTCAAGTCATACATAGGTACAGCAGAATGAGACAGTGTTCCTCTGGGGCCAAGATACAAAACATTCAAAATAGCAAGTACCTCAATTTTGAACTCAATTAACATGGTTTGCTCATGAAATGAATCTAACAGGGAGCTTCTTTACTCAGAGTGTGGTGAAAGTGTGGAATGAGCTGCCAGTGCAGTTGGTGAATGCCAGTTCAATTTCAACATTTAAGAGAAACTTAGATAGGTACCTGCATGGGAGGAGTATGGAGGCGCTGCAGTCTGGGTGCAGCTGATGGGAGTAGTGAGAACAATAGTTCAACACGGAGCAGATGGGTTGAAAGGCCTGTTTCTGTGCTGTAGCATTCTATGACTCTATGACACTAAATCCTAATGTCCTGGTGTAATAAAAATCTAGCAACTCAGCATCTCTTGAAAAAAACTCAAGTAGTGCCTTTTTAATATTTTGTCATCTTCACTGTTCTTGACATATATCAGAATCAGGTTTGTTATCACCGGCATGTGACATGAAATTTATTAACTTGGCAGCAGCAGTTCAATGCAATACATAATCTAGCAGCGAGAGAAAAATAATAATAATAAATGAAATGCAAAAATATAATAATAATAAATAAACAAGTAATTCAATTGTGTGTATTGAATAGAATTTTAAAAACGTGCATAAACAGAAAAAAAGTGAGGTAATGTCCAAAGATTCAAAGTCCATTTAGGAATCGGATGGCAGAGGGGAAGAAGCTGTTCCTGAACCATTGATTGTGTGCCTTCAGGCTTCTGTATTTCTTACCTGATGGTAACAATGAGAAAAGGGCATCCTGGGTACTGGACATCCTTAGTAATGGACACTGCCTTTCTGAGACACCACTCCTTAAAGATGTCCTGGGTACTTTGTAGGCCAGTGCCTAAGATGGAGCTGACTAGATTTACAACCTTTTGCAGCTTCTTTCAGTCCTGTGCAGTAGCCCCTCCATACCAGACAGTGATGCGGCCTGTCAGAATGCCCTCCACGGTACAACTATAGAAGTTTTTGAGTGTATTTGTTGACATGCCAAATCTCTTCAAACTCCTAATAAAGTATAGCCGCTGTCTTGCCTTCTTTATGGCTACATCGATATGTTGGGACCAGGTTAGATCCTCAGAGATCTTGACACCGAGGAACTTGAAGCTGTTTACTCTCTCCACTTCTGATCCCTCTATGAGGATTGGTATGTGTTCCTTCATCTTACCCTTCCTGAAGTCAGCTGATACAATCATTTTCATCCGGACGATTTTGCTTTTACTGTATATGTTTCAAATCAGCCAAATCAAGATCGAAGGTGCTGAGGAAAGGGAACGTGGAGAACAAGTTCCGGTTCAGCATCGTAGGCACAGCCATCCCAAACATCACAGAAAAGCCAGTCAAGAGTTTAAGCAAGGTTTTTGACAGCTCTTTAAGGAACACGACATCCATCCAGGTCACTGGCACCGAGTTGGTTGGCTGGCTGAAATCTGTGGACAAGTCTGGCCTACCTGGGTTGTTTAAAGCCTGGGTGTATCAGCATGGCATTCTTCCCAGAATCCTGTGGCCCCTCCTCGTCTATGCAGTTCCGATCTCAACAGCTGAAACCTTAGAGAAGAGGGTTAGCAACCACCTCAGGAGATGGCTGGGGCTGCCAAAGAGCCTGAGCAGCATCGCACTCTATGGACACCACAACAAACTGTAACTGCCCTTCAAATCCTTGGAGGAAGAATTCAAGGTAACAAGAGCCAGAGCAGTGCTACAGTATAGGCACTCAAGTGATCAGAAGGTGACTGGAGCAAGGATCCAAGTCAGGACTGGCAGGAAGTGGACGGCGGAGGAGGCTGTTCAGGAAGCAGAGGCGAGGCTGCGTCACAGGAGGCTGGTGGGAGTGGTCACATGAGGCCGAGCTGGGCTAGGATCCTTTCCAACTCCCCAAATGGACACCAGAGGGAAGGAAAGGTGTTGTCTAGTTCAGGAGGAGGTGAGAGCAGTAGTGGAGGAGATGAGAGCCTGCAAGGCGGTGGGAATGAAGCAACAGGGAGCTTGGACAAGATGGGAGAATGCGGTTGAGAGGAAAGTGACCTGGGCTGATCTTTGGAAAGCCGAACACACACATCCAATTTCTCATCCAGGCAGTGTACGATGCGCTTCCAAGCCCATCAAACCTGCAGACATGGGGCAAGACAGAATCATCTGCGTGCCCACTGTGCTCCAAGCGAGGAACCCTAGAGCACATCCTCAGCGGCTGTGCAAGGGCAGATGGTACCGATGGAGGCATGATCAGGTCCTGAAGACCATCGCTGAAGCCATCAGCTCAAGAGTTGAGTGGGCAAAGCGGTCCCGACCCTCCAAGCAGACCATTGCCTTTGTCAGAGCTGGGGAGCAGCCAATACCCGCCAAAAGAACACCTGCAGGCATTCTGACCTCTGCAAGGGACTGGCAGCTGTTGGTGGACCTTGAACGGCAGCTGAAGTTCCCCAACCATATCGCAGCCACCACCCTGCGACCAGACATTGTCCTAGTGACTGAGTCTACTAAGCAAGTGGTGCTGCTGGAGCTGACAGTCCCATGGGAAGATCGCTCGGAAGAGGCCTTTGAAAGGAAGCTCTCCAAGTAGGCAGGACTGGTCAGCAAATGTCAGCAGGCTGGATGGAGAGCGAGGTGTCTCCCAGTGGAGGTTGGTTGTAGGGGATTCGTAGCCCGTTCTTTAGTTAGACCCTTCAGCATTTTGGGCATCGAGGGAGAGAGGAAGAGCAGGGCCATCCGCAGTACCACCGATGCAGCAGAGAGGGCCTCAAGATGGTTGTGGCTCAAAAGAGGGGAGCCGTGGAGTTATAAGTAGCTAGCCATCTGGACACAAGCTGGGGTCTGATCAGCCCCGGCTGGGTCACCCGGAAGAGGGTGTATGACGTTGAAAGACCCGAAACACCCGATGATTCCAGAAACATCACTAAAGATGTGTCCAGAGGCATCAGTAGATGTATGTACACAGCAGTAATAATTAAAGTCAGAATAGTTGAATAATTATAAACTAAGTCAAAATAGAATGCTCAGAAACAAAAATAACAAAAATAATGACTGTTTTTCTACGGTGTGTTAATTCTTTTCCTTTCACAATTTTATTAAGACACTTTAAAGTGCAGTGGGGAAAATGCATGTGTGTGACTAAATGATTGACTAAATAATTTTACTGTTGCGTGTTTTAGGTGGGCCCACTAACTACGCCCAGCAGCACTCAATGCCTGTGCAACCATCTCACCTTCTTCGGCAGCTCCTTCTTTGTCATGCCCAATGCAGTGGATGTCAGCAAGACAGTAGAGCTCTTTGCAACATTTAAGGACAACCCAATCGTCGTTGCAACAGTGGCTTGCATTTTTGGCCTGTACATTCTTGCTGTTGTGTGGGCAAGAAGAAAAGATAAGCAAGATGTTGCCAAAGTGAGTAATTAACCCAATCATATCAATCTAATCAATCACTTTGAAATCCCCAGTTCAAATCTCTTCATCTCTGTCCTGTATCTCTTGTCTATTTTCTCTTAGCACCGGTTATATTTTATTGGCATTAATTTATAATTGACACATGTACCGAGATACAGTGAGAAGCTTTTGTTTGCATACCATCCGGACAGATCATTCCATACATACACTCAATGGCCACTTCATTAGGTACAGCCGTGAACCTGCTGGTTAATACAAAAATCCAATCAGCCGAACATCTGACAGCAACTCAATACATAAAAGCATGCAGACATGGTCAAGAGGTTCAGTTGTTGTTCAAACCAAACATTAGCTTGAGGAAGAAATGTGATCTAAGTGACTTTGACTGTTGAATGATTATTGGTGTCAGACAGGGTGATTTGAGTATCTCAGAAACTACTGAACTCCTGGGATTTTCATGCACAACCGTCTTTATAGTTTACAGAAAAAACAAAACAACATCCAGTGCCAAGCCATGCTGAAAGCAAAAGTGCTTTGTTAATGAGAGCGGTTATAGGAGACTGGTCAGATTGGTTCAAACTGACGGGAAGGTGACAGTAACTCAAATAACCATGCATTGCAACAGTGGTGTGCAGTAAAGCAGCTCTGAATGCACAACACATCAAACCTTGAGGTAGATGGGCTACAGCAGCAGAAGACCATGAACATACACTCAGTGGCCACTTTATTAGGTACCTCCTGTGTATATATACATCAAAAAGGTAAAAAGGAAAACGGAATGTAGAATATAGCATTCCAGTGGCAGAGAAAATGCAGAGCTGGTTGACAAATAAAGTGCAGGTAGATTGGGATTCCAAGAGCTCTATTCTTCTTGCATAACAAGTCTATTCAAGAGTCTGATAACAGCAGGATAGAAGCTGTCCTTGAGACTGGTAGGAGGTGCATTGAACCTTTTGCTTCTTCTGCCCATCAAAAGGGGGGAGAAGCAAGAATGACCAGGGTGGGAGGGGTCCTTGATTATGTTGACTGCTTTCCTGAGGCAGCAGGAAATGTAACTGCTTGATATTGATTTACTTGAATATAGTGTTACCAAGGGCAGTATTTATAACCACTTCTAATTGTTTGTAATGTTGCAGCCTGTGTAGTGAAGGCTGAGTTGAATATAGAGCACTCCAAAATGGTGAAATGCTAAACTGATGTGTACCCGGTCAATTACCTGTAGGTGGAGGTGACTCTACCTACCTGCTTCTCTTTTATTTAACCGATATTAAAAAATGGCTGAACACATGACTGTTCAGTGTCCCTTTTGGATGAAACACCGAGATGAATTTAGTTTGCTCTGAACTAGCGGAGAAAGGAAGCCTAAAGACTGAGGAGCAAATGTATTGGTACAGAAGCAAATAATGTAAGCTCAGTTCCATTCCACTAGGAGAGAAAGGCCAGTCTGGAGAACAAGATGTAATCTGTGATCAATTTTGTTTTGTAGGATGTGATAGGATTACCCTGAAAAATGATTGGCTGTTTAATTATAATGTGTTATAGTTCTAAGTATAGTCCCTGTGATTGGTGAATTACTGATAATGGAAAATCGGGAACAAGAGATGGGAAAAATACTATAGTAACAATAGCATGGCAGCTGTGAGACTGGAATTTAAATTTGATTTGTAAACCTCGAATTTAAAAGAAGCTGGCACCAATAATAATACCCTGGGAATTGAGAGAATGTAGTAAATACCCATTGGGACTCTTTAATTCCTGTGAGAGAAGGGAGCCTTTCACCCTTACCTTCCCTGGCCCTCATGGATCCTAAACTCACCATCTGGTTAACTCTTAATTACTCCTTAAAATGTCCTAGCAAGCAATAGAGTTTAATGGCCAATAAGAATAAACGTTGAATAGTTTCTAAGTGCAACTATATTTATATGTATGTTAATTAGCTATCTTAAGAGAATTTCCAGCCTTTGTGCCATTTGTTGCATTTAGTTTATTTTTATGTAATGAAATCAACTCCAGTATAACAGTATTTATGTACAAATAATTTGTACCTTCATTTTCTATTGTTACTGTTCATTGAAAAAGTTTAGCAGAGATAGATTAGTAAATTATAGAAATGGTAAAAGAATTTGGAGAAAGTGGTTATTCTCCATTTCCAACTGATGTGTCTTCTCCAAAATAGACATTGCAATATTTTAAAGTGAATCACATTTGCAGAAAAATGCTGTTTATGTAATTCTCTTTTTCTTATCCCTTAACACAAAATAAAGGTGAAAATAACATTCCTTGCTGACAATGACCCATTTGCCCAGTATTGCTACTTGGTGAGCGTTTTCACAGGCCATCGTGGAGGGGCAGCGACCACTTCAAAGGTTTGTTTCTCTTTAAATTTCACCCTACTCAAGTTCCCCAGATTATGACCAACCTAACTTGAGAAAATCCAAACTTCGAGCAAACGTTGGTTAGAATTTAAACAGTAAAAAGTACTGACTGCAGGAAAATGAAGTAGTGTTCATTGTATCGTGATGTTTCTGAAATTGATGAGATGAAGTATGGAATGAAGATAGTGGATGTCAGAAAATCATGGCATGAAGTACAACATGGGCAGTTGCATGTAGGCATATGCACAACAGATAGTAGAAACTTGTTTCAAATTTTTTGTCAATCTAGAAGTAAGAGGAGGTGAATATAAGTTTCAATATCCGTCTTACAAAGAAGTTACTTTTGAAAGACGTAAGCGTGTTGAAATTAAATCATACATTTTTAAAAATAATCAGCCTGCTAATTGAATGTACAGTAGGTTTGAATAAATGTATTGTTAGTTTATTATATTTTGATATATTTGCGTATCCAGGTGACCATAACACTCTGTGGCTCTGAAGGACAGAGTGACCCACATTTTCTTACCGACCCGGAGAAACCTACATTTGAGAGAGGAGGGGTTGATGGATATCTGCTCACAACCTTATTCCCTCTTGGGGATCTTCAGAGCATTCGATTGTGGCATGACAACTCAGGATCCAATCCATCCTGGTAATCTACTGCAGGAAGTTCAGATGAAATGAAAGCTTTCTTTGTATATGGGCAAGATAGACATTAGAAAGTCATAGCTTAAACCCTGTCTTGAATAATATACCACACCAATTGGTAGGAAGAGTGGTTATCTAACGGTGCTCTTGAAACTTTTGTAATGACAACCTTCTAAATATTGAAAGCCCTAGATAGAGTGGACGTGGAGAGGATGTTTCTTATAATGGGGGAGTCTAGATCCAGAGGGCATGTCCTCAGAATAGAAGGACATCCCTTTTGAATAAATTCTCTCCTGCTCTTCTCATCGAAATCTTCCCCCCCTCCACTTTAGAAATATAGAAACATAGAAAACCTATAGGCCCTTTGGCCCACAAAGCTGTGCCGAACATGTCCTTACCTTAGAACTACCTAGGCTTACCTACAGCCCTCTAGTTTTCTAAGCTCCATGTACCTATCCAGGAGTCTCCTATAAGAACCTATCGTTTCCGCCTCCACCACCACTGCCAGCAGCCCATTCCATACACTCACCACTCTCTGCGTAAAAAACTTACCCTTGATATCGCCTCTGTACCTATTTCCAAGCACCTGAAAACTATGTCCTCTTGTGTTAGCCATTTCAGCCCTGGGGAAAAGCCTCTGATTATCCACATGATCAATGCCCATCATTATCTTGTTCACCTCTATCAGGTCACCCCCTCATCCTCCTTTATTGAAACTAACAAAATATTGAAAAGCCAGCTGTTGATAGAGTGGACATGGAGACGATGTTTTCAATAGTTGGAGAGTCTAGAACCAGAGGGCACAGCCTCAGAATACAGGGGCATCTCTTTAGAATAGAGATGAGGAGGAATTTCTTCAGCCAGAGGGTGCTGAGTCTGTGGAATTCATTGCAACAGGTGGTAATGAATTCTGCAGATTGGCAATATAGAAAATGGAGGTTGATGTGTTCTTGATTAGTAAGGGCGTCAAAAGTTACCAGGAGTAGCCAGAAGAAAGGGGTTGAGAGGGATAATATTTCAGCCATGATCAAATGGCAGAGCAGAACCCATGGGCCAGTGCTCTAATTCTGGTCCTATGTTTTACGGTCTTCTGCTTTTATGGTCTAATATGAGTATTCATTTAAAATTAATCTCATACTTTAGACAAATGTCAAGCTTAAACATGGAATTTGAAAGATTCAGTACCAGACATGTTGTGGTAGTTCATGAAACTGCAGTCTATTGTTTCAAACAAATCCGTCAGTTTCAGAATTCTAGTTCCTTCCCTGTATGTCTCAATCTTTCTCCTTGGAATGCTAATCCAGCGATAGGAAATTCAACAGTGGCACTGTGATCTGCTTCATTGTTATAGAATCAGAACTATCCCTCAATGTCAGCAAAACTAAGGAGCTGGTCATCGACTTCAGGAAGCTGGGGATGGGGGGCGGGGGAGATGCACATGCTCCCGTGTACATCAACAATTGTTGAGGTTCAGAAGGTTGAGAGCTTCATGATCCTAGGAGTGAACATCTTCAGAATCCTGTCCTGGTCCAAAGACGTTAATGTTATGGCCAAGTACGTTCACCAATGCCTCTACTTCCTCAGAAGGTTAAAGGAATTTGGCATGTGCCCGTTGACTCTTACCTATTTTTATTGCTACACCATAGAAAGCATCTTATCTGAATACATAGCAGCTCTGTATGGCAACTGCTCTGCACGAGACTACAGAACTGTGGAGACAGCTCAGCACCTCATGGAACCAGCCTCCTTCTATGATTTTCTTGAGTCATTCCAATGTATCCAAAGATTTCCACTTGAACATTTAAATATTTTGCACAAGCATCCAAGCATTTTGGCAGCCAGGCCATAACTGAACCTGCTGCCAAAAGATTTCTCTGGGCAGGACCCTGATGTGATTTGAAGTCCTTGGCTGGTGCAGGTTGGTCATAAGACATGGGAGTAGAATTAGGTCATTTGGCCCATCAAGTCTGCTCCGCCATTCCAGCATGGCTGATTTATTATCCCTCTCAACCCCATTTTCCTGCCTTCTTCGCAGAGCGGGCCTGATCTTGTTTGTGAAGCTACCACTGTTTGGATATCTGCTCATGGGATGGAGAAGTAAAAGGGTAGAGGAAGAACAAAAGTGAAGATCTGACAGGAGGCTCACCGCTGTTAAAGTAACAAAGCCATTCAGTACAGCAGAGTGCAGGAATGAGAATAATCATGTTTTCTCTTAGCAGATTTAAATTTAATTAATTAAAATAAAATTGCTATTTTTAAATTTGAGACTAACTTTTGCTATTTGATTTCCTTTCTAGGTATGTAAATCGTGTAACAGTGCTGGACTTGCAAACAGACCAACGGTGGAGCTTCCTGTGTAACTCGTGGCTGTCCATTGATGTTGGCGATTGTCTTTTGGACAAATTCTTTCCAGTGGCAACCGAGATGGACCTTAAACGTTTTAGGTACACATTGTAGCCAGGTGCAATGCAGTAAACAGTTTGGAACAATATAATTTTTCAAAATAACCTGATGTTTTCTGGTTGTGGTAATCATTGATAAATATTGGAGGACACATTGCTCCTCGGACATGAAGAGAGGATAGCAAATAACTCAGCTGCATGGAGAAATCAGTGATAAAATGTGCTGAAGATTTAACTTTAATTTATTGGTTATGCAGTAGAGGTAGAGAGATGTTGAGACATATAAAGCATAGACAAAGGCTACTTGACCCATCATTTCCACCTCAAGTGAGATGCCACTTGGACTATCCACTTCCCAGCTGTTGACCCATATCTTTCTTTATAGATATTTCCACTAATTAGTCATCCAAATGTGAAGCTTTCTGTGTCCACTGTCCTTCCAGGCAGGAGTTTCAGACCACCACCACTGCCTTGGTGAAAACAACATTTCTTCAACACTCCTCTGATCTTTTACCTTATTATCCTGCATCTACTCTTAGTTATTAATTTCTACAGCATGTCGAGGGAAATGCATCCAGGAAGTGAAAGGGCACTGAAATGTTAATGAGACAGGTGTGGAACAAAGCAGGTATGAAGTTCTTTAAAAATTGGATACAATTAAACTTTGTACTTGCAATTCCAGCACATCACTGTTTTCAGAATTTTACAGTCCTTCAGGTAGAAGGTGGTCACTTAGAATGCAATAAATGTTCCTGTGCAAGAAAAACATTGTGAATTATTGAATACTTATAAAGTTGAAATATTTCATAAAGATATTAAATTGGTTGAATATAAAGTAAAAGGAAAACCAATTGTCATTAGATAATATCAGTAATAGATCTTTTTATAATTACATAATTATTTTAGTTGCTTAGTGAGGAAGTTTGTCCAAGAATACATTAGGATATAGCTAAATTTGAGGTGAGGGGAGACAAGTTTGAGGGGTGGGGGGAATGACCTTCTGGGAACAACAGTGACCAGACCTTTGGCATTGAGTCTGGCTCTGTGGCTTGGAATGGAACGGTGAGGGGCGGGGAGTGGAAGAAGGGGAGTGCAGGAATGATTGGGAATTCCATAGTTAGAGAAGAAAGGAGATTATGTGGACATGGAAGAGACACCCAGATGGTGCCTGAGGTGCCAGGGTTAGGGACGTCTCAGATTGGGTCCACAGCAATCTAAAGGGTGAGGTTGGGCAGCCAGAAATTGTAGTACATATTGGTACCAACGACAGAGGTTGGAAAAGGACAGTATGGTTGAGAAGCAGTTAGCACAATGCTTTACAGTACAGGTAACCTGGGTTCAATTCTCACTGCTGCCTGTGAAGAGTTTGTATGTTCTGTCCGGGTGCTCCAGTTTCCTCCCACAGTCCAAAGATGTACCAGTTAGTAGGTTATTGGTCGTCGTCAATTTTTCTGTGGCTAGGCCGGTATTGAATCAGGAGATTGCTGGGCGGTGAGGCTGAAGGGCCAGAAGGGATATTCCATGCTGTATCACAATAAATAAATAAAATGGGAGGAGGTACTGAGGAGAGAATATAGGGAGTTGGGTAGAAAGCTGAAAAGCAGGACCACCAGGGTAGTCATCTTTGGATTACTGCCTGTGCCATGTACCAGTGAGGGTAAGAATAGAATGTTTTCGCTGATCAAAGTATGGCTGAGGAATTGGTGCAGGGTTTCAGATTTCTGGATCATTAGGATCTCTTCTAGGCAAGGTTACAACTCAGTTACAACTGAACTCAAGGGGAACTAATGTATTTGTGGGCAGGCTTGCTAGAGCTGTTGGGGAGGGTTTAAACTCATTTGCAGGGGATTGAGAATAGGTGCGATACGGCAGTTGGTATACTGTTATTTATTGACATACTGTGCAGAACAGGCCTGTCCAGACCTTCGAGCCTCACCGCCTAACAATCCTAGCCTAGTCACTGTTGACATACAAGTAGATTCAGTGTGTAGTGAGACTGTGAGGAAGGACATGCAGATGATAAGGCAAAACTGCAGTCAGTGAGATGATTTGAAGTGTAACATGGGAGTAAAACTGAAAAGGATGATGATTACAAGACTGAAGCTGTTATACTTAAATGCACGCAATAAGGTAGATGATGTTGTAGCACAGTTAGAGATTGACAGAGAATGTTAGAGATGACATTGTGGGCATCACTGAGTGAATCTTCGTGGCTGAAAGAAGATCAATGATACACAATGTATTCAAAGGACAGACAGGGAGGCAGAGGGGGTGGGTGGCTCCACTGGTAAAAACTGAAGTTAAATCCTTAGGATGAGGTGACATAGGATCAAAAGATGTAGAACTCTTATGGGTAGAGTGAAGAAACGACGAGGGTAAAGAGACCCTGATAGAAGTTATATACAGACCTCAGCACAGTAGCCAGGATGTGGGATACAAATTGCAATGGGCAATAGAAAAGGTATGTAAAAAGGGCAATGATATAATATTCATGGGGGATTTCAATATGCAGATTGGTGCCGGATCTCAAGAAAGGAAATATGTAGGATGCCTATGCGATGGCTTTTTAGAGCAGATTGTGGTTGAGCTCACTAGGGGAAAGGAAAGGGAAATTTGGAGGGGGTGTTGTGTAATGAACCAAATTTGATGAGGAAGCTTAGGGTGAAAAAAACTCTTAGGAGGCAATGATCATAATAAGATAGAATTAATTTGAGAGGGAGAAGATAAAGTCAGATGTGTCCGTATTACAGTGTAAAGGGAATTACAGACGGATGAGAAAGGAGCTGGCCAAAGATCATTGGAAGGAAATGCTAGCAGGGATGACTGCAGAACAGCAATAGTTAGAAGGCACAAAATAGATATATATAAGAAGAAGTATTCTAAAGGGAGGATGAGGCAATCGTGGCTGACAAGGGAAGTCAAAGACATCATAAAAGCCAAGGAGAGAGCATATAATAGAGCAAAAATTTGTGGGAATTTAGAAGATTGGGAAACTTGTAAAAACCAACAGAAAGCAACGAAAGGGCCAGAAGAAGAAAAAAATATGATATATGAAGGTAAGCTAGGCAATAATAAAAAAAAGTAGATACCAGAAGTATTTTTTCCGCTGTATAAAAAGTAAAAAAAAGTGAGAGTTGATATCAGACCATGGAAAGTAACACTGCAGAGTTAGAAATAGGGGACAAAGAAATTGCAGATAGACTTAATAAGAATTTTGGGTCACTGTGGACGACACTAGCAGTCTGCCAGAAATTAAGGAATTAGAGTGGGTGTAGTTGCTATTAATAAGGAGAAGGTGTTTGCGAAGCTGAAATGTCTGAAGGTATATAAATCACCTGGAACAGATGGACTGCACCCCAGTGTTGTGAAAGAGGCAGCAGAAGGGATTATGGAGGGATTAGTAATGATCTTTCAAGAATCTGGAATGGGTCCAGAGCACTGGAAAAATGCAGATGTCACTCCACTCTTGGTGGGGGGAGGAAGGAGAAAAGAAATTATAGGCCAGTTAGCCTGATTTCAATGGTTGGGACAATGTGGGAGTCCATTATTAAGGATGAGGTTTCAGGGTGCTTGGATGCACATGATTAAATAGGCCAAAATCAGTATGGTTTCCTTAAGGGGAAGTTTTGCCTGACTAATCTGTTGGAATTCTTTGAGCAATTGTTGTTTTCATGGATATTCACACAAGGTACCACACTTAAGGTTGCTTAACAAGCTAAGAGCCCATGGTATTACAGGAAAGATAATAGTATGGATAGAGGATTGGCTGACTGGCAGGGGGCAAGGACTGGTAATAAAGGGGGCCTCTCCTGGTTCGCTGCTGGTGACCAGTGGTGCTCTGTAGGGATTGGTGTTGGGACCAGTTCTTTACACTTTATATGTCAGTGGTTTGGGTGACAGAATCGCTGGCTTTGTTTGCAGACAACACAGTGATAGGTGAAGGGGCAGGTAGTGTTGAGGAAGAAGGGAGTCTGCAGAAGGAATTAGATAGATTAGGAGAATGAACAACATTTGGTTTATTTTTGTGTCAGCATCAGTCACAGAGAACATATGTTTTTTAGAGCATATTAGTGCTTACAGCAAAGGCAATGTCATTTTACTGAGCTGAATCAAGGAAGAATTTGCATCAGGAAGCAGGGAAATATTGCATTTTTACTTATTACTGCAAGCCTGTTAGTTTAGCTAAATCTTTTTCCAAATCTTGTAAAAAAGACTACGGAAAGATTGTTGTTCTCCTCCATTACACCTTATTATCCAGACTAGCGAGACTTCACTAACAATTCCATACTTTATTCAAATGTAGAAATTAAACTGCAAACAGGAGAAAATCTGCAGGTGCTGGAATACCAAGGCAGCACACACAAAATGCTGGAGGAACTCAGCAGGCCAAGCAGCACCTGTGGAAAACAGTAAACAGTTGACATTTCGAGCAGAAATCCTTTATCAACTGCAACTGCTTGTATAACTTTGTGAAGCATCAAAGATAGGTGAAGGGGCAGGTAGTGTTGAGGAAGCCAGGAGTCTGCAGAAGGACTTAGTTTGGGAGAATGGGCAAAGAAGTGGCAGATGGAATATGGTGTAGGGAAGTGTATGACCATGCACTTTGGTCAAAGGAATAAAGGCATAGACTATTTTCTAAAAAGGGAGCAAATACAAAAATCAGAGGAGCAAAGAAACTTGGGAGACCTTTGTGCAGGACTCCCTAAAGGTTAACCTGCAGGTAAGAAAGACAAATGAACTTTTAGCATCCATTTTGAGAGAACAAGATTATAAGAACAAGGATGTAATACTGGGGGTTTATAAGGCATTGGTCATACCACACTTGGAGAACTGTGAGCAGTTTTTGGCCCTTTTTTTCTTAAAAAAAATGTGCTGGCATTGGAGAGGGTCCAGAGGGATTCAAAAGAATGATTCTGGGAATGCAAGGGTTAATATATGGGGAGTACTTGATGGCTCTGGGCCTGTACTCGCTGGAATTTAGAAGAATAAGGGGGGAATCACATGAAACCTATCAGATATTGAAAGACCTAGATAGAAAGGATGTGGAGAGGACGTATCCTATAGTGGGTGAGTATAGGACCAGAAGGCACAACCTCAGAATAGAGGAACGCCTATTTAGAACAGAGATAGAACCATAGAAAAGTACAGCACAGAAACAGGCCCATCTAGTCCATGCCGAGCCATTTGAACTGCCTACTCCCATCAACCTGTACTGGTAACATAGCCCTCCATACCCCTACCAACCATGTACCTATCCAAATTTCTCTTAAACATTGAAATTAAGCTTGCATGCAGCACTTGCACAGACAGCTTGTTCCATACTCTCACGTCCCTCTGAGTGAAGAAGTTTCCCCTCATGTTCCCCTTAAACCTTTGCCCTTTCACCCTTAACCCATAAGGTCTAGTTGTAGTCCCACCCAACCTCAGTGGAAAAAGCCTGCTTGCTTTTACCCTTTGTATACCCCACACAATTATGTATTCTTCTATCAAATCTCCTCCAAACAATTATATTTAAAGCGAAGGTTGACAGGTTCTTGATTAGTCAGGGCATCAAAGATTATGGGGAAGGCAGCAAGGGAATGCAGCTTAGAGGGATAATAAATCAGCCATGATGGAATGGTGGAGCAGACATGATAGGCTGAAAGACTTAATTCTGCTCCTAAGCCTTACAGAGTTTAAACTAGACAAGTTGGAGTTATTGCATTTGGGAGATCAAATGGAAGGAGAAAGAAGTAGCAGCATTTTCAGGAGCACTGATAGACAAACAGAGGATGGGGTGCATGCCCATAGCTCACTGAAAGTGGCAACGCAAGTTGATTGGGTGGTAGAGAAGGCATGCAACATATTTGCCCATATCAACTGGGGCACTAGGTATCACTAGGTATTAATATTAAATGTTTCAACTGCATAGGACTTTGGTTAGGCCACATTTGAGATACTGTGTTCAGTTCTGGTCACTGCATTAATGCGGAAGCCTTGGAAAGGTTCACCGGCATATTGTCTGGACTGGAGAGTACTAGCTATCAGCAGAAGCTGGACACACTTGGATTGTTTCTCTGGAATGTCGGCAATGTGATAGAACTATGTAAACTTTATGAGAAGCATAGACAGGGAAGACAGTCATTATCATTTTCTCAGAGCTGTAATGCCAAACACTAGAGTGACTTTAGGGTGAGAATGGGAAAGTTTAAAGGGGGTTTGCAAAACAAGTTTTTTTTACACGGTGACTGGAAGGTGCCTGGAATGCGCTGGCAGGAAAGCTCAACAGTGATGTTTAAGAGGCACTTGGCCAGGCACATAAACATGCAGAGAATAGAAGGATAGGAATCATATGCATGCAGATGGGATTAATTTAATTTGGCGTTGTATGTAGTGCAGTTGTCATGGGTTGAAGGGCCTATTCCCATGCTATTATTGCTATATTTTTGTCTGATCTCTTTTCAGATTCTAATTGAGTGCTGAGGGGTTTTGCAATGTGTTCTTTCTGATTCAGTCTCCTCTTCCCACAACTAAGGCAAAATTCCTGCTATGTTCCAACAGTAATCTGTTCTTCATGAAGTCGGCCAAGGATTTCCGAGATGGGCACATTTGGTATTCGGTGCTGAATCGTCCACCAAGGAGTCCCTTCACAAGGGTGCAGAGAGTTTCATGTTGTTTTTCTTTGCTGCTTTGCACAATGCTGACAAGTATTATATTCTGGGGAGTACCAAAGAATCCTGCCCAGCAAAAAATGGACCTGGGTAAATGGACCTAGTTCTTGTACATTGTATATCATTAAATAAATGTTCCTCTTTGAATAGACATGCCACTAAATATTCCACTAATCCAATTAATGGACATGACTACACAATTCAAGTCTTCATATTGCAGAATGAAATGCCTTGAACAAACATCAAAGAAATATCTTTGGATGCTGAGTTCAAGCTGTGCATTGAAATAAAGTTTGTTTTATAATCATCTTACTGCCAGAAAATAGTCTTGTTAAGCTGTAAGTATGTTGATAATTTAGACCACAAGACATAGGAGCAGAATGAGGCTATTCAGCCCATTGAGACTACAAAATCTGAAAACATTTAACAGTATCGACTAATTGTGCTTTTATAGAGAGAAAGAATTTAAAAATTTTATTTCTTTTTAGTTCCCTTGGGTTTTTCATGTTTGCACTCATAAATAAAATGAGTGTACAAATCTGCTTCATCTAAAAATAAATCCACTTGTGAAGTGTACAGGGAATTATTTTGCACATGAACATTTCCAACTAAACCTTAACTTTGTTTTTTTTTCTCCTTCACAGGGAAGATTGAATTTACCTGGCAGGAGGTAGTGATTGGACTTGAGAGCTCACTGCTAATGTTTCCCATCAACCTCCTCATTGTCCAGATTTTCCGAAACATTCGACCACGATTGAAGGAGAAAAAGCAGGGCAAACACGGTCGAATATCTCCTTTGTTACCAACCCCACCCACAAGTCTTCAGACCTACTCACTCACAACAGAAGCTGTTACAAAGGTTGATTTAAAAAAAGTTTTAAAACATCTGTAATGTCTTTCCACATTTAGATCAATGATAGAACCATCATCAGTCATCGTAGAGTTCAATTGTATTACGCTGCAATTTCCATTCATATCCTGCCTTAAATTCATGAATAAGTACATACTGAACCAGAAAGGAGCTGTTGGGAAAGGAATAGGTAGTTTGGCCAAAGAGTTCGACTTTGAGGAATTGGGACAATGCAAAATGTGAATCCTAGAACATAGAACAGTACAGCCCAGAAACAGGCCATTTGCCCCATAATATTTGCCGAACCAGCTAAAATGCAAATCAAAATCACCCAAACAATCCCTCCTACCTACACCATGTCCATATTCCACTATCCTTACATCTATGTGCCCATTCAAATGTCTCTTAAAAGCCTCTAAAGGATTTATCTCTACCACCAAACCAGGCAGCACATTCCAGGCATCCATGACTCTCTGAGTAAAAAACTTAACCCTCACATGCCCCTTAAACCTAACCTCTCTGGCATTAGACATTTCAGCCCTGGAAAACAGATACTCTCTGTCCACTCTACCTCCCCCTCTCATAATCTGGTAAACCTCTATCAGATCTTCCCTCTGTCTCCAGCACTTCAGAGAAAACAACCATTTGGGAATAGAATCACAACATATATTGTTAAATGTAGTCTTAAAAACTAAACTGTTATTCAAGTGTTCAGATATTTCTTAATTGTATTTTTAGTTGATTAAAACCGATTGAATTCCAACATTTAAAAGTAAGTGGATTAATGGTTCATAATACGGATATGGACGTCAATCTAAAATCTCACTGGCAACATAAAATTAACTTTTTAAACTATTAGCAGAAGAAAGTAAAGGGAAAATGTGGTTATAATATAAGGGAATTAATGGAATTAGGTATTTTTAGAGCAGTTATCGGTGTCATACGTCCAGTCTTTTTCAACAAAAATCTATTGTACGCAGGACATCCAGCGGATTGCTAACTCACTGACTAAAACACAGAAGAATCCACAACCGATGCCGGACAAGGATTTGAAAAAAACAACTGACATCAATAAACTTCTGGCGTTAGTTGAAAATATAATCCGAGAGCAAAACAGAGTTGATTGTGAATTTTATCATGAGAGTTGTAAGAAATCAGATACCCTTATCCTCAGCCTGGGATCAGTTGATTTGAAAGGTGAGTTTTAAGAAACTTGTCTAAAATGTATTTGATGTATGGGTAAGAAAACTAAAATGATTTAATTGTACCCAGTCACACCATAGATACAGATGAAGGAAAATGTCAGCACACCGTAGCTCATTCATTTATAGAAAAACTTCCATTCCGTACAGTCATCTTGTATCTTGTTAAATGTATCTTGCTTGCAATTTTTGTCAAAGTTATAGGAATCAAACAGACCACTTAGCCTTGGCACCTGTTGCACAAAGAAATTGGGATTACTTTATTATTGTCAAGTGTACCTAGCCATAGTAAAAAGCTTCTTGTTTGTGTTCCAGCCAGGCACATCATTTCATGTATAAGTACAGTGAGGTAGTTCAGGAGGAGAACAGAATACAGAACATCGTGTTACAAAGTAAGAACAGTGCAGGTAGTTAAATAAAGTGCAAACAAAGGATTGGTTCCTAACAATGCCAAGATCATTCAAAGTGTTATTCACCTTTTGAAAAAGTTCTTTCTGAAATCAGCCTGGGTTATCTATTTACCAATTTAACTCTATTCCATGTTTTAAAATCCTGTCATAGCCTCAGGCAATGCTCTAGATTAATTTCATCCTACCTGATTGACACTGATACGTTTTATATAGTCTCCTTTCAGTCATTTCTTTCAATGTCAAACGCTTCTAGTTTCCTCCAATCTTCTCAGGTTTGATAATTCTCTCATTTTAGAGATTGGCCTTATTGTTCATAAAAAAAACAGACCTATATTTTCTGTACTTTAAAAGCAGTTTTGTAGAGAAGTTTTCTCAGGCACCACATTTGACCAGCATGACCGGATGATGTTTCCTCATATTGTTGAATGAGGGTTTTTTTAAATTTAGATAGCCAGATGCCTCAAATAATTAGTGGGTTTTCCAACAAGGCAGGATTTCCTTTAATTATTCTTAATTATGAACTGAATCAGGCTATTGTTGAAACTCGGGTCAGCATCCGGACTCAGCCAAATTAGTTGCTTTTGACGCTGTATGACACCATTTTGAATTTTTTTTTTGTTTCTGGACAATGTTTTAACAGGAGCATCAGATTGTGGAGAGGATGGCAAAGGCTGTGTGCTCTGGTGTTACTCCAGCTTCACGGAAGGTTCAGATATTCCTCACTGCCCTCCCCATTCATAGTATTCATTCTATTGTTGCTGCTGTAGTTAATATAAGTGGCAGAATAAGTTACTCAAAAAACGTCAGTATTCGTCAACATTTGCCTTGTGGTTGAATTGCTATTCCAAAGACCTGTACTAATGATCCTGACCCCATTAGGCTCTAACTCCTCCCCCTTCCTTTCCAATTCTGATGAAGGGTCTCGGCCCAAAACATCAACTGTTTACTCTTTTCCATAGATGCTTCCTGACCTGCTGAGTTCCTCCACAATTTTGTGTGCGTTGCTCCGGACTTTCAGCATCTGCAGATTTTCTCGTGTCCAGAATTCAATCTCCTGGTATCGTCCAGGAAACATGAATATAATTAACTAAATAATCTTGATCAGAAAGCATATTAGCAAATGCTGATCACAAAACTTCTGAATTGTTGCTTAAGAGCCATTTGATTCTCTTGCACTCTTATGGGAAGGAAAGCTGCTGGCCTTGCCTCACCTCACGTCTATATGACTCCGGGGCTCTTTGCAATGTGGGGGATTCTTACCTAGTCTCTGAGGAGACTGAGCAGTATGTACAATTTAACCACATAAACCAGAGCAGTCAAGAAAGCGGATTGCCACCATCTCCCGCTCAATGACAACCTGAGCAAACATTAAGTGTTCTCATGAGGCAGTCAGCAGTTCTCCCTGTATGGTTGATATCCAGTACATGACAGCTACTCCATCAAGCAAGATGTACCTTCTGTTCAAATTCCCAATGTCTGTAAACAATATAAATTGGCTAGTAAAGTACTGGTAACCTTTTCTAAACTGTAATCCATGGTGAAATAACTTGTGTTCACATACTGTAGTTACTAATATCCACACACATACAAATGCTGGAGGTATTCAGCTGGTCAGGCGGCATCTATGGAGGGAAGTGAATAGCTGACATTGCGGGCTGACACCATTCATCAGGACTGGAAGGAAAGGGGCCAGAAGCAGACCAAAACTTTGACTTTTTATTTCCCTCCATTGATTCTGCCTGACCTGCACTGCTCCTATAGCATTTCTATGTTTTACTCAAGATTTACAATGTGTGCAGAACCCTTCATGTCTCTGTACTTATTTTATTTAGAGATACAGCACAGAACAGGCCATTCTGGCCCAACAAGCCACACTGCCCAGCAACCCACCTATTTAACCCTACCCAAATCACAGGACAATTTACAATGACTAATCAATCTACTGACTGGTGTGTTTTAAGACTATGGGAGGAAACTCATGCGGTCACAGGAAGAACATACAAATTCTTACAGATGGCACTGGAATTGAACTCTGAACTCTGAATTCTGACATCCCCAGCTGTAATAACTTTTCATTAACTGCTATGCTGCCATGGTGTACAGTTACTAGACTTTCTTTTACTTGCAGAACATGTCACAGGCTCTGCCCCTGAGAAGGGTGTGATTGATAAGCAGAGGCGAAGTGATTATAATCACCATCTGTACCTCCAGCTCCAGCGCATTGAAAACGAGCTGGGATTCCTTGGATCGAGCAAGTTTGAGAATCCTCTGAGCTACAAACAAGCTGTCCAGCAGGTGCAAAACATGAAAGATCTTCTTGAGACTGCGAACTGCAGTTCCAATTCTGTTTCAGAAAGGTAAGTGTTAGAGTGATTTTTGTGTTTAGGACATATACATTTAACAATTGACTTTGGCTACCAGGCTTCACATCTGAAAGTGTATTGTGCATTTAATTTGGAGAGCAGCTCTGAACAATGGGGTCCTAAAAGCTGTGAATCCTGTCCAGACAATGCTGATTAAAATTCATTTGGATGTCTGTGATGTAGATGTGAATCCATGTGAAGGTTGTATGTAGTTTCAAAGAAAGCATTGCCCATGCATTGTAAATATGGAAGTGTCCTTTGATATTTGGCACATAAAATATCGATCCCCACGTTAGACCAGCAGACCTTTCCACCGAAAGCGTCTCCTTATGATGCCTGCTGTACCTTGTTTTGTCAAATAAAGGAGCTGCTTTGTATCTACCAGTAATTTTCTCCAGTGATTTCATTCATGTAATAACAGTAATAAGCCCCTGGAATAAGCCAGTATATCAATCCTAATACATGTATTGATAGTCTCGTTACGTCAGCCCATGTGTTAGGATTACTACTTGTTTTAAATTTTCAAATGTTCAGGTTGCAACTGTACCTATAGTCCAGTGTGCTCTAAATACAATACACAATGCATTATATAGATGTTAACTGTATGAAACTGTAGCTCTATGTTTTGTGAGCAACAATACACATACCACTCTAAGCAGGGAAACTTTGAAGAGTGCATTGACTTAAGCTCTTCCCATGTACCTCTGGCAACTAGATCTAGAGAAGCAGTGGTCAAAACTACTTTGTCTGGGATGCCTTAAGAAGGGAAAGGGGCACATCCAAATAAATGTTCTTCATAAGTTAAACAGAAAGTGTTGGAAATACTCGGCAGGCCAGGCCACATCTGTAGGAAGAGAAACAGGCCAAAGTGTAGTTAAGTTAGCTGTTGGCATCAGTAGGCGTGTAATGGATGTTAGAGGCTAGCTTATTAATAAAACACTTATAACATTGTCTGACACTCTGGAGCAGATGTTCCCAATCTGGGTTCCACGGACCCCTCCGTTAATGGTAAGAGTCCATGGCTTAAAAATAGTTGGGAACCCCTGCTCTAGAGAATATCCAAATGTCTGAATCAAATTGTCACCTCTGATTATTTTCTTTCACAGATTCTCCTCTATTCCTAGTCTTTCAGGAGACAGCAAAAAGGGTCACTGTTCCAAAGGTTTACCCTGGTGGTTTGTCTTCATTGGGTGGGGTTTGGTTGCAGCCACCAGTGGTGTATCTGCGTTTTTCACTATGCTCTATGGATTAAACTATGGCAAAGACAGTTCTATCAAATGGCTCATCTCCATGGCTATCTCCTTCTTTGAAAGTGTTCTAATTACACAGCCTTTAAAGGTAATGGAAACCTTTATTCTTGAATTGTGTTGCATCATAAATTGTAGAAGCAGTCTTTACGAGGTAGACAAAATATTCTGTTGCTTGAAACCAGTTTTAAATTACTGAAGTATTCTAAGGATGTTTTGGTGGACAGTATATTGACTGGTTGCATCACGGCCTGGTATGGAAACAACAATGCTCTTGAACAGAAAGTCCTACAAAAAGTTATGGATATGGTCCATTCCATTATGGGTGAAGCCCTTTCCACTATTGAGCACATCTATACGGAGTGCTGAATTAGCAAGAATTCCCACCACCCAGGCCATGCTCTCTTCTTGCTGTTGCCATCAGGAAGAAAGTACAAGAGCCTCTGGATCCATGCCACCAGTTTCAGGAACAGTTATTATCCCTCAACCATCAAGCTCTTGAACCAATTATAACTAGTGATAACTTCATTCAACTTCATTTACCCTCCATCACTGAACTTTTCCCACAACCTATGAGAAGTTCCTAAGGCAGCACTTTCCAGACCCATGACCACTGCCATATAGAAGGACAAGAACAGCAGATACCTGGGAACACCACCACTTGGAAATCCCCCTCCAAGTCGCTCATCATCCTTACTTTGAAATATATTGCCATTCCTTCATTGTCGCTGGGTCAAGATCATGGAATTCCCTCCCTAAGAGCACTGTGGGTGTACCTACACCTCAGGGACTGCAGTGGTTCAAGAAGGCAGCCCACCACTACTTTCCCAAGGGCAATTAGGGATGGGCAATAAATGCTGGCACCCACATCTCGTAAATGAATAAATTTTAAAAATTTACTTTCAAGGAATCTTCATTTCATGTTCTCAATACTTATTGCTGATTTTTTTTGTATTTGCAGTTTGTCGTTTGCACATTGGTTGTTTGTTTGTCCTGTTGGGTGTGGTCTTCCATTGATTTTACTGTGTTTCTTGGATTTTCTGAGTATGCCTGAAAGATATATGGTTGTATATGGTGACATGTATGTACTTCAATCATACATTTACTTTGAACTATACGAATATTTTCCCAAGTATCTGGTTTAAGTTTCCATGATTAAAGTACGAGCCATTGTTATGACTGTGACTGAGTCACTAGAGCTGATAGATGCAAATTGTATTTATTCAACACAAGCAGGTCTTCTGCAGAATCTATTTCACCTCTCCTGACACTCAACAGTACAGTGATTTCCTTTAAAGACAATAATACTAGATAACTACAGCTTCAATAATTACCTGTAACTTCAACATTTTGAGTGTAGATAGATAACTTTTGCAGAATTACACACTTTACAATGAGAACGAATGACAGAAACTGTTTGGATATTCAGATACTAGTGGCTGGTCCAAGGGGTTCTGAGCACAAATAAATCAACACCCAAAATAAACGTCTCCTGATATAGTGTTGAGGGACAGCTCCCTAATTATGTAAAAGCAGAATATACATTGACAAAATTGACATGTCCTGAACTGGGTCTAAATAGCAGGGATATGTCCTCAGCAATGTGATAATAGATAGCCACCTAATGCCTCCCTGACCTTATGCAATTTTCAGTGAGGACCAACATGAGCATTGATTGACTGCCTTCTCTTGCAGTTAGAAAGGTACAAAATCAGAACGTGTAACATCCTGTGATTGGTTTTGATGGCCTCAGGGTATCAGTGGAAGTTACATTGTGAACAGGTCTGTTTTGGAACACCGGTTTTCATTTAAAAGAACTAGCTGCTCTCCCGTTTCCATAACTCCTGCAAATGCCACAATCAACCCAAACTTTCACAATTTTTGGACATTCTGTTTCCAGTTCTTTCATGAAAAGAGATTACCAGGTGAACAGAAGATTCAAGAATGTGCTCATAGCATCCCTGGAAAATGAACAACATCCACACTGACTCCTGGGAATCTCTAGCCCATGACCATTTGGAGGGGAGAAGGAATATCTGGGATGGTCCTGAAAACTTTGAGCCAATACATCAGAAGCAGTTGGAAGCCAAGAATAAGCAGTGGGAAGATTGCAGTAGCTTACAAACTATCCCCCATCTGTGGGCAGGATTCAGATCTCAGTATTCTTATGCGCCTTTGTTGTACATTTAGCACATGAGGTTGGGTCGGACAACACCAGAGGTCATGGGCTCAAGGTGAAAGATGAAAAGTTTAAGGGGAACATGAGGAGAAACTTCTTCATTCAGAGGGTCTTGAGTGTGGATTGAACTGCCAGCACAAGTGGTGTATGCAAGCTCGACTTCAATGCTTAAGAGAAGTTTGGATAGGTATATGGATGGAGGGGTATGGAGAGTTATGGTCCAGGTGCAGGTCGATGGGAGTAGGCAGTTTAAATGGTTTCACCATGGACTAGATGGGCTGAAGGGCCTGTTTCTGTGCTGTACTTCTCTATGATTCTATGAGTCTATGCAACCAAGGGCACGCTCCTCAAGGAATCTGCCTACTTAAGTTGGTCACAAAGGATGCAACAAAGTATGCGAATTCTACTTACAATCTTCATTCCTTCACAGATTGTGTAGAACTTGTGTGTCCAAGACTCTACTTAGCTACTAAATTATGGTAAAACCATAACCAAATGTCACCAAGATTTCTGTTAAGTTGGTGTTCTATTTTGAACATAGAACATAGAATAGTACAGCACATTACAGGCCCTTCGGCCCACAATGTTGTGCGGACCCTTAAACCCTGCCTCCCATATAACCCCCCCACCTTAACTTCCTCCATATACCTGTCTAGTAGTCTCTTAAATTTCACTAGTGTATCTGCCTCCACCACTGACTCAGGCAGTGCATTCCACGCACCAACCACTCTTTGAGTAAAAAACAATCCTCTAATATCCCAAACACAAGGAAATCTGCAGATGCTGGAATTTCAAGCAACGCACATAAAAGTTGCTGGAGAATGCAGCAGGCCAGGCAGCATTTCTAGGAAGAGGTACATTCAAAGTTTCAGGCCGAGACCCTTCGTTAGGACTAATGAAGGGTCCTGATCAAGGGTCTCGGCCCGAAACATCGACTGTACCTCTTCCTAGAGATGCTGCCTGGCCTGCTGCATTCTCCAGCAACTTTTATGTGTGTTGCCTCTAATATCCACCTTGATCTTCCCACCCCTCACCTTAAAGCCATGTCCTCTTGTATTGAGTATTGGTGCCCTGGGGAAGAGGTGCTGGCTGTCCACTCTATCTATTCCTCTTAATATCTTGTACACCTCTATCATGTCTCCTATCATCCTCCTTCTCTCCAAAGAGTAAAGCCCTAGCTCCCTTAATCTCTGATCAAAATGCATACTCTCTAAACCGGGCAGCATCCTGGTAAATCTCCTCTGTACCCTTTCCAATGCTTCCACATCCTTCCTATAGTGAGGCAACCAGAACTGGACACAGTACTCCAAGTGTGGCCTATAGAGCTGCATCATTACCTCTGTCTAACCACAGCATATCAAATAGCGTTGACTGAGAATTGGATGGTTTAGCTCTTTGAGTTGAATGATTAAGGTAAGATTCCTCTTGTGTGAATTTGAATCAAAATTATTTTCAATCCAATGTGAATTCATATAGTGCCATATGAAATAAATAGAAAATTATTATAAATACATAAAATAAGAATCGGAATCAGCAATGATAGCGGAGGGGAAAGAATACCAAATCACTATTGAAATACTACCAATGTGCAGTTTTCTTTTAATAAAAAGAAATCCAATAAAGCCTCAATGAAATTAGTAAAACCTTGAAGTTCTCCATGCCAAATTCAGGTGTGTATAATAGTGCCGAGGGTCACCACAGTACCTAACGTGAAAATGCTGGAAAGACTCAACAGATCAGGCAGTATCTGTGGAATGGGACTAATCTGATATTTGGTCAGAATAGTGTCTTTGACATGAAGCATTACCTTTGTTTGTCTTTCCACAGATGCTGCCAGATCTGCTCAGTTTCTGTTTCCATTTCAGATTTCCAGCATCTACAGTTTGCACAGAAATTTGTGTCACGAGCTGCTTCCTCAATTCAGAAGTTCACAGAACATTGTTGTTAAGTTTCCCCATGTCTCTCTCAGTGTGGCAATTTCTTATCAACATGTTGCAGCTGATACAATGTAACATAGCAGTTGTAATCTCTACAGACAAATTCTAAAGGTTGAAATGTGGGAACAATAGCCTTCCAGCTACGCGCATTGTTGGTACTGAAGAAATGGAGTTTGCAGTGATGGGGGGCAGGGGAAGAATGGGAGTATGGACTGGAAGGGTCAGAGGAACCTGGACTGACCGTTGAAGAGCAACACCCACAGGAGACTATGGAGTTCCTTCAGGGCCTCAATCAGGTGCTCCTGGCCAGAAGCTGCCTGCACTTAAAAGAAGTCTATAATTGAAACAAACTCCTATGTCTGCTCAGCCTGATCTTGTTGGCTGCAGAGAAAGTAGCTGAAGTCTTCTCTCCTTGAGTATGAGTTGGGTGAAGTCCCTAATGCAGCGGGAAACAGCACAATGTGAAATATGGCCGAGATCAGCAGGTGTAGCCTGGAATGATGTTGGGACTGGGAAGTTGAACTCTGAATCTAACCTCCATGGTGAAATTCAAGGTCACTAAAGCCACAATTTACAATCAGGACAAAGAAGGTGGTTTTAATGATGGTTCTTTAAATAGAATGGTTTTATAGCTGATAGTTCTGTGAATAAATAAAAACAGTTGTCTTCAAAAGCAGTGACATTGAAGATCTTGTGGCAGATGAATGTTGCATGTTTCGCAAGAGATTTACACTGAATAGTGCCGGAGAAAATGAAAAGCTGAGGAAACAAATTTGTTGACAGGGCTAAGTATGCAAAAATAAAATCTCAAAACTGTTGCTCCTTGCATTAATCCAGTTTTCAATTACACTGCAACTTTTTTTGATTCTTATGCTTTGCTTAATATCTTTAGAAAACTTGTGAATGACTTAACAACAATGAATAATTGTTGATTAATTTGCAATAATCAATGCCAAAGGTTCAATTTCTAATCAACAACAATTTGATTCAATATTATTTTGAGTAGAGTTTTATCTATAAATTTTGCTGTTTGCCTTTTTAGGTGCTGGGTTTTGCAGCTTTCTTTGCTCTTGTCTTGAAGAAAGTCGAACTAGAAGATGATGGTGAAAGCTCAATTGACAGCCCCTTTTCTACTTCAGGTGACCTGTCCAGTCTGACCGTGCTAATCAGATTCTTATTCTTTCTCATTCATGTTCCTGATTACTGATAATGCTGCCTGGCCACACTTCCATCAAGAAGATCAAATTATCAAAGTGGTCCTAAAGGGGAGCCAGTTCTTAATTTTATGTCAGTCTGTGGGTCAGTCACAACCACTTTCTTTTATCCTCTCTTTTCCCTTGCTCTGTCCAAACCCAGCCAAATGAAATAGTCCATGCTTAACTTTTTGATCCAACTTGTTCAAGGAATTAAGACAAATGATGAAGTTACAATGAATGCCACACATTTCAAGACTCATTCTTGACATACCTGTGATAAATGGAGACTTATCATTTTCACAGCATTATAGTCCTACTGAAGACTAAAAGGTCAGCATGGCCTCTCATATTAAATAAGCAAATGAAAGAAAGTATGTCATTTAGCTAAATGTAACACTTAGATGAAGCTATTTAATCAGGAGGGGAGGGACATTCCTCTAGTCAGTGCAGAACAACATTGCTAGGATGCAGTGGATCCTTACGGTTGACAGCAGACAGACCAGGAGTGGGAAGGTGTGAGTATGTGGCTGCATGAGGAAGAAAATGATTGTCTTTGGATTTACATTTCCAAGCAGTGACATTTTAATATTGTTTTTAGTGGGAGACCCCAGTATTCTGCTAGTAGCTCGCAGGGACAGCAGCAGCAATATCTATCAGCCACCACCTCAAAAGGAAGTGGAGCACATGAAGAAGAACTCCATAAAAGAGCAGAAGGTGTTTGCTTTGATCAGGGAAATACTGGGTAAGAAAATACTTCTCAGAGGCTATTTGTTTTTGTCAAATCCACTCGTTCAGGATTGCTAAGGGTAAGAGAACAGGAGAAAGAAAAGATGCAGATTAATTGGTCTCCAATAGTTACAACCTCTAAGACAGCGCAGAAGACTCATAACCACACTATATCAACTATCTTTGAAGAGTGGAAGCCACAGGAAGGAGAACTGTGTGTAATTGATTAAAATATAAATAAAGTTTCATTGCATTCTTTAGATGGCAACACACACAAAATGCTGAAGAAACTCAGCAGGTCAGGCAGCATCTATAGGAGTGAATAGATGTCAACATCTCGGGCTATGACCCTTCATCAGGACAGCAATTCTCAATTTAGAGCTTTGTGACTTTAGAAAGTTAACACCATTTCTATCTGTGGAAGCGAAAGTTCCAGTCAGAGATTGTCCACTAAGAGATTTTGTTTGGTCTTTACTGATGCAATCAACATCGAACAGTAAAATTCTATAAACTTTGAGTACAACATTTTTGCTATAACATACATTGAAAGTGTCAAGCCCAGTTAATGAAATGTAAATAAGCTCTAAATTACTGTCATAATGATTTTTTTACACTGTTGATTTCACTTTTTGCATCAATCCCATGCATATGCCCAAATTATCTTATAATCTATAATATGTATATAAAATTTATTATAATAGTCTGCTTTTTATCTTTGTGATTTGCTGTCTATTGAATTAAATCTGATATACCCATCCTTTTGTCTCGTGTCTGTTGCCAGCACTTCTACACCAAATTCAAAGCCAAGAGCCACCATGAGCAATAGCAGTCTGGAGTCCAGAAAGACTTTGTCTGCATATAGTTATGATGTCAGTTACAATACTGTGCCTTTACAACTGCCAGAAACATCTGAGTCTTGTTACCATTAAATTAAATGATTTTATTATTAATTGTGTGAACATTTTCAGATTTGTGCCATAATAAATATTAGGTGGAATCTGATGTTCTACCTAATGACGCCAAACTTTTTTTTGCCATGGACCAATGCCATTAAGCAAGGGATCCATGATCTCCCAGTTGGGAATAGTTGGATTAAAGGAATGCAAATATTTTAGTGATGATCATTTAATTTGTCTGTTGCATAATGCTACAGAAATGTTAAGAGAAGAAAATTTGAGTAGATTAGGCACACCGGTCTATCTTCATAGCTAAAGTAATCTTGTTCCTCTTGGCTTCATATTAAACTAAGATAAAGCTGCAGAACTCTGCTAAATACCTGAAATAAGTATACCTCATATTTCTATAATCTAGCAGTGATTAATATTTGCTAGGAGACTTTAAATGAGTTTGTTGCTTATCTAATACATTTAAGCCTCGCTGATGAGACTTTGATAGTTGACACCACTCTCTCACGGTGGTGTCTGAAAAGAGGATGCTGTCTAAGTTGCATGCCATCTTGGACAATGTCTCCCATCCACTACATAATGTACTGGTCGGGCACAGGAGTACATTCAGCCAGAGACTCATTCCACCAAGATGCAGCACAGAGCGTCATAGGAAGTCATTCCTGCCTGTGGCCATCAAACTTTACAACTCCTCCCTTGGAGGGTCAGACACCCTGAGCCAATAGGCTGGACCTGGACTTATTTCATAATTTACTGGCATAATTTACATATTACTATTTAACTATTTATGGTTCTGTTACTATTTATTATTTATGGTGCAACTGTAATGAAAACCAATTTCCCCCGGGATCAATAAAGTATGACTATGACTATGACCATGACTAAAAAGGCACTGATGAATTTAACATTTATGCAAATATCCATGCAATCAGGTATAGACCTCCACAAGACTAAACTGATCAGCGCTGTATCTGAAAAGCAATGCTACAGTGTTAAATTTCTTAACATTGTTTGTGTACTCACTTAGCCAAGGGATTGAATACTGTCACAAACTTTCCCTGCCTATCTTTAGTCAAAGCTATGGCACAAATACTTGCCCAATTTTACAAAGTGCCATATGGTGTGCTCCACATTCTTAAATAGATTTTCCTCTCTCAAATTTCCAATGACTTCTGACTTATTTCTTATGGATCCAGAGAAAGCATGTCACAAATCTATTAGCTAGATTGTAATGTCTATAATAATAAAATCGGGCAGTATGAAGCAATTCTAGATATTTCCAGATCGTATAAACTTTTTATAGTTAGATTATTTGTTACATTTAATGTAAATTATCTGCAGTATTTTACTTGCAGGAATAGCTTAATGGCACATTTTCTTTGCTTAACATTGAATTTTGCTTGTTGTAGCCTACCTGGGATTTTTGTGGATGCTGCTGTTGGTTGCTTATGGACAACGCGATCCAAATTCCTATTACCTGAATAAAGCAATTCAAGACAGCTTCACCAGTGGATTTGATGAGACTTTGAGTTACAATGACTTCTTCAAATGGGCGAACAATACACTTATCTCCAATTTATTTGGCTTCTACCCAGGTGAGTCAGATGGGAACATCTTCAAAAATATCAAGGATTTCTATAAAACAGAACATGCTGAAATGACTCAGTAAGTCAGTCAGCATCTGTGGAGAGAAAAAACTGGTTAATGTTTCAGGTCAATAATCTTTCGCTACAATTGACCCTAACTATTGGGCCCAGCAAGGAAGGAAGCAGGTGTCCCTTTCTTCTGTGCATGTTTAAAATTAGTGATAGAGATGGATGAAAAAAAGTTTATGCTTTTAGTCATACTCTTTCCTAAACTGATACATCTGCATACTCGCCAAGTATTTGGTGAGCTTTTATTCCATTGATGTGCACTTACTTTATTTGACACAGAGAAAGGCTGTGGACCAGGAGTAGAAAGCTTTTCCACTGCCGACATAGAAATCCTAAAAGGTAGAGCATGAAAAGTAGGAGTTGTGTGGGGAATGGAGAGGGTGTAATGATCGCAGACTTGGGGATAGAACAGTTCCATGGATAAGGAACTTCAGTGGTGGTCAATGACTGTGAGGATCAAGATCATGTCAGGAAGGTGGGTGAGTGAGTGTGGGTGGGACACAGGTTATTTTTAGAGACCTGGGGCTTTTCTTCAGCCACAAGCTTGCTGGAAGGGCACTTACATCTTTTGTGCATCTCTGCTTTACCTTCTTTCAGCTGTCAGGTTTCCTGCACTTGGAAAACGCAGCCTGTTCGGGTTAAACCTAGATTATCTATCTTATCATGACCCTTGCACTTACTCTGTAACTGCAGTACTATATCCTGCATTCAATTTTCTCTTTTACTACCTCAAAGTAATTATGTTTGATATAATCTATCTGGATGGTGTCCTACAAAACAGCAGATGTTCGTTCACTGTATCTTGGAATATGTGATAATAATAAACCAATATTAACAGAGATATAAAACATGGAAAAGAGATAAGGTGAAGTTGGCAGACTCACTAAAATATTTCACTGACCAAGTATTGGATGGTATCAGGAAGGGAAGTGGTACTGCATTAAAATTGTAATGCTACGAAGGGAGGAGGTACTAGAGGGAGTAAAGAATGAACACATTAAGTTGGAAGTGAGAAGCAGAAAGTGTATGATCATGCTACTAGTTGTATTTATTAGCCCTCAAAACAGCGAGAGAGACAGAGGAGCAAGAAAATCACAGAAATGAGCAAGAACTATAATGCGTTGATATTAGCTGACTTAATTACCTAAACCTTAAATTAGTTAATAATAAAGTAAAATGAAGGAAGGTATTTTTGATTGCATTTTCTTCACCCATTAGTAGGAAGGAGGGAAAGCTGGATCTGCTGCAGGGGAGAACAGAGATTGGGGGAAGGGAGTATTCATCATGTTGAAACTAATAGTACAGATGTACAAACAATAATCAGAAGTGAACTTCTAGGTGGAAAGAAGTAAATTCCAATACAATTTGAATTCTGACTGACAGTGGGCCAACGCCAGTTAAAATGGAAGCAAAATTTGACAGGAAAATTATGAAACAGGACAGTGGTTGATTTATGATGAAATCATAGATGATCTGCCAGAAATTGCAGCTCTATATTCCTATGGACCTTAGTTACCTTTTGTACTTTTGCTTATCAAGAACCTAACCACCTCTGCCTTAAAATATTCAAAGAATCTGTTTCATTGTTTTCTTTGAGAAAGAAAGATCTAGGAACTCACAACCCTCTGAGGAACACAAAATTGCCTCATGGATGAATTAGTTGGATAACCTCTTACTTTTAAACAGTGATTTCTGGCTCTAGTTTCTTCAGCATGATGAATTTCACCTTCTCTACATACATCCTGTCAAAATCTGTCAGAGTCTTGTCTGTTTCAATAAAACCCTCATTCACTATCCTTGATTCCAGTAGTACAAGTCTAGCTGATCCAACATTTCCTACCTACTCGAATATTAGTAAACCAATGAACTACTTCCAACTTATTTACATCCATTCTTCAGCAAGAGACCCAGCTGCTGGCATAGTAGCATCAGTGCCGGACGCTGGGATGAAAGATCCCAAGTTCGAATCCAGCCGGCTCCCCTACACGCTTTCCATCCATGCTGGGTTACGAGCTGGTGATCTCTTTGGAAGCTCACCCCGCAGAAGGCAATGGCAAACCACTGCAGCAACTTGCCTCGTAGGCGGTTCCTCACTACGTCAGTGAGGCGTGGAGGGAAATTGTCCACTAACCGGAGAAACACTGGACGCGATGTACCTTTCCTTTCCTTCAACAAGGAGACCAATGCTGTCCGAATAATGACTCAATAATACCCTATATGAATGAGGCATAACCTGCAAGAAACGATAATATTGTGCTAACTTTTCTTATTACTTGGTATACTTGCCTTTAATGAATCATATAGCAGGACACCTAAAACCAAAAGCATCTCAAAGCTCTGCAATCTCTCTCCACTTTTATACCTGCAGAAAGGGTATAAATATATCTGCTTCAAATTTCAGGGTTCGTCACTGACGGCAATTCTAAGCTGGTTGGATCTGCCCGCATTCGACAACTCAGAATAAAGAACAACAGTTGTCACATTCCAGCAAAGCTGAGGGGGTCTGTCAGGGAGTGTCATGCCCAGTATTCCTTGGATAATGAGGATATGTCTGCTTATGGTTGTCGCTGGAACAGGACAGCAGCTCAGAACTCCTCAGACCTGGACTACATCTGGCAATACCAAAGCCAAAGAGAACTGCGCAGCTATCCCATATGGGGAAAGCTTGCCATGTACAGAGGGGGCGGTTACATTGCAGAGCTGGGGGCAGATGCGCAGGAATCTCACAGGTAACCGAATACTTTGAATATCTAAGGTACTATCTATTTTACAAAGCCAACATGTTTATATCTCTGGAGAAGCAGTGCAATAATCTTAATGTTTCACTGTGTTTGAAAGATTCTATTGACTGTCTCCTGAAACAGAAGAAGACTTTAAAGATATTGAGTCCTTTCGAAGATTCAGTGGATTATAAGAAGAATCAGGAGAAGCCTGAGAAGGGTCGACAAAAGTTGTTTTGAAAATGCCATATGTTTCATCTATATTTGTGAATGATCAGATATGCTAAATGTTACTCTCAATGCAACACTTACTGCTGCCTCCAAGCACTCCAAGACTTTCAAGCTGCCAGGAAAGACAGGCTGCTCCCCTTGGAGTGGGAGTACGCTGGTCAAGTTAGTGGGGGAAGGGTACAATTGTAACACAATTTAGATGTTTATATCAGAGTACAGATGAACAACAAGGTTGGAGAGAGTGCAGATGATATGGCCCAGTATAGATAAGCCTTCGTGAAAAGTGCCAAAAACAAAGTGATTAGGATCCCCTCATCCCAAGTCATGTTGTATCATATCCCATTAATTACTCTTCCATATGGCCACTAGTTAGCAAAGAACAACATCAGAATGGTCTAATAATTTTTTTTAACTGGTGTTGAGGAAGCAATGCAAGTGTAGGCACTTGGGAAGTGCTCCACTCTTTTTCTTTTATTCTATTTGAACAGGTGTACGGCTAAAAACTGTATGAGTGCATGTCTCTTCCACTTAGACCTTATCGATATATTCCCATAATTTACATTAAGCTCCTCTAAGGTATACAAAGAACATACTTAACAATGGAACAACTTTATCAACAAAGCTTGGCAGTTGTGCTCTTGATCTCCTCTGGGATTCCAATTTCATGGCTCTTGCTATGTTCTCCTGACCATAATCTGTCTTCTCTGTATCACAGGAGTTCCCAACTTGAGGTCCATGGACCCCTTGGTTAATGGCAGCAGTCCACAGAATAAAAAAGATTGGGAATCCCTCATGTGTCAGAAGGTGTCCTGATACTATTCAGTCTGATTCCCCCCTGCTTACCAATTTGCCATCTTTATGTGACATTCATGTTAATTTGCTCCATAATGACCATTCTCTATTCAATGTATTGGATTTCCCAACAAAGTCAGAGCATAAAAGGTTTGGGGGCATTGCACTGATGTAGCCAGTAAGTAATGGTGCAATTTTCACTCTGTAACTAGCATGAATGCGGCTGGGTGTATTCCAGTCTGGTCTTCACTTCAAACCAACAGTCATCAGAAAACTGTAGGTGACATCCATTTATGCACCCTGTAATGAAGTTAGTAGCGGCTCCAGTATAGAATGGCAATCGTCATTTCTGGTTCTGAGATCACTATTTTCCTACACTTAGTGTTTCATAACAGCTATTTTAAAAAAAATATATAGTTAATTAATCAAAAAAGCCATTCTAAAATTGAGAGTTGAAGTAGGGTGAGAGGACAATGTGTGTGAGGAATGTGCTTCCTGTTGGGTCAGAAGGTTGGAAGATGGAATGAATTTAATGTATGAATTCTATTCATACATTGCAACACAACAATTTGATGGGCATTACATTGCCATTCACTTTGTACATTTTTTCTTCTGTTTAATTACCTGCTTGGAAACATTCCAGCTTCCCCTTCACCCAGGTGCTTTCAATAGTTTGACGAACCAGAGCCTCTCTGATCCAATTAACATAAGGTAATAGGTTGTAAGTTTGCACAGGTTTCAAATTTAGCCTGAAGGTTATGACATTTGGCATCAGTTTTTAAAAGTCAGCAAGATGGCCTTGCAAACCTTCTTGGCTACGACCATTGCTCTTTACAGCAGTGTGCCAGGAGGTTGTTCTAAGGGCCTGAGTTCAGTCTGGGAATGTCTGAGCATTAGTAAAGCCCATACTGCAGGTAACTCTCCACATCCCAGCCCCCAACCTGTTCTGTGGGCTAATAGAGTTGATAATGTCTTCTTATCTTGAGTGTGGAGATTGGGTGAGCTCCTCGATACAGCAGGAAGCAGTAAAGAGAGGGCTGCAGCAGCCAGAAGTGACCCTGAGGCTAGGAAGCCAAGAATGACCATGACCTTGATCTCCATGGGCATTGCAGTAATGAGTACAAGTGCATGGGATCACCAGAGGTCAGGCATTTGAGTAAGGACAAGGAATGGCACTTGCCTGTTGTCCTTTTGTAACATCATCTCAAAAAGCTTGCTTGTTGTGTGAATAAGTGAGAGCTGTCAATTTTTCAAAGCGGAAGTTGAAAATTACACTGGAGTTGAATTTTATGTACTGTGTTGCTACTAACAACGTTCTTGGTCATTTCTCACAGAAAGAAGGGCACAAAGGCAAATGAAAACATTTCTGATAAGACGGTCAAGTTTTCTAAATGGTTAATTGAGTATAGAAACATAGAAAACCTACAGCACAATACAGGCCCTTTGGCCCACAGAGTTGTGCTGAACATGTCCCTACGTTAGAAATTACTTACCTAAAGCTCTCTATTTTACTAAGCTCCACGTACCTGTCTAAAAGTATCTTAAAAGACCCTATCGTATCTGCCTCCACCACCATTGCCGGCAGCCCATTCCGCGCACTCACCACTCTCTGAGTAAAAAACTTACCCCTGACATCTCCTCTGTACCTACTCCCCAGCACCTTAAACCTGTGTCCTCTTGTGGCAACCATTTCAGCCCTGGGAAAAAGCTAAGGTAGAGCGTTCCTATGAAACCGTTCATAAGCCGAAATGGAGTAAAGTGAAGAAGCAATTGCCATTAATTTATATGGGAAAAATTTTTGAGCGTTCCCAGACCCAAATAATAACTTACCAAATCATACCAAATAACACATAAAACCTAAAATAACACTAATGTATAGTAAAAGCAGAATCGGAAAGTTAAGCCAAAACTGATTTGTAGAAAAAAATCGGCAAGCATGCGCACACAGGTGCCCGTGCAAAGCTTCATGGTCATGGTAGTCTTTCTCCGGGTAAACACAAGTGTCCCGTCTTTGACTGCTACCTTTGTCCCTTATTTGGGAGTGAGAAGGTTGGCAACCCTATCCATATTCTTCCGGTAGTGAGGCGACCAGAACTGAGCATAGTACTCCGTGTGGTCTGACCAGGGTCCTGCATAGCTGCAACATTACCTCTCGGCTCCTAAGTTCAATTCCATGATTGATGAAGGCCGATACACTGTACGCCTTCTTAACCACAGTATGCCAGCAAGAAAATGAATATAGGTTGTATATAGTGACATATATGTATTTTGTAAATAAATTTACTTTGAACTTTGAACTTTAATGCACCTAAAGTGAATGCAATATTTGCTTTCCACTGTTAGCATAATTTTCAATTATGGAGTGCCATTTTTTATGATATCATGTCAAGGAACTTCCAGGCTGTCATATTTTTGATCAGATGTTTAACCAAGGTTTGTGGATCACTTCAGCTGATTAGAAAATATATCCTGGCATCATCTTTAGAAGAATGGGGAGAGATCTTGGCAATGCCTTTCCCAAAATTGGTTCTGTCAATGAATTACTTGATTGGAAAGAGAGCAAAGGAAAAGAACTGTTGTTCTAGAATCTAGCAAAAACTTGATGGACTACAAGGCCTCCTTCCAATAATTCTAAACATCAAATTTTAAGGCACACAGGAAGTTTCATAAGCAAAATTCTGCACACATTGGGGATTTTTTTATTTTATTTGAGTATTTTCCATTTTGTTATCTCACTTGGGACAATATTTTGCACAGACTTTCTGTATTGGGTGCTTTTTCCTGATTCTTAGTTCTCAGTTTACTTCTCAGTTCTAAAGAAAAGCATTGTTCTTTGCATTCTCTCCCATTATGGTGGTTAACTAATTTCCCAGTTGACTAAACTTTGCAAAGCAATGTAAATTATTGTATATTTTCTCCTCTTTTTTTTCTAACTCTACTGCATCTCATTTATCAGTTCCAGCAAAAATTACAGAGCAAGATGTTGATCTGTGAGCTTTCTCTGGTTAACCAATATCCCAATTGACAAACATTTGTAAAGTAATCTGAATTATTGATGTCAGAGCTTTTAACAATATCATCACATATTCAATAATATATTACATTCTTCTTTAATCCACAGAGTTCTTCAATACCTCTTTGAAAACAGCTGGTTGGACACCTACACGAGAGTCATCTTTGTAGAATTCACAGTCTATAATGCAAATGTGAATCTTTTCTGTATTGCCACATTAATATTAGAAAGTAATGCTATAGGTAAGAATAGATATTGTACTTGGCATTATTAATATCCACAGCATATTGGTACCTGGACTGTCAAGTATATCGCAAAACTTTTTCAGATAATTCTACAGTATAAATGGGGTGTAAAAACCAAGTACCTCCAGTTGCATTTTTTGATTTGGCCCAAATCACAAAGAAAAGAAAACTGTTCCAGTAATTATACCAGTGTATAAAATTAGAAAATTGCACTATAGGTCAGGCAACATGTACGGTGAGAGAAACAGTTAGTGCTTCAGATTTATAGCATGGTGTCATAACTGAGAAAAAATTCTTAGAAGTAGAATCAGAATCAGAAATATTTTAGGAAATGCTGGAAGATCACAGCAGCTGAAACAGGATCTATCTAAGGAAGAGCCGTTAATTTAAATTGAAGACCCTTCATCAGAGCATCCTGAGTTGTGATGTAGGGTCTCAGTCAGATCGAGAACATTAAATGTTTGTTTTTCTGCAGATGCTGTCTGACTTAAGTTCGTCTAGCATCTTCTGTTTTTATTTCAGATTTCCAGCAACTGCAGTCTTTTCTGGATTTTAATTTTTTTTAGAAATAAGCAAATCAGCAAGGAAGGGATGAGATCTGTCACAGGACGGGGAACATTAAATATGAAAAGCTGGAATGGTTCAAGGTAAAAGCGGGGATGGGAGAGACAATGGAGCATGTAAAGCCACAAAAGATGGGCTCAGAAAAGGTGTATGTGTAAATACCAGAATCAATACGTCTGTAGCCATGTAGAGAAATGTTAGTAGTGATTATGGTGGTCTAAAATTGTGGAATGTGCTATTTGTAATGATGGAAACCGCTTAATCAAGAAGAGAAGCAACCAGTAGGCCATGCCCTGAGCTTAATTATAACAGCATGGGATGTGACATCAGAGAGGTCAGAGGAAAATTAAAATCTGCGAAAAAGTGATTTGTAGTGGAGGTTTGATTCCCCCCAATAAATAAAGAGGCTCAAATACCCATGTTTAACACAGTAAATCTCTAAGATAAGCAGCTCAGCTAGCAAGCCTCTAGTAGCAGCAATGACACATATCTTTGTTGGTATGGAGGTCTTTCATCAAAGGATGATGCACAGAGATCGTTCTACAATTCTTCTGCTAAAATTCAGGAAAGTTGGTAGAATACAATAAAAATTAAGGTCTACAGATAATGAACACAGAGCTGAACTCTACTGAAATATGGCTTTTGTGTTTTCTATTCTGTGTTTTTGATCGAGGTTTTTGTTGCCATATGAGCAATTTATTTTTGTGCGGGGGTGGGGCCGGACTTTGATGTTTGATGTTTTTCTCTGAACGGATTGGTTCCGGGGTTCTTCTGTGTACCGTGACTGTCTGAGGGGAAGATGAATTTCAGGATTGTGTACTGCATTCATACTTCGACAATAAATGGACTTTGAACTTTGAACTTTAACTTTAGTAATAATGCAGTTGTAGTGTTTAAAATTGAATAATTTAGAGCCAGAGAGATGCTGTCCACTCTGGCAATCTATGCGATAACTTTAAACTGTAACAGAGTGGAAATTACTAATAGAGGTTTTCACTCTGTCAGAGGAATCTGCGCGTGTTAGGCAAGAAATATTTAATATGGATGAATGCAGCATGATACATTTGAGTAGGATCAAAGTTAAATATATTAATGCAGAACGTTTGAAGCAAAGGGAGGATTTCACAATGGTTTGAGCTGTAACGGATGCAACTCGGAGCAAGGCCAGGATAGTGTTCATTGAATTACGCAATATAAAATAAATGCAGTGCCTCTCAGTAGGTATTAGTTGTGCTCAGTTAAAATACTACTTCCTGTTTTGGATCCCTCAGATAGAAACATAGAAACATAGAAAATAGGTGCAGGAGTAGGCCATTCGGCCCTTTGAGCCTGCACCGCCATTTATTATGATCATGGCTGATCATCCAACTCAGAACCCCGCCCCAGCCTTCCCTCCATACCCCCTGATCCCCGTAGCCACAAGGGCCATATCTAACTCCCTCTTAAATATAGCCAATGTACTGGCCTCAACTGCTTCCTGTGGCAGAGAATTCCACAGATTCACCACTCTCTGAGTGAAGAAGTATTAATGGATCATTTATGAAATATCTTAGCAAACCACATAAACTTCAAGTACATCAGTATATTTTTGAGAGGCAAAAGCTCAAACACTTTTTTTGAGGTCCATCAAATATTGAAAGGACTAACTTCCTTTTAAATTGACCAGTTATTTGGATTAAACAGGTTGGAGAAACCTAGGGTTAACTTTATAATTCATGCAATGACAGAAGGAAATTGAATGTTAGTCCAAATATTATTCTCCCAAGGAAAAATGGGCTCAATGAAAAATTGGAACCACGCACACAGAATGCTGGAGGAGCACAAAATTCAGGATGAAGGGTCTTGGCCCAAAACGTCAACTGTTTATTTCCCTCCATTGATGCTGACTGACTTGCTGAGTTCCTCCAACAGTTTGTTCTGCTCAAGATTTCCAGCATCTGCAGAATGTCTTGTGCCCATGAAAAGGCTGTCAGCTCGTGTGAAACATGATTCAGTATATACTTTCCGTATGGCTGTATCTGAGTTAGGGACTTGCACAAATACAATAACAAAGTTCCAAGAATGATAAGTGAAGTTTTCATTGGGTCATTTGGACAGCAGAATGGCATAGCTGCCAAAACTGCTGGTGGCCCTCGTCCAATCCTGACCTCTCTGCAGAGTTTGCAGGTTATCCCCCTGACTGCAAGGGCCACAATGAAGAAGTGAGAGGGAAGAGTAGGACAGAGGCTGGAAAGTGGTAGGTGGAACCAGGTCAGATGGGAGGATGATGGGCAGGTGGAGCCAGGTGGGGGAAGATGAGGATGATATTGCCGGATGTTAAATGGAAACAGCTAACGAAACAAATAGGTAGATGGAGATGGGTGACAGCAGGGGAGGGGTAAGGTACAGACAGACATTGGAGATTGCTAAATGGAAATGAAAACAAAGAAGTGGGGATGGAGCTAGGAAGGGGAGCAGGTGAAATAGTTAGGGCAGGCAAAGGAAGAAGAAACCTGTAGAATAGGTGTATAGGTGATGGGCAGAGGGAAGCAGGTTGGGCGTGAAGTAATGGGTGGGGAGAGAGATGGGATGGAAAAGCTGATCAAAGAGGAGAGCACCTAGGTTGAATGACAGGAGTGGAAATGGAACAATGTGCGTGTGATTTACCTGAAAATTGAAAATTCATTGTTCATACTGTTAGGCTGTAGGATGCTTCAATTGAAATATGATCTTCTAGTTTGTATTTTGCCTCATTGTGGCAGAGGCAAAGGCCGAAGACAGACAGGTCAATGTAGGAATGGTGAGGGCATTTGAAATGCCATGCAACTTGTCACAGGCTAGAACTTTCAAAATGCAAGAAATTTCTGAAAATATTATAGCACTGTGATGGAATGTGGTTTAAAGATGGGCATAAGATCAACAGGTCTGCAGGATTTTGCATTCATTTAGATTACTATTGTCCATGAAGAGTGGAGAAGTTTCTTTAACTCTGTGTGATATATGAAGGATTACCACTTCAGCATTGTAAATGAAGAAGAGGAGAATATTTAATTGCACCTCTCTATCCCTGACACCTGGGATATACTACCACCTTGAAATATTGGTCAGGTTGCCTTGTTTTTTGTTGGCTTGGGGATATTTGGAAATGCTGGAGGCAACAGTAACAAATTGGTTACCAAACGTTTTACACTACTTGAATCAGAATCAGAATCCGGACCAGGTTTATTATCATTTGCTTATATGATGTGAAATTTGTTTTCTGACAGCCATCGTGCAAAGACATAAAAATTACTAGAAACTACAAAATAAATAGTGCAAAAAAAGGAATAATGAGGTAGTGTTCATGGACTATTCAGATATCCTATAGCAGAGGAGAAGAAGCTGTTCTGAATCAATGAATGTGAGTCTTTGGGCTCCTGTACCATTTCCCCAATGGTAGTAACAAGACGAGGGCATGTCCTGGATGGTAAGGGTCCTTGATGATGGATGGTGAGGGTCCTTAATGATGGATGCTGCCTTCTTGAGACACCAGCCTTTGAAGATGTCCTCAGTAGTGAGAACAGTTTTACCTGTGATGGAGTTGGCTGAACCTACAACCTTTTGCAGCTTCTTTTAATCCTGCACATTGGAGCCTCCACACCAGGTCCATACCAGGCTTAATGCAACCCGGCAGAATGCTCCCTGTCCTACTTCTATAGAAATTTGCAGGAGTCTTCTGTGAGAAACCAAATCCCCTAAACTCCAAGTGGAATAGAGTTGCTGGTGTGCTTTCTTCAAGATTGAATCAATGTGTTGGGCCCAGAGTCAATCCTCAGATGCTGGCACCCAGACAGAGTCTTGAAGGTGCTCTCCCTTTCAATGGTTGACCTCTCAGTGAGGACTGGTGTGTCTACTCCCAACTTCCCCTTCTGGAAGTCCACAAGCAATGCCTTGGTCTTGCTGACATTGAGTGTGTGGTTGTTGTTGGAAAATCACTCAGTCAGCTGATCTGTTTCACTCCTGTACTCTTCCTCTGCACCATCTGAAAAGTTGTTCTGCAACATTGCCTGAGGGAAGAAATTGCAGCAAATAGTTTGGCCTTTTCTCGCTGAATGTCCAAATGCAACCTCAACATGAAACTAATTTGATTTGAATGAATATTCTATTTTTAATCTGTCTCTAAATGGTCAGGTGAAAGGACTGGATTTGGCCTGTCACAAACAAGAGAAAATCTGCAGATGCTGGAAATCCAAGCAACACCCACAAAATGCTGGAGGAACTCAGCAGGCCAGGCAGCATCTGTGGAAAAGAGTAAACAGTCGACATTTCGGACCAGACTGCACTGGCAGGACTGTTGTAGCATTTACTGATAGCGGAGTCAGGGAGCTTACACCCAGCATTAATTAAATGGCCATTGACATACTTTACTGGTATTAGCAAGACATGATAACCTCTAGATTTTGGAGAGGATTGTGGGGGGGAAGGGGCTGTCTTGATGTTTAGCAGAGGTGCATGACCATTGGTGAAATTCTTAAACTAGTTGTTGGAGATGGAGCCTTATTTCTTGAGCTTTCTTGCAAAGCTTATTTAAAAATAATACATTTTCTGTTAAATAATGTACTGATGTCTATTTGCAGGGGCCTTCTTTACACGTGCTGATATTCAGAGTATCCGTCTCTACCAGTACACTGACGGGCTGCACATTTTTGTTGTTGCTGCTGAAGTGGCTTACTTCCTTTTCCTCATCTATTACATGGCGATTCAGGTAAGTCTATGACAGGTGAGCATTATGAGCAACTGTAAAGTAACTGATATACCACCAGCATTAAGAGATACTAGAGAAACAAGCCATCTCGAGGTAAGGATTGTTTGTCAGTCTTCGTCTGTTTATATATACGGCAGTTTTGTTTTTGTAAATTCTATTGTATTACTTTTTTTCCTGTGAATGCCTAAAAGAGAATGAATCTCAGGGTAGATTCAGAATCAGAATCAGGTTTATTATCACCGGCATGTGACGTGAAATTTGTTAACAAGAGCAGCAGTTCAATGCAATACATAATCTAGCAGAGAGGGAGAGAGAGAGAAATAATAAATAAAATAATAATAAACAAGCAAGTAAATCAATTACATATATTGAATAGATTATTTAAAAATGTGCAAAAACAGAAATACTGTATATTAAAATACTGTATATTATCAAAGTGTGTATATATATATGGTAACATGTACATACATTCGGAATAAACTTACTTTGAGCTTTGGAAAGATTTTGTATAAATTCAATCACAAACTCAAGGCTTCATGACGATTTGTGATGATACGCAAGAAGTGAAGTTTAAGAGGCATTCATGTTGTTATCTGCCATGTTTTTACACTCTCTTGACTATGAAGGAGCATCAGAAATGAAAGCAGAAGGAATGACTAAGTGATTGAGTTTAAAAAGTTGTCATTCAGTTCACAGTACCTGAGCTAGCTCTTTGGCACATACAGGTAATTAAAATAAATGCTCTTTTTAATTAAATATTATCATTTCCAAACATTTATCCAATTCTCTTTTGAATGTTAGGATATTAATCTGCCTTATATTGTAACTTTCAGGTACAGCATTCCAGAAGCAATGGAACAAAAATGTTCCATAGTGTCTCGAACAAAACCAAAAAATGTGAACCTTCGTGTGAACTCCATTTCTTTTGTCAATCACCTTAAGACTGTATCTCCTGCCTACCGGTCATTCAGTCACTCAAAAAAACAGCCTCTTCTTGATTGCTCTGCTCAAGCCATTTAAGTCTTCTAAATGTCCCTCGAGAATTTGTATTCCTCTGAATATGAGCTTATGCTCACAAATGAATCTTTTCACTCCATCATTTGTGAATCTGCATTCAGTCACAGAGGGCCTAAACCTTAAGATAATCTTCTTAAACATCTAAATCCTGCTATCTCTCTGTTCTCATATGAGACAATTCTGTTTAATATAAACTGCTAGAGGAAATCAGCAGATCAAGCATTATCTGTGGAAGCATTCTGGAGGAATGGTTGACATTTTTTGCTGTGACCCTACATCAGGTCTTTGAGTTCCCCCAGTGGTTTGTTGTTTGCTCCAGATACTAGCAACTGTCGTCTCTTGTGACTTCTTAAAATATACCTATTGGACAAGGTTTTATTATCTGCCCCATTATCTCCTATGTGGCATAGAGCCAACCTGACATTGCTCCTGCATTTTTCCTTACTATATTGATAGAACAATTTGTTTTTGAACCAAAAATCCTCTTAGCTTTAAGTGCTCTGAAGAAGAACTACCTCATCTTCTCCAATTTCTACATTTAATTATTGCAGTGGCTGCCAATACTGCTGGTGCATCCACTTTAATAAAAAACTGACTTTTTTTTTGTTTGTGGAACGCCTGGCAGAACGAGATTTTCCACTCAAGATTTGGATAACAGGCAAGAGGGCGAACAATTGTCTAGTGTCGGGACTCTTAATCTATTACCGACAACATCCTGAAAGGGTTCCTCCTTTCCTGCAAACTGTTGTATATTTTTGTTTCTTTTCAATATCATTCCCATTCCACTGGTACACAAAACACTCCTCCACATATAGATTGAGGTCAGGGTGTCACAGCTTGAGTTCTCCACTGTCCATACATGAAGGTTCGCTGGAGACAAACTTATACCATGTTTTATTTCCTTACAGGTTCTCACTGAATTTCCAGCATTTTCTAATTTATTATCAGATTTTATACATAGGTAAATCTGTTGTGCATTATATATTTTCTGATTCTCCCAGGGCAAACAATTGAAAGAACAGAAATGGAAATACTTCCAAAGCAAATGGAACCTTCTAGAGACAGCCATTATAATGATCAGCTGGAGCGCACTTTCTATATTCATAAAGAGAACACTTCTAGGAAAGCGAGACATTGAATATTATCATGGTCACAGAACAGGGTAGGTCCTTGCTTATCATTTATAATGTTTTAAGAGCAGGGCCTTAGTTCTTGTGTAACACACGCAAAATGCAGGAAGAACTCAGCAGGTCAGGCAGCATCTTTTGGGCCAAAACGTCAACTGTTTATTCCTATCCATAGATGCTGCCTGACCTGCTGAGTTCCTTCAGCATTTTGTGTATTACTCTACAAAATCTCTTGTGTGCATCGTTGATTCTCGTTTTACAGTGCATTCTTGAATTCCAAGTTTTGACTGTTGACTGTCCAGAATAATAATGCCTTGTGGATATTAATATAGATGAAGAATGTGAATTGACAGTAAAAAGTTATAGTAGCTAAACATAGATATACTGCATTATAAAAACAATAGCTGCTACTGAGGAATATCAAGACTGCAAAATAACCTTGCCATATGGAGTGTGACTCACTTTGGCTTCTAAACATAGCTGGATGACAAATATGTTCCATCATGTGTGCATATAGTTCCTTCAACCTGCTACTCTATGGAGTTTGCTGCACTTTCTTGCTATGGTGTTTATAAATCAAATTTCCTATTCTTCCTACTGCATTATATTACTTTCATCAACTTTCTCTTAAAACCTACTTTATTTCCTATTATGTTAGCATTATGCCATGTAATTATTGATTTCCTTGCCAAAGGTGACATTGAGTGAAACAAACGTCAGGGAGCAGAAATTTCCTGTCCTGGTGGCAAATAAAACTATTTGCTCAGCAAGAGAACGGCAGCAAAAGTCTCATCAACATCAGAAAACCATAATAAGTCTGAACTCATTTTCCCAAAACTGTTACTGAACAGATGAAATTTGTCTGCAAGGCATTCACATTTACTTGCATTGTACCTAAGTTTATACCTAATTTCCAATCTACTGTGTTTGTTACAGGTTTGTAAGTTTCTATGAGACTGCTATGGCGGATGCAATAATGGGATATTTAATTGCCTTCCTGGTTCTCCTTGCAACAATAAAACTATGGCATCTGCTACGCCTTAACCCCAAGCTCAATATGATTACATCTACATTAAGAAGGGCATGGGGAGACATCTCAGGATTCCTTACTGTTATTCTGATCATGTTCCTGGCCTATTCTATCGCGGTAAGAAGATGTATTCCAGCAAGAATAATACAAAGTATTTCATTAGTTCATTGTTACTTAGGTTTACTAATCACAATTTATCCTCCATTTGTTCTTTGGAAATATGTAGCTCATAACCACAGATCAAGTTCAGCATATTTGGAGCTGACAAGTGAACATTAGAATTTCTGGGATTGTAGATGATTTTGGATAAGTAATTTTCTTAGATATATATTAAATTAAATCTGTTTTGAATGTATTGTCCATTAATTTCCATTCATGTAGCCACTGCCCTTATCATCTGGAGTTTGTTTTTGCTGGTTTTCCACCTTTCAGCGTCACCTGCTAGAAAAGCGGGAGTATCTAGGACTTGGAGTCAGGAAAAGATTCCAGAGCACCAGTCATACCACCCCTTGTAGGTTGTACCACTTTGAAAAAAGATTTAAAAAGCTGCACAAGCTATTGGAATCATGCCAACAGCCAACAGAAATCATTCAACAGCTAACCCACATATGGTTGATAATCCCTTTAAAAAGTACTCACATTAGAGTTCTTCTAGGAGTTCAGCTCTGCAAGTCAAAAGGAGGACTTTACTTGGAGTGCTGGATTTCAGTATAAGACCACAAGAATATGGTGGCATTGGCTCTAGTATTTTGTTAGATGTATACCACCTATGCAGTATACTTATGGGTGAGGTGTTTTCTCTCTCTCTCTGCGCCTCTCTTTTTATTTCTCTGTCTTTCTTTCTCTTCCTCTCTCTTTCTTTTTATTTCTCGCTCATTTTCTCTTCATCTCTCTCTTTTCTTTCTCTCTCTCCTCTTACTCCTCTCCCCATGCTTTAACAACTAAAGAGTTTTCCCTCTTTCCCATTTCTTCAACCTGAAATGTTAGCCTGTTTCTCTTTCCACAAATGGTGTCTGACCCGTTAATATTTCCAGCATTTGTTATCACAGATGTGTTTAGAGGCCACTCAGATTCAAAGTCAAAGTGGAGTTTATTGTAATAATACATGAATGTACAGTCTTAAAAGAAAAATTTAGTTGCAGCAGTATCCCAAGCAAACACCATCAGAGGAGCAGCATTCACAAAAAACATAAACATAAATTTTACACATTTTTTTTACAAGAAATAACACCAGTGGAATTGAAAAACAATGTCCATTGTAGTGCAAAGTGATGGAAGTCGCTCTAGTGTTACCATATTGGGTAGTGACTGGGTTGTGCAGGTTGGTTCAGCTGAATGGTTGAAGGGAAGTAGCTGCTCTTGAACCTGCCAGGGTGGGATTTCAGGCTTCCGTTCCTCCTGATGGTAGCAGCAAGGAGACAGCATGGCCCAAGTGGATTGTAGGGATTTATCTTTGATTTACGTTGCTTTCTTGAGGCAGCAATATTGGAACAGATTTTGCATCTGCATAGTCAAAAATTGTGTCAAAATATTTGGTGGCATTATTCAGTTTACTATCAAGTATTAAATAAGAGGGTTCCCTAAAATTCCCTGTTCAAGCATATTTCATTTTCTCTTGTTAGACAGCTGCAGGTGAAATGGCGAACTGTCCTTGCAAGGAGTGCAGGTCTTGAGCTGCTACGGGCAACTTACCCATTACACCTCAATCTGTAAACGTTATGTAGCCCCCTGGTAAGCCTCAGGCTCGCTCAGCTCGCTTCCGTCTAGGGGGAGCAGCCTTCAGCCCCTCCAAACTCAGTAATTGAGTTTGTGTAGATGCTGTGTGATTTACCCCACCATGCAAAATAACAGACAGTACACCATATGCAATTTATAGAATACAATTTATAGATCTTACTGGAACTATGTAATTAATAGAGATACAATATAAAAGGAAAGTAAAAGGTGCCAAACTTATCAGAGTTCAACCACTTCGTGCACAATCGTTGAAGCTCGATGAACGGGGTCTTCTTTCCACCATGCGATCTCCTCCGACCCCCTCGGCCCGCCGCCTGGGACCAACCACGGTGGTCGACCAGAGTGTGTCCAGCGCATCCTTCCTCTTCGGTTCTCCTCCCCAAAACCCAGAGCCTCGGACTCCCGCTCGGGTCCATTCCGTTGCCCAGCTTACAGCATCTCTCTCATCGTGTCTCCTCTCTCTGTCCCCATCGCACCTCTGCCCCAAAGCCCGTGAAAACAATAGCTTAGAGACACACAAGAAAGAATAACATCTATCTCAATTGGTTAGCAAATGAATACAATTCTCATTATCAGTAATATAACCCAAACAAGCTGCCAGAGAGAGAACCACCGTCTCAGCAGTTAACATCACAGAGAAGCCATTTTATTTTTAACATAACAAAGGAGCCATTTTATTAGCCTTAGCAAGAACATAAAAGAAGAAACCCCTTACACTTATTTGATGAGTAACTTGCAGATATTACTGGACAAACAACTGAAAAGAAACCTACTTCCCCATTTTCTGGCTGGAGTGTGACTCTACATATCCCCACACACAAAACCATCTGTGATACCATGACTTTACTCTGCTTTTGGATGAGAAGATCAAAATAAAGAACGAACATTGCCCAATCAAAGAAAAGCTCAAGATTTTTTCCTTCTCTTCTTTATATCTCTCAGCTAGAACAATAGAGATGTCAGGCAGGATAGTTGAATGCTCCTTTTGCAGGATGTGGGGAGTCAGGGAGACTTGCTGTGTCTCTGACCACTACAGCTGCAAGGTGCGTCCACCTGCAGCGTCTAACAGACCATGTTAAGAAGTTGGAGCTGGAACTGGATAAACTCCGGATCATTTGGGAGGCTAATAGATGGGACATACAGTATAGAGAGGTAGTTACATCCAAGGTACCCAGATCATTCGGGTGGCTGAGCCTCTGGCACTGATTCTGCCTCTGTGACTCAGAAAGGTGGGGGTGGAAGAAGCACACTGTGGTGATAGGGGACTTGTTGGTTCGGGGAACGGACAGGAGGTTCTGTGAGAAAGAACAAGGTTCCCAGACGGTATCAAGCCTCCGGGGCGCCAGGGCCCAAGGTATGTCGGATAAAGTGGGAGGGTGAACAGCCAGAAGTCATGGTCCATGTAGGTGCCAACGACAAGGGTAGGACGAGTGATGAGGTTCTGCATAGGGAGTTCAGGGAGTTAGGTGCTAAGTTAAAGGCAGGACCTCCAGGGCTGGCCTTTAGTTTAGAGGATAAACTATTCTGGATTGGGAGTTGTGTAATGAACCAGAATTGGTTAGAGAGCTTAAAGGAAAAGAAGACTTAGGGGCAAGTGATCATAATATGATCAAATTCACCCTGAAATTTGAGAAGGAGAGGCTAAAGTCAGATGTATCAATATTATAGTGGAGTAAAGGGAATTACAGAGGCATGAGGGAGGAGTTGGCCAGAACTGATTGGGAAAGAACACTGGCAGGGATGATAGCAGAGTAGCAATGGCAGAATTTCTGGAAGAAATTCAGAAAGCACAGGACATATACATCCCAAAGAGGAAGATATATTCTAAAAGAAAAATGACACAACAGTGGCAAACAAGAGAAGTCAAAGCCAACATAAAAGCCAAAGAGAGGGCATATAAGAGAGCAAAAATTAGTGGGAAGTCAGAAGATTGGGAAGCTTTTTAAAACCAAAAGAGAACAACTAAAAAAGTCATTATGAAGTTAAAGATGGAATACGAAAGTAAGCTAGCCAATAATATTAAAGAGGATACCAAAAGTTACTTCAGATGTTTAAAGTGCAAAAGAGAGGTGAGAGTGGATATCAGACCTCTGAGAAATGATGCTGGACAGATAGTAATGGCGGACAAACTGAATAAGTATTTTGCATCAGTCTTCATTGTGGAAGACACAAGCAGAATGGTGAAAGTTCCAGGTATCAGAGGACATGAAGTGTGTGAAGCTACTATTACTAGAGAGAAGATTCTTGGGAAACTAAAAGGCCTGATAGTAGATAAGTCACCTGGACCAGATGGTGTACACCCCCAAGTTCTGAAAGAGGTGGCTGAAGAGGATGACTAAATTCTGGAATGGTTCTGGAACACTGGAAAATTGCAAATGCCACTCCACTCTTCAAGAAGGGAGAGAGTCAGAAGAAAGGAATCTATAGGGCAGTTAGTCTGACCTCAGTGGTTAGGAAGATGTTGGAGTCGATTATGAAGGATGAGGTCTCAGGGTACTTGGAGGCACTTGATAAAATAGGCCACAGTCAGCATGATTCCCTCAAGGGAAAATCTTGCCTGACCAATATGTTGGAACTCTTTGAAGAAATAACAAGCAGGATGGTCAAAGAGAAATTGGGGATGGAACTGGACTCTCTGACGGTGGTGTCTGAAAAGAGGATGCTGTCCAAGTTGCATGCCATCTTGGACAATGTCTCCCATCCACTACATAATTTACTGGTTGGGCACAGGAGTACATTCAGCCAGAGACTCATTGCACTGAGATGCAACACAGAGTGTCATAGGAAGTCATTCCTGCCTGTGGCCACCAAACTTTACAACTCCTCCCTTGGAGGGTCAGACACGCTGAGCCAATAGGCTGGTCCTGGACTTATTCCCTGGCATAATTTACATATTACTATTTAACTATTTATGCTTTTATTACTATTTAATTATTTATGGTGCAACTGTAACGAAAACCAATTTCCTCCGGGATCAATAAAGTATGACTATGACTATGTATACTTGGATTTTCAGAAGGCTTTTGACAAGGTGCAACACATGAAGCTACAAGCCCATGATATTACAGGAAAGATTCTAGCATGGATAAAGCTGTGGCCGATTTGCAGGAAGCAAAGAGTAGAAATAAAGGGAACCTTTTTTGGTTGGTTGCTGGTGACAAGTGGTGTTCCACAGGGTCTGTGTTTGGACTGATTCCTTTTACGTTATATGTCAATGATTTGGATGATGGAATTGATGGCTTTGTTGAAAAGTTTGCAGATGATATGAAGATAGGTGGAGAGGCAGGTAGTTTTGAGGAAGTAGAGAGGCAGCAGAAGGACTTAGACAGATTAGGAGAATGGGCAAACAAATGGCAGATGGAACACAGTATGGGGAAGTGTATGGTCATGCACTTTGGTAGAAGAAAGGGTTGACTATTTTCTAAATGGAGAGAAAATACAAAAATCTCTGGTGCAAAGGGACTTGGGAGTGCTTGTGCAGGATACTCTGAAGATTAATTTACAGGTTGAGTCAGTTTGAAGAAGGCAAATTCAATGTTAGCATTCATTCCAAGAGGATGTAATGTTGAAACTTTAAAAGCACTGGTGAGGCTTCACTTGGAGTATTGTAAGAAGGTCTAAGCCCCTTATCATTGAAAGGATGTGCTGAAACTGGAGAGGATTCAAAGGAGATTCACAGAAATGATTCCAGGATAGAATAGCTTGTCATATGAAGAGTGTTTGATGGCTCTGGGCTCGTATTCAGTGGAATTTAGAAGAATGAGGGGTGCCCTTATTGAAATTTATCAAATGGTGAAAGGCCTTGATAGAGTAGATGTGCGGAGAATGTTTGCTATGATGGAAGAGTCTAAGACCAGAGGACACAGCCTCAGAATAGAGGGGTGTCCTTTTAGAACTGAGATGAGGAGGAATTTCCTTAGCCATAGTGTGGCGAATCTGTGGAATTCTTTGCTACAGGCAGCTGTGGAGGCCAAGTCTTTATGTATAATTAAGGCAGAGATTGATAGATTCTTGATTGGTCAGGGCATGAAGGGGTATGGGGAGAAGGCAGGAGGTTGGGGCTGAGAGAAAAAAATGGATCAGCCATGAAGAAGTGGTGGAGCAGACTCGATGGGCCAAATGGCCTAATTCTTCGACTATATTTTATGATCTTATGATCATTACATGTGTAGGCAACCTCCAGGGAGGAAAATAACAACACAATAACTGGAAACGCTCAGGAGGTCAAGTGACAGCTGTGGAAAGACAAAAAGAGTCAATATTTCAAGGGGTAGCACCTATGGAGTGAAATCAGCAGTTGACATCTTGGGTCAAGACCCTTCATCAGCTGCAATTATTTTGGGGTTTATGAAGTACCCATTGACATTCTTTGGGTGTTTGGCTAAATTTGTTTGCATAAATTTAGGATGGAAAGTCTACTGCCAACTTTGATACTATTTTCCTTTAATTTTACTTTAAATGATTTGATTATCAGATGTAGTAATTTAACATCCATCACTGTAATGAGAAATGTGATGCATGCCTGCACTCTTCTACAGACGAACCTGATGTTTGGTTGGAGTATATCTTCTTACAAAACCATATTCGATGCTGTAGAGACAATGGTCAGTCTTCAGCTGGGGATCTTCAACTATGAAGAGGTACAGAAATCAAACACTTAAAAATGCACAATTCCTTGCAGGAACTGTATTAAAAGTTAAACTGCTTTTGAATCTATTTTGATAGAATTTTTAAAAATTCCATGCTGCATTACTCTATAGTAGGATTCATGATTTATAGTGCAGGTGTGGGACAGCTTTCTACATTTGTCAGCTGTATTTTTCAGAGTTGGTAAATGTATTCCCTCTGAAATGTGGCCCATCCATTATAAATGTTAACATATATATATAATGAAATAAGAGCAGGAGCAGGTTTTAAAGCAGCCAATGCCTTTGTCCAAATTTGCATAACTTTTCAATATGGGATCACTGAATTTGCTTAGCTAGGAAATGCAGTTCAAATCATATTACCACAGCAAAGACTCAGTCTATTTGGTCCATCATGTCTTCTCTACCATTTGATCATAGCTGATTTATTTTCCCTTTTAATCCCATTCTCCAGCTGTAACCTTTGATACCCTTATTAATAACCTTATCAACCTCCACTTTGAATATACTCAATGACAGGTTCCACAGGTTCACCAACCTCTGACTATAGAAATGTTTCATCATTTCTGTTCTAAAGTGATGCACTTTTATTCTGAGGCTGTGCCCGCTGGTTCTAGACTCACCAACTTTCGAAAACATCCTCTCCATGTCCACTCTATCTACAGCAGGCTTTTCAATATTTTGTGAGTTTCAATAAGGAGAGATTTTGATGAGAAGAGGGGGCGAAGGAGAAATCGATATTCACCCCCTCCCCTCTTCTATTCCCCACTCTGGCCTCTTACCTCTTCTCATCTATCACCTCCTCTTCATTCCCTCCTTCTTCCTTTTCTCCTCTGGCCTACTCTCCTCTCCCATCAGATTCCTTCCTCTCCAGCCTTCCTTTCCTACCCACATGACTTCACCTATGTATCACTTTCAAGCTATCCTTCTTCCCCTCCCCCACCTTTTTGTATTCTGGCATCTTCCCTTTTCCTTTCCAGTCCGTGGCCCAAAATGTCGACTCACTTCATCATTTCCACAAATGCTGCCTGACTTGCTGAGTTCTTCCAGCATTTTGTGTATGTTGCTGAACATTTAAATATCTTATTTGGATAATATATTGTGTCATTTTTTACACCACAGCTTGTGTAGTGCAAAACTCAAACTTCCAGAATTGCCTTCCAATTTATTCTCTTTGCACTGTAATCCAGATTCTGAACATAAATTAATCCCTAAGTGATCCAATAACATTTAAGACCCTGGAAGTTGCAACATGGAAGGGTTCATACTGTTGCACTTTTCTATTCACTTATTTATGGCAATGATATTCTTCAGATCATTCACAAAACAATTTAATTCTTACCTTATTATGCCCGGGTAATATGTCCCCAAATAGAGTTTCATAGATTCAGTTCACATCAATTTGCAATTTCAGTCATTTTCACAAATAATTCAATTTTTGCAAGGGTTCAGTGCATTTACCAAAATAGATTGGTTTAAACATCCTGCCAAAGGGGTTTGGCCTGAAACTTCGACTGTACTCCTTTTCTAGATGCTGCCTGGCCTGCTGAGTTCCTCCAGCATTTTGTCTGTTGCTCAGATTTCTAGTATCTGCAGATTTTCTCTTACTTGTCACTGGTTTAAATTTGATTTTGTTTTTGCTTTACTTGACCAGGTACTGGACTATAATCCAATTCTAGGTTCATTTCTGATTGGGTCATGTATTATCTTTATGACATTTGTCGTGTTGAACCTTTTCATCTCAGTTATACTCGTAGCATTCAGTGAGGAGCAAAAGAATTACAAGGTTTGCATAATAATCTTTATTAACTTATTTGTTTTTATACATAATTTCATATTCCTTTATGACACAGAAGGAACCATTCTGCCCATTGAGTCTATGCCAACTCACAGAGACATCTAATCAATTCCATTCCATGACTTTCCCTATAACTTTCTCCCTCTCATTCTCTTACCATGTACCAATATGAAATGGAGTTTACAGTGACAAATTAACCTAACAACCAGGATGGTTTTGGGAAACCCACGTGGTCCCAGGGAAAACATGCAAACTCCACCCAGATAGCACCAGAGGTCTAGTTTGAATCCAGGTCACTGAAGTTGTGATGCTGGAGTGCTACCTTCATTATCACTGTGCTGCCCAATCTGCTCCGTGTACCAATTGTATAACTTCTTGGTACTTTCAATGAAGGTTTTAATCATTTCAATTATTTAGTAAATAGCTGCTTTGCTTCAACATCTTTTTAAACTAATTTGTTTATCCTCGAGTCAGAAATGCTTTTGCACATTTTCTCTCTCTTTATGAACAACAAGGCTTCTCCCTTCTTCACATGCAAATTACATTGTTCGTGGACATGAAGTCACAAGAGCTTTAGCAATGAACTGCTCAAATTAAAAGATGCAATCTAAATGAGCAGATCATGCCAAAAAGCTAATTTTTTTGACATTAGATTTGTGTGTTTGAGTTTGGCTACAGGCTCTTTTACTGGATTACTGTGTAAATTTGTTGCACTAATTACATTGTATCTTGCTAAAATTAAACATTATGCAGTCAATGACTCTTCAATTATATAGCAATTTTGCATATGCTGGTGATATTAAACTGGATTCTGATTAAGTACTTTCCCAAGGTAACCATTGTTGTATTGTGGACGTAGGAGCCTACTCACATGCTGGAAATTCTCACCCAGTCATGCGTGAATGGCACAATATTCCATTTCTGATTTTATAATACTGACCGTAGGATAACTCTTATTCCAAACAATGTCACAATATACTTTATATCCACAGTTTAACACCTCATCTGAAAGATGAAATCTATCATGTCCCTAGTCCTTCCCTGGAATGTCAGCCAAGAGTATTATATTCTATTCCCTGGAGTGTGACTTGATCTCAGTTTTCTCACACTGATAATGAGTGTTAAATGAGTTACAATTGACAGGATGGTGGTTCTGTACAATTCTGAAATGGTTGATTTACATGAAAATACAGCTCAAATATGCTAAACTAAAAATAATGAAATTGATAATATAAGGATTTTTTTTTTACTTATCTTTAAGGCTTCTGAGGAAGAAGAAATAGTTGATCTAATGCTGACAAAATTGTGCAGTTTCTTGGGGATCAAATCTAAGAAAGATTCCTCACAGCTGGAAGGCTGACTGTCATAAACAGCTTCGATTACCATCTAGCAGTTAATGTTTATGTAATTGCATGTAATTTGATTCATATAGATTAAAGACTATCTATAGTATAATGATATATTAATTAATATTCAAAGTAAAATAGCTAAATCTATGTTATTCTCTTATATCAGTGTACTAAATAAAGTATGATGAAAAGTACGATAATTTATCTGTGAGTGCTTTTTTATTCCAACACTTTCTTTGCATCACAACCTTGTTCAATGTCAAGCTGAATTTATTGTCATATACACAGGTACAGTGAGATACAGAACAATGAAAAACCTGTTTGCACCTGCATCACAGGCACGTAGATTCAGAAAACCATTTTCAAAATCAGATCAGATTCCTCTTATGATTACAATGATACTCCAGACTCTCTATTGGATCCTAAACCAATTCCCAGTTGCCACATTTAGAAAACAGATTAAAATGTCTCTTAAATTATAAAATTAAACCAGGTCCATAATGATACAGGAAGCTCCGAGAACTTGCATTTATAAATCCACTGCAAGTCCACAAATTTTGACAGATGTCTATACTTCACCTCCTGGTTCCTGTAAGAATTTAATTCTATGTCCTGATCCTATGTGTCTTGATGACATGACAATGAAAGGTCCTTCCTTTTCCTTAACCATGGGTTGGCCTCACCCAGAATTGGCAACATTCTCAAGTACATATCAATTTGCCATTCTTCTGTCAGCCCCCCTCCTTCCAACTAAAGAAAAGGTATTGTTCCCCTTACGTTCATGTCAAAGAGACTGGTCCCTCACACAACTCCTTAGTTTGCTATTGCACCTCAACAAACACTTCCATTCTCCAGTTTCTCCCTGCAGCTGCTGCTGATGTAATTTCATCCCTTCCCATTAACCAAAGACCCAAAAAGTGAAGATGAAGCCAAATTCATTTGTACTTCTAATTTAGGGCACTGCATTTGGTGCCCAGTACGGTTTCCCTTACACTGATTGGATGATTATTTAACAAAACATCTTCATTCAGTTTTCAAGGATGATGCTAAGCTTCTAATTTGCTGTTACTTTAATTTTCCAACTCACTCCTATTTTAAATCCTATCTTTAATTAATGATATAGTTCCAAGACCCACATAAACTTAAGGAACATCATGACATCTGCATCTGGACACGCTCTACCCCTTAGGACTCAATACTGAATTCAACAACTTCAGATAATTAGCCCTTAATGTTGTGTCAGAACCGGCTAGGTTTGATTCAAGGTGATCCACATGTTAACTGAGTTTTTCTACCGCCACAAATTCTGCTTGAGCTGCTGAATATTATTTGCATTCTCCTTTCCTTCAGACTTTCAGCAACAGCCATGCTCTGCATCTCACAGTTCTATCATGTTTTTCTTCTCTAACACATTTACCTACTCTATAATAAGTGCTGAAATCATCTAGACAACATTAATCTCTGGTCCTTGCTTCAGATTTCCAGGACTTTAAAACCACACATCCTGTCACTCTCTTATTTCTTTGAACTCTTTGCACCAAATGATTCTTCATCCACTGAATTAATTCAACTAAATTCATGGCTTCTTTTCCTTTGAGTTCAAATTAACTTATTACCTTGAGTCAACTAGTGCGATTATAATCATCAGCGAGAAAGACATTTTGGATTGTCTTCTTCAGCATGTCCTGTTCCAGCTCCACCACTCTCAACCTCTGCTGCTTGGAAAAACCTCACTCCCAATAAAATGTTCACTAAAGGCTTTACTGAACTCCCCTCGGTAACACATCTCCCAACCTGCTTCTATGTTTCACCCTTATGATTACAGCTTTCTTTCCAGGACTGGCCAAACTTCAGGAACTGGAGATCGAACTTTAAAACATTGCTATGAATTACCAGGAGATAAATCAATTCATTACTCATTAAAAATTATAACTAGGAGGCAAAAGTATGGTTGATGACATTTAGGTACTGTCCAATCAGGTAACAAGGTCCATTCACTTTCTACTTTGCTTGTGAAGGTAAAGAACAATGAGAATGAAAGAGCTGGGAAGCAAACAACAAAAATATTGGAGTAAGGCAAATGAAGACAAGATGATATAAGAATATCTCCATTAACATGTCCACTAAAGTCAGCAACAATACAGTAACTCTACATTTGACAATAACAAGGTTAAAAGCAATTGGTTGAGGGATATATTCTGAGAAAACTTCCAAGTCCACAAATGGAATAAAAATCTCTTCACACCTCAAGATCTCCTCCATGTTATTAGTTTATTTGGAAGAAACACCGAGCACATCAAGAGCACAGGGGTGGGTAAGAACCTCAGTATCTCCTAGCCTAGATTTCTGGTGTAACTGCTGTCTGATTCCCGAACAGCAAGGCTGCCCACTGGATCTGTAGCAACTCATAATCCAATCAACATGCACTATATGCCTTCTACTAAGTAACAAAAGTTCAATTCATTAGACAAGAGGTAAGTGACCTCACGACCAACGAATCTGATCAAAGCTCTGCAGCTCTGTCACATTTAGTCATGGGTAGTGCTAGACAACTAAATAGCCAATGCAACAAGAAAGATCCAGGAAAATCCCCATCCTCAGGGACAGTGTGGCATAGAACTGAGTGCTAATGGAAAGGCTGAAGTCCTCACAAATGCTTCAAGTGGGAGTCCCATCTCGGCTTCCTCCTGATCACAGATAAAGCCCTCTACACAGAGCGCTGTTGTGTGAAAGCAGCATCCATCATCAAAGACCCCCACCACCCAGGACATGCTCTCTTTTTGCTGCTGCCCATCAGGAAGAAAGTACAGGAGCCTCAGGACTAATACCACCATGTTCAAGAACATCAGGCTCAACCATCAGGCTCTTGAACCAAGGGGATAAATTCACTTAACTTAATTTACTCCATCAGTGAAATGTTCTCACAACCTATGGTCTCACTTGCAAGGACTCTTCATCTCACGTTCTTGATATTTACAGTAATGCTTGCTTATTTATTTATTTTTCACTGATTCTCTTAAAGTTATTATTCTATTGGGGATGGGTGACTCCTGGGCTGGACATCCTGCTCACTTAACGAAGGTGAAGCGTCTCCCATAGCCTCTCCTTTCCAGGTGTAGGGACCACTGTTTGGCTTGCCATGTAGGAGGTCACTCGCACAAGGCTCGTAGCAATGCCTTCACGAGGCGTCCCTATTCTTACTGAGTTTTCTTTGTCACGGTGTGACCGAATGTCCAGTGGTATAATTGGGCAGGTAGCCTTGGTTGACAGCCAGCCTAGGAGAAGAACAACTCCAATTCCAAACCCCGGCAGATGGAACTTGTTAGCCTTGCCAGGCAGTCTGTCTAGAAGAAAAACTCCAATACTCGACATTCAGCCTTGCGGTCACTGCAATAATTGCAGCTCACTGTGACACTGTGGTACTTCATCCAGCCTAAAGAATTGGTCCATGCTCTCCGATCCTCACTATAAACCTAAGCAGCGCAGGCAGGAAGAAAAGTCCTAGAACGATGGAGTTCCCTTATGATCTTCGCAAGAGAAGAACCAGCCATCATCATCATTGTTCTATTATGGGTTTATTGAGTATGCCCATTAAGAAAATGAATCTCATGGTTGTATAAGTTACACATATGTACTTTGATAATAAATCTACTTTGAACTTTGATATCCTCAAACTCAGAGGAGCCCAGGCCATTTGATGTCAAGATAAGGATGAGAGCAAAAAGTATAGGACCGGATAACACACACAAAATGCTGGAGGAACTCAGCAGCCAGGCAGCAAATATGGAAAGAAGAAACAACCAACATTTCTGATCAACGCTCTTCATCAAGACTGGTGAGTCCCTCCAGCATTTTGTCTGTGTTGCTTGGATTTCCAACATCTGCAGATTTTCTCATTTGTGAGAGGACCAGATAACATCTTGGCGTTAGTACTGAAAACCTGCTCTCCATGTAATTGAAAAGCCGTTAACTGCAGATGCTGTCGTTTTGGAAATAACAATGGAAAATGCTGGAAATGCTCAGCAGGTCAGGCAGCATCAGTGGGATGAGATACAGAATTAATGGAGACACAAGAGACAACAGATGCTGGAACCTGGAACCATAACCTGCTGAAGGAACTCCATTCAGCTGCTACAACAGGGGTAAATGTCAACAAATCCCAACACACACCAATACAGATGCTGCTTGACTCACTGAGTTCCTCCAGTAAACTACTAGTTGTAAACGTTTCAAATTAATTATATAAATTGCCATTCCTGCCTTGTCACTTAAGTCCCGAATTCAACAGAACTGCGGAAACCTTCAACAGAAAGACTGCTGAGATTCACCGCAACTGACAGCTGGAAATAAACACAGGCCTGCCAAACATGCCCGCGTCCTAACAATGGTATGATGGACAACACATTCTTCCCTTAATATTGCCATTCCAACAACATGCCCTGCGCACTCCGGTGGGTGCAGTGTCATTCAGAAAATCCATGATTTCCAAATATTCATAATTTCTTGCAGTGATAGCGTCGGCGGTTCTACATCAGGCATCTGAAAATAGGTGTCATTCTCAATTCCCAGGGGCTGCCAAAGACTGCAGTGCGGAAACGGTATGTTGTGGATCTGGAACCACCGCTACCTGTACTATACCCTGCAACGCGTTGTTGCACGGTAGGGATCGAGCACCCGTTCCCCGCAGCAGGGCCAGCACAGGCACCGGGAGGGTCTCCGACTCCGTCCGGGCGATAGCTCCGCCCGCCGGCCCCCCGGGACCTCCGACCCGGCGATAGCTCCGCCCGCCGGCCCCCCCCCCCCCCGGGACCTCCGACCCGGCGATAGCTCCGCCCGCCGGCCCCCCCCCGGGACCTCCGGCCGGGCGATAGCTCCGCCCGCCGGCCCCCCGGGACCTCCGACCCGGCGATAGCTCCGCCCGCCGGCCCCCCGGGACCTCCGGCCGGGCGATAGCTCCGCCCGCCGGCCCCCCAGGACCTCCGACCCGGCGATAGCTCCGCCCGCCGGCCCCCCGGGACCTCCGACCCGGCGATAGCTCCGCCCGCCGGCCCCCCGGGACCTCCGGCCGGGCGATAGCTCCGCCCGCCGGCTCCCGGGCACTTCCTCTCGCGCCGCCCCATCCGCTCGTGCTCAGCGTTTGCCAAGATGGCGTGGAGGTGCGTGTCGAAGTTGCGAGCGGCGGCTTCTCTGTGCTTGCACTCGTCGTACAGGACGGTGCGAGTCGCCAGACAGCCGCGGAGCCTGAGCACGAAAGCGGCTCTTCTGTCCGGTGCGTCTCCCTCTTGCAAATCTTCGTTGGGAGGGAGTAGGTGCGGGGAAAGGGGACAACAAACAGCAAGTTAGCGGACCAGTAGCTCCGCGAGGAAAGTCAAGGACGCTAACACGATTGTATTTAAAAACTCAACCAGAAAGTGCAGGAAATATATTATTGTTTGCAGAAGTTGGGCTGGGAATCAGTATATTTAATGGTTTCTTTATGTGGATTTTTTTTCAGATATTTTCCTAATTAGGGCTGGCGGGTGATGAGGATTAAACTGAAAAGCCAAGTAATGGGTCCGGTCTCTTGTTGGCCAAGTTGTACGCTGTTTGCTGCATCTTTGGAAATAGGGGTTGAAAGTACTAATCTTAATATTTTTTAAAACTTACCATGTCATCGAAGAAAACGTTGATTTAAAAAAAAATAATCAAATACGTTAGTGACATTTGGAGGTACGTTGAAAGCTGATTATTAAGCGCAGAGTTTCTTTGAAAATTCTTAGTATCTAATGCAATCTGGATGCCTCCACAGTCGAAACCAGTTTAACACACGTAATTGTTGAGGACATCAAAGTTGGATATAAAAGCACAAGGACGTTTATTAATAGTTGAGACAATTCTGCCCAAATCGATGAGAAACAGCCCATCAAAAGCTCTAAATAAACAAGGATTTACATTTTACTAAGATGAGAACTAGTTAAAAACTTTCCAATCCGTAATTGACCGCAGAGCAAAGTTTCAAAACCCTCTTAAATGAACCGGACACGTCAATAATTGACCAGGAAAGCATTTGTACTGTACAAGAAAATGACGCAGAATAATACATAGTGAGATGGGTTATATAATATTACAGACCTAATGAAAACATGGAGATGTGCATGATTTTTATTAATGCATGAGGCAATCCACAATCAACCAAATTGCTAGATTTTCTTTCACAAATAGGTAAATATCGCGTTTAATTCATCTAAGCAATGGCCTTCCGTTTAAATTACTCTTGATAGCACACGTGATTATGGAATGCTGTTCTAAGTTGTTGCTGGAATTATGCTAATAGTATATCGCCATGTGTTCATGAAAATAACAGTAGTAACTGGCAAATTTGAGGGAAATTGTTGAAAGCCACAAGCTTGTGGAAAAGGAAAGTTTTTTTTTAGCAAATTGATCTCCAGGCTGGTTGGAGGTTGATTTTGGAAGTAATTTACAATTATTTGCTGGACGGACAACTTTTGGTATTTGATCAGCTGCATTCATTTGTGTAAGTAACCAAAATACAAAAGATAAATGATTTTATGGGTAAAACATTTATCTTCATCATAAACTTGTGGTTTTGTTGCCTCATTACCAACTTTGACTTTGATCATTTTACCCCTTTTAATTGAGCAACTTCACTGTCAAACTAGCCTTGCGATAGTTTCCTGCAGCTCCAAAATCTTGAGTTTATGCTAAACCACAGGTTTGGAAATGTGTAAGAGCAGAGACTACACACAAGAGACTGCAGATGGTGGAATCTGGGGAAACATAGTAAACCACTAAGAAAACTCAGTGGGTCAAGCGGCATCTGTGGAGGTAAAGGGATTGTCAATGGTTTGGATTGAGATCCTGTGCCATGACGAAGAGAGAAGAGGGGAGATATAAAGCAGTGAGAGGGAGGAGTGAGGCAGGGACTATGAGGCAATCAGTGAAAGGTGAGGAGGAGGAGGAGGGTGGGCAGATGGAGGAAAGAATGAGTCTGGGAAGGAGAGGTGGAATTGGAAGTTTCTTACACCTCACATTGCCTGACCCACTGAGTTCCTTTAGCAGTGCCCCCCACCCCAGAGTACACCATTTACAGTCTCTTTACTTTCAATATTTATCTTGGTCTTTTAAAAAATATATATTTGAAATATAAACTTCCCATATTACATTGAAAACTGTTAGTAGTGTTAGTATTAGTGGTAATGCTGTATAACTGGAAATAATACAATTCTAATGTGATGGGCTTACATGGCAATCCACTTTATGTGGATATAGACATTTATAATGGGGGGGGTTGGGGAACAGAGCAGGAAACATTTACAAAATGTTTTATACATAAACATATACGTTTGCATTTTTTAGTGCAATCTTAGATACTAATGGAGTCCTTGTATTTTGTTTTGGATCAAAATACTTCTATATGGCAGCCCCTCCCTTGCCACCCACCAATCCTTCAAACAAGGAACCATTAGTGCAGTGCAGTCACCATTGTAATGTTGGAAATAAAGTGGCTATTTTGTGCAGAGCAAGCTCCCACCAAGGTATTGTGATAGTGACCAGATAATCTGGCTGTGGAATGATATTGACCATGGTACTTAGGATGCAGGACACCAGTCAGTAAGCTAATTTTCTGATGAAGGGTCTCAACCCAAAATGTTAACTGTTTACTCTTTTCCAGAGATGCTGCCTGGCTGCTGAGTTCCTCCAGCATTTTATGTGTGATGCAGATTTATGTTGTACTGTATTTAATGCATGTACAGCTGAGACCATTCAAAGTAAATTCATTATCAAAATACACACACAACCTGATATTCATCAGAATCTCAGCTGAAAATGTCGACTCTTTATTTTCCCTAAATGTTGCCTGACCTGTAGAGTTCCTCCAGCATTGTGTGTGTGTGTGTTACTTTGGATTTCCCGCATCTACAGAATCTCTTGTATTCATGAAAAGTGTATCGGTTAGACAGTGTGCTATAGAGGTTATTTTGGAATGGTTTTGACTTATTTGAGGAAAATTGAAGGATGGAATACTAACGTGAGTAACTAGACAGAGCAAGGAATGCAGAATTGATAACTAGCAGGAACAAGGCATTTACTTTGTTATTTCTGAACAATTCTATCTGTTTGGGGGCCAGATCTTGAGTGTCAATGCTCTTGGAGGAAGATGCATTCGAGTGAATAAAACCAAATCTGAGAGTAGTTTGGTGGAAAGTTCTCACTTAAAGTCCTCCAATGTGATACCTCTGATTCTAAATAGATAAAGGTACCAATATGGACTATTGACCAGGGCTTTTTAAAAAAATTTTGTGTTGTCGGTAGGGTGAGAAATTAACTTGGATTTTTACTTTTGAATAGCAGTATATGCAATCATTTCTTGTGTGGTCTTTAAGGTATAGACTTCTACTAAATGGGAATAGTGAAAGTAAGAGGCCATCACTTGTTACTATTTTCTTTAGACAGATGAGTCTGATGAGTCTGGCTGATGAGTCTCTGAGAAATCCCACGGACTGGAAAATTGTAAGGATGTAGAAGTTTTAGGGAGGAGACAGAGAATACTCACCAGGATGTCATCTGGATTCCAGAACATGCCACAAGAGGAAAGGCTGAGTGAGCTGGGGCTTTTCTCTTTGGACTGAAGGGAGGAAGGAGAGACAAATTGTTGGAAGTGTATTAGAATATAAGAGGGAAAATGGAGTGGCCAGTAAATGCCTTTGACCCAGGGTGGCATTGGCCAATACTGAAGGACATCAGTTAAGGTGAGCGTAGGAAAGTTTAGGGGGATATCAGAGGTCTTTTTTTTAAACGGAGTGAGTGGCAAATGTCTGGAATGCACTGCTAGGGGTGCTGGTAGAGACCGATTCCATAGGGACATAGAAGAGATTCATTTTGAAACATGGATGTTGAAAAAAAAATAGAGTGTTATAGGTTGTGTAGGAGGAAGAGGTTAGATTGATCATGGACTAGGTTTATATAGGTCAGCACAGCAGAATGGGCAGAAGGGCCTGTACCGTGCTGTACAGTGCCATGACTAGTGACTGTTTTGTAATGTCACTGTTCAAGATGGAGAGAAAGTGGGAACCAGTTAGTGTTTAATTAGGGGGGAAAAAAACTGAATCCATTACGAAGAAGGTAATAGTACAGCATTTACAATGCTCAATTGTTTTATGATAGAGTCGGTGTGGTTTTATGAAAGGAGAACGATCAGATTTGCTGATGTTGCAGAGATTGTGGATTAGCAAGTTATGCAGTAAAATGGAAGCCTGCACAGCTGCGTAGGGATAGTCTTAGATTTAGAATGGGAATCAGATTTATTATCGCTCACCTGCATTGAGACATATGTCTTGAATCATGTCCATGGCATTCTCAAGGACGAGGGTGAGCAGCCAAGCGTCTTGGTACATATTGGTACCAGTGACATAGCTGAGGAGGTCCTAAAGAGAGATTTTAGGGGGCTAGGTAGAAAGTAGAGAAACAGGAACTCCAGGGTAATAACCTCTGGATTACTGCCTATTGAGGGTAAGAATAGGTTGATTTGGCAGGTGAATGCATGGCTGAGGAATTGGTGCAGGGGGTAGGAGTTCAGATTTCTGGATCATTGGGACCTCTGGGGAAGGTATGACCTGTACAAAAGGGACGGGTTCCATCTGAAGATGGAAATCGGAGTGATAGTGCTGAAGCTGAAGTAGTTGGTTTACAAACAGAGGCGGTGTCTAGTGAGGCTACTAGCAAGGAGAGGCTAAATTGCAATCAACAGCATGAGTTGCAACACAAAAAGCGGACAAAATCGAAAAGGCTCAAGATAGGTCTGAAGTTGTTATATTCGAATGCGCATAGTTTACGAAGTCAGGTAGATAAACTTGTTGCAGATTCAGATTAGCATGTATGATGTAGGCATTGCTGAATCGTAGTTGAAAGATTAGGAGAATGGACAAAGAAGTGGCAGATGGAATAGTGTTGGGAAGTGTATGGTTATGCACTTTGAGAGAAGAAATGAAAGGGTTGACTATTTTCTAAATGGAGAGAAAACAAAAAAATCTGAGGCACAGAGGGATTTGGGAGTCCTTGTGCAGGCTTCCCTAAAAGTTAATTTGCAGGTTGAGTCTGTGGTAAGGAAGGCAAATATGATGTTAGCATTCATTTCAAGAGGACTAGAATATAAAAGCAAGGATGTAATGTTGAGATTTTATAAAGCTCTGGTGAGGCCCCACTTGGAGTATTGTTTGCAGTTTTGGGCCCCTTATTTCAGAAAGGATGTGCTGAAACTGGAGAGGGTTCAAAGAAGGTTCACAAAAATGATTCCAAGATTAAATGGCTTGTCACATGAGCATTTGATAGCTTTCTGCCTGTATTCACTGAATTCAGAAGAATGAGGGGTGACCTCATTGAAACCTATCGAATGGTGAAAGGTCTTGATAGAGTGGATGTGGAGAGGGTGTTTCCTGTGGTGGGAGAGTCTAAGACCAGAGGACACAGCCTCAGAACAGAGGACATCCTTCTAGAACAGAGGTGAGTGATTTATTTAGCCAGAGAGTGGTGAATCTGTGGAATTTGTTGCCACAGGCAGCTGTTGAGGCTAAGTCTTTATGTATATTTAAGGTAGAGGTTGATAAATGCTTGATTGGTCAGGGCATGAAGTGATATGGGGGGGTGGGGGGGTTATGACAGGCGATTAGGGCTGAGAGGAAATATGGATCAGCCATGATGAAATGGCGGAGCAGACTCGATGGGCCAAATGGCCTAATTCTGCTCCTGTATCTTATGGTGATCTTTATTGTTTTTGTGGCAGCAGTACAGTGTAATACATTTAAAAATTACTAAGTTACAATAAGAAATATCTAAATAAATTGTGCAAAATGAGAGCAAAAAGTGACATAGTGTTCATGGTCCATTCCAAAACCTGATGGGATTTAAATGTAAGAATCTGGCAAATAGGACACAAAGAATGGAAATGTGAGTTGGAGAATAATAGTGTTTTTTTTTCATTTAAATGCAGTGAGACTACAAAATATGGTAGTCAAAGGAATCTGGGAATCCTAGTACATGAAACACAAAAGTTTGGCTTGCTGGTTACTGTTGGCCTGTCTTCTAAGAGATGTGGAGGGATGGCTTGATGTAATTTTAAAGGGTTCCCTGAGAGCACAACTAGAGTACTGCACACAGTTATGTTCTCCGTATTTGTGCATTGGAGGCAGAACAGAGAATGTTCATTAGGTCTGATTGTTGGGGTGGAGGGGTTGAAATATTAAGGGGGATTGAGCTGTTTGAGTATATACTCATTGGAGTTTGGAAGAATAAGATGTTAAGCATTTAGTATTTTGATGGAGCTGGATAGAGTGGATGCTGAGAGAATATTTACCATGCGTGTTATTCAGAACTAGGGGGCATGGTTTCAGAGTAAGTACTTGCATGGAGGATTGTGGGTTTAAGGAAAATTCTAACTGAAAAGCTATGGGGATGAGTCATTGAGGTGGGGCGGACAGATACTTGAACTACAAAGGATAGGGTGGAGAAGTAAACTTGAAGGTCTGATTGGCCCTGATTCTGCTTGTGTTCATCTGCATAAAGAAGAAGCTGTGCTGTAGTAGGTTGGAAGACTACTTCCTGTTGTGAGCAAATATGATCTTGTGAAGACAATTTTTTTTAAAAGAGGCTGCTGGGAAGACCAGCATCAATTGGATTGCTAACTAGACAATTAAAATTGAAAAGCTTCATTTCAATTCTTGCAGGCAGATTCACTGTTAACATACAGTCTGCTTGGCTTAAATAGTTTGGTTTGATTTTTCACTGACATCTTAATTATTTTATTGAGATCCAGCAGGGAATAGGTCCTTTTGAGCCCCCCCCCCACCCCCCCCCCCCCCCAGCAATCCCCTGATTTAACTCAAGCCTAATCATGGGACAATTTACAATGCCCAATTAACCTACTAACCAGTATGTCTCTGAATTGTGGAGAGAAACCAGAGCACTCAGAGGTAGCTCGTACAATTACGGGGAGAACGTACAAACTCCTTACAGGCAGTGGCATGAACTTGTTGGGACTCTTCGTTTTTTTTTATCAGGTAATTCAAAAGTAACAAAAAGCTGTTGAATTATTACAGGAGTACTTTTAACCAACTAATCTGTGCAGAATCAACTGTCTTGCTGAAGATAAAAGAAAAAGCTTAGATATGAACCAGTATCGGAAATCGATTTCTGGCTCAGCACTTCATGGCATCAATAAGTGTCAGATTTCTTTTGATATGCTTTGCAATCTCTGAATGACAACCTTTAGATTTAAAAAAAAAGTTGTTTTATTCTATGTTGGCTGATTATGTAAAAATATACCATTCCAGCTCGCAAGTTTACAGACAAACATGAGTGGGTAACAGTGGAAAATGGAATTGGTACAGTGGGCATTAGCAATTATGCTCAGGTGGGTAATTTTTAATTTTATTATTCAGAACAATTCTTAGTGTATGAGCCTTAATTGTTCCTGGACTTGAGTCATTGCTCAATTTGATGTTGCATGATCAGCTTATCCTAATCAATTTTCAGTTATCTCTGGGAACAAGGTTCACTTAAGTATTAGTACTTTAGGTTTTGTGACTCCTTTGTGCCAAGTTGGTGTAATTTGCCATTGTGTGTATAAGTTTTATTGACATAAATATGGATATACACAGAATAGATAATTTCACATAGGTATGTTGACATTGCAAACTTGTTAAAAAATAACAGTGAGTTGTTAATCTATGAATTATTAATATTGAGACCTTTACTATTGGTTGATTGAAATGTGATTTTTTTTAAAATATAGAAATAGTTTGGTGCTAAGTATTGCTTTTGTTAGGGCACTGCCTGTTTTTTTACTTTGTAGCTTACAGGGGCTGTTATTGGCAGTGCCAATATTACCACTGAGCTGCAAACAAATGACCTTGAGCAGAACAATTTACATCTTCAACTTAATTATTGGATGAGTTACAGGGGAGTTGGATGGAAAAGTATTCCTCAATGAGTAGTGGTTACAGAGCAGTGGGTATCTTGAACACAACATGAAAGGGAGGCAGACAGCCCCATTACATTTAAATTGTACCTGGATGGTCACTTAAAGAACTATAACCCATAAAGCTGTGGAGCAACAGCTGGAAGATAAGATTACCTTAATTCACTCTATTTCAGTTAGTACAGATGTGATGAACCAAATAACCATGTTTCATAAATCCGTGACTCTGATTGAATTGCTGTTTGAAGGGGCAGAATGGGGTGGAGCTGTGATTTTGCTTTTGGCCTTATCACTCACTAAAAGCATAGAGTGAGTAAAAAAAAAAGCTGAGTCTTGTGTCTGAAGTGGTGAAAGATGTGTTCAGCTGTAATACTCAAAGGTGGACATTAAAATGGTTGAAAGCATTGTTCCGGATCTAAATTTCTCATTTAGATTGTGTGCCAGAATAACTAGTTGTTTTCAAAATGAAGTGAATATTTTTAGCAAAGAATCTGAAGATCATGTTGTAGAAACAAGGAAGAACAATAGTTGAAGCAACAATAATTGAAGCACATGATGACCACTTAGTTCATAATGTTTATTCATGTAAGGCCCACACTTTTCAGTGCTGGCAGTCAGCTGATATTGTTTGCTTAAGTGCCAGGAACCTTGGTATTTTATGCAGGAATGTCCCCAAGCTTGCCAGTTGCTGTTTTGTTGTTTTTGTTTTATCCTGTCCCATGCTGGATTTGGGAATTCTTCTCCACTAGCCTCAGTGAAAGAGAACAGCTATGAGGGACTGAAGTCCATGGTAGGATTTTATCGACTCTTCAAAATAAAATACTAAAGGTTCGTGTGCTATAATATAACTTCTGATAACTTAGAAAAATTTTTATGTTTTAAGTTTTGTTTGGAATTATTTTAGTGCACGCTACAAGATTGTTTGGTTGAGCAGAATCTGGCAGCTCAAGGTGACTTCTTTTAATGTGTCACTACAGGTCAGCACTGAGCGAGCTTGGGAACCTTGCTGCTAGCAACAAAATTTGGGCCATGATTACTTCCCTTTTTTGTTAATTTTTCTTCATTATTGCTTACTGTGCTTTATATTATATGTGGATACATATATATATATATTACACTAAAATCAGAGGGGGCCCTGATTTGGGGGGGAGGGGGATTAATTTAAAAATCATCAGTTGAATCTCTTGGCCAGTTTGAAAACTTTTAATTGCATGTTAATGAACCATTGAATGTTCCCAAGTGTAGGGTAGATTTTTTTACAGTATGACTTTTTGGTCACCTTGCTTTGTTAACAAAATTAGAAGTAGCTTTATGATTTCTGCTAGTTGCAGATTTACACAAGGTTGATGAATCTGCATGAGCCCTCTCTTGTACCTATAAAGTGCTCATCCTTAGTAACCTTTTTATTCTCTCGTCTATTCCATGAGCCTGATTCTTTGATGCTATAACTCTGTACAAGCATCTTTTGCCCCTGGTGTCACCTCTGAGTTCACTACGTGGACGAGGTTAACTCTGCACTCTCTCGACCCCAATTGTACTTAACTGCCGACCACCCAGCTTGCCTTCCCGGCTCCCATCTCAGCTGACACTGCAAAGACCCATATACCCTCCTCCACCTTTCTAAAGCACAAAGATCACCCTTCATCATAACACCAATTTCTTGATCTTTTTAGCCTCTAACTTCTGCTCCCATCTTTGGTTTCTCTAAGATCCGTGATCCAGTTTACCTCCCACATTTCTTACACTTCCAGTTTTGAAGCCCTCGGCAACGTCAACAATAATAACTTGCTCTGCTCTTGCTTTGTAGAGCATTTCAAGGTGCCAAATGGCTTGTGTGGCTTGCTAACATCTGGGTTTGTTTGCTGTAGCTGAATATTGGAAAGTTGAAAAACTAATTCTTAAATTCCTGCTACAAATGTAGTTCCCTTGCAACTGAATGCACTGCTCTCTGTGTGGTCACTATTTCTGGATGGATCAGACTTTGCAACCTTGACCTTCACTGAAGCATCCAATGCGATGTTATCTTTGTCATTAAGACTATGCTTGCACTTCTAACACCATCCATTCCTCCATTACTTTGCCGATGAAACTTTTATCCCTAAATTACCTTTATTGGAAATCAGACCAGTATTGTAGTGCCCTCCTGACGACTAATAACCGAGATCTTTAAAAATGGCAAATGTAGTTCTTTTAAAATTTTGCTGTCCCACCCCAAGCTAACACCAAATATAGCGTAGTCGTCATACCAGGTCATCCATTGTTGCCTGAATTTAACTTTTTTCATCCTCCTGTTTAATTTTCTTCTGTGAATGGTGTTGGGATAGTTCTATCAAGTTTATTAATATTTCTGTTAGAATGTTTATTAAATACATTACCATTTTAACAAAGTATAAGGATTTATTTACGTTGGTTAAAACTTTTGTGAAGATACAGGAATTTAATTTTTTTTTTGGCTGAGAAGTTGAGAATTGACTGCTAAGGATCTTAGTGAACAGTAATTTGGACTGTTTTTGCTTTTAGGAAGCACTAGGAGATGTTGTATATTGTGGTTTGCCAGAAATTGGCACAAAATTGAACCAACTGGGTGAGTACTGATTTATTTAACACTTTCTTAAGCTTATTACCTGGGGGAAAAGAATCTTTATAACAAGACTGAGTTTGTGGAAGTCAAATCCAAGCGGATACTACAGCTAGTCAAAGTGGACAACAACTTCCCAATACCTAACTGAAGAGGAGCATCAGGAAACTCCTCTTTAGTTTCTTGTTATTGATAGAACAAGGCAGCTTTGGACAGAGAAATACTGAAATACAGAATAAGGAATAAGTCATTGAAAGTAAATTGGTTTACCAAATTTATCAAGTAATTGCAGAGTAATTCTGTATTGGCTCCAGATTCAGCAGTCTTGATTTTAATATTTCCATGTTTTTAATTTAAATCCTTAGATGGCCTATTCTACCTTTCTTCTCTCTCTAATCACGTTCTGCACTAAGAGGTCTAAGGTAGTATCAATGTTTTTTGCCTGGCCCCCTTACTTTCCCAGTTACAGCTGTGCTTCTGTGCCAAGGCCCTCACTCTGGAAATCTTCTCCAAGCCTCACTGTGCTTCTAAGTGTTTCTTCCTTTTAAGACATTCATTTCAATCTACTCCATCACCTCATGTGGGTTAACTCAATGTACTTTTTGATTAGACTCATATAAAGCAGCCAGGGATGTTTATTAATGGTAAATGCAATTTTTATATATGACATGAACTTGCAGAGCAAGTAAAGGAGTGAACTGATGGACATGTTTGCACTTGCTTGGAGCAAGCTGCTATGTTGAAGTAAATTGTCCAAGTGCTGTTTGTGCGTAATGTACTAATCTGTTTCCCTTCAACAAACAGCAAAGGAAATGTAAGTGGCTTTATGCAAGTCCCCTCTGGCAGCAATTGAGCATGGTACCTATACAGAATATCCATTGAATCAATATCTGTTTATTGTACAAATGAGTAGAAATGAGGAAAGGAGCTTAAGCGTACATACGTTAGAGTCATGAAGGGTTACAATGTGAAAACAGGCCCATTGACCCACTGGACTATGCCAGGTAACAAGTACCCATCTATACCAAATCCACTTTCCAGCACTTGGCCAGTAGCTTTTGATGCCGTAGAATTTCAGCTGTTACCTGAAGTGCTGATCCCTGCTTCCATTAGCTCCTCAAGATTTCAGCCAGCCTTGTGGGTGGGGATGGGGAAAGAGGAGGAAATCTACTTCAAATTCCCTACTACTTAGCTTAAATCTATGACCTGTTGCCAAAGGAACTTGTGCTAAACAGAACTGTTTCTCACTATCTGCTTTTCTATACCTCTCATAATTTCAAATAGCTGAATTGGAATTTAAGGGGCTGTAGCAGCCTTGCTTCGTTTAATCTGCATGAGAGCTCCAGCACAGCTTCCAGCAGCTCCAAGTAAGAATAACTGTATACTGAAGTTAGTGAAAAGTTATTGCCAGCCATGTTCAATGCATATATTAACAAATGAACATTTGAATTTTTTAGTGATCAGTTCTTAAAATTACATTAAGTGTTTTTGGAATATTATTGTCAGTATTGTGCAAAATATATTGTGTTGCTATTTCTTTAAACATTTTTTTCCTCAGATGAGTTTGGTGCCCTGGAAAGTGTGAAAGCTGCTAGTGAACTATATTCACCTCTTACTGGAGAAGTAACTGATATAAATAAGGCTTTAGCTGACAATCCAGGACTAGTCAATAAATCTTGTTATGGAGAAGGTATGTGAACTGTTAGCAAAAAGCTTTCGGCTGCAAGAGTTTGAAGTTTTTATTTTGTTTATACTACTTCGTGATTTCTGAACAGAAGTGGTAGAAAGGCCATCCATAAATTATTGGGTGGGGTGTGGATAATATATTTGTTCGGTATTGTAATTAGTATGAATTTGTTTTAATTGTTTAAATATTGATTTGGTGTTATTACACCAGAAATATATTCAGGGATTAGTCCTGAGTGAAAGTATTTTAGCTAGTTCTTGAATCTGCTTCATGTCCTGTTATCTCTCAGATTACCTCCAAAAATTTTCACAGAGCAGCTAACTCTAATCATAAACACGAGAAAGTCTGCAGATGCTTGAAGTCCAAAGCAACACTCACAAAATGCTGGAGGAACTCAATATGTCAGGAACATCTATGGAAACAGTCAGTGTTTTGGGCCGAGAGCCTTCTTCAGGTCTGAAATGGAAGGGGCAAGATGCCAAAATAAAAGCAACACACATCAAAGTTGCTGGTGAATGCAGCAGGCCAGGCAGCATCTCTAGGAAGAGGTACAGTCGACGTTTCAGGCCGAGACCCTTCGTCAGGACTAGTCCTGGCCTGCTGTGTTCACCAGCAACTTTGATGTGTGTTGCTTGAATTTCCAGCATCTGCAGAATTCCTGTTGTTTGCCAGAATAAAAAGTTGGTGGGGGTGGGGAGGGAGGGTGAGAAGGGAAGGAGAATAGCTGGAAGGTGATGGGTGAAGCCAAGAGGGTGGGAAAGGTAAAGGGCAAGAGAGGAAGGAATCTGATAGGGGAGTGAGCATAGGAGAAGGGAAGGGGGAGGGGACCAGGGAGAAGTGATAGGCAGGTAAAAAGAAATAAAAGGCCAGAGTGGAAAATAGAAGAGGGGAGCAGAAGGGGGAAAAAAATTACTGGAAGGAGAAATCTATATTTGTGCCGTCAGGTTAGAGTCTACCCAGATGGAATAATCTACAGTATTCCTGTGTGCATTAGAGAGGCTTTACCAGACAGTGTTGGGTAATAATGCCAATTGTTTGTCAATGTGTATGATTTAAAGTTCAAGGCCTTTAACTTGTCCATCCCTTGATTCAGTAATTTATTTTCCATCCCTAAAGCTCCTGTCAGTTTCATGGCTGGATCCATCATCCCAAAACTACTGCTTCACCCTGACTTCATGATTTAATCCTGCATGAACTTGGACTTCAGACCATTTTCTATTTTGTATGTCCTTTTCCTTCAATTTCCATCAGCACTTGAAGACAACTATTGACCCCACACTTCCAGAGGACATTCAGTATAGTCCATATCCAGTGCTTTAAAATGCTTTGTTCTTGCCTCTGTTGCTCCTCCTTTTCCTCATTTCTCTGAACCATGACAGAATTCGGAGATTCCTCACTTAAACACATAATTGTTTACTTCTAAGACCCAGTTTCTCCCCATATCCTAAATTGATCACAGAATCCCAGTGCTCTGGCTATTCGCTCCAGTAGCTAATTCTGCTCTTAGCCTTTATTGTCTGTTATACTTTATATTTTATTGTCGCCAAACAATTGATACTAGAACATACAATCATCACAGCGATATTTAATTCTGCGCTTCCCGCTCCCTGGATTACAAATATTAAATATTAAAAATAGTAAAAATTAGTAAATATAAAAACTTAAATTATAAATCATAAATAGAAAATAGAAAAATGGAAAGTAAGGTAGTGCAAAAAAACGGAGAGGCCGGTCAAGATATTTGGAGGGTACGGCCCAGATCCGGGTCAGGATCCGTTCAGCAGTCTTATCACAGTTGGAAAGAAGCTGTTCCCAAATCTGGCTGTACGAGTCTTCAAGCTCCTGAGCCTTCTCCCGGAGGGAAGAGGGACAAAAAGTGTGTTGGCTGGGTGGGTCGTGTCCTTGATTATCTTGGCAGCACTGCTCTGACAGCGTGCGGTGTAAAGTGAGTCCAAGGACAGAAGATTGGTTTGTGTGATGTGCTGCGCTGTGTTCACGATCTTCTGCAGCTTCTTTTGGTCTTGGACAGGACAACTTCCATACCAGGTTGTTAGCTAGCTCTTAGTTCCCTGATTACATTCGGGAGCTTTTTTTTAGTCAACGATAATTCAGTCATCTGAAACTTCCTTGACTTCCTACAACCCTCAAACTTTACTGCATTTACTACAATTTTAATTCTGTTACTGTCCTGAAAATCAATCAGATCACACCTAAATTATCTCATTTTTAAAAGATAGTTGCTTGTATGTGTAATCTTTCCCAGTGTCATTTTAATAAATCTGTGCGGCATTCTGTGCAGTTGCAAGATATGCTTTTTAATCTTTGGTCCTGCAGAACAGTGAGCGCATTTAGTTTAGTTTAACCTGAGCTTTATTTAGTTGTAGTATTCCCTAGAATTCTCAGTGTCTATCCGGAAGGACCTTCATTCCCTTAACCTCTTAGATTATTTTCTTTACTCGTCTTCAACATTTACATAATCTAAGAAACCCAAAGTGTTTTTCAATTTCACTGCTTCTGATCTAAGCTTTACAGTGTCAATCTTTTTTTTCCAATTAAAATGAGGGGCTTGTGAGGCAAGGGAGAAGGACACAGTATTTCCAGTTTCAATGTAATGACCCCACACTCATCTGCACTGAAATCTATTTGATACAATAATGCTTAAATTACGAATTTACTGCTTCCATCTGCAGCAACTACATTGTGAACAATATTTTTATCATCACCAGACATAGGCATTCCACTCCAACATCCGAGCTGTTTTGGTACTGTGAATAATTGTGGTTCCACACTTCAATTTGTGTACCTGCCCATTATCTCCCATTCCCCAGCCAATTTCCTGTCTAGCTTAACTATTTGCATTCTATCCTGTGAAATTTATTCATCAGTTTTATGAGGGATTTTACCAACTGCTGTCAGGAAATTCATATAAATAAAATCCATTGACAATTACTTCACTATTTTTGTCCCTTCAAAGAATTTGATTACATTTGCCATGCACTTTTTGAAAGTCTCTGCAGTCTAGTTTTGATCTGCACAATATTTTCAGATTCTGGCTGATTACCACCACCTGCTTTCCTCAGCTGATAAAAGGAAACTGCTCACATTTGAGCATGACTTGAGGGAAGTACTGAAGGTTGAAAGGGCACAAATTATACGGTGTAGAATATAAAAGTAAGGATGTAATGCTGAAGGTCAGAGTATTGTGAGCAGTTTTGGGCCCCTTATCAAAGATAAGATGTGCTGTCATGGAGAGAGTCCAGAGGAGATTAATGAGAATGATCCCGGAAAATGAAAGCGTTCGCGTTTGTATGGTAAGTGTTTGGCACCTGAGCCTGAACTCGGAGATTCGAGGATGCAGGGGGGATCTCATTGAAACCTATTGAATATTAAAAAGCCTAGATAGAGTGAATATGGAGAGGATGTTTCCGATAGTGGGGGAGTGTAGCACCAGAGGGCACACCCTCAGAGTAGAAGGACATCCCTTTTGAACAAAGATGGGGAGGAATTTCTTTAGACAGAGATTGGTGAATCTGTGGAATTCATTGTCACAGACAGCTGTGCAGGCCAAGTCATTGAGTATATTTAAAGTGGAGGTTGATAGGTACTTGATTAATAGAACATAGAAAAGTACGGCACAGTACAGGCCCTTCGGCCCACAATGTTGTGCCGACCCTCAAACCCTGCCTCCCATATAAGCCCCCACCTTAAATTCCTCCATATACCTGTTTAGTAGTCTCTTAAACTTCACGAGTGTATCTGCCTCCACCACTGACTCAGGCAGTGCATTCCACACACCAACCACTCTCTGAGTAAAAAAACCTTCCTCTAATATCCCCCTTGAACTTCCCACCCCTTAACTTAAAGCCATGTCCTCTTGTATTGAGCAGTGGTGCCCTGGGGAAGAGGCGCTGGCTATCCACTCTATCTATTCCTCTTATTATCTTGTACACCCCTATCATGTCTCCTCTCATCCTTCTCCTCTCCAAAGAGTAAAGCCCTAGTTCCCTTAATCTCTGATCATAATGCATATTCCCTAAACCAGGCAGCATCCTGGTAAATCTCCTCTGTACCCTTTCCAATGCTTCCACATCCTTCCTATAGTGAGGCAACCAGAACTGGACATAGTACTCCAAGTGTGGCCTAACCAGAGTTTTATAGAGCTGCATCATTGCATCGCGACTCTTAAACTCTATCCCTTGACTTATGAAAGCTAACACCCCATAAGCTTTCTTAACTACCCTATCCACCTGTGAGGCAACTTTCAGGGATCTGTGGACATGTACCCCCAGATCCCTCTGCTCCTCCACACTACCAGGTATCCTGCCATTTACTTTGTACTGGATTTGTCCTTCCAAAGTGTACCACCTCACACTTCTCCGGGTTGAACTCCATCTGCCACTTCTCAGTCCACTTCTGCATCCTATCAATGTCTCTCAGCAATCTTTGACAATCCTCTACACTATCCATAACACCACCAACCTTTGTGTCGTCTGCAAACTTGCCAACCCACCCTTCTACCCCCACGTCCAGGTCGTTAATAAAAATCACGAAAAGTAGAGGTCCCAGAACAGATCCTTGTGGGACACCACTAGTCACAATCCTCCAATCTGAATGTACTCCCTCCACCACCACCCTCTGCCTTCTGCAGGCAAGCCAATTCTGAATCCACCTGGCCAAACTTCCCTGGATCCCATGCCTTCTGACTTTCTGAATAAGCCTTCTGTGTGGATTAGTAAGGTCATCAGAGGTTACAGGGAGAAGATAGGAGGATGGAGCTGAGAGGGACAATAAATCAGTTATGTTGGAACAGCACAGCAGACTGAATGGGCTGAAAGGCCTAATTCTGCTTTTGTCTTGTGGTGGGAGATTTGAAGGAAGTACTGAAGGGGGATAGAGCACAGAATGTACTGTGCATGAAGCAACTCTCATGGAGTTATAGAGCACTACAGCACAGAAACAGACCCTTTGGGCCATCCTATCCCTGTTTGCCTGGCTTTCCACTTAGTCCCATCTACCTGCACATGGACCATAGCTCTCTATACTTCTCGCATTGATGTATCTATCGAAACATCTCTTAAATATTACATTTGAACCCACATCTAGCCCTTCTGACAGTTCATTCCACACTTGCACCACCATCTGAGTGAAGTTGTTTTTCCCTTGGGTTCCCCATAAATATTTCACCTTTCTCCCTCAACCTATGACCTTTATTTCTTGTCACAGCCATGGTGGCATAAAGGTTAGCGTGACACTATTGCAGCTTGGGGCAATAGAATTCAGAGTTCGATACCAGCGTCCTCTGTAAGGAGACTGTATGTCCCTCCCTGTGAAATGCTTGACTTTACCCCGTTTGCTCCGGTTTCCTCCCAAAGTCCAAAGATGTACCAATTAGTAGGTTACTTGGTCATTGTAATTGTCCCGTGAGTAGGCTAGAGTTAAATCGGGGGTTGCTGGTACCACAGCTCGAAGAACTAGAAGCGCCTATGCCTTGCTGTATATCTAAATAAACAAATAAAATAATTTCACACTACCTCGGGGAAAAATCTCATGCAAGATTGGATTTGCAGGTGGTGAGCTAAATAACAGGAGGAAAATCCCTACTTAATCTTGTCTTTACCAATCAGCCAGTCACAGATGTTAGATCTGTTAGAGGCAATTCTGATGGGAATAGATTCATCGCAATAATTAGGACACTCTGTCATATTAAAGTGGACAGAACAGATTTGTAACTTTGAACTCAACACTTGTAAACCCAATTGTTCTGCCATGATCTGTAAAACTTTGACTTGGCATCCGTCTCACTCTTAACATTAATATTTATCCAGGGCCAGTAAGAAGTGTTTACCAGGAACAGCAGTAACAGTAACTAAAATTGGGGTGCCAGCCAGAAGTACTGCCTGTGCTGGACTCCATTCTTGCTAAATAGCAGAAGCAACAATCAGAAATGAGTGATTCCAACAACCAATAAGTAAGGTTAAACATTGAGATCCTGCTAGTTAGTTGTTACTTATACTGAAAATTGAAATAGCTAACTGAAGTAGGTTCCATGAACATCCCCATCAACAGTAGCTTAGTGGTTAGCACAACACTTTACAGTACTAGTGACCTGGGTTCAATTACCGCCACTGTCTGTAAAGAGTTTGTGCACTCTCCCTGTGACCGCGTATGTTTCCTCCCCACAGTTCAAAGGCGTACTGGTTAGTAGGTTAGTTGGTCATTGTAAATTGTTCCGTGATTTGGCTGGGGTTAGATTGGGAGTTGCTGGGTGGCACGGCTTGAAGGACGGGAAGGGCCTATTGCACGCTATGTCTCAATAAAAAACAAATAAACTACAATATCAATTACAGAAGGTGAGGCTCGATCATTTGCAGCTGCCTTCAGTCAGAAATATCAAGTGGATGATCGTAATACTGTCCGACTGATGTTCCCGTGGTATCTGTGAAACCCGTTATCAGCAGGCTTGAGTCGCTTAGTTGATAACTAAAATTGCACTTGAGACAACAGAAACCGATGGTTTCAACAACATCTTACTTGTAGTGCTTGTGCATTAGAACCACCATGAACTCTTCCAGTTCAGTTGTAACACTTAGAAAGCTTTGACCTTAAGCATTGACAATTTCCATCCCTGTCCTCCCATGTTGCCCGAGATCTTCCAGTTTCAGATTCAGGCAGCTGCTGTTTCTTTTAATACCTTTCCTTAGGAGTTTCAGCCCAAAACATCAACTGTTTACTCTTTTCCATAGATTCTGCCTGGCCTGCTGAGTTCCTCCAGTATTTTGTGTGTATTACTTTGATTTCCAGCATCTGCACATTTTCTTCACACTGTCTTGTGTCCAATTGTTAGTTATGCCCCATTCACAGAACAAATACAACTGAATAATTAACATTTTATCGTTATAATCTCAACCACAGCAAAATAATAGAAATTGATGCCAGATCTACCATTGTAAGCCTTGTGCTCACGAATAACTGCCAGTGAAAATAGTGGGGCGGCGGGTTGGGGAGGAAGCTATGAAGAAACTGCGGGTGTTAGAATAACACACACAAAAATGCTGAGTAACTCAGCAGGTCAGGTTTTATCAATGGATGGAAACAAACAGTTGGTATTTCAGACTGAGACTTATGTCTCTGCAGGTATGGGAATTTAAAACAAATCAGAACATGCTATAAATACTCAACGCGCTAAGTTCAATATTAACATGACTTATTCATTGGGGCTGGATTGAACAGCTGGAACTCCCTATCTAATAGCACCACAGGAGCATCTCTAAAGGATCCATAACAGTTTAATAAACAGAGTTGGGACAATGTGAAGTGTAGTGACAGAAGGTGTTATGTGAGGTTTGTTGATGATGCTCACATTGTTAACTCACCCTCTTCTACCATTCACTATCATTCTTGTGGACTATAGTATACTGTGGTCCACGTATGACAGCATTGCCTACCTATTGCAGCAATCACTATCATGTCATACAAGCCACACACACAAAATGTTGGGGGAACTCAGCAGGCCGGGCAGTATCTATGGAAAAGAGTAAACAGTCTACGTTTCAGGCCGAGACCCTTTGTCAGGACTGGAGAAGAGAAAAGCTGAGGAGTAGATTTTAAAGGACAGGGAGGGAGCAGAAGCGGGGGGGGGGGGTGAGATAGTGTCACGGCTGCAGAAAAGGAGGAAGACATGGAGGGATTGTCTGCAGAGTCTCTGTGGGTGGAAGTTAGGAATAGGAAGGGGTCAATAACTCTATTGGGTGTTTTTTATAGACCACCCAAAAGTAACAGGGACATCGAGGAGCAGATAAGGAGACAGATTCTGGAAAGGTGTGATAATAATAGGGTTGTCGTGCTGGGAGATTTTAATTTCCTAATTATCGATTGGCATGTCCCTAGAGCAAGGGGTTTAGATGGGGTGGAGTTTGTTAGGAGTGCTTAAGAAGGTTTCTTGACACAATATGTAGATAAGCTTACAAGAGGAGAGGCTGTACTTGATCTGGTCTTGGGAAATGAACCTGGTCAGGTGTCAGATCTCTCAGTGGGAGAGCATTTTGGAGATGGTGATCACAATTCTATCTGCTTTACCATAGTATTGGAGAGGGAGAGGAAAAGACAAGTTAGGAAATTGTTTAATTGGAGTAAGGGGAAATATGAGGCGGAAACATAAATTGGGAACAGATGTTCTCAGGGAAGTGTATGGAAGAAACGTGGCAAATGTTCAGGGGATATTCGCGTGGAGTTCTGCATAGGTACGTTCCAATGAGACGGAATGGATGGTAGGGTACAGGAACCGTGGTGTACAAAGGCTGTTGTAAATCTAGTCAAGAAGAAAAGAGCTTACGAAAGGTTCAAAAAACTAGGTAATGATAAAGATCTAGAAGATTATAAGGCTAGCAGGAAGGAGCTTAAAAAAAATTTAGGAGAGCCAGAAGGGGCCAAGAGAAGGCCTTGGCGGACAGGGTTAAGGAAAACCCCAAGGCATTCTACAAGTATGTGAAGAGCAAGAGGATAAGATGTCAGAGAATAGGATCAATCAAGTGTGACAGTGGAAAAGTGTGTATGGAACCGGAGGAGATAGTAGAGATACTTAATGAGTACTTTCCTTCAGTATTCACTACAGAAAAGGATCTTGGCGATTGTAGGGCTGACACAGTAGACTGAAAAGCTTGAGCATGCAGATATTAAGAAAGAGGATGTGCTGGAGCTTTTGGAAAGCAAGGTGGATAAGTCACCGGGACCGGACGGGATGTATCCAGGCTACTGTGGGAGGCGGGGAAGCAGATTGCTGAGACTCTGGCGATGATCTTTGCATCATCAATGAGGATGGGAGAGGTTCCGGAGATTGGGAGGGTTGCAGATGTTGTTCCATTATTCAAGAAAGGGAGTAGAGATAGCCCAGGAAATTATAGACAAGTGAGTCTTACTTCAGTGGTTGGTAAGTTGATGGAGAAAATCCTGAGAGGCAGGATTTATGAAAATTTGAAGAGGCATAATATGATTAGGAATAGTCAGCATGGCTTTGTGAAAGGCAGGTGGTGCCTTACAAGCCTGACTGAATTTTTTGAGGATGTGACTAAACACATTGATGAAGGTAGAGCAGTAGATGTAGTCTATGTGGATTTCAGAAAGGCAGTTGATAAGATACCCCATGCAAGGCTTATTGGCATGGGATCCAAGGGGACATTGCTTTGTGGATCCAGAACTGGCTTACCCACAGAAGGCAAAGAGTGATTGTAGACGGGCCATATTCTGTATGGAGGTTGGTGACCGTTGGTGTGCCTCGGGGATCTGTTCTGGGACCCCTTCTCTTCGCAATTTTTATAAATGACCTGGATAAGGAAGTGGAGGGATGGGTCAGTAAATTTGCTGATGACACAAAGGTTGGGGGTATTGTGGATTGTGTGGAGGGCTGTCAGAGGTTACAGTGGGACATTGATAGGATGCAAAACTGGACCAAGAAGTGGCAGATGGAGTTCAACCCAAATAAGTGTGAGGTGGTTCATTTTGGTAGGTCAAATATGATGGCAGAATATAGTATTAATGGTAAGACTCTTGGCAGTGTGGAGGATCAGAGGGATCTTGGGGTCCAAGTCCATTGGACACTCAAAGCTACTGCGCAGGTTGACTCTGTGGTTAAGAAAACATACGGTGCATTGGCCTTCATCAATCGTGGGGTTGAGTTTTGGAGCCGAGAGGTAATATTGCAGCTATACAGGACCCTGGTCAGACCCCACTTGGAGTACTGTGCTCAGTTCTGGTCGCCTCACTATAGGAAGGATGTGGAAACCATAGAAAGGGTGCAGAGGAGATTTACAAGGCTGCTGCCTGGATTGTGGAGCATGCCTTATGAGAATAGGTTGAGTGAACAAGCAACAGAGGATGAGAGGTGACCTGATAGAGGTGTATAAGATGATGAGAGGCATTGATTGTGTGGATAGTCAGAGGCTTTTCCCCAGGGTTGGAATGGCTACCGCAAGAGGGCATTTTAAGGTGCTTGGAAGTAGGTACCGAGGAGATGTCAAGGGTAAGTTTTTTTATGCAGAGAGTGGTGAGTGCATGGAATGGGCTGCCGGCGACAATGGTGGAGGTGGATATGATAGGGTCTTTTAAGCGACTCCTGGACAGGTACATGCTCAGAAAAAGAGCGGGCTATGGGTAACCCTAGGTAATTTCTAAGGTAGGGACATGTTCGGCACAGCTTTGTGGGCCGAAGGGCCTGTATTGTGCTGTAGGTTTTCTATGTTTCTGAAGGTGGGGTGGGGGGGGGGGGAGAGAGAATACAAGGTGATAACTGAAACCTGAAGGGGGGGGTGGGTGAAAGTTGATTGGTGAAGGGCTGGAAAAGAGGGAGTCTGATAGAAGAGGACAGAAAGCCATGGAAGAAAGAAAAGGGGGGAGGAGCACCAGAGGAAAGCGATGGGCGAGCAAGGAGATAAGGTGAGAGAAGGAAAGGGGATGGGGAATGGTGAAGTTTGGGGGGGGGGGCGCAGGGAAGAGCTTTACCAGAAGTTTGAGAAATTGATGTTCATGCCATCAGGTTGGAGGCTACCCAGTTGTCCTCCAACCTCAGTGGAGGAGGCCATGGATGGACATATTGGAATGGGAAATGGGTGACCACTGGGAGATCCCGCTTTTTCTGGCTGACAGAGCATAGGTGCTCGACGAAGCGGTCTCCCAATCTACATTGGGTCTCACCACAATACAGGAGGTCAATACAATACTTAGTTGTCATTCATTCAGTGATTTACTTTGCACAGGTGTGTAAGGAGTGTTTATTTGTAATGTACACCTCAACATATATTTCTGCTTCAGTGTTTGGCACTGTGAACATTACCATAAGTTCTATGAACTATTATTTGTTTTAATGGAGGCTGAAATTTCTGCAGAAGAAATAAATAGCAATTTTTTAAAATTATCAACGATTTTTATAGGTTGGCTTATTAAAATGACAGTGGATAATCCTGCTGAAGTTGATGAGCTGATGGATGAAGAGGCTTATGAGAAAATGCTGAAGTCCATGGAAGATTGAGCAACCCTTTTTTCCGAGCAATACATATTGCACATTTGTTCCTGTGTACTTTAGCAGTGGAAGTGGATTGTGCACCAATATCCCAGGTTTAACAAGCAAGAGTAATATATAAGGAGTGCATTTCGATGGGAGCCTCTTAAATTAGACATTATAATGGAAATAGATGAGATAGATGAGAATGCTTAAAAAACATCAAACTGACACTTGGCCTACACAATCCTACTTGTGATATCTGAGCAATTGAAGAACAATATATCAGCTGTAAATTTTAACTATTCAACTATAGATTGTAATTAATTTCAGTTTATACTCGATACAATGAAACTGGTGAATAATGTTTGGAATTGGTCGCCATGACACTGAAATCATGACGCAGTCTGTCTTCGACCAGTGAATGCATCTTCGTGAGTTTTTAATTTTCGGTTATTGTGTCCTTCTGAAAGCCATATTGTTCAATGGCCTTGTTTCTTGCCATTTTTCTACAGATTAAACTACAGTTTAATGGCGGTCAGTTATTGTGTAATAAAACTAACCTAAATGGAAAACTGCACAGCTGTTGTGTCTTGTGGTTCAACCAGCACATAGAGGCTGTACAAAGTCTTCCCTTGTTTATTTTGTAAATTATTTTGGTTCATTTGTTTCTGAATGCAACATCTTTTCAAAGCTCAAAATATATTTATTATCAAAGTGCTTGTATGACACAAATACTTCCCTGAGATTCATTTTCTTGTAAGCATTCACAGTAAATACAAAAAAAAACAATAGAATTGATGAAAAATCGCACACAACAAAGGTGGGTAAAGAGCCAATGTGCAGAAGGCAACGAACTATGTAAATACAAACGAGAACAATAATAATTAGAAATACCGAGAACGAGTTGTAGAATCCTTGAAAATGGTTGAGGAATTAATTCGGTGTTAAGGTGAGTAAAATTAGCCATGTTTGTTCAAGAGCCTAATAGCTGAAGGGTAATAAATGCTCCTGAATCTGGTAGTTTGGAAACCAAGGCTCCCGTACCTCCTTCCCGATGGCAGCACCGAGATCAGACCTGGCCTGGATAGAGGGCCTTGATGATGATGATGATGATGGATGCTGCTTTCTTGTGACAACAGTCCTTGTTGATGTGCTCAATGATGGGGAGGGATTTTCCTGTGATGGTCTGGGCTGTATCCACCACATTTTGTAGGTGTTTCCATTCTTGGGTATTGGTGAGTCCATACTGGGCTGTGGTGCAACCAGTTAGGATACTTTGCTGTGCATTTATATAAGTTTGTGAAGCAGCAATTTAGACATCTGCATATATTTTCGAAGAATAATAGGACCAGTAATGTAAATTGGAAATTGTTATGTGTGCCTATGTTACGCTGTTTGCTTTATTTTCTTATTTAGGCATTTTTGTTTATAAGTATCATACAGGATGCCAAATTAGGAGACCACAACAGAACTGCAACAGAATTCTAGCATAAAGTAATTTGGCTGCTTCCGACCGAGAGGATCAAAGTAAACTTTGCCTTTACTTAATACCTTTCACAACCCTTTCACGACGTCCCATAGCATTTTGCTCCCAGAGATAGTTTCCAATATTATTTGAGGTGTTGTCTATTGTTGTAAAGAAGGAAGTACTCTCACAATTTTGTGTGAAGCAATCTGCCACAAACGAGAAAACTGATAAAGATGGAATAACCTGGAATTTCATTTGGGGGCATAAATATTGTTTAGATCACTGTGAACCTACCTGCTGTTTGAAATGGTGAGAATAGATGAAATCCTAGTTAGGAGATTCCATTCAAAAGGTGATGCAATACTGGGAAGTGCCATCCAAAAATACTGGGATTTAAGTCTCAAGATTGCTGAGTGATGTGTTCTAAGAAATTAGCATCACTAAAACAGTACAGAAATTAATGAGTCAAAAGCAATAAATGTCTAGAATCTGAGACTGCATTGTAGGAGGTGGCTCTGCAGATAATGAATGTATTGGAAATATGCCCGATTCTGATGGGCACCATAGTAACGTAGAAGGTGGCGTAATGCTTTACTGCGTCAGCAATCTGACTGTAAAAAAGAAAGTTTGTATATTTTCCCTAATATGGGTTTTCTCCAGCATTCCAAAGACATACAGTTTAGGGGTAATAAGTTTTGGGTACGCTATATTGGTACTCAAGCATGGTGACATTTGCAGGCTGCCCCCAGCACTACCATGGACTGTTGGTCACTATGTTTTGATGTACATGTGATACACCAATCATATCTTAATCTATTAAAACTCAAATGTAGGTTATGACTGGACCCTGTACTTAAGTATACCTTATGAATTCCAGTCCCCTTCAGAGAACTAACAGCGTTTTATTAGCTGTTCACTTAAAAATATAAATATTCCAGTTTAAAAACAAACAGAATAATGTCATCCTGATTCAAAAAAATCAGGAATGGCACTTCTTTTGAATTTCCCTAATTCTGTAATAGTTTATGTCCTTTGTCATGCTACAAATATTCAAAAGTATTTAAGAAAAAGATCTAGGTAGGTCAGGCAAATGTTTGTAACTCAGTTAAGTCATAATTAAATTCCACAACAGAAACTCAGTGAACCCCCAACTGTGGTTTTCCTTGCAATCAAGCTTGTAATTAATTACCAAGCTTCTGAAGCTGGGTCTTTGCTACTCTCTGCAACTAGATCCTTGACTTCCTCATCAGGAGACCATGGTCAGTACAGCCTGGTGATAACACCACCTCGATGATAATACAGGGGCACCTCAATGACGCAAGCTTAGCACACTGCACTACTCTGCACTGTACACCTAAGCACAGCTCAAATCCCATTTAGAAATTTGCAGATAACAGCATTGTTGGTAAAATTTTGGTGACAAGAGGAGGTACATTGGCTGGTTGTTACAACAACCTTGCACTTAACATAAGAATCAGGTGTTAAGTGGCATATCACTAGCATATGTTGTGAAAATTGTCTTTGTGCCAGCAGTTAAATGTAATGCCTGATAAGAAGGGAAAAAACAATTATAATAAGTATATATTAAAGTAAATAAGTGGTGCAAATATTAAAAAAAATGTAGTGAGGAAGTATTCACGGTTGAATATCCATTAAGAAATTGGATGGCAGAGGGGAAAAAATCTGTTCCTGAATCGTTGAATGTGTGTTCCTTCAGGCTCCTGTACCTCCTTCCAGATGGTAGCAATGGAGCAGGGTATGTCCTGGGTGATGGGAGTCCTTAATGATGGATGCTAACTTTTTGAGGCACTGCTTCTTGAAGATATCCGGGCCACTACAGAGGCTAGTGCCCATAATGGGGCTGACTAAGTTTGCAACTCTCTGCAGCTTATTTTGATCCTCCATAGCAGCCCAACCCGCCAATCCCAGTGATGCAGCCAGTTAGAATGGTCTCCACGGTACAGCAGTAGAAATTTGTGAGTGTCTGGTGACATTCCAAATCTCCTCTACCTCCAAATGAAATATAACTGCTGTTGTGTCTTCTTTGTAGCTGCATCGATATGTTGGGCCCAGGGTAGCTCCTCAGAGATGTAGACACCCAGAAACTTGAAATTGCTCACCCTTTCCATTTCTGATCCCTCTAGAGTCTATGAGGACTGGTGTGTGTTCCCTCATCTTACGCCTTCTGAAGTCCACAATCAGTTCTTTGGTCTTAATGACGTCGAGTGCAAGGTTGTTGCTGTCACACCACTCAACTAGCTGATATATCTTGCTCCTGTACGCACTCTCAAGTTTATTGTCATTTAACTACATTTAACTATATAACATATATAACCATATAATGCATATAGAAATGAGACAAAGTTTCTCCAAACCAGGGTGTAAGGATAAAATCTACAGATGAATCACACACAAGTACCAAATTAAAAAGTGCATAAATTAAATATTGTAAAGCATGGAACAGATTAATCAGTGACAATTCAAATGTAATGTGACAGGAAGTTCAGAAGCCTAAGGGTCTGAGGAAAGAAACTGTTTTTTGTCCTGACCACTCTGGTCGCCATCTGAAATTGTGCCAACAATAGTTGTGATGTCACCAAATTTGCAGACAGCATTTGAGGTATGCCTAGCCACACAATCATGAGAGCAGAGCAGTGGGCTAAGCACACAGCCCTGAAGTGTGCCAGTGTAGACAGTCAGTGAGGTGGTGATGTTATTTCTGATCTGCACAGAAATTGATTGTGCACTCAGAAAGAGAAAGTCAGGAGAACCACCCACACCACTCCTCATTGATGTAAGGAGTGAACAGCTTCAATTTTCTGGGTGCTAACATCTCTAAGGACTTACCCTGAGCACAACATATTGATGTAATCATGAAAAAATCATGCCAGCAGGTCTGCTTAGGAGTTTGAGGAGATGTAGTATGTTACCGAAGACTGACAAATTTCTGTAGGTGTATGGTAGTGGACATTCTGACTGGTTGCATCACAGCCTGGTACAGAGGCTTCAATGTAGAGGATTCCAAAAGGCTGTAAAAGAGGGTTGTGGACACAGTCATCAACATCATGAACACTAGCTGCCCCACCACTGAGGATATCTTCGAAAGCTGTTGCCTCAAGGAGGTGGCATCAATCATTAATGATCCTCACCGTCCAGGATATGCCTTTCCCTTGGTACTGCAGTCAATGCTGAGATATAGAGGTCTGGAGACCCACACAGAATGATCTAAGAACAGCTTCTTTCCCTCCATTATCAGGTTCCTGAATGGTCCTTAAAGACTATCTCATTATTTTTTTGCATTATGTATTTATTTTGTCAGTTATGGTTGTTTATCCTTCGTTATTACTGCTGCCACAAAACAGATTTCATATTATATAAAATAGCGATATCAAAGTTGATTCTGATTATTGCTGGTTTATATCAGAACTTGCTTGTTCTGTGAAAGTGTGCTACAACTATATGTCCAGCAGATGGCTCCATCCTAAAGCGTAAGGAATTGAGAACTACTGAAAAAATACAGAGCTACAAATCTACAGCCATTGATTACTGGAAAATTGTTTCGAAATCTAAAATACAAAACCTTGGCAATACAAAACAGATTCATGTCTGTCAATTAAAAAAAAAGACATAACGTGTTCAAACCCTGTTATTTTTACTTGAGATTGTTCATCAGAATTTTAATTCTCACAATGCTTTCTGTTCTGTATTGAGTTTTTATGTTTCATCCCTTTCATGTGGTTGCCAGTCACGTTTTTACTGGCTTAAAATAGACAAAGATTTTTCAGACCATCATGCCTGTGGTATTTCTGAAAGACTTTTAATTAGTCCCACTCTCTTTCCTGGTTTCTGTGTATTCTTGCAGGAATATACCCAGTTCCTGTTTGCAATTTATTGTATCTGCCTCCTTCACTCTCTCAAGCAATGGATCATAGCCACTGGCTGGATCTAAAACCAAACACTCTTGTCACTGCTCCTCTCTGAATCTTTAGTCATTCATCTTAAATCTACTCTCTGATTATTGATCCTGTAGCCACTGGAAACTGTTGCTTAATAACTATCAACATCCTTCATTATCCCTTTGTTTTTGATACTTTAAGGATAATTACCCTCCTCCTAGGTCTCAAGACTATTGAATTTTCTGAATTTCCTCTATATCTCCTCTGCATCTTTTTTTCAAGGCCTTCACATTTATAAATGCAATGCCCAGATGTAGCCACTCTGCTCCTGATAGCTGTCCAGATTTATGGGGTCTTGGCCCACAACATTAACTGTTTATTCTTCTCCATAGCTAATGCCTGACCTGTTTAGTTCCCTCATAATTATTGTGTGTTACTCCAGATTTATGCAAATCTGGCATAACTCTTATTCATATTTCACTTGCTGTTTCAACTGGTTCTACCGCATTTTAAAGATCTGTATGTGTGTCTGTGCCAATTTTCTGCTCCACCTTTAAAAATTGCACTTTGGAAAACAATGATAACCACGTGAACTTTCTTGTTAAGTGGAGCTTCTATAAGTGGCTCTAACTGACCATTTTTAAATAATGGAAAATCATGAACAAGGAGACACAAGTACAAAATAAGGGGCTGGTCATTTAAAACTGAGGTATGTGGAAATTTCTTCGCTCCGAATGGTGAATCTCTGGAACTCTCCGCTCCTCCTAGAGGCCAGATCATGAAACATGTTTAAGTGGAAGATAAATGTTAGAAAGATCAAGGAATTAAGGATTATGGGGAACTGGCATAAAAGGGAAGTTGAGGTTTGCACAGATCAGTCATAATTTTTAAATGATAGGGCAGACATCACCATTATTTTGTATTCTTGATATAAATGGAGAAGACATTTCAGTGATTTTTGAAAACTCTTGCTAAAGATAGAGTAGTGCTTGAGGCTGTGCTTATCACGAGCATAAGCTTTTTATGTTAATTGTTTATTTTTCATATGGGTGCAGCACAGAAATGGCCCTTCAGTCTATTGATTCCGCTGTGACCACTGAACACAAATTTACACTAATCCTACATAAATTCCATTTTTTGTTCTCCACATTTTTATCAGCCGAGATTCTACCATACACTTACACAATATGGACAAGTTACCATGCCCAATGAGCCCTACCAACTGGCAAATCTTTACGTTTTCTAATAGTTTGCATTAATGCTTGTGTATTTTGGAGCTTCGGGAGTTTAGTTATGGCGTGAATCAATGCCACCTACCTCAGAGATGACCTGGATCCAGTCCAATGTGTCCATTGCCATAGCAGGTCAACAGCAGATGTGATGTCTCTGGCTCTTTAATCTGCTCTGGGCCAGCTGGATAACAGGAACTTGTACAGCAGGCTGCTGATCAACGACTACAACTCAGTGTTCAACACAAAGATCCCATTCACACTTAATTGTCACGTTTCAACACCTGGGCCTATACACATCCCTCTTCAATTTAACCCTCGAATTACTCATCAGCAGACTTCAATCCATAAAATCATTAGACATAAGAATGGATTTAGCCAATAGAACATCTTGCAATTGCTATTCGAGAATCTCCAAATACTATTGGTATAACTCGTGGTTTAAAGTCTCATAAAGTATCACTTTATGCTGATGACTTACTTTTATATATTTCTAATCCTAAAAAATCTATTCCTGCTGCTTTAGATTAGCACAATTTAGTCTTTTTTCAGGTTATAAGTTAAATCTCAGTAAGAGTGAACTTTTCCTGATTAATAAGCAAGTTCCCTTATATCAGAACCTCCCGTTTAAATTGGTTAATAACCAATTTTCATATCTTGGGATTAAAATTACCTGTAAACATAAGATTTGTTTAAGACTAATTTCCTACACTTAATTGATCACGTTACTCAACTTTCATTTAAATGGTCTCCACTTTATTTAACTTTGATTGGTCGTATTAATGCTGTTAAGATGCTTATTCTGCCAAAATTTTTATATGTATTTCAGGCACTACCGATTTTTGTTACAAAATCCTTTTTTGACAAAGTTGACTCTAAAATTTCTTCATTTATTTGACAAAATAAAAACCCGAGATTGGGTAGAATACATCTACAGAAAGCTAAGAGAGATGGAGGTTTGGCATTACCTAACTTTAGATTCTATTATTGGGCAATTAATATTCGACACATGAAATTTTGGTTACTTGACCAAGATACACTATCCATTCCTAAATGGGTAGTATTGGAATTACAATCTGCTCAAGGTTATGCACTTGGCTCCATTTTAGGTTCTTCTCTTCCTTTGGATTTGAAACGCCACAAACAGGTTTGTAACCCAATAGTTAAATATACCTTACGTATTTGGTTTCAATTCCGAAAATTTTTCGATCTTAATCAATTTGGGCAACATATTTTTTCCCCCCTCTTCCACGGACCGTGCCTTTCAAATTTGGAAGACTAATGGTATATTACGGTTTTTGGATTTATTTTTAGATGGCTCCCTTATGTCTTTTGAACAATTATCTAACAAATATAACTTACCAAGAATACATTTTTTTAGATATCTCTAAGTTAGAAATTTTCTAAGTACTATACTCTCTTCCTTTCCGATGTTACCTCCTACATATATTTTAGATACTATAATTAACCTTAACCCATGTCAGAAAGGTGAAACGGCTATTATTTATAATACTATCATGAAACTTAGGAAAGCTCCATTCGATAAGATTAGGTCAGATTGGGAAAAGGAATTGGGCTTTATTATCTCGGCGGATGACTGGGCGCATATTTTACACCAGTCAATACTTCCTCTATCTGTTCCAAACATTCCCTAATTCAATTTAAAGTTGTTCATAGAGCACATATGTCTAAAGATAAATTAGCTCATTTTTATTCTCATATTAACCCTCTTTGTGACAGATGTCATGGGGAGATAGCTTCCTTAACTCATATGTTTTGGTCCTGTCCTACTTTGGAAACTTTTTGGAAAGACATTTTTAATATTATTTCAAAGGTATTGAATATAGATATTTCTCCCCATCCTATTACTGCTATCTTTGGATTACCTAAAATTTCCAGTAATCTTTCCCCTTCAGTCCGTAGAATGATTGCATTTCTTACTTTAATGGCGAAAAGATGTATTTTACAACATTGGAAGGAGATTAATGCCCCAACTACATTTGGAGAAAATCAGAAGTAATCTTTATGATACTTCAGTTAAATTTGAACGGACCTGGAGATCTTTTATTCAACATTTTCATTTAATGTAATTTTTTTTCTTTGCCCATATTTACCATATTTACATTCCCTTCTTGCTTTTTAACTGTTTTTAATGGAGGTCGGGTTTGAGGACGTGATTGTTTTAAGTTGTTTAAGTCTACTTGATACCTAGTTAGCCCATTGCTTTGCTTTGCTTTTTAGATTAGTTGCACAGTGGGTTTTTTTTGGGGGGGGTTTCTTTTTGGGTTTTTTCTTCTCTTTATTGATATGCATGGAAAATTAGTATACTGTTATATTACCTTGTTATTTTATATCTAAACTGCACTGTTTGTACTAACTTTTTTTTGTGTATTAATATCTCTTGTAAATTTATATTGCAACAGTGTATTAGTGTGTACATGGTTTACCTTTTGTGTACTAATTCAATAAAAAGATTTAAAAAGAAAAAGAAAGAACGGACTTAGCAATTCAGCCCGTCGAGTCTACTCCACCATTCCATCATGGCTGATTTACTATCTCTCTCCACCCCACACTCCTGCCTTCTCTCCATAACCTTTGACATGCTTGCTAATCAAGAACCTATCAATCTCTGTTTTAAATATATTCAATGGTCTGTCCTCCACAGCCACCTGTGACAATGAATTCCACAGATTCACCATCCTCTGGCTAGAGAAATTCTAACTCATCCCTGTTTTAAAGGGATGTCCTTCTATTCTGAAGCTGTACCCTCTGGTCCTAGTCTTTCCCACTGTAGGAAACACCCTCTTCACACCACTCCATCTAGGCATTTCAATATTCAATAGATTTCAATGAGATCCCCCTCATTCTTCTAAACTCCAGTCAGTACAGGCTCAGAACCATCGAATGCTCCTCATAAGTTTACTCTTTCATTTGCTGGGTTCATTTTTGTGAACTTCCTCTGGACCCTCTCAGCATATACTTTTTCAGAATATGGATGCAAATCTGCTCACAATACTCCAGCACGGTCTGACCACTGCCTTACAAAGCCTCTGCATTATGTCCTTGCTTGTATATTCTAGTCCTCTCCAAATTAATGCATTTACCTTCCCTATCAGCAACGCAGTTTTCAAGTTAGCCTTTACAGAATCCTGGATGAACACTCCCAGGTCCCCTTGCACCTCTGATTTCCTGGATTTTCTCTCTACTTAGAAAATAGTTTACACCTTTATTCCTCTACCAAAGTTCCTGACCATACACTTCCCTACACTATATTCCATCTGCCACTTCTTTGCCCATTCTCCTAATACGTCTAAGTCCTTTTGCAGACTCCCTGCTCCCTCACCACTATATGCCACTCTACCTATCTTCATATCATCAGCAAATTTGGCCACAAAGTCATCAATTCTGTCAACCAAATCATTGACATATAATGTGAAAACAAGCGGTCTCGACGCTGACCCTTGTGGAACTAGTCACCGGCAGCCAACCAGAAAAGTCCCCCTTTATTCCCATTGTTTGACTCCTGCCAATCAGCCAATCTTCTATCCATGCTAGTGCTTCCTGTTATACCATGTGCTCTTGTTAAGCAGCCTCCTGTATAGCACCTTGTCAAAGTCCTTCTGAAAATCCAAGTAAACAACTTCTACTGACTCTGTCTATCCTAATTGTTATTTCTTCAATGAACTCCAACAGATTTGTCAGGGAAGATTCCTCCTTAAAGAAACCAATCTGACGTTGGCCTATTTTATTCCGTGTTTCCAAGTACCTTGAAACGTCAACCTTAATAATGGACTGCAACATCTTCCTAAGCACTGAAGTCAGGCTAACTAGCCTATAATTTCCTGCCTTTTGCCTCCCTCTCTTAAAGAGTGGCGTGACATTTGCAGTTTTCCAATCTTCCAGACCTTTCCAGAATTTAGTGATTCTAGAAAGATCATTACTAATGCCTCCACAGTCTTGTCAGCTTCTTCTTTCTGAACCCTGAGGGGCAGTCCATCTTGTTCAGGTGTCTTATCTACTTTCAACTTCCCAAGCACCTTCTCCTTAATAATAGCAACCACACTTGCTTCCGCCCCCTAACACTCTTGAATTTATGGCATATTGCTGGGATCTTTGACAGTGAAGACCGACACAAAATGCTTATTAAGTCCATTCACCATTTCTTTGACCCACATTATTACCTCTCCGGTGTTATTTTCTAGCAGTTCGATATCCACTCTTTCCTCTCTTTTACTATTTATATACCTGAAAATGGTATCCTCTTTTATATTCTTGCAGCGCTTACCTTCATCTATCATCTTTTCCCTCCTTATTGCTTTTTCAGTTGCTCTCTGTTGGTTTTTAAAAGCTTCCCAATCCTCTAACTTCCCATTTGTTTTTGCCATATACTCTAATTCCCTCTCAGTGCAAATTGGTAACACCTCTTCCTCGCTGATCACCAACACAGGTACACCTCAAGGTTGCATACTTAGCCCCTATTTATACATGACTATGTGGCTAAGCACAGCTCCAATGCATCTTGAAATATGCCAATGACATTCCTGGCTCATTCCATCTTTTCATAGTTACAACCAGGCTTGGAGTTCCACACTACCAAATTTAAGAACAGCTACACCCTCAACCTTTCATTTCTTGAACTAACAAGCAAAACCCTAATCTATATACTACTAACACTCTCATGCTCTGTCTTTCTGTTATGCTGTTTGTGACCTCCAATTAGTGCAAACGGTGCATTACAGCGGCACTTTTTTTTGGCTCAATCGAATTAAAATGCGCTAACTTACAGAATGCAAGCAAAGTTCAGGGTTATATATTCATATAAAATTGCTCATTCTCCAAAAATCAATGGACTGGCTTTCACCCGAGACCCGAACGGCCATCATGGAAATCGGGATGTGACAGCCCTACGCATGCGCACGGCCAACCTCAGCAGCGACACCTACCAGAGCAAAAGGGCAGGGCAGCTCTATTTCGAGGGGACATTCTGATAATCACCATCAGCATGTGCAGGATTGGGACACATCTAACTGCCACCCATCGATAAGAGATAATTAAATCTTATTGTAATGACGTACCCTAAGACACCCATAAAACCCTTTGCTGCAGTCAAAGGACAGAGATGACTATATCACGTCCATTTAGGAGAGCGCCAACCACATCATCAAGAATAATCAGCATCCTTTGGTGTTACTGCTTCGTACCTTCTATCCAGAATTAGGATAAAAAAAATGGTCACCCTAATTATGCTGCGGAAAGGGAAGGGGGACATTATGGTCAAGAGATGACACCAAACATCGTCGGGAAGCGGCAAGGAGAGGGAGAGAACAAGAATCAGATGAGGCCAGGGCCACAGGACTCCAGGATCAAAGAGTCAGGCCAAAAAAAGATGAAAGAAGAGACAGAGGAGGAGAGACATGCACGTCTCCAGGATCAGAGACAGACAACAAAACAGCAGAAGGGCTGAAGAGACGGGGGATGAAAGGGCTGCACGTCTCCAGAATGACAACGAGAGGCACAAGGGTGGCAGATAAACCAGAAATGATGCCATCAAAAGTGTCCTTCGTTAAACAAGGAGCAGCTATAGTTGCTTTGCTACACGTCGTTCTTCTTTAATAAACTGAGATTTTCTACTTCAGTTTCCATAGCAAAGCAATACCAATTTAATGTCCATTCTGGTCACATCAGACTGCACTACCCTTCTCTCAAAGGGTGCCCCAACGGGTCACCCTATTGTCTAGTCACCACTACAGTTTAGCAACACTATGACCAATCTGATCACTTTGCACTAAAATTAATGTTTTTGTTGTAAATTTTTTAAATAAAAATTGCGTTTAATTTATATTTTCTTGTGAATGCTCCTTAAATGCTATGTTCTTGAGATGTTGTTACAAGCAAGTTTATTAACCACATTTCTAGATATATTATCAAAGTACATATATGTCACTATATTCTACCATGAGATTCATTTTCTTGTGGGTATACAGAGTAGACACAAAGAAACACCATACAGTCAAAGAAAAATTACACAGAAGTTAAAACATACACCCACTGTACAAATAAAAGACAAAATGTGTAAACACCAAAAAAGACAAAGCACAATATAATAATACTGGGAACAATGCTGCCCTCACCTGTATCTCCTCCACTTCCCAGACATTTGTGCTCACCCGATCTTCCCGCCGTGCTGACAGTGATAGATTCTCCTGGCCTTACCTATCACCCCATGAGCATCTGCACGCAGCACATTTGGATTCTACGGCCAAACACATCTTTCCCTCCCCCATCCCCACCATTCTCAGCATTTTCCAAAGAGTGCTCCCTCTGTGATTCATCGTCCATTAGTCCCTCCCCACTGATCTCCCTCCTGGAACTTATCCCTTCAGGGCCCCAGACAGTCCTTCCAGGTGAGACAACACTTCATCTGCAAATCTGTTGGGGTTATCTACTGTATCCTGTGCTCCCAGTGCAGCCTCCTCTAAATTGGTGAAACCCATTGTAGAATGGGGGACTGCTTTGCCGAGCACCCCGCTCCATCCATCCACCAAAAGCAGAACTTCCCAGTGGCTCAGTATTTTAATTCTAATTCCCATTCCTCTTCTGACATGGCCTCCACTTGTGCCACCATGAGGCCACCCTCAGGGCGGAGGAGCAACACTTTATATTCCTTCAGGGTAGCCGCAACTGATGGCATGAATATCGATTTCTCCTTCTGGTAAAATAAATTTTCCTTCCCCTCCCCTCTTCTATTCCCCACTTTGGCATCTTGTCTCTTCTCCCCCGCCTATCACCTCCCCCTGGTGCCTCTTCTCCTTCCCTTTCTCCTATGGTCCACTCTCCTCTCCTATCAGATTCCTTCATCCCCAGCCCTTTACCTTTCCTATCCACCCATCACCTTCTAGCTACCTTTCTTCCCCCATACCCCACCTTTGTATTCTGGCATCTTCCCCCTTCCTTTCCAGTCCTGAAGAAGAGTCTCAGCCCGAAGTATTCACTGTTTGTTCATTTTCTTGATGCCGCCTGACCTGCTGCGTTCCTCCAGCATTTCGTGTGTGTTGCATTGGGAACATGAGTTGCATAGTCCTTGGAAGTGAGTCCATAGCTTATGGAATCTGTGCAGAACTGAGGTGAGTGAAGTTATCCACACTGGTTCAGGAGCCTGATGGTTGAAGGGTAATAACTGTCTCCGAACTGGTGGTGTGGGACCTAAAGCTCCTTTGCCTCCTTCTTGATGGCAATTGCGAGAAGAGAGCATGGTGTGGATGGTGGGGGTCCTTGATGATGGATGCTGCTTTTTTGTGGCAGTGCCCCTTGTTGATGTGCTCATTTGTGGGGAGGGCTTTCCCTGAGATGGACTGTGCGTATCCACTAGGCTTTTCTGATCGTGGGCATTGATGATTCAATACCATGATACAACCAGACGGGATACTCCCTACTGTACACCTATAGGTTTTTGTAAAAGTTTTAGGTGACATGCCAAATCCGCTCAAGCTTCTAAGAAAGTGGAAGCACTGCTGTTTCTTCTCTGTAATGGCATTAGCATGTTGGTCCCAGGACAGATCCTCTGAAAAAATAATGCCAATTAATTTAAAGTTACTGACCCTTTCCCATGTGGATCCTCTGATGAAGACTGGCTCATAGACTTCTGGTTTCCTCCGCCTGTAGTCAATTATCAGCTCTTCGGTTTTGCTGACGTTGAGTGAGAGGTTGTTGTTGTGGCATATGGGAGGGAATTTTCAATCTCCATCCCATTTGCTGATTTGTCACCACCTTTGATTCAGTCAACAACAGTGGTGTCGTCAGCAAATTTGAAAATGGCATTGGACTCTGTATTTAGCCTCACAGTAATAAGTATAAAGTGAGTAGAGCAGGAGTGCTAAGCACACAACTTTATGGTGCCCCTGTGTTGATGAGATTGTAGAGATGTTTTTGCCAATCCCAACTGATTGTGGTCTGAAAGTGATGAAATCGAGGATCCAATTTCACAAGGAGGTATTGAGGCCAATATCCTGGAGTTTATTCATTTGTTTTGAGGGGATGATGGTGTTGAATGTAGAGCTGTAATCAATAAAGGCAGCCTGATGTATGCAGCTTCACTGTCCAGATGTTCCAGGACTGAGTGAAGAGCCAGTGAAATGCCACTTGCTATTGACGTGTTGTGACGGGAGGCAAATTGGAGTGGACCGAGTCACTGCACAGGCAGGAGTGGATATGTTTTGTGACCAACCTCTCAATAACTTCATCACAGTGGATGCAAGTGCTACTGGACAATCACCACTGAGCAGTTTACAAAGTTCTTCTTACGCACTGGTGTAATTGAAGCCTGGTTGAAGCAGACGGGTACCATAGACCGCCGAAGTGGGAGGTTAAAAGACGTTAGTAAACACTACAGCCAGTTGATTACCACAGATCTTCAGTATTCAGCTACACATACCATCTGGGCCAGATGCTTTCCATGGGCTCATTCTCCTGAAGGATGCTCTCACGATGGCCTCAGAGTCTGAAATCACAGGGCCATCAGGGGCTGTGGTAGTTTGTGAAGGTGTTTCCATGTTTTGTCAGTCAAAGTGAGCAGAAACCTCACTGAGCTCATCTGGGGCGAAACCTTGTTGTCACATTTGTCATTTGGTTTTACTTTGTGCGAGATGACAGCATTCAAGACCTGCCACAGTTGTCAAGCATCCTTTGGTGATTCAAGTTTGGTGTGGGATTTCCACTTTGCCTGTGAGATGGCTTTCTGGAGGTCATACCTGGAACTTTGGTACTTTTCTTGGTTGCTGAATATGAATACCACCAATATAGCCCTCAGTAGATTGCAAATCCCTTGATTCATCCAGCACTTCCGGTTGGGACTTCAAATGACTTCAAGTGATTTTGTGGGGACACATTAATCCACAAGTGTCTTTATAAAGTCCACAAAAACCACAGCATATTCATTCAGATCCTCTGATGAGTCCACCAATTCAAAGCAGTTCCTTAGCTGCTCCTCTTCTTCCTGAAACCACCTTTCTTGTCCTCACGTCTGGTGCCTTGGCCTTTAGCCTCTGACTGTATGTACTGTGGGTAGCAGGAGGACAGCCAGGTGATCAGATTTCTGGAAATGCAGTCTAAGGATGGAGCGGTCGGCATTCCTTACAGTAGTATAGCCACAGTCGAAGTTCCTGACAAGGATCTGAAAGGCATCGTAGCAGGTTGTTTCTTGTATGTTAATCACGGCACTCAATACATTGAATGCCTTTGGCGATATGTAAACTGTGGTCAGGATCATGGCAGAGTACTCGCTCGGTAAATTCAATGTACATTTTGAAGTAAATTTATTATCAAGTACATATATGTCACCATATATAACCCCGAGATTCATTTTTTGTGGGCGAACTCAAATCCACAATAGAATAATACCCATACTAGAATCAACAAAAGTCTGCATCAACATGGATGTTCAACCAGTGTGTAAAAGACACATCCCGTGCAAATACAAAAAATAAATAATAATGATAAGTAAATACAAATAAATATTGAGAACAGGAGCTGAAGTGTCCTTGAAAGTGAATCCATAAATTGTGGGAACATTTCAATGATTAATTGAACGCAAACACGAGGAAATCTGCAGATGCTGGAATTTCAACCAACACACATCAAAGTTGCTGGTGAACGCAGCAGGCCAGGCAGCATCTCTAGGAAGAGGTACAGTCGACGTTTCGGGCCGAGACCCTTCATCAGGACTAACTGAAGGAAGAGCTAGTAAGAGATTTGAAAGTGGGAGGGGGAGGGGGAGATCCAAAATGATAGGAGAAGGCAGGAGGGGGAGGGATGGAGCCAAGAGCTGGACAGTTGATTGGCAAAAGGGATACGAGAGGATCATGGGACAGGAGGCCCAGGGAGAAAGAAAAGGGGGGGGGGGAAGCCCAGAGGATGGGCAAGGGGTATAGTGAGAGGGACAGAGGGAGAGAAAGGAGAGAGAGAGAAAGAATGCGTGTATATAAATAAATAAGGGATGGGGTACGAGGGGGAGGTGGGGCATTAGCGGAAGTTAGAGAAGTCAATGTTCATGCCATCAGGTTGGAGGCTACCCAGACGGAATATAAGGTGTTGCTCCTTCAACCTGAGTGTGGCTTCATCTTTACAGTAGAGGAGGCCGTGGATATACACATCAGAATGGGAATGGGATGTGGAATTAAAATGTGTGGCCACTGGGAGATCCTGCTTTCTCTGGCGGACAGAGCGTAGGTGTTCAGCCAAACGATCTCCCAGTCTGCGTCGGATCTTGCCAGTATATAGAAGGTCGCATCGGGAGCACCGGACGCAGTATATCACTCCAACGGGATGCCGCCACTAAGCACATCTTTCCCACCCCCCCCCCATGGCTTTCCACAGGGATCGCTCCCTATGCGACTCCCTTGTCCATTCGTACCCCCCCCATCCCTTCCCACCGATCTCCCTCCCGGCACTTATCCTTGTAAGCGGAACAAGTGCTACACATGCCCTTACACTTCCTGCCTCACCACCATTCAGGGCCCCAGACAGTCCTTCCAGGTGAGGCAACACTTCACCTGTGAGTCGGCTGGGGTGATATACTGCGTCCGGTGCTCCCGCTGTGGCCTTCTATATATTGGCGAGACCCGATAGTTAAGGTTCAGAACTTCAGCACTTAATCATTAGTTGTTTCAGTCAGAAGAACAAGAGTTTGACAAGACCACTTTGCATACACGTGATTATTTGCATACATCTGATTACTGCATCTGTGCATACATGTACTCGTGCGTGTGACAATAGTTTGACTTTAAGCGTCAGATCTTTTGCATAAAGATCAGGCGTCACATTGAAAAATTAATTAAATCAAAGAGAGCTGCAAAATGGGGAGAGAAACAGTTTTATGGATTAGCTCCACAATTACCATGGATGATGGAGGAACTCAGAGGGCGAGGCAGTGTCTATGGAGGGAAGTGAACGGGTGCTTTTGTTCTTAGGGTTTTAGTGCTTAATACTAGAGGCTACGTATTTAAGGTAAGTTCAAACGAGGTGTGCAGGACAGCATTTTTTACTGAGTGTTGGGTGCTGGGGATGTCCTGGAGTCAGATACAATTAAAGAGGGTCTTAGACAGGCGAATATGCAGAGACTGGAGGATATGGACCATGTACAGGCGGAAGGGTTTAGTGTAATCAGGCATCATTAGCTTAATGAGTTTGGCACAACATTGTGGGCCGAAGTGCCTGTACCTGTGTTATGTTGTTTGACCCACTGTGTTCCTCCAGCATTTTGTGTGTTGCTCCAGATCCCTGCATCTGGAGTCTCTTGTGACTCTCTGGCTACAAAAGCAGGTGGAAGGCTGGGTATCCTGGGTGAACAAGTCCTCACCTGAAACTCCAAGGCATTTTTTTTGCCATGGATTAGTAGGGCAGGACCGTGGTGGTTACAGTTTCAATTCAATAAGTTCAAGTTTATTGTCATTCAAAACTATACAACGGAACGAAACAACACACCTCTGGGACCAAGTTGCAAAACACGGTAGATATACAGTATCACATACAGCACATAAAATTATATTTGCACAATAATGTTAACAGATAATATTAAAAAATCGGTAGATGCACTATTCCACAAATTGTGAGGCATTTAATTGCTGAGGCTACTCCAAAAGTATTTCCATACCTGCGTCAGGAAGACCTAGGCCATAGGCCCGGGGAAAGTTACACACATAGCAGAAATTTTCCAGAAATGATTAGTGGGTCAGGTGGCATCTGTGGAAAAGAAAGTGAATTTATATTAATGTGTCTGGCACCTGTGGAAAAGAAAGTGAATTTATATTAATGTGTCTGGCACTGTTCATTAGAACCAGGAAATGGAGAAAACACGTGATGTTTCAATTGCAGAAAGGGGGAATGTGAGAGGATGGAAAGAACCTAGGTAATACCTCTAATAGGGCGAGACCAGATGGATTAATGTGGCATTTGGAAGCACGTTCTGCTTGGTTTTCCGTGGTGTTGTCAACCACAGGACTTGGACAGGTCAAGCTTGCCAGGGCTTTACTAGTACAAGAGAGAAGAAAAATCTAAAACACTGATGAATGCCTGGAAAAAATGGCCAGTTCCGATGCAGAAAGAAAGAAAGAGTTATCTAAATTTAGGGAATCTGATACTGTCTGGAAAGTTGCAACGTGCCCAGGTGGACGATGAAGTATTTCTCCTTAAGCTTCAGTTGGATCTCATTATGACAACACAAGAGGCCATCAGTTGATAGACTGGGAGCAGGATGGGGAAATCAAGGTGGCAGACAATCAGAAGATCTCAGAACTCAGTGGGTCGAGCAGCAGCTGGGGAAGGGAGAAATGGTTGTCATTTTGGGTCAGGAGCTTATCTCAGGATTGATAGAGGAGAGGGAAGGTAACCCAGTAAAAAAAAGGAGTGGGGGAGGCTGGAAGGTGAAAGGTGGACTGATGTTGAGTGAAAAAAATAATAGGCAGAGGAAGCTTGGGGGGGCTCAAATATCAATCAATACATGAAGCTTGAGGAACAGTCAGCTTACATTTGTACAATCTTCTTTATTTTTAGAAAAAACAGCCACTGCAATGAATAAAATCCATGCAGATCATTGTCTTGAGTGAGGGAGGGTAGGTAGAGAGAACGCAGCTTCTGCTGTGCATCATGAATGAGGCTGAATAATCAGATGCATCTCCTTTTGCTTACATAGAAAGGTTATTGAAGGAGCATTGCAAACAGAGTGGTTGACTATAAAGAAGGGATTTTTTTTTAGCCAAAGAGTGGTGAATTTGTGGAATGCTCTACCACAAACTGCAGTGAAGGCCAAGTCCATTGGAGCATTCAAAGCAGAAGTTGATAGATTCCTGAATGGTTGGGGCATCAAAGGATATGGTGAGAGGGCAGGTGTATGGGGTCGAATGGGATCCAGCGTCAGCCAGGATGAAAAGGAGCAGACTCGATGGGCTGAATGGCCTACTTTGCTCCTTTATCTTATGGTCTATGATAATTTATAGTTGTGGTAGAGGGATTGGTGGCACAGAAATGAAGTTATTAATTCGGCGTGTTCTCCACAGCATCACGTCCACCACTAAGGATATCTGATGTACTTACCCATATAAAGAAGATATCATGGAAGATCTGATTAGATAGAGTGTACCATTGTGAAAGACAGTGTAGTAAAACTTCAAGTGAAGGAATGTCGATTTTTTTTCAGAAACAGCGAAGGAAGATTATACTGATGGAATTTGGGACTGTGGAACCACATACTTTGGAGATCAATGAGTTGATAATTACTTGCATAGAAAATCCGGCGAACTATTATAGGATTTCACAGCCAATGAAGTGCTTTTGAAGTGGGCATTGCTGACAATGTTAAGACAAGAATGTAGATCGCTGGAACGGAACACATTCGTCTGTGGAATATCTAGGCGGAGGAGAGAGCGAGGTCAGCGCAGGAGGTGTGACCCAAAGGGGCAGGTTTACACAGGAGGTTTCTCCTCCTCTCTGTTTATGGTAGAATATCAGAACGGTCGAGGGGAACGCCATTGGTAATGAGCCGGTTTGACTGGTGCTGGGCGCCGTACTCTGTCGCTCGGTGATGACGGTCAGACGAACGACGAGTCAGTGAGAGGATGACGGCGGAGCCGAACGGCTCGGTGTCGGTGGTGGCGGACCCACAACACGCCAACAAGCTGCTGAAGAGCCTCAGCTCGTTCCGGGAGGAGCCGCTGTTCTGTGACGCCGTGCTGGTGGTGGAAGGGGAGCAGATTCCGGTGCAGAAGAACCTGCTGGCAGCCGCCAGCCCGTACGTCAGGTGGGTGTGGGGGGGGCCGGGGTCGGACGCCGGTGGTCCTGTCTGCAGCCTCCAGGATCCCGGTCACGTCTTCGTTAGAGGGAGCGGGATCCGGCTGGGCTAGGGTTTGCTGCGGTGGTCTGGAGGTCGGCTTCAGGACACCGGTCACGGCAGCTTAAGAGGGAGTGGGGCTGGGGCTAGGCCAGGGTAGGCAGCACTTGGTGCAGGCAGCGTTAGAGGGAGCGGGGCCAGAGTGCTTTTGGGCTGGGCTGGGCTGGGCAGGGCAGCGGTGGTTCCAGCGTACTGGACACGCAGCATTTGAGGGAGGGGCTCGGGTGAGCGTGGACACCAATTGTTCGGGTTGACGGCTGCTGGGTAGTGGTCACAACAGTGGTCGAAGTCTGACCATCGTGTCCAAACTTAACAACTTCCTCAACCCTTAGTAACCCTATTCCAGTACTGTATATCCGCCACACCTCGGCAATTCACCATTCTCCACCACACTTTCCTTCCTCCAGAATTTCTGATCCCCTCCGATAACCCCTAACCCCTCTTCCAAAGATTCCCAATTCGCTCCTCCTCCAAAAATACCCACCGTCTACTTTCAGAGACCCCTCCTCATTTCAAAGTTGTCAGTTCTCCTCTGCAGTTTTATTTGTTCAGTTAAACTTTAAAGTTACCTTTGAGGTATTTATTTAAACAGTAGCTGGGTGGTATGGAGCAAGAAGTGGGCAAAACTAAAACAAGTTACAACAGGAATTCTTGTGTGGAAGAGTTGAGCAGACAAGGAGAAATGTGTTCCCAACCCAAGGGTGTGGTGATGGTGGTGCCCTACCCTTTGCTGTATATGGCTTGAACATACCTTTCAACTTTTCACAGAAGTTACTACAAAAATTTCAAGCAATGTTTAGATTTTATCTAAGTGCAATAGTTGTGTAAGAGGCAAAACTTTAGGGAATGAAATATTCCCATAGGGTGTATGCCTGTAAATGCATCTGAATATTGTTTCTTTTTGCTTGTGTAGGACACAACCTTGAATTTCTGATTAGTATCATTTTATTACTAACTGCATTTCATGTGATGAAAGAAGCAGGATCAATTTACCACATGTGAGAGCAAATACTGTAGTTGCATTCTTTCATTTCTAAATCTGAGATTGAATGATGAATCAGACCACAAATCACATAATTAACAGAATTCATATTGTCACAAGTTCACAGACTTCAATATGAAATCCACATGTACAAGGAGCACAGATCCAGTGATTTCTTCATACATAATGGAGAAGGTCAGAACCAGGTTTAGTATCATAGTCATAGTCATACTTTATTGATCCCGGGGGAAATTGGTTTTCGTTACAGTTGCACCATAAATAATTAAATAGTAATAAAACCATAAATAGTTAAATAGTAATATGTAAATTATGCCAGGAAATAAGTCCAGGACCAGCCTATTGGCTCAGGGTGTCTGACCCTCCAAGGGAGGAGTTGTAAAGTTCGATGGCCACAGGCAGGAATAACTTCCTATGACGCTCAGTGTTGCATCTTGGTGGAATGAGTCTGCGGCTGAATGTACTCCTGTGCCTAACCAGTACCTTATGTAGTGGATGGGAGGCATTTTCCAAGATGGCATGCAACTTAGACAGCATCCTCTTTTCAGACACCACCGTCAGAGAGTCCGGTTCCATCCCCACAAAATCACTGGCCTTACGAATGAGATTGTTGATTCTGTTGGTGTCTGCTACCCTCAGCCTTCTGCCACAGCACACAACAGCAAACATGATCGCACTGGCCACCACAGGCTCGTAGAACATCCTCAGCATCGTCCGGCGGATGTTAAAGGACCTCAGTCTCCTCAGGAAATAGAGACGGCTCTGACCCTTCTTGTAGACAGCCTCAGTGTTCTTTGACCAGTCCAGTTTATTGTCATTTCGTATCCCCAGGTATTTGTAATCCTCCACCATGTCCACACTGACCCCCTGGATGGAAACAGGGGTCACTGGTACCTTAGCTCTCCTCAGGCCTACCACCAGCTCCTTAGTCTTTTTCACATTAAGCTGCAGATAATTCTGCTTACACCATGTGACAAAGTTTCCTACTGTAGCCCTGTACTCAGCCTTATCTCCCTTGCTTATGCATCCAACTATGGCAGAGTCATCAGAAAACTTCTGAAGATGACAAGACTCTGTGCAGTAATTGAAGTCCGAGGTGTAAATGGTGAAGAGAAAGGGAGACAAGACAGTCCCCTGTGGAGCCCCAGTGCTGCTGATCACTCTGTCGGACACAGACTGTTGCAAGCACACGTACTGTGGTCTGCCAGTCAGGTAATCAAGAATCCATGACACCGGGAGAGCATCCACCTGCATCGCTGTCAGCTTCTCCCCCAGCAGAGCAGGGCGGATGGTGTTGAACACACTTGAGAACGCACTGGCATATGTTGTGAAATTTGTTGTTTTCTGGCAGCAGTACAATGTAATACATAATAAAAACTATACAAGAAGTTTATATGTAAAATAATTAAATTCCATAAGTAGTGCAAAAATGGTGAGGTAGTGTTCATGGGTTCATTGTCTGTTTAGAAGTCTTATGGCTGAGGGGTAGAAGCTGTTCCTGAAACATTGAATGTGTGTCTTCAGGCTCCTGTACTTTCTCCTTGATGGTAGTAATGCGAAAAGTCCTCAGTAATGGGAGTCCATAATGATGGATGCCACCTTCTTGAGTTACTGCCGTTTGAAGGTGTCCTTAATGTTGGGGAAGCTAGTGCCCACGATGGAGCTGGCTGAATTTACAACTTTCTGCAGCTTTTTCTGATCCTGTGCAGTGACCCCTCCATACCAGATGGTGCTGCAACCATTTAGAATTATCTCCACATAGAAATTTGTAAGTGTCCTTGGTGTCATGCCAATTCTCCTCAAACTCCTAATGAAATATAGCTGCTGTTGTGTCTTCTTTGCATCAATATATTGAGCCCAGGATAGAACTTCACAGATGTTGAAACGCAGGAACAGGAAACGACTCACTGCTGATTGCTCAGTGAGGAGCTGTGTGTGTTCCCTTGACTTACCCTTCCTGAAGTTCATAATCAGTTCCTTGGTTGAGTGTGAGATGATTGTTGTGATACTACTCAACCAGCAGATCTGTCTCGCTCCAGTATGCCTCCTCGTCATCCATCTGAAATCCTGCTTTGTTGTTGGCAAATTTATAGATTGAGCTGTGCCTAGCCACACAGTTTTATGTGTAGAGAGAGTAGAGCAGTGGGTTAAGCACGCATCCTTGAGGTGCGCCGGTGTTGATTGTCAATGACAAGGAGATGTTATTTCCAATCTGAACGGACAATGGTCTCCCAGTGAGGAAGTCTGGGATCCAGTTGCAGAGGGAGAAACAGAGCCAAGGTATGGAGCTTTTTTGATTTGTACTGAGAATTGATTGTGTTGAATGCTGAGTTTTAATCAATAAATAACAGCCTGACACAGGTGATGGACGGCCATGTGGAGAGCCAGTGAGATTGCATTCACTGTAGACCTATTGTGATGGGCAAGTTGCGGCAGGTCCAGGTGCTTGCTTAGGCAGGAGTTGATCCTAGCCAAGACCAACCTCGCAATTGATGTGAGTGCCACTGAGTGATAGTCATCAAGGCAGCTCACACTGCTCTTCTTGGGCACTGGGATGATTGTTGCCACTCTGAAGCAGGTCAGAACCTCCAGATGCAGCAGTGAGAAATTGAAGATGTCCTTGAACATTCCTGCCAGTTAGTTGGCACAGGTTTTGAGAGCCCTACCAGATACACTAACAGGGTCCGATGCATTGTAATGGTTCACCCTCTTGAAAGATGGCAAATCATACTTAAAGGGTTGAGGGTGGATATGTAATGGCAAGCATTTAAAGATTGCATGGATGAACTACAGCACTTGTTCATCCCAGTTTGGCAAAAGAGTAAACCAGGGAAGGTAGTGCACCTGTGGCAGACAAGGGAAATTGGGGTTAGTATCAATTCCAAAGAAGAAACATACAAATTAGCCAGAAAAAGCGGCACACCTGAGGACTGGGAGAAATTCAGAGTCCAGCAGAGGAGGACAAAGGGCTTAATTAAGAAAGGGAAAAAAGATTATGAGAGAAAGCTGGCAGGGAACATAAAAACTGACTGTAAAAGCTTTTATAGATATGCGAAAAGAAAAAGATTGGTTAAGGCAAATGTAGGTCCCTTACAGTCAGAAACAGGTGAATTGATCATGGGGAGCAAGGACATGGCAGACCAATTGAATAACTACTTTGGTTCTGTCTTCACTAAGGAGGACATAAATAATCTTCCAGAAATAGTAGGGGACCGAGGGTCTAGTGAGATGGAGGAAATGAGGGAAATACATGTTAGTAGGGAAGTGGTGTTAGGTAAATTGAAGGGATTGAAGGCAGATAAATCCCCAGGGTCAGATGGTCTGCATCCCAGAGTGCTTAAGTAAGTAGCCCAAGAAATAGTGGATGCATTAGTGATAATTTTTCAAAACTCTTTAGATTCTGGATTAGTTCCTGAGGATTGGAGGGTGGCTAATGTAACCCTGCTTTTTAAAAAAGGAGGGAGAGCGAAACCGAGGAATTATAGACTGGTAAGCCTGACATTGGTGGTGGGGAAAATGCTAGAGTCAGTTATCAAAGATGTGATAACAGCACATTTGGAAAGCGGTGAAATCATTGGACAAAGTCAGCATGGATTTGTGAAAGGAAAATCATGTCTGATGAATCTCATAGAATTTTTTGAGGATGTAACTAGTAGAGTGGATCGGGGAGAACCAGTGGATGTGGTATATTTGGATTTTCAAAAGGCTTTTGACAAGGTCCCACACAGGAGATTAGTGTGCAAACTTAAAGCACACGGTATTGGGGGTATGGTATTGATTTGGATAGAGAATTGGTTGCAGACAGGAAGCAAAGAGTGGAAATAAATGAGACCTTTTCAGAATGGCAGGCAGTGACTAGTGGGGTACTGCAAGGCTCAGTGCTGGGACCCCAGTTGTTTACAATATATCTTAATGACTTAGATGAGGGAATTAAATGCAGCATCTCCAAGTTTGTGGATGACACGAAGCTGGGTGGCAGTGTTAGCTGTGAGGAGGATGCTAAGAGGATGCAGGGTGACTTGGATAGGTTAGGTGAGTGGGCAAATTCATGGCAGATGCAATTTAATGTGGATAAATGTGAGGTTATCCACTTTGGTGGCAAGAACAGGAAAACAGATTATTATCTGATTGGTAGACGATTAGGAAAAGGGGAGGTGCAACGAGACCTGGGTGTCATTGTACACCAGTCATTGAAAGTGGGCATGCAGGTACAGCAGGCGGTGAAAAAGGCGAATGGTATGCTGGCATTCATAGCAAGAGGATTCAAGTACAGGAGCAGGGAGATACTACTGCAGTTGTACAAGGCCCTGGTGAGACCACACCTAGGGTATTGTGTGCAGTTTTGGTCCCCTAATCTGAGGAAAGACATTCTTGCCACAGAGGGGGTACAAAGAAGATTCACCAGATTGATTCCTGGGATGGCAGGACTTTCATATGATGAAAGACTGGATCGACCAGGCTTATACTCGCTGGAATTTAGAAGATTGAGGGGGATCTGATTGGAACGTATAAAATTCTAAAGGGATTGGACAGGCTAGATGCAGGAAGATTGTTCCCGATGTTGGGGAAGTCCAGAACGAGGGGGTCACAGTTTGAGGATAAAGGGGAAGCCTTTTAGGACCGAGATTAGGAAAAACTTCTTCACAGAGAGAGTGGTGAATCTGTGGAATCTGTGCTAAAGAGAGAAGGCAGGTACGGGGTTCTGAGTTGGATGATCAGCCATGATTGTACTGAATGGCAGTGCAGGCTCGAAGGGCCGAATGGCCTACTCCTGCACCTATTTTCTATGTTTCTATTTAAAAACATAAACATGGGGAATTCTGCAGATGCTGGAAATTCAAGCAACACACATCAAAGTTGCTGGTGAATGCAATAGGCCAGGCAGCATTTCTAGGAAGAGGGTACAGCCGACGTTTCGGGCCGAGACCCTTTGTCAGGACTAACTGAAAGAAGAGCTATGTTCTGACGTCGGGTTCTGAGACAGAGATCACAGGGTCACCAGATACTGCAGAGATTCATGCAGCTGTGGTTTTATTCTCCCTTTCAAAATTTACTAAGAAGACATTGAGCTCATCTGGGAGTGAAGCTTCACAGTCTTTCATGATATTTGGTTTCACCTTGTAGGAGGTAATGGTCTACAAGCCCTGCCAGAGAGGATGTGCATTCAATTCTGTCTCTAACCGCAATTGGAATTGTTTTATTTTTGTTCTTAAAATAACCCTCTGTAGAACATACCAGGACTTGTACAGTTCTGGATCATTGGTCTTGAATGTCACAGATCTAACCCTCAGTATACTACGAGTCTCTTGGTTTATCTACGGCTTTAGGTTTGGGTATGTCCGGTATCTTCTCAAAGACACACTCATCCACATCAAGATGTTAAATTTGTGGCATTTATTGAGGGCGGTTGTGGAGCCAATTGTTCAGAAATTTCTGGTGGATGGAAACTTGTGCTATCTCCCCCTCTTCACAAGCTGTTTGGTTTATTACAAACTTATAATAAGGTGTGATCTTCCCATGATTGTTTCTTTTCCTCGCTGGCAGTTTAGCCAAAGTAACTGTATTCATTTTTTTAATGTGAAATGCTGGTCCAGGAAGTGTAAAAATGTTATTTTGGAGAATTTCCCTGAACATTGTTTACAGGATTTCTTAAAAGCAATTGAATTGCATGACTTGAAATTCTTTATCAGAGAAAAAATGTAAAAGTTAACAGAGAATTTGATCAATGTTGTTGGTGACACTGAACTGTGGATAACTAAAGTTTTGTGCTTGAAGTGTTTCTTTTCTCTTCAAGTTTCCTGAATTGCCCCAAACAATTGTAAAATATACTTTATTTTGCCAAATTGCATCTGTATGAAGTAACTTTTGTTTTATTTAACTTGCATGAAACACAAATATGAAATTGCTTGAACATAAGAGACTGATGTACAAACCATTGTGTGCTGGGATCATGCAAGATAATATGCTTGCTTGGAACTATACAGTGGCATGCAAAAGTTTGGGCACCCCGGTCATAATTTCTGTTACTGTGAATAGTTAAGTGAGCAGAAGATGAACTGATCTCCAAAAGTCATAATGTTAAAGATGAAACATTCTTTTCAACATTTTAAGCAAGATTAGTGTATTATTTTTGTTTTGTACAATTTTAGAGTGAAAAAAAGGAAAGGAGCACTATGTGAAAGTTTGGGCACCCCAAGAGATTTGAGCTCTCAGATAACTTTTACCAAGGTCTTAGACCTTAATTAGCTTGTTAGGGCTATGGCTTGTTCAGTCATCATTAGGAAAGGCCAGGTGATGCAAATTTCAAAGCTTTATAAATATCCTGACTCCTCAATGGATGACAGATGAAATCAAAAAAATCAAAAATCAAAAAGGAAACGGAAGAAAGCAAATCCTATAGAATATAAGTCCTTAGTTAAAAAAAAGTTAAAAGCTTATGTCAAAAAGCCAAAGAAGAATGGTTAAACCAGGAATGTGAGCAAATAGAAAGAATCCCTATTACTGATCCAAAAAGGTTATATCAACAAATCAAGAATATCACTAGTGAAAAGCTCCTGTGTTCTTCAGGTGGATGTTTGAAACCAAAGGACGGTACCATTATCATGGAAAAAGATGAGATTATGAACAGATGGACTGAGTATATTCAGGAATTGTTTGAAGATGATCGAGGTGGAAAAACCAGAAATTAAGAAAAACATTGAAGGTCCTAGTATTTTAAAATCTGAAGTTCGTAATGCAATAAATAAGATGAAGGAAGGAAAGGCAGCAGGTCCTGATGAAATAGTAATAGAACAAATTATTGAGGTTTATGGAATTGAAAAATGTATGGGGTCTTTCCTTTTTTTGTATGTTAAATTTAAAATGGCTTCTTTGTTATGTTATACTGGAGAATGCTTTTTTGTTATGTTAAATGCTGAGAAAGTCTCTAGCTAGACATTTGCTTGGGTTAATACAGATAGCAGGGTGCTGTTAGCCAATGGGTGGTCATGTATCATTTTGTTTTCGGATGATAATGCTGTCTCATATGACTGGGAACGGGGTTTTGGCGGGGAGTCGGAGGAGAGACGGGGAGGACGGCGGACGTGCGGAAAGGTTCCGGGTGGTCCCGAGCCGTGAGTCGACAGGATTCGGGTGGTCGACAGGAATCGATTGAGCTCCAACGGTTGCCCGTGAAGAACTTGGACTTTGAGTCTTGGCGCCTTTTTACATTACTTTCTTTTTTGTATTGAATTTATATTAATGTCATAGACTTAGTAATATCTATAAAGTGTATTTGATAAAACGTACTGGGTGTGCTGGCTAATGATTGATGTTTGGGATTGATTCGGGCAGCAACCGACTCCATGGGAAACGTTGAGGCAGGTGCTGGGTGGGATTTCCCCTAGACATATACGAGCCAATATAACTGAGCGTTACAAAAACTTATTGATTTAATCAGTGACATTTATGAGACTGGAATAGTACCAGCAGAGATGAAAAAACATCAGTATTTGTCACTCTTCCTGAGAAAGCTGGAGCAATAGAATGTGAATTACATAGGACCATAAGTTTAATGAGTCATATCACTAAGATACTCCTAAGAATTTTGATGACAAAATCTAAAAGTAAGATACAAGCTGAAATAGGCAAAGAACAATGTGGTTTTGTGAACGACAAAGGTACAAGAAACGCAATATTGATGTTGAGGATACTATCAGAACAAGCTATTCAAGTGCAAAAAGATTTGTTTGTTTTATCGACTACACAAAAGCATTTGATAAAGTGAAGCACAATAAGTTATTTGAAATACTACAGAAAACTCTAGATCTAGATTCGAAAGACCTCCACCTGATCAGAAATCTGTACTGGGAACAAACTGCCCCTGTAAGAATAGATGGAGAAGTGAGTCAGTTTACGAAAAACAAGAGAGGCATTAGACAAGGGTGTGTTTTCTCCCCTGATCTATTTAATGTGTACAGTGAAATAATATTACAAAAAAAAAAGAGACATCTTGGAAACCAAAGTTGGTGGTGAAAACATCAATAATTTCAGATATGCAGATGACGCTGTGTTAATTGCAAGTACGGAGGAAGAACTACAAAACTAAATTGATATAATTGTCGAAGAAAGTGCAAAAATGGGTCTATATCAATTGCAAAAACACAGACTGTATGATGATATCCAAAAAGAAGGAGAATCCTATCTGCAGGCTGAGAATAAACGGGGAAGACATAAAACAAGTCAAGAACTTTTGCTACTTAGAAAGGTGGGTGACATCAGATGGCAGGTACGACTTGGACATCAAAAGAAGAATAGAGATGGCAAAAGACACCTTTACGAGAATGAAGAGTATACTGACCAATACTAAACTAGGCATGACAACCCGCCTCAGAGTACTGAAATGTTACGTTTATCTAGTTATGTTATATGGCTCAGAATGTTGGACAATATCTAGTAACATGAGGAAACGAATTGAAGCAGCAGAGATGTGGTTTTTGAGGAGGATGCAAAGAATATACTTTATAGATACACTTTATACTTTATTGTCGCCAAACAATTGATACTAAAACGTACAATCATCACAGCAATATTTGATTCTGCGCTTCCCGCTCCCTGGATTACAAATCGATAGTAAATATTAAAAAATTAAATTATAAATCATAAATAGAAAATAGAAAAATGGAAAGTAAGGTAGTGCAAAAAAAACCGATAGGCAGGTCTGGATTATTTGGATATAACATGGACAAAACGAATATCTAACGAGGATGTCATGAACAGAGCAAACACAAAAAGAGAAATAATGTATGAGATCATGAAAATAAAACGTAACTTCATTGGACATGTGATTAGGAAAGAGGAGTTAGAATGCATGGTAATTATGGGAAAGATTGAAGGGAAGAAAGCAAGAGAAAGACAAATGATGGAGACAGCAGTCAGAGAATTGGAAATGAATACCAATGAATTGATCCACTTGACCCAAAACAGGAGTGTGTGGGCCATGGCAGTCAAAGCTCAAACTGGGCATGGCACCTGATGATGATGGTGATGACTCCTCAAACCTTGTCCAAACAATCAGCAGCCATGGGCTCCTCTAGGCAGCTACCTAGCACTCTGAAAATTAAAATAAATGATGCCCACAAAGCAGGAGAAGACTATAAGAAGATAGCAAAGCGTTTTCAGGTAGCCGTTTCTTCAGTTCGTAATGTAATTAAGAAATGGCAGTTAACAGAGTCGGTGGAAATCAAGTTGAAGTCTGGAAGACGAAGAAAACTTTCCGAGAGAACTGCTCGTAGGATTGCTAGAAAGGCAAATGGAAACCCCCGTTTGACTGCAAAAGACCTTAGGGAAGATTTAGCAGACTCTGGAGTGGTGGTGCACTGTTCTACTGTGCAGCAACACCTGAACAAATATGACCTTCATGGAAGAGTCATCAGAAGAAAACCTTTCCTGCGTCCTCACCACAAAATTCAGCGTCAGAAATTTGCAAAGGAACATTTAAAGAAGCCTGATGCATTTTGGAAACAAGTCCTGTGGACTGATAAAGTTAAAATAGAACTTTTTGGCCGCAATGAGCAAAGGTATGTTTGGAGAAAAAAGGGTGCAGAATTTCATGAAAAGAACACCTCTCCAACTGTTAAACATGGAGGTGGATCGATCATGCTTTGGGCTTGTGTTGCAGCCATTGGCACGGGGAACATTTCACTGGTACAGGGAAGAATGAATTTAATTAAATATCAGCAAATTCTGGAAGCAAACATCACTCCGTCTGTAAAAAAAAAGCTGAAAATGAAAAGAGGATGGCTTCTACAACAGGATAATGATCCTAAACACACTTCAAAATCCACAATGGACTACCTCAAGAGGCACAAGCTGAAGGTTTTGCCATGGCCCTCACAGTCCCCAGACCTAAACATCATCGAAAATCTGTGGATAGACCTCAAAGGAGCAGTGCTTGCAAGACAGCCCAAGAACCTCACAGAACTAGAAGACTTTTGCAAGGAAGAATGGGCGAAAATCCCCCAAACAAGAGTTGAAAGACTCTTAGCTGGCTACAGAAAGCGTTTACAAGCTGTGAAACTTGCCAAAGGGGGTGTTACTAAGTACTGACCATGCAGGGTGCCCAAACTTTTGCTTTGGGTCCTTTTCCTTTTTTGTTATTTTGAAACTGTAAAAGGTGGAAATAAAAAAGTAACCTTGCTTAAAATATTAAAGAAATGTTTCATCTTTATGCCTTTTGGAAATCAGGTCATCTTTTATTCGCTTAGCCAGGGGTCCCCAACATTTTTTGCACCGCGGACCGGTTTAATATTGACAATATTCTTGCGGACCGGGGGGGGGGGGGGCGCAGGCGGGTAGGGTTGCCAACTTTCTCACTGTGTTTACGCTGAGAAAGACTACCATGACCATGAAGCCTTGCGTGGGCACCTGTGTGCACATGCGTGATGTGCGCAATACATACCGTACGCATGCGTGTACGTGCTGATTTTTTTCCCTACAAATCTGTTTTGGCGATTCTGTTCAGTGAAACTACATTGTACATACGTTATTTCTACTTTATATAGGCTGTGTATTTTTCATATCATTCCTGCTTTTACTATATGTTAGTGTTATTTTAGGTTTTATGTGTTATTTGGTATGATTTGGTAGGTTATTTTTTGGGTCTGGGAACGCTCAAAAATTTTTCCCATATAAATTAATGGTAATTGCCTCTTCGCTTTATGCCATTTCGGCACGAAAGGTTTCATAGGAACGCTCTAGTGGGTGAAATACGGGACAAGGGTGGTCCCATATGGGACAAACCAGCTTAGCCCAATATACGGGATGTCCCGGCTAATACGGGACAGTTGGCAACCCTAGTGGGGGTGGGGGGGGGTGTTAATCAGGACCAGAATATAGGTGATTAGTCAAGTATAAGTCACTTATAAGTGGCTAATACAGTCAATTTCGTTTCAAAAAGAGTTTATCTAACGAATTTAATATTAAACACATAGCACATATTTTCCTCGTATGAACATATAAAATCATTGCAACGCACCAATATCGCTGAATCAGTGGGTGCCCTGGGCTTGTTTTCCTGCAACAAGACCGTCCTATCAAGGGGTGATGGGAGACAGTGATATTCAAAGGTGTTTCCTTATGTCCAGTCTATTCTATGATTTAGTTTTCGTTGCATTCATTGCAGAAAACCCCGCTTCGCAGGGAATGAGGAAAGGTGCAGCTGACTCGTATTGCCAAATTATATCGTTTCCTCGCGGCCCGGTGGTTGGGGACCACTGCACGTAGCTATTCACAGTAACAGAAATTTTAACCAGGGGTGCCCAAACTTTTGCATACCACTGATGCACTGAACTGAATTAACTTGTTGATTTAGAATTAGATTTATTTATGACCTGAACATTAAAACATACAATGAATTGTGTTATTTGTGTTGACAACTAACACACCCAAAGAGGTGTTGGGGTCAGCCTGCAAGTGTTGCCACACATGCCCACAATGTTCAGCAGAAGAACACAAGCAACAGCAAATTAGCTGCTTTCCCAGCTCCCTCCACCTACCCCCTCATGCACACAGACAAGTCTTCAACCCCAGGACAGGCTACCTCTGGTCCGCAGAACTTGTCACCGGACTGTCAGACTCACAGATATCAGCTGCCAACTTTGGACTTTGCTGTGGGACTGACAGCTCATTGGTTTGACATTACAGGCTTCTGATATTGGTGACCTGGCCCTTGTGGTACCTTTGGGCCTCTACCTTTGATCTTCAACCTTCAGACTCCAGATTTGCTGTGTTCTGCACTTCAAAGTTTGGCTTTGCCCTCTGGACTTAGTCAGTGATGGGTATCGGCTGCAAGACTTGCTGATCATGGGTATGACCTTTGGCCCTCAACATCCAGATTTGCATGAACCTCATTTGCCCTGTGGGCCTTGATCTCCAGACTAACACAGACCTTTGATCCGGTGACCTGGGGTGTGGGAGGTTCAAAAGCTCATACCCAGGAATCGCCATCGATTACAAAGTTTTGAGCCAGGACTGGGCCCTTGCTGACTTGGGGATCGCTAGTCTCCTCAAGTTGGACCCCCAAGATTGCTGACATTCAACTGTGGAGCATCCTGACCTAGACTCAAAACTCCTGTCAGTCTCCTCATTTACTGCCCCTGACCTCTAACTCCCCATAATCCCTGCGTGGTTCTCTTGGTGAAAAAGTTGTGAGCCGAACACAGTGAGAAAATTTCAGTCACTGATTGGAATTATGGAGTGAGAGAAGACGATATAGCGAGGAGAGCAAATGGGTAAAGCAGGAGAAAGATGAGAGGTGATATGACTGAGGGGAACCTTTAGACTAACTCTGGATGGTGAATAGGTCGAGGTTTGGAGGTGTTGAAGATACAGTACTGTCTAATATAAACAGTATGCGCTGCTTGAGAACTGTAAACCTAGAAAGCTTAAACTGGGATGAATGAATGGTGTATTATTTTTATTGCTGATAATGCACCTTTTAGTGCTTTGCAGCGTTTGATCCTTTGCAAGAGCAAGTTCAGAATTATTATCACTGACATATGACATGAAATTTGTTATTTTGCAACAGCAGTGTAGTACCAAGAAATAAAACTATAAATTACAAATATAAATAGTATGAGAGACAAAGAGGAATAATGAGGTGGTGTTCATGAACCACTCAGAAATCTGATGTTGGACGGAGAGCAACTGCTGCTAAATCCTCAAGTGTAGGTTTTCAGATTCTTCTACCATCTCCTTGATAGTAGTAAGAAGAGGCCATGTCCAGGTGCTGAGGTTCTTGTGTGATGGATGCAGCTGACTTGAGGCCCTGCCTCTTGACGATGTCCAAGATGTCCTTGTAGGGTTGTGCTCATGATGGAGATGGTTGAGTCTGCAGCATCTTACGATCTTTTGCATTGGAGCTTCCATACTAGGTCACGATGCAGCCAGTCAGATGGCTCTCTGCTGTGCATCTATAAAAAATTTTTCAAGTGTCTTTAACATGTCAAAATCTCCTCAAACTGCCTTCTTAATTGTATCGATGTGTGGGCCTGGAATAGATCTCCTCAGATGTTGCACCCAGGAAATCAAAGCTCCTCGCTGTTTCTACTGCTGACCCCTCAATAAAGATTGGTGTATGCTCTCCTGCCTTTCCTTTTCTGAAGTTCACATTCATTTCCTTGGACTTGCTGATTGTGACAGGGTAGGTCTGCATTAAGTAATTCTAAAATACTTCCCTTTCTCTACTCTTCCCTCCACCCCCACCCCGGTTGTTAGATGTTGATTGATTCTATTGCGGCCGACTGTCTGATTTTTAAAATCCACACCTTCATAAGGGCACGCGACCCTCACCGAAACCCACAGTGTGATACTGATGTTGTGTGTCAGGTTGTTGCGACACCACAGCAACTCAACAGACTTGTGGGTACTTGTTCCAGGGTGAAGGTCCATGTTTTCTGTGCTTTTAATCTTAATTGATCAGAAATGGAGGAGTAGTGAGCCTATTTTAATGTAGAATATAAGTACTCTTATGCTAATCAAAACTGGTATTGTGGTTACAGATTTTTCCACAAATTGAATTGTTATCTGTGACTATCTGATAGAAATATAGTCTTGAATATTTTGTAGTTTTGATCTTACTAACTTTTACAATGCAATCTCAACCTGACCATTAGTTCATTATGCTCTTTCCATTAGTTCAATTGTTTCTAATTCTATTATTTCCATATTCAGCATTGACATTTTTCACACTTACCAAATAATAGATATTTTGTAGACATTATTTATTTGTTTGGTAGTACAGTATTACTGTAAAATAAGTTGCTCGCTTAGATTCATATAGAGCAGAAAAAAACAGCATGATAGTGTTGTCACTTTTAAAAAGGCAATTGGACTCTTTCCTGTGGCGGCCAAATACACCCACTTCTCTTTAGGGAGGTGCTCTAAAGGTATACAAAGTGAGTATAGGATGGGTAAATGCAAGCAGACTTTCTCCACTGTGGTTGGGTGGGACTACAACCAGAGGTCATGGGTTAAGGGTGAAAGATGAAAAGTTTAAGGCGGCTATAAGGGAAAATATTGTCGCTCAGAGAGTGGTGAGAGTGTGAAATGAGCTGCCAGCATAAATGCTGCATGGGAGCTCAATTTCAACATTCAAGAGAAGTTTGGATGGGTACATGGATGATAGGGATATGGAGGAGTACGGGCCTGGTGCAGGTTGTTGGGAGTAGGCAGTTTAAATAGTTCAACCCTCGACTAGATGGGCCATAAGGCCTGTTTCTGACTCTAAATCTGCTGCCTCCATACTCTTACAAATGCATTGCAGATTGTAACAGCTAAATTTTTAAAATCTCTCTTCCTCCCCAATTCCATTTGTCTTGTCAATTATCTTCTGGTGTTCCTTTGGGGAAATGCAGAAAAGGGACAGTTTTGGATCATGGAAAAGAAAAAGTAATATTGTAGCCTTTTCGTTCAGAGAACTTGATTAATTTTCAGAGATATTAATGGAACATAGGTACAGTTCATTTACATCTCCTCCAAGAAAAATTTCTACTTTGGGAAAAAAATAATAATTTGTATCAGTGGGCATGTGTTGTCTATTTTTGCAACTTTTTTTTTGCTGAATGTCTTAAATTCCATATTTTTAGTACTCATCCCCACACCATTACAATGTGGTTTCTGCCCCATTCCTTTTCAGTCCTGATGATGGGTCTTAGCCCGAAACTTCAACTGTTTATTCCCATCCAGCAATGCAGCATGACTTGCTGAGTTCCTTTTGTATGTGTTGATCAAGGTTTCCAGCACCTGCAGAATCATTTGTTCACTCTATTCCGAATTAATGTTTAATTCAATTTAATCAGGTAGGACTTATGATCACCTTACTGGAATGATTTTGGCATTGAATTGAAAACATCAAACACAGATAAGAATTTTTAAATTATTAATGTTAGAATCTGGTATATTGTCTCTTAGCCATTGTCTTGGAATGTAATTGAATTCAATAAAGCAACTGTAAATAATCCTGCTGTTAAAGAGAAAAACACTTGCATTACATTCAATAAGGATGTGTGGCCAGGAGATCAAGCAAATCACTTATTCCAAGGTCCACTGCCAATTTTATTCTGAAAATTGTGCTAGACCTTGTTATTTTTTGATGTTATGATTCTTGCAGAGAAGTTGTTTTGTTTCATTAGCATTCAAGAGCATTAATTTATCATCAGCATACCAACTGACACCGAGAGCTTACCCTTTCAAATTCAATCAAGAACATGCAGTTGAATATCTGAAATGAATTACAATAGAGGTTTGAGCATTTAGTACTAAGTGTAAATACTTGTGGGAAGAAATCTGGACCAAATAATGATATTGTGGTAAATGGCATAATCCTAAACAAGATGATAAAGTATCCTTTTATGCACAGAATTTATTTCTCACACTTAGCAGCAGTGATATTTTAAATTTTTCACTGAATGCCTTTAATAATCGAGAGCTGACTCAGATAAAAATGGCACAATAGATGAGCAAGTTTGGCTCTTATTATGGTATTATCCTTCATGGATTACTGTTTATCTTGAGAAATTATTTTGAAGTTAAATAATACAAACTAATTTATTATTATCTTCATAGCTCTGGAAGGCACAGTGTTAATAATGTTATATTCCATGTCAGCTGTTTTGACCACTTTGACAATAAAGAAAAAAGAATTTTGACCAGTATTTATCGTTAGATTTGACTTAAAAAAAACTTTCTGCATGGCATTGATGCTGCATTTTATCCGTTGGAATCTATGTATGGTTTCCATGATTATTGAACAATATTTCATGCCGTACTCTCTCAATATTGGACATTTCTCAAAAAAAATGCTGCACTAAATTGAACCAAAAAGGAAGTCACCATAGTAAAGAGGAGAAATCTTGATATTAGTACTTTAATTTCGAACATACTTAGTTCAATTTCAATGTTGATGATAAAAGCATATTTACTCTCCTGGCATGCCTGGTTATTTTAGGTGCTTATTCTTATCTGATGCTTATATTTCAGAACAAAATTGAATTATACATCACCAACTGATGATGGTTCAGTGTATAAAATTGTCCTGGATGGGATTTCTGTTGCTGTTATGCGGGAATTACTGGATTATATGTTTAGTGGACAGGTACAGTACCTTACATTGTTCTATATTGTGTTCATTTTATGTAACCTCTTTATTGTAGTCAAATGTTTGCTTTCGTTAAGTGAAGATGCTACTAATTTCTTAAAAGAATTTTAGGACATATAATGTATATATTTCTGACATTAAACGTACCTTTAAAACCTTGAATGGGCTGGATTTTTCCTCCCTTTACACAAGTGGCAATTTGGCTTCATTATTCTGCGACCTCCTTTTTAAAAAAAGGTCTTACTGATTTGATTTCAAAATGGTTCAACCATGCTTCATTGATATTCAGAAGTATTTTTACATTTAATAAAACAGTTAGTGCTGTTTTGATTGGTGAGGTTTTATTCTGCTGGTGGAGTTTAATGGGTCAAACAGCATTTGTGATGCCAAGGGATAGTTAATATTTCAGTTCTTGACACTACACCCTTTGTTGTTTGGCCTACTAGGTTTCTCCAGTTGTTTGTTTTTGCTCTGGATTACAACATCTGCATTCTCTTGTCTTAATGTTTTATTTTACTCTGCTATTTCCTTATGTTGTTAATGATTTAATATTAGTTTGGATATAAATTGGCTGATTTAAAGTGAAATTGTATAGCAAAATAACGAGGTATAATGAAAGATAAATCTAATGCTGGTATTGGGGCAAGAGAAAGGGACCCAACAGCAAATAAAATTTGCTTAACCAGTGATACAACTATAAATTGGGAAAGGTGGATTGAAAATGCATAGTGCTTCTGGTGAGAATCTTGTCTGTTTCTACAAGAAATTTTGGAGTAGTGCATAACAAGTACTTAAACAGAGAAGCAGCAAGTGAACTGGATAAAGTTTAAAAATTACTCTTGTATTTAGAAAAGCCAAATTTTCCAAATTTGGAAAATACCAAATTTTCCTGAGATGCCCGGAAAAAAACGTTGCGGACTTGTTTCTTTGTATAAACCTATTGGGTAAAAGTCTAGTATCTACTATTCGTGATAAGTTAGCGACCTTGAGGCTTTGATAAAATTAGAACTGCCTGGGAGCATGATTTAAATATTTCTCTGTCCGACGAGGTTTGGGATTCAATTCTTCAAGTCAGTTAACTCAACCTCTTTATGTGCTCGCCATTGCCTTTTGCAGTTCAAGGTTGTACATAGGGCTCATATGTCTAAAGCCAATTATCGTGGTTCTATTCTGATATTAGTCCCTTTTGTGACAAGTGTATAGTGGATAAGAGAAGCCTCCTGCACAAGTATTGGGCTTGTCCCAGTTTGGACAGATGTCTTTTTAACTTTATCTCATATCCTTAATTGCTATTTAGAACTTAACCCTTTGATTGCTCTTTTTGGCATTTTGGGTGAAGTTGACATGCGTTTGAGTCTGACTAAACGGTGAACATTGTCTTGTCATGTACCCCGTGACGGGTTAAAGATCCAGCAGAGATGGAAAACACTTTGGAGTCCAGTATTGCTATTAACTAATAATATTTATTAGTAACTACGCAGTACAGTAATATAAATGTAGATAAATCAAACAGGTTAGCTATGATTATATATAAGTAAATCAGCAAGTGTGGAAATATGAAAACCAAGCTTCTTCAAAGCTAGGGGTAAATAGATAGTCTTGCGATGATGAATCGAGTTCAGTTCAGTTCATGGTATTGAGTTGAGTAGTGATGGAGAGGGAGAGAGAGATTTGAATCTTCAGATGAGCTGACGCCATCCATCTTCCCATTATCCTCTGAAATTCTTTAGAAGTCACTGACTGTGACCACAACAAAGGGGACCCTTTTTCTGTGGTGGAGCTATCAAACCAGGCAAGGGTGACCAGGCAACCAGACAACTCCCCACCAGTCAATCCCTTTTCTCACTGCAAGAGCCACTGATCGATTTGCCTGATCGATCCTCCAAAAACCCAGTTTTCCTGCGGGCACAACAAAGCTCATTCAGTGTCCAAAACATGTGCCTGAGGTCTGTATCATCTGACCTCCTATTTATCTCACCGTACTGAGTACCAACTGTCATTCAAATAATTCCTCCTTCCTTTGTGTAAAAAATGCACTAGCAAGTCATGTCCTTGGGAAGTATAAACAACCTGTGAACAGTCCATAACATCGATTGTCCATCAAATAATGCCGCCCTCAGTCACCATACCGACGTACGAGCTGCCCGGTCTCTCCAACTCAGTAGAAATCCAGAAGTTACTCCCAGTGCCTTAAAGTGACAGTCCAAAAGTTAGTCTTTGTCTCTCTCTCTTTCTTTCTTCCTTTCTGTCTCTCTTTTCAAAACAACATGTCCGTGTTAAATAACTCACTCTCTCTCTCTTTTCAAAAGCACAGTTCATTGGAGTAATCGAGCACAGTTTTCTAGGAGTAATTCAGGACCCCGTCACAGTCTTTTGCCTCTCTTTTGGCTAGATGTTTAGTTCTTGGGTGGAGAGATGTTGCCCCACCCACTCATGCTCAATGGCTCAGAGACATTATTCCCTGCTTAGATCTTGAAAAGATTCATTATTCACTTCTTAATTTGAACATAAAGTTCCATAAGGTGTGGGGACCTTTTCTTGATTATTTTCATAACTCCTCTTTAGATTAAAGATTTATCTTCCTTTTTCTTTGATTTAGTGATTTAGTCCCTTAAATCCAGCTTTCTTTTCTGGTTAACTTTTATGGTGTTTTTTTTTAATAATGTGAAATATTATAGTTTAGGTAGTAGGCAATACAATTTTTGATATTCACAGCTCTGTGGCGACAAAAGCTTGATTAACTTTTCTTTACGTTATCAAGGTTGGCTTGGAGTGCGTGGTGGGAGGGTGGGGTGGAAACTAACTTTATATGATTTTATTTTGGGTGCTTTTTCTTTACTGTTATCAATTGTACATCAGACACATTGGTTTTGCACTGTATAAATCTCATGTTGGTATTTTTTTGTTCTAATGTAGAAATTCAATAAAAAAAAGCTAATTAAAATAGATTGTAACTAAGTGGTTTTAATTCCTGGTTGAACCCATGATCACTTCCATCAAAATGAATTATCTTCATCTACACAACATCTCTGCTTCTGTCACAAGTGCAATTTGAATTCAATCCATTCTTTCAAAGTGGGTTCTAATATTAAAACAAAAAAAAATTCTGGAACCTCATGAATTCTGAACCCTCATCAAGATAGAGTTAATCTATTGAAGACCCTTTGTCAAAACACATTTTCGGTTCTAATAATGGATCTTTGACCTGAAACATTAACTTTGTTGCCTGACCTGTTGAAAATTTCCAGCATTTTATTCATTTATTTAGCAATACAGTGTGGAGTAGATCCTTTTGACCCTTCGAGCTCTGCCACCCCAGCAACCCCAGAACCCTGATTAACTCTAACCTAATCACTGGAGAAAATTACTATGACCATTTAACCTACCCAGTACGTCTTAGGACTGTGGAAGGAAACTGGAGCACCCAGGAAAAAAACTCATGCATTTCACAATTCTACCCCTATGCTTCTTCCCTGTCCAATAACGCTATTTTTAAAAATTCTGCCTTCTTCAAAAGTACTTTGAAGGCTTTATTCTTCCCTATATATGTTAACCTTTATCATGCTTTTGAGATCTATGTGATTATAATGTTACAAGACTATTAAATACAGTATACATACCCCCCTCCCACCCCGGAAGTTTTCATGTTTTATTGTTCCAAAACATTGAATCACAATGGATTTAGTTTAGATTTTTTTGATACTGGTTAATAGAAAAGACTCAGTCATGTCAAAGTGGAAACAAATTTTTGCAAATTGGTCTGAATTTATTACAATTATTAGATAGAAAATAATTGATTACATAATTACTCACCCCCTTCAAGTCAGCATTTAGTAGATCCATCTTTGGCAGCAATGACAGCCAAAGATGGATCAGTATGGCTAGGTCTCTGTCAGCTTTGCAATTTTTGGATACTGCAGTTTTTCCCCAATTCTTCTTTTCAGAACTGCTCAAGCTCTGTCAGATTGCATAGGGATCATGAGTGAACAGCCCTTCTCAAGTCCAGCTTTAAATTCTCAATTTGATTGAGGTCTGGACTCAGACTTAGGCACTCCAGGACATTAGCTTTGTTGTTTTTAAACCATTCTTGTGTAGCTTTGGCTTTATGTTTGGGGTCATTGTCTTGCTGGAAGACAAATCTTCTCACTCAGTTCTCTTGCAGACTGGGGCAGGTTTTCCTCCAGGATTTCCCTGTATTTTTCTACATTAATTTTACCCTCTACTTTTGCAATCCTACTAGGGCCTGCTGCAGTGAAGCATCCCCGCAGCATTAAGCTAAACATAGTGTTTGGTCTGATAGCCAAAAAGCTCAATTTTGGTTTCATCAGACCATAGAACCTTCTTCCAGCTAACTTCAGAGTCTCCCACATGCCTTCTGGCAAACTCTAGCCAAGATTTCATGTGCAGTCCCCAACCCCCAACCCCCAACCCCCAACTCCCAACAGTGGCATTCTCTTTAACATTCTCTGGTAAATCTACAACTGATGAAGCATCCGGGCAACAGTTGTTGTATGTACAATGTCTCCCATCTCAGCCACTAAAGCTTGTAACTCCTCCAGAGTGGTTATGCCTCCCTCACTAGTCGCCTTCTTTCCCTCTCACTCAGTTTTTGAGAATGGCCTGCTCTAGGCAGATTTACAGCTGTGCCAGTCTTTCCATTTCTTCATGATTGACTTAACTGTACTCCGAGGGATATTCAGTGACTTGGGAATTTTCATGCATCTATCTCCTGACTTGCAATTACCTTTTCACAAAGTTGCTTGGAGTGTTCTTTTTGTCTTCATTCTATAGTGACCTACCAGCAGTTGGTCCTTCCAGATACAGGTGTATTTTTACTATAGTCAATTGAAACACCTTGACTGCACACAGATGATCTCCATTTAGCTAATTATGTGACTTCTAAAACTAATTGGCTGCACCAGTGAGATTTGGTGTGCCTTATTAAAGGTGGCGAATACTCAAGCAATCAATTAGTTTGTATTTTATGTTTGTAATTAATTTAGATCACTTCTGTAGAGATCTGTTTTCACCTTGATACAAAAGTCTTTTTCTGTTGATCATTGTCATTAAATCCACTCTGATTTAGTGTTGTAAAACAATAAAACGTGAATTGAGCCAGTCGGCTGATCAGTCCACTCCACCATTTCATCATGGTTGATCCATTTTTTCTCTCAGTCCCAGTCTCAGCCTTCTCCCCGTATCCTTTCATGCCCTGACCAATCAAGAATCCATCAACCTCTACCTTATATATACTTAACGGTTTGGCCCCCAAAGCTGCGTGTGCAATGAATTCCACAGATTTGCCACTCTTTGTGTCAAGAAATTCCTCCTCATCTCTGATCTAAAAGTATGCCCCTCCATTCTAAGACTGTGTCCTCTGGTCCTAGACTCTCCAACCAGAAGAAACATTCTCTCCACATCCACTCTGTCAGGGCTTTTCAACTTTCGCCAGCTTTCAATTAGGTCACCCATCATTTCTTGATTCCAGTAAAAACTCGTCCAGAGCCATCAAAAGCTCTTCGTATGACAATCCATTCAATCCTGGAATCATTTTTGTGAACTTCCTTTGAACCCTCTCCAGTGTCAACACATCCTTTCTAAGATAAGGGGAGATAGCATACTTGACCACTGCTACTCTCCCTTCCGCGATGCTTACAAAGGACTCCTCCATTCATCGCTCGGGAAGTCTGATCAATCCTCCAGCCTGCTTCTGCCCGTGTACAGGCAGAAGTTGAAACAAGAGGCAGCCATAGTTAAAACCGTCCTCTGTTGGCCTGACCAGTCTCCGTGCTACAGGACTGCTTTGATGACCTCAACTGGAATGTCTTTCATGATGAGGATGTCTTCCGAGTTCACGGAAAGGATCACAAGCTTCATCTGGAAGTGCATCGAGGATGTTGTCCCCCAAAAATTGGTCAGGGCCAATCCAAACCAGAAACCCTGGATCAGCAGTTCTGCGTGTGCTGCACTCACCATGCGAGACAGAGCTTCGGTCTCCGGAGCAGCTTCTCCCACCGGGCTATCAGACTGATTAACTCACGCTGACACAATTGTATTTTTAAGCTATATTGACTGTTCTGTTGTATACTTTACTGCACATACTATTTATTACAAATTACTATAATTTACACATTGCATATTCAGACAGAGATGTAACGTAAAGATTTTTACTCCTCGTGAATGTGAAGGATGTAAGAAATAAAGTCAATTCGATTCAATAAGCAGCCCAGAACTGCTCACAATACTCCAAGTGAGGCATCTCCAGTGCTTTATAAAGCCTCAACATTACATCCTTTCTTTAATAATGTAGTCTTCTTGAAATGAATGCTAGTATCGCATTTGCTTTCCTCACCACTGGCTCAATTTGCAAATTAACCTTTATGGAATCCTGTATGATAACTCCCAAATCCCTTTGACCTCAGATTTTTGAATTTTCACTCGATTTAGAAAATTGTCTCCCCTTTTTTCTTTTACCACTGCATGACCATGCACTTCCCGATGCTGCCTTCCATCTGCTACTTCTTTGCCTATTCTTCTAATTTATCTAAGTCTGTCTGTAGCCTCTCTACTTTTTCAAAACTACCTGCCTGTCCACCTATCTTCGTATTGTCTTCAAACTCTGCAACAAAGCCATCAATTCTGTCATAAGAACATAAGAAGTAGGAGCAGCAGTTGGCCATCTGGCCCATCAAGACTGCTCCACCATTCAATAAAATCATGGCTGATCTAGCCATGGATTCATCTCCACCTACTTGCCTATTCCCCATTACCTTTAATTCCCCAACAATGCAAAAATCTATCTAACCTTGTCTTACATATATTTACTGAGGTAGCCTCCACTGCTCCATTGGGCAGAGAATTTCACAGATTCACCACTCTCTGGGAAAAGCAGTTCCTCCTCATCTCCATCCTAAATCTACTCCCCCGAATCTTGAGGCTATGTCCCCTAGTTCTAGTCTCACCTACCAATGGAAACAATTTTCCTGTCTTTATCTTATCTATCCCTTTTCATAATTTTATGTTTCTGTAAGATCTTCTCTCATTCATCTGAATTCCAGCGAGTACAGTCCCAGGTGACTCAACCTCTCCTCATAGTCTGACCCCCTCATCTCTGGAATCAAGCTGGTGAACCTCCACTGCACTGCCTCCAAAGACAGTCTACCCTTCCTCAAGTAGGGAGACCAGAACTGCATACAGTACTCCAGATGCAGCCTCACCAGTACCTGTACAGTTGCAGCATAACCCCCCTGCTCTTAAATTCAGACCCTCTAGTAATGAAGGCTAACATTCCTTCCATTTGCTTTCTTGATAGCCTGCTGCACCTGCAAACCAACCTTTTGTGATTCACGCACAAGCACTCCCAGGTACCTCTGTAAACATAACTTTGCTAGATCAAATAACGACAGTACAAAAAGATGGTTACTTATCTTTCCACCCGTTTACTTCTTCGAGTTCAGCTGCGAGTGAACTTGGGCCTGACATCAGGGAAAGGACCTTTCTCATCTCCCTGGCGGTTCTACAAGTTCGCTGCCCGATGCCAGAATTGTCAGAAGTTAGAAGGCCACCGATACAAAAGAACAATCAGTTTGATAACTATTCCGGTCAAGTCAATGGACTATTGATACAGGGAACAATCAGTTTGATAACTATTCCGGCCAAGTCAATGGACTATTGATACAAAAGTACAATCAATTTGTTAGACACTCCAGCCACCGTAATTAAAGAAAAGAATGTCCTACCTGGTTTGCTGGAGCCACAACTTAATTACAAAGATAAGAACATCTGTCAAATTTATGCTTTAATTAAGAAAGGAATGTTCTGTCCAATTTCCATCAGGCACTTCCTTTTGTCAAAATCAAAAGGTGTGAAAAGCCCAGAGACATCTGATGTGAATCTGGGCAAACCCTAATTATCTTGCTGCAAAGAAGGCAGCTGTGAGACATCACTCAAACACACTGCAGCCACAGACATAGTCAGTACTGAATCCATAGTCAGTACAGGAATCTTGAGAATCTCCCTTTCCCTTAAACTTTATCATTCCCTCCTGTTTATCATTACATGATAACTTTTCAGAACAGATTGTTGCTTCTGCAACATGATACAAACATACCCAACATGCTCCCATTCTACTTGCTTAGTGTAGGAGGGACAGAAAAGTGTTAACTTGGGGCCTCCCGAAGCAGGGGCAGGTCCCCTTAGGGTCATTAAAATCATCATTGACCACTGCATTTTTCAGTCCTTATCAGTTCCGCCAGTAACGTGCTTACAGTAACAAAAACCAATTTCCCCTGGGATTAATAAAGTATGACTATGACAGTCCGTTCAATGTATCCACTGGGGCTGCCCTTCCACTTTCACTGCAGTAGGTGTTGTCAGTAGCACCTGGTATGGTCCTTTCCACCTCGGTTCCAGCTTCTTACGATCCCAGTTCTTTATCAAGACAAAATCTCCCGCCTCGATGGTGGGGTAGTCACCCTTAGGCTGGGTTTCGTCCTCTCGATAGGCCTGTCGTACCTGTACCTGTGAATGCAAGCTTTGGAGAGTTTTAGTTAACTTGCATAAATATTTTCCCATCTCCTCCCCTAAGGTATGCATGTCCATCCTTTCAAGAAGGGGAGGTCGGGCCAGTTCCGACTCCCATGGGGTTTGCATGGGCTTCCCGTAGATAATCTCGGTGGAGGATAACCCCGTTTTACCTGAGTATGTGATCCTCATGTGGAACAAGGCCAAAGGTAAAACCTTAAGCCAGGTTAGCCCAGTTTCTTCCATAAGTTTAGTTAGCTTATTCCTTAAGGTTCCATTTGCTCATTCCACTATACCAGCTGCTCTCAGATGGTGAACACAATGAAGTTGCTGTTTTGTTGCCAGTTCTTTTACAGATTTTCTCATTTATCTTAGCAATAAAATGAGGTCCGTTGTCTGAGCTTATTGATTCAGGTGATCCATAATGAGGGAATCACTTCTCAATAATGTCTTTACAACAGTATTATCAGTAGTGGGTATAGCCTCTATCTGCTAAATACATCTACTATTACCAGGCAATATTTACAACAATGTACTCTAGGTAGTTCTACAAAATCAAGTTGCAGACAATAAAAAGGTCCACCAGGCAAGGGGTTAGTTCCAGAAACACAAGGCATTCCCTTTCCAGCATTCGTTTCTTTCACATGCTGTGGCTCGCTTTTCAACTGGAAATCGGTGCCACCGCCACCAGGATATTAACCATTCCCTCCTTGCCCAAGTGTGTACAATTATTAACATAATCTATCAAGATAGATAAGAACACAGAGTGAACACAAACCTGTCCCACAGGGGTCGCCCATAAATTGGTCTGAGGTTCAAGGTGGCAACCCATTTGAGACCATAGTTTGCCTTCTCCATCGGGGCGTCCCCCTAGAATTTACGTATTTTCCCCCATATCTGGCATACCCGTCCTTAGGTTTTTGTCTAATAAGAACTTGTTAGGCTCCCGAGGGGACTAAAAGTGTGGGGTGCAGGGCTGTCTGTTTTGCTGCTGCACCAGTTCGAGCATTACCCTTAAATATCTCATCAGATTCCCCAGTATGGGCTGCACATCTAATAATAGCCAAAACTCGAGGTAGCTGTAGAGGTGTGAGTAAGTTGTTTACAAAGGTAGCATTACTAATGGGGGGGGGGGGCAGAGGAAGTCAGGAATCCCAGAGTCTGTAGTCAGGGCATAACGGGAGTCTATGTAAAAGTCCACACTTTAATCTGTTTGAGATTTCTTGTCCACAGGCTTTTTCATTTTAAAATTCAAAACGTTAATCAAAGAGGATTCCAGCTTAGGCTTGTACTTTTGGCTCCTCCACTGAAGCCCTCATTCAGGCCCTTTTTATTTTATTCCAAATAGTTGTGGATTCCTTCTTCAAAATCATCTTCATTTATGACTTGGCGTTTTTTTAAGGTCTTCTACAAAGAATTGGTTCTGTAGTGGATTCTTCAAAATCAGAACTGAGTACGCTGTTAGACTCTTCTGTTGTTGAGATTCAGGCATGAGTCCGAGCAAGTAGCGCAGCTTTCTGGTGGAGACAGCTGCTGCAAAGGAGATTTGCTCAATTACTTCATTGTTGTCACTTATTATTGCATAGCCAGAACAGCGTTTTCCTGCTGGATCCACAAAAGAGCTTCCATCCTCATTAAAACGTTGCTTCGGGTTTGAGAGAGTATTGCAGAATGGGTGGGAGAGTCAGTCCTTCTTCACGGTGGGGGGGTGAGGGTGCAGTTGGTGTGACTGACTTCATGGCCTGAAATTACCCAGAGACGGGGTACAACGTCTTGGGTTTGGTCAGTATTAAAAGAGTGTCTTACCAGATGTCCCGTCTTCACCTTTGACTCGTTCCGGTATCGGAGTTGGCCCGCGGCCAAGTTCCGCCAGTCTCCCTCGGTGCTGGAGGTTTGTTTCGTCAGGGTGTAAGCAAGGAACCCAGGCTGTTTGGCTTGAACCCAGGGCAAAGCCTAACGGTGGTATGGGGAACCACCAGTCCTGTCTGTCGCCAAAGGAAATCAGCAACTTCAGGCAGTAATGCACTGCCCCCACTTCCTTTAACCTCTTCAATCACCGTGACTGGGAACTTCTGTCCCTCGAGGGGTGCATAATACTGGTTTTCCTCAGTGGAGCACCCTGTAGGATCGTAGCACGGAGTCACATGAGGGTCTGCCTCTGGTAGAGGGGGTTCAAATGTAGCGGAGTCCAAATTAAGTGCCCACCACTGGGCGGTCGGTTGTTCGCTAGTCCCAGGGTGATACCCTTGTCCGTGCATAGAATCTCGACTTCCAACGGACAGAGCAGGTCCCATTCTGCTAGATCACACCTCAGACTGGTGGTGACTGTAAATTAAACCTCACACTGGGTCCCCTTAGAATTTCACCTGCAGTGGCTGGGTACGTGAAGATGTACGTTCCGTGCCTTCGAACCCAGAGTGATTGTAGCGTCTGATAGCCGGTATCCCTTTTCATATACCATCATAAATGGAATTAGAATTGCAGCATCTTGCAATATTATATTGGGCTCTTCCTGAGGGGTGGTACTCACGGTAGGAAGCATCCTTCTTCCTGCTGAACATATTCACCTTTAATGTTAGTTCCCTTCGGGGTTGATCGGGATTCGAAAGCTGGGTCCCAGTAATATGTCAAAGCTCGTCGCATTCGATTTCGGTCATTGTCAGGCCAAAACATATTATTGGTTTTAATCCTGCTGGCTAATTTAGTTGATAAACATTTGAGCAGTAGGGCATTAAACTGGGGGGAATGGATTCCCATTATTAAAGGCTTGGTCTCCTGCGAAAGTGCCGTAGCAGGCCATAAATCGCTCCCAATAGTCTGGTCCCAATTTCCCAGGCTTAGGTTTGCATTCAAGTACTTTAGTGATATTTACAGGTTGTTGGAGAGCTTTCTCCAAGGCTTGAATAATCCGTCTGTCTGTTCGTTCTCATTATGGATTCCCGACTGTAACTCCTGATAGGTTTGGTATCTTAATTCTGCCTTCCATTTTCACCCCTCATCAGATGAGAGAATCATGCAGCAAAGACCAAATAAATCTTGCGGGGTCGCATTATACATTTGTATAGTACTGCAGACATACCAAGCAAACTATGCTGTTTTTTCTTTTCTTTTGGGGGCCTGATTCTTGATCGTTACCTTCTCTTGAGGCTTCCAGTGTGCATACAAGAAGGCTGTCCCTCCTCAGGGGCTCGTGGACTGGGCAGCATTTGGGTAGGCAATTGTCTCTGTGGAGCCCTTAACTCTGGGGTTTTATTGGATTCTTCCCTCCCTGTCTGGGAATAATCCCTTTACCTTTCTGGATCTCAGGGTATAGGGAGCCTTCCCTTCCCGGCCACTGTTTTACCCGAGCAGCCTCTGTATCTGAATACTGGGAGGATTGGGTTTCGGAAGCACTGGGTGCACTCGGCCTCTGATAAGGTGGATGCCCAATCCTCATCGCGGTCACTGTCATTAAACAGGGTCGGGTATGCCAGATATGGGTTCGGGATCCCGTATTGGCCTTAGATCTTTGCGCGCGGCACTGCTGATTTTAAACCTTCCTGTCTGTCCATATCTGCTTTTGCCTGGTTTCTTTGTTTCTCGTTCTCTCGTTTTTCTCTCTTCTGCCCATTAGCATTCCACTCCGCCTGCAGTGTCTCCCAACTCTTGGGAGTCCCTTCTGCCGTACAGACCTCTATACCTTTATCACATGCATTATTCCTCCAGCTGGCTAGTAAGGTACCATTTCATTTAGTATAGGCTCTACCTTTCCATTCTTTAATCAATAATTTCCACTTTTTACCGCAATTCTTTTCCCAAATTAAATTTACTGCTTGTTTCCCCTGGTGGCCACACTGTTTCCCTAGTTTCTTTGTTAGCGCTGCACTTAACATCCGGAGGTGCTTTTCTTATCTGGTATTTGTTCACACATAGCTGTATCAAGGGCCTGACCCATTATTGCCCTTATCAGTTCTTAATTATAAAGTCAAGTCAAGTATATAGCACATTTAAAAACAACCACGTTGTACAAAGTAAAGCAAGTAGCCAAAATCACAAATACACGAAACACAGACAAGCCAATGAGACAAACAGCTTATAGATGCAAAATATACAACACAAGGGCCCAGGCACAAGCCACTGGCTGAGAAATTTAGCCAGCCTGCCTCCCCCTTAATCAATTTCAACCGGCCATATTATCAGGAAGCAGCTGATAAGGTCAAATCCGTCAGGTAGCGGTGTCCACCTCTCCTGACCGGGGTCTGCAGTCCCGATTCTTTCCTTAGAAATAATATAATAATAATAATAAAATACAGAATACCCAATGTCACCCGCAGCCTGTAATTCTCGCAAAAACTGGTAGCCTATTTTTCGTTAATACAAAAAAACCCAACTCACGTACTTCTGGAGGCCTTCCTCCTTTACCCTGAACTTGCCTCATTAAATTTCAACCGGCCATATCCTGTCACCAGCAGCAATGTAAAAGAGACAACTGTTAATCTTAAATTCTGTATCCAAACGGGTTGTCCGATCCCGTCAAGGTACCAGTCCCAATGGGCGACGGGCAAAAATGCTCGGTCATACACGAGGAGTAGCCAGAGGTAAATTACCTCGGGGCGCCTGCCACTCAATTGTGTTCGATCCAAGTTCCTTGTCACTTACTCAGCCCAGAGAGACATTCCCTATGTTGGGATCCGAGTCACGGCACCAAATGTAAACGTAACTTTGCTAGATCAAATAACTACAGCACAAAAAGATTGTTACTGATCTTTCTACCCATTTATTTCTTCGAGCTTAGGGAAAGAACCTTTCTCATCTCCCCGGCGGTTCTATAAATTCACTGCCTGATATGTCAGAATTGTCAGAAGTTATAAGGCCACCGATACAAAAGAACAATCAGTTTGATAACTATTCCAGTCAAGTCAATGGACTATTGATACAGAGAACAATCAGTTTGATAACTATTCCGGCCAAGTCAATGGACTATTGATACAAAAGTACAATCAATTTGTTAGACACTCCAGCCACCTTAATTAAAGAAAAGAATGTCCTACCTGGTTTGCTGGAGCCACAACTTAATTACAAAGATAAGAACATCCGTCAAATTTATGCTTTAATTAAGAAAGGAATGTTCTGTCCAATTTCCATCAGGCACTTCCTTTTGTCAAAATCAAAAGGTGTGAAAAGCCCAGAGACATCTGATGTGGATCTGGGCAAACCCTAATTATCTTGCTGCAAAGAAGGCAGCTGTGAGACATCACTCAAACACACTGCAGTCACAGACATAGTCAGTACTGAATCCATAGTCAGTACAGGAATCTTGAGAATCTCCCTTTCCCTTAAACTTTATCACCTCTGCACAGAAGCATGCTGCAATATTTTACCATTTAAATAACAATCTGCTCTTTCATTTTTCCTTCCAAAGTGGATGACCTCACATTTACCAATATTGTACTCCATCTGCCAGACCCTTGCCTACTCACTTAACCTGTCTGTGTCTCTCTGCAGATTCTCCGTATCTTCTGCACAATTTGCTTTTCTACTCAATTTAGTATCAACAGCAAACTTAGATGAACTTCACTTGGTCCATGATTCCAGATCTTTAATGTATATCGTGAACAGTTGCGAGCCCAGCATTAATCCCTGCGGCATGCCGCTCACCACTGATTGCCAACCAGAGTAACACCCATGTATCCCAACTCTCTGCTTTCTATCAGTTAACCAAATCTCTATCCATGCTAATATATCACCCCCAACTCTATGCATCCTTATCCTATGGTTATGTCTTTTATGTGTCACCTTATCAAACACCTTCTGGAAATCCAAGTAAATAATGTCTATCTGTTCCCCTCTATCCACTGCGCTCGTTATATCCTCAAAAAACTCCAGTAAGTTTATCAGCTTTTGCTGAATCCATGCTGCGTCTGCCAGAGAGATCTATTTCTTTCTCGATGCCTTGCTATTTTTTCTTTAATGATAGATCCAAGCATTTTTCTGACTACAGATGTTAAATTAACTAGCCGACAGTTACCTGCTATTTCCCTACATTCTCTTTTGAACAGTGGTTGCAACACTCACGGTCTTCCAATCTGCTGAGACCTGCCCAGAGTCCAGAGAATTTTGGTAAATTATTGCTGAAGTCTCTACTATAACTTCTGCCATTTTTTTCAGTACCCTGGGATACATTTCATCGGGGCCAGGGGACTTATCTATCTTCAAGCCCATAAATTTGCTCAGCACTACTTCTTCAATGATCCAATCAACACACACAAAATGCTGGAGGAACTCAGCAGGTCATTGACATATAACGTAAAACAAACCAGTCCCAACACAGAACCCTGTGGAACACCAATAGTCACTGGCAGTCAACTAGAAAAGGCTCCCTTTATTCCCACTCTTTGTCTCCTACCAATCAGCCACTGCTTTATCCATGCGAGTATATTTTCTGTAATTCCATGGGCTCTTAACTTAGTTTAAGCAGCCTCATGTATGGCACCTTGTCAAAGGCCTTCTGAAAAGATTCAGAGCAAGAAGGCTGAGAGTGGAACAGCTAAGGATTTCTGGAGCGAAGGCATTTTACTACTCAGAGTAAAGAGAGGCAAGACTGCGCAGGTGCATGACGTCAGCCAGTAGAGTGGAAAAAGTTTAAAAAGAAGACCACCGTACTCAGCGGACAGCATTCAGAGCAGGCAGCGGAGTGAGAGGGCTTTGGCTGAACGGGCTTAGGCGGTAATGAGGCGAGGTGGGTTTACCTGTGTTAATTGCTGAAAGGAAGAATGTGTGTGAGGCCGGTTTTCTGTGCTCGGTGTGAGATGTGGGAGGTTCTGGAGTCTCCCAACCTCCCGGATGGCCATATCTGCACCCGGTGTGTCGAGCTTCAGCTCCTAAGGGACCGCATTAGGGAACTGGAGTTGCAGCTCGATGACCTTCGTCTGGTCAGGGAGAGCGAGGAGGTGCTAGAAAGGAGTTATAGGCAGGTGGTCACACTTAGCCACGGGAGACAGACAAGTGGGTCACAGTCAGGAGGGGGGAGGGGAAGAGTCAGGTACCCCTTGTGGCTGTACCACTTGACAATAAGTACTCCTGTTTGAGTACTGTTGGGGGTGGACAGCCTACCTGGGAGAAGCAACAGTGGCCGTGCCTTCGGCACAAAGTCCTGCTCTGTGGCTCAGAAGGATAGGGAAAAGAAGAGGAAGGTAGTATTGATAGCAGACTCTATAGTTAGGGTGTCAGACAGGCGATTCTGTAGACGCAGGAAAGAAACACAGATGGTAGTTTGCCTCCCAGGTGCCAGGGTCCGGGATGTTTCAGATCGTGTGCACGATATCCTGCAGTGGGAGGGAGAACAACCAGAGGTCGTGGTACATATTGGTACCAATGACATAGGTAGGAAAAGGGAAGAGATTCTGAATACAGACTATAGGGAGTTAGGAAGGAAGTTGAGAAGCAGGACCACAAAGGTAGTAATCTCGCGACAGTGAGAATAGGAATAGAATGAGGTGGAGGATAAATGTGTGGCTGAGGGATTGGAGCAGGGGGCAGGGATTCAAATTTCTGGATCATAGGGACCTCTTTTGGGGCAGGTGTGACCTGTACAAAAAGGACGGGTTGCACTTGAGTCCCAGGGGAACCAATATCTTGGTGGGGAGGTTTGCTAAGGCTGCTGGGGAGAGCTTAAACTAGAATTGTTGCAGGGGAGGGGTGGGAACTGAACTGAAGAGACTGGGGAAGAGGTGGTTGGCTCACAAATAGAGAAAGCTTGGAGACAGTGTGTGAGGGAGGATAGGCAGGTAATAGAGAAGGGACGCGCTCAGACCGACGGTTGAGATGGTCTGAGTATTGTGAACAGAGCAGATGAGCTTATTGCATGGATCAGTACTTGGAGCTATGATGTCGTGGCCATTACAGAGACTTGGATGGCTCAGGGACAGGAATGGTTACTTCAAGTGCTGGGTTTTAGATGTTTCAGAAAGGACAGAGAAGGAGGCAAAAGAGGTGGGGGTGTGGTACTGTTGATCAGAGATAGTGTCACGGCTGCAGAAAAGGTGGACGTCATGGAGAGATTGTCTACAGCAGTGGTCCCCAACCTCTGGGCCACGGACCGATACGGGGCCACGAAGAATGCAGCGGTGCAGCGGTAGCCAGAACGCACCCAGCACAACTTTACTGATTGCGTTGCCTCTTATCTGGGACGACGTTTACGTGCTGGGTGGCACCTAATCAATTAGCTTGTTTATTTCGTTTTTTTTCTTAAAGATGTGCTGGGTGAGTTCCGGCTACCGCTGCACCACTGCATTCTTCGCGGCCCGGAGCTTGGAGACCACTGGTCTACAGAGTCACTGGGTGGAGGTTAGGAACAGCAAGGGGTCAATAACTTTACGGGGGGTGTTTTTTATAGGCCGCCCAATAGTAACAGGGATAGCGAGGAGCAGATAGGGAACCAGATCCTGGAAAGGTGAGATGTTAACAGAGTTGTCGTGATGGGAGATTTTAATTTCCCAAATATCGATTGGCATCTCCTTAGAGCAAGGGGTTTGCATGGAGTGGGGTTTGTTAAGTGTGTTTAGGAAGGTTTCTTGACACAATATGTAGATAAGCCTACAAGAGGAGAGGCTGCACTTGATTTGGTATTTGGAAATGAACCTGGTCAGGTGTCAGGTCTCTCAGTGGGAGAGCATTTTGGAGGTAGTGATCATAATTCTATCTCCTTTACAATAGCATTGGAGAAAGATAGGAACAGACAAGTTAGAAAAGTGTTTAATTGGAGTAAGGGGAATTATGAGGCTATCAGGCAGGAAATTGGAAGCTTAAATTGGGAACAGATGTTCTCAGGGAAAAGTACGGAAGAAATGTGGCAAATGTTCAGGGGATATTTGTGTGGAGTTCTGCGTAGGTACGTTCCAGTGAGACAGGGAAGTTATGGTAGGGTACCGGAACTGTGGTGTACAAAGGCTTTAATAAATCTAGTCAAGAAGAAAAGAAAAGCTTACAAAAGGTTCAGAGAGCTAGGTAATGTTAGAGATCTAGAAGATTATAAGGCTAACAGAAAGGAGCTTAAGATGGAAATTAGGAGAGCCAGAAGGAGCCATGAGAAGGCCTTGGCAGGAAGGATTAAGAAAAACCCCAAGCTATTCTACAAGTATGTGAAGAGCAAGAGGATAAGACATGAAAGAATAGGACCTATCCAGTGTGACAGTGAGAAAGTGTGTATGGAACTGGAGGCGATGGGGAGATTGCTGAGCCTCTGGCGATGATCTTTGCATTATCAATGGGGACGGAAGAGGTTCTGGAGGATTGGAGGGTTGCAGATGTTATTCCTTTATTCAAGAAAGAGAGTAGAGATAGCCCAGGAAATTATAGACCAGTGAGTCTTACTTCAGTGGTTGGTAAGTTGATGGAGAAGATCCTGAGAGGCAGGATTTGTGAACATTTGGAGAGGTATAATATGATTAGGAATAGTCAGCATGGCCTTGTCAAGGGCAGGTCATGCCTTCCGAGCCTGATTGAATTTTTTGAGGATGTGGCTAAACACATTGATGAAGGAAGAGCAGTAGATGTAGTGTATATGGATTTCAGCAAGGCATTTGATAAGGTACCCCATACAAGGCTTATTGAGAAAGTAAGGAGGCATGGGATCCATGGGGACATTGTTTTGTGGATCTAGAACTGGCTTGCCCACAGAAGGCAAAGAGTGGTTGTGGACAGGTCATATTCTGCATGGAGGTCTATGACCAGTGGTGTGCCTCAGGGATCTGTTCTGGGACCCTTACTCTTCGTGATTTTCATAAATGACCTGGATGAGGAAGTGGAGGGATGGGTTAGTAAGTTTGCTGATGACACGAAGGTTGGGTGTGTTGCGGATGGTGTGGAGGGCTGTCAGAGGTTACAGCGGGACATTGATAGGATACAAAACTGGGCTGCGAAGTGGCAGATGGAGTTCAACCCGGATAAGTGTGAGGTGGTTCATTTTGGTAGGTCAAATATGATGGCAGAATATAGTATTAATGGTAAGACTCTTCGCAGTATGGAGGATCAGAGGGATCTTGGGGTTCAAGTCCATAGGATGCTCAAAGCAGCTGCGTAGGTTGACTCTGTGGTTAAGAAGGCATACAGTGTATTGGCCTTCATCAATTGTGGAATTGAATTTAGGAGCCAAGAGGTAATGATGCAGCTATACAGGACCCTGCTCAGACCCCACTTGGAGTACTGTGCTCAGTTCTGGTCACCTCACTACAGGAAGGAACTGGAAACCATAGAAAGGGTGCAGAGCAGATTTACAAGGATGTTGCCTGGATTGGGGAGCATGCCTTATGAAAGCAGGTTGAGTGAACTCGGCCTTTTCTCCTTGGAGCGACGGGGGATGAAACCTGATAAAGGTGTATAAGATGATGAGAGGCATTGATCATGTGGCTAGAGGCTTTTTCCCAGGGCTGAAATAGTTGCCACGAGAGGACGCAGGTTTAAGGTGCTGGGGACTGGGTACAGAGGAGATGTCGGGGTAAGTTTTTTACACAGAGAGTGAGTACACGGAATGGGCTGCTGGCAGCGGTGGTGGAGGTGGATATGATAGGGTCTTTTAAGAGACTTTTGGATAGGTACATGGAGCTTAGAAAAATAGAGGGCCATAGTAATTTCTAAGGTAGGGACATGTTCGGCACAACTTTGTGGGCTGAAGGGCCTGTATTGTGCTGTAGGTTTTCTATGTTTCTATGTTGATAGAACATCCACTGGTTCTCCTTTGTCTATCCTACTTGTTATTTCCTCAAAGAGTTCCAACAAATTTGTCAGGCAAGATTTTCCCTTGAGGAAACCATGCTGACTACACCCTATTTCATCATCTGCCTCCAAGTTCCCTGAAACCACATCTTTAACAATCGATTCCAGCATCTTCCCAACCGCTGAGGTCAGACTAACTGGTGTATAATTTCCTTTCTTTTGCCTCTCTCTCTCTTCTTGAAGAGTAAAGCGACATTTGCAATTTTCCAGTCTTCCAGAACCATTCCAAAATCCGTAATTCATAAAAGATCATTACTAATGCCTCCACAATCTCTTCATCCATCTCTTTCAGAACCCTGGGGTGTACACCATCTAACTTCAAACCTTTCAGTTTCCCGAAAACCTTCTCTCTAGTAATGCCAACTTCACACGCTTCTGATCCCTGACACTCTTGAACTTCCAGTTTACGTCTTCCACAGTGAAGATCGATGCAAAAAACTTATTCAGTTTGTCCGCCATTTCCTTGTCCCCAATTACTACCTCTCCAGCATCGTTTTTCAGAGGTCTAATATCCACTCTTGCCTCTCTTTTACATGTTATTTTTCTGAGGAAACTTTTAGTATCCTCTTTAATAGAATTGGCAAACTTACTTTGATATTCCATCATTTCCTTCTTAATGACATTTTTGGTGTCTACTGTTGGCTTTTAAAAGCTTCCCAATCTTCCAGCTTCCCACGAATTTTAACTCTATTACATGCCCTCACTTTGGCTTTGACATTGCCTTTGACTTCTTTTGTTAGCCATGGTTATGTCATCTTGCCTTTAGAATTCTTCTTCCTCTTTGTCATGTATATATCCTGTGCCTTCTGAATTGCTTCCAGAAATTCCGGCCATTGCTGCTCTCCGTCATCCCTGCTAGTGTTCTTTTCTGATCAATTTTGGCTAGTTCCTCTTTCATGCCTCTAATTCCTTTTACTTCTCCTTCTCAAATTCCAGGGTAAATTTTATTATTATATATGATCACTTGCCCCTAAGGGTTTTTTTTAACCTTAAGCACGTATTTGTACACCCCCATATTTAACTCTTCTACTATCAGTGTGTGCTCTTCCAGTAGTGCTAAGCTCCTGTGTTCTACCATAATTCTCACCAATCTTCACTGTCTTTCATGCTGTAAGAAATTCATTAAAATCTACTTCCTAACTAAGGATTCAGTTACCCGTCCAGTAATCTCTTGTGAGTTGGTGTCAGAGTTTAACTTAATGCACTTTTGTGCAAGGACGCTTCTGAAGACCTATATAAATGCAAGTTTTTTTTAGTTTCAACCTTAAATACAAGTAGTTCTGCTATAATATGATTGGTTTCTTGGGAACATAACTCCTTAAAGAAAAGTCAGGTAACTAATATCTGTTGTGTCAATGGGGGGAAAACGGATATTGGGGCGAGAGAGTTTTAGACTTGCATTAAATTATTTTCCTCATAGGATTTTCAGAAATAAGGGTGTTTTTAAAAGCAATAGGTTTATTTCCTTCCTTCAAGCTTAAAATAATAAAAACTATCTTAGATTACTTAATGGAGAATCATTTACACAAGTCTCAAACAAATCAATTGCTTGTCAATATCTATTGCTCTCACTTGGTCAAATGAACAGCCTTTGTTCTTACAAGACAATGGCATCTAATTACTGCAGTGAGGTTACATGTAATAAGTATCTCCCTGAAGAGCTTTTCTTTCCAAGACAACTTACTTTTTTTCTGCTTGCCATTTTCCAAAGCCACACAAGTGATTCTCTAGTTCATAATCAAAATAGTGCTATAACCCATCTGGCCTGCATCGTATAGAGCATGCTGTCTAGTCCATTGATCCCATTATATCCTATTGTGTCATGGAAATGTGTTATAACAGAACTACCCGTAGGGGGAGCGGTGAAATCTTGAGTAATGTTGGAGCCTGTTGAGAATGAATCAACAAACCATAATTTCCAGGAATCATGCTATGGAAGTAAACTTAAATGTTAAACAACTTTTTTGATGTGTGTCCTTGCTGAAATATTGTCAATTTTTGTTTCAGATTAAGCTGAGTGAAGACACAATTCAGGATATAGTGCAGGCTGCTGACCTCCTCCTCCTTACTGATTTAAAAGCACTGTGTTGTGAATTTTTGGAAGGCTGTATTGCTCATGAGAACTGTATTGGCATACGTGACTTTGCCTTGCACTATTCTTTACAACATGTATACTACATAGCGACAGAGTACCTGGAAACACATTTCCGTGATGTAGCCCACACTGAGGAGTTCCTGGAACTTGGCCATGAAAAACTGAAGGAAGTAATCTCTTTGGAAAAGTTGAATGTGGGAAATGAAAGGTACATCTTTGATGCAGTGGTGAAATGGATTTGCCAAGATCCTGTTGTTCGAAAGGTATAGAAAAAACATTTTTGCTTTCTATTGCTGAGTGCACCGCCTGTTTATTCAAATGATTTTATTATCCTATTTCAGAATCAAATTTATTAGCACTGACATATGACATGAAATTTGTTTTGAGGTAGCAGTACAGAGCAAAGACATAAAAACCTATAAATAACAAAAAAAAATGCAAATAATGAAGTAGTGTTCATAGACCATTCAGAAATCTGATGGAGGAAATTAGAAAGAAATTGTTCCTAAATCTTTTAGTATGGGTCGTCAGGCTCCTGTACTTCATTCCTAATGGTAATTACACAAACTTTCACTCTGTCCACCACAAAGGACAGGACTTCCCGGTGTCCACCCATTTCAGTTCAATTTCCTGTTGTTCCGACATGTTTCTCCATGGCCTCCTCTACCATAATGAGGTCACTTTCAGGTTGGAGGAGCAGCACCTATTCCACCAGGATAGCCTCCAATTTGATGGCATGAATATTGATATCTCTAACCTGGTAATTTCTTCTTCTTCCCCCTTCTGTTCTTCCATTCCACATTCTGGTTCCACTTTCACTTCTTCTCTTCTCCCCTGCCCATCAGCTCCCTCTGGTGGCCCTCCTCCTTCCCTTTCTTCCATGGTCCTCTATCAGATTCCTTCTCCTTCAGCTCTTCCACCTATCACATCTCAGCTTCTTACTTCATTCCACTCTCCCCCATCCAAACACTTTCCCCCTCACCTGCATTTACCTGACAGCCTGTATTCCTTCCCCTTACCCCATCTTATTCTGTGTCCTTTCCCCCTCTTTTCAAGTCCTGATAAAGGGTCTTGTTCGGATTGTATTCATTTCCCTCCATAGATCTTGCCTGACTTGTTGAGTTCATTCAGCACTATGTTGCTGAAGGTTTTCAGCATCGGTAGAATCTCATGTGGTAATGGTCATAACGAGAAGAGGGAATGTCCCAGATGCTGAGCATCCTTAATGGTGGTTGCCGCTGCCTTGAGGCACTGCCACTTCTGAAGATGCCCTTGGGGATGGTTGTGCCTCTGATAGAACTGGCTGTCTATAACTCTTTGTAGCCTCTTGCCATCCTGTGCATTGGAGGCTCCATACCAGGCTGTGATGCAACCAGTTAGAGTACTGATTGAACATATTGCACTGTCCTTGTATAAAGGGAATTCAGTTTAAGTTGCCATTTTTTTTTTATGATGCTCAACAAAATTTAGAAAATAATATAGACAAATGTGGAGTTGGAATTACAGATCTGGATATGATTCTGTCGCAGTAATTTTAATAGGGAAAGACAATGCTCATTTAAGTTCATCAAGAGAGTCATACCTCAGTTTAATCCCCTCAAAAAAAAACCCCATGATCACATGTAACCCTTTAAATTCAGTTCATTTATTTCATTTTAATTTTAAGCTGAGAATGCTTCATTTATATACTTCGTCAGGAAAGTGTAGGGCTGTAGGATCATAGTTAATGATAAACACTTTAAAAAAAATCATGGGGAATTTCGCTTCCATAATGAAGCAAAGTATGTGGATATGAAAGTCTGAGCTGTATCCCAATTTGCTCAAAATGGAGAAGGGCCTTTAGAGGTAGAATGGAGAAACAGTAATTCACGTATCAAGAGAGCAAGAACTGAGGAAGTGCATTACTTCACAAACTACCTACCTGCTTGTCAACAACCTCTGCCAACTGTGGCAGATACTGTTTCTCACATTGGCTTCATCACCCATAAAACTGGAGAGAACATAACTCATTTGTGATCTCAGGAGGCTGCTGAAGAATTAGTAGCTTTATTTTCATTGATAACTAAATCTATTGGAAGCCACTGGAAACTCTATTTATACGAGTAAGGTTCTAATGCCACAAATAGAATTCATAATGATCAAAATTTAAATGACTAAAATGATTTAAAATCAATAAGTGTCTAGTTCTGAACAGATGGAACCTGAAATCTGTTTCTTTGATACTCGGTCTTAATCGTCTGAATTCCAGATAAGTTTGCAAACTAATATCGTGGCCAGATTCCTAAAATATTTATCTGTCAATCTGCACATAAACTTTATGGACCCAGAAAAGTATGTACTGAATTTGGTCTCACAGAAATCTTGCAGTGGGTATAGATTCCAGTAATAAATTGAACTGAAGATGCGTTACGTTTAAGATGTTATATGTTTCAAACCCTGCCCCTGAGCTCTTTCTGTTTTCCAGGCTTTTTTGAAATGCTCTGTCTCTTGTAGAGTGGTTGAAAATGTTTTGAGGCTGCTTCCTGTACCTGGTCTATATCTTTGTTTAGGCCGAGGGTCAATCTTCATCCAGGAATTAGGCTGCGAGGTCTCAGTGGTAATTCTGCTTTACTACAAAGCCCGTTTTCTGACAGGCTTTGAGAGGAGACAACTCCAAAGTGGAGCTTGCCAAATGATAATTTTTAAATGTCTGTGATTTAAGTAAGAATTGAAAAAGTAAGAGCTAGTTAGCAATGTAAAAATCTTAAAACAATTAAAAAGAGAAATAAAGCTAAAGAATGTTGACAAGTGGCTTGTCTTTATGCCTCTTATTTGAGAACTTGACTATCTTTATTGCAATTAATGGGTCTAATGTCAGGAACAGTGAAAAAACAGATCTTGCCTCTGGACTTCATGCCTTCTGTCACTTAATCCCTGAATTACAGCTGGTCTATGTGCGCCTGGAACTTCCATTGGAATGGTTGAATGCTTCTGCAACTGCTGGCCAGAGGGATTTACTATGTTGGCTTCAGCTGCTCGTTACAGGGTTTAAGGCTATATTACAACCTTTCAATTTACTGAATAAATGTTTTTGTTGGAATTTGGGAGGATTGGGCATTGTATTATCAGAAATTAGAAAACTATGGAAACTTAGAAAATATATTTACATCATTAAAATTTTAGGTTCACATGAAAGATGTGATGTCTGTCGTGTGGGTAAATGGCCTGGATCCTGTTTATCTGAGGGAACAAATGCTGAATGAACCTGTGGTACGAGAAATTGTCAAAGAGTGTACGAACATTCCTCTCAGTCAGAGAGAAGGAGAGGCCCAGCTGGCTACCTTCAAACCTCGAGGGTATTCAGAATGCATAGTAACAGTGGGTGGAGAGGAAAGGAGGTGAGTCCTGACAATTGGGCTTAAGTTTCCTTTTATGGTAAAAGTAAACTTTTTATTCCAGCAATTATAAAGTCTGTTTTACCAACAAGGACTCACTTTGTCTAGTTTATGTCATTGGCAAAGAATTGTATTTGTTTTAATGCAATTGTTATAAATTTCCTAAATTCTGATGACTTGAGTATGAGTGGCATGAAGTCTTAAAGTGGAGTGCATGAGGTAAGGTAACTACAAAGTATCATTGGATCAGTGTACAGGATGTCCAGTATCCAGCATTGATGGAGAAAATTAACTCAACACAAACTATGTTGCCTTCAGTAAATCAGTTGTGGAGTAAAATCAGGAGAAAAATTGGGGATTAAAAAAAAAGCAAAAATATTTTTAATCAATTACTTAAAAATTGAGAGAATGTTTTAAATGTTCAACAAAGGAAAGTACAGTGGATTCTGATTAATTGGGACAAATTGGAACGAGTACATTTTGACCCAATTAAGCAACTGCCTTATTAGGCAAAGTTTCATGGAAATAGTTAAAAAGGTGCTGTATAAAAAAGAAGGCAAACTATCATTTAACTGAGTAACAAATTAAGTATTTAATCAAAATGCAGAACAAATTAGAACACTACCAATGCTCTATAGTACTATAAAACTGTGCATTTGTTCCTAATAGTTATTAACAGGAATTCATTCAATGTATGGGGTGTCAGAGAAGGGTAGCATCTCTGGTGAAGGGCTTGTCATGTCCATTCTGGGGCAGCTCACTCATCTTTAGTTCCCACCAGACACTGAACTCTCATCAGTGGCTCCAAGTAGTTGTTTGCATGTGACAGCGACCACATCCCAGTATATTTCTTCTACAAACAGGCTAAACCAGGTGAGAGTGGTCAGCAAGCCTCATACCCTGGTGAAATAGGGACATGCGTGTCCTAGCTTGTGAAGTTACCTCCAGCAGACTGGGTGGATGAGGTCAACAAGAAGGCTGTTCTGCAATGCTTCATGGAGATCAAAATGCATGATAATACACAGAAGAAGTTATGGTTATCCATTACAACCGAGGAAGATCCCAGTTTGTGATGACTACTCGTACCACTGGGCCCAGTCCTCTGAGGTCGAGAGAGTGGAACAGTCCCAGTGCAACGGCACTTCTACTTTAAATACCCTCCTGTCATGGTCAGATATGGTGGTCTGTCAACACACTGCCGTGTTCTTTTGATTGACTATAAATGAACAGAATTAGCACAGGCACCTAATGCACATAATTCGCTGCCTTCATGCAGTGCTTTCAACTCCAAGTCTTGCATCTTCCAAGTCATCATTTTTGTTGTAACAATCAAGATGATTGTTGATATCTTTAAATTCTTTGTAGTTCCTAATTTGTTGAAGTAGTAAAGTTGTTTATTCCTCAGTGCTTGAAACCACAATGAGCAAAGCAATTGTAAAATGTCTTACTGCTTGTTCCTTGCCAACTATCAGTGATAAAAGTCACAGCTTTTTGAAGACAAACACATGCAGCTATTCACGCTAAGCATGGTGTAGTGTCTAATGGCCACAAAGGTTTGCATGACTGATGCTCATTAGAAACTGCAGCAATAGTCTTCTGTCTCAGTTACATAGCATAGTATCCCAAGTAAACAAAGGGATTCCTGGCCATTTTCTCAGTTCGTTTTCGTTCTTTAAGAGTTGTCCCAAATCAGCGGTTGCCCTCATTAATCGATGGACTAATTGACTGGAATCCATTGTACTGTGTAACAGAGAATGAAAGGATTTATAAACGTATGAGACCTTTTTGAGTGGATACTATAGATGCTCTTTTTGAGTTTTATGTTATTCCTATTGTGCTTACTTTGTAGTTTTCTACATTTTCTTTCTAGATGTATCCAATTCCTTTTTTAACATTATAACGCATTCTGCTTCAACCACTGCTTCTTTTAGGTGTCCTGACAACTTCTTTATAATGTAGAGTGCAAAGCATATTCCTGATCATAAACATTGTGTAAACTGATCTGTATTTTATGATCTTTCAGTACACGGAAGCCTACAGCTGTAATGCGATGCATGTGCCCCTTATATGATCGTAACAGACAACTTTGGATAGAATTGGCCCCAATGAGTGTTGCACGCATTAACCATGGAGTTTTGTCAGCAGGTGAGATTGTATATTTGAGCTTACTGTCAGAAGTAGTCCAGTATAACACCATGCAATTCCTCTGCATGTTAATTCTGTCTCTCTCTTTATTATTTTTCTGTATACCACCTGGCAGTTTCTTTCGAGATGAAGTAAATGCTTAAATTCTCTGGAGTTTCTTGAATTTTGTTCTGGATTAAAGCTAAAGTGAATTAAGTAAACATACAACTAAGCATTGTGAAATTTGGTGCTGCTGATGGACCGACTTTGGTGTTGAATGTGGGGGACTTGATTCATTAGAATAGTTCAGTAGAGTTCCAAGATGGCGGCGCACGGAGAAGTCTGCTTTGCTGAGCTCAGCACCGCAACACTGATAATTTCGCGTATAAACCTATCCATTTCAACTTTTTTTTAAATGCTCAAGTGTCAGATTTAATGACATGAACATTGATGAGTATTTTTTTTTCAACACCATTCCATCGAAAGGTACTAAAAAGGTGGCCAGGATGGGCTGCACAGAGTGCTTCCCCGGGGCTGAGAAGCTAGCTACTGCTAGCTATGCTAATACGTTGGATCCTGCTTTTCGTCAAGGAATTCAGGAAGTTACAGAGAACATGTCCAAAATGATGGATGAGAAGCTGGCTCCACTGTCTCAAACACTCCAAAACTACACATTGGAGCTTAAAAATATTGATACAAGAACGAACGAGGCCGAGGGCCGAGTCTCTGCGGTAGAAACTGTAACTGATCAAGCCCAAAGCCGCATTTAGGTGCTAGAAAAGCAAGTTCAAAGCCAGTCTGACTATATCGATGATCTTGAGAACAGAGGTAGGAGAAAGAATATACAGTATCATTGGTCTACCTGAAGGTACAGAAGGAAGTCAACTGGCAAAGTTCTTTTGAGGGCCAGCCGCCTAATTTCCTTGATTTGGAAACCAAGGCTGGACGCATTAAAGTGGAAAGAGCTCATCGTACGCTGGCGCCAAAACCGGCCCCAGGCCAACGCCCTCGACCCATCCTCGTGCAGTTCCATAATTTCGGTGATAAACAAAGAGTGATGGAAGCTTCGAGACGTCACGGGACTGACGCCCAGGCTTTAATATATGAGGAATCCAGGCTTATGTTTTTACAAGACTTTTCAGCAGCCATTATTTGGAAGCGCAAGGAATTCGACCAGGTAAAGAAGCGGCAGAGAGAATCCGGAATCCAATACTTTATGCTATACCCAGCGGCGCTGAAAATCACCTACAATGGGACCACCAAGATATCTGATTTTCCTGGCAAAGCTAAACTTTTGTGGACACGTTGGGTTAAAGAAAGTATACAGTATATTGTGTAGCCCTGGTTATGGACAATAACATGCTCGATGTCTGTTTTATTTTACCTTTTCATTACTCAACGGCAAGTTATCTTATAGGATGGGTAACGTGTTTGTTTTGATTGATATAGTTTCATTATTTGTTTAAATTAGCGGTGCTGCTCCAGCCTGAAGGAGTTTAAATATGACGGTAACAAATTGGTGGATTGATAAATTATGCCCTGTTTTTATTTTTTAATGTGTTAAATGCCATACTGGCAGTGGGGCAGAATATGGGGTGCTAGAAAGTTCAGATATCCTCTTTAAGTGTGGGGTAAGTCCTCTTGTTCAGCGCTGTTGGGGCTTTGTTTTTTTGTGGGTTTTTTTTAATTTACTTATTGCTGCTCAGCTGATATTAAGTTGCATTTCTTCTCCTCTGGAGTCACATGATTGTTATAAAGGGTTATGACCAGTAGTATATTAAAGTTGTGCACTTGGAACATTAAAGGGAGTCATTCACCAATCAAGAGAAAGCAAATCCTACTAAACCTGAAAAAGGAAAGGGTGGATATAGCCTTATTGCAGGAGACACATGTAGATGATAAAGAACATCTAAAACTGCGACAGAGTGGATTTGATCAAGTCTGTTTTTCATCTTTTAATACCAGGAGTGGGGGGGTGGCCATTTTAATTAGAAAAAACTTACCTTTTAAGTTATTAGACTGCATTAAGGACAAGTATGAGAGATTTGTGATTGTTAAGGCTTCAATATATGGTATTCTCAATGTTTACTGCCCTCCAGCTCATCCTCTCAAATTCCTAACAGATACTTTTTCCAATCTTGCAAGCTTTTCAATACAAAACATTATTGTAGGTGGGGATTTTAATTGTTTCATGGACCCATGGATGGACAGAGTGCCTAGTGGTCCCCCATTGCTCTCCTCACAGTCCAAGCAAATCATGGCCTTATGTGGAGAATTGGGACTTATGGATGTCTGGAGGTTGTTACATCCCTCAGACAAAGACTTCACATTTTTTTCTAATCCACACAGGTGTTATACCAGAACAGACTTTTTTCTAACCCCCAAAATGCTCCTAGATTTAGTTGTATCCTGGACAATTAGAAATATCACTATTTCTGACCATGCAGCAATATATTTAAATATTAAGCCCAAAGATAATTCAGCACGATCTAGACATTGGAGGCTGAATCCTTTTATTCTAAAAGGTAATAAATTTATAGACTACTTTCGAATTCAAAACTTTCCTATCTATTAATTTCAAATCAGCGAATAGTCTATTGATGCTGTGGGAAATCGCTAAGGCCTATGCAAGCAGATTAATTTATCTCCTACTCTGCTAGTAAGAAGCGACAAGCTGCAGAACAGCAGTGCCTAGTGGAAGCAAGGCTTGCAGCAGCTGAACAGGATTATATTAATAAGCCTGCTGCAGCCAAGTTACAGAATATCATTCAGCTCTATGCTGTGCACTAAACTCTTTACTTACACAAGCAACCAAAAGAAAATTGATATTTGCTAAACAATGATTGTTTGAACATGGTGAGAAACCAGGTAAGTATTTGGCTTATTTAGCTGAAAGAAAAATGCCTCTCATACTATTGCTTCAATTAGGGATGGGACAGGAGCCCTTACTAGTAATTCTAAAATGATTAATGTTGTGTTTAAGAATTTTTATTCTAAACGGTATCAATCTGAGCAATATAATGATGCACAATTTAGGATGGAGTCCTTTTTCTGGAATTTAGATCTCCTATGCATTTCTTCTGAACAAGAGTCCCTCCTCAATGCTCTGTTATCTATACATGAGATACAGGAAGCTGTAAGACAGCTCCAAAGTGGGAAGGCCCTGGTCCTGATGGACTCAGTAGTGAATTCTATAAAGAGTTCACAGGGTTATTATCAGAGCCTATGCTAAACATGTTCTATCATGCATTTAATTGTGGTCTCCTCCCACCATGATTAAGAGAAGGTAATATCTCCCTAATTCTTAAGAAAGGAAAGAGCCCTGAAGATAGTGCCTCCTACAGGCTTATTTCATTGTTAAATGTTGACTTTAAAATCTTACCTAAAACCTTAGCGTTGCAATTAGAAACTCTGTTACCTTTTATCATAAAAGAGGATCAAACGGGTTTTGTAAAAGGAGCTGGTGGTGGACCTGAGGAGGACTAAGGCACCAGTGACCCCTGTTTCCATCCACGGGGTCAGTGTGGACATGGTGGAGGATTACAAATACCTGGGGATACGGATTGACAATAAACTGGACTGGTCAAAGAGCACTGAGGCTGTCTACAAGAAGGGTCGGAGCCATCTCTATTTCCTGAGGAGACTGAGGTCCTTTAACATCTGCCGGATGATGCTGAGGATGTTCTACAAGTCTGTGGTGGCCAGTGCTATCATGTTTGCTGTTGTGTGCTGGAGCAGCAGGCTGAGGGTAGCAGACACCAACAGAATCAACAAACTCATTCGTAAGGCCAGTGATGTTGTGGGGATGGAACTGGACTCTCTGACGGTGGTGTCTGAAAAGAGGATGCTGTCCAAGTTGTATGTCATCTTGGACTGTCTCCCATCCACTACATAATGTACTGGTTAGGCACAGGAGTACATTCAGCCACAGACTCATTCCACCGAGATGCAACACTGAGCGTCATAGGAAGTAATTTCTGCCTGTGGCCATCAAACTTTACAACTCCTCCCTTGGAGGGTCAGACACCCTGAGTCAATAGGCTGGTCCTGGACTTATTTTCTGGCATAATTTACATATTATTATTTAAGTACTTATGGTTTTATATGGCTATATTTATACTCTATTCTTGGTGCAACTGTAACGAAACCCAATTTCCCTTGGGATCAATAAAGTATGACTATGACTATAATATCAGAAGATTACTTAATGTGATTCAGGCATGTCAGCAACAGGCAGTGGACGGCTTGGTGGTTTCCTGAGATACAGAAAAGGCCTTTGATCATGTCCAATGGCAGTATCTTTTTTTCACTTTAGAACAATTTGGTTTGGGCAATAATTTTATTAAGTGAGTTAAAGTTCTTTATAATGACCCTTTGGCTGCGATTCTCACTAATGGTATTAGGTCGGATAATTTTGGTATTCAGAGGGGCAGCCAGCAGGGCTGCCCTTTATCACCACTACTTTTCACACTAGTGATCGAGCCATTGGCTGAGGCTATTCAGCGAGACCCCAAAATATCCGCTCCAGACATCGGACTAAAGTTACATAAAGTTACCTTGTAAGCAGATGATATTCTAATTTTCGTATCACACCCTGCTATATCAGTGGTGTGATCACCTTATACAATGCATCAATTCATTTAGCGCCTTTTCAGGTCATAAAATCAACTTTACTAAATCAGAGGCTATGCCCCTGGGGAATCTGCAGCAGGTACCTGACATTCAGGGTGTTTTCTCCTTTAAATGACCACAGACAGGTTTTGTTTACTTAGGTATATTTATCACACCTACGTATGATCAATTGTTCAAAGCTAACTTTATACAGTTATTTGACAAAATCAAACAGGATCTTGAGCGATGGAGCACTCTTCTCATTTCTTGGCTTGGCTGAATATCCTTGCTCAAAATGAACATTCTTCCTCATCTGCTGTACCCAATATGTATGATTCCAGTCATTTTTACCCCCACAACTACTTGAAAAAAAAATGGCTGGTTTCTTTCTTTCATCTGGAACAAAAAAAGACCCTGTATTAAAATGTCTAAGTTACAGCTTCCCAGTAGTCTAGGGGGTCTAGGTTTCCCAGGCATTGAAAAATACCAGTTAAGTTCCTTTTTATCTTATGTGGTTGACTGGGTTTGCAGGGACCCCTCCTCAATTTGGTTAGACATTGAAGCTTCACAAGCAAAATGCCCTCTTATTAATTTGCTTTTCCTCAATAAGATGAAACTAGTTAAGGAATATTGTCGCAATCCAATAACAATTAATACAGTCAGGGCTTGGAGGGTGGTGCGACAAATTGAGGGCAATGCAGCGAAAATATCACCCTTCTCTCCAATAACTGGCAGTCCAGATTTTCAGCCTGGCATAATGGATTCTGGATTTAAACTTTGGATTTCTAAGGGTATTTTCCATCTAGAAGATTTGTTTGATGAAGGAACGATGATGTCTTTTAGTCAAATAGAACAGAAATTTAACATACCCAACAAGGATTGTTTTTGTTTCTTTCAGATAAGAGATTATATACAGAAAAAAACATCATTGTTAACTGATTTCTATAGTTCTGACATAGAAAAGAGAGTGTTTCGTTCTAAGGGTGAAGTCTCCATTAGTACTTCTTACAGCATCCTGAGGGAGTGTTCTTGTGGAGAGGCTGAGCAGCTGGGAAAGGTCTGGGAGGAAGAGCTGGGAGTAGAAATTACAGCTGAAACATGGGAAGACATCTGTGATAATGCAAAGAAGATTTCAGTTTGTAATAGAACTAAAGCATTGCAACTCAAAATTCTGTATAGAGCCCATCTGACTCCAGATCGTCTCTTGAAATTTAAAACGGAGGTTTCTCCAATGTGTTCTAAATGTAAAGTAAATACTGGAACGTTCACCCACTGTTTTTGGACTTGTCCCAAACTTCAGGCATACTGGAGTGATAATTTGGGTGAAATGGAGAAGATTCTGAAGATGGAGCTTGAACTGGACCCAATGTCTTTTCTCTTAAAGCTGATTTATACTTGTGCGTCAACTTGATGCCGTAACCTACGCAAGTGGCCTACGCGCGTTGTAAGCATTTATACTTGTGTGTTGGTGTGTCTGCATCGCACTGCAATTCGGGCACATTGCACATGCGCACACACCGGCCCGTGCAAGGCTTCATGGTCAGGGTAGTATTTCTTGGGGTAAATAGGTTTAAAGCGAGCGTCTTTTTTCGTAAAAGCGAAATGTGTCCTCCATAATTTCGGAGGTCTGTAAAGCTTTATGGAAAGCATTGCAGCCAGAGTTCCTTCCCTTCCCTTCAGTCGGCCAATGGGAAGCTACTGCAGCATAGGAGGAAATGTGATGCTACCAAGCAGACCAATCACAGTTGTTCGGTCTGCGTAACTGCGACGCGTAGTTACATTTTGGGAGAGGTGCGCGTCAGGCTACGGCATAGGGATCCACGTAGGCTCTGCGTAGGGTTCACGGCAATGCTGTATGTACAGCATTGAGTTGACACAGAAGTATAAATCAGTCTTTTGGCTTACCCAGCAGTCGTATTATTAATGCACATCAGAAAAAAGTTTTTAACATCCTGACTTTTTGTGCGAGGAAGAACATTTTACTTTGTTGGATATCCAATAAGGCCCCTGGACTTTTTGGTTGGTGTAAATTAATCAAAAAATACATTCCTTTGGACTTCTTGACATGTATGGTACTCTCAAAAAGGAATAGTTTTCATAAAATATGGCAACCTTTTCTGTGTTATATAGATGTAAACCTGTCTGCTACACTTTTCAGTAGATGATATCTGTAAATGCTCTTGTATGAGGTTGTTACACCAAAATATATCTTTAATTACTGAAAAGTGATATTAAATACATTACAGTTGTGTAGAGTTTGTATTATTTATTTTGAGCACCCATCATATTTGCATTGAAGCCATAATTAAATTGTTAATAGTTTTGAAAGCCTTTGCTGCACTGGCTGCAAGTTGCTCATACTATTATTGCATACTGTTAAAACCATTATTGCAGTCTTGCCAAAAATCAAATGGTATTTCCCCGTTAAATCACTGTATGGTTACACCTCTGAGAGTAGTTTGAATAATTACTCTGTTCATCCTTTTAAATGGGTAATGCACATAAAATAAATACCTTAAAAATATCCCTAACAGTTTTTCACTCCTTATATCATCCCATATAAATGTCTTAGCTTTCAAATATACTCTTAAACAGGTTGACAGAAATATGCACTAGATTTGCTGCTTACATTTGCCATCCATGTTACTGCTCTGCAAGCGGTTCTTCTCCAGAGCCAGAGGGTTGTCTTTTCTACTCCTGACTGTCCCAGAGCTGAGCAGTAGAGATGGCTTCAAATGCCTACTTTTTAATGGGTTGATGTTAAAAGTTTTAATTCATTTACAAGTGTTCCAGTTGTTTTAACTTTATAAGCCATTTCAAGTCACAAATAATTGAAGAAAAAGTCAAATTTGTTATTTTTCCCTTTCCTCTGTATGTCTCCACTGAATGAATAGATTTGCTACTTGTGCAGCATGTCTAAACTGCACAAGATCTGAGAACAGTTTTCTCAGTGTAAATACTTGGGAAATCTGACGATATTGCTCTGTTACTGGAAACTTGCCAGCAAGTTTGGCCCAATAAGTTTGGGACTCCTGTGTTCACAAGGGAGTGGTGAAGCTTTGCAGTGGGAAATACTAATAATTCAAATTTCTGTCTTGTGTTGCTGGAAGGTTTATGTGGGATGTCTGGCGTTGAATCAAATGCACACTTCAATCCCCACTCAGGGCATGAACTTAAATTAGGTTGGCAATTTCATGAAAATAGTTGTTAGTGTTTTGAATTAAAAATACTTTTCTCTCTCTCCTTGTAGAAGGGTTCCTTTTTGTACTGGGTGGCCAGGGTTTGGATAAAGTGACTTTAAGTTCAGGAGAGAGATATGATTCTGATACCAACTGCTGGAGTCCCATTCCCCAAATGAATGAGGTGAGTGTCTGCATTCAGAATGTTATTCAACAATGTCCTGATCCCAGTGTGCTGAGCCCATTGCTGTACACTCTGCTCACACATGACTGCACAGCAAACTCTCAAGTAATCACATTCTCAAGTTCGCCAATGACACGACAATGGTAGGGCTCAGCACCAGTGACAGGAGATGGCCTATAGGGAGGAGGTTGAAGAGCTCAAGGTCTGGTCCCAGGCAAATAACCTCTTCCTTAATGTAAGCAAGCCAAAGGAGATGGTTATCAACTACAGACCTCGCACCACTCACACGCTCCTTTACATTGGTGATACAACAATAGAAACTGCAAACAGTTTCAAATTCCTGGGAGTGCACATCTTATTTAACCTCTCATGGTAATAGAACACATCCAAACAATCAAGAAAGCTCGTCAATGGCTCTACCCTCTGAGGAGTCTGAAGAGAGATGGACTGTGTAAATCCATGCCCATGTCATTCTACAGATGCATAGCAGAGAGAATCCTAACAAACTGCTTCACTGCTTGGTACGGAAACTGCACTGTGGCTGATAGGGAAGTTCTACAACATGTAGTCAAAACTGCCCATCACTTCATTGGAACCAGCCTACCTGCCATCAAGGACATAAAATGAGTTCCTGGAAAGGGCCAGTTACATGCTCATGGACTGTTCGTTCCACTCCCATCAGGGATGAGGCTGCACAGCGTCCATTCCAGGACCACCAAGCAGGAAGGCTGATCAGCTCCTCCACACCACCACCCGCACCCCCCCCCACCAACCCCACAACCATCTCTACTTTATTATCTCATAGCATCACTTTATAGACAAACAATCAATCTATGTATTTATATTTATAGTGTTTCCTTAATTATTATTGTATTTTTAATCTTATGCGTTTTTTTGAGCTGCATCAGATTGGGAGTAACAATTATTTTGTTATCCTTTATACTTCTGTACAGGATATGGCATCAAACAATCTTGAATCCATGATTACTGAATGAAATTTGATGCTTTTTATGACTTTTTAAAATCTTTAAGATCATTCATTTTGAGTCATACTAGTTTTCCAAAATGGCTTATAAGAGGGACTTATGGTTAACTTTGTCAAACATGGTGTTAGTCGTCTTTAGATTTCTTAACATTAACTGTTTTTATGCAGTAGGTTTCACTCTTCCATGTATTACAAAAACACTACTAATTAAAGTAACTAATTTTTTTTGTGACTGGGACCGAGTGCATTAGCCTTAACCTTTTTAAATTCTGTGCAACAAACCTGGTAATCGTCGAGCATGGCAAAAGGAATGAATGGAAGCATCAGCAACAGATGAATTTAGATTGGCAGAAACAGGCAAATTGTAAAGTTGGAATATGATTTGTCCTTTTTGTTCCCATTTCCAAAACAAAGCAGATCGAGATATCATATTCAAATTGATTATTTCATATTAAACATAAGTTTGTTTTCAGGCAAGGCACAACTTTGGAATTGTGGCAATAGATGGAGTTCTTTATGTACTGGGAGGTGAAGATGGTGAAAAGGAGCTGTTATCTATGGAGGCTTATGACATTCACACTAGAACTTGGACAAAGCAACCTAATATGACTATGGTGCGAAAGGTGAGAGGCTTTTGATTTATTTTTATGTTGAAAACATTATTATTTCTTCTGTTACTAAATGGTGAATTGTGCAGTTGCTGCCCAGTTGATCCCTTTTAATTTATGTATTTTACTTTTAAAATGCCCAACTCTGCCTCATTCATTAAATTAACAAACGTATGTTAATTATCATCTACGAATGTGACACAGTTGGTAGAGTTGACTGCCTCACAACTACAGCCACTAGGGTCCATCTGTGACTTCCAGTGCTTTCTCTGTGGAGTTTGCATGTTCTCTCTGTGCGTTTGCTCCAGCTGCTAGAGTTTCTTTCCGCATGTTAGAGATGTGGGGTTAATAGGTTTGTTTTTATTATTCATTGAACACAATTGAAACGGTTGTAGAGATGTGGGCTTTGCAGGCTGAGCCAGCATTCATTTGCTCATCCCTAACTGCCGTTGTGAAGGTGGTGGAGAGCTGCTGCAGTCTATGGGGGATAGGTATGTACACAATGCAGTTGGAGATGGAGTTCCAGGATTTTGACCTAGTGATGGTCAAGGAACATCAATACACTCAATGGCCACTTTATTAGGTATACCTTACATCTGCTTGTTAATAAAATATCTAATCAACCAACCATGTGGCAGCAACTCAGTGCATAAAAGCGTGGTCAAGATCTTCAGTTATTGTTCAGACCAAACAGCAGGATGTTGAAGGAATGTGATCTAAATGAACTTGACCATGGAATGATTGTTGGTCCCAGATGGGGTGGTTTTGAATAGCTCAGAAATTGCCTATCTCCTGGGATTTTCATGCAAAGCAATCTCTAGAATTTGCAGACGATGGTGCGAGAAACAGAATGCACTCAGTGAGCGGTGGTTCTTTGGGCAAAAATGCCTTGTGAAAGTGAGAGGAAAATGGTCAGACTGGTGCAAGCCAACAGGGATGTGACAGTAGCTCAAATAACCACACTTTACAACAGTGGCTTGTAGAAGAGCATCTCTCAACACAAAATACATTGAACCTTGAAGTGGATGGGCAAGAGAAGTAGAAGACCATGAACATTGATTAGAGTACTGTGCAGATGCAACGGGAGTGTTCTTGTGCAGGTCCAACAAAGATTTTTGACAGGAAACCCAGGCTCTGTAAAAGAGAGGTACCGCCTCGCGGCATGGTTGTCATCAGAGTAGTATGAGGCAGAATAGGAAGGCTTTGGCTCAAACAGGGCTTTGGCAAGTACAGGTGGAGTCTAAGTAAATTCTTTTTTTTTATTTCTTATTCTGCTCCAGAGAGGATGGGGGGTATGTCTGTAGAGCCAGTTTTCTGTTCTGGGTGTCAGATGTGGGATTTCCAGGAGACTTCCAGCCTCCCTGACGGCCACATCTGCACCAGGTGCATGGAGATGCAGCTCCTTAGAGACTGTGTTAGTGAGCTGCAGTTCAATGATCTTTGGCTTGTTAGGGAAAGTGAAGCAGTAATAGACAGGAGCTACAGGGAGGTAGTCACCCCAAGGCTACAGGAGACAAATAAATGGGTGCCTGTCAAGAGAGGGAAGGGGAAATGTCAGATAGTGGAGAGCACCCCAGTGGCTGCCCCCCTCAACAATAAGTACTCCATTTTGAGTACTGTTGGAGGGGATGACCTACCTGGGGGAAGCAACATCAGCGTTACCTCTGGCACTGAACCAGGTACTGTAGCTCAGAAGGGTAACATAGAAACATAGAAAATAGGTGCAGGAGTAGGCCATTCAGCCCTTTGAGCCTGCACCGCTGTTCAGTCTGATCATGGCTGATCATCCAACTCAGAACCCTGTACCTGCCTTCTCTCCATACCCCCTGATCCCTATAGCCACAAGGTCCATATCTAACTCCCTCTTAAATATGACCAATGAACTGGCCTCAACTGTTTCCTGTGGCAGAGAATTCCACAGATTCACCACTCTCTGTGTGAAGACTTTTTCCTCATCTCGGTCCTAAAAGGCTTCCCCTATATACTTAAACTGTGACCCCTCGTTCTGGACTTCCCCAACATCGGGAACGATTTTCCTGCATCTAGCCCGTTTCAATAAGATCCCCCCCTCAATCTTCTAAATTCCAGCGTGTATGAGCCTAGTCGAACTGAAGTGTAGGGAACTGAAGTGGTTGGCAGTACTTATAGGGGACTGTATAGTCAGGGGACAGATAGGCGATTCTGTGGATGTAAAAAGGAAACTCAGATGATAGTTTGCCACCCAGGTGCTAGGGTCCGAGATGTTTCTGGACACGTCCGCAATATTCTGAAAAGGTGAGCAGCCAAAAGTCATGGTACATATTGTAATAAACATAGGAAGAGAAAGGGAGGAGGTCCCGAAAAAAATATAGGGAGTTAGGAAGGAAGCTGAGAAGCAGGACCTCAAGGGTAGTAATCTCAGGATTGCTGCCTGTGCCACACAACAGTCAGGATAGGAATAGAATGAGGTAGCAGATAAATGTGTTGCTGAAGAATTGGAGCAGAGGCCAGGGATTTCTGGATAATTAAGAGCACTTCTGGGACAGATGGGACCTGTACAAAAGGGATGTGTTGCACTTGAATTCGAGGGGATCGGTATTCTTCCGAGCAGATTTGCTGGACCCATTGGGAGTGGTTTGAACTAATATGGCAGTGGGATGGGAACCAGGATGATAGAGCTGAGGATGAGCTGCTGGTTTAGAAGTTGATGACGAGTGTAACATGAATGTAAGGAAGGACAAGCCAATGATTGGGTATGAATGCAGACAGAGCATTGAGTTAAATTGTACCATTGAGGCAAGATTGAAAAGGGCAAAGAATTTAAATATGTGCAGGATTCAAATAAGGTGGATGATTGGTCAGTATGACATTATGGGCACCACTGAGTCATGGCTGAAAGAAGGCCATAGTTGGGAGTTTAACATCAAAGTATATACTTTGTACCAAAAGGACAGGTAGGAAGGCATAGGTGGTGGTGTGGCTATGTCGGTAAGAGATGGAATTACTTCTTTAGAAAGAGATGACTTAGGGTCAGAGAATGTTGAATCTTTGTGGGTGGAGTTAAGAAATTGCAAGGGTAATAAAACCATTATGGGAATCATATCTAGGTCTCCAAATAGATTAGATTAGATTCAACTTTTTTGTCATTGTGCCACGTGCAGATACAAAGCCAATGAAATGCATTTAGCATTTGACCAGAAATGCAAAGAATAGTGTTATTTACAAAATAACTGCGAATAAAAAAAGTGCTACAGCACACAAATATAAAAGTACTGAGACAGTACAATGAGGATGCAATACTGCTTAGCGCTGTGATGAGAGGTTCAGCAGTGTCATAGCCTCAGGGAAGAAGCTCTTCCTGTGCCTGCTGGTGCGGGAGCTGAGGCTCCTGTAGCGCCTACCGGATGGGAGGAGAGTAAAAAGTCCATGGTTAGGGTGAGATGCACCCCTGATAATGCTTTTCACCCTGCCCAGGCAGCGTTTATGGTAGATGTTCTCAATGGTGGGCAATTGGGTGCCGATAATCCTCTGGGCAGTTTTCACCACACGCTGGAGTGCTTTATGGGACAATTGCCACACCACACTGAGATGCAGTTGGTGAGTATGCTCTCAATGGTACAGGGGTAAAAGTCCGTCAGTATCCTGGGACAGAGGTGAACATTTTTCATGCTCCACAGGAAATAAAGGCGCTATTGCGCCTTTCTGATCAGGATGGAGGAGCTCAGGGACCAGGTGAGATCCTTGGAAATGTGGATACCAAGGAATTTGAAGCTTGATACATGCTCCACTCCAGTTCCATTGATGTAGATGGGGACGTGAGTGTGACTCCTGGCATGCCTGAAGACTACAATGATCTCCTTGGTCTTCGGGGTGTTAAAGGCCAGGTTGTTGTCAGCACACCACGCAGCCAGGTGCTGGACCTTGTCCCTGTAGGCCGTCTTATCATTCCCTCTGATCAGACTAACCACCGTGGTGTCGTCTGCGAATTTGATTATGGAGTTAGAACCATGTACAGGAACGCAGTCATAGGTGAAAAGGGAGTACTGAAGAGGGCTCAGCACACAGCCTTGAGGCACGCCGGTGTTCAGGGTGAGAATGGAGGAGGAGGGGTTGTCTAACTTAACTGATTGGGGTCTGTTAGTCAGAAAGTCCAAGGTCCAGTTGCAGAGGGAGATGCTGATACCAAGCTGGCGAAGTTTGGCGATCAGCTTGGAGGGGATCACAGTATTGAATGCCGAACTAAAGTCAATGAACAGCATCCTGACGTAAGAGTTGGGGCTGTCCAGGTGGGTCAGGGCAGAGTGAAGTGCCATGGAGGTGGCATCCTCTGTAGACCTGTTGGTGCGATAGGCAAATTGATGGGGGTCCAGGGTAGAGGGCAGACAGGATTTCAGATGTGATAGAACCAGTCTCTCAAAGCACTTTGCAGTGATGGGGGTGAGTGCAACTGGATGGAAGTCATTCAGGCCCGTGGCAGTGGAATGCTTCGGCACTGGCATGATGGTGGCGATCTTGAAGCTTGTGAGGACAACTGCCTGGGCCAGGGACAGATTAAAAATGTCTATGAAGACCCCAGCTAACTGCTCTGCACAGACTTTGAGCTCACGGCCAGGTATTCCATCCGGACCAGCTGCCTAGAGGCTGAAATGTGGGATTCAGATTGTAAAGGGAGTTGGAAAAAGCATGTAATAAGGGTAATGACACAATCGTAATGGGGAATTTCAATATGCAGGCAGATTGGGAAAGTCACGTTGGTGTAGGAGAGGGAATTTGTTGAGTGCCTATGAGGTGGCTTTTTAGAGCAGCTTGTGCTTGAGCCTAGTGGGGAAAGACAATCTTAGATTGGGTGTTGTGTAATAACCCAGAATTTATTAGGGAGCTTAATATAAAGGAACCCTTAGGAGGCAGTGATCATAATATGATTGAATTCATACTGCAATTTGAGAGGGAGGAGCATAAGTCACATGTATCTGCATTGCAGTGGAGTAAAGGGAATTACAAAGACATGAAAAAAGAGCTTGTCAGGGCCATTTTGTTGAAGTGGAAGGATACATCAGCTCCCACTTTGTCACAATGGTTCTCTCAAGTGATGCTATGTCTTAGTTTGGAGAAAATTTGAAGTCGAACCTTTGAACCTTTATTTGATTTTAAGAAAAAGATTTGCTCGTTATTATCATTTGAGCTAATTGATATAATTTTCCACGATCTAATTGTAAATTTTTTAGTATATTTTCTTTCCTTGCTGGCGGTTTGATGTTTATTTTTAGAAGCTTTTTGTATGACGCATGACTCCGGGGTTGTACACCTAATGGGTTCTTTTTTTTTCTCACTTTTCTGCTTAGTAGGTTTTTTTTGTTATCACAAATTTTTTTTCAATCTTTAAGATAATGTCTTTTTTGAGACATTGTAAATGTTGTTACTTCAATGTACTCATGTTATTTTTTTTGTACAATATAACAATAAAAAGATTTGAAAAGAAAGAAAAAAGAGTTTGTCCAGGTGGATTGGAGGAGGATACTGACAGAGGTGATGGCAGAACAGAGATGGCTGAAGTTTCTGAGAATAGTTCACAAGGTGCAGGATAGATATGTCCCACAAAGGAAGAAGTTCTCAAATGACAGGGGTGGGCAACTATGGTTGACATAGGAAGTTAAGAACTGCATAAAAGCCAAGGAAAGGGCATATAAGATAGCAAATGTGAGTGGGAAGTTGGATGATTGGGAAGCTTTTAAAATGCAACAAAAGGCAACTAAAAAAGCTATAAGAAGGGAAAAGGTAAAATATGAAGGTAGACTAGCCAATAATATAAAGCAGGATACAAAAAGAATTTTCAGTTATATAAAGAGTAAAGGGGAGGTGAGAGTTGATATTGGACCACTGGAAAATGATGCTGGTGAGGTAGTAATGGGGGACAAAGAAATGGCAGATGAACTTAATGAGTACTTTGCATCTGCCTTCACTGTGGAAGACACTAGCAGTGTGCCAGAAGTCTGTGAGTGTCAGGGAGCAGGAATGAGCACCATTGCTATTACAAAAGAAAAAGTGCTAGGCAACCTGAAAGGTCTTAAGGTGGATAAGTCACCTGGACCAGATGGACTACATCCCAGAGTCCTGAGGGAGGTTGCCGAAGGGAGAATGGATGCATTGGTCATGATCTTTCAAGAATCATCTGATTCTGGCATGGTCCCGGAGGACTGGAAGATTGCAAATGTCATTCCACTCTTTAAGAAGGGAGGAAGGCAAAAGGAAGAAAATTATAGGCCAGTTAGTTTAATCTCAGTGGTTGGGAAAGTGTTAGCGTCTATTATTAAAGATGAGGTTTCAAGGTACTTGGAGACTAATGATAGGATAACTCAAAGTCAGCATGGTTTCTGTAAAGGGAAATCTTGTCTGACAAATCTGTTAGAATTCTTTGAGGAAGTAACAAGCAGGGTGGACAAAAGAAAGGCAGTGGATGTCATTTACATGGATTTTCAGAAGGCGTTTCATAAGGTGCCACATATGAGGCTGCTTAACACGGTAAAATCCTATAGCGTTACAGGAAATACACTGGCATGGAAAATGGAATGGCTGACAGGCTGGAGGCAGCAAGTGAGAATAAAAGGGGCCTTTTCCAGTTGGCTTCCAGTGACTAGTGGTGGTCCTCAGGAGTCAGTATTGGGACCACTGCTTTTCACATTGTTTCTCAGTGATTTAGGTAGTGGCATTGATGGTTTTGTGGCAAAGTTTGCAGATGATACAAAGATAGGTGGAGGTGTAGGTAGTGCTGAGGAAGCAATGCGATTGCACCAGGACTTGAACAAATTGGAGGAATGGACAAAAAAGGAAGTGGCAGATGGAATACAGTGTTTGGAAGTGTATGATAATGCATTTTGGTAAAAGGAGCAATAGTGCGGACTATTATCTAAACGGGGGAGAAGGTTCAAACATCAGAGGTGCAGAGAGACCTGGCAGACTCGTGCAGGATTCCCAGATGGTTAATTTACGAGTCGAGTCTGTGGTAAAGAAGGCAAATGCAATGTTGGCATTTATTTCAAGAGGAATAAAATATAAAACCAAGGAGGTATTACTGAGTCTTAAGACAGTAGACAGGCCACATTTGGAGTATTGGCAAGTTTTGGGCCCCGTACCTCAGAAAGGATGTGTTGTCATTGGAGAGAGTCTAGAGGAGGTTTATGAGGATGATACCAGGAATGAAGGGTTTAACATATGAGGAGCATTTGGCAGCTTTGGGTCTGTACTCACTGGAATTTAGAAGAATGCGGGACGATCTCATTGAAACCTACTGAATGTTGAAAGGACTAGGTGGGGTGGATATGGAGAGGATGTTTCCTATGGTGGAGGTATCCAGAACTAGACAGCACAGCTTCAAAATTGAGGTGAGGGGGATTTTTTTTAGCCAGAGAGTAGTAAATCTGTAGAATGCTCTGCTACAAACTGTGGGGGAGGGCAAGTTGGTAAGACGGAAGTTGGTCATTTCCTGATCAGTCAGAGCATCAAAGGATATGGCGAGAAGGCAGGTGTATGCGGTTGAGTGGGATCCGGGATCAGCCATGATGGAATGGCATAGCAGACTTGATATGCTGAATGGCCTAATTCTGTTTCTATGTCTTATGGTCTTATACGCTCAGTGGCCACTTAATTACAGGAGGTACCTAATAAAGTGGCCACTGGGTGGATATTTCCAGGTCAGGATGGTGTGTGGCTGGAGGACAACTTTCAGCTGATGGTTTCCTCTGCTTTTGCTGTCCTTGCACTTGCAGCTGGTGAAGCTGGATGGTTTGGAAGGAGCTGGTCTAAGGATTCTTGGTGAGTGGCTGCAATGCAGCGCATCCAGTAGAAGATACACAATGCTGCTACTGTGTGTCGGAGGCAGGGTGCCTATCAAGTTGACCGTTATATAGTTCCTTGACTGTTTTTGGAACTGCACTCATGTAGGCAATTAGAGAATATTCCATCACACTCCTGACTTGAGCCTTGTAGATGGTGGACAGGCTTTCTGAAATAATGAGTTAATTCACCACAGGATTCCTAAACCCTAATCTGCTCTTGTGGCCCCAGAATATATATATATATCTATATATACACCACACCAGTTTCTCATCAATGGTAATCCCCAGAATATGATGGTGAAGGATTCAATCACGGCAATACCATTGACTATCAGGGGCTGATGACTCAATTTTTCTCTTGTTAGATCTTGATATGGTACCTGTGTAGCATGAGTGTTACTTGCTTCCTATCAGCTCAGGCCTGGGCCTGGGCCTTGACCAAGTCTTGCCACATTTGGCTGCGGACTGCTTCATTATCTGAAGAGTCACAAACGGTACTAAACTTTGTGCAATCATCAACAAACATTCCTACCTCTGAATTTATGATTGAAGAAAGTTCATAGGTGAAGCAGTTAAAGATGGTTGGCTCTAGGAAAAATGCGAGACCATTCATCCTCTTTGTCAGCGGTTCATAACCAAGGTCACTCAAGCTGCCATCACTGAGCTGCTCTGCTTCTATATTGCATTTCCAAGAGGACAATCTGTAAGTCATCACTATCTTATTCACAGAAATCTTTTAAAAAATCTTGCCCTCTATGTTCATGAAAGTAAGATCCATTCCCCACTCTTTACTAGGAGGATAAAGGATATTTTCAAGTCTTCTTGAATGTAATATACTCTTGGACTCATGGGAATTTCTGGTTGTGATTTATCAAAATTAAGAATCTGGGAGTGCATTGAGAATATTGATTGTCTTGAGCGAATGTGGAACCCTAGTTTATAAAGAATAAATTGGTTGAATGAGTGCACAATTTCTCATATTATATATCCATTCATCCCATCAAACACTTCTTCCCCAATTGTGGCAGTCTACATTTCTGACCAACAGTTCTTCAGTTACTTCGGAACCCATAAATGGGGTGAAGAAGTAATTCTTCCTTGTCCCTATGACCAGTGGACTGATTGGAAGAGGAAAAATAGAGGAAAGTTGTCATTACATTTCACTTACACTGATGTCAGTTTGAAAGCCACTAGTTTCATTCCTGATGTGGTACTTTTTTCCATTGATTCATTGTTCAAAGTTCAAAGTAAATTTATTATCAAAGTACATATTTGTCATGATATACAACTCTGAGATTCATTTTTTATGGGCATACTCAGTAAATCCATAATGGAATAATAACCACAATAGGATCAATGAAAGAGTGCTTCAACTTCATCCAGTGTGCATAAGACACAAGCTAAGCAAATACAAAAATAAATTGTTATTATAATAATAAATTATAATGTATATGGAGAACATGAGATGAAGAGTCCTTGAAAGTGAGTCCATAGGTTAGGGGAGCATTTCAATAAAGCAAAGCTGAGGGAAGTTATCCTCTTTAGTTCAAGAGCCAGATGGCTGAAGGGTAATAACTATTCATGAACATGGTGGTGTGTATCCTGAGGCTCCTGTACCTCCTTCCTGATAGCAGTAGTGAGAAGAGGAGCATGTCCTGGATGTGTTCAATGGTGAGGAAGGCTTAACCTGTAATGCTTTGTCCATATTCACTGCTTTTTGTAGGATTTTCTTTTCAAAGGTATTGGTGTTTCCATACCAGACTGTGATGCAGCCAGTCAATATTCTCTTCCTCCTCCCCCCCCCCCCCACACATCTATAGAAGTTTGTCAGTTTTAGATCTCAAACCAAATTTCTACTAACTCTAAGAAAGTAGAGGCACTACCGTGCTTTCTTCCTAATTGCACTTGGATGCAGAGCCCAAGAAATTTAAAGCGGCTGACCTTTTGCACCTCTGATCCTCTGAGGAGTACTGGCTCATTGACCTCCAGTTTCCTCCTCTTGAAGTCAATAGTCAGCTCCTTGGTCTTGCTGACATTGTGTAAGAGTTTGTTGTTATGGCACCACTCAGCCAGGTTTTCAATCTCCCTCCTATATGCTGATTTACCACCACCTTTGATTCGGCCAATGACAGTGGTGTTGTCAGCAATCTTGAATATGGTTCAGGTTCTCGTATGGTTAAATTATCAAGATGGTGCAATGTCCATGAAACAACACTTTTGCAAAAATAATTCTGCATGATTTGACAATGCGGCTAGAAAAATAATAAAAGTGAAGTGTGGATTTCTGGCTCTGATTCAGATATAAAATGTAATTAACATTGTCCATATTGTAGAAATACAGACATTCAGTTTTAATATTTTAGTATTCTAGAGATGTTTGTGAAATTCTCTGGGAAAAAATGGCTAATGTTGTTTGTAAATTGTGATGAATGCTGGAAGGGTTGAATTTTCCAATATTGTTTCTACAGATTGGCTGCTATGCAGCTATGAAGAAAAAGATTTATGCAATGGGTGGTGGCTCATATGGAAAATTATTTGAGTCTGTTGAGTGTTATGATCCCAAGACTCAACAATGGACGGCTATCTGCCCATTGAAAGAAAAGAGGTTGGTGTATTATTACATGCCTATTTTTCTAAGTCGCTTACTGTGCACGGATTTGTTTTTTTTGGAGAGGAATGAAGGATCAATGTTTTGGGCCGAGACCCTTCATCAAGAATGATTTTGATTTATTTGTTTTCATGGGAGAAGGCAACAATACTGATTGCAACAAATTGTCTGAGTGAACTTCGAAGGAAATTTAGTCTCCTGAATATGACACTGAAGAACTTAGTGGCATTAGTAAATGAAAAGTGGAGCAATGATATGATGCAGTTGTGGTTTTCTTTTGCAATTTTTAAAATGATTGGCATTTTAAACAAATGATTGTATTGTGGAAAGTTAAACAGCAGTTAGTTCCAACATCTGTACTGTGGCCTTTGGGTATACATTGGCTTTGTTTGTTGCAATGTTTTTTTGTAGGAGGCTGCACCTGGAATTGCAGGGAACCAAGTCTTCCTGAAAACTTCATTCTGACACAATAACCACAATTACCGCTCTGTTTTTAAAGATCTAAACGGCTCTGCATAACAGTTAAACATCCTGCTCTTTACTTTCATAACTTTTCAAATGATAAATACTTGTTTAACCAGTTGTTTACATATAGTTGCAGCAAACCAACTGGAAAGATTCACTAAAATTAATGTCATAAAATAACTGAGTTATATGACTGGAGAGAGTATTATTAACATTGGGAATTATAATGTTAAAGTGAGTGTCTCGCGGTAAATCCCTTTTAGAAAAGTTTCCATTATAATGAAATAAGCATCTTTTAAATTAGAAATTTTAAAAGGCTTTCTCTAAAGTACTAATACAACACAGATACAGTGCAGTTTTTATAAAATGCTTTAAAATACCTTTTAAATGTGGTATTTCGTCTGTAGCAATGACATAGCAGCATAAGAAATACAAACAGGAACAGGCCATTCATACCCTTGATCTTAGAAACATAGAAAACCTACAGCACAATACAGGCCCTTCGGCCCACGAAGCTGTGCCGAACATGTCCTTAGCTGAGAAATTACCTAGGGTTACCCATAGCCCTCTATTTTTCTGAGCTCCATATACCTGTCCAGGAGTCTCTTAAGAGACCCTATCGTATCCGCCTCCACCACCGTCACTGGCAGCCCATTCCATGCAATCACCACTCTCTGCGTAAAAACAACAACAACTTACCCCTGATATTGCCTCTGTACCTACTTCCAAGCTCCTTAAAACTGTTCCATCTCATGCTAGCCATTTCAGTCCTGGGAAAAAGCCTCTGACTATCCACACAATCAATGCCTCTCATCATCTTAAACACCTCTTTCAAGTCACCTCTCACCCTCTGTCACTCCAAGGAAAAAAGGCTGAGTTCAGTCAACCTATTATCATAAGGCATGCTCCCCAATCCAGGCAACATCTTTGTAAATCCCCTATGCACCCTTTCTGTGGTTTCCACATCCTTCCTATAGTGAGGCAAACAGAACTGAGCATAGTACTCCAAGTGGGGTCTGACCTGGGTCCTGTATAGCTGCAACATTACCTCTTTGCTCCTAAATTCAGTCCCACGATTGATGAAGACCAATGCATCGTATGTTTTCTTAACCACAAAGTCAACCTGCACAGCAGCTTTGAGTGTCCTATGGACTCAGACCCCAAGATCCCTCCTGATCCTCCACACTGCCAAGAGTCTTACCATTAATGCTATATTCTGCCATCATATTTGACATACCAAAATGAACCACTTCACACTTATCTGAGTTGGACTCCATCAGCCACTTCTCAGCCCTCCACACTATCCACAACATCTTCAACCTTTATGTCATCAGTAAATTTACTATCCCATCCCTTCACTCCTTCATCCAGGTCATTTATAAAGATCATGAAGAGTAGCGGTTCCAGAACAGATCCCTGAGGCACACCACTGGTGACCGACCTCCATGCAGAATATGACCCATCTACAACCATTCCTTGCCTTCTGTGGGCAAGCAATGTCCCCTTGGATCCCATACCTCCTTACTTTCTTGCTTCATTATTCACTTTCTTGCTTCATCATTCACTTTCTTGCTTCATCATTCAGTATGATCAGGCCTATTACCATGCTATATCTCTAAATGAAGTGTAAAAAATAGCTGATCAGTACACTTTTTTGACTTTATCTCTCAACTCCTCTGATAGATGGAAATTTTATGAATTTTGAATTCAATGAGCCACAGTATCAGAGTTGCACAGTGATAGGGAAGTTCAAAGGTTCATTGCCCTCTGAGTGAATAAATTTTTCATTTCAATCCTAAATAGCCTTCCCCTTATTATGAGTCTGTGGTACCTAGTTCTGGAATAATCAGCCAGATAACACTTCCTCTTTCAAACTACTTTATTGAGCCTTTTAGAATGCCTGTCATTCTTTTGGACTTTTGAGTAGACCAAGCTTCTGTCTTTGGATCTCTCTTCATAACATGGGTGTGTCATCCCAGGAGTCAGTCTAGTGCATGTTTAATTCTCTTAGGTAAGAAGATGAACATTGTACACAAAGATCCAGTTATGGCCTTGTGATTTATATAATTATAGTAATATATTTTTTATATTTGGATCTTCTTGCAGTGAAGAGTTATGCACTGTTTGCCTTCTAAAACTTCTTGCTGTTTCAGTATTCTAGCTTTCACTGACTTCTGTACAAGGACTCCCAAACCCTTTTGAACATCAGCATTTCACAATCTCTCTTCCTCATTGACAACCAAAACTGGTGCATACCTCGGCGATGTGTGCTTAGCCCACTGCTGTCTCTATACCCGTGACTGTGTAGCCATCTCTAAATTTGCTGATGATACAACCATTGTTGGCAGAATCTCACATGGAGACAAGAGGACATACAGAAATGAGATACACCTGCTAGTTGAGTGGTGTAGCGGCAACAACCTGCCACTCAATGTCAGTAAGACCAAAGAGCTGTTTGTGGACTTCAGAAAGGGTAGGATGAGGGAACGCAGACCAATCCTCATAGAGGGATCAGAAGTGGAGAGAGTGAACAACTTCAAGTTCCTGGGTGTCAAAATCTCTGAGGATCTAACCTGGTCCCAACATATTGATGCAGCTATAAAGAAGGCAAGGCAACAGCAAATTTATTAGGAATTTGAGGAAATCTGGTTTGTCACTTGGAACACTCAACAACTTCTGCAGATGTACTGTGGAGAGCATTCTGGCAGGCTGCATCACTGTCTGGCATGGGGGGTGGGGAGAGCTACTGCACAGGATTGAAAGAAGCTGCAGAAAGTTGTAAAATTAGCACAATCTTTGTAAACCTCAGAAAGGCAATGTATATCATAAGGAACCGCATGCCTTCTTCTCATTATTACTTTCAGGAAGGAGGTACAGAAGTCTGAAAGCACTCAGTGATTCAGGAACAGCTTCTTCCCCTCTGCCATCCGATTCCTAATTGGACATTGAACCTATGAACACTACCTCAGTTTTATTATTTCTGCTTTTTCACTATTTTTAATTTACTTATTTAATATACGTATATACTTACTGTATTTGATTTACTTTTTTATTTTTCTATATTATCATGCATTGCAATGCTGCTACAAAGTTAACAAATTGCACGGCAGGTGATTTTAAACCTGATTCTGATTCTAATTCTAATTCTAATTCTATTCTCACCATTTTTTTTTTGAAGCCACTCAGTATTTTTGATTTTTTTTCCCAGCAAGGTGGATGTCATCACTTTTTTCCAGATTGCATTTCACCTAACCATGTAATTGACTACTCAGTCAGTGGCATACAACCCACTGAAGCCTTCCGATCCTCATCAGTACTCACATTCTGCCCAAGTCTTGTGTCATCCGCAAAGTTGGAGAAGTTACATTTAGCACACTTAGTCAAATTGTTAATAATGATTTTAAATAGATGGGGCTAACAATTCCTTTGATAAGCCACTAGTCACATCCAGCAAACCTGAAAAGTTTATTCCTACTCAGTTTTATATCTGTTAACCGACTCTTAATTATCCTGGCATATTGCCTCCAATTTCATGTGTTCAACCCTTGGTGGCAGCCTACTGTGAGGAATTTCATCAAAGATACAATGATGTGGCAGTGAATATTCAGAGGCCTCACATCTGTTGATTCGACATACTTAGATTTTTTAGATTATGAAGACACGTAGTCCTCTTTTATTGTCACTTAGTAATGCATGCATTAAGAAATAATACAATATTTCCTCCGGTGTAATATCACAAAACACAGGACAGACCAAGACTGAAAAAACTGACAAAACCATATAATTACAACATTTAGTTACAACAGTGCAACAATACCATAACTTGATGAAGAAGTCCATGAGCACAGTAAAAGTTCAAAGTCTCTCAAATGTTCCACATCTCACGCAGACGGGAGAAGGAAGAAAAACTCCCCTTGCCACGCCTACCACAGTCCGACTCTGAGTCATCCGAAACCGTCGAGCTCTGATTAGCTCTGCGACACCGAGTACTGAGCGCCATCTCTGTCCAAGTGATTCGACCTCAACCTTGGTCACCAACAGCAGGCAAAGCCGGGGATTTTGAGGCCTACCCTCCGAAAGATTCCCGACCACGCAGTAACGACAGCAGCGAACGAGCGTTTCAGAAATTTCTCCAGATGTTCCTCTGTGCTTTCACGTCCATTCTCCATCAAATCAGAATTATCCACGGCCCCTATTTAACAGATACAATATCATTTTTCACCGGAGGGCTGCGCACACGCAGGCACACTGCTCTCTCTCCTCCTGCCGAACTTACACCATTCCTCAAATAATTCAAAAATTAATCAAACATTATTTATCATAAATTTATGTTACCTGTCAAATCATGATTTCCCTTAACATCAACTTGTTAAGTGGTTTGGGACAGAAGATCCTCAGTAGCAGTATTGGACTTCTTAGCTTCGGTTCTGCAACTGATGCTTTATTGGAATAACATGATTGTAAAGTCTGCATAAATTAGTAATGGACATTCAGCAATTTTTAATTGGTTAATTTTTGGTTTTTCTTCTGTTTTGCAGGTAAAACATTGATTGGCTAATTTTAGTGCAGTATTAAATATCCTACTCCGAATAAAAGCCATTGAGACCATCAGTTCTAAGACAGTACACATTTTGACCTCATCACTGAAATAGAACTGTAATCATTTTTCTGCATTTGCCAACCATCTGGCCATTTAAAATTGGTATTAAATAATTCAGATTGCTGTTCAGCTGAATAGTATGAATCCTAAATGTATATTAATTGATAAATATTCTGTTAGTAATGTTTTTAGATAAGCAACCAAGTATGAGGACAAGGGGAAACTAAAACCTAAAATCTGAACTGCTCTGTTTATAGTGGATCTTACAGCGATGGTGAATACCATTTGATGATAAAATTATTTTGGGTGCTTTCTATTTTCAGAAAAACTGCATCCATATCCGTTAGTAGAACTAGTTGTTTAAGATGTTATTTCCTATGTCGCCTAAGTGCATTGAAGTTATTTGTAATTTGACGTTTCTTCGTAGGTTTGGTGCAGTAGCGTGTGGTGTCGGCTTGGAGCTGTACGTTTTTGGTGGAGTCCGTAGTCGTGAAGGTGCCAGTGCAGAAAACAATGAGATGGTGACCTGTAAATCAGAATTTTATCATGATCATTTCAAAAGGTAATGTAAAGCAAAATCTTAGTCGGAGCTGCACTGACCTCAATAGACCCAGGATATTATTAGAAAATGTTTTCATCGATGACTTAGATTTTTAAGTTACATCTTTCTGGTATGTAAGTCAATAGTTGAGAGTCATGAGTTGTTGCTTTCAATGAAGGCTTTGTGTGGCAGGTTTTTTTTGTATCTGATAGAAGTGATGGTAAGTAGTGAAACTACTGATGCCTCTTGATATATAGTGACCAACGGCAGTGAATTTAAATTGCATCATAGCAGCTGGCAAGTTAGAAAATTTTCTGTAGTTTATTGTTGTTTTTAAGTGACACGGTATCACAGTAGTTTTACTACAGCAAACTACCTTGTTATGTTAATACAATTTCAAAAATGAGTTATTTGTGTTAGATGGTTTGTTGCTAAGTGAAGGTCCATTGAAAAGGATAATTGTTTCTTTTTCAAAAAGTAAAGCAAGCTCTATTTTAATACCTTGACATTTGAAAAATAATAAAGAATTAAAATGCATATATTTGACACCTGGACTGCTCAACATTCTTTGTGTCAAGCCAGCTTATTACGAAAAGCAATTCTTGATAGAAAAAGTATTTCTGCATAGCAGTATTGCAGTGATGGGAAAGTGGGATAATTTAACAGTTAATCCATTGTTAATTAAAGGAGGGATATTTATCTGGCCACGGAAAGACTTGCTGCTTCCTCTCAGATGATGACTAGCTACTTTTACGTGGCTAAACCAATGAACGGCTGGCCATTTTATCTGAAAGATAACTCTGCATTCCTTCAGTACTGGGTTTTGTTTAAATGTGTATGTTTTCCTAATTTAGTTAAAATATTATGATTAGTTGAATCAAGCTAACAGCTACAGGGTACGAATTTTTTACTACAGGGTTAAAAGAGAAAGTTATTTTTTAATACTTTCATGAGTCAATAATCTCATACATTTGCTCTCTGTGCAAAGGATGAATGAAATTTCAATTTGGGTATCTGTTTCTTTTATTTATCAAAGTTTTGTCCATTTAGTAATTGTATCTTAGGTCTATATTAATAAATACTGCATTAAAGTTAAAAATATGACGAATTTTAAAAACTAAGTATTGTTGGAAATCAAAATAGAATCTTGTCAAGCCTGCACCAGATGTGAAGAATAAATGGTGAATAGTTTGAGTTTATGGTCAGTCATTAGCATTGGGAATAGAGTTGCAGTAAGTTTAAGCAAGTGTAGTGTTAGAAAAGGTGGATAGGGACTATGTTTTCGAACCAAAGAATGAGCTGTATGTGTTTTCACAGGGCAGAGTGCACAAATGTGATAAAAGGATGATGGTACAAAATAAAATAAGAGAATAATGGGGTAAGAAATACAAAAGATGTAATTTAGAATTGCTATTTCATTACTAATGGTTGTCGTCCAAAACACATTAGGCAGCAGTTATATGTGAAATAATCATGCTCTGAGTTCAAACAATTACACAGAAACTGCTTAGTGGACTGTCTCTGAGTTTGAGCTTCAAGTTATCGTTTGTACTCTTCTTCCCTTCTGTTGTCTGCCTTCTACACTATTTAGAAGAAGCTGCTCATAATTTGGTTAGACATTTTACAGCCTTCCAAACTCAATCATTTCACACTTTAAATGCATTCTATTTTTCGACAGTAAGTGTTGGTGGTAATTTTCCCTCTTTCTATTAGCTTTCATCGAGATCTATCCTTTATTCTTTACTTGCCTGTTATCATTCCTTTTTGTAATGCTTGTTGTTCCTTTAGTGAGTTCATCTCTTATGTCTTCACTTGAGTAAAGTCTGCTATTCTAACCTGTGTTCTTTTTCTATGGCCCTGTATTTACTGAAAACTTGACATCTAATACCTCCCAGATCAATTGATTTGAAAATGACTGAAATATCAATATTGTTTCTCTCTTTCCAAATGCTGTGCAATTTGCATAGTACTTTCATTGAAAATTCATCTGTTTAAATAGAAAGAAATTTATTTCACCCATAACCAAAGGAGGTGTGTGTGTGTGTGTGTGTGTTTGTGTGTATGTGCGCGTGCGCACTACTGATTTGTATGCCCTCACTGTAGGTACTGAATTTTATTTTGTTACACCGTATTGGTTTTTGTGAAGGGAAATCTTGCCTGATAAATCTGCTAGAGCTCTTCAAGGAAGTAACAAGGAAGGTGGACAAAGGAAAGGTAGTGGATGTCATTTACTTGGATTTTCTGAAGGCTTTTGGTAAGGTGTCATTCATGAAGAAGAACGTGGAAACTGTCGAAAGGGTGCAGAGGAGATTTACAAGGATGTTGCCTGGATTGGGGAACCTACCTTATGAGAATAGGTTGAGTGAACTCGGCCTTTTCTCCTTGGAGCGACGGAGGATGAGAGGTGACCTGATAGAGGTGTACAAGATAATGAGAGGCATTGATCGTGTGGATAGTCAGAGGCTTTTCCCCAGGGCTGAAATGGCTAGCGTGAGAGGGCATAGTTTTAAGGTGCTTGGAAGTTGATACAGAGGAGATGTCAGGGGTAAGTTTTTTTTACACAGAGAGTGGTGAGTGTGTGGAATGGACTTCCGGCAGTGGCAGTGGAGGCGGAAATGATAGGGTCTTTTAAGAGAGGGCTGGATGGCTGCATGGAGCTTAGAAAGATAGAGGGCTATGCGGAAAGGAAATTCTAGGCAGTTTCTAGAGTAGGTTACATGGTCGGCACAACAATATGGTCCGAAGAGCCTGTAATGTGCTGCAGACTTCTATGTTCTGTGGACGTATGGGCTCTATCTAAGACAGATATGGGAACTTCCACGTGGATACTAAGAGCAATGAGTACCTTGTATCTGTATTCTAGAAAGAGATCTTCCAGGATAATAGTGAAAGGGAAAAAACTTTAATACAGATTCAGAATGAGATTTCAGATTCAGAATCAGATTTAATATCACCAGCATATGTCATTAAACTTGTTAACTTTTAGGGGAGAAATATAAGGAAATACATGATAAATGTAGAGGAAAAAATATATATATATATTTATATATTCACCCCCCCCCCCCGCCGGAAGTTTTCATGTTTTATTGTTCTACAACATTGAATCACAGTGGATTTAGTTTGACTTCTTTTGGCACTAATCAACAGAAAAAGATACTTTCATGTCAAAGTGAAAACAGATCTCTACAAAGTGATCTAAATTAATTACAAATATAAAACACAACATAATTGCATAAGTATTCACCCCCTTCAAGTCAGTATTTAGTAGATGTACCTTTGGCAGCAATTACAGCCTTGAGTCTGTGTGGAGAAGTCTCTATCAACTTAGCACATCTGGACACTGCATTTTTTCCCCATTTCTTTACAAATGCTCAAGCTTGGTCAGATTGCATGGGGATCATGAGTGCACAGACCTTTGAATTGAATTGGCTTTATTTTTTACATCCTTCACATACATGAGGAGTAAAAATCTTTATGTTACGCCTCCATCTAAATGTGCAATGTGCAATTGTAGTAAATTATAATAGAACAGTCAATGTAACATAGAAATACACTCAAATCAGCATGAGTTAATCAGTCTGATGGCCTGGTGGAAGAAGCCGTCCCGCAGCCTGTTGGTCCTGGCTTTTATGCTGCGGTACGTTTCCCGGATGGTAGCAGCTGGAACAGATTGTGGTTGGGGTTACTCAGGCCCCCAATGGTCCTTCGAGCCCTTTTCTCACACCTGTTGTTGTAAATACCCTGAATCATGGGAAATTCACAACTACAGATGCACTGGGCTGTCCACACCACTCTCTGCAGAATCCTACGATTAAGGGAGGTACAGTTTCCATACCAGGCAGTGATGCAGCCAGTCAGGATGCTCTCAATTGTGCCCCTGTAGAAAGGATTTGGGGACCCATACAAAACTTCCTCGCTGTCTGGGGTGAAAGAGGCACTGTTGTACCCTTTTCACCACATAGCTGGTGTGTACAGACCACATGAGGTCCTCGGTGATGTGAATGCCGAGGAACTTGAAGCTGTTTACCCTCTCAACCCCAGATCCATTGATGTCAATAGGGGTTAGCCCATCTCCATTCCTCCTGTAGTCCACAACCTGCTCCTTTATTTGTGCGCCATTGAAGGAGATGTTGGTTCTTAACACCACTGTGTCAGAGAGATGACTTCTTCCCTGTAGGCCACCTCGTTATTGTTTGAGATTAGGCCAATCGATGTCGTGTTGCTGGCAAATTTAATTAGCAGATTAGAGCTGTGGGTGGCGACACAGATGTCCAGCCATAAATTCTGAATTGGATTGAGGTCTGGTCTTTGACTTGGCCACTCCAGGACATTAACTTTGTTGTTTTTAAGCCATTTCTGTGTAGCTTTGGCTTTATGCTTGGGGGTTACTGTCTTGCCGGAAAACAAATTTTCTGCCAAGTCATGGTTCTCTTGCTGACAGCATCAAGCTTTTCTCCAGGGTTTCCCTGTATTTTGCTGCATTCATCTTTCTTCTACCTTCACAAGCCTTCCAGGGCCTGTTACAGTGAAACATCCCCAGGGCCTGTTGCAGTGAAACATCCCCACAGCATGATGCAGCTACGACCATGCTTCACAGTAGGGATGGTGTGTCCTCCCACAGGCAGTCAGACTGCCAAATAGCTGCTCCACCTGACTCTGCTTTGGACACTTTTAACTTGCACTGGACACTTATAACTGATTTTAACTGACATGTGGCTGTTGTGTTTTACTATTTATTGTTATGTTTATTATTTAGTGTTGCGTTTGTTATGTTATGATTGCACTGCCCCTGAGAAATGCTGTCTCATTCTGCCCTGCAGAGCTGATGTGTGGTTAGAATGACAATAAAGTTTTTTGAATCTTTGAATCTTCAAATCTTTTTGATGATGTGCTGTGTTTGGCTTACGCCAAATATAGCATTTAGTCTGATGGCCAAAAAGCTCAATTTTGATTTCATCAGACCATAGAACCTTCTTCCAGCTGACTTCAGAGTCTCCCACATGCCTCTGGCAAACTCTAGCTAAGATTTCATGTGAGTTTTTTTTTCCAACAATGACTTTCTCTTTGTCTCTCTACCATCAAGCTATATTTTATGACGCACCCAGGCAATATTCTTGTCTTTCTTGATGATTGACTTAACTGTACTCCAAGTATTGTTCAGTGACTTGGAAATTCTTGTTTCCATCTCCTGACTTGTGCTTTTCAATAACCTTTTCGCGGAATTGCTTGGAGTGTTCTTTTGTCTTCATGATGTCGTTTTTTCCAGGATACTGACTCACCAGCAGTTAGACCTTCCAGATATAGGTGTATTTGAATTGAAGTGACTTCATTACATACGTGCTTCATATACATGTAGAGTAAAAATCTTTACGTTACGTCTCCGTCTAAATGTGCTATATGCAATTTATAGTAATTTATAATAAATAGTATATACAACAGGATAGTCAATATAACATAGAAATACAGATGTGTCAGCATGAATTAATCAGTCTGATAGCCTGGTAGAAGAAGCAGTCCCGGAACCTGTTGGTCCTGGCTTTTTTATGCTGTGGTACCGTTTCCTGGATGGTAATATCTGAAACAGTTTGTGGTTGGGGTGACTCGGGTCCCCAACGATCCTTCAGGCCCCTTTTATATCCCTGTCTTTGTAAATGTCCTGAATACTGGGAAGTTCACATCTACAGATGCACTGGGCTGTCCATACCACTCTCTGCAGAGTCCTGCGATTGAGGGAAGTACAGTTTCCATGCCAGTCAGGATGCTCTCAATTGTGCCCCTATGGAAAGTTCTTCAGACTTAGGGGACCATACCAAACTTCTTCAACCGTTTGAGGTGAAAGAGGCACTGGTGTGCCTTTTTCACCACACAGAGGGTGTGTACAGACCACATGAGATTCTCGGTGATGCTTATTCCGAGGAACTTAAAGATTTTCACCTTTTCAACCCCAGATCCACAATCAGTTTTACTACAATCAATTGAAACACCTTGACTGCGCACTGGTCTCCAAAAACAGATCTCCATTTAACAAATTAGGTGACTTTTAAAACCGCCTGGCTGTACCAGTAATGATTTGGTGTTTCTTATCAAAGGGGGGGTGAATACGTATGCAATCAATTATTTTGTGTTTTATATTTGTAATTAATTTAGATCACTTTGTAGAGATCTATTTTCACTTTGACACAAGAGTCTATTTCTGTGCAGAAAACACAGAAGTTTAAAAAATGTAGTGAGGTAGTGTTCATGCGTTCAACGCCCATTCAAAAATCAGATGGCAGAGGGAATGAACCTTTTGCTGAATCACTGAGTGTGTGCCTTCAGGTTTCTGTACCTTCTTCCAGATGGTAACAGTGTGAAGAGGGCATGTCCTTGGTGGTGGGGATCCTTAATGATGTACGCTGACTTCCTAAGGCATTGCTCCTTGAAGATACCACAGAGGCCAGTACCCATGATGGAGCTGACTACTTTTATGAGTTTCTGCAACTTATTTTCACAAGACAAAGGAGCAGAGGTAGGTCATCTGGCCCACTGAGTATGCTCCGCCACTCCACCATGAGCTGTACTATTCTCCCATCTAGTTGCAATCTCCAGCTTTTTCCCCATATCCCTTGATTACCCTGACTGATTAGATACCTATCAATCTCCTTCTTAAGCACCCTCAATGATCGGGCCTCCACAGCTGTATGTGGCAATGAATTCCATAGATCCACGACCCTCTGGCTAAAAAAAAAGTTCTCCTCATCTCTGTTTTAAATGAGTACCCTCTAATTCTAAGACTGTGGCCTCTTGTCCTGGACTCACCCAACCAAGGGAAACAGCCTTTCCACATCTACTCTGTATAAACCTTTCAACATTCGAAATGTTTCTGAGATCCCCTCTCTTCTATACTCTAATGAATACAGTCCAAGAGCCGACAAACGCTCCTCATATGTTAGCTCCTGCATTCCAGGAATCATCCTCGTAAATCTTCTCTGAACTCTCTCCAACATCAGTACATCCCTTCTAAGATAGGGGGCCCAAAACTGCGCACAGTATTCCAAATGAGGTCTCACCAGTGCCCCATAGAGCCTCATCAACACCTCCTTACTCTTATACGCTATTCCTCTTGAAATGAATGCTAACGTAGCATTTGCTTTCTTTACTGCTGATCCAACCTGGTGGTTAACCTTTAGGGTATCCTGCACGAGGACCCCCAAGTCCCTTTGCACTTCCAATTTTTGAATTTTCTCCCCATCTAAATAATAATCTGCCCGATTATTTCTTCTTCCAAAATGTACAACTGTACATTTCTCAACATTGTATCCCATCTGCCATTTCTTTGCCCACTCTCCTAAACTGACCAAGTCTCTCTGCAACCTTTCCATTTCTTCAATACTTCCTGCTCCTCCACCTATCTTGGTGTCGTCCGCAAACTTAGCCACAAAACCATTTAATCCAAAATCTAAATCATCAATATACATTGTAAAAAGAAGCGGCCCCAACACCGACCCCTGCGGAACACCACTAGTAACCAGCGACCAATCAGAATAGGATCCCGTTATTCCCACCCTTTGCTTTCTGCCTATCAGCCAATGCTCCACCCATTCCAATATCTTTCCTGTAATTCCATGGGCTCTCATCTCACTAAGCAGGCTTTTATGCGGCACCTTATCGAAGGCCTTTTGAAAATCCAAATACACGACATCCACAGCCTCTCCCTTGTCAATCTTATTTGAGATTATCTCAAAAAATTCCAATAGGTTAGTGAGGCAGGTTCTTCTCTTTATGAAACCATGCTGGCTTGGGTCTATCTTGTCATGCGCCTCGAGGTATTTCATAACCTCGTCCTTGAGGATCGACTCCAATAACTTTCCAACTACCAATGTCAGAGAATTACAGCTCTGTAATTTTTGCTGCCTTCCTCCTTTCTTAAACAGCGGAACTACATTTGCAACCTTCCAGTCCTCTGGAACCATGCCAGAGTCTATTGATTCCTGGAAGATCATTTCCAATGCCTCCACAATCTACAAAGCCACCTCCTTCAGAGCCCATGGGTGCACCTCATCTGGTCCAGGAGACTTAACTATTCTTAGTCCATTTAGCTTCCCAAGCACTTCCTCTCTAGTAATATTGACTGTACCTAATTCTGTTTCCTGAGACCTCTGGCTATCAGGCATGTTGCTAATGTCTTCCACTGTGAAGACTGATGCAAAATACTCATTTGATTCCTCTGCCATCTCTTTGTTACCCATTATAATTTCTCCAGCATCATTTTCAATCGGTCCTATATCTACCCGTGCCACTCTTTTACTCTTCATATAGTTAAAAAAGCCCTTAGTATCCTTTTATATGTTAATTGCCAACTTCCTTTCATAATTCATCTTTTCTTTCCTAATGACTTCCTTAGTTTCCTTCTGTAAGTTTTTAAAAGTCGTCCAGTCCTCAGTTTTCCCACTAATATTTCCTTCCTTGTACACTGTCTCTTTTGCTTTTATTTTAGCCTTAACCCCTCTCGTTAGCCACATTTGTGCCATTTTTCCACTCATGATTTTCTTTTTTCTTGGAATATATTATTTTTCCTGGACTTTCCTTATTTCTTGTAGGAATTTCATCCAATTTTGCTGTACCGTCCCTCCGTCTAGCTTACTTTTCCAATCGACTTGGGCCAGTTCCTCTCTCATACCACTGTAATTTCCTTTGTTCCACTGAAATATCGATACATCTGATACCAGCGTCTCCTTTTCAAATTTGAAACTGAACTCAATCATATTATGATCACTATTTCCAAGAGGTTCCATTACCTCCAGCTCCCTAATCGCCTCAGGTTCATTACACAGCACCCAATCCAAAACAGCCAATCCCCTGGTGGGCTTACGGACTAGCTGCTCCAAAAAGCCATCTTGTAGGCATTCTACAAACTCTCTCTCCTGAGATCCAGTACCTTCCTGACTTTCCCAATCCACTTTCATATTAAAATCCCCCATAATTATCTTGACATTTTCCTTCTGACAAGCTTTTTCTATTTCCAGCTGTAGCTTGTAGTCCATATCCCGGCTGCTGTTTGGAGGCCTGTATATAACTGCTATTAGTGTCTTTTTACCCTTGCCATTTGTTAACTCGACCCATAAGGATTCTACCTCTTCTGATCCTGTGTCCCTTCTTTCTACTGATTTGATATCATTGCTTACCATCAGGGCCACGCCACCCCCTTTACCTACCTTCCTATCCTTCCTGTACACTGTGTATCCTTGGACACTCAGCTCCCAATCACATCCATCATTTAGCCATGACTCGATGATGGCCACAGTGTCCTATCTTTTAACCTGTAGCTGTACAACAAGGTCATCCACTTTATTTCTAATGCTGCATGCATTTAAATACAGTACATTTAGATCAGTATCTGTTACCGATTTTGCTATATTTCTATCGCACAGCAAATTATCCTGTCTAGTCACCTGCCTGTCCTCCTTGCCATCTTCACTGCACAGTATCTTTGACTTATTTCTATTTTCCTCTTCCTCAACCCTCACACCCTGGTTTCCTTCCCCCTGCCAACTTAGTTTAAACCCTCCCTAACAGCTATATTAAACAATCTCACCAGCATATTAGTACCCTTTGAGTTCAGGTGTAACCCATCGTTTTTGTATAAGTCATACCTCCCCCAAAATAGATCCCAGATATCCAAGAATTTGAAGCCCTGCCCCCTGCACCAGTTACTTAGCCACACATTCATCTGCTTAATTCTGCTATTCTTACCTTCATTAGCGCATGGCTCAGGCAGTAATCCTGAGATTATTACTCTGGAGGTCCGGCTTTTCAATTCTCTTCCCAGCTCCCAGTAATCTTCCTTCAGGACCTCCTCTCTTTTTCTGTCTATGTCATTGGTACCAACATGCACCAAGACTTCTGGCTGCTCGCCCTCTCTCCTCAGAATAGTCTGGGCCTGATCTGAGACATCTCGTACCCTGGCACCAGGGAGGCAACGCACCATCTGGGTAACCTTGTCCGGCTCGCAGAATCTCTTGTCTGTCCCCCTTACGATGGAATCCCCTATAACTACTGCATTTCTCTTTGCTCTCTTGATCACGCCACTGGGCAGAGTGCCAGAGTCCTGTTACTGTGGTTTTCCTCTGTCAGGTCAATCCCTCCAACAGTACCTAAAACGATATATCGATTTCTGAGGGGGACTGTCTACTATCTCTCTATAGGTATTATCAGTCACCACCTCACTTTCCCTAACTAGCTGAAGGTCATCAAGTTGTAGCTCCAGATCCCTAACACTGTCCTTAAGGAGCCTCATCTCAATGCACCTGGTGCAGATGTAATCCTTGGGGAAACTGGGAGTCTCCCAGGGTCCCCACATCTGGCACTCCAAGCACAACACTAATCCTAGACGCATACCTTTAATGCTACTGTTATTACTAAATAAATAAACCTGTTACTTACCTCTTTATTATGAGACTCAACAGTCGCAGGAAGCTTCTTCCCATTTCTGCCTAAGCCTGTTGAGCTAGAGCCCTCTCACTCTGCACCCCGCTCCGACGCTGCCGGCTGGATAGGGCTGTGTTCTTTTTAAGCCTTCCGCTCTCTGAGGTCACATGCCTGCGCAGTAATGCCTCTTTTATCCCATAGTTAAAAAAAATCTGAATTTTCTCCCGAAAAACAGCGACTTACTCTGCTGCCTGCTTGCTGTGAATCGAAAGATGTTGTACCTTAGCCACACCACCCCAATACCCGACAGAATGCTCTCCACGGTACATTTGTAGAAGTTTTCGAGTGTCTTAGTTGACAAAAGAAACCTCCTCAAACTCCTGATGAAATATAGCCACTGTCATGCCTTTATAGGAGCGTTGATATGTTGCATCCAGGTTAGGTCATTCATAAGTGCATTTAAAATTGATAGAATGACGGTATTAGAAAAAGTTGGCTGAATTTGAGAGTAAATACATAGGATGCATCTAGGATCCTGAGGAAATTGCAAGGATGCTGATATAACCTTTCAATGCTCTTTGGAAGCAAGGGTAGTGCCAGAGTTTTAAGTACCTGTTCCCTTGTTTTGTAACTGTGCCCTCTTGTCTATGGCATTCCCACTAGTACTCTTTTTCATAGGTGCTTCCTTGCTTGCTGAGTACTTCTAGCATTTTGTGTGTGTTGCTTGGATTTCCAGGAGTCATTTTGTGCAGATTTGCTCTTGTTTGTGATTAGATTCCTCTGAACTCCACTCTATTTAGGTAATAATTTATTATTTGCCTGCACGAAAGTTATTTGTCAGATTTTTGCTGGAAGACTACTTGGCGCTTCCTAACCATTTACAGTGCCTGAATATTAATTATATTGAATATTAATATATGACGGTTCCTTCCTGAAGAAGGGAGATGGCTCAAAATGTCTACAGTCTATTCATTTCCATAGATGCTGTCTGATCTGCTGAGTTCCTCCTGCACTTTGTGTGTGCTCCTTTGGATTTCCAGCATTGTAGAATTTCTCATGTTTATTAACTGAATATTTACTTTCAGTGACTTGTGTACAAGACACTTACAACAGCGAGAGCAGTCCAGGCATGAGAACCCACCTAATGGTCTTCATGCAGTGCACCTCATGTTTGTGATAGCTGTGGAAAAAATTAGCCTGAAGATGTATTGTTCATCAGACCTTTCCAGAATGGATATAGTGTCTCTGAAGCCTCCTTGGATATGTGCTCCTCTAAAATGTGCACATCTTTGTCTGTTGTCCAATTGATATCATTTCCATAATCGCTCTCTCTGGCTATCCATCCCATAGGATGATGATGGTTTCTTTCAGTCAGTTAGTGGGGTAACTACCCCACTCCTCAGAAAGGAACAGCATGTGCGTGAATGGATTTTAGGTGAGTAGGGGGTTGCACAGGTCCAAACCCACCCTCTCAACATTCCCTCCCGGATCCAGCAGCATGGTGGGGTCCAAGACGGCTGGGGGAAGTTCTGTTGCAGGTAATGGCCAGACCAAGCTTCGACGCAAGGGATGCCCTTTCCGTGCTTCACGGCACATGTTTGCTAGTTGGCCGTTGACCCTATGGGAGGGTTCATCCGCCCTTTGACAGGTCTTGTTTTTTGTCCTGCAGGGTGTCTAGCCACCCTCTTCACCAGGCAAGCCTGGTGGGGGAGCCGGTTTAGTTGCCGACCACCCGACCATGCGACAAGTAGTACTGGGTTACATGGTACCAGTAGCACTCAGACGAGTGACCTGACCATAATAATACCTCCGGTAATGGAACGGTTCTGTGGTGCTACATCTGAAGTACTCATGGGATGACTGTTAACAGATAAATGTTGGAGAAAACAGTTTATTTTAGGCCTTCTCTGCACTTTACTCAAACCTCCTGTCTGCAGCAAGTCTGAAGCTGTCTACTTGGGTCTTTTGATGTTAGAAGAGAAATTAGCAAGGACAATACCTTTCTCTTAGTTTTAGTGAAATGGTTCCACCAAAGCTATAAGTTGCACTTGAAAGCTGATTTCTATATTAGCAGGGTGAATGTGGAGGAGATCTTTCCTGTTGCATAAGAGTCAATTATTTGAGATTGCCAGTTTAAGACCAAGATTAAGTTGTACACTGTTTTTTACAAAGCATTGGATGTTTTAAAGCGCAATAGAAGCAGTGTCTGTTTTATACACAAAGGTAGATAAATTCTTGATATGTAAGGGATAGGAAAAGTTGTGATGCATGTCCTGGAAGGTGAAGTTGCAGTTACAATCAGAGCATGTTGGGTGGTGGATCAGTTATAGTCCATGTCCAAGATTCACCCAATCATCAGGGTTGTAATGTCTTTTGGTTCTGTATTTGAATTCCTATGCCACTCCAATTGGAATACTTTTCCAATGGGACTTTCACTCCCTTTGAAACATTCATTCCATTACAGTGTGACAGTTTTGAGGAATCTTTCAGCAACAGCTCAAAATTCAAAGTAAAATTTATTATCAGAGAACATACATGTCACCACATACAATCCTGAGATTCTTTTTCTTCAGGCATACTTAGCAAATTTATAGAACAATAACTGTAAACAGGATCAATGAACAACAAACTGCAAATGCAAATATAGATAAATAGCAATAAATAACGAGCATGAAATAACAAGTTAAAGAGAAAGTGAGACCATCGGTTGTGGGAACACCAGAAGTAGAATGAGTGGTGTTATCCCCTTTTGTTCAAGAGCCTAATGGTTGAGGAGTCGTAACTGTTCTTGAACCTGGTGGTGCGAGTCCTGAGGCACATGTACCTTCTACCTGATGGCAGCAGCGAGAAAGAGCATGGCTGGTTGGTGAGGATCTTTGATGATAGATGCTGCTTTTCTACGGCAACGTTTCATTTAGATGTGCTCAATGGTTGGGAGGGCTTTATCCGTGATATACTTGGCCAAATCCACTACCTTTTGCAGTATTTTCCTCTCAAAGGCATTTGTGTTCCCATACCAGGCTGTTATGCTGCCAGCCAGCACACTTTCCACCATACATCTATCGAAGTTTGCCTGGAGTTTTGATGACATGCTGAATCGCCACAGGCTCCTGAGAAAGTAGAGGTGCTGTCATGCTTTCTTTGCAATTACATTTATATGATGGGTCCAGGACAGATCCTCTGAGATAGTGACACCCAAGAATTTGAAGTTACTGTCCCTCTCCACCTCTGATCCTCCAGTGATTACTGTCTCATGAACCTCTGCTTTCCCTCCTTGAATTCTACAATCAGTTCCTTGGTCTTACTGAGCAGCTCAGTTCCCTGCTGGTGTAAAAAATATTTAAGTTCAATTAACAGCATGTTCAAAAGAAAGTTCAATTGTTCTATGTCCTGATTTGTTGCTGCTTCTGATTGCATGCCAAGTTCAAAAGGACTGTTTACAGACCAGCAAGTACATATTTACTTAACCAGCCAATGTAGGGAGGCTAAACTTCTGGCAGCACTAACATTGGGCCATTCCCAAAGGCACTAACTTGGCTGCAGATGGTTCATTATTGCTTTGTTTACTTCAATATGCTGTTTATTGTTCTTTTTTATGTAATGTATATTCATGTATTGGTCATGAGCAATGAACTTGTATTGCATCTTTTTTGTAATAAAGCTGCCCAAGGCACTTCACAGAACAATTGTCAAACAAAGTGTGATGCTCAGCAAAGCATGGAGATATTTGGAAAGATTCCAAAAATTTGGTTATGACAATAAGGTTTTAAGGAGCTTCATAAAACAGTCAAAGTAGCTACAATGAAGAGCTGTTTAAGGACATTTAAGGAAAAGAAGTCTAGAACATGGGAACTTGGCTGTCCATGTTAGAGGCATTAAAACTTGAAATACTGAAAAGCCCAGGATCGGAGGAATATAACAATGTCTATGGGTTCAAACATGAGAACCTGTGTCTGAGGGTTGTTTGCCTGGAGTTACGGTGAAATAATGGAAGGTATGAGAACAAGAAAGATTAAAATCAAAACTTTGCTTAAGTTAAAGCAAAGGAGGTCACTGAATGTGGATGTTTGGTTAACTGGATCTTGGTAGTAGAATTTTGAATGAATTCAGGTTTAGGGACCATTGAATGCTGATGGTAATTTTAGCAATGCTGCATAGGTGGAAATGAGCTATTTCAGTGATGCTTGGATATCAAGAGGTCTCAAATTTCAATGTCTGATTCAGCCTTGCACTTTTCTACAGAAGTAGGGGATTGTTCGCTAGAAATTAGAGAATAAAGACTGTCCAGTAATTTATACTTGTCTTGTTCTTATTCATTAAACCACAAGTAGCGACATCTTACTCATGCGATGTATTTTGCATTGGGCCCCAAACCTTTAACTACAGCTGGTACGGGTAGTGTAATTCTATTCATTTGAATGGAATCTCAGTCTTGGTTGAAAAATTCGGTAGTTCTTCTATCTTTAAATTTTTAACGATTTTGTTTTAGTGTTTTCAAGTAATTTTTTAAAAATGATTTCAACCTAGTTGGTGTTTTTATAAGGATTCTCAGGAGATGGAGCCATCACTTGAGATTTAGTCCCTGATTGGGAAATGCTCTGCCTTGTGATCTAGTAACAGGAAATGTCTGTTCATGCCATAGTGGCTGCCAGACAAACAGTCTGACAATTCAGGCACAGTACAAGGGTCTAAGGGATAATGGTAAATTAGGCTCATATACAACAATATACAAGTTGCTGGGCTTCTAGATGAAGCTGCCAAGTACTGGTGTGCATGAGAAACAGAAATGTTGATACATAGATCCATGAAAATCACTAGCAAGACCAGAAAGATCGTAAGGAGCAGAATTAGGCCATTTGGTCCAATGAATCTGCCCCAAAATTCCATCATGCTGCTTTATTATCCCTCTCAACCATATTCTTCTGCCTTCGGCCTTTAACCTTTGATGCCCTGTCTAACCTAGAACCTATCAACCTTTGACAATAGACAATAGGTGCAGGAGTAGGCCATTCAGCCCTTTGAGCCAGCACCACCATTCACTGTGATCATGGCTGATCATCCACAATCAGTACCCTTTTCCTGCCTTCTCCCCATATCCCTTCACTCCGCTATCTTTAAGAGCTCTATCTAACTCTTTTTTGAAATAATCGAGAGAATTGGCTCCACTACCTTCTGAGGCAGAGCATTCCACAGAACCACAACCCTCTGTGTGAAAAAGTTTTTCCTCAACTCCATTCTAAATTGTCTACCCCTTATTATTAAACTGTGGCCTCTGGTTCTGGACTTCCCCAACATCGAGAACATGTTTCCTGCCTCTAGCATGTCCAATCCCTTAATAATCTTACATGTTTCAATCAGATCCCCTCTCATCCTTCTAAATTCCAGTGTATACAACCCCAGTCGCTCCAACCTTTCAACATATGACAGTCCCTCCATCCCGGGAATTAACCTCGTGAACCTACGCTGCACCCCCTCAATAGCTAGAATGTCCTTCCTCAAATTTGGAGACCAAAACTGTACACAATATTCCAGGTGTGGTCTCACCAGGGCCCTGTACAACTGCAGAAGGACTTCTTTGCTCCTATACTCAATTCCCCTTGAAGGCCAGCATGCCATTAGCTTTCTTCACTGCATGCTTACTTTCAAGTGACTGATGAACAAGGACACCTAGATCTCATTGTACTTCCCCTCTTCCTAACTTGACACCATTCAGATAGTAATCTGCCTTCCTGTTCTTGCTACCAAAGTGGATAACCTCACATTTATCCACATTAAACTGCATCTGCCCACTCACCCAACCTGTCCAAATCACCCTGCATTCTCATAACATCCTCCTCACATTTCACACTGCCACCCAGCTTTGTGTCATCTGCAAATTTGCTAATGTTACTTTTAATCCCTTCATCTAAATCATTAATGTATATTGTAAATAACTGCGGTCCCAGCACCGAGCCTTGCGGTGCCCCACTAGTCACTGCCTGCCATTCTGAAAAGGACCCATTAATCCCTACTCTTTGTTTCCTGTCTGCCAACCAATTTTCTATCCATGTCAGTACCCTACCCCCAATACCATTTGCTCTAATTTTGCACACTAACCTCCTATGTGGGACCTTATCAAAGGCTTTCTGAAAGTCCAGGTATACTACATCCATTGGCTTTCCCACATCCATTTTCATAGTTACATTCTCAAAAAATTCCAGAAGATTAGTCAAGCCTGACTTCCCCTTCGTAAATCTATGCTGACTCGGACCTATCCTGCCACCGCTATCTAGCTCTTCCTTCAGTTAGTCCTGACGAAGGGTCTCAGCCTGAAACGTCAACTGTACCTCTTCCTAGATATGCTGCCTGGCCTGCTGCATTCACCAGCAACTTTGATGTGTGTTACTATCCTCCTTTATATTTTTGGCTAGCTTACCTTCGTACCTCATCTTTTCCCCCCATATTGCCTTTTTAGTTATCTTCTGTTGCTCCTTAAAAGTCTCCCAATCCTCTGGCTTCCCACTCATCCTTGCTATGTTATACTTCCTGTCTTTTATTTTTATATTGTACTTGACTTCCCTTGTCATCCACGGTCGCCCCCTTACTCCCCTTAGGACCTTTCTTCCTCTTTGGAATGAACTGATCCTGCACCTTCTGTATTATTCCCAGAAATACCTGCCATTGTTGTTCCACTGTCATCCCTGCTAGGGTATCTTTCCAGTCAACTTTTGCCAGCTCCTCTCTCATGTGTCCATAGTCCCCTTTGTTCAACTGTAATACTGACACTTCCCTTCTCCCTCTCAAATTGTAGATTAAAACTTATCATATTATGGTCACTACCTCCTAATGGCTCCTTTACCTCGAGTTCCCTTATCAAATCTGGCTCATTACACAGCACTAAATCCAGAATTGCCTTCTCCCTGGTAGGCTGTAATACAAGCTGCTCTAAGAATCCATCTCTGAGGCATTCCAGAAACTCCCTTTCTTGGGGTCCAGTACCAACCTGATTTTCCCAGTCTACCTGCATGTTAAAATCCCCCATAACGACCGTAGAATTACCGTTGCGACATGCCAATTTTAACTCTTGATTTAACTTACACCCTATGTCCAGGCTACTGTTTGGGGGCCTGTAGATAACTCCCATCAGGGTCTTTTTGCCCTTACAGTTTCTCAGTTCTATCCACACTTTGCTTTAAATATATCTCATGACTTGGCCTCAGCAGTTGCCTGCAGCAATAAATACTAACAGATTCACCACTCTGGTTAAAGAAATTCCTCTTCATCTCTTCTAAATGGATGTCCCTGTATTCTGAGGCAGTGTTTTCAGGTCCTGGGTGCCTCCCCTCTCCCACTCCCCCCCCTCCACCAACCACATAGGAAACATCCTCTCTATGTCCACTCTATCTAGGCCTTTCATTATTTGATGAGTTTCAATATGATTTCCCCCCCCCCCACCCATTCTCCTAAACACCACTGTGTATAGGCCCAGAACCATCAAATGCTCCTTGCCTGTTGTCCCTTTCATTGCTGGAATCATTCTCGTGAACAACTTCTGGACCTTCTCCAATGCCAGCACAGCTTTTCTTAGGTAATTGCCCAAAACTGCTCACAATACTTCTTGTGGTCTGACCAATGCTTTATAAGGCCTCAGCATTACATCCTTGCTTTTATATTCTAGTCCTCTCAAAATGAATGCTAACGTTGTATTGGTTTTCCTTGCCATGTCAGCCTGCAAGTTAACATATAAGGAATTCTGTGCGAGGACTTCCAAGTCCCTTTTAATTTCTACATTTGGATAAAGTATGGAACTGTGTTAGAAAAGTCTCAACAATGTGGATAATAAGAGGTGATGGAGGGGAACAATCTTTCTTTAGTTTTTGCAAGATTTTGAAAAGCTTTAGTTAAACTAACATGCTGCAGTAATATGAACAAATGCAAAATTTTGCTGTTCCCACATGCAAATTCTTCCTGGATTCAGCTCAGTAAAATGATGTTGCCTTTGTTGTTTGTGCACGTAAACATTAACATGCTCTAAAAACATATGTTCTCTGCAACTGATGCCAACACAAAAATAAACTAAATGTTGCACATTCTCACAGAAACAACAATTTTCTTTGTATATCGTGTGCATGTCGTTGTGAGTCATTTCATCGAAGCATGTGAATAACAATTATAAGTTCTTGGAATATAACTGTTGCAGCCAATGATGTAATTTGAATTTCTGGAATAGATTACTGTCTTGGAATTATTAGTAATCCATTACTCCCTGAAATGGAACATCACTATGAAGTAATGCAGATCGAAAATTACATGACAGGTGGAGCAATGACATCGGCGTCGGACGCGGGAGCGGAGGTTCCTGGGTTCGAAACTAGTCGGGTCCACTCCCTAGTACGCTTTCCATCCGTGCCGGGTTGAGTGTCGAGATCGCAACTCGACCTCGTAAAATAAAGGGAAAAATACTGCGAAAATCTCTGTGTGAGGGGTGGCACACCACACAGTCTCTCTCTTGCTCCGCGCCTTGTAAAAGCCATGAAAAAGACATTATCACGGACGCACACGCACAGACTCGCACGCACGCAGGGCACACGCCAAAGGAAAAAAGAAAATTATATGACAATAAAAAATTTGGTAAATACTGTGGATGCAGAACAAAGTGCCATTATCAGACAACCTTGTTGATCGGATCAAATCTTTGCAGTCTTGCCACATTTGGTCATAAAGTGACTGTGGACAATTAACCAGATACTGGGAAGTGAGAATTACTCTTCGAAACACCTTATCCTTAACAATGATGGAGCACTGTACTTGAGCGCAGACAAAACAGAATCATTTAGCCAGATTCATCTTCGTTCTAAATTCCCCGGCTTCACAGCAGACAGTCTTCACCTAATTGAACTCATTTTGTAATCTAATGAAAGAGTTACATGAAGCACAATTGTGAACCTTGTCACAAGCCTGAGTGGAACTAAAGAATTGCTCTCAGCCATCATTGCTTATGGCTAAGCTGTTCTCATGCAATTATGACACTGCCATTTGACTGAAAATGTGGAAAACAGTCCAGGTGCTGTCCACAAACTTGAGACAAATAATCTGTCTAAATTGCCCTCTCCCCACATTACTATTTACTCCTACCTACTCTTGTGCTATCTGTTTCTGATCAGTAGGAGAGTGAATTCTGTTACAGCTTTGGTCCATTTGGGATTAAAGAGCTGAATTTCTATGTCAAGTTCATTACCATTGTTATAAAGACCACATTTGACCAAGTGTGATATCAAGGAGACTTAGCACAAATGAAATTAATGAGAATTATTGAAATTAATGAAGATCGATGCAAAATCTCTACATAGGCTGGGGTTATATGTAGCATAATAAAAGGAGCTAGTAGTGTCAGCTCCAGGCATCGCCATTTTTATTTGTTTAATTTTTGGCTTTACCTTCATCATAGAGTCAGAAATTAAGATGCTCATTGCATAATTAATTTCCCTTCACAATCTCACAAGATCGTTATTCCTTCAAATAAAGACATATGATATTCATGCATGAATCGATAAATAGCAAGCAAAGTTCAATCAATCCATCTCCAATACAAGCCTAATCACCTCCTTTTAATATTCAGTGGTTTTACCAACACAATCCTTCACAATCTGCAGGTAATTAAGTCCTAGGACTGCGTTCCTATACATGGTTCTAACTCCATAATCAAGTTCGCAGAGGACACCACGGTGGTTGGCCTGATCAGAGGGGATGACGAGACAGCCTACAGGGACAAGGTCCAGCACCTGGCCGCGTGATGTGTCGACAACAACCTGGCCCTTTACACCCAGAAGACCAAGGAGATCATTGTGGACGTCAGGCATGCTAGGAGCCACACTCACGTCCCTATCTACATCAACGGAGCTGTAGTGGACCGTGTATCAAGCTTCACATTCCTTGGTGTCCACATTTCCGAGGATCTCACCTGGTCCCTGAACGCCTCCATCTTGATCAAAAAGGTGCAACATCGCCTTTATTTCCTGCGGAGCATCGAGAAAGCTCACTTCTGTCCCAGGATACTGACAGACTTTTACCACTGTACCATTGAGAGCATACTCGCCAACTGCATCTCAGTGTGGTATGGCAATTGTCCCGTATCAGACTGCAAGGCACTCCAGCATGTGGTGAAAACTGCCCAGCGGATTATCGGCACCCAATTGCCCACTATTGAGAACATCTACCATAAATGCTGCCTGGGCAGGGTGAAAAGCATTAGCAAGGATGCATCTCACCCTAACCATGGACTTTTTACTCTCCTCCCATCCAGTAGGCGCTACAGGAGCCTCTGCTCCTGCACCAGCAGGCACAGGAAGAGCTTCTTCCCTGAGGCTGTGACCCTGCTGAACCTCTCATCACAGCCCTAAGCAGTATTGCACCCATATTGTACTGTCTAAGTACTTTTTTATTTGTGTGCTGTAGCACTTACTTTTTATTCGTAGTTATTTTATAAATAACACTATTCTTTGCATTTCTGGTCAGATTTTAACTGCATTTCATTGGCTTTGTATCTGTACTCGGCTCAATGACAATAAAGTTGAATCTAATCTGATCTGAATTTAAATAAAAGCTGATACTAGTGGTGACCACAAAACTGCTAGATTTGTAAAACACTGGCTTGCTTGCTAATGTTCTTCACAGTAGGATATTTGGTTTCCTTGAGTGATCTCGCCTTTATGGGACTCGATGCCCGCAATTTTATTGTGAGATTTCCCCAAACCACCAATTAGAAAGGATATGGAGATAAGCTGCTTGGGGACTCGCCACCTGCAAGTTTCTCTCCACTTAGGAAAGACGTTGACTTAGGAAAAACCTGGCTGGTGTTTCTTCATCACTTTGTCAATATCCACTAAATAACCATCGATCAGTATTGTAGAACCATCTTTAGCACAAAGATAGCAACAATTGAAAGTTGCAGTTTATCACCACTTTCTTAAGGGTAGTTTTTGAGAACAGTTTTTACAGTAATTCAGCAATGTTATGTAGTTGGGTATTATTTATTTCGCAGAAATGTATTGACCTTGTTACATAAGCCCTCATTTTATAGATGGTTGGGTAACTTACGGAATGAGCATTTCTAAATATCCTTCCTATCCAGTGCAGCTATCTAAATACATTTGGCTATAATTTCCTAAATACATTGGATTCCAATTAATTGGGACACAGTGGGACCAGTATATTTTGGTCCAATTAAGTGGCTGCCAAAATTAACCAAAGTTTCAAGGAAATAGTTAAAAAGGTATTATAAAAAGAAAGGACAAACTACCATTTAACTGAGTAATAAATTATGTATTTACATGAAATAGAGAACACAACCAATACTATTGGTGGTTGACCGTCATATCCGATGATAGCATCTTACTGTAGATCTCATCCTGCCAGTCCACTTGAGCTGACTTTACACCCTATCTCACCAGAGTGTGAGACCCACTGGCTATTCTCAGTTGGTTTAGCCCGCCGGTTGTGGTGGTGTACTGGGGTGTGGCTTTCACTTGCAAACAACTACTTGGAGCCACAAGTGACAGGTGGGGACTAAAGGTAACATTCAAGATGATTGTTGATACCTTCAAGTTTTTCGTAGTTCCTAACTTGTTGAAGTAGTGAAATGATTTCATTTTCACTCATGGCCATTTCTGGCATTTCCAACACTGAATGCTTGAAACTGTGGTGAGCAAAACAATTCTGAATTCTCTTACTATATATTTCTCACAAACTCTCAGTGACAAAAATCACTTTTTTTTATCACACACACACACACACACACACACACACACACAACTGACATTATACAAAAAACTGTTTGCTCAAAGCACAATGTTTTGTCTAATGCTCACAAGCTGTACATGTGACTGACGCTAGTTAGAAAATGTTCAGCAACGGTCTCCTGTCCCAATTAAGCAGCATATTATCCCAAATAAACGAAGGGAGATCTGGCTGTTTTCCTGATTAGCTTTTGTTTTTTAAGAGTTGTCCCAAATAAGCACTGCCGCAATTAACCCACGGCCCATTAATCAGAATCCACTCTATATTGTTCCATTGCCAGTCTGTAGAAACTTTATTCTTTGTGTTTGACATGATTATGCATTGTAGATATTTTGACCTTTTCCTTCATTTCTTCATTATGCTGTGATGATTTAAATATTCCTAAATCCTTGACATAGTTTTGTTCTATAACCTTGAAAACCTAAGTAAGGGATAATAAGTTGCCATTTATTTGACGACAGAAAATTTAAAGTAACACTGAGTTGATAAATTTGCTTAAAATTGTCTTCTGGTTACAATAAGAGAAATGGGTTTTCAAAAAGGTCAGTGTGATTATCAAACAAGTCACAGAACGTAAAACAGTATAGCACAAGAACAGGCCCTTTGGCCCTCACTGTCTGTGCAAAACATGATGTAAATTAAACTTAATGCTTGCCCATGACCATGATGCTTCACAAGTTTTCCTTTAAATTGTTGTTCAAGTAAAAAGATTAGCATTATTTGTCACATGTACATCAAAACATACATTGAAGTGCAGCAATGAGCAGCACAGTCCGAGGATATGCTAGAGGCAGCCCACAAGTGTTAGCATGCTTTTGCATTCGCATTGCGTGCCCACAACTCACTTACCCTAACCCGAGTGTCTTTGAAACTGCAGCACTTGGTGGAAACCCACGCAGTTACAGGAAGACATAGAAACTCTTTACGGTGGGTAATATACTCGGATTACTGTCGCTGTAAAGTGTTATGCTAACCAGTATGCTACTATGCCACCCTCATAAGTAAGGTAAATGCTTCTGGAAATGCAACACTTTCTCAAAACTGCTCTATCAACTTCTCAGGGGTTACCAACCTTTGCATATGGCGTGGACCCCTACCATTAACTGAAGGGTCCGTGGCCCCCAGGTTTGGAACCTTGACTTAGATTGTTCACTGAACTCTTTAACCCTGAAGGTAGGGATGCTTCATGGAACCCAGAAACAGTTAGAGAAGACTAGGGAAAAGGAGTGAAATTAAATCAGAAATAGAAGTGTAGCTATTGAGGAATTTATTGAGGAATCCAGGGTCATACAGAGGGATAACGTCAAAATTAGAATAAGTTCAAGACTAGCATCCATAAAATTGTACACACAAATCCAGAGAGATAATTTCAGAACAAAAAAGTTTTAAAAAAAATATACTGGCAATGATAACGTAGGAGATCATCTATTCTTTCTGACTTCTCAAGGCCTTTTAAGTTTCAACAGAAGACAACATTTGTTGAACATTTGATTTTTTTACTACTTTCACTACAGTCATATCATATGTCATCACTCAAGCATTTATGCAATCTGCAGTGCCATCTGGGCTCAACTTATTAGCAGTTGAAAGATAAAGAATTTTGATCTGAGGTTGCCATCTTTGCTGTGCTAATTTATGTTAGATAAAATAAAATTGGAGTTTTGCTTCTCTTTTTTATGAGCTCTGCAGGAACTTCTTGTGAAATATATTAGCATAGGCAGAAGCCACATTTAATCCCAACCAGGGTGAGATAAAGGCAAATAAAAAGTGATAGCTAATGACAGTGGGTGATAAGATGCAGCAGCATATGGAAATATGACAATTAAAGGATATTCTTTATAATGGGGTTGTCAGGTACTTGGAATAAAGCTGATGTTGTCAGTCATTCATGAACTTTAATCTTCTTTCAGAGAAGTAAATTCAGTTTTAGGAGAGCAGCATTGAAACTAGACAATCCAAATTTAGGTGAATATACCACTGAAATGTTCTACAGGCAGGATATAAAGCAAATCTGTGAAAGTTAAGACTTTGCCTGAAAATTCTGGAATTCTGTTCACACTTCAGTGCCAGTTTGTAAATCATAAAATTGGGAAGTACTATAAATGATTCTTGCAGCTGTTCAATATAAACCCTGTTTCTACAGCTGCAAAAAGAAATGTCAGTCCTGAAATGTTTTAAAGGAACATTATGATTCCATGTTTAAACCGTGTCATATGTAACGTTTTCAGGAAGTCTGATCCTGGAGACTTTTGGTGGCCTTATACTGTTTTCCATGAGCACCTCCAAAATAATCTACAGGTATTCCTTAAATTGTGAAAGCATCAGCACTTACTGGTTTGTTTTTGTCCGGTGTCAGTTTGGGGAAGAGCCCCGCCAACTAGTTGCTGTCCATTAATAATTGAAGCAGCTAAGCATAATAAGAATTCTCATAATCAAGATCAATGTATTTTTTAATTTTCTACATGTTTCATGGGTCAAACATATATTAAGGTTGAAAGTAAATGTCATAAAATGAAGTTTGTATTTTTTGATTGTCGTTGTTTTAATTAACAACCTACTAAAGGTCTACCTGGAAAATGTACTTCACCACTGATTTCTGTGTCAGAGATACTTGATTAGCAAGTAGTTAGTATGCAAAGATAGCATGCAGTTAGAAAATCTAACAGAATTGTTCTCTTTATTGCTAGGGGAATTTAATACAGAAGTTATTTAGGGTGTTGGGCTAATACTTAGAAGGGGCAGCTTGTGTAAAGAACAGAGCTGTCAGGCGTGTAACCACTGCAGTCTGGAAGAATGAGAATGAACTTATTTAAAATGGTTGAACTTGAGCAGTATTATAAAAGCTGATTTTCTTCTGTGGGTAAATCTAGTCCTAGCTTAAACATGAGTTACAGATTTAAAACAGATGAGGTAATTTTTTCTTGTTTTCCTCAGTAATAGGGCTCTTTTCCTCAAAAGGTGGTTTAAGCAGAGTCTTTGTATATTTTTGTAAAGTACATGAAATCTTGATAAGCTAGAGGAATGAATCATTACCATAAGTAGGCAGAACATCATGAACACGAGAAAGTCTGCTGAGTTCCTCCAGCGTTTTGTGTGTTTTGCAGGATGTTACGTGCCCCGTAACTGGGTTGCCAAACCAGCAGAAATGGACCACTTAGTTGGAGTCTGGATTACTGGAACTAAGAAAGTTTTATTAAAAAAATAAGCAACACAGTACTCTAATCAAAAGGATATAAATGCAACAGTTTAGCAATGATAAAACACACATGTACACAGAACTAGGATAATAGGATCAATCAAGCTCTATCGCAGTCTAGGGGTAAATGATTAGTTTCAAGTGACGCAAAGTTCAGTTCAATTTAGTTCAGTTCGCAGTAGTCGCTGTTGTGCCGTTGGGTGGGGAGAAGAGAGAGAGGGAATGAATGAATATGCAAATCGGTTTCCAAACAGACCTTCGATATTCCTCGCAGTTAGCTTTCGGGCAAGCCCTTTGTAATGACTTCTGAGGTCACCGACTGTGACCCCCTCCGTTCCAGATACGATTGTTCTTCTGCGGTGAACCCGGCACCCAGGCAGGGGCGGACGCACACACCAGGTTCCCGCCCGACCGTATCTTTCCGCCCTGTGCGTCTATGGCTGGTCCCACGACCAGACCTCCAAAAACTCCCACCAACTTGTGGGGGGGGGGGGGGGCACACCGCTTCCAGGATCTCGTTACCTCGTGGTGTCGTGTGTCTGTTGCCTTAGCGAACCTGTCCCTTTTTATCCCCCTGCTGGGGTATCGCCTGTCCATCAAACTTCAAACAGTTCAGGGTTCAAAGCCACCGGTCTCTGACAATACTCGGAACCATGTCTCCTTTCGGTAATCTCTCTCGTCTCTCTCTTATTAGCACCTTGCATGTTCCCCCATTGTCCTCTTATCGGCATCAATCTTCTGATAACTGGTTCTTTTGTCACAAGGATCATAGTAGTAATCAAATTACGTTGATCATCTTGCAAGGTGGACCCAGCTTGGGTTACTTCCTTCTAATTAATAGTTTGTATGACAAACATGAGAAACTTGTATTTTGCTTTCAGAATGTTGCATCTGGCTTTCAAAATGTACACATGAGCATCCTACCAGTCTTCAATTAGTTGATGTGATTTGATCATGATATAATAGTGCTGGATAAAATAATAGGCATAAAAGCATGTGAAACAAAGCAAAGCAAAAAATAAGTTGTGTGCTATTGCCTGAAATAAAATGGTGATCTTGCTAAAATTATTCATTCTAACAATTTCATTCTAGTGGTTTTATCACCTGGCCAACATTTTGTAGCCAGTTTCCTCTATTTCATCTTGGTGCTCACTGCTTGGTATACTGTAAGTAAACTAATGCAGCATTATAAATGGGTGTTGTGTTTAGATCCAAATCCATTTCGAGGCTAGCTTGAGCTACCATGCACATTTAGATAAAATACTAGAATGTACGATGTAATCCTCCACCTCATATGTAGGAGCAGGATTGAGGACAATCTTTGTCTAAGAAGTGATGGAGATCCTGCTCATGTATTCCAGATACTGTAAATAGATTTCAAATCATGGAACAGCTTTATACATGTTGCTGGATCTATACAGCTGCATTATTGCAATAGCCAATGATTTTATTGTTAGTGTGACTTGCTTTTTTACCTAGAGACTAAAGGTTGATGCATCTTATTGACGGTTTCATTTTTTATAACCAAAATTAAACCATTTTACCAGACATTAATAAACTCAAAAATATCTTGAATTGAATTAAAAATGAACAATAAGTTCAAGTCCTAGTTATATACTTAAACAAACCCATTACATTTTGAAGTACTTTTGAGATCAGTGAGTTTTTCTAGTCAATATGACTTGTTCTTCTAACACATGATCTCCTGTACTGTGTTATCAAGCATAGGGAGTTTTTTGGTACAGTGGATTCCAGTTAAGGACCAGTACATTTTTGGATCAATTACGCAGCTGCCCCAGTTAGCCAAAGTTTCATGGAAATAGTTAAAAGGTTAAAAAAAAGACAAGAGTAACAAATTAAGTATTTAGATAAAATACAGTACAAATTAGAACACTATCAATACCTCTACAGTACTATAAAACTATTAGTTCCTTATAGTTAATGACTGAAAGCAGAGAGAGGCAGGGATGGAAAGACGTGCACCCCCTTACACTCCCTCCCTTACACTTCCTCCCTTACCACCATTCAGGGCCCCAGAGTCCCACCACTAAGCACATCTTTCCCTCCCCCTCTCTCTCTGCTTTCCGCAGGGATCGCTCCCTACGTGACTCCCTTGTCCATTCGTCCCCCCCATCCCTCCCCACTGATCTCCCTCCTGGCACTGATCCTTGTAAGCGGAACAAGTGCTACACATGCCCTTACACTTCCTCCCTTACCACCATTCAGGGCCCCAGACAGTCCTTCCAGGTGAGGCGACACTTCACCTGTGAGTCGGCTGGGGTGATGTACTGCGTCCGGTGCTCCCGATATGGCCTTTTATATATTGGCGAGACCCGACGCAGACTGGGAGACTGCTTTGCTGAACATCTACGCTCTGTCCGCCAGAGAAAGCAGTATCTCCCAGTGGCCACACATTTTAATTCCACGTCCCATTCCCATTCTGACATGTCTATCCACGGCCTCCTCTACTGTAAAGATGAAGCCACACTCAGGTTGGAGGAACAACACCTTATATTCTGTCTGGGTAGCCTCCAACCTGATGGCATGAACATTGACTTCTCTAACTTCTGCTAATGCCCCACCTCCCCCTCGTACTCCATCCATTATTTATATACAACATTCTTTCTCTCACTCTCCTTTTTCTCCCTCTGTCCCCTTGCCCATCCTCTGGGTTCCCCCCCTCCCCCCTTTTTCCTTCTCCCTGGGCCTCCTGTCCCATGATCCTCTCATATCCCTTTTGCCAATCAGCTGTCCAGCTCTTGGCTCCATCCCTCCCCCTTCTGTCTTCTCCTATCATTTTGGATCTCCCCCTCCCCCTCCCACTTTCAAATCTCTTATTAGCTCTTCCTTCAGTTAGTCCTGATGAAGGGTCCCGGCCTGAAACGTCGACTGTACCTCTTCCTAGAGATGGTGCCTGACCTGCTGCGTTCACCAGCAACTTTGATGTGTGTCGCTTGAATTTCCAGCACCTGCAGAATTCCTTGTGTTTCTGAATTTTCATACTGCTTCTTTCTTGCCAAATATCAGTGACAAAAATCACTGCCTTTTGAACACATGCAACTGACACTATTAAAAAACTGTTTGCTGTAAGCACAATGAAGTATGTAACAGCCACACATGCGCATGTGTCTGACGCTAGTTAGAATCTGTTCGGTAACAGTCTCCTGCCCCAACTAAGTGGCATAGTGTCCCAAATAAATTAGGGGAATCCTGGCTATTTTCTCAATTCGTTTTTGTTCTTTAATAGTTGTCCCAAATAAGAGACTGCCCCAGTTAACCATTTGCCCAATTAACTGGAATCCACTGTATTTTATAACGTGACTAATTCCTAAATAATTTAAATACAAATTAAATCAATTGATTCCATTGTGATAGAGGGCCGAAATAGAAAAATGCAAAATTTCCAGGTTATATACTTGCATGGAAGTGCCATAATTATAATGGAACAATAGCAAGTGAATGTCGATCATTTTGTCATCAAGACCTTACATAATCTAGGCAAATAGCTTCCCTGCAAGTGAGCTTATTAGCTTATTGCATGCCAATATAAATGAGAGAATTGGATGATTCAAGAACCTGCTGGCCTTTACACTCAAATTGGACTTCGAAGTATAGCTATCTTTGTAGTCTACAACTTGACTAGTCAGTAACTAACATGCACTTGCTAAGAGGAAGAAAGTTATGTAGAGTGATTTACTGAGATGCTTGATTCTCAGCTTAATAATCAGGAATATTCTACCTTCAAGCAACACACATCAAAGTTGCTGGTGAACGCAGCAGGGCAGGCAGCATCTCTAGGAAGAGGTACAGTCGACATTTCAGGCCGAGACCCTTTGTCAGGACCTTAATATTTTGTGTAATTTAATCAGTTTCCTATACCTAGGGTTAGTGTGGAAGGTGGATATTGGTGGATGGAGATTACTCTATCTCTATGTAACAATATTTTTATCTTGCTTTTTTTTTTTGCCTGTTTTCATCCCCCAAACTCATTCCTAGGTACATTCTTTGTATGATTCACATTCTGCTTTTCTTTTGTTTTTCTGCTTACTTCTGTATTCTTGTGTTATGTATTTTTCAACATATGTATTCACAAAACTCTGGGAAGTTTGAATTCTGTTATCTTGTCGTACTTGACAAAGATAACATAATGAATGAAATTTCTCAATTACACTTGTCAGTATGTGAGGCACCCTATCTTGCTGCAGATGTAGAAACTGACCTTGTGTATTTTAATGATTTCTCAGCTTTTTGTAGTGGGTTGGGAAGGAGCAGTAAGAACCTTGGAACTGATCCACATACCACTGACAGAAATTTGCCATTTCCTCCTGCTAAACTATAAATTCTACTCCTACGTTCCTCTCTTCCTGCTTCTGTAGTCTGATGACCACCTCCCCTATCACTGCCATATTTTGAAATCTTCCTTCCTTGAGTTTGCATTCTAAATCCTGTTCTGAACTCCTCATTGTTAAAAATATTAAGGATTTTCTATGATAATGTGCAGCACTGCAAGTAACCCACTGCTCACAATCCAAAGGCCTCTTGCAGAAGCTATTTTCCTTCGATCATTATGTCAACGTTGATGAAAATGTGGGATCAGTGACTGGTCACATTAAAAAAAAATCTTTGAGGAGGTTACCGTGATTAAACACTATACTGCCACAGCAAATCAGAAACCATGGCTGACTGCAGAACTATGTGCACTGCTTAGGGATCAGGACCCTGCTTTCAGATCAGGCAATAAGCTCCAAGGTCAGTAAGAACTGTGTTCTCCCATGCCATCAGGAAGCTAAAGCACGAGTACTCACAGAAAATTCACAGGCACCTTTGTGACACCAGGAACACGTGGCCCATGTGGCAAGGAATACTAACCATAACAAATTACAAGTCCACCCTGCACGTCAAAGACAGTGACGCCTCCCTTCCCGAAAGGCTGAATGCCTTCTATGTGTGATTTGACACGATTTGACAAGACTTCAAGAAAAGCCTCTCTCCCCCTGAGGATCAGACACCCTGTCTGGACGTGGTCAAGATGAAGGTTTCTAGCCAGGGTCGGATCCTCCCCATTCCTCAGAGGCTGATGGGTAAATTGTCTTCGTTGGGATTCAACACCTTTCTCTGTAACTGGATCCTTGGATTTCTTGACGTAAAGGCTCCAATCAGTCTGAGTTGACAGCAACAGCTCAAGCTCCATCACACTGAGTATTGGTGCCTTCCGGCCCTGTATGCTCAGTCTGCTGCTGACTCACGACTGCACTCCCAGAGAGGAGGTAGACAGGCTTGTCAAGTGGCAAGCGAATAACAATCTTAAGCTCAACGTGGACAAGAAAAACAATTGTGGACTTCGGTAAGGCACAGGTCGATCACTCTCCATTGCATATCAATGATGGGAGTCTGTGTCAGAGGCATATGAGAAAGCAGGGACACTGCTGCCTGAGATAATGAATTTTCTGCCAGGTTTGAAACCTTGATTTGTAATCACTTTTTTCCTCCATCAGCCAGAAGCTGTGGTGATGTACAGAACGTGATACCTAATTTTACCATCGATGTCTGCCTTCATTGAGGGTTGGCTCTACAAGATATGGAAAATGTTCCATTTTTTCCAGGGTCTCTTTGATGAACCTTTGTTAGAGGATGGCAAAAACTGGCAGAGGATCTTTGTCTTTTGGATTTTGAGTGTATAGCCAATCCTTTATTAACTTCCAGTAGATAAATGGTCAGTGGTTTGGAACGCAACCTCTGAATGTTATCAAATGCATGCATTTTATAGGTGAACTGCCAAGATTGAGGGGGACCCTGCTTCACAAATGCCACAGGAATATGGGAACAGCATTAAGCCATTGTATAATACGATCTAGGTCAGTTGAAGTGCTGCTCTATCCCGAGGATGAGCTTCCTTCCAGTAGGTTCGATGCAGCATCCTGGTGAGAAAGATTGAGAATATGCTGGGACAGTGATGTAGCTTTGATATTCTTCTTCAACAAGATGGGGTGCAAAATAATAATAGTATTAAATAAGTCACAAATAATATTGAGAACATGAGTTGTAGAGTTCTTCAAATTGAGTCCATCGGTTGTGGAATAGATCAGTGTTGAGGTGAGTGAAATTATCCATGTTGATTCAGGAGCCTAATGATTGAGGGGTAATAACTGTTTCTGAACCTGGTGGTGTGGTGAACTCCTGTACCTCCTTCCCAATGGTAGCAGCAATGGCCTGGATAGTAGGTGTCCTTGCTGATGGATACTGCTTTCTTGTGCCAGTGCTCTTCATAGATGGGCTCAATGGTAGGGAGGGCTTTTGCTGTAATATAGAGCAGTTGGTTTTGCAGTTTGCAGTTCTCTTGAAGGTGTCACACAGTAATTTTCATGTTCCCAGTGCCCGTAGATTGATGGAATTCGCATTTGATTTGGAGAACATTCTGCCCATCTCTATGTTATGCCAAGGGGCATTATGCTGTTATTTGTTGTTTGATGTGATGTGGATGTGCATGTGCAAAGCACAATTAGTGAATTTGTGAATGGTCCTAAAATAAATGTTATCAGAGATTACAGTGGATTGTTGATCGGCTAGGTAAGTGGGTCGAAGATTGGCAAATGGGTTTCAATTTAGATAAGTGTGAGGTGTCACATTTCGGGAAGTCAAATCAGGGTAGGATTTGTACATTCAATGATAGAGCCCTAGGACTGTTGTGGAACAGATGGACATCAAAGAACAATTACATAGTTTAGTGAAAACAACATCACAGGTAGACAGTGGTGAAGAAGCTGGCCTTCCTCGGTCAGGCCATTAAGTATAAGAGTTGGGATGTTATTTTGAAGTTGTTCAGTATGTTGGTGAAACTGCACTTGGAATATTGTTGTGGTTGCCCTATTATAAGAGCAGCATCATTAAACTGGGAAAAATGCAGAGGAGGTATGAGGATGCTGCCAGGACCGAGGGCATAAGGACATGGATGGGGTGAATGCACACCTTCTTTTTCCCAGGGAAAGGGAACTAAAATTTGAAGGTGAGAAGTGAAAGATTTAAAAGGAGCCTGAGGGCCAACTTCACCTATTATTATTATTTTCTGTATATATACAATGAGCTGTCAGAGAAAGTAGTTGAGACAGGTACAATAACAATACTCAGAAGACATTTGGATAAATGTAGGGGTTTAATGGGATATAGGACTAGCTTCGTTGACACTGTGGTTGGCATGGAGAAGTTAGCCCAAAAGATCTGTTTCCACGCTGTGAATACTCTATCCCCATTCTCGTTCTGACATGTCAGTCCATGGCCCCCTCTTCTGCCATCATGAGGCCACTCAAGGTTGTAGGAGTAACACCTTATATTCCATAAAGGTAGCCTGCAGCTTGGTGGCATGAACATCAATTTCTTCAACTTATGGTAATTTTTTTTCTCTTCCCCCTTCCCTCTTCTATTCCCCACTCTGGCCTCTTATCTCTTCTCCTCACCTGCTTTGTCACCTCTCCCTCATGCCGCTCCTCCTTCCCTTTCTCCCATTGGCCACTCCCCTTTCCTATCAGATTCCTTCTTCTTCAGCCCTTTGCCTTTTCCACCTATCACCTCCCAGCTTCTTACTTCATCACTCCCTCACTCACCTGGCTTCACCTATCACCTTCTAGCTTGTCTTTCTTTTGCTCCCTCCACCTTCTTATTCTGGCATCTTCCCCCTTTCTTTCCAGATCTGATGAAGAGTGTCAGCCCAAAATGTCAACTGCTTATTCATTTCTGCAGATGCTTTCCGATCTACTGCATTCCTCCAGTATTTTGTATGTGTTGCTCTTGGTTACCAGTATCTGCTGAATCTCTTGTGCTTATAACTGCTCCTTAATTAGACATTGGGAGGAGGTGGTTCAGGAGGACCGTGGCATGATATTTCCTATGACAGAGAACAGTGAAGTGCTTTTGCATTCACAGCAGTTTAGTTTCTGTCCTTTCTTGATGATCACCATCGTAGTATCTCTGAATTAGACATCCCCAGGGTTGAAATATCTAATACTATAGGGTGTGCATTTAAGGTGAGAGGGGATAAGTTCAAAGATGTGAGCTACAAGTTTTTGACAAGTGAGTGCCTGGAAAGTGCTGCCTGGGATGGTGGTAGAGGCAGATACATTAGGGATTTTTAATAGATGTTTACATAGGCACGTGAATGTGAGGGAAGTGGAAGGTAATGGACATTGTGTAGGCAGAAGGGATTAGCTCAGTTGGTCATTTGATACCGATTTAATTGGTTCATTGTAGTCCAAAGGGCCTGTTCCTGTGTTGTACTGTTCTATGTTCTGAAGGTGCTTCCATGCAATTCTCTTCGAAGCTATGTGTGCCGAGCTAGCAGGTAACTCATGATCTAAGCAGTTGTTTATAACCTACCATCATGCCCATTTGGAAGCATTCAGACTTGAGGTTGACTCCCCTACAGCTGAGACAAGAGTATTTCATTCCTTAACAGGTCTTAACATTGACCAAACTCAGTTAATTTGCTCTGATCTTGCATGTTGGATAGTATGTAGAACATAAAACATAGGAGCAGGAGTAGGTCATCTGGCCCATTGAGCCTACTCTGCCATTCAGTAAGATCATGGCTGATCTGGCCGTGGACTTATCTCCACGTACCTGGTTTTTCCCCATGACCTTGAATTCCCCTACTGTGCAAAAATCTATCCAACCTTGTCTTAAATAATTTACTGAGGTAGCCTCCACTGCTTCATTGGGCAGAGAATTCCACTCTCTGGGAAAAGCAGTTCCTCCTCATCTCCATCCTAAATCTACTCCCCAGAATCTTGAAGTTATGTCCCCTAGTTCCAGTCTCACTGATCAGTGGAAACAACTTTCCTCTGATCTATGCTGATTGTTGACTTTGTTGTCTGGTAATAACTGGAAGACAAAAACACCTTCCATAATGAGTTCATGAGGAAACTGCAGATGCTGGAAATTCAATCAACACACACAAAATGCTGGTGAACGCAGCAGACCAGGTAGCATCTATAGGAAGAGGTACAGTTGACGTTTTGGGCCGAGACCCTTCATCAGGGCTAACTGTAAGAAGAGATAGTAAGAAATTTGAAAGTGGGAAGGGGAGGGGGAAGATCCAAAATGATAGGAGAAGACAGGAGGGGGAGGGATGGAGCTAAGAGCTGGAAAGTTGATTGGGAAAAGGGATATGAGGCTGGAGAAGGGAGAGGATCATGGGACGGGAGGCCTAGGGAGAAGGAGAGGGGAGGGAATCTCAGAGGATGGGCAAGGAGTACAGTGGGAAGGACAGAGGGAGAAAAAGGAGAGAAATAGGGGGGGAAATTAATAATAAATAAATAAATAACTGGTGGGGTACGAAGGGGAGGTGGGGCATTAGCAGAAGTTTGAGAAGTCAATGTTCGTGCCATCAAGTTGGAGGCTACCCAGACAGAATATAAAGTGTTGTTCTTCCAACCTGAGTGTGGCTTCATCTTGACAGTAGAGGGGGCCATGGATAGACATATCAGAATGGGAATGGGACGTGGAATTAAAATGTGTGGCCACTAGGAGATCCTGCTTTTTCTGGCGGACAGAGCATAAGTGTTCAGCGAAACGGTCTCCCAGACTGCGTCGGGTCTTGAAAATATATAGAAGGCCGCATCGGGAGCACCGGACGCAGTATATCACCCCAGCCGACTCACAGGTGAAGTGTCACCTCACCTGGAAGGACTGTCGGGGCCCTGAATGGTGTTGAGGGAGGAAGTGTAAAGGCACGTGTAGCACTTGTTCCGCTTCCAAGGATAAGTACTGGGAGGGAGATCGGTGGGAAGGATGGGGGGGGTGAATGGACAAGGGAGTCGCGTAGGGAGCGTTCCCTATGGAAAGCAGACAGAGGGGGGCACGGAAAGATGTGCCTGGTGGTGGGATCCCATTGGAGGTGGCGGAAGTTACGGAGAATTATTTATTGGACCCGGGGGCTGGTGGGGTGGTTGGTGAGGAGAAGGGGAACCCTATTCCTAACCAGTTCCCCTCTACCAGCACTTTCCTCTGTCTTGCAGAATTAGTCCTTGCTCTTAATAATTTCTCCTTTGGCTCCTCCCACTTCCTGCAAACTAAAGGTGTAGACATGGGCACCCGTATGGGTCCCAGCTATGCCTGCCTTTTTGTTGGCTATGTGGAACAGTCCATGTTCCAAGCCTATACTGGTATCCGTCCCCCACTTTTCCTTCACTACATCGACGACTGCATTGGTGCTGCTTCCTGCACGCATGCTGAGCTCGTTGACTTCATTAACTTTGCCTCCAACTTTCACCCTGCCCTCAAGTTTACCTGGTTCATTTCTGACACCTCCCTCCCCTTTCTTGATCTTTCTGTCTCTATCTCTGGAGACAGCTTATCTACTGATGTCTACTATAAGCCTACTGACTCACAGCTACCTGGACTATTCCTCTTCCCACCCTGTCTCTTGCAAAAATGCCATCCCCTTCTCACAATTCCTCCGTCTCCTCCGCATCTGATCTCAGGATAAGGCTTTTCATTCCAGGACGAAGGAGATGCCCTCCTTTTTTAAAGAAAGGGACTTACCTTCCTCCACCATCAACTCTGCTCTCAAATGCATCTCTCCCATTTCACGCACATCTGCTCTCACCCCATCCTCCCACCACCCCACGAGGAATAGGGTTCCCCTTGTCCTTACCTACCACCCCACCAGCCTCCAGGTCCAACATCTAATTCTCCGTAACTTCCGCCACCTCCAACAGGATCCCACCGCGAAGCACATCTTTCCCTCCCCCCCCCCACTTTCCGCAGAGATCGCTCCCTACGCGACTCCCTTGTCCATTTGTTCCCCCCATCCCTTCCCACCAATCTCCCTCCTGGCACTTATCCTTGATCCTTGGAAGTGGAACAAGTGCTACACGTGCCCTTACACTTCCTCTCTCAACACCATTCAGGACCCTGACAGTCCTTCCAGGTGAGGTAACACTTCACCTGTGAGTTGGCTGGGGTGATATGCTGCATCCGGTGCTCCCGATGCGGCCTTCTATATATTGGCGAGACCCGACGCGAGCTGGTAGCCCGTTTCACTGAACACCTATGCTCTATCCGCCAGAAAAAGCAGGTTTCCCAGTGGCCACACATTTTACTTCCACGTCCCATTCCCATTCTGATATGTCTATTCACGGCCTCTTCTACTGTCAAGATGAAGCCACACTCAGGTTGGAGGAACAACACATTATATTCCGTCTGGGTAGCCTCCAACCTGATGGCACGAACATTGACTTCTCTAACTTCCGTTAATACCCCACCTCCCCTTCATACCCCATCTGTTATTTATTTATTTATTGTTATTTCTTTCTGTCTCTATCTATCTCTCTCTATCTCTCTCCTCTTTTTCTCCCTCTGGCCCTCTCACTATACTCCTTGCCCATCCTCTGAGCTTCCCCGCTCCCCCTTTCTTTCTCCCTCGGCCTCCCATCCCATGATCCTCTCCCTTCTCCAGCCTCATATCCCTTTTGCCAATCAACTTTCCAGCTCTTAGCTCCATCTCTCCCTCTCCTGTCTTCTCCTATCATTTCGGATCTCCCCCTCACCCTCCCACTTTAAAATCTCTTACTATCTCTTCTTTCAGTTAGTCCTGACAAAGGGTCTCGGGCCGAAACATTGACTGTACCTCGTCCTATAGATGTTGCCTGGCCTGCTGCATTTACCAGCATTTTGTGTGTGTTGCTTCCGTAATGAGTTGTCCATTTTTGTTTAGGAGCGTTCTGCAAAACTTCAAATATGAATGCAAATAATGTGTTATATTATTTAATAGAGACTATTCTGTTGTTCTGAATACTACAACTTGTAGATGAGGGATTTTCTAACTTGGCAACATCTTAGATGTAGTTTCAACCCTATCTTGGATATCTAATAACTATACAGAAAATAATTCTTTCATAGAACATTAGGAAACGTTTTGTTCTTGAAATGTCTGATTCAACCTTCGTCATGTGATTGTTTTGCGTGTGAAGTAAGCCCAAGTGTATAATTTGAATAGCCCATTTTCAAAAATTATTATTTTTTTGTACCACATACACTCCAGATGTCTCAAAAAGACTAATTATAGTGGTGTTTCTTTGGAACAAAGTTCAGCAGAGCAACTATAAGTATATTTGTTACCATGTGAGCTGTCTGCAACCTGGATTTTTGCCCATTGTTGGGTTTCTATTTCGAAGTGCATGCTTAATATAAACTAACTCCCTTTCTCATTCTTGCCTTTCCGTTGTGTTAAAAGCAAGATTAACATGAACAAAATTTATCATTTGTATCTGGAAATGAAGCAAGATTAGCGGTCATTGGAATGGGTATTGCAGTGTTTAGCACTACACCGACAACTCCTAAAAGTAGTTAAGTAACATTCTAAAACACATTATAGAACAGTTATGTGTTATGGTTACTGCTATACAGCCTGAAAAGTCAGTAAGCCTGCGTAATTTTTTTTGTGGAATTAAACACAATTTGCTGTAATACTCAAGATTATTGTTTGTTGTTGAGAATATCAAGAAAGTGTATTCACCAGATATATTGGGGCGAATATTTAGGTTTCCTTGGGGGGGGGGGGGAAGAGCGGTGAATGTAGTGGTGAAGCGTTACCACTTGGATGGAACCTGATGGATTTCTCTAACTTCCAATAATTATATCCCCTCCCTTTTCTCTCTTTCCCATTCCAACTCCCTTCTTACCCCTTCTCTTCTCCTCTCCTGCCCATCACCTTCCTCTGGTACCCTTCTCCCTCCCTTTCTGCCATATTCCACTGTTGCCCCCTATAAGATTTCTCCTTCTTCAGCCTTTAACCTCTTCCACCTTTCACCTCCCAGCTTCTTACTTCAGCTCCCCTCCCCCTACCCACCTAACTTCCCTCTCACCTGGTTTCACCTATCACTTGACAACTTTTACTCTTTACCTTCTCCCCACTTTCTTTCCAGTCTTGGTGACAGGCCTTGGCCCAAAGTGTCAACTATTTATTCCTCTCCATAGATGTTGCCTGACGTACTGTATTCCCTCAGCATTTAGTGGGTTGCTCTGGATTTCTAGCATCTGTAGAATCTCTGGTGTTTGGGGTGTGCCCAAGGAAACTCTGTCCTACCGCAATCTGCAGCAACTTCAAACAAATTGCATCCAACAATATGGGGTATTGCAGTTCAATACACCAAATTAAATTGAAAAAAGTAAAAACTTTTAATGAAATGGAAATTCAATAGTGAGGAAGTTGTATATTAACTGACTATTTTCATTACTAAGCAATTTAACTTGACAGAATTGAGAAGCACTGAGGAATAATTAGACATCATTTGTGATAGTTATAGTACTAATTAATTTAAATTATGCATATTAGACACAAATTTATAATTCAAGTCCTTAAATCATGATGTCTGTTACAAGTATAGGCAAGCCATAAAGGATACTGTAGTTTAAGGACGTAATCTAAGCTGTCACAATATGAAGGGTATCAATCAGACATCCAACTGAAAGCATTCAACATATAACACTAAATTAAGTACCATAAATAGAGTTTCTCATAGGCTATTCCAAATTAAATGTAGTTGTTAAGGAGAAAATGGTAACTATTTCCTTTGTGCTATGTTCAAGAGCTACAAATTGTTCAGGATGCAGAAAATATTTTAATTTTGTTACACAATGTCAACAAGCTCTTGCAGAAATAGTTTTCCATCCAAACTGTCCTTACGTATCTGGAGAAAAAAGATGATTATGTGAGAATGCTGTTTTTGGACTACAGTTCAGCACTCAACATGATAGTTCCAACCAGGCTCGCCAAGCTCAGAGACCTCGGCCTTGACCTCCCTTATTCAGCTGGACCCTGGACTTCCTGTCAGATCGCCAGCACATTGTAAGAGTGGGCTCCCTCTCCTCCAACCCTCTGACTCTCACGGCTACGTACTGAGTCCTCCCCCCCCCACCTTTACTCCCAGTACACCCATGACTGTATCACCACCCACAGCTCCAACCTGCTAATGAAATTTGCCGACGACACTACATTGATTGGCCTAATCTCGAACAATAACGAGGTGGCCTACAGGGAAGAAGTCATCTCTCTGACACAGCGGTATCAAGAAAACAACATCTCCCTCAATGTCGCAAAAACAAAGGAGCTGGTTGTGAATTACAGGAGGAATGAAGAGAGGCTTAACCCCTATTGACATCAATGGATCTGGGGTTGAGAGGGTGAACAGCTTTAAGCTCCTTGGCATACACATCACCAAGGATGTCACATGGTCTGAACATACTGGCTGTGTGGGGAAAAAAGCACAACAGCGCCTCTTTCACCTCAGATGGTTGAAGAAGTTTGGGTTGGGCCCCCAAATCCTAAGAGCTTTCTACAGGGGCACAATCGAGAGCATCCTGTTTGGCTACATTACTGCCTGGCATGGGAGCTGTACTTCCCTCAATTACAGGACTCTACAGAGAGTGGTGCAGACAGCCCAGTCCATCTGTAGATGTGAACTTTCCACTATTCAGGGCACTTACAATGACAGGTATGTAAAAAGGGCCCAAAGAATCACTGGGGACCCGAGAAACCCCAACCACAAACTCTTCCGGCTGCTACCATTGGGGAAACAGTACCGCAGCATAAAAGCAGGGACCAACAGGCTCTGGGACAGCTTCTTCCACCAGGCCATCAGATTGATTAATTCATTCTGATACAATTGTACTTCCATGTTATATTGACTGTCTTGTTGTACATGCTATTTATTGCACAATTAGACGGAGACGTAATGTAAAGATTTTTACTCCTCATGTATAAGAAGGAGGTAAGTAATAAAGTCAATTCGATTTACCACTTTAATTCATAGTAAAGTTTTACAAACTGCGAAGTAAGGAAAAGTTATTTCTATTCACTGGCACCCAAGAAATTTACTTGCAACTAAAAAAGTAAAAGCTAATTATTTTTTAATGATATTGACTTTTTGCTAATAACAATGGAATTACGTTTTTTGTAAAATGAATTCATTTATTTGTGTCTTTAAACACTGATTTACAGCAATCGTATAGTGCATGTATAAAGGAACATTGAAGACTTCTCTTAATTGTAAAATTAAGAATTAAGAAGCAACAAGATAGAAGTAAATGTCAAGTAATTCTTCAGATAGAATATCACAATATATCTGGTGAATACACATGCCCTTACACTTCCACCCTCACCACCATTCAGGGCCCCAGACAGTCCTTCCAGGTGAGGCGACACTTCACCTGTGAGTCGGCTGGGGTGATATACTGCGTCCGGTGCTCCCGATGTGGCCTTCTATATATTGGCAAGACCCTACGCAGACTGGGAGACCGTTTCGCTGAACACCTACGCTCTGTCTGCCAGAGAAAGCAGGAACTGCCAGTGGCCACACATTTTAATTCCACGTCCCATTCCCATTCTGATATGTCTATCCACGGCCTCCTCACTGTCAAGATGAAGCCACACTCAGGCTGGAGGAACAACACCTTATATTTCGTCTGGGTAGCCTCCAACCTGATGGCATGAACACTGACTTCTCTAACTTCCGTTAATGCCCCACCTCCCCCTCGTATCCATAAGACCATAAGACGAAGGAGCAGAAGTCGGCCATTTGGCCCATCGAGTCTGCTCCGCCATTTTCTCATGAGCTGATCCATTCTCCCATTTAGCCCCACTCCCCCGCCTTCTCACCATAACCTTTGATGCCTTGGCTACTCAGATACCTATCAATCTCTGCCTTAAATACACCCAATGACTTGGCCTCCACTGCCGCCCGTGGCAACAAATTCCATAGATTCACCACCTTCTAGCTAAAAACATTTCTTTGCATCTCTGTTCTGAATGGGCACCCTTCAATCCTTAAGTCATGCCCTCTCGTACTGGACTCCCCCATCATGGGAAGCAACTTTGCCACATCCACTCTGTCCATGCCTTTCAACATTTGAAATGTTTCTATGAGGTCCTCCCTCATTCTTCTAAACTCCAAGGAATACGGTCCAAGAGCAGACAAACGTTCCTCATATGTTAACCCTCTCATTCCCGGAATCATTCTAGTGAGTCTTCTCTGTACCCTCTCCAACATCAGCACATCCTTTCTTAAATAAGGAGACCAAAACTGCCCACAGTACCCCAAGTGAGGTTTCACCAGTGCCTTATAGAGCCCCAACATCACGTTATTTATTTATTTTATATATATAAAATATATTTTTCTCTCTCCTTTTTCTCCCTCTGTCCCTCTCACTATACTCCTTGCCCATCCTCTGGGCTTCCCCCCTCCCACTTTCTTTCTCCCTAGGCCTCCCGTCCCATGATCCTCTTATGTCCCTTTTGCCAATCACCTGTCCAGCTCTTGGCTCCATCCCTCCCCCTCCTGTCTTCTCCTATCATTTCGGATCTCCCCCTCCCCCTCCAACTTTCAAATCTCTTTCTAGCTCTTCTTTCAGTTAGCCCTGACGAAGGGTTTCGGCCCGAAACGTCGACTGTACCTCTTCCTAGAGATGCTGCCTAGCCTGCTGCGTTCACCAGCAACCTTCATGTGTGTTGCTTAAAAAGAAGGAATGTCCAGTTTAATTTTTTTTTAAACTTAAAACTTAAAAAAAATTACCAAAACATGAGTGATTTCAATAATTGACTAATGTTAGTTTGTGTACCAGTTGTACAATCAGAATCCAGACAGTAAGCAGTTTATAAACAATTTATTTGTTTAAACTCTATTGCTATTTTAGTATTTTAATTCAGTAAAGAAATTTTAATATAAATTATTCTATGAGTATCATTTTTGAAACATTGTAATTAACATAAGTACTAGCAATAATTGTTTTTCCATGAGAGGACACTGTTTGAAGTTGATGCATAATATCTTCTATTGCCAGTGAATATCCAAATGTCTGTCAAGGGCTTATTACCAAAATAAAGATTAATAATATATGGGAAAAACTTTCACATAGTTAAAACTGAATTGGTTTTGCTCCTTTACCGTATTTCTTCATATATTTCAAGAGGGTCAGGTCAGAGATAATTTTGCATCATAAAGTTAGATATTATTTGCTATTTTTCATAAAGAATGTCAACATGTGTTCACAAAATTCTTGCTCGACTGTTCAAAACAAAATGTTGTTGCCAGATCCAATAAAACAACGTCAGGCCTGTCTCTAAATTTTCACATTATTCATCATGAGTTTGTTTGATGTGTTTTTTCTGTCTGTGTTGGCTTCTGTGTGGCCCAAAGAATACCATCAAACAACACAGAAACAGGCCCTTCAGCCCACTATAGCCATGCCACCAAAAAGTATCCAATTATACAAATCAAATATACAATGACTAGATGCAATTATGCATGGAAAGAAGCTGCAGAAGATCGTGAACACAGCACAGGACATCACACAAACCAATCTTCCGTCCTTGGACTCACTTTACACCGCACGCTGTCGAAGCAGTGCTGCCAGGATAATCAAGGACACGACCCACCCAGCCAACACACTTTTCGTCCCTCTTCCATCTGGGAGAAGGCTCAGGAGCTTGAAGACTCGTATGGCCAGATTTGGGAAGGGCTTCTTTCTAACTGTGATAAGACTGCTGAACGGATCCTGACCCGGATCTGGGCCGTACCCTCCAAATATCCGGACCTGCCTCTTGGTTTTTTTGCACTACCTTACTTTCCATCTTTCTATTTTCTATTTATGATTTATAATTTCAATTTTTAATATTTACTAATTTTTACTATTTTTAATATTTAATATTTGTAATCCAGGGAGCGGGAAGCAGAGAATCAAATATCACTGTGACGATTGTACGTTCTAGTATCAATTGTTTGGCGACTATAAAGTATGTGAAGTATAAAATGAAAAATTGTTATTGCAAAGTTTTCTTAGAATTACAGGCTTGTGTAAAATTAGGACAACATTAAGCCTTAGATCATATAAATACACTCATTGACAACTTCATTAGTAGGTACACCTGTACAAATGCAAATATTTAATCAGCCAATCATGTGGCAGCAATTCAATGCCTGAATGCATGCAGGTCAAGAGTTTCATTTGTTGCTCAAAACAAATATTAGAATGAGGAAGAAGTGAGATTGCAGTGACTTTGACCATGGAATGCTTGTTGGTGCCAGACAGGGTGGTTTAATGACATTTTTATACACAACAGTCTCTGGAGTTTATAGAGGTGCAAAAAACAAAAAGCATCAGTGAATGGCTGTTTTGTGGGCAAAAATGCCTTGTTACTGAGAGTGGTCAGAGGAGAATGGCCAGACTAATTGAAGCTGACAGGAAAGTAACAGTCACTCTGACAGCCACACATTTGCAACAGTTGTGTGCAGAAGAGCATCTCTGAATGCACAATATATCGAACCTTGAAGTGGATAGGCTACAACAGCAAAAGACCATGAATGTAGAATCAGTGACCACTTTACTAGATACAGGACATACTGAGTGCATGTACATTTTAGGTCATTATATATACAAAAGGCATCAGAGTGTTTTAATTGCAGGGGTTCCTGCCTGGCATTCTCGTACCCCTTGCTTAATGGTATTGGTCCATGGCGTAAAAAAGGTTGGGAACCCCTGCTAAATTGCATAGTGAACAATTTTATAGCAATACTTCTTGCACTTTGCGTAATAGTAATTGGCATAACAGTGAGTGATTATTATGAAAAAGTGGGTTTTAGTTTTAAACCAACAGACTAACTATATGTTGTAGGATAAACAGATGATGTGGATAAACTTGTAGTTTATCATTTGATAAGTCAAGACTTGTGATTTTGTTTTTGGGGTAAATTTGCAAACCTTCTGGTCAAATTAATAATGATTAAGTACTTCTTACAATGGTCAAAAACACATTATTATACCAAATATGTTGTAGTAGAATCCAGAACAGAAAATACTGCATTTAGTTTATGGGTTTTTCTCAGATATTTTCCAGATTCAAAATCCTGCAAACCAGTAAGAATTGTTGTGTGTGCAGAGAGTGAGATAAAAATGTTAAAACTTGACAAAGAAACATATCCCTTCAGTTTTCTTTAATTGACTGTATCACATGCCAACTTGTGAAAAGACGTATACTCTTAAGAGGTAACAATGCATCTTATTAATCAATATTAAGGCAGTAAAAGAACAAACTAATTTACTACTTGAAATGTCAGAAACAGTATGTTCATTGTAGTTGACATTAAAGCAATCCCTGATGTGTGATTACTAATTTTGTAAGTATACTGGCCCTGCATTCACCTCTTTATTATTTCCAAATAAACCGATTGAAAAGGTCAAGGAATTTGCTCATTGGTAAAATTTACAATGGATAGTGTAGTTAGAAAATCTGTAGAATAAACTTTGGTACTTACACTATTCATTGTAAACTTCACTATTCATTGTAAATCCAGTCCTTGACCCCGGTTCATTTGAAAATGATCAACGGTGAAGTACTGTCTCAGTACACTTACAAAATAAGTAAAACTTAACAAATCAGAGGTATAAAATTTGATGTGTGTGTGTGTGTGTGTGTGTGTGTTTTTTATATATGTATATGTGCCTAAGACTTTTGCATAGTACTGTACATAATTAAACGATGTCATGGTGAGTGTGGAAGTGGATATGGAGTGCCCAGTCCAAATGAAAATCAGTTGCCATGTGACAAGACTCTAGTCTAGGAGTGTTGTTTTCAATTATTTTAATGGAGACAGAACAAAGTAATCTCTGAAGGAATTTAGATATCGCAGTAAGTAATGGAATGAAATACAGTATATACCACACAGGAGGTGCAAGGTGCAGGAGGGCAGCAGTGTAGCATAGTGCTTAGTGTAACACTTTACAACACCAGCTGTAAGACTGAAGTTCAGTTCCAGCTGAGGAGTTTGTATGCATGGGTTTGCTCCAGTTTCTTCCCACATTCCAAAGACAGGTTGTGCTTGAGTTTACTTGGGGAAAGGCTATCTTAGATTAGGAGTTATGTAATAAAACAGATTTTATTAGTTTAACAAAAGGAACCCTTAGCAGGCATTGATCTTAATATGATTAAACTGATACTGCAGTTTGAGAGGAAGAAACATAAGTCACGTGTATCAGTATCGCAATGGAATAAAGAGAATTTCAGAGGCATGGGAGAGGAGCTTGCCCTGGTGGATTGGAGGGGGATACAGCAGGGATGAAGGTGGAAAAGAGTTGGATGAAGTTTTTGTGAATAGTTCACAAGGTGCAGGATAGATATGTCCCACAGAAGTTGTTCTCAAATGGCAGGGCTAGGCAACCATGGCTGACAAGGGAGGTTAAGGACTGCATAAAAGTCAAGGAAAGACCAAATAAGGTAGCAAGTGTGAGTGGGAAGTTGGATGATTGGGAAGCTTTTAAAATCCAAGAAAAGGGCAACTAAAAAAGCTATAAGAAGGGAAACGATGAAAAATGAGGGCAAACTAGCTGATAATATAAAGCAGGATACTCAAAGATTTTTCAGTTGCATAAAGAATAAAAGGGAGGCGAGACCACTGGAAAATGATGCTGGTGAGGTAGTATTGGCGGACAAGGAAATGGCAGATGAATTTTATGGGTACTTTGGATTCTGTCTTCACTGTGGAAGATACTAGCAGTATGCCAGAGGTCCATGAGCGTCAGGGAGCAGGAGTGAGTGCCATTGCTATTGCAAAGGAAAAAGTGCTAGGCAAACTGAAAGGTCTTAAGGTGGATAAGTCACTTGGGTCAGTTGGACTACATCCCAGAGTCCTGAGAGAGGTTGCAGAAGAGATAGCAGATGCATTGCTCGTGATCTTTCAAGAATCATTGATTCTAGCATTGTCCCAGAGGGATGGAAAATTGCAATGTCACTCCACTGTTTAAGAAGGGAGGAAGACAAAAGAGAGGAAACATGGGCCAGTTAGCCAGTTTCCCACTTGGGAAAGTGTTGGAGACCATTATTAAGGACGATGTTTCAGGGTACTTGGAGACAGATGATTAACTAAGTCAAAGTCAGCATGATTTCTGTAAAGGGAAATGTTGCCTGAAAAATCTGTTAGAATTCTTCAAGGAAGTAACAAGCAGGGTAGACAAAGGAGAGGCAGTGGATGTCATTTACTTGATAAGATGCCACATATGAGGCTGCTTCACAAGATAAAATCCTATGGGGTTACAGGAAATATACTGGCATGGATAGCAGAATGGCTGACAGGCAGGAGGCAGTAAGTGGTAATAAAGGGGCCTTTTCTGATTGGCTGCCAGTGACTAATGGTGTTCCTCAGGGGTCAGTATTGGGACCGCTATTTTTCACATTGTTCCTCAGTGACTTAGATAGTAGCATTGATGGCTTTGTGGCAAAGCTTGCAGATGATATGGCGATAGGTGGAGGGGTAGATAGTGCTGAGGAAACAATGCGAATTGGAAGAATGGGCAAAAATGTGGTAGATGTAATACAGTGTTGGGGAAATATAAGATAATACATTTTGGTAAAAGGAACAAAAGTGCAGACTATTATCTAAATGGGGAGAAGGTTCAAACATCAGAGCTGCAGAGGGACTTGGGAGTCTTCGCGCAAGACTCACAGAAGGTTAATTTAAAGGTTGAGTCTGTGGTAAAAAAAAAAGGCAAATGCAATGTTGGCATTTATTTCAAGGGGAATAGAATATAAAAAGGAGGTAATGCTGAGCCTCGACAAGACCACTAGTCAGGCCACACTTGGGTTATTGTTAACAGTTTTGGGCCCCTTATCTCAGAAAGGATGTATTGTCATTTGATTTAGAATCCAGAAGAGGTTTATGAGGATGAATATGGGAATGAAGAGTTAACTCAGAGGAGCATTTGGTGATTTTGGGCCTGTACTCACTAGAATTCAGAAGAATGTGGGGGGGGGGGGATCTCTTTGAGACCTACCAAATGTTGAAAGGACTAGATGATGTGGATGTGGAGAGGATGTTTCCTCTGGCGGGGGTATCCAGAACTAAAGGGCACAGCCTCAAAATTGAGGGGTGACCTTTTAGAACAGAAATAAGGAGGAATTTATTTTAGCCAAAGAGTGGTGAATCTGTGGAATGCCCTGTCACAGCCTGCAGTGGAGGCCAAGTCCATGGGTATATTTAAAGCAGGAGTTGATAGATTCCTCATTGGTCAGGGCATCAAGCGATATGGTGAGAGGACAGGTGTATGGGGTTGAGTAGGATCTGGGATCAGCTATGTTGAAATGGCAGAATGAACTTGATGGGCTGAATGGCCTTACTCTGCTCCTATGTTTTGTGGTTAAATATGTTAGGGTTGGTAAGTTGTGGGCATGCTGTGTTTTTCATGCTTGCAAGTTGTTCCAAGCACGTTCTTGACTCAAATAACCAATTTCACTATATGTTTTGATGTAAATATAACAGATAAAGCTTATTTATTTACTTATTTATAGATCCAGCACGGTAACAGGCCCTTCTGGCCCAATAAGTCGTGCCACCCAATTACACCCAATTAACCTACTGACCCGTACGTATTTAGAATGCGGGAGGAAACCGGAGCACGCGGAGGAAACCCACAGAGTCATGGAGAGAATGTATAAACTCTTTACCGACAGCGGCAGGAATTGAACCCAGGTTACTGGCGTTACACTAAGTGCTATGCTACCATGCCACCCCTCAGAATATTTATTCTACTAATCTTTGAATCTTTAATCCACTAAGCCCCTCCAGCCTGCTCGCCCATTCAATAAAGTCATGATGGATCTACGCTGGTCTTGCTATCTGTGTCAGTTCCTCATAGCCCTCAATTCCTCCATCTTTCACACACTTATCCACTTCTACCTTAAATATTGACCTGTCCTGCAGCATTCTCTGGAACAGTGAATTACCTTATGAGGGAAGTGTCCCGTGCAGTGGAATTATCTATCTGTACTTGCTGCACCAGAGTGAAGCTGTACCTGGGTGTGTAACTCCTGTTAACAGTTTTAAGATAGTGCAGTAAACAGTCTCTTAGGAAATAAATTGAGTAGGATACCCTGATTCCTTAAATGGTTGAACAGCTTGTAATAAACTATAAGCATCAAATTTATGTGCTTTAGAGTTCATAGAATTGGGTCTGATAATGACATCTGTGTTCGATGACCAGAGTATGATATGTAATCCTTCAAAGATTTTGCTGTTCATGAATTAAATTAGAATTCATATGTGATCTGTATGCAGATTAATAACTTGAAGTCCTAATTGTGCTTTTAGTTTAATTACCTTATAATATTGTTTTTCAGGTGGATATATTTGAATGACCAATCACTTTGTATCCCAACAAGCTCTTCATTTGTGTATGGTGCTGTGCCCATTGGTGCAAGTATTTATGTTATTGGAGATCTGGACACAGGTGAGTGAGTATTTCCTGGTTAGATATTTGGATAGAGTCACATAGAAAAAAGTATAAAATATTTTTATGCAGTAACATACTGTTTAACAGAGACTGCAGGCTCCCCTCCAAGTCTCACACCATCTTAAGAATGAAGTATATTGCTATGGTATGCTTTACCATCACTTGGTCTAAGTCCAAGCAGCAGTTCGATTTGCAGTTCACTACCATCTTCTGATTGACAGTTCTAAATAGTTTTAATTTAGAGATACAACACAGGAACAGCCTCTTCCGACCCAGTGAGCCCATGTCACTCAATTACACCCATGTGGCCAATTAACCCCTGGACTGTGGGAGGAAATTGGAGCACCCAGAAGGAACCCACACAGCCACAGGGAGAATGTACAAACTCCTTACAGAGAGCAGCAGAATGAATCTGTGTCATTGGTGCTGTAATAGTATTGTGCTAAATGCTGCATTAACATGGCAGCCCCAAAGCCAACAGCTGTGAGCCTTTGGTGTGGCATGGTAGCATCTCACTTCCTCAGATATTGAAAATGAATTAACAATAAAGTTTCTGAAATCTTTAACTTGATTGTTGTTTTTAGAAAACATTTGCTGCAGTGTGAAGCCAGTAAGCTGTAGCTGAAAAGGCAACATTTGACATCTTTTCTCCATTACTTCTAGGCACACAATATGACTTCGTCAGAGAATTTCGCAGAAGTACAGGAACCTGGCATCACACCAAACCGTTACTCCCTTCAGATCTCCGCCGAACAGGTTGCGCAGCACTACGTATTGCAAATTGCAAGCTTTTCAAACTACAATTACAGCAAGGTCTTTTCCGTATACGCATTCCCTCTGTAGGACCGAATGGATCATAATACAAATAGCAAGAGGGAACTCCATTTAAGAACAAAAACATATATCATATAATAGGGATAATCTTGCTAAATCCTTGTCACAAGTTCGTAACGATTCTGCAAGGGCAAAGCATTGGTGCACACTTTCATGTGATCCAGGGTAGTTGTCCTTGATTATCTTTATTCTCTGAAAGCTCTGTTGTCATGGTATTCCTAACTCAGTAGAAATAAAACGAATAAGACATTAACAAATGGCAAAACCAAAACTTTAGCTTTCTGAAGTAAAGCTTAATCTTCAGCATTATAATATAACACCTGAAATGAAATGAATATGAGAAGGAGGTAACAGCTTGAAAAATATAAAGGTGATGTGGAATTCTGAATGCAGACACTTACTCAATGAGAATTAATTCTGTTTTCATGTAAATGTGCTAATTCAAACAATGTAAGTCAGTTTCGAATTTTCACCATTTTGAAGAATAGTTCTAAAAGCTGTTTTAATTATTAACTTCTCTAGCTCAGGATAATAACAGCAAAAAGAAAATTAACTCCAATACCAGCATCCATCTTATATGGGTTATAGGACCCTAACAATCAAGGACTGGTGAAGAAACTGATGATGAGTAGTTAGAATAGGCAACAGAAACTTTATTTCTGAGGAGAGTAGGAATTAAATTGAAGTGCTTTAGAATAGCTCTGTCATGGAGGGGGGTATGGTTGCTACCATTACACCAATGACTTACTCTTGCAATTTAGTTAAGTAAATGATATTAAAATGAATAATGGGTCAAGAGGAGACAGTTGGAACAGTCTTTCAAAGCTTGAAACTGCTTCCTGAAGTTGAAATAGTTTACATTTGTTATTTGAACAAAATTTTCTTCTTTCAACTTCCTGTTCAAAAGTAATGTTGTACATGTAATGTTATGCTTTCTATTTCCATTTATTACTTGAGTTTAAACTAAGGTATGAAAGATACCGCTAAAGGGTGGAATTGCAAAGTACCATCACAGCTCATTTATTGGCTCATGATTGTACATTACACATTTTACCTCTATTTCAAAATTGTACTTACCCATTTTAATTCATGTTTTAAATGTACACAACGAACTATGGAATAATTCTGTCCACTACAAATATGGGAAAGTTAATGTTAATCCATTTGGATATCTGAAATGGAAACAAAATGCTGGAAACATTCAGCAGGTCAGGTAGCATCGGTGGAGTGAGGATGAGAGTTAACATTTCAGACCTTGGACTGTTCCTCAGGACTGGGATAGACCTGAAAATGTCTTGGATGCTAAGACGGTTGAGTAGAACAAAGGAAATACCTCTGATAAACTGAGACCAAATGAGTAAAGGTGATAGTTAGAGGTAGGTTATGCTTATTTTTCAAAATTATAACTGTTAATACCGGGGCAGTGGGACGTACCCAGCAAGCCAGGCTGGACTAGTATAGAGACAAAAACTGAGCTAAAATTACAGATGTGATGACAGACTAAAGAGTGAGTTTCCTAAAGTTGGAGAATTTTATATGGAGTCTGGAAAGCAAGTTATTATGCCTGAAGCTTGCATTAAGCCTCATTATAGTAGTGTAGGAGGCCACTGGCAGTTCAGAGTGGAAATGGGATGGAGTATTAAGATGGTGGGCAATGAAAACGTGGGTCACTCTTGTGGATTGCACACAGGTGCTTAGCAAAGCAATCACCCTATATGTTTGGTTTTTACTAATGTGGAAGAGACCTTACTGAGAACACTAAATACAGTCCACTAAATAGAAAGAAGTTCAAATGAATTGCTGCTACACCTGGAATGACTGTTTGGATGGTGGGAAGAAAACAAGTACAATAACAGTTGAATATTGTGTCGCATGGGACAATTCTGTAGGGATGAAAGAGTTAGGACAGGGTATCGTAAAAGTAGCGGTCCCTTTGAAATACTGAGAGGGGATTATGTACCTAGCGGTGGAACCTTGTTGGAACTGGCAGAAGCTGAAGAATGATCGATTCAACATGGAGGTTAGGGACTGATGAGATGGAAGTTAAGGACCAAGGGGCACAAGGTCTGTGGAATCTGTTCTTGTGCTGCTCAGGAGGAGAGGTGTTGGGAGCAGAGGTATGAAAAATAGATGAGATAGATGAGGACTTTGTTCTCAATGCTAAATAAGAAACCCTGATTTGTGAAGGAAGAAGACACCGAGGAATACCTATGCATAAAGTTTCATTAGAAAAAAGGCAAAGGAGACTGAACAACTGACAGAGTGAGGTAGAGTCTTTACAGGATGCAGGTTGGGAGGGAGCATCTGCAAGACTGTGTGGCTTTGTAATGGACAATTATGGGTAACCTATCCACATTAATGGAGACAAGGATATAGAAAGTGAAGGAAAGACTCAGAGATGTACCATGTGGTGGTGAAAATGGTAGAAATTGGTCATCAAAGTGGAGAAAACTTTGGGATTTGAATGAGTGTATGGAGCAGCACCATTGCAGTCATCAAAGTATGCAGACCCGCCAATTGATTCATTTTCATTGTAGATGTACAATTCCTCTACATCTTCATTCATATCAAGTGGGCCTGAGAGTTTTTTTTTGCTTCTTCTTGAACAAAGACTCAACCAGTTCTTCCTGCTCATATTGAACAATTTTTCCAACTCAACTCACTCTCTCCAGGTCAAAGTGTAACTCTGACTCTAGCATACACCCAAGTTATACTTGTCTTTATGTGAAATGTAGAACAAAGTTTCTTTCAGTCCAGCGTGAGTCAATTCTTTCTACAGTGCATTGATAATTTGTTTTGCGTTTATATTCTTGTATTAATCAGAACAAGATTTTGTTACTTTTGCTACTAAATTCAACCTAACTCTTGCCTCCATATGGTTCATCTCTGCCTCTCTCCATCTCCATCTCAGGGGTAGGCTAATTACGAACATCCATGACAAACTCACAGTGGTCTTGACTATATATCTTGTAAGGACTCTATTTCACCTCTTCCACTCCCATCATCCACACATATAAATGAACTTTCCTGGTAAAGCGTCAATTCACTTGAACTCCAAAGCTTGTGTTTTACATTTAGTGTACACGGTTAGGTCTCCTCAGCATTAGAGAAACCAAGCCTAGAATAGGCGATTGCCTTTTAGATCACCTTTGTTCAGTTCACAAGAGGTGACTCTTGAGTCTAATTGCTAGCCACTTGCTCCATCCATTCCCACTCTGAACTTGCTGTCTGTGGCCTCCTGTACTAATACAAAGACCAATTCAGTCTTCCACATGGGCACGTTTGAGGTTTCCAAAATTAATATTGAATTCTCTAACATTATGAAATTCATCATTTCTGCTTGTCATCCACCTGTGATTTTTCTCTATACAGATTTAGCCTGGCTTACCTCCATACCCTGTAGCCTTGCTATTAGCAACAATTGACACAAAGAAGCATTATCTGTCATTGACTGGATAGAGTGAGCCAAATGAGTGACAGAGGAGCTTCCATCCCTCCCCTACCTTTCCAAGAATTGAAAATGCTTTCTCTCCTTCACAGTTCTAACACGGGGTCTCGGTCTTGAAACGGTTTGTTTTAATACTCTGTCTGTAATTATGTATACAGTTCTTTTGATCTTGTCATATCATTCTCTGCATCAAATTTATTCACTTCCCCTGCTTTTTGCTGTCATCTCTTCCCTCTTTATTATAAACAGAAGATTTTCTGCAGTGTGAGGATCACTGAATAAAAGTTGTGGTGCTAACAATAATTAATTTGCAACTTACCTGACCACACTACATAATGAAATTGCTGGAAATGCTCAGCAGGTCAGGCAACACCCATAGAGAGACATTTCAGGTTGATGATCTTATGTCAGGAATGGAAAAATTAGAAATAAAATATTTCCAGCATTTTCTGTTTCAGCTTCAGATTTCCAGCACTTACAGTATTTTGCTGTTGGAATGATGGAATTATGTTCAACTTGTATGACTTCAACTTTATCTGCACAAGTCACAAGTTTTTAATGTTTTACTAGTGATTTGATCAATCAAAGTTGACATTGTAGAGCTTTTGGTGATGGTACAGTTATTCCAGCTGGAATAATAATGTGTAAAATGGTGTAAAATACTGGGACCACTGACTTCTTTTGTTAATATTTTGTTTTATCACTTTGGGTTGGGTCCAACTGCACAAAATTGCATTGGATACTAGGAAGAAAATGTCATTTTGGTTTTGGACCATATTATCAAGATATTCATTCATATCTTCAAGATGAAAAGCAAGAGATTTGATAGTTCCAAATGTCTTATGCACACTATTCATATTATATCCCAAGCTGAAAAGTACAATATATCACAGTTTTAGCTGTTGCTTCTCTCAAGAATTGCAGCTGTGTTCCTGGAGCCTTCTTGCATTTTGGCTAAAACAAAAGCTGAGATATGATTTGTGTGAGCTGAGCCAATAAGTGAGAAGGTTAATTAATCATAGAAAGACTTGCAATTAACCTGGCCTTTCACATCTATGCCTGTAATAAAAGTATTTGTGAGCTGAATACAGTCAGTTAAGCTTCATGAATTAAATTTTAAACTTGACAAATTTATCTTCCCATGTATCTGTGATAGAGTTTGAAATCTCTGGAGTAATTGCTTTGGCTTTTTAGGTGGTCACATGAGATGGGAAACTTATTTTAGATCAGGCAACCTCATTTCCTACAGTAAAGCATGACATTCCATTATTGCAATATGTAATAAGGGTTACCCAGTTTATAGATTATATAAAGACTAATGTAGAATAAATAACTTTGCTTTCATGGCTTCTTTTAAATTGGTGTTTAACTAAACATTTGTGGGAATGCTGTCCCCTCCAAGATGATTATTCAGCTGCTGCTTCAGATGATCTTATCAAATTCAAAGGTCAAATTATAGTTATTTCTTAGTTGAAATTTTTAAGTCAAATTAATACTTCCAATTTAATAAACTACTGACCATTTGCAGTGGCCTGCCATGGCATTGAGTCACAGTGACCATATTGCAACAAGGCTCAGTACATATGGGTCAATGAGGAGATAAGTTGAATTTTTTTTTCTTCATCCTCTTGTCTAAATTAAATTCATTGGATGTATCCAAAACTTGGAAGACTTGAGCTTAACTGCTATACACAGTCATTGCAGATATGGTATATAACAGCTGACTTCAAAAGCAGTGGAGGAGGATTAAAAGGCTCCAAGTATTCATAGATAATTAAATATAGCCTCTAGTATATAAAATGTTAATATGTAGTGATGGTTAAGTATATAACCTACAGAAGCTGCTTATTACAGTTTATGATGTCCTTGAATCTTTTTAAGTTTGTTACTCAATCCAGTCCAAGGTTTTGAATATTTATCTATTTTGAAGTATACTTTATAAAGAAATGATATCTTTCATTAAGGAGTCCCTTTCCAATTACCTTGTATGTTAGCACTGAGTTTGTTTGTAAATGAATTGCTTGTCAAAAGTAAATAGTTGAAATGTACAATCCTGAAGCCTAACTAAAAGTAGGATCTGTTTTGGAATTTACTTTCTGTTGGCAGACATTTAACAGATGGAATAAATCACTGAGCACTGCCAGGTTAACTGCTTCCAGTCCAGCAGTCCAAAGGTTATTTTATGTAACACACAAGATTCTTACTGACTCTTCCACTCTTAGCATATATAAATAAAAAAAATAAGCATTGTATCATGTCATCGTCAGACTAACTGCTGTCTTGCAACATTCTTGATGGCAATAGGAACACAGCACAAAACAGGAAAAAGTAGTTGACTGGTATGTTTGCCCATATCAAATTTCAGGGCTGCACTTTCCATTGAATTATTTTGGTCAGCGGAGTAGTATCAATGAGTAATGGACACAATTCCCTGGATTATTCAACAGATTTCTTCAAGTTCTTCAATTTTCAAAGTTATGAATGTATGATCCTTTTGCCTGTTTGTTTGATAACTTTAGCCAAATTGTTTTATTCAGTGCCAAAATAGGGGAAATTAATAAAATGGATGGAAAGAAGATTGCTTCTTTGGAAAGACTTGGTTGATGATGAGATGTTACTGTTGAACTGGCATACAATGCATTATGCATAACAAGCATTTGATACTGCTCTTTCAGACTGATTAAAACTTATCTATCTTGTCAGTGTAGTACTGAGATATTAATGGATCACATTGGCTCAACTATGCTGAGGAAATGCAGAATAAATATTTTTTGATTAACAAAAACTTAACTCTCCAATTAACTTAAAAACCAAGCTTTCTTCATGCAAACACAAGGAAATCTGCAGATACTGGGATTTCAAGCAACACATAAAAAATTCTGGTGAACGCAGCAGGCCAGGCAGCATCTATAGGAAGAGGTACAGTTGACGTTTCAGGCCGAGACCCTGATGTGTAGTCATATCTGAACTATTGAAGGCTAAGAACATAATTATTAGAACAAGTTTGTAAGTGATATTTGACTTTATGAAAGTATTTTTCTATGGAAAGCAGAACATTGTGGTTATTAAAGAAATTATATTTGCAGTTCTGGACATTCTAAGAGTTAAATTGTTGAATTTCATTGAAATCCTTAGGACCATAGATATTTTGTTCAGTAGTCCTCTGTGAAGGCTAAACAAATTAAAATTACTTTTCCTGTATTTTTGAAAACTGCTGTTTTTATTTTAATGTTGCTTGGGATTAATCTCAAAACGTTTTTCTTGTAAATGAAATGAATCAAGTCCCAAAATAATGAGCTGCTCTCTCATCAGGCAGATTGTAGAGTAAAACTGTAGTTTAGTTGATAGCAGAATTTTCTGAGTCAGAAGTTTCATTGTGCAACACTGCCTTAAGGAAGTTGAGTGGAAATATCTAGATTGAGATTTCAGCACAGTTTACTTGGATTGCTGCACTGTCAGAAAGCTTGTGAAAAGTTAAGAGCAGAATTAGGCCATTTGACACATCGAGTCTGCTCCAACATTTGGTCATGGTTGATTCTCCTGCCTTCTCCCCAAAACCTTTGAAGCCTCACTAAGCAAGAATCTGTTACTCTCCACTTTAACATACTCAATGAGTTGGCTTGCACAGCTCTCTTTGGCAATGAATTCCATAGAGTGATTCCCCTCTGGCTAAAGAAATTTCTGTTCTACTCTGAGGCTGTGCCCTCTAGTCCTAGAGATCCACACAATTGGAAACATCCTCTCTAAATGTACTCTATCTATATCTTGGTTAAACTGAGGCTTTTCAATCATCACAGATACACTTAAAAGATCCAATTGTACTATATCAACAAGGAGTAGGTGCTGGCTACTGTTTAATCCTTTGTCAAAATCACCTGGAAAAACAGATATTCAATCCATTCTCTTACTAGTGATTGGACAGTGCTGAATGTTGTTCAGGAATGATACTTTATTGGCTGTAAGGAAACTTGGGGCATTCTAAAGCGGCTTGAAATGCAAGTCGTCTGCAGTTTTTGACGCTTTAACCTTAGTTTGGGATTTCAAGATTGAAATACAGCTTAAGATGCCTTGAGAAAAAGCAGGTGCATCAATATATTGTCACTGTTATAAGAAATTAACCCTAGCAGTTTGATTTAATTGGCAGCCAGATTTTTATTAAAGTTATTCCAGGACACAATTGGAAATAGCTATTTGCAATAAAATGGCACAATCTTCCGTTAAATCAAAACGATCCTGTGAACAGGACACCTGAGGCATTTAGCATTCATATTTTTCAGTAAGCAAGGGAAATCGGTAAGGCCCTCTTTTCGCACCCCCACCCTGCCCCACCAATCCCTGCAAATGAAATCTGTGTATGATTAGATGAAGGTAGGATTCAGTTTGGTAGCATTATACGTTTGAACGAACAGCCTGACTCAGAGTGTGTACAGGAAGTTTAAATTTTTGTTGCACTTGAAATACGTATCATATATAGACTTGGTGATGTTATACCCAAATGTTCATAATTGTGGAGTTGGGAAGTACTCCTGACTCTTGCAACCTGTCCATGAAGATGTCCATGGTTTGTTAGTACTACTGTCAGTGAATAATTCATTACAAATGGTCTTAAATGAAGAAGCTTTAATCCAAAAACAATTTGATAATTTCGGATTGTCAAGATGAAAATCTATATGCACAATGGTGAAATTTTATTTGGGCCAAAAACACTAAACCGCATTTGTCTCACATTGTGCAAATTAATTTTCTCTGAATTGTCATTAGATACATATAAAGTTTGTGCAACTTACAGTAGGTGTGAAGATTTAATTTAAAAATTTACTCTATCTCAATTACTGAATTGAGTACCTTCCACTTACTCTCTTACGTGGCCCTACCACATCAAATTCAGATGTATTCCTGAAATTTTGTTATTAACATTAAACAAAATACTAAAGTTGGCCATTCATACTATTAAAATTATATTCTGCTAATTTCCAAGCAAAAACGTACAATCCAGTTGATTTTTTTTAAATAGTTTCAAATTTTGGAGGTAGCTGGGTTGTCTGATAGTTCACCCACTATTGTGATAACTTTAAGTTATCTCAATAAATGCACTCAATTCCAGCAAAAGCCATGAGATATCTTGCACCAGCCAATTATATAATCTTCCCCTTCAATAAATACTTGTATTACATCCTATCATCATTAGATTTGCTTCATCATTGGAATTTTCCATTTATGTAACTTTAAATTTCAAATCATTAGTGTTCCAAATTTTGGGGGGAAAATGTAATTAATTTGTTGTGGAACAAACATGTATTGTAATGGATTTGCTTGCAATACAATGTATCTGGTTTAATGATATAGCTGATCTTTGTATGACTTGTACAACTTCACCCCAAGTTGTTTTTTTCTTTAATATAACATTCCATATCTAGCTGCCAGATTTTACCATCTTAGGTCTCTTGTTAATAGTGTTATGGAATATATTTTGCAATTTTAAGTAGTATGTGCTACATCTGAGATTAGGACCACATAACAGGAAAATTCCTGCTCTCTTAATTCCACAACCTTTTCAAACTTCTCTGTGGCAGTGATTTATAGTTATTCTTCAGATAAAGCATATGTGGACTTAACATGCAGTTGTATCTTTGTTGTATCAAATACTGCAGTATTAGTGTTTATGTGAAACCTAATGCTTATGAACACACTCTGGATTCAGCTGAGGTGCATTACATCTGAGGTATGTGCATTTATCTGTGTACCACCATCCCTGCTTATCAGAAGCAATAATTAAATGCACATGGGAATGTCTCTCCCACTGTACCCACGTAATTTTATTCTCCTTTTTTTGAACTGCATGTTTATTTGCAAATTCGAATGAGGATTGTCTAGCTGCATTATTTAAAACAAAATGCATCATAAAAAGCACTAATTTTAAATCCTATATATAAGTTTAATGTGTATAACAAAAGTATCTACTCAAAAATTGTCTAATATAAATTATAGTTTTATGCAGAGTGCAAATATTTTGGTAAAACTGTAAGTATAGAAGTTTACCAAATCTATTAAATGTTCTTAACGTTTTACAATGAATTTGTAAAAGCAACAGAATAAGTTCCCCATTTTAATTAATGTGTGTGATAGAAGTTAAGATGTAGCAATTCTGATTATCATAAATTATTATTGCCTCATTTAAAGCTGGTAGAAGTGGTGCAGATAAAAAATAGAAGAACATGTCACTTCATGGCAGCTCTGAAAAATAGTTATGAATGCATCTTACAGACGGTACCCTGTTGGTTTTCTCTGGTATGCTCATTAAGAGTGTCCATTTTGTATTGTATTTCCAATACTGTTGTTACCCCTGTGTTAATAGGCAGTTCATTAACTATAATAAATCAGCTAAGTTATGGTAGTGTAATAGAGTTTTCAAATAGGAATTTGGGCTTGAACAATGGAATATAAATTCTCATCTGTTTATTTATGTGCACCTGTTGTATTTGCATCTTTATAACTTGAAATTACAGTGATAATATGGAAAGTAGAGATGTTAAAATATGCAGTAGAGTACGTAATAGGGGAAGGAATCTTAAAGGCCCAAGAAACCTTTGTTCCACAAAACTTCCTTTTCTCTATGCCAATTTTATCACATAAATCAATCTTGTATTAAATATAGCCATAAAACATAATTTGATAGTCGTTGCTACGCTATATGTGGTGCCTTCCTTAGAGGTTAACAGTGACGTAATTAAGCTACCTGGATTAAAATAAATGAACGTTTAGGTGGGAGAAAGCTCTGCCTAATATATTGAAAGTGAATCAGCATGAAATACAAAGGGTGATTGATAAGTTTGTGGCCAACCTAGCACATTTATTTTTCAATGTAGTCCCCTCCTACATTTACACACTTAGTCCAGTGGTCGTGGAGCATATGGATCTTGGACCTCCAGAAAGTGTCCATAGCAGGGGTGATTGATAAGTTTGTGGCCTATGGTAGAAGGAGATGAGTTATACAGCTCTCATTACACGCACATGCAGTTCAACTCTTTGAGTGATTATGCAAAAAGTTTAAGGTTAATAACTCATCAGAAGTGTTTGATAAGTTCATTGCCTAAGGTAGAGGGAGATGAGTTATTAACTTCAAACTTTCTGCATAATCACTCAGATTTGAACTGCATGTGCATGTAATGAGAGCTGTATAACTCATCTCCTTCTACCTTAGGCCACGAACTTATCAATCACCCTTGCTGTGGGCACTTTCTGGAGGTCCAAGATCCGTATGCTCCACAACCGCTGGACTAAGTGAGTAAATGTAGGAGGGGACTATGTTGAAAAATAAATGTGCTAGGTTTTCTAAAATTGACTCCTTCTACCTTGGACCATGAACTTATCATCACCCCTTGTAAACAGAACACACAAAATGCTGGAGGAACTCAGCAGGCCAGGCAGCATCTTGGAAAAGAGTACAGTTGACATTTCTGGCCGAACCCTTTGTCAGTCCAGTCCTGCAGATTTTCTCTTGTTTGTGAAATAAACAGAAGCCTTTTTTATGTAAAGCTCCTCACTGTATAGTGTTGTTGGTAGCATTCTTAAAATAGTGTGAGGATTTGATTCCTGGTCAAGTACTGAGAAAGTCTTATGAAACAAGATTAAGTATATTACTATGGGTGAGGAGTGGATGATGGTGATGAGGGAATAGCTAAAAACAGAGATACTAAAAACCACATTACTGAGAAGGCCAAATATAGTTCTTTTATTAACCAGTCCAGATAGGTAATAAATGTGGTAGCTTGCACCTTTCATGCATAGTGGTTCTATTAAATATGTTGAGAATCTTGCATGTTTTTGCAATGTGAAGATTTTGATTTCACCAGTGTTATAGCTAGATGTATAAATGTTAGATAATATTATCTCCCTACTGTATAAATGTGTGATTCTGTTGGACAACTAAGGTAACCACTAATGAACATGAATCCAATTTATAATTTAGTTGCCTGTAGAATACTTGAATTCTCATCAGGGTGTCAAAAATGTTAACAGCTATTCTGGAAATACAGTATTTGCTATCAGGTACATTGCAAATGCAATACTTCCAGAAGAATTATTCATATGTTTAGAACTCTGCACTGTTACAATCAGTTGTTTACTTGTAGAAACAAGATGAGATGTCTAAGTAAGGTCTTGCTTATGCTTCTGGTTTTATCCTGCTTTTCAGTATTACTGTCGAGAGAGAGAGAGAGATGAGGTCCAATATTGCTGTTTCCTAGTATTGCACGGAGTTCCTCCAATTAAGGCGATGTTGAAGCAGATGTATCTTAAATCTTACTTGATTTGCTGGACTTTGGTCTCTATTTACACATTGACTGGCATCTAGAATGTAAAAGAGATTCAAACAATTTTGTGCACAGCTAACCATATTATTTGGAGATGGAATATTCTAAAAAAATTATTATTCCTGTGAGAGCAACAAAAGATGGGAGTATATAGCTAATATGATGAACTTTCCTGTTGTCTGATCAAATAATATAATTAAAGTGTTTTCCATAGATTTTTTCCTTTGCATTATAATTTTAAGTTAGAAAGGGTATAGGTATTTAGTACCATATTCTCAAATCTGTCTTCAGGCTCCAGTCTTGGTGTGAAACCAGAAGCTATACCTAGTTATAATGTGCTAACATTAAAACATCTGCTCTATGGTCCACTACGGCTTTCTGAATGCCTGTCTTCTTTTCCATATTATAGAGAATGTAAACAAAAATCTGTACCCTTACAGTACCTTCATATCATTATTCACAGCCTTTTAACCTTTTAACCTTAATGTCAACTCTCAACCTTACTCTGCAGAATTCATTGATTTCTTTTGCCTTCCCTTTCTTTGAAAGCCTGGCCAAAATCTCTTTTTATAACTGTTTTCTGTCAGTTACCAACAATCCCTTTTTTCTTAAGTTACTACATAAATGTAAATTGTGGAAACACAGATTAATGTTTGTAGTTCTGTCCACTGCTGATCTTAATCATGCTGCAGTGCCTAAACCAAGAACAGAAGCCAGGCTTTACCCAGAAGAGAAATAACAGGGAACTACCATCTGAGTTTGCACTTTTTATCAAATGATCCCTGTTGGAAATCAGTGGAACCTAGGGAGCAGGACAATCCTCATTCAGAAATGGTGTGTGTAACACAGAAACAAAATAACATTGTAAGGCACCATTGCCATTCTCTTTTACATCCCATCGCCAAAAGGGGAAAGGTACTGGTGATGGCCTCCTTTTAGTAAAGTTTAAAATTACTGAGAATTGTTGAATTTGATTCAAGAATTTAACTATTATGTTTTTGGCAAGGGTTCAAAGTAATAGTATTGCCATGTTGCCTTACTTGAATGTACCTTTTTCTTATTTTGATTGGTGTTAACAAATAATTTATATAATAAACTGCATTATTTCCTTCTATCTGGCAATTTGAGCAATGTGACTGGCTAAAATTTGGTGGAAAGTTACAGTTAAACCTTAAGCCTAATATGTGACCTATACTGATGCTATTTACCAATCACAAATTATGTAACTTTTGCATGTGATTGATATATTGTCGATTGCAATTTGTGAAATTTGCTCAATCAATACATCGTTTTGATTTATCAATAGTGGTTTCATTAGTAAATGTACACATGTTTGTTGATGGGAATACAAAGAGAAGTCTGTTTGTTATTCTATTCTAGAATTTTTCTGCCTGCAGTTTATTTCTACATGGTACTAAATGTATTGTTGAATCTACATAGCAACAAAGGGAGCTGGTTGTGTTTGTTGTTTCTCTGACCTTTAACCAGGTTGTATTCATTCTGCTCTTCTTTATTAAAAAAAACTATTCAACTCACTTGTGTTAAATGTGACTGAAGCAGAACTTGTTTTAATGGAGTGAAGTTTGCAAATGGAAATGTTCTATGTGGGTTGTATGTTTGTTAAAATTTATCAAGAGAAGCACTACAAAAAATATTTCTTCAGGTGACTATTTGAATGATAATTTTCAAGTTAAATTGTGTTATTTTGGAAATTATAAATCTAAAACTGTTCAGCATTGTTTGAGGAAAATATGAAGTTGCTACTATTGGGATTTGGTTTGTACTAACTGAATTTTTATTCATATGAATAAATTAAATGTAATCTATTTGTTCCATGTCAAGAATGGTTGTTGGGTTTGTTTGCCTTTATGCAATAGAATATGTTGGAACTCTAAATAAAGCTATTTTATCAGAAATGGGGGCTTATGATCAATTGAATCCCATTATGTAACTTCAACAAACACAGCACTAATAAAACTAGTGGAAGTAAACTGGTGTCTGAAGAATATCAATCTATTGGAAATAACATTTTCTTTAGCAGCTTGCTATTTTAAGACTGCAAATGGTTCAGTTTACAGTACTTATTAGACTTGTTCCTTTCCTTTTTAAGGTCTGTCATCCACCACAACCAAATACAACACCCTCACAAACACGAGGAAATCTGCAGATGTTGGAGTTTCAAGAAACACACACAAAATGCTGGTGGAACGTAGCAGGCCAGGCAGCATCTATAGGAAGAAGTACAGTTGATGTTTTGGGTCGAGACCCTTCGTCAGGACTAACGGAAAAAAGAAATAGTAAGGGAAAGTGGGCGGGGGAGGGGGAGATCTGAAATGATAGGAGAAGACAGGAGGATGAAGGATGAAGCCAGGAGCTGGGAAGTTGATTGGCAAAAGGGATACAAGGCTGGAGAAGGGGGAGGATCACGGGAGAGAAGTAAATAAATAACCTGAGTGTGGCTTCATCTCGACAGTAGAAGCGGCCATGGATTGACACTCAGGTTGGAGGAACAACACCTTGTATTCTATCTGGGTAGCATCCAACCTGATGGCATGAACATTGATTTAGGGAAATTCCGTTAATGCCCCTTCTCCCCTTCTTACCCCATCCCTAATTTATTATTTAATATTTTAATTTTTTTTCCTCTCTCTTTCCCTCTCACAATAACTCCTTGCCTGTTCTCCATCTTCCTTTGGTGCTCCCCTCCCCCTCTCTTTCTTCCAAGGCCTTCTGTCCCATGATACTCCCCCTTCTCCAGCCTTGTATCCCTTTTGCCAATCAACTTCCCAGCTCCTGGCTTCATCGCTCCCCCTCCTGTCTTCTATCATTTTAGGTCTCGCCCTCCCCCTCCCACTTTAAAATCTCTATCTCTTTTTGCTGTTCATCATAACAAAGGGTCTCAACCCAAAACGTCGACTGTACTTCTTCCTATAGATGCTACCTGGTCTGCTACAATACCCTCACAGCTGGTTTCCAACATTCAAAATACATTTGAGACTGTCCTCGTCGTTATCCTTCTGTTAAGAAATTAAGCAGTTGCAATCCATTGCACAAAGAAACTGATAACTGCCCCATTGTAGCCTAAGAAATGATAGAAAGAATCTGGAGTGTGTGTTCAGTTGTTTATAGGACCTCAAATTTAGCATAAGACTTAGGGTTGACGAGGAAGCAGTGATTGCTACCCTCCTGTATGCCACTGTGAGTCGGACCATATACTCCTTGAGTGATACCACCCATGCCAAACCTGCGATAATCCTCCGTGCAGAGAAGTTCCTCATGACTAACTCTTAAAATCTCAGTGGGGATAAAGTCTGTTCCTGAGGCCTTGCTGTTCCTCAGTTAGCACATGGCATTTTCAACTTCTTTTTTTGTCAGGTGTGATGACAAGGCTAAAGTGAATTCTGTGCGGTGACATTATTTAACATCACTCCACAATCAAGGTCAACACAGTCTCTGCACACAGGAGGCATCATGGATTTTTCATTCCAGGTGTACTTCTTGGCAGTTCATTAACTCCTGGGTCATCTGATCATTCTCATCAAAGTAAACTCGTATTTTTTTTTCTGGTGGAGATGTCAAGACTCTTGCCGAGAAGCAAATCCTGTTGAACCAGGCCAGTCCAGAAGACGTAGATACTTTATAACTCCAATAGATCAGTATTGAGGCACTATCTGAGATTTGATCTCAGTGTTCATGAAAACTTCAACATTGATTTTATGTTTTGCTGCCAGTTTGATGAAGAAAACAACGCATTAGGCAGTAGTCAATCTTACTGTTGTCATTACTTGTCATGAAGCCTGTGATACAAACATCCCGCAGGCTCTCACTCAGCAGATGATATAATTTCTACGACCATAAGACATCACAGTAGCACACAACCCTACAACCCCAGGTAAGCCAATGTCTATCAAGAATAAAAGACCCCCTACCTATGACGCACAGAACAAACACCATATACAAAATTCCATGCGCCAACTGCAACAAGCATTATATTGGACAGGTGGCAGAAAGCTATCAATAAGGGTACATGAACACCAACTGGCTGTAAACCATCATGATCAACTTTCCCTTATATCTATACATCATGACAGCGAAACACATCAATTCGACTGGGCCAATGTCACTGTCCTAGGCCAAGCCCAAGAATTCTTAGAGGCTTTGTTCTCCACAAAGAGTTCTATCAACAGGCATGTTGAAACAAACCCAGTTTACATCCCACTTCAGCATCAAGTAGTCAGTCCAGAGCCAAGAGGCAATTTACACCTGATAACATGAGTCAATCAATGAGCATGACATTAACCTACATAACAGTCGACTAACACAGCTCGGACAACAATTATCACCACACACACAAAACCCCAACATTTCATTCGTAGTTGCATTGATGTTGCCTAGCTGGGTAACAAAACGTCTGCAAGCTAACAAGCCAGCTCGGCGAGCCACTCAACAACAAGATGATATAATCTAATGGTTCCCAATGCCTAGTTCAGGAGTTTCACCATGAAGAATCCTGTTTGTCTCTTATTACCTTTTACAATGTCTGTTTTCCAAGCACTTTGGCAGGAGAGCACTTTTGCTGAGGTCGCTTTCCCCCAGTCCTCCATTGCTGATTAAAGCTGCCCGAGTATCGTGTCTTTTCCCACCACGAAGTCACGCAAGTACATCAGTTTATCTGACTCTGGAATGTGGGCGAGTCTTCCTAAATGTCTCCACCCCAAATCAGAATGCAATCCCTCCTCATCTTCAGCTTCCAGTATTGGAACATACACTCAGTGGCCACTTTATTAGGTACACCTGTACATCTGCTCATTTATACAAATTTCTAATCAACCAATCGTGTGCAGCAACTCAATGCATAAAATCATTCAGACATGATCAAGAAGTTCAGTTGTTGTTCAGGCTAAACACCAGAATGAGGAAGAAATATGACCTTGGTGACTTTGACCATGGAATGATTGTTGGTGCTAGATGGGGAGGTTTGAGTATCTCAGAAACTGCCGATCTCCTGAGATTTTCACGGTCAACAGTCTCCATAGCTTTCAGATAATATCATAGAAAATAAAAAAAAACATCCAATGAACAGAGCTTCTGTGGGCGAAACTGCCTTGTTAATGAGAGAGGTCAGAGGAGAATGGCCAGACTGGTTCAAGCTGACAGGAAGGTAACTGACAGTAACTGAAATAGCCAAGCATTACAACAGTGGTGCACAGAAGAGCATCTCTGAATGCACAACACTTCAAACTGTGAAGTGGATGGGCTACAGCAGGAGAAGACCATGAACACATGCTCAATGGTCACTTTATTCGGTACCTAATAAGGTAGCCACTGAATGTATGTGTGAATGATTGCAAGTAATCAAGCGAGTTATGAGACATTTATCAACTCTATCTAGTAAATGCCTGATCTGCTGTGGAATTATCCACGGAGAAGAAGGCCTTTCAGTCTTTCAGCTCATTAATGTGCTAGTTCTTCCAGGAATTCACTTTGATTTAGTTCCTTTATTCTTTGCCATGTATCCTCACACTTGCTTCTGCATACAGAACTCCTTTTAGAAGGCTGTTATAGCACCTCCCGACTACAGATTCTTTATTCTAACTCTAACAGCAATGAAATTCCTGCATGTGTACTCCATATAAACATGGGATATTAAGTCATCTAAACACATGATTTAGTTGTTTATATATATATAGATAGATAGATACAGCACACTGCCTTCATTCTTTGATGAAACTGTTTAAACACTTTGCACAGTTATCGCCAGTCACTGGCTGGCTAATGGACAATCTGCTGGCTGGCTTCTTCAGAAACAAGTCTGAGGTCAGACTGCTGTGTTCTACCTGATCCTCAATTCTTGGAAGCTCTTGCTTACATTCACTTCTATTCTGTGCCCTTTGAATAGCAATGACTATTGTTGTCAGAAACAGATTCATGGCCAACACACCATTATTGTATGTAGCGGAGATGCATAAAATCATTACTGTGTCATCTTCAGCAGTTTTAATGGTCGTGCAAATTCCCTGTTTATGATTTATGAGCAAATTGTTCCTCCTGTTGCAGCATCGAAGATGTCATTGCATGTTACTGAGGTGTGTGTTCTTGACACAGATGGAGGTGCAAGTTGATATTGGACCACTGGAAAATGATGCTGGTGAGGTAGTAATGGGGGACAAAGAAATGGCAGATGAACTTAATGGGTACTTTGCATCTCTCTTCACTGTGGAAGACACTGGCAGTGTGCCAGAGGTCTGTGAGTGTCAGGGAGCAGAAGTGAATGACATTCACTCAAAGCAAAAAGGGCTCACAAACTTAAAGGTCTTAAGGTGGATAAGTCACCTGGACCAGATGGACTACATCCCAGAGTCCTGAGAGAAGTTGCTGAAGAGATAACGGATGCATTGGTCATGATCTTTCAAGAATCACTTGATTCTGGCATGGTCCTGGAGGACTGGAAGATTGCAAATGTCACTCCGCTCTTTAAGAAGGGAGGAAGGCAAAAGAAAGGAAATTATAGGCCAGTTAGCCTAACCTCTGTAGTTGGGAAAGTGTTAATCGAGTCTATTATTAAGGATGAGGTTTTGATGTACTTGGAGACTAATAATAGAATATATCAAAGTCAGCATGGTTTCTGTGAAGGGAAGTCTTGCCTGACAAATCTGTTAGAATCCTTCAAAGAAGTAACAAGCAGGGTAGAGCAGCAGGTAGACAAAGGAGAGGCAGTGGATGTCATTTACTTGGATTATCAGAAGGCTTTTGATAAGGTGCCATACATGAGGCTGCTTAATGAGATAAATTCCTATGCCATTACAGGAAAGATACTGGCAAGGATAGTGCAATGGCTGACAGGCAGGAGGCAGTGAGTGGGAATAAAAGGGGCCTTTTCTGGTTGGCTGCCGGTGACTAGTGGTGTTCCTCTGGGGTCAGTATTGGGGCCACTGCTTTTCACATTGTTTGTCAATGATTTAGATAATGGAATTGATAGCTCTGTGGCAATGTTTGTGGATGATATGAAAATAGGTAGAGGGGTAGGTAGTGCTGAGGAAGCAATGCAATTGCAGCAGGACTCAGACAAATTAGAAGAATGGGCAAAAATGTGGCAGATGGAATACAGTGTTGGGGAAATATAAGATAATATATTTTGCTAAAAGGAACAAAAGTGCAGACTATTTTCTAAATGGGGAGAAGGTTCAAACGTCAGTGGTGCAGAGGGACTTGGGAGTCCTCGTGCAAGACTCTGTGACTTGCATTTCTTGTGATTTCATAATGCTGTATCCATTTTTGGTCCTTTGCAGGCCGGCATTACTCCATGCTAGCACAAAACAGATTCTACGGCATTCTTGACTGCCAACCATCGTACGTGATTCTATGTAACTTTTTTATGCTTAACATCTTTAGTTGACTCCTATTATCTCTTGACTCTCACAAGGACTTGTTTGTGATCACGATCCAGAAACTCTACACACTCTACAAGAGTGTGATGAATCAGAATCAGGTTTTTGTGCATGTGAGCAGTTTCCTACCTACAGGAAAGGTACCAATAAGGTTGAAAGTGTACAGAGAAAATTTACAAGGCTGTTGCTGGGTCTGGAGTACCTGAGTTATAAAGAAGGATTGAATAGATTAGGACTTTATTCCTTGGAACATAGAAGATTAAGAGATTTGATAGAGGAATACAAAATAATGAGGGATATAGATAGGGTAAATGCAAGCAGGCTTTTCCACTCAGGTTGGGTGGGACTACAACCAGAGGTCAGGGTTAAGGGTGAAAGGTGAAAAGGTTAAGGGGATCATGAGGGGAAACTTCTTTACACAGAGGGTCATGAGAGTGTGGAGTGAGCAGCCAGCACAACTAGTGCACGTGAGTTTGATTTTGATGTTTGAAGGAGGTTTGGTTAAATACCTGGATGGTAGGAATATGGAGGGCTATGGTCCCGATTCAGGTTGAAGGGACTGGGCAGATTTAATGGTTCGGCTAAGGGCCTGTTTCTATGCCTCTGACTAGGTTTATTAATGTACACATACGCAATGCTGGACAAACTCAGCAGATCTGGCAGCATCTGTGGAAAGGAATAAATTTATTGAAAGCAAGGAAACCATGTGATTACTAGTAAGACATACAGTGCTATTGCAACAACAAACCCACACTGAACATCAGCAAAACCAAAGAATTGTTTCTGAACTTCAGAAAGGGGAAGTTGGGCAAAGGCACACCAGTTCTCACTGAGTGGTCAGTGGTGGAAAGTGTGAGCAGCTTTAAGTTCCTGAGCATCAAAATCTCGAAACATCTATCCTAGATCAGACAGATAGACACAGATCTGAAAAATCGACACAATCACGAAGAAGGCACAACAGCAGCTATACTGATGTAATGTGAAGGGTTAATTTAACTTGCCGATCGAAAGCTGTCTGTGCTGTGCCAGTCGTGGATTGGCCTGCTCAAAGGATGCAGCAGCTCTTTTCCATTGGTTAACCTGCATGCCATGACACCAGTTTCCAGTTCCGGGCACCTCTTCAGTGGTAAGGACAACATCACTAACAACGCTCTAAAGCCTTGTGGTAAACCATGTATATAGGTTGTAACTGGGTTACCTGTCTGGACGTGCCTGGACACGCCCCTCTGCTGACTGCTCCTGTGGCTCCTCCCACAGACCCCGGAATAAAGCCGATTGTGCCACTGCTCCTCTCTCAGTCCAGGACAGATACTCAGCATGGACATGGGTCCATTTTACTGTTAATAAAAGCCTTTCAGTATTTACTCTACTTCCAGTCTTTTGGAGTAATTGATATTGCATCAAGCCTTACGCTATTTCGTGAAATATATTGGTCAATGGTTAACTAAACAGTGACCAAGTAAAGTTTAATATAAATCTGACTTGGAAGATTCAAGCCTTAATATAACTCAATTAAATAATTAATAAATAATTGAATTAATTACTGTCAAGCTGCAAATATGCTCTCCAGCCAGAGGTGATACTAAGCTCCTCCTGTTGAGATATTCTAGCTCAATCAGCCTGAACCTGCAGAGAAACCTATGTGGGCCCAAACATCTCTGCACTCTAACCATGGAAAATGGTTTTATTAAACTCAAAACCTAGCATTAAAATGTTCTATGAAATTAGGGACAGAACATATTACTTTAAAACCAAGCTCTTTATAACTTCTTAGTGAAGCAATATTTCCAAAACTGTGATTTATTGTCTGAAAAGAGGACTCTGCTGAACTTAAGTAACTCAAGGGATTCTGTTCTGTAATTCAGCACAGCAGCATTACAAAGATACCACTCAAGTAATTGCACATCTTTGGAGATAACAGGATAAACAACCATGTCAGAGGATAAGTAAATAGCAAATGATTTGCTAGTAGGGACAAATAAACTGGTGAATTATAGATATCCAAACTTTCCTTTCACGGTTGAGAAAGTATTTGAGATAAGGAAGAATCTGGACAGATATGAGCCATTCTTAGATATCCAAGATAGTTTAATGAGTGGGAGATGAAATTGTTTTCTGCTGCTGGATACATCTGAGTTGATGATGAACCAAAGTGCTATGGGGTTAGCAGAGGAACAGGGAGGGGAATAGTGGATGACTGCATTTCTAGAAGACATTTGATGCTGTAGGGGATAAAATGAAATGTATGAAAATGGATTATAAATGATGGTTGGTAAACATCAAAGAATAGTTGAAAAGGGGCATGTTTCTGGTTGGCAGTCAGTTATCATGGGAATGCAATATCATTGAACACTCCATGATCAAAGTTTGCAGACACTGCCAAACTGGCAGCAGTACTAAATAATGAACATCAATGTACACGGCTTATAATGATCTTGACAAGCTTGACCAGAGGGCAGAGAAATGGCACACACAATTTAATGTAGGAAAATAAAAGGCTATAAGATTTAGCAGAACAAAGATTGATGCAAATTATATGCTAGATGAGAATGTACTTAATTTAATTGAGTAGGAGAAAGATGGTTATCAGGCACAATATTGCAGATTATTGAAAAAACAAGTGGAATGTTGGAATGCATAAGTAAGGGAGGTAATATAGTGGAGAAATAATTTTAAAACTGTATTTGTCTCTAGTGATTTCATATCTGGAATAGTAAATACAGAAGTCATGTTAGCAATTGAGAGAAATGTACAGAACTGCTTTGCAATTAAGAGATAACATAAACGAAAAATATTTTTAAAATTTTGCATCTATCCCCTCTTAAATTGAATAAGGTCAAGAGAGCACCTAATGGATTGCTTAAGATTACGAAAGATTTGAACAAAGTGGATCCATTTATATTTTTCTGCTACGTAGAAAATTTTTTAAATGGTGTCATAACTACTATGTAATGAAATAAGGTGCACTTTTGGGATTGACACCGTCACAGCCAAATCATAGTGTAGTAAATAACATTAACCCCTTTGTAAGTGGCAGATAAAATGGTGAATTCAAGATCAAAGTTGAGTTTATTGACACATGTGCAAGTTCATGTATACACAAGTGCAATGAAAAACTTACTTGCAGCAGCGTCACAGCCACATAGCAATGTATAAGTAGTATTCACAAAACATAAATTATACTAATTTTTTACAAGAAAGATCACAATTTGAATAAAAAGAAAAAGAAGTAAATTTTAGTGCGAAGTGGTCATAGTGTTTTGAAATTGTAGTGATAAAGGGCTGTGCCAATTGGTTCAAAAACCAAATGGTTAAGGGAAGTTGCTGTTCTTGCACATGGTGACGTGGGACATAAGGCTTCTGTACCTCCTGCCTGATGGTAGCTACACAAAAACTGGATGGTGGGAATCTTTGATTATAGGTTTATGGATTGCTAAGTTTTTTTTAATTGAAAGTAGGTTAGACAGATTACCAAAACAGAGTAATGAAAACTGTAGACATGAAATGTCGTGAAAAAAAGTTAAGATGAGTGTCAAGAGAGAACCAAACAGTCTCGTTGACCAATGGAATGCAGCCCGTGGCCAACATAAGCCGAACAAGCCTGACTGGATGGACCAGGTTTGGGTTTGGGTTGAGTCTTCAGACTCAGGTTTAACATACCTTTGTTGTTTTGTGGCAGCAATACAGTTCAATACCTTGAGATACACAACACACACACGCGTGCACAAAATAATGAGATAGTATCCATGGGTTGGCTCCTTGTCTGTTCAGAAATCTGATAGCAGAGGGGAAAAAAAAGCTGTTCCTAAAATGTTGGAAGTGCATCTTCAGGATCCTGTCCCACCTCGATGGTGACTCAGGTCTCAAGCAGCAGACATCCCACCCTGCAAAAACTCATTTCAGGGAGGTAGCACCACCACCCACGACCCCCGCAACCCCATATCCCTCCCCCCCCCACCTCCGGTCGACCTCTAAGAGTGTATGAATACAGGACATTTGATTATGAAAGAACACAACAATTTATTTGATCACATATTGAATCTATTTACATATATATTTTTTTCCTTGTTGAGCATTTTGTTGGCAGTCTCAATGCTGATAGCTAAATGCTAATGCAAATAGCTTTTCTATTTCTTTTGCAAACTTTCCTTGTACTGTGATGTGCAGGCATAGTTTTTTGTTATTTCTGAATCAGGAAACATTTTCCTGAGCAGCTTGCTTGTGTGCTTACACACCTGGAATGGCAGGTTATGCTCAACGATGAAAGATGTAAAGTACACCTCAGCTCTAGTGACCTTCTCTGTCAGACTTTGGTTTTCTGCTGAAACAAACTGGGAAATACTTGAGCAGCCTTCCCTATGCTCAGCCTTCCTAATATGTTGTGGCCCTAAAAGAAATAGAAGCATAAGGTGTATCCTTATTACATTGTCTTATGTAATACTTAGCCAGCTAGTTTAAATAACATTAGCTATACTAATGAACGAATGACACCTGTTAAACTCACTTCAACATGTCTTTTACAGTCTTAACCCACCATGGGCAATAGAAACGTCACTGTTGCAAACAGTGCAGCGAGCAACGCTGTCATTATTTTTGACCCCTATTACGCAGGAGTACACTTTAGTGTAGTCTAGGGTGAAGTGCGTTTTATATTTTCTTTTTTTTTTGGAACACTCTGCCATGGTGCTGCAGGACACCAAACTGAACTGATGGACAATGAAAGAGAGAGAGAGGTCGACTGTAAAGACCGCCCACAGAGAAAACTGATATGTCTACTTAGCACAAAGAGAGAGCAATCAGGATGCTCTCTGTCACTCTCTCGCTACATCTGTCACCTGCTCTGTCTCTCTCTCCCTCTCTCCTTCTCGCTCGCTCTCAAAAAATCAATTTCCGGGATATTGTATATAATTTGCGGGCGTCAGGGAGCCGCTATCAATATGTGGGAGACTCCTGGAACTTCCGGGAGAGTTCGGATGTCTGAAGTAGCCAGAAGACTGGAGAAACCACAAGAAGCAATTTTCATTTATCTTTGGAAAAGAAGGTTATAAACAATTTAGATGTTGGAAATACCCAGAATGTTGGGCAGCATCAGAGGACAGAGAAAAAACTTAATTATTCATGTTATGATAATAATTATTCCCTCTTTTTCAATGCAAACTGAATTACAAAACCTGTACCCAACACAGCTTCACAGGACCCAGCTCTATGAGCTGGGTTCTGCTTAAGTCAGGTTCAGACTGGCAGTATTAGCTCTAGTCTGTGTCCAGTTAGATATCATACTCATACACACTTCTACAATGAAGTCTTAGTAAAAGTGGAAGATCAACCACGATATTGAACAGTGGAGTCAAATATAGTGTCCAAGGCCAGATCTTAATGTTGTTATAAACTGTTTCTTTTAGATACTCAAAAGTGACATCCTCTCCCTAACCACTCTATCCAGCCTTTTAGTTTATGTTGCCTAATTAAGGAGCGGTCACTTTAATGACGATCAGAAACCAACCATGGAGTTAGTGGAGATGAATGGAACAATGGTACTGTGAGAAGATAAAAAGTGACACCTTTACTGCCCAAACGAGTAGCACGATTAAATTGTCTGGCAATAGCCAGATAGACAGCAACAATGATTAAAGGAATAAACAAAGTCTTTACAGGGAAGGACCACTGTCTAGGCTCCTTCCATCACCACATGGAGTCTTGAGGGGAAGCCCCTTGAGCACTGAAATGGTGTAAAATCCCTGGGAGCAACATGCATGCCAGCAGTGCTATGGGTTTAGAAATAAAGTTGGCACTACTAAGTGTTCATCATTTTGTATTTTTTATGATTATGAAATTTTAAAGAAAGCTCAGAGTCATGTGAAACTATTTTATTGCTGCAGCCCCGGTTACTCTGGGGTTACAAATATTGTCTGATCCTGGATAACAGGTTTCCCATGGAATGTGCATGTTGATGTTGATTAAAGTTCCAGTCCTCAGTCTTGGAGAGCTTTTGGCCATGCTGGTGTGAACAAGCAAGTAGATCCTAGCTCTCTTCCTCCATCCCCTTCTTTTGATCTCTCCTACATGCCTATGTTTCATACATTCCATTACACACACATTCCACAGGTGTACCAATGTGTTTTTGTTTATTATTTTAATCAATATTGGTCTCCATCTGACCACTGCCAAGCAATCCAATGATGCTGAACATTTGGGCAATGTTTTCTCTTTCAATACCATTGTTTGATTCATTTCCACTGACTCCATCTTTCACCTCTCGCACTCATTAAAGTGACCACTCCTTAATCAGGCAATATCAGAATCAGGATTAATGTCAATATTGTGAAATTTGTTGTCTTTGCAGCAGTAGTACAATGCAATACATAAAAATTAAATATTTAGTGCAAAAATAGAAATAAAAAAGTAGTAAGTGTTCATGGGTTCAATGACCACGTAGAAATCAGATGGCAGAGGGGAAAAAGCTGTTCCTGAAGAGTTGAGTGTCTGCCTTCAGGCTTCTGTACCACTTTCCTCATTGTAGCAATGAGAACAAGGCATAGCCTGGGTGATGGGGGTCCGAATAATGGATGCTGCCTTTTTGAGGCATCGCTCCTTGAAGAAGCACCCCCCCCCCCACCCCCGGCCAGACCAGACAGTCATGCAGCTAGATAGAATGCTCTCCATGGTACATATTTGTGAGTGTCTTCGGTAACTTGCCAAATCTCCTCATGAAAAGGAACCTGTCGTGCCTTCTTTGTAGTTGCATTGATATGTTTGTTGGGTCTTAGATCATCAGAGACATTGACACCCGGGAATGTGAAATTGCTCACTCTTTCCACTTCTGTTCCCTCATCTTACCCTTTCTGAAGTCCATGATCAGTTCCTTGGTCTTACTGACATTGAGTGCAAGGTTCTTGCTGCAACAGTACTCAACTAGCTGATACAGCTCACTCCTGTACGTCCTCTCGTCACTGTCTGAGATTCTGCCAACAACGATTGCATCATCAGCAAACTTATAGATGGCATTTGAGCTGTGCCTAGCAACACAGTCATGGATGTAGAGAGAGTAGAGCAGTGGGCTAAGCACACATCCTTGAGGTGTGCTAGTGTTGATTGTCAGCGAGGTGGAAATGTTATTGCTCGGATTGTGGTTTTTATTTACATCAGTAATTAGAGTTTAATAATCAACATACATCAAATTTCATACAAAGCAAAACTAACACATTAAATAATATACATATATGTGGACATTCTAAGAGCTGCTATATTATTATATTATTACTGTACTGGTGCCTTGAAAACAGTCACTTTGGGCTGATGGGGCTCGTCAGCCATGATTGGCAGGCCATCTAGGAGAGGGAAAACTCTATCACAAACCTCCGCTGCCTTGTGGCTATACCCACTCATGGGGAAGGGTGTGGGAGCAAACCCAGAGGGAAAATCTGGAGCTGGCATCCCTAAGGCAGTCCTACATTGAGTTCAACACTGACTGGCAACTCCTGCTGATGCTAACCTGTATTGGTCTCTACTGTTCCTTTGGTTTCATCAGATGTGTGGAGAGGGGGAGCTTGCTACATGGGTAACAGCTTGCTCTCCGTATTCCACTGCACTGCTTGCATACCTAGACCGCAAGGACACAACATCCATGGTCAACCTTGACTGATGGAGGACTCAACTCATTACTGTATGCAAGCTGTTAGATATTTTTCACCCAGAGAGCATTGTAGGCAGATGGGGGTAAATGGGTAGAGGCCTTATAACCATATAACAATTACAACACGGAAACAGGCCATCTCGGCCCTTCCAGTCCATGCCGAACTCTTACCTAGTCCCACCGACCTGCACTCACCCCATAACCCTCCATTCCTTAGTTGTCCAATTTAACTTTAAATGACAACATTGAACCTGCCTCAACCACTGTCTTCTGTGTATCAGTTGCCTTTATTATACATGCCATGCAGAAGTCACATATTACTGTCAGCTAATGTTCCCAGTGTGTGCATAATGCATGTAAAATACTCATATTATTTAGGGGAGAAAGAATCTAATAGAGAGGACAGTGGACCATGGAAGAAAGGGAAGGAGGAGGGAACTAGAGGAAACCGATGGGCAGGTGAGGGTATCCCTAATGGGAAATGGAAAAAGAGAGAAGGAAAAAGGGTCTCAGCTGATCTCACCTATCACCTGCCAGCTTGTATTCCTTCCCCTCCCCCACCTTCCTATTCAGGCTCCCTTCTTTACCAGTACTGATGACGGATCTTGGCTTAAAATATCAACTATTTATTCCCTTCCATAGATGCTGTCTGGCTTGCTGAGTTCCTCCAGCAATTTGTGTGTTTTGCTCAAGATGTCCAGCATTTGTAGAATCTCTTGCATTTAAGAAAAAGTTGATTTCTTGGATTTTAAGGGTATTGAGCAATAAGATTTTCCTTCAGGAAGTAGTACAGAGTTAAATAAATCACCTGGTTCATTGAAATGTACAGCTGGTATGAGGCAATGAATGACTGACTTGTTCCTCGATTTCTTGTGTTCAAATGGCACAAATGCATTAGTAGGGTAAATGTAAAAGTGATAGATAACACTCCAAATACCACACTATGTTGTTCCAGGGAAAAGAGATATTTCAGGCTCCTGTTCATTAGATAATTTAATTAATCTGCATCTCAGATGACCGCTTTATCTGATCCATGCCTTCCCTACATTCTCTGCAGCTGGAGATTTACCTTTTGTAAACCCTTTCTCCCAGGTCTGATGAAGGATCTCTGATGAGGTACGTTAACTGCTCTTCTCTCCAGACACTTTGCCTGACTTGCCGAGTGGTTCTGTTTTAAAAATGACAAGGGGACTGCAGATGCTGGAAATCTAAAAGTGGAAGGAGAGTGTGCTTGGGTTACACAGTGGGTCAGGCGACATCCATGGGAAGAGAAACAAGGGGAAGTTTTGTCAGAGGGTATGGAATTACAGGGAAAACTGCAGCATGGATAATGCAGTAGCTGACATGCAGGAGACAAAAAGAGGGAATAAAGGGAGCCTTTTCTGACTGGCTGCCAGTAACTATTGGTGTTCCACGGGGGGTTGTGTTGGGACCGATCTTTTCTATGTTATATGTCTGTGATTTGGATGATGGAATTGTTGGTTTTGTTGCAAAGTTTGCAGATGATATGAAACAAAGAGGGAGGCTACAGAAGAAGTTTGACAGATCAGGAGAATGGGAGAAGAAATTGCAGATGGAATACACTGTTGGGAAGTGTATGGTCGTGCACTTTGGTAGAAGAAATGACAGGGTTGCCTATTTTATAAATGGAGAAAAAATACACAAAATGAGGCGCAAAGGGACTTGGGAGTGCTAGTGCTGGATTCCATAAAGGTTAATTTGCAGACTGAGTCTGTGGTGAGGAAGGCGAATGCAATTTTAGCATTCATTTCATGATGACCAGAATATAAAAGCAAGGATGTAATGCTGAGACTTCATAAAGCACTGGTGAGGCTTCACTTGGAGTTTTATGAGCAGTTTTGGGCCCCTTACCTCAGAAAGGACGTGCTGAAACTGGAGAGGGTTCAAAGGAGGTACATGAAAACGATTCCAAGTTTGAACGACTTGTCATATGAAGAGCATTTGCAGGCACTGGGCCTGTATTCACTGGAATTCAGTAGAATCACCCCCTATCACCCCCCCCCCACCCCGCCCCCAGGTCCTCTCCTCCTTCCCTTTCTCCTATGGTCCACTCTCTTCTCCTATACGATTCCTTCTTCTCCAGCCCTTAACCTTTCCCATCCACCTGGCTTCACCTATCACCTTCAAGCTATCTTCCTTCCCTTCCTCCCTCCCTTTTATTCTGGCACCTCCCCCCTTCCTTTCTAGTCCCGAAGAAGGGTCTTGGCCCGAAACGTTGACAGTTTATTCATTTCCATAGATGCTGCCCGAACTGCTGAGTTCCTCCAGCATTTTGTGTGTGTTGCTTAAGACTTAAAAGGGACCTGAGGAGCTCCTTTTACACACGGAGGGTGGTGGATATTTTGATCAGCCTGACAAAGGAAGCTGTTGGGTTGGGTACAATTAAAACATTGAAAAGACTTTTAGGCAACTATATGAACAAAACAACAAATGTTTAGATCAGAGGTTCCCAAACTTTTCTACACTAAGGACCATAAAGCAAGGGGTGTGTGGACCCTAGGTTGGGTACCCGTTTTAGAGAGATAGGGCCAAATGCACACAAGTGGGAGTAGGTCAAGTAGGTGACTTGGTCAGTACGGATGATTTAGGTTAACCAGTCATGACTCATGCCTCATCGTAGCCAATAGATCAAGAAATTAAACCGCATGGTGCGCATCTTCGAAGGGCTGTGGGACAGACCTGTGATATAAGCGTGTACGTGTTGCAGGTCTATGCGTATGATTCTCACGCTGCAATGCACGTACAACGCAATGAAATGAATTATCGCACATGGAACTTTCCACACCACTGCTACCACACCGACTCACACATAAGCAGCAAGTAAACAGTATAAGATCTGTGAAGTAAAACAGTTTTTAAGACAAGTATCAAACAAATAGGAAGCCAAAGAACAAAAGAGCATGCAAACAGAGCTTCAGCCCAATTCATCCACACTGACTGTGGGGTTCACACCAAACTTAGTCCCAATGGGCATCATTTGGGGGAATTCTCTCTCATGCCCTTCTTTCAGATCATAAGACCATAAGATTTCTTGTGGATCCAAACACCAGCTGTTGACCCCTGCCCCGATTATATATCAATGTCAGAGAAATACTCCTGCACAAACTCTTCTTGCCATTCTTCTAAGTTGTTCACCCCTGGTTGTCCACACTTAAGCAGAGACACTACTTGAATATGACCATTTTAACAATTAAGGGCATTATCTAGTTCAAGTTTAAGTTTATAGTGATCTGACAGTACATATATACAACCAAATGAAACAGCGTTCCTCTGGGCCATGGCGCACGATAAAACATTCATCACATATGGCACAAAAAACAAAATCTTACCACAAGATAAATTAATAAAATATAATTCAAAGTGCATGTAGTGTGCAGCATCAGTAAACAGTAAATAGCTTGCTGTCCTAGTGACAAGGACTCAGCGGTGGTTAGGGTATTCATTAGTCTCACAGCCTGAGGGAAGAAGCTGTATCCAGTCTGGCAGTCCTTGACCTGATGCTCTTGTACTTCCTTCCTGATGGTACTGGGTCAAAGAGAATGTGGGATGGATGGTAGGGATCTTCAATTATGCTTTGGGCTTTTTGTCTACAGTGCTCCTGGTAAATGTCACAACTGGGGAGAGAGATACTTCCATGGTGTCTTGCAGTGTGATGCTTTGCAGCTTCTGTACCACAGGAAGATCCAAAGAACATAACACATCTGAATCATCTGACCCGAAGTTAGTGGTTGCAACAACTAGTTACAAGAAATTATGCAATCAAATTATAGTAAGTCAGTGTTTCATTTTCATCCATCACTGGATTAGTAAATTGACCAGTGGTAGTGACATCTCTGTTGCCCATCTCCCTCTACATCCCTGTCCTGGTGCTGCATCTTGATCCAAAACATCGACCATCCCATTGCCTGACCCACTGAGTTTCTCCAGCATCTTGTATCTTGTTTCAGATCCCAGCATCTGCAGACTCTTCTGTTATCATTTGCCTCTTCTTCCAGTGTCATATGACCACTGATTGAACATCTACAAGCCTTACTTCAGTGGTAACATTTTAACCAGAAGGTCATTAGGTCAGTCCCATTAATCTGGCTGAAATGACTGTACAATAGCAGTCAGCGGGTATTTTCAAAGGTGGAATTATATGAAGTTTCCTTTTGCCTTTTTAGGTGGGTGCATAAAATAGCAGGGCAGGTTTTGAAAAGGTGAAGAAATGTCCCATTACCTCATTTTATTAGTGGGGAAAAATATTACAACGAAATAAGTTAATAAGATATAATTCAGAGTGCATGTCGTGTGCAAGACTGGTAAAAAGTAAACAGCTTGCTGTCCAAGTGACAAGACCTTGGTGGTGGTAGGATCTTCATTAGTCTCAGAGCCTGAGGGAAGTAATTGTTACCCTGTCTTGTAGTCCTAGTCCTGAGGCTCCTGTACCCCCTTCCTGATGATAGTGAGTCAAAGAGATTGTGTGATGGGTGTTAGGGATCCTCAACAATGCTTTGGGCCCTTTGCCTACAATGCTCCCAGTCAATGTCACTAATTGGGGGTGGTTGATCCTCTCAGCAGTTCTTACTGTCCACTGTTGGGTCTTGTGGTCTGATGCCTGACAGCTTCCATACCACACAAAGATACAGCCAGACAGGGCACTCTCGAAGGCGCTCCTGTAAAAAGTTGTTAGAGTGGGGGTGGGGAGCCTTGTACGTCTCAATCTCCTCAGAAAGTGTAGATGCTGCTGTGCTTGCTTGACTAATAAGGAAGTGTTATGGGTGCAGTTTAGATCATCTGTTATGTGCACACCAAGGAACTTCATGCTCTTCACTCTTTCCACGGCAAAGTCACGGATATGCAATGGAGAATGGTTGAGCTGCGCCATTCTGAGGTTCACCTTCATCCCTTTTATCTTATCCACATTAAGAGTCAGGATGTTGTTCTTACACCATTGAACAAGCCTTCCTTCCTCCTCTCTGTAGGATGACTCATCATTGTTGCTGATGAGGCCAGCCACTGTAGTATCGGCAGTGAACTCGATGATGTGGTTGGCGCTGGGTCTAGCAGGGCAGTCACAAGTCAGCAGCGTGAACAGCAATGTGCTGAGCACACAGCTCTGTTGGGCACCAGTTCTCAGTGTGATGGAGCTTGAGATGTTGCTGCCAACTCACCCAACAGCATAAATCCTGATTATTGTGGTGGGTGCAAGAACCAAAGTTCCACACAGTTATTGCATGCAACTACAAAACACGGTGTGCATTGCCCCACATAGGCACCCAGAGTCAAAGCAGGTGTGATCACTGCAGTGTCACTGGAATAAAGTAACACAAACCTCCACTCAAAGATATTCTATAAACTTCCGAAAACTATTGTTTCTTCTGATCTGGTTATAACCGCAGCGCAGAATTCAAGAGATCTCAAGTGTAAGATTTTTTAAATTTCTCTTGTAGTTGCCCTTGGTAAGTGGTGTGGGTCTAAGAAAAAACTTGGGCCAGGAGTACAATATTTAGAATTAATATCAAGCATTCCCATAAAAAATAACAGAGAATTTCATTCTCCACTACACCATTCTTGAGCGGCGAAGGACAAATTTATACATCTCCACTGAAGCCTATGCAGATAATTATAACCAGATTTGTCTGACTAATAGTGAAACTAAGTGTATTTATGTGGATACCAATTTTATTTACCTGTTGAAAAATTTCCAACTTTATAACAGGTTATCTAAAATTATTTTACAATTCATAGTTTAAAAATATATTATTGAATTGGCTGACAATTTACACAAAACTTTGCAAAAGACGACAGAACAATAAAGCAAAATATTTTGTAAAAACAGAGTACAAATGTGGGGGAAAATATTCTTCCTCCAGCATCATAAATATTACAGATCTACATTTTTCTTTTTTTTTTACTTTTCATTCTTGAGTTCTACCTTATTTGAAATTTGCCATCATTTTCATGGCAAAAGCCAAACTTAACAAAATGTTAGCTATGCGATTCCAAAGAACATAACATATCTAGTCATTTGATCTGAGGTTAGTGGCTGCAACAACTAGTTTCGAGTAAACATGCAATGAAACTATTGTAAGTCAGTGTTTCATTTTCTTCCATCACTGGATTAGTAAATTGACCAGCAGTAGCAACATCTGTACTTGGTATCTCCCTCTATACCCTCTATCCTGGTGCTGGATCTTGACCCCAAACATTGACCATCTCTCTGTCTGACCCACTGAGTTCTTCCAGTATCTTGTATTTTGTTTCAGATCCCAGCATCTGCAGGCTCTTCTGTTATCATTTGCCACATCCTCTGGCGTCATATGGTTGCTAACTGAAAATCCACAAGCTTTACTTCAATGGTAAAATTTTAACCAGAATGTCATTGGGTCAGTCCCACACAATAGTCCATTAGATTAGATTTTTTTTTAGATTATGAGACCACTCAGTCCTCTTTTATTGTCATTTAGAAATGCATACATGCATACAATGTTTCTCCAGAGTGATAGCACAGAAAAACAGGAGAAACCAAAGACTAACACTGACAGAACCACATAATTATAACATATAGTTACAGCAGTGCAAAGAAATACCATAATTTGATGAAGTACAAACCATGGGCATGGTAAAAAAAAAGTCTCAAAGTCCCCGAGTCGATCGACTCCCGAGTCCCCGATAGCAGGCGGCAAAAGGGAGAAACTCCCTGCCATAAACCTCCAGGCACCGTCAACTTGTCGATGCCTTGGCAGCAGCCGGCCACAGCTGACACTGAGTCCGTCCATCCGAAAACTTTGAGCCTCCGACCAGCCCCTCTGATACAACCTCCCGAGTGCCTTTGACCTCGCCCCGGCCGCTGAAACAAGCAAAGCCGAAGATTCAGGGCCTCCTGCTCCAGCGATTCCAGTTACCACACAGTAGCAGCTGCAGCGAAGCGGGCATTTCAGAAGTTTCTCCAGATGTTCCTCTGTACTCTCACATCTGTCTCCATCAAATCAGAATTGTGCACGGTACCCTACTTGACAGATTACAGATATCATTCACCGGAGAGGCCATCCTCTCCTTCTTAATTTGGCTGAAATGACCGTACTATACTGAGCAGTCAGAGGGCTACTTTTCAAAGGTGATATTATATGAAGTTTCCTTTTGCCTTTTTAGGTGGATGCATAAGGTGGCAGGGCAGGTTTTGAAAAGGTGAAGAAGTGTTCCATTACATCATTTTATTAGTGGGGAAAAATATTACCACAACATAAGTTAATAAAATATAATTCAAAGAGCATGTAGTGCAGGACTGTTAACAGTAAACACTAAACAGCTCGTTGTCCTCGTGACAAGAACTGGGTGGTGGCAGGATCTCACAGCCTGAGGGAAGAAGCTGTTACACAATCTGGCAGTCCTAGTCCTGATGCTCCTGTACCCCCTTCCTGATGGCAGTGGGTCAAAGAGATTGTGCGATGGGTGTTAGGGATCCTCAACAATGCTTCCGGCTCTTTGTCTGCAATGCTCCCGGTCAATGTCACTAATGGGGTGGTGGGGTGGGGGTGACCCCGGTGATCCTCTCAGCAGTTCTGACTGTCCTCTGTTGGGTCTTGTGGTCTGATGCTTGACAGCTTCTGTACTACACAAAGATATAGTCAGACAGTACACTCTCGAAGGTGCTTCTGTAGAAAGTTGTTAGAATGGAAGCGGAGAGCCTTGCACGCCTCAATCTCCTCAGAATGCTGTTGTGCCTTCTTGACTCATGAGGAAATGTTGTGGGTCAGGTTAAATCTTCCTTTATGTGAACACCAAGTAATTTATGCTCTTCACTCTCTCCATGGGAGAGTGGTTAACCCATGCCTTTCTGAAGTCCACAATCATCCCATTGTCTTGTCCATGTTGAGATTCAGGTGGTTGTTCTCACACCATTTAACAAGCCTCCCTTCCTCCTCTCTGTAGGTTGACTCTTCATTGCTGCCCTACAGGTAGAAGTGGGAGTAATGCCTTTGGAACTAAGAAGGATGCAACTGATGGCAAACTACTGGGCTAATTTGCAGGGGCACAATGATTCTCACCCTGCTAAAGGAGTGTTGCAGGAGTGCTGGGAAAATGGGAGATTTCAGAGGGATAACTTTAGTCGGGTAGGGAATAATATTGCTAAAGAATGTGGAGTGTTTGATCTGAGGATAAGTCCTTCAGTAGTTTATCCGGTTGTAGCTCAATGGAAGCTTGTATGGCCTGACATAGACTGGCATTTGTTAGAGGTAAAAAGGAAAGGAAGATATAAAACTGATTTGGTAAGTGCATTTAACTGTCATGTGATGGAAAAGTATAGTGATTATACTCAGATTTGTACGGATGGTGCTAAGGAACCTGAAATAGGAGTGACAGGGTTTGGGGTGGCTATACCAGCAAAAGAAATTGAAATCAGCACAAGAACATCTAATAAGTTAGGGGTTTATACTGTGGAGATGCTGGCAGTGTTGGTTGTGTTGTGATGGGTGGAGAAAGCTAGATAAGTCAAAGTGTTGATATGCTCAGATTCATCCTCAGTTCTAGCAAGCTTAAGGTCTTTTCACTCAAACAGTCGGCAAGTTGTACTTTATGAAGTCCTTCAGCCAGTCAGAAGAATTGCAAATCAAGGAGGTCAGGTGAAATTTCTATGGGTTCCAGCACATGTAGGGGTGAAGGGGAATGAGAGGGTGGATGAGTTGGCAAAGAGGGTGTTAAAGAAAGAAAATACAGAAATGCACGTTAGTATCAGTAAAGCAAAGGTTAAGTGTGTAATTTGGGGAAAAAAATCAACCAAATGTGGCAAGAAAGATGGGGCAGGGAGGGGAAAGGGAGGTATTTATATCAAATACAAAAAAATGTTGCAGGTACTAGGGTAGGTAGTGGATACAGAAGAGAGGAAGCTGTGTGGACTAGGTTAAGGCTGGGCCACTGTGCATTAAACAAAACCTTGAAAATGATAGGGAAACACCAGATGGGATTGTGTGAGGAACGTCAGGAAGAGGAGTCAGTAGAACATGTAGTTCTGAGTTGCAGGAAGTATGGGATACAGAGAGAGATGATGAGAAGTAATCTAAGGGAATTGAGGGTTCAGGAGTTCGCATTAAAAGGGTTGCTGGGCATGGGTGAGAGAGCACAGGTTAGGGTATTTTTAGTTTTCTTAAGGGGTACAGGGGTTTTTTATAGGATATGATGAATAAGCAGGAATAGGGTACTAGGATGGCCAAAGATGGGAGGATAAAGTGTAGGTTAGGGTGTGGGTGGGTGGGTGGGTGGGGGTGTGTGTGTGTGTGTGTGTGTGTGTGAGAGATTGGGTGAAGGGATTTAGAATGTAAGTCTATTGCACACTCCGGAGCAGAAGGTGGTGGTAATGCACCATTAAGCTGGGTGCCAGCCGCCTTAAAACAAGATGGAGAAGGAGAAGAAGCCATCCACTGTGGTATCGTCAGTGAACTTGACGAAGTGCTTTGAACTGCGTCTGGCAGGGCAGTCATGAATCAGCAATGTGCTGAGCACACAGCTCTGTTGGGCACCAGTTCTCAGTGTGATGGAGCTTGAGATGTTGCTGCCAACTCACCCAACAGCATAAATCCTGATTATAGTGGTGGGTGCAAGAACCAAAGTTCCACACAGTTATTGTATACAACTACGAAACATGGTGTGCATTGCTCCACATAGGCACCCAGAGTCAAAGCAGGTGTGATCACTGCAGTGTCACTGGAATAAAGTAACACAAACCCCCATTCAAAGATATTCTATAAACTTCCGAAAACTACTGTTTCTTCTGATCTGGTTATAACCTCAGCTCAGAATTCAAGAGATCTCAAGTGTAAGCTTTTTAAAATTTCTCTTGTAGTTGCCCTTGGTGAGTGGTGTGGGTGTAAGAAAAAATTTGGGCCAGGAGTACAATGTTTAGAATTAATATCGTGCATTCCCATAAAAAAATAACAAGAGAACTTCATTCTCCACTACACCATTCTTGAGCGGTGAAGGACAAATTTATACATCTCTACCAAAGCCTAAGCAGATGATTATAACCAAATTTGTCTGACTAATGGTGAAACTAAGCGTATTTATGGGGAGACCAATTTTATTCACCTGTTAAAAACTTTCCAGCTTTATAACAGGTTATCTAAAATTATTTTACAATTCATAGTTTAAGAATGTATTATTGAACTGGCTGACAATTTGTGCAAAATTTTGCAAAAGATGACAGAACAATAAAGCAAAACATTTTGTAAAACCAGAGCACAAATGTGGGGCAAAATATTCTTCCTGCTGGCATCATAAATACTGCAGATTTGAATTTTTCATTTTTCTTTACTTTTCATTCTTGAGCTCCATCTGACTTGAAATTAAGGCATCTTTTTCATGGCAAAAGCCAAACTTAACAATATGTTAGATATGTGATTCCAAACAGCATAACACATCTGACTTGAGATCTCATCATTTGATCTGAGGTTAGTGGCTACAAGGACTAGTTTCGAGAAAATATGCAATGAAACCTTAGTAAGTCAGTGCTTCATTTTTCCCCATCACTAGATTAGTAAATTGACCAGTGGTAGTGACACCTCTACTTGGCATCTCCCTCCACATCCTCTGTCCTGGTGCTGGATCTTGACCCAAAACATCGACTATCTCTCTGCCTCACCCACTAAGTTCCTCTAGTATCTTGTATTTTGTTTTAGAACCCAGCATCTGCAGGCTCCTGTGTCGCCAGTTGCCACTTCCTTAGTGTCATATGATCACTAAATGAAAATCCACAGGCCTTACTTCAGTGGTAAAATTTCAACTCAGAAGGTCATAGGGTCAGTCCCATACAACAGTCCATTACGTTGGCTGAAACTACCACACTATACTGTGCAGTCAGAGGGCTGCCTTTCAAAGGTGATATTACACAAAGTTTTGGTTTGCCTTTTCAGGTAGATACATAAGATGGCAGAATAGTTCTTTGGAAAAGGTGCTTAAGTGTTCACCTGGTATTCTGGATAGCATTTGTTCCTTTACCTCATTCTACCAGTGGAGAAAGAAATGATTTCTTCATTTGTCCTTGTTGTTGGGACTTTACTCAGTACAAGTTACTAACAGGTGTACTTGTTATTTCATTGACCGTGAATTGCTCTGGTCAGCCTGAGTACCTGAAAGTTATTAATTAAAGAGAAACAGAAAGTGGCACAACATAGAACATAGAAATCTACAGCACTTTACAGGCCCTTCGGCACACAATGTTGTGCTGACCATGTAACCTACTCTAGAAACTGTCTAGAATTTCCCTAGCGCATAGCCCTCTATTTTTCTAAGCTCTCATGTACTAATCTAAGAATCTCTTAAAAGGCCCTATTGTATCCAGCTCTACCACCTTCGCTGGTAGTGCATTCCATGCACCCACCACTCACAGCTCCATGGTACTCCAAATTTCCTTCCAGATCCCAAAAAACTTACTAATAGGCTATATTGGCTCTTGTACATGTCCTTTTGTGAAGATAACTTACTTACCTACTGCCCCTTACACCACTGGCACTTAGAGCAACAATGAATCTCTGTTTCTCCTGGTCTTGATAAGGATACCATCGCACTCAGATGTAGAAGGATTCTTCCCTGCTGTCTCTGTTACAGTTTGTTTGACCGGCCAGGGTTGTTCGCTCCAAATCACAAACTTGCAGAACCGGTCGACCACTCTTAGTCTGGCCTTTAACCTGTCTGGTATGGGTGACCTTACTAACAGCCAAAGCATAAAGCCCTGAATCCAACCAACATAGTGCTCCAGGACATAGAAGCATGCGAGCCTCCAAACCATGATAAAGTTGTGGTCCTTTTGGAGGTGTGAAAATAAGAGACAAAAGAAAATAAAAAGGGAAGTTGATGGGCATGACAGAAAATAAACTGCAAGGCCACTGGGGCATAAAACAAGGGGAAAGGGGCAGAAGGGACAGCTCTGTTGAGAACTGGTATGGATTTGAAGGACACAATGGCCTCTTACTAAGTCAATAATGTTATAGAAACAACAACCTGTTAACATGAAGGAGATTTATCATCTGAAATTGTTCCTGGAGAATCTCGAACTACTGTAGCAACAAAACAACACATTCCTCACAACAGATTTGTGAGTGCTCTTATGTTTAAGAATTGCGAGTACATTCCTGCTGACTGAATCATCTGCCTTTCTTCCCTGGGATGGCCAATTTCAACTCGGAGGCCTTTTCAGACGCCTAGTTTCAAGCACACTGAAGTCAGGTGTCAGTGCTGAATCAGAGTAATACCATAGAAGACATTGCACACTGGATCCTGATTAACACTCAAAATGCTGGAGGAACTTGCTGTCAAAACCCTTCCTCTGGAGGGTCTCAGCCCAAAATGTTGACTCTTGACGTTGCCCGATCTGTATTTTGGGTGTTACTCTGGATTTTCACCCTCTGTAGAATCTCTTGTGTTTATCACACTGGATCCTTCTGGCCACCTGACATACCTCCTTTCGGTCACTTCAGAGAATCATCTGCCAGTGCCACAGATTATCCCAGAGTCAATAAATGTAAACCTTCTCTAATCCCTCATCCCACTCAATCTGAATTCTCCAGTTACTCATGCTTTTTCCCCAAACCTTTCATCATGGTGTTAAGAAAATGCAATGCATTTTCAATTGTATAACTTCTTTAATGAGACTAATAAATGGTTCCCTGGTATGATAGATGGACTCTTCACCTCACAACCTACCTTGTTATCATCTTGTACTTTATTGTTTACCTGCACTGCACTTCCTCTCTAGCTGTTATACTTTATCCTGCATATCCGTTTGCAACCTCGATCTGAATGGAGGAGGATGCAGAAGCTTTGGGTCTTGAGCAAGGTTTGATCAATGTGGTTTGTGGATTGGACTTGTTTTTAGTCATAGTCATAGTCACACTTTACTGATCCCGGGGGAAATTGGTTTTCGTTACAGTTGCACCATAAATAATTAAATAGTAATAAAACCATAAATAGTTAAATAGTAATATGTAAATTATGCCAGGAAATAAGTCCAGGACCAGCCTATTGGCTCAGGGTGTCTGACCCTCCAAGGGAGGAGTTGTAAAGTTTGATGGCCACAGGCAGGAATGACCTCCTATGATGCTCTGTGTTGCATCTCGGTGGAATGAGTCTCTGGCTGAATGTACTCCTGTGCCCAACCAGTACATTATGTAGTGGATGGGAGACATTGTCCAAGATGGCATGCAACTTGGAGGTCTCTACAGTTCACATTATATCTGTTTCTGGTTACAACTTTTTATTATTGCTATCTTGTGCACTTTTGACCAGGACACTTTGACATTGACTGGCTCTGTGGCCTGTAGTCAATGAATGACACAGCACCAACTTGAACTGAATGACACTGGACATTCCCAAACTTTTACAAGGGTTTTGCAGTATGATATTTAATATTACTGTAATTGACTGTTTTTTCCTCTTATTTATCCTATTTGCATTATACTGCTGCCATAAAGTTAACAAATTTCATGACATATGCTAGGATATTAAACCTGGTTCTGATTCTGTGTTATTCACTTATTTTTTGTTGCCTGTGCAATTTGTTCTTTTTTTACACGTTAGGTGTTTGATGTTTCCTTTGAATGGGTTCCATTTTGTTTCTTTGCTTTATGTCTGCCTGCAGGAAGACCCTATAACACAGAAGCAGAATCAGGCCATTCAGCCCATCGAGTCTTATCCACCATTCCATCACGGCTGATTCTGAATCCCACTCAACCCCATACACCTGCCTTCTCATCATATCCTTTGATGCCCTGAATGATCAGGAAGCTCTGAACTTCTGCCTTAAGAATACTCACAGACCTGGCACAGCATTCCACAGACTCACTACTCTCTGGCTAAAAAAATTCCTCCTTACCTCGGTTGTAAAGGGTCGCCCCTCAATTTTGAGACAGTGCCTTCTAGTTCTGGATACCACCACCATAGAAAATATCCCCTCCACATCCACCTTATCTAGTCCTTTTTAAATTCCATAGGTTTCAATAAGATCCCCCCGCGTTCTTCTAAATTCCAGTGAGTACAGGCCCAAAGTAGCCAAATGCTCCTCAAATGTTAACCCCTTCATTCCTGGATTCATCCTCATAAACCTCCTCCGGACTCTCTCCAATGACAATATATCCTTTCTGCCCAAAACTGCTGACAATACTCCAAGTGTGGCCTGACAAGCGCCTTATAAAGCCTCAGCATTATCTCCTTGTTTTCATATTTTATTCCCCTTGAAATAAATGCCAACATTGCATTTGCCTTCTTTGCCACAGACTCAACATGTAAATTAACCTTCTAGGAGCCCCTCTGTACCTCTGATGTTTGAATTTTCTCCCCATTTAGATAATAGTCTGCACTCTTGTTCCTTTTACTAAAATGCATTATCATACATTTCCCAACACTGCATTCCATCTGCCACTTTTCCCCCATTCTTCCAATTTGTCTAAGTCCTGCTGCAATTGCATTGCTTTCTCGCCTACCCCTCCACCTATCATCCACAAACTTTGCCACAAAGCCATCAACTCCATTATCCAAATCATTGACAAACAATGTGAAAAGTAGCGGTCTCAATACTGACCTTGAAGAACACCATTAGTCACCGAGGCCAACCAGAAAAGGTCCCTTTTATTCCCACTCACTGCCTCCTGCTTCTCAGCCATTCCGCTATCCATGCCAGTATCTTTCCTGTAACACCAGAGGATCTTATCTTGTTAAGCAGCCTCATGTGTGGCACCTTATCAATTGCCTTCTGGAAGTCCAAGTAAATGAAATCCACTGCCTCTCCTTTGTCCATCCTGCTTGTTACTTACTCAAAGAATTCTAACAGATTTATCAGGCAAGATTTCTCTTTACAGAAACAATGCTGACTTTGTCTCATTTTATCGTTACTCTCCAAGTATCCCGAAACCTCGTCTTTAATAATGGGCTCATGACCAATGCATCCGTTATCTTTTCAGCAAACACTTCAGGACTCTGGGATATAGTCCATCTGGTCCAGGTGACTTATCCACCTTAAGACCTTTCAGTTTGCCCAGCACTATTTCCTTTGTAATAGCAATGGCACTCACTCCTGCTCCCTGCCACTCACAGACCTCTGGCACACTATTAGTGTCTTCCACAGTGAAGACTGATACAAAGTATCCATTAAATTTATCTTCTATTTCTTTGTCTCCCATTACTACCTCACCAGCATCATTTTGCAGTGGTCCAATATCAACTCTCACCTCCCTTTTACTCTACATATAACTGAAAAAACTTTTAGTATCCTGCTTTATATTATTGGCTAGTTTGTCCTGATATTTCATCTTTTCCCTTATTATCGCTTTTTTAGTTACCTTTCATTGGATTTTAAAAGCTTCCCAATAATCCAACTTTTCAATCACTTTTGCTACCTTATGTGCCCTTTCCTTGGCTTTCATGCAGTCTTTACCTTCCCTTGTCAGCCATGGTTGCCTAGCCCTGCCATTTGAGAACTTCCTCTGTGGGACATATCTATACTGCACCTTATGAACCATTCGCAGAAACTTCAGCCATCTCTGCTTTGCCATCATCTCTGCTAGTATCCTCTTCCAATCCACCTGGAAAGGCTCCTCTCTCATGCATCTGTAATTCCCTTTATTTTATTCTAATACTGATACATGTGACTTATGCTTTTCCCTCTCAAATTGCAGTATGAATTCAATCATATTATGATCACTGCCTCCCAAGGGTTCCTTTATATTAAGCTCCCTAATAAGATCTGGATTATTACTCAACACCCAATCTAAGATAGCCTTTTCCTGAGTAGGTCAAGCACAAGCTGCTCTAAAAAGCCAACTTGTAGGCATTCAACAAATTCCCTCTCTTACGCTTCAACATCAACTTGGTTTTCCCAATCCCCTTATAATTGAAGTACCCCGTTTTAATTGTGTCCTCTTATTACATGCCTTTTCCAGCTCCCTTTGCAATCCTGACCCCACGTTTTGGCTGCTATTTGGAGGTGTATATATGGTTCCCATAATGTTCTTTTTTACCTCTGCAGTTTCTTAACTCTACCCACAAAGATTCAACACTCTGTGACCCCATGTCACCTCTTTCTGAAGATGTACTTCCATCTCTTACCAAAAAAGCCACACCGCTGCCTATGCCTTCCTGTCTGTCCTTTCGATACAAAATATACAAAATAAGCTCCCAATTATGGCCTTCTTTCAGCCATGACTCAGTGATGCCCACATCATGCCAACCAATCTCTAATTGTGCCACGAGTTCGTGCACCTTATTCCAGATGCTATATGCAGTTAAATACAGCACCTTCAGTCCCGCATTCTTCGCCCTTTTGAATTTTGCCCCTTGGTACAACTTAAGATTTTGTTCTGTCTGTATTTGTACCCAATCATTGGCTTCTTCTTCCTTACAGTCATGTTACATCTGCCATAGATTTGTAAACCTGCTGGCTCATCCTCAACTCTATCATTCTGGTTCCAATTCCCCAAACCATATTATTTTAAACCACCCCAACAGTTCTAGTAAACCTGCCTGCACGAAAATTGGCCCCCTTTGGATTCAAGTGCAACCCTTCCCTTTTGTACAGGTCAAACTGCTCCAGAAGTGGGCCCAACCATCCAGAAATCTGAATCCCTGCCCCTCCTCCAATTCTTCAGCCATGCATTTATCTGCTCATTCTGTTCCTATCCTGTCGCGTGGCACAGACAGTAATCCCGAAATTACTACCCTTGAGGTCCTGCTTCTTAGCTTCCTTCCTAACTACCTGTATTCTGCTTTCAGGACCTCCTCCCCTTTTCTACCTATGTCATTGGTACCAGTATGTACCACTACATCTGGCTAAATTTTTGGGATATTGTGGATGTGTTCAGAAACATCGTGGACCCTGGCACCTGTGAGGCCAACTACCATCAATGTTTCCTTTTCATGTCCACAGAATCACCTATCTGTCCCCCTGACTATAGAGTCCCCTATAACTGCTGCCATCCTCTTTAGTTCCATACCCTTCTGAGCCACAGGGCCAGACTCAGTGCCAGAGGCACAGCCAATGTTGCTTTCCCCAGGTAGGTCATCCCTCCCCCAGGAGTACTCAAAATGGAGTATTTATTGTTGAGAGAGAAGGCCGCAGTACTGCTCTCCCTTCCCTCTCTTGATAGTTTCCCATTTATCTGTACCCTGTAGCCTTGGGGTGACTACCTCCATGTAGCTCCTGTCTGTCACTGATTCTCTTCCCCTAACAAGCCAAAGGTCATCGAGCTGCAGCTCCAGTTCCCTACCTTGGTCTCTAAGGAGCTGCATCTTGATGCACCTAGTGCAGATGTGACCATCGGGGAGGCTGCTAGTCTCCCAGAAATCCCACATCTGACACTCAGAACAGAATACTGGCTCTGTAGACATACCCCCTATTCTCGCAGAAGTTCAGTAAGAAAAAGAACTAAGAAATAAGGAATGAACTTACCTACTTACCTTGCCTCTGCTTGCTCTCACCAAAGACTTGTTGAGCCAAAGCCTTACTACTCTGACTCAGGCTACTCGGATGAAGACCGCTCCCATGATGACCACTCTGCTGGGCGGTACCCCTCTTTTATAGAGACTGGGTTGTTAAAGCTCTTCACCGGACCTGTGCAGGAACACTTCTGTTGCATCTGTGTACTACTCCAATCAATGAATCTCAGGGCTGAATATTGCATAAATACTTTGATAATGAATGTACTTTGAATCTTTGAAATGGTAGAGGAACTCAGCAGCTCAGGAAGCATCTATAGAGAGGACTAAACATTTGATGTTTCAGGCTGAGACCTTTTATCAGGACTGGAAAGGAAGGGAGAAGAAGCCAGAATAAGAAGGTGGGGGAAGGAAAGGAGTATAAGCTGACAGGTAATAGGTTGCTTCCTGACCTGCTGAGTTCCTCCTGAGTTGGTGTTACTCTAGATTTCCAGCCTCGGCAGTATCTCGTGTTTACGCTTTGTTCTGTTATTGTTCTTGTTTACCACGTTCTGCCTCAATGCACTGTGCGAAATGCATGCAAGACAAGCTTTGCACTGTGGCTTGGTACATATACCAATGGTAAGCTAATACAGTAACAATTATTGCACTCAAAATTTGGACATCTAACAAAACAGGCTGCTGGAGGAGATGGGCAGTTGATGTTTTGGGCTGAGCCCTTTCGTCAGGTTTGATAGAGAAGCAACAGTGAGGGGAAAGGGTAGCCCATGAAACGGCAAGTGATAACTGGATCCAGGTGGAGAGGAGTGATAGGTAGATGGGGGTATCAGGGCCCACAATGGAATTAGCAAATACTCCGGGAGGTGATGGGTGGAGGGGTTAAAGGGCCGCAGATGGTGGAATCTGACAGGAAAGGAAGGTGAAGCATAGAAACAAGTGACAGAGGCAGAGGGGTTGACGGGGACAGTGCCGAGAGGGGACCCCACGAGTCAAGTATGTGAGTGATGGACACATGAAATGGATGAAGGACAGCAAAGAAATGGGTGATGAGCAGGTGAAAGTTGCATAAGAGCAATCTCTTGGTAACATGTAAATTTATCTTTGCGACACAGAAATATGCTCAGTGGTACCTGGCAGCCTGCATGGACTTGATGGGCCAAAGGCTCTGTTTCTGTACTGATCATGCTAGTACTATCTTTAATTTTGAAGTTATGATTAAATATTTTGATGATATTACAAAGAAGATGCAGCAGACGGCCAATTTTCGGCTAGCAATTGTTGAAGGCCGCTTAATATCCTAGTTGATATGCAAAATGCAAATGGCAGATATCATAAATCTAAATACACTACAGCTCCCTCTTCTGGGACACTGTAGCCTTCCATATCCGTTCCTGTCTTAACGTGTAAAGACTGATCAGCATGCCCTTCTGTTTAAGATTATCGTTTTAGATTTAATTATTTTTCCTGAATTGCACCAAAATATTGGCGTTTGTAATAGGCAAGATACATGGTTTTAAACATAACGTGGTTTTGATCTACACGATCCAACAGCTTAAGATGGTGGATATGCATTTCTTTTGTGTTCCTACTCGTCCTCTACACCGCCTCTTACAATATTTAAACAGGCACGCCTACATTATCCGGTATCTGTGCAAACAGCATTTGTGGTGGCGATGGGTTTGTAAGCAAACGAACAACGTTGACGCCGCTGAACAAAGCGCGTAAAAAATGTCCGGAATAAAAACGCTGGGACTCTGCTTTTTTAAAAAAAAATGGGTTTGTGCACGTAATCGCCAGCGAGCTGCTCGTCCTACATTTCCGCAGCCTCAGCCACTGGTGCAGAAGATTACTACAGTATTGCCCACAAGATAAAAGGTTTAAAATGGTGGTAGTGGTAGTAGTGGTGGTGGGGGGGGTGCACAGGTCTGCCCTCAATGTGCACACACTAACCCTTCACTTCTAGATAACATGGAAGGGCTTCTGCTGGTTTAGAAATGTTCCTCGCACTCATCAACTAAAGGCAGCGCCCTGTAAATGTTTTACCCCCTTTGTCAAACTGCCTAAAAGCAAATGTGTCAAATAGATTCATAAAATGGTGGCGTTTTCTCGCTTCTGTAACTGTACCTTTAAAACCACGCAGCGCATCCGCTCTGGTCAGTTTCACCAAACCCATTGACGTCAGTCAGGAGCCACATGATCAGCCGGAGACCAACCAGACGGGAAAGAGTTTCTGCAATGTTCGTTGCCTGCCTCCAGTACCAAGATTATCCCCACTAAATTAAGCACAAGAATCGTGACGGTTCGCCTTTGTCTTTTTGGGAATATCGCCGCGTCCTTTAGTGTTGTTTTGGTTTTGGGGTTTTATTGTGGAAACCATGCCATTGTTTGGTGCAACACAGTTGTAGGAGCCTCAGAGGGAAGAGGCTTCTGAGAGAGGATCTGTTGTTGGCTGCGGAGAGCGCCGAGTGTCCTTTCCGTGTTGGGCTCTGGGCTGGGAATCCGCCGGGTGTCTGCCATGGATTTGAACAGCAGTGGCGGCGGCGATCACACGCAGGCTTCCGAGGAGAGGTCCTGCCTTCTGCCCGAATCCTCCGCATCCGATCTCAACAAACTGGGGGCTGCGCCCTGCAGGCGTACGAATTACTGTACTAATGGCATGAGGTACAAACTGCTGCAGGAAGGGGATATACAGGTGTGCGTGATCAGGCATCCCAGGACATTCCTCAGTAAGATCCTCACCTCCAAATACTTACGGAGATGGGAGCCCCACCACCTGACCCTGGCTGATAACAGCCTTGCTTCAGCCACGGTAAGTGCCGACACCATATACTCTTCGTTCATAGTGAAGGGTGCTGACAAGATACAACCGACATACATTGAAGGCGCTGTGTTCAATTGCAAATTCAAACGAGTTTGTCAGTGCTTCGCCGGTCGCATTCTTATTTAAACACCTAACCTGTAGGATTATTTGGTTAGAATCAATACGGTATAAACTCATGCACGTACTTTATAGTTTATGCGATATGTGAAGTTTAACGACTTGTTTGAGTTATACCTTGTAATGCATTTTTAACGTCCAAGTTTAATTGATGTAAAATTTTAAGCAATTCTCTTTCAGAACCGGGCGGCGAGTTTGAAAATCTAAAACAAGACGTTTTTTTTAAACTGACTTTGTAATATTAGATTAAAACGAAGCTGTCAAATTGGAGTTAGAGGCCGTTAGAGTGTACTGTACGGCTGTGTAGTGTGGTACAACAGTGGCTCCCCAGTGTCACCGATTAGATCTGCTCTCAGTTCCCAAAAGGAAAAGCGGATGGATCGAGCCGATGGTTTAGAAATGAGTGTGACAAATGCGAACTACAAACAGGAATAGTAAAGAGTAGATCAAATTTATCTGGCAATGACAAAATATTAATTTAAACCTTAGTTTCCACTGACACCCACTGATTTGTTGATGTCAATGTGAGTTACTCTACGACAGTTTAAAAACCAAACGATATGAGCGGGCAACCTCTGTCACGAGGGAAGAGGAACGAATTATTGGGGGAACTTGGAGAGCAGGGAATGGCAGGATGTTTATAACAGGGCGGGTGACTTTCTGGAGCAGAGTTTGGGATTAGGTTTGGTGTTGTTCGGAATAGACACATCCGGGATATCTTATTCAGCGAAAACACTGTCTGTTGTATATTTGAACGCATTTCTACACCGAATCCGGCAAAAGCTAGCGTTTCGTTTTATTTGATGTACCTAACGTCTTTGGGTAGGAGGTGTATGGGAGAGTGGGAGATCGGTATACAAGTGTTTTCCTCATGAATGCTGACTGGATTTTGTTGGAATTTTTATGGCGGGGCTTGAGAAGCATAAACAATAAACAAAATCCCCGTTAGATTCTGGACGATTATGTATGATTTGCGGCTGATCCTGAACATTTAAACATACTGTAGTGAAAGGCAGTGTCACTGTATGATATAGGTCAGGTGGTTTACTCAACATTAGTTCGCTGTTTTATCCACCTGGTAGTAACATGTGAATTCACGGCGGCTTAAAAGGAACCCGCGTTAAAGGAAATCGTTTTATGTCTAATTTCAGATTATTTTGCAATATTTCACACGTGTTATTTTAACCCAATTCGTGTGGTACTTAACAACACAACGGGCAACGGGAGCCGCGAAGCTGTGTTCCCTTGATAGAGTGAAGTCTGTCACAACGGATGCTAATACAGTCAACAGTAGTTGCCGTTTCTTTTCGTATCGATCATATTTCAGCCGCATTGCTGTAGCTTCCGTGGTGTTAGATTCTGAATGGCCAGCAACTTGGACACTGTAATTAAAACCAGCTCGACGGCCCGAAGGGGTATGTAAAGCACACGGAGCAAAGGAGGGCGAGACGTTCTCTGTTGCATTTACATGTCTCCAATTAATCAGTCCCATTCCGCTGAGAGCAAAATTCCTTCAAGGCAGAAAACTGAATAAAATGAGTAATTTTCGGAAACACTTAGGTTTTAAACTCTCCTATATCATCGTATTAAATGTTTAATATCAATTTACATCACACCCATTAACGCATTGTGCTTTTGCAAATAACTTGATCCGAGCATTACATTTGCATTACATACTTCCTTTTAATGTCTAAAGCCCACCGCTATAATCTGAGCATAGAAGCAATCACAAACACAGTGATCAAATCAGGTTAATAAATAAAAGTTAGAATAATATCGCCAATTCCAAGCGCCAGAATTTATCCCGGGATGGAAGAAGCCATTCAATACAGTGAATTTAATATAATTAAAGGCGCTCCAAGTCAGGCTGAAATTCTGATCAAAACCTGCCAATGCACTGTAAAAACAAGCGGGGCAAAATGACAGAACTCAAAACACCTCGTTATAATAGTGAACAAGAGAAAATCTGCAGATGCTGGAAATAGTCGTTATTCCAACATTATAAGTCAGCAGTCTAGTGTCATAGTAGTGATTATTTTTTATTAATGGATTGGCGGAATCAGAATTGGGTTTATTATCACTGGCATATGTCGTGAAATTTGTAGTTGCTTCGGATTCTTTAGTTTTTAGAGTGCACAGACATACCCAACTTTCACTGTCAAATAGATATTTTGGCAAATAATAATAGGGAGATGTCTGCTGCAGATGGGCACTTTGAGAAGAGAGCTTAGTGTCCAAACATTAGATGTTAACTATTATTAGGTGGACTGGCCACTCACCGTCATGTCACTGCTCTCAGATTCCCGTTTTACTGGAGTTCCAAGGGATGCCCTTAATCCGGACGTGCCCATTGTGGCGCTAAAATTCACTTGCAAGGGAAGCAGTCGGAATTTTAATGGACGTCCCTCGATAGGGAACTCCAGCTGGGGTATAATGCTCACAGTTTAGGACACGGGCTGATTCTCGTTTAAAATCGGCTCTCCGGTGGGATTATTTTTAGATTGAGGATGAAGTAATTTATTTGACGTATAGAGCTTTTTCCAGCGAATTGCACTATCAACGGCAAAGTTGTCCAGCGGTTATACGGAGAATCAGCAAATATTTTTCTAGGTTTGAAGTTCTTTTTCCCCAGATGAATAGTTGCGATCTCTGAGGACTACTTGGTATAGTAGAAAGACCGTGAAACACCTTTGCCATGCCACGTGTAGAAATTCCGTGGAAATAGTAGAACATAAGTTTTTACCAATGTCTCTGTGAAATAAATGTTAAGTGAGAAGATAAATATTTGCTACTGACTATTTTGGAAGAATTCCACAAACCCTATTGTTTTCTTAGAAAAACATTTTTGTTTTTTTTAAAGTCAACGTAAACTTGTTTATTGAAACTAAATATTGTGAACTAATTGAAACTAATTATGTCTATTTTCGCAGTTAGAGAGGTGAGTTAGACGTGGAGATAATCAGCCTGGAAAAATGTATTTTGTAACGTGAGCCGTTTGGAAGTTATTTCGGACGGTGACTAAAATAAATAAATTTATTGCATTATGAATGAAGTTGAAATCTATGATTGAAGATTGGCTGGTGTGAAACGTACCTGGGGATTGAGACATCACATATACGCGAAGAATTTAATTTGGCGCCTGGCTGACGTCATTGCCAATGAACTGAAACCGGGGTCTCAGAAGTTATAACTTTTATTGGGTGTATTGACTGTTGAGGCTGTAATGGGATATTGCTTGCCTTGATCTGTGCTCTGCCTTTGTTCTATGCACTGATGTTCCAGGCCCTTTGTATTTGAAAATTAAGGGCGGCATTGCAGCGTAGTGGTTAGCACAGCGCTTTACTGGGGTTCAATTCCCGCTGCTCTCTCTAAGGAGTTTATACATTCTCCCCGTGACCAGTTTCCTCCAACAGTATTGGTCGACGTAAATTGTTCCTTGTTTAGGCCAAGGCAAGACTGGGGTTTGCTGGGTGCAAGACCTTTACTTATTGTCAAGAAATACAGTAATAGTTTTTACAGAGAGTAAGGAGTACAATTTACAGCATGAACTTGGAGGACAGAATGGTCTGCTTCTCCACTGTAAGTTGTATGTGATTCTATAACATCACTTATTAACCTGTATCAAACTGTATTCTGTGAATTAATGAAAATATAGCTCTTTAGAAATACTGGGTGCCACAACATGATGGTGTAGCAGTTAGCATGGCACTATTATAGCTCAGGGTGTCAGAGTTTAGAGTTCAATTCCAGTGTCTTCTGAAAGAAAGTTTTTATGGTGTTCCTGTGTGTGGGTGTGTTTCCTCCCATGATCCAAAGACATGCCAGTTCGTAGGTAATTTGGTCCTGTAATTAGGCTAAGGTTATATTGGGGGGTTGCTGGGTGGCGTGGCTCATTGGAAGGGCTTGTTCTGTGCTGTATCTCTAAATAAATTAAATATTATGTGATTTTTATTTTGGTATTATATTAGGCTCACAACAAGGGATGTGATCTTAAAGTTCCCAAAATAAATAGTGCCACAAAATTCTTTAGGTTCATCTCAGCCACGATGTTTGAGATTAAAACATGCCGTGGATTTAAGGTTCACTTAGTAAAAAAAAGGTGCCGCTTCAGCACACAGGAGACACTTGGCTTCCAGTATTTATGTGTATGCAGAGTCTGTTTCTCCCTCCAGTTAATGACAAAAGATAGGAAATAATTTAAAAGCCTCATGTCTCATTAATCCTTACAGTTATCATGTGCCAAGGGTTGTATGGGTACAAAAGGAAGGTGCAAATTTGTACAAGGTAACATAAACATTTGACTGAAGATAATTTTATCTTCAAAGAAAACTATGTAATTAAAGCAGATGTTAAGCCTTTTATTGCAATGTGTATCTTTTGTGGCTAGATGTAGAAGTACACTCACTGATCTCTTTATTAGATACACCTGTTCGCTAATGCAAATATCTAATCAGCCAATCAAATGACAGCGACTCAGTGCATAAAAGCATGTAGACGTGGTCAAGAGGCTTAGTTGTTGTTGAGACAAAAACATTAGGATGGTGAAGAAATGTGATCTAAGTGACTTTGACTGTGGAATGATTGTTGGTGCCAGACAGGATGGTTTGAGTATTTCAGAGACTGCTGATCTCCTGGGATTTTCACACACAGCCGTCTCCAGAGTTTACAGAGAATGGTGTGATAAACAGAGAAACATCCAGTGAGCAGCAGTTCTGCGGGCAAAAATGCCCTGCTAATGAGACCAATCCAGACAGGTTCAAGCTGGCAGGAAGGTGGCAATGACTCAAATAACCATGTATACAATAGTGCTGTGCAGAAGAGCATCTCTGATTGCACAACACATTGACGATTGAAGACGATGGGCAGTAAACCACACTGGGTTCCACTCCTGTACCTAATAAAGTGGCCACTGTCTGTATATTATGATAGTTAATAGTGGTGTAGGATTACTTTCTTGTTTCTGCTATTGAGTACTTGTTGGATAAAGCACGTCTGTTGAATCAACTTGGCTCCTTTCCTCCTTTTGATAGAGAGTTAATTTACATGAAATTACAAGTAGCTTTTGTTCTGTAGCAGTTGCTCCTGACCGCTAGGAATTGGTATAGGATTATATAGTGCAAATTTACATTAAATAGTTGAGGCCAGGAAATATTTTTAAATAACCATCTTGAACTGCATTGTGACCCATATCTCAGAGGTGAGCCATTGTCTACTCCTGTACTGTGCAGTGCTAGTCCTTGAAATTTAGCTTAATATTTAATTGGAAAAAATGACTTGAAAATTAAGGCATATAAATCAATATTAGACAAAATCAGAGCACCCGGGATTGAGGATGGATTGAAGATTGATTAATGGACAAACAGCATTGGGGATAGACCAATCATGGGATGGTTTATGGATTGAGCCTTAGTGGTTCACCATCTGTTTATATATCAGTGGTTCAGACAAGATGGCTGAAAGCAACATATCCAACTTGCATCATTCATAAGGGTTTAGATAAACATCTGGTTTTGTAGACAGGGCTGCAGGATTGGTCTGATAGATTGGGGTACAAAGAAACCTATTCACCTGGAGGATGTTGAATATATGGAATTCTTATGCAAGATCGAGGCTCAGATATTAAGCATGTTCAACAAAGACTCTGAGACTTTTGGATATTTATCTCGGGGTTAGTGCGGAAAGGTGACGCTGACGTTAGCCTTGATCTTACTGAATGGTGGAGCAGACACCAAAGATCAAATGGTCTATTCCTCCTAATCTTCTCCAACCTTTGATATGTACTCAATGGCCACTTTATTTAGTATCTCCTATACCTAAAATGTGGCCTAAAGCGTGGTTCATGGTCTTATGCTTTAGCCCATCCACTTCAAGTTTTGATATACTGTGCATTCAGAGATGCTTTTCTGCACACCACTCTTGTAACACATGGTTATTTGAATTACTGTTGCCTTCCTGTCAGCTTGAACCAGTCTGGCCATTCTCCTCTGACCTCTCTCATTAACAAGGCATTTTTGCCCAGAGAGTTGCTGCCTCACTGGATGTTTTTAGTTTTTCACACCATTCTCTATGAACTCTGGAAACTGTCATGACATGAAAATCCCAAGAGATCAGCAGTTTCTGATCTTGCTGGACCACTCCATCTGGCACCAACAGCTCGTCCACAGTCAAAATCACTTAGATCACATTTCTTTGCCATTCTGATGTTTGGTCTAAACAACAAGTGAACCTCTTGACCGTGTCTGCATGTTAAATGTATTGAGTTGTTGCCACATAATTGGCTGATTAGATATTTGTATTAAGGAGCAGGTGTACAGGTCACAAAATCACAAGACAAAGGAGCAGAGGTAGACCATTCGGCCCATCGAGTCTGCTCCTCCGCTCAACCATGAGCTAAACTATTCTCCCATCTAGTTCCAATTTCCGGCTTTTTCCCATATCCCTTGATACCCTGACTAATTAGATACTTACCAATCTCGTCCTTAAACACCCTCAATGATCGGGGCCTCCACAGCTGTATGTGGCAACGAATTCCACAAATCCACGACCTAATAAAGTGGTCACTGAGTGTACAGTATGTGTATTTACTCAAATTATTGTTTTAAACACTTATCTTTGGCACCTCCATTCAGAATGCATTTGTCATCTTGCATGGTGTTTTCTGACTTTAAAATGGATGATTGAGTCTGTTTATCTTTTCAAAGCACAGCCTGAAATGCCAATGAGTTTTGACCACTAAATAAATAATGAAGCTCCAATATGGCAGGTAGTAAGTGGACACTCCTACCAAGCAACATCTATGCCGCACTTCCACCGAACAGAAAGGAAGAGATTTCAACTTGTTGCCAAAGCAGACTCTGTCCCCTCTGCGCACATGAATAAAGTGACTAAAACCTGTTTGGGAGAATGCCAAGGCTGAATTCCTGATCAGTTGATTGACCTTTTCCCAGATTGCCAGCTTTTTCCTTGCTCTTGAGTTGACTTTCCTTCTTTTAAGTGGTGGCCTGTGAAGCCTTTGTCAAAAAGTTGCCTTGGAATGTCGAGGGACTGCCTGCATCTTGTCAGTCTGATGTTACTAAGGTCTGATCTCCAGTATTGGGTTTGCCCATGCAGTACAAGGTTTTCGCAGGAATACTGATTTCTACTCACTTCCATTGTGACCCAACTAGCATTAAGAAGTTGAATAACTAAACACTTGCCAATGTCATTTTGTGTATACAGTACTTTTGCTGTACTTTCTGCTCTGAATTTGAATTTCTGCATTGCTTTTTACAAATTCCTTACTATCAAACGTAACACACACAAAGTGCTAGAGGAATTTAGCAGGTCAGGTAGCATCTTTGGAGAGGAATAACGAGATGACGTTTCATGCTGCGACCCTTTATCAGGACATTAGAAGGATCTCAGCCCGAAACGTTGATCCTGTTCCGATCCATAGATGCTGCCTGACCAGCTGAATCCCTCCAGCGTTTTGTATGTGTTACTCTGGATTATCAGCATCTGCAGGATATCTTGTTTTCTGATAAATTGGTTCTATTTTATATGAATTGGCATGGATAATGCTGACATTTGTATATTGTGAGCAAGTATCTAGCAGTGCTGTCAAAAAGGCTATGAATAGATATTCATGTAGTATTTCATATTTTTCACTTGTATGTTATATAACATCACATGCACGTTCAGCGAATACACTAACAATTCCAAAAAGGTCTTCAGTCTTTCTAAGAAGAGAATGGTTGCTTAATTTTTGTCCTCACTGGGAGAGGTCAGCTTTAACAGCGGTCAATTAGTAGGAATATTTTCGGTAATTCAACACAAATATGGAACTAGAGCCATAAGGGGCCATTGTGAAGTTATGAATGTTTATTATTTGACTCAGTAATCCAGAAGGTTCAAAAACCAAAGCTCAAATCCACCCACATGAAGCTAATGCTAATAGAGCTGCAACCTTCCATGCCTTATTAATCGAAATTGTCCAAGGTGACCAGCGGATATGTGTTAGTGATGTTTCCTTACATTCAATGTTGATAGAAGTGAAATAATGATTACAGGAGACAGCCACACAATTGAACGGCAAATTAGTTTAGCAAAGGCATGCATGCAAATGAAATCACTTTGCCCTGGGTTTGGTCACAGAGGTATCCCAGCACTAGCTTAGTTTTCAGTGAAGAATGCAAAGGAGAAGATACTGTAAGTTCTACTTTTTAAAAAATGTACAATAGTTTTAATTATTTGTGCACTCTTAGCCATATTTTTACTTTCTATACTTTCATTTTAAAATGACTCTCTTTTAAAATAATTTACTTTGTTTTGAGTAGTTTTTAAATGTTTCTGAATTTTGGAAGTATTTAAATATTCTAAATCTTTGCAAAAGTGCATTGCCTGTAAATGTTTTGTGACATTCTGAAAGGAATGTACATGGTGTTATATAAATGCAAGTCATTCTTGCCTTTGTAATACAGTATACAAGAACTAACAGGAATGTTTACAGAATGGTAGTTTCTGGAAGAGTATATCCAGAGTAATTTAATGCTTTAAATAAACCATGTTTGTGCAAATTGGGGTAATTCTGAACTGTTAATTGTTCCATAGTTTTGTATCACTCGAGGTTTCATTTAACTTTTTGTATTAGAATTATGGGGGTTAATCATTGGGTTACAGCACCTACTTAGTGTTTTGTTTAGCAGCTGTGTTGTTTCAACACCGATTTCATTGGATTTTGTTCCCTCAACACCCCTGGAGAAAGTCCAGTGTAGATTTGGCTGGATGGTAACCAATAATTCTTGTTTAAAATATTTCAGCTGAGATTGTACACACAGCTTTGTATTCCAGGTTCACACCAATGTTCAGAACTTTGTATCCTGGAATTCATGGTTGTCTGAATAGTTCTTGCCATTGTATACACTACTTAAAATATTTTAACTTTTATCAACAGTTTAAAGCATTTAAATTGTTGATAAAAATTGGAAACCTCTAATCTTGATTGTATGATTTGGTATGAGGATACTTTTCCTGTCTTTTATCAGTTTAGCTTAAATTCTGGAATGTGTACAATTGTGAATTTTGCAATTAATCTAAAAAGTCATTCCTATCTCTACTGTTAGTACTAAACAACTAAATCAGATGGTTATTATCCTCACTATCCTGAACATTGTCTACTTCCAATCAGTCTGGTATTCTGTTGGACTTCCTTCAAAACAGGTAAAGAACTTCCAAAGATTAAGCACCATCTTCCAAATAAAGTCTTATTCAAAACTCTGCTGATACACTTTTACTGTTGCTTGTTAAATCTCTAGAAGAACCCTCAAAGCTTGTGAATATTTTTGGGTTTTTTTGCACCTACAGATTATTTTCATAGTTAACTTAAATACCTGTATTTATATTTCCTTTAATGCTTTCCAATTAATACTTCTATTTCCCATTCTTAAGTACATGTTACATATTACATCACACCTGCCAGTTTTCTGCTTTAATATATCAATTCTCATTTGCATTCTCCTGAGTACTTAACATTTTTATTACAACCTGTAATGTAGAATCAGATGTAAGCTTCATGTGCACCTAATGAGTTAACTATATCACATATTATCTGATTTAATATACCACTATTTTAGCAAGCACGATCAAAAGGATTTAGGAAATATATGCATGGAAAAACCATTATATCTTGCGTGTGACTGTGGAATTACTCATTAAGTTAGTTAGAAGATCAATCTCTGAAAAACTGTCCTGATCCTAACTAGTTACATTTTCCTATAATAAAACGGAAAATTCTAGAAATACTCTGCATGCTAGTCAGCATCCGTGGAAAGAGAAACAGAGTTAGTTTTAGGTCAAAGACAGTTAATTGGAATAAAGATTTTCCTAATTACTTGTCCCACTCTGTTGTCATCCTTCCATGTTGTCCTAATGAAGCTGTAATTATTCTTGAAGATAAAATGTCACCTTTCCGTTATAGCTTTCTATACTGAGCAATAAGTTCAGCCATTCAAGTTGATCAAGATTTTACATTCATTCCAACTTCGTCTTTCAGATAATTTTTCTGCTTAGCATATATCCTCCAGACTGACATTATTTAACAACCCTTATTTATTTCCAGGAATTTGGACGTTGCACTATTAGTCCTTTTGTCATTTAATCTTCTATAAACTTCACATTAATTCTCTCCACCTCCTTTCTCTGCACCTTATAATGTGCTTTATCCTCCCAGTTCTGATGGAGCATTGCCTTAGTCTCTCCCTTCCCAAATGCTGCCTGTCTGTATGTGTGAATCCTGCATTTTCTCTTGTTTATCTCCAATGCTGTTGTTCCTTCCAATACCTTTCTATTCCCAGAAATCTACTATGCTTTAGAATTACCTTACTAAATTTTGCCCAGTACCTCATTTGCTTTATTTCTTTAATCCATAGTGATGCATGGTAAGAGTATTATGGAACATAAGGAAAAATTTGAAGAAGGTTATGAAAAGTTGCAGATCAAAAGACAAGTGGTCATCTACCTCCTTCAGTAAAGTGCAAAAGTAACGGAGAGTGCAGATGACAGAGACAATAGATATTGATAGCCATTTCTCAGGAATCTTGGACAGTGCCATAGATGGTGGAAAATTGGAACATCACAGAAAGATGTAGACCTGATATAAAGTTTGCTTGAGGGGAATCATCTTTTCCAATTTTATGAAACTGCCTAAGGAATCTGACATTGGGCCAGCCACTCACTGGGCTATGTTAGTTTGCTATGTCTGATTTAATAAAATACCCTGCAGCCTCCTCATCAGCTAAAAAAGGATGGTTTAATTCTTTATGAGATGATTAAGTACTAAAGCTAGTGATTAAACTTTCAAATAACATAATTAATAACCAAAGGGAAGTTTAAATCTCATTATACGCTGAAGTATATTTATTCATTGTTGGAATGACAGAATATAGTCCGAATGTTTTTACCAATGAGTTTTCATTAAAAACATTGAAACTGAGCAGTTGGGAACTTAGAAATATGTGGCATAAAGGGAAATACTTTATGGTTGATGGTAGCATTTGATGGTTTCATATCATTTGAGCTATGCAATTAGGGTATATGTTTGTTAATATATTTCTAGTTGATGTAGTAGGAAATGTTCATGGATTCAGCTTTTTATTAAGAAGTTATTTTTTTAAGTCTTTGCTTCATCCCTATCCAACTTCCCACGATCACTTTTACTGTAAATAGAAATATTTTTGTCAACATTTTAACATCTTGAAACAAGCAAACCCCTGAGCTTTTTGAGTACTGTTTTAATGAACATGTTGGCCTGACGTTAATTATTCTCATGCATGACATTAAACACAGCTGTTTTTTTTTTGTGTGGATCAGAATGTGACAGGCATACGTTTGGGGATTCCTGGTACTGTTTTATTTTGGTGTGACAGCCAAGAAGCTGACAAGTTTGACATTCATTGGGTGGCCTACTTGCCCTTTGCTGAGAGCACATATTGAAGCCAAAGCAGTTACATTAAGAGTTCTGAGGAAGAAAGCACTTTAAGCATTTTCTGAATTATCTGTGGTTGCTTTAACTATTGCCTGTTAATCACAATGGTAAAGAAGATAGTATATGGGTTTGGGCATAAATATAAAAGGGCAAAGCAGACTTTGAATGGAAATCCCTTGATTAGCAAGTACTAAAAACAGCTTCGCCCTGAAAAAGACTTACTTTCCCCAAGTCAACCATTTGTTTCTTGAAAGATCATACCACACAGATTATGAAATGTTCATATATTCTTGCTGAGCAATCACTCACCTAGCACACCGGTGAAAAATTACTTCAATCATAGCTCTCAAACCAGCACAGGATCTGGATTTCACCCACTGGCCATTCCTAATTTCTGGCAATGTTCGATTCCACTGTGCTCTTGCTAGATTGCCCTTGCAAAATAGAAAAAATAAGTACTGTCCTAAAGCATCTTTTCCTGGATGTAAACTAAGTAAACCTGGTTCCATTTAAACTCTTGCTCAGGATGAATTGGCACTGATTTTATGCAGAGCTGACTCCTAACGTTCACTGCAGACAATACATTAATATGCAGAAGGCACAGTAATGTTTCTATTTTTTTTGTTCCATTTGAAAGTTAAAGTGCCATATGGACAGAGTATAAATTAACATTTCTTTTACTTATTTGATGTTGGGGATGTGAACATTCTATGCAAAGCCAGAATTTATACTATGGTCCACCTTAATTGACTTGAAAGAGAAAAAGGACTACACTTTTTAACTTAAGATGCAGAACTTTTTCTGCAGGTGGGTTTGTAACCAGTACAATCTGATTGTAGCATGCAACTGAAACTTTTATGGTAGTCTATTTTACAATTATTTGTTGGGTTAAAGTTGACCATTATGAGAAGATGCTGAGAAAACCTTCTCCACACTATTGGTATACTTGCTGGTACGTTGAAATATTCTGTGTAGTTTTAAATCTGCAAAGGCGCAATGCATTTTGGAAAATAGTTGTTTAGCAATGTGTTACACAGTTACAATTCAGTTAACTGTTCCTTTTGGGGATTAAAACTTTAGTAATGAAGCTTGTATATTGTGTGAGACCCGGTTGGTGGCGTAGTGGCATCAACGTCGGACTTTGGAATGAAAAGTCCAGAGTTCGAATCCCCGGCTCCCCTACACGCTTTCCATCCGTGCTGGGTTACGAGCTGGTGATCTCTTTGGAAACTCACCCGGCAGAAGGCAACAGCAAGCTACTGCTGTAACTTGCATCATATGTAGTTCCCCACTACGTCAGAGAGGTGTGCAGGGAAATGGTCCGGATGTGACGTACCTTTCCTATATTGTGATAATTCAGAATCAGGTTTTATTGCCACTGACATATTGTGAAATTTGATGTTTTGCAGCAGAATTACATAAAAAATAAATAAAAATAATACATAAGATACTATAAGCTATGTAACTAAATAGTGCAAAAAGAGGGCAAAATAGTTCATGGACATTCCAGAAATTTGATGGCATGCGAGGCGTTGTTGGTAGAAGTTGTTCCTTAAACATTCAAGCTCTTTTAACCCTAACTTCCTTCCTGATGAGAAGAGGAAATATCCTGAATGATGAGGGTTCTTAATGCTGGATACCACCCTCCTGAAGCACTGCCTTTCGAAGATGCCCTGAATGTTGTGGATGCTAGCTGAGTCTATAACCCTCTACAGTAACACTGAATTCAATCACAGATTGAAATCTCACAACCACATGTTTTTAAATTTTTTTTTGGAAAATTTGGATACCTTTCAAGAGAGAGCAATATACATGGTGTCACTTGGATGAAGGGGAATAAAGATGATATGAAGATAGATGCAAGAGATAGAGAATAATTGATCATATAAGACATCTTGTAAACCTGGTTTGTTTGCCAGTCTGTAGTCGAGTATCTCCGATCATTTGCACCAGTCCATTATTCCGGCCAAACTCTTAGTCTGTTCTGTCCCTTTGTTGCATCTGAAATTAGCATGTAAGTTTTGTTGTCAATAACTTTGGGTTGATTAGAGACAAGTGAATTGGAATTCTTTGGGAAATATCCATCAAACTTTTGCAACATAGTTTGGATAACCATTTTATGTTGGCTGAGGAACACTAGAAATGTCCTGGAAATAGTTGTTTGATTAAGAATCATGTCAGGAAAACATTTTGTTAATCCCCCAGAACATCACAAAATGGATAAAATGGACTCATCTAGAAAGAAGACAGAATCTATATGAATAGAGATAAAGACAGTAAACAAATTAATCACAATAGTTGATGTCATCTACAGCCCACTTAATTGTTGAAGAGTGGTGGAAGAAGGAAAATGAATAGATATTGAGGAAATGAGTAAAAATCATTAAATAGTAATTATGTGTGATTTCATCTACCCCAACATTGGACAATAGGTTCTGGAGATAAGAGAGCAGCATTCTTGTAGAATATTCAGAACCCAATGTGTGATAAATCAAAACAAATAAAGATTCCTCTTTAGATCTAGACTGTGGAATAAGCTAGAGCAAATAAGTGAATGTAAGGTAATGTTGAGGCAATAATGGTCTTGCTGTAATATACTTCAATATGGCAAGACAGAACCATAAATGTGCCAGGGAACTGGTTAATAGATTGGATAAAGGCTGATTCCGAGGAACTGAAAGTAGAACAAGAAAGGAAAACATCAAAAATGGTTCAGCGGAGTCCAGAAAGAAATCATAATTTGCCAGATAGAAATAACAAAGACCATCTGTGAATGATTAAAGACACTAAATATGCAAAGAACATTATAGTTCAGTACAAAACTGAATGTAAAGGGATTAGGGAGGAGTTTTAAAAAGCTATCAAATTAAATTACTGAGGAACCGAAGTAATTATTGAAATATTTTAAAGGCAATTTGATCATTTTTAATAAAAGGTTGTGAATGGGAATAAGGTCATTGAGAATTATAGAATTTTAACAGGGTGAGTGCAGAATGTTCCCATTTGTGTGGAAGAGCCTAACTAACGGACATTATGAAAATCTGATCACACACAGTACAACATTTAGTGCAGGGGCTTCTCAACTCCAGTGACCTGAATTTGATCCTGACTTCAGGTGATATCTCTGTGAAATTTAATCACAAATGATTCTGCAGATGCTGGAAACCCAGAGTAACACATACATAATGCTGAAAGAACTCAGGCAGCATCTATGGAAAGGAGTAAGCAGTCAACATTTCTGTCCCATTGAGCCTGAAGTGTTGACTATTTATCCCTTTCCATATATACTGCCTGACCTGCTGTTCCTCCAGTATTTTGTAGGTGTTACTCTGTGTGAAGTTTGCTCGGTGTGACCGCTATGGTTTCCGCTATTTCTGTTTCACATTCTGGTGATGTCCAGGCTGGCTACTGTAAATTGCCCTAGTTCGTGTAGATGAGTGGTAGAATCTGGGTGAAGGTTATGGAAAGGAGGGGAGAATAAAATGGGAATTTTGTTGTATTGGCTATTATATCATTGTTTAGTGCGGGTTGGCAACTTGGCTGTTCAAGCTTGCTCCACCATTTAATGGTAAGTTAACTACTCTGTTCCTACTCTCTTGCTGTATACTTTGACCCCCTTTATTTTGGAGGACTATATCGAACCCTCAGCTTCTTTTCGTGGTAAAGGATTCCACAGAGTTACCACCACTCTGAGTGAAGAGATTTGTCCCCTTCTCAATCCTATGTGTCTTGCCCCTTATACTTGTACCCAGGTTCAGGACATCCTCGGTGGTGGGGAACACCTTTCTGTACCTAGTTTTTCCAATGTTGTTAGAAGTTTAGGTCCCCTCTCATTCTCGTAAACTCTAGTAAATGCTCTTTAATCTCTTTAAATACACAATCCTAAGAATCAGTCTGATGAACCTTCATTGCATTCCCTCTGTAGCAATAACGTCTTTCCTCAGATAAGAGAACAAATCTATCATAATACTCCAGGTATGGTCTCACCATACCCCTGTATAATTGCAACAGGACTCAAGTGCTCTCAGCAGAAAGTCAGTGTACGCAGTTCAAAGTAATATACAAGAAATGCTGGAAGGCACAGGTCGACCACACTCCATTGCAAATTAATGCCTCAGCCATAGAGAGAGTGGAGAACACAAAATTCCTCTGTGATTACATAACAGGCAATCTAATCTGGATCCACAACACCCCATCACCAGTCAAGAAGGCACAGCAGCGTCTACACCTTCTGAGGAGAGAGAAGCATGCAAGGCTCCCCACCCCCACTCTAACAACTTTCTACAGGAACACCATTGGGAGTGTACTGTCTGACTGTGTCATTGTGTGGTACAGAAGCTACAAGGCATCAGACCACAGGACCCAACAGCGGACAGTAAAAACCGCCAAGAGGGTCATCAGAGTCTCTCTCCCCTATTTCTGACATTAACCGACAAAGGGCCCAAAGCATAGTTGAGGATCCCTACCACCCATTCCACAATCTCTTTGACTCACAACTGTCACATAGGAAGTACAGGAGCATCAGGATTGGACTGTCAGATTGGATAATAGCTTCTTCCTTCAGACTGTGAGACTAACGAATACCCTACCACTGCTGAAGTCTTGTTACTAGGACAGTGAGCTGTTTACAGTATTGTTTATTATTTATCTGTGCTATACTTCACTATATGCATTTTGAATTTTATTTTTATTAACTTATATTTTGGATGTGTGTGATATATGTTGTGTGGGCGCACTGTGGTCTAGAGGAACACTGTTTCACTTGGTTATATATATGTACTGTCAGATGACAATAAACTTGAACTAAATGCCCCCATTCTGTTTTCTAAATGGACTGGTTGTGCCCTCCCCAGTTATTTTCTGTGGATGAAGATGATGGAACGGAATGAATGGGTTTTCATTTATGGCTTTCAGATTATTAAGGATTCAGACCAGAAAGAGATGATATATCTCCATTGTTTAGTGGACTTGTGGAACTGTTTCTCAATAACTTTAGTTGATTTGAGGCCAAATGATACTCTTAGAAAAGAAATGGATCAACACTAGCTGAGATGGAAGGTTTCTGGTTCTAGCAGGTCTGGAACTTTTCAAAAGAGGTGGATCAACAGAGTAGTGAGAGGCAAAGTCCACCATAAATAAACCTAATTGATTCCAGATGAATGCTTTATCACTCTCAATTTTATATCCATTCATTTTCATAAAAACATCTGAAACTTGATAACTGAAATAGTCCAAAAGTGCCAAATGCAAAAGTGGAAATTGTCTTAACAGTTCTTCAGCAAAATGTTGATGTGTTTCCAAATATGGTGCTATATCTTTCTTTTTAATTTTCCTTTTAAGGTAGTCTTGTAGAAGGGTTACCTATGGCAACGGTTCTTATACTCAGAGCATGATGACCTGGCACATGGTATATGTTTGTAAAGGAGCGTTGCTGTATTTTTTAGCGTGTGTGAGGTTGATCAGCATTTCCACAAAAATAGCAATGACGTGTCTTCACTTGTTGGGAACACTGCTCTTGTGTATTATAAATGTGGCAGAACTTTTGATGGAGCATCCATGTTAAAGCTTCAATATTCAGTTCTTTTTTAATATAACAATATATTTTATGGCAATAGAAGATTAAAACTTGAAAACTTCAAACCACCATTAGAACTTATGTGAATTTGTTACTTTTTAACTGTTAACAATCTTTAAATTTTACATGATTTTATAGTGCAGTTATCAGTATTTAACCTGAAGTTAGCTTCTGAGTCTATCCTGTCAGTTGAAACCAATCACTCAAGTGTTTGACCTTTTTGTGTCATCAGTTCGAAGTATATTGCATTTAAGAAGCAGGAAGGGTTATGTCCAATTAAAGTTGGATCTCTCCCTTCTCATGTTACCTAATTTTTTTAAAAACCATTTTTTTTCTGCTTAGGGTGAGGCTTTTATCATGGAAAATATTGCTAGATATTGTCGTTGCATTTTATTGCTGTTGTAAATGTTATGTGACAAGGAGGTAATGCACATTTCAGCCTTTGACCCATTGCACCTACCTTGAAGTAAATGGAATGCCCAAAGTCCAGGGTGGAGATGCACATAGAAAGAAATTCAATGGTTAGGAGCATTGCAAAAACACACGGAACTGATGCCCAATTCTGAGGGAATTTGGTGATACTGCATCAGAATTCAAACTGCGAAAATCCACAAGCTAACCCAGAAAGGTAGCTTCTGCCAAATTAGTATATATTTTATTTCACATTTACTTTTGAGAAAATGGAAAAGAGAACTGAAAATTATGAATAACTTTTGTGTTTACTGTGTGAACCCTCAGGTTATTGGAGTACAGATAGGAAGTTACACCCAGTGACTACTGATTTAAGATAAGCAGCAGTTCCGATCCCTCTGCATGGACGTTGTGCTGTAAAGATGTAACAGTTTCTGGAATGATTTAAAAATCGCCTATGAAGCTACTATTTAGAATATTGAAGAGGTGATTTTGCTTAATCCTTTATTTAAAATGAATTAGTGTTCTGCAAAAGTGGTTGTTGCAATGAGATCTATTTGTTATTCAAGAACATTGAGGGAAAATTTGAAACATTTTCCTTATGCTGGCACTGAGCAGACCAAGGTCATGTAGCTCTATCATTTGACAAGAACCTTTATCCTGCATTTTACAGATTTGGTATGGAAGGAAGGCATCACAGTGCATGATAACCCATTTATTACTGTTTCCTTTCTCATGCTTACTGTTGCCAGGAACAATTTTTTGTAAGTGAATTGTCCGCGTGAATATGTAAAGGTCAGATCTGCAAAACTATATTCTCCATAAACAAAGCTGGCAACCAAAGAAGAAATGTGTCCTCTCAGCAGTCACTGTGTTATTCTGTAATGGTAGATTTTTCTCATATCAGTTTGAAAGAGAAGAGTGGGACTTATGTCTGCTTTGGAATAAACAACTCTGAATTGCTTAATTCAGAATGTTAATTCCAGCAGGTCTATATTTCACCATTGTGCGGATCGCTGTCATTTCACTTCCCTTTTTGTCTGATTGGACAAACTTGAGGCAACATTTTCTACTGGTTTAACCCTTTCATCTGCTGCACACATCCAGTTGAGAGGATTAAAATACCAAGAAAGCATTAAAAATGCACTATAACATTTAATCAAATTATTTATGATAAAATGCATGACATCACTAAACCGTTTTAAAATAAACCTCTAATTTGATACAGCTGTATCTGGCATCCTTCATTTAATTACATCACACTAGCTGGTAATCACACAGTCATTTGATACAGGAATGAAGTCGACCAGTGCTTACACTGGTACAGCATGTCACTTTGCAGTTTTAACCTTCAGAAAGGAAACCCCCACAACTGTGTAACTGGCTGTTCCCTGGAAAGCAAATAAGGACCTTTCAACTAAGTGGTTCGACTTATCTCCAACATGTCCTATCAAGATTCACATTTTAAAAGTAATGTCAACCCTGAACTTAATGCATGGTGGTTGATTGCATTTGAAGCAATCTTCCATTCTGAAGACATTTTACACAGAAGGCAGCTGTTTCACTTTGATTTCATGTTGGGCTTGGCCAATGAGAATTACTTTCAACAGATTGCTTTCAAGTTTGTTCTGTCTTGTGTGGTATATTTTTAATCAGATCTATCTCACCAGTTCACATCTGTTGATGCAATAAAGACATTTTGTATTGTACTTTACCCTGAGTTTGAAAAATATTTAGATGAAATACGTAACTTCCATCTTTGGTGTTTCCTTTAAATTGCGGCAAAAACCTCAGCAGGTCATACCTAGGTCATCTGGGGTAATTGAATCAGCTTTGACCAATGTCCTCAATACACATAATTTGAGACTGGGTCTTTTCTAATATAATTGCCCTAGGCTCTCTTTCACTTTTCTGTGGTTGATCAGGATCATCTTTTCCTGTTTGATTTGAAAAATCTCAAATCAATCTCAAATCTTTCTATTTTCCTCCACGTTGCTTCTTTTTTTTAATCTTTAACACCAATGTATTTCTTCAATACATTTATATCTGATAATAAAGGAGCTTTTCTCCAATCAGTGCCTGTGTAAGATGGATATCTGCTGACTTTGGATCAGAGATGCTTTTCTTTTTCTCTTTGTTTTTGGATGTGCACAGTTTGGTGGGGTTTTTTTTTGCTCAGTAATTGTTGCCCATCCTGTTGGGTGTGGTCTTTCATTGATTCTGTCGTGTTTCTTGGATTTACTATGATTGGCTTCAAGAAAATGAACCTCAGGGTGGTATGTGGTGACAAGTACATTTGGTAATAAACTTGCTTTGAGGTGCTAGTCGTATGGAATCTGAAGTTCTTTTTTCACAGAAGCTAGCCAGAGTTTAAAGTGGAAGGTCTCAATTTAGAAGTCACTGTTGCACATTTTTGTGCAGTTTCTTCAGTTATCTTTAGTAAAAATCAATTTCTCACAGAAAGGAAAACTGTAGCTTGTCATTTATGCAGATGATAATATTTGCAGTGTATGCTCTGAGATGAATGATATTGTGGTATTTAAAGAAGCAAAATAGGTTAGGACAACAGCTACCTTTATTAACTCAGTACACTTGTACCTGTTTGGAGTTACTATGGTGGTATCTCCATGGAAGATCATGAAATTAAGTGACAACTTGAGAAAGCCTGATTGCTATTTAAGTTATTTCACATTTGCTGCTATGTTGCATAAGGTTGCCCATTAAAGGAATCAGATGCAGAAAAACAGGGCCAATTATTGCTAATTATTAATACAAGGAATCATACTAATCTATCAAGTACATTTTAAACCACCATAAATAAATTATTTGACGGTCTTGACATTGTATTTGTGAGAAGTAAATTGGAAATTCATCATAATTTTTGCTTTTGATTACAATGCAATGCACCTTGTTTTAAGAGAGTGTATATGGGAGAGTACCTGGTTCTGCTTCTAGGAACTGAGATTTAGTTCCTGTGCAGCAAGTCCCTTCCCTAAGTAGTGCTGGATGGAGGCATTTATTTTTAAAATTTCAAATGAAGTCAGAAGTTATTGTTGTAATAATCAGTTGCTTTAAGATTAGTTCCAGAGTGGGTTAAGTCTGAAAATGCAACAACTGATTCAATCGTTTAGTGGGAGAAGAAATTCCAAAACAGTAACCTTGGAGTTGTAACTATTATTGCAGTCAGTGATTTTGAGAATATGACAATAACTACTTAAATGCCAGTATCTTTGGATTTCAATTTCATTACTTGCCCATATTTTCTGAACGTGTGAACCGTTTAAGCATGGCCTATTCCTTGATATATGCATCAAACTTGTTCCTTGTGCTCTGAGATGTGTACATTGCTTGAGGTGTTTGTTACATTGACAATTAAATTCAAATGATGTTAATTGCTTCACTTAAAAAAAAGTTTTGAACAGTGATACACACAAAATGCTAGAGGAACTCAGCAGGCTAGACAGCATCTATGGAAAAGAGTAAACAGTCAATATTTAGAGCCAGGACCCTTCATCAGGATTCATGAGTTTTGGACAGGTTGGGTGAAGAGTTGGGTTTTAATGAGCTGCTTTTGACCATTACAGGATTTTTCTTGATGGTCATAAATGTTTGATTTTAACTATAGCTGACCTATAACATGCTGCCATGTTTGTAATCACTAAGGAAGAGATTAGACCACTGCAGTGGAAAGAATTAAAATTTAAGATGAGCAGAGGGCAAGATTGGAGGATGACTGGAAGAGATAAGGGTAAAGTTATTGAAAGATTTAGAAACAAGGATGATCATTTTGAAATTGAGTTTTTGCTAGGTAGCTAATTGTGACCGCTGAATTAGGCTGTGGTAAAATGAATAATGGTTAAGCTCAGGTTTATGCCTGGATCTTTACTGTTGTCCAGGAGGACTTTGGTATAGTCAAGAACAAAGGTAATAGAAACATGGACAAGGGTGAACAGAGGTAGGTGTAGATGTTGGTCATATCACAAAGCTTTGATTATTTTCATGAATATTGTCTCTTTACATATCCTTGAATATTGGCTGCTTCAGTTTTCGTTGGAGGTCTGCAATAGCAATATATAGCATTGCATGGATAGTGGCTAACTGAAAATGGAAGTCAAGTGAACTGCAGCTGCTGCAGGCCTGAAATAAGGACACCACATGCTGGAAACACTCAGCAGTAACTGTAGAAAGAGAAATGGTAGATGTTTCAACCCCTCATGAATGGTCCAGCAATGAAACATTAACAGATCATTGTAAGGAAGCGGAAACAATCAGACATCAATTATAAGCCAGGAAATAAATATTGTGGCCGGACACTGTGCAGTTAAAGACCTCCGATGTTTTAGGCATGCCACTGAAGTAGAAAGAAACTACAGAAGAGAAGTTGTTGCATCCAGGAACAAGTTTAATCAGAACACTAAATATACGCAGCTGTTGCTTGTTTCCCAACTAGAACAAGTGCAGCTAAATTTCCTTCCAGTTATAGATAAACAGCCATGTCTGTAACTGATTGCACAAGTCTGCTGTGCTATTCATGTGGAAAGCATCTACAGTATTTAAAATGAGATGGTAGCAGGACTAGTATGAGAGGAAGTGAGCAGTTCGTGCTCTGACAAAGTCTTTTTCATCGGGAACTGTGGGATTATCTCTGACCACATTTATGTGACAAGCATGACTTCGCTGCAACTCCCTATTCAAAATATGATTCTCTCTGACGTCTTTAAACCAACAGGACACAGGAAAGTAGTTTATGGTTAAATACTTTGCATCATGCACTTACTGGACTATGGCTTATTGGTTCAAATATGCTAATCAGGAGTATGTAACAACTGTAAAATTGCTGGAAATTACATATTAGGATTTAAAAACAGTTTATGGCTTTTTGCATAACTCCAGGGATACGCACAAGTGCTGCTTCAACATTACAATGTTAACTTGTCACAGTCTGGAGCAGATTGGTAAATTCAGCCATCCTCTTTACTTGAAGGCTCTTCAAATATGACCTTTTGACAATGAATGGTAATTTGGTTTTCTGTACATTCACAATCAAAAGTGTTCATGTAAACTGGGAACTAAAAGGATAAGGAAAAAGTTATTCCTTTCCTTCCCTCATTGAGTCATCATGTTGTCATTGCTATTTTAAGTTTAATAAGAGTCAGGTGGACAGAGAATGTGGGGTCTATTGATAGGACTAAACTACATAATTAAAATTCAAGCAGGATTTTCTGGGAGAAAATTGTCATTTTAGATGTCAATTTATGGTGTTTGAGAAAGTTTAATTGGACTTTTTTTTGTTGGTAGGGTTCTGAGCTAAAAATAAGTGGTTACTATTTCTTCTTGCCAAATTCTTCATTTATATTCCTGTGATTTAATCCTGCAGTTTTCATTTTAAAAGGGAGTAAGGTCTGTTTTTATTCCTATTGTAATATGGTACAATAGGAACGCCCCTCTGTTTTCTGTGGGGAATCATAGGAAACTGTACTTTGTGTCCTATCGTAGGACATCATTTTGTTGTAATGGCCTTTGAGCCTTGCTGTGATTTATTTTTGTGCCTTTGATGTTGAAGGACCACTGTTTTTGTTACAAAGTGTGTACACACCTGTATAGCTATACTAATGGGCAGTTGGTTACAGGAAAGGGCTAGTTGAAAACCCATTCTGCATTTATTATACAAAACTGATTGGATGGTTTTCTGTTCTGAATGGACGTGTTTAACTTTTGGGATGTATCCAGACACCAACAGTAAGTATTGACCCCAGCCTAACTTGGAACTTCATTGGAAAAGACAATGGGCTGGAGGACAGATAGTAAACTTATGATTGGAGTCTTTCAATTGTCTGCCATCATTTTAAAGGAGAACCTTTGGAGAAACGGTTGTGTTGTCATTTTCTGTAGCTTTGGTGACTCTTCAGCCAATGTTAAGAAGAAGTATATGAGATTGTTCTATAGAAATACACAACTGTGTATTTCAATGAAGTACTAACATGTAAGCTAATGGTCAATTTTTATTAATGAATTTCACATTTGCAAGAGCTACTTGGCAATTAGCAAATAGAAGTTGATTTTATTTTAGTTATCTGATATCAGTCTTCCCAGGGAAAGCATTGCAGAATTTGGAGAAAATTTTAAATTTCTTGTGAAAGGTCAATCCAGAAGAGTAAGCTCTGCCCATAACGATGTAATAGGGAAGAGAAGTGCTGATCCATCCATCGCTCCTCACACTCTCAACAAAGACTTGGCTTGGTGAACATATCTTCTTTGCTACTTTTGAAGGCTTTTGGTTCTTGCGCCCCAAAGGCTACCTTTAAGGCTTGAATTCTGAGGGTGTGTAAGACGGGAAGGAAATTGAAGGAAACTTGGGTTCGTATTACGTTAGAGATTAACAGTGAATTGTAAAAAAGAGTTGTAACATACTCTTAACTTCAGACTTTCAGAATGAAAGGTTTGAACCTGTTTCTGTCATGACTTTATTTTTTCTTCTATTGTGGCTTATATATGTTAAAAACATCACTATATGACTGGCATTTAATTTGACCTTTTTGGAGCTCACACTTTTCTCACAATGTGTCATGCTCTTTGCTAAGTCAGGAGTTAGCATTTTCTCTTACCTAATTAAGATTTTGAAATTCCAAGCTCATAGTTCCCTATGATAGTTTGTATAAAAGAGTGAGTGATTTTAACCGGAGAAAGAATCTTCAATGGACCACCATTTTTGTTACTGGGATAAAGAACAAGAGCATTGTGGGTCTCATTTATTGTAAAATGATTATTGGTGTTGTTTTGGTGAACCATCCTGAAGCACAGAATGATATGATTGTTGGGCTGACCATGAGACATAGGAGCAGAATTAGGCCATTCAGCCCATCGCGTCTGCTCTGCCATTGCATCATGGCTGATCCTGAATCCCACTCAACCCCATACAGAAAGAGGCTATTTGGCCCATTTAATCTTTCACGGAGGGGTAATTTACCATTGGGAAGTGTAATGCTGCAACTCTGTGTCTACCAGTATAGTTTAGTGGTTGTTTTGTAGTTTGAATAATTCAAATTGCATTAATCTGAAAGCAAACCTGTATACAAGAGTTGCCGTTTCATATGCGGGGCAGAGGAGCCAGACTTTGGAAGCATTACTCCCAAACATGTTCTGATAATGACCCTTGAATGTTGTCATTCCTTAAAGTTAATATACTTCATCTTGACGATGATTGAATGCATTGATTCCACCCATCTGAAATTCTGAAAACTGCAGAGTTGCATGTTGGTAGTGAAGTCATATTAAAAGAGTAAGTTTAAAACAAACGCAAAAATTACTGTTGGAAAATAAATATAGCTCTGTTCATAATGTTTTTACACTTGTGTGTGTTTTAATCAGGATTTTCATCTAATAACCAAGTTTTAATGTACTTGGTAGATTAGTAATTACAGAATAATGATATAAATCTCTACTTTCAACCAAAATTATGACTGAAAACGAGTAAACATTGAACCCAACCCTTGGCAAACATTTTGAATCTTATAGAGTACTATTCCTCTTTTCTTTCTCTTGAGCCTGTAAGTTATGATTTTCAGAATTAGATGGTAAACACTGTGTTTTGGTTATAAAAGATTAATGACCTATTTCCCATGGAAAAAAACATCCTGAGGCATGAAAGTTTCCAAATATGAAGCACTACCCGAGGCTGTGGAGGGTGGCAATTAGAAGGAGGCTCCCAAAACTCAGCGTGATGCCAAATGATTCTGAGAGGGAACGATGGCCTAAATTGTCGAAGGTCCCTGCACTGAATACATTCCTATACGAGCTTGAGGGCATTCCTAGGTCATGCTTTAACAAAGCATTGTTGATTAGTGTGGGGTTAGGTATCACTTTTGAACGTCAGAGTTCCACTAACTGCATCATTTGACACTCAATACTAGGTGTAAGGATGCCTTGCGGTGAAAGCTGCTGCTTAAGTTCACTCAGTTTGCCGACCAGTGATGTCTAGATGTCACGACATGAATCCATTAGAAGCATCTGCCAAATATTATGGTGGATACCATGTACAGAATACTCCACGTGAGCCTACACTCATCAATAATAGGCAAGGCAGTGGTTGACGTGAAGCTTGCTTACTGTATATTCTGTTGCATAATAAAGCCCTGGATCATTTATCATTAATTAATAATGAGCACTCGATGAATTTTTCAGACGACATGCTTGTCAAGAAGATGGATATCTATGAAGTGACCGCAAGTGGTCCCTGGCCAACATTGTTATAGTTCCTGAGAGAATGTTCTCCTTGCTTTAGGGAATTTTGTTTAATATGAACTTAGGCAAAAGGAGAAGTTGTAATGGTTCTGCCAACCTGAAAATTAGATTTTGCAGCACTGATTTTTTTTTTCTCTGCCAAGTACTCACCCTATTATTGACTTTATCTGGAGTAGTTCACTCTGGAGATTATTTGTGAATGAAGTACTGCCAAACATGAAATAGCAAAAAATCCTAAAAGTTAACCTACGGAAGTGAATGGACAGGAACAATTGGCTTACAGATGAGTAAATGTACAATTGCTTAGTGTTTCTTCACTTGTCTGTACACTTCCATTAGTGTAGGAGATAGGGGCACATAAAATGACATTAGTTATGCAATGCCCATTTTTCTCATTAAGATGCATGTTGGTGCAGGAAGTCTAAGGAGAACTAAGGAACATCACACTGATTTGTTACTTAAAGGAGCAGTGCTGACACTGGGAAACTGGTAAAACTGACAGGGAACAAATGCTTATCCATCTAGCTGCTGAGATACTCAGGATATCTCTGTGCTACCATTGACGGCATTCCCTGTCTGGCCATGGTGAGTGAGGGACATCGGAGCAGCAGGTAAAGACGTTGCTATCACTCCTGCAAAGTCTTCAGAGAAACTACTGTCTGGCAAGGGGCTCTCTAATGAGAAAACTATTCTGCAGCTTGTGTTTTCCAAGGTTGTTGTGAGTGCGATGAGTGGGGTTCTTCGAGAAGATCTTCAGCTACCCTGTCCTGTGTAAATGTTCGTACTATGGAGGTCAAGAACGCTTTTGTTCCAGACATACTCCCCGCAGGATTTTTTCATGAGGCTGCGGCTCCTAGCTGGCTGCTCATCACTGCCTTAAGAAGGAAAAATGTATATAATCTTCTTTGCGTCCAGTGAGGACAGATGGCAATTCACGCTCTGAGAAATGCTTGCGTTCTGTTGGTGCTGACTGCCGTTGACTATATTCATGTGTTCATAAGTGCTCCCCTTCACTTCAACAGGTAAGGTTCCTACTCCGTCACTGTCATCCATTTCCTCACTGTGTGATATCCATTTCCAGAAGGTGTACGTGATTCTTTCATCCTGAGGGATATCCTGCTGCCACACTGTTCTGGAGGTCAGCATTCCCAAAGGAGGGTAGACTCTGCAGGACCAGGACCTGCTCTCACTTCGCTGACCCTTCACACTGATGCACTCCCAGCCTCCGAGGTGAGTGCAGACACAAGAGTCAAGCTGGGGCCGGAGCAGGTCGTAGGTCTCCTCGAGGTGAGAACTGACTGCCCGCATCAGTCAGCGGGTGCTACGTAGATGCTGCACAGTGCACAGCTTGGAAAGGCAAAGGTGAGAGCTGCTGCTGAAGGGAGAGCAGCAAGAAGAGACAGGCCCGTGCGCCACGAGAGAGCTCGAGAAGCACCAATGACAGGAGGAAGAAGAAAGCTGTCAGCAGGATGTCCTCACTCTGTATCTACTGCCTCATCCAGCTGAGTGGACGAAGCTAATATTGGCAGTAGGGGATAAAGGAATTGTAATACAAAGATAGTTTTCATAAAGTGTTCATAAAATAAAATTTGGCAGCCAAGACACCCACCTGATACTAACTTTAAAATCAACATAGCATATCGTTATTTGGCTGGGAGAGGCCTGGTGGTGATAAACGGGCATCTGGTTGTGCAGGGTCATCTGCACAGATCAGAACAGCACGAATGAATTAAGTCCTACTCTAGTTACTTTAAGCCTCTATTTCCTGATGTGTGGTGCGTCACTCAGATTTTCTGTGAGGATCTCCATTCTGCAAGTAGAGACAGTGATGTGAAAACTGTCCTGACATGTCTCGGATTATGGAATGTCTTTCAACATGGAGAATCTCGATCCCAGAACTGAACGGGTTATTTTAACCGCTTCACAATATGTCCTTCTTATAGTTGATCTGCTGAGGCTCACCTTTCCTCTTGCACCCCAGTGACAAACAGGACCTTTTCTTCCTGGCATGGCTTTCATTGACTAGGACCTGCAAGACGTTTGCTTTCTCCCTCTTCCCCAACAGTCTCTCTAACCTCCATAATAGAAAAGGTGCTGTGCATCTTTAAGAACCGATATCGCTCTCTGAAAGTGGTGCCTCAAACTACCAGGAATCATGCAGGTCCTATTTTAACACTTACATCTTTTGTGAGCTACCTCAAGGCTCTTTCAAGAAGGATTGTGGTCAGTTTTGTCTTTTGCGTGGGGACACGGCTGGATATTAATGTTCAGCAGCTACCTTTAGTGGACCAAAAATGTGTACAATTCCAATTTATAATCAATTCATACTTGTGAAAACGTTAGCTCTTCATACTGGTCAGCTTTGAAAGTGTCCTGAAGGGTGACCTCATTTGCGGCTTCTACTTCCGTGGGAAACAGTATTTGATAATGTATCTTCGGGCTGCCGTGAAAATTATCGTCACTCAACCACAAAACAGTTAATTGCAGTTGCATTATGATTAATCAAACAGAGAAGACTGTGTGAGAAAGATAGGAAGATAGAGAAGGATGCACCTGCACTGTGACCAAGTATGTTTCAAAGCATACGAAAAGGCAAGTTTCCAATAAAATGCCATGAATTTTCATGTTTGTCTTCCAAGGGCACTGTCTGGGTCATGTAAAGAAAGAATATTATCCTTTTGCCCCTGCCCTCGCAGCCACATAATCAAAATATATATTGATAAAATCCAGAGGCTATGACGCACAGCTGAAATGAAACTACTTTTCTCACAGTCCAGAATACAGTACTTTCCGTGTGTCTGAATTTAAGTAACCTCTGTAATTCAAAGTTAAAAAAGGTTAAAGAACAAGAAAACTCACAGATGATAGGAGAGCTAAAGTGTGCAAATGATCTTAACCTAATAACTTGGAAAATATGAATAGAAAAATAAGCAGTTGTTAGTATTACCTAATTTTTAAAAAACTCACTATTTATGCATTATTAACTCACTATTATGTCAGAGAGGCTTGGAGGGAAATCGTCCGGTAACTGGAGAAACTCCGGATGCGACGTACCTTTCCTTTCCTACTCATCACAAACTTAAATAACTACCTTGGGAGTCCTAGTGCAGTATTCTTAAAGATAGCTTGCAAATTGAATAGGTAGTAAGGAAAGCAAATGCAATGTTAGCAGTCATTTCAAGAGGACTAGAATATAAAAGCAAGGATATAATGCTGTACAACAAAAACAACAGGAATTCTGCAGATGCTGGAAATTCAAGCAACACACATAAAAGTTGCTGGTGAACGCAGCAGGCCAGGCAGCATCTCTAGGAAGAGGTGCAGTCGACGTTTCAGGCCGAGACCCTTCGTCAGGACTAGCGCAGCAGGCCAGGCAGCATCTCTAGGAAGCGGTGCAGTCGACGTTTCAGGCCGAGACCCTTCGTTAGGACTAACGCAGCAGGCCAGGCAGCATCTCTAGGAAGAGGTGCAGTCGACGTTTCAGGCCGAGACCCTTCGTCAGGGCTAACGCAGCAGGCCAGGCAGCATCTCTAGGAAGAGGTGCAGTCGACGTTTCAGGCCGAGACCCTTCGTCAGGACTGATGTTCACCAGCAACTTTTATGTGTGTTGATGTAATGCTGTGGTTTTATAAGGCTGTGCTTAGACTGCACTTGGAGTATTGTGAGTAGTTTTGGGCTGTTATCAAAGAAAGGATGTACAAATATACTCGCATTGGAGAGGGTCCAGAGGCCTTTGATGATAATGATCCTGGGAACATTATGAGGATAATGTGAGGATCGTTTGATGAATCTGTGCCTGTCCCACTGGACTTCGGAAGAATGGGTGGGGGGGGGGGGTGATCTCATTGAACTTATGAATATTGAAAGGCCTAGCTAGATCATTTGTGGAGAGGATGTTTCCCATTGTGGAATAGTCTAGGACCAGAGGACGCAGCCTTAGAATACAAGGATATCCTTCAGAACAGAATTGAGAAGAAATTTCTTTTGCCAGGGTGTTATGAATCTGTGTAATTCATTGCTGTGGAGGAAAAGTCATTGGGTATATTTAAAGCAGAGGTTGATAGGTTCTTGATTGGTAAGAGTATCAGAGGTTAAGGGGATAACGCAGGAGAATGGGGTTGAGAGGGATAATAAATAGCCATAACCGAATGGTGGAGCTGACTGGATATGGGCTGAACAGCCTACTTCTGCTCCTGTGTCTTATAGATTTATTCTAGGATGAATAATTTGGATGATCTTGAAGATAAAGTATTTGCACTGGCTTGATGGCTGTGTTAATCTTCAGAAATCCCAATGGGGTAATGATATATTTTTGAATTGCCTTAGAAACTCATCTGCACAATGCCAGACACTTGCCAATAGAGAAAAATCAAATTGATATCGCATTTACCAATTTTGTGTACATAATCTTTGGAAATAACGCTCTCATCAATACAGCATTGTCTTCGTCCTGCAATAAAATTTTGGTGTATTTTTCTTTTGGTGTCAGGTTTTGGCTAATTGATATTGATAGAAATTTAAATGTCCAAAACTTATTTCTGATAAGATTGTGCAATATTATTGACCTTAATAGTGACTTTGAACTGTTTATTCTCCAGAGAACCAATTGGAAGCAATGCCACAGGTTTGAACTGAATGTTATTTAGAGGGTCATCCTGTAGTCATGAGCAAGTCCTGTCATGAGCAAAACAAGCTTCAAATAGACTGATACAAAGGGGAGTCATGATCACCCCATCCCTAATGTCCTTTCAGCAGGCTCTCCCTCAGAATTAAATTGCCACAAATACAAGAGTAGAGATTAATTGTATGTTCATCCATGAGAAATTATTTTTTAAAAAACGACGTTAGACACCTATCTCCTGTCACTGTAGTGTGCATCACTTCTTGCCAACAGTCACCAGAGACAGCTGCCAAATTGGATCTCTGGTGACCCAGATTTGATCCTGACTTCTAGTGCTGTCTGTGTAGAGTTTGCATAAAGATCAAAATTAAAGATTAGCTTTATTTGTCACGTGTGCATGAAAACATTGAAACTTGCGGTAAAATGCACTGTTTAGCGACAGCGACCAACACAACCTAGCGATTGTGCTGGGGGCAGCCCACAAGTGTCACCACACTTTTGCCGCCATCATAGCATTCCCAATGCTCACTGACCCTAACCGTGACAGTATGTCTTTGGAGTGTTGGAGGGTGGTGAACCGGAGCACCAGGAAGCCCACGCAGTTGTGGGAAGATCTCCTTACCAACAGCGGCTGAAATTGCACCCCATCAGATAATCACTGGCACTGCAAGGTGAGGCACTAGCTGCTATGGTACCATGCATCTCCCCCCCCCCCCAACCCCCATAGACTATTTATCTATTAATCCCACATAGGTGCTGGTTGGCAGGTTTCAAGTACTGCAGTATTATTGTGAATCGGTGGGGGAGGGGAGGTATGTGGGCATGCCAGAAAGAATAGACTGCAAGGACATGAAGAACAGGACTGATGGATTAGCTCTGATTGTGGGTTAAATGGCCTCCTGATTTGTATGAAAGCATTATTCCTTAAAAGGCTATTTCCTCAGGTTAGTCTGTGAGAAAAGGTTCTTCAAACCTGTGAAATTTCATCCCAACACTTGCTGGAGGAGCAGGACTGCATGAAGTAGACTGGCAAACATGAGGAAATCTGCAGATGCTGGAATTTCAAGCAACCCACATAAAAGTTGCTGGTGAGCGCAGCAGGTCAGGCAGCATCTAGAAGTATGAAGTAGAGTGGTGCTGTTGAATTTTGAGATTTTTTTTGTGGAATATTTGAAAGCAGTGCTAGGAAGTTGTTAATACCTGTCAGGAAAACGGTAGAGATGATTTTTCAATCCCTATATCGAATGAAGAATGGAAAAATGTGGCTTTTTAATTTACACAGCAAGATTCATCAAAGAATAAGGGGGTCCTTGTCAATATAACCTATTCTAATTGACATTGTATAAATACAACCTTTACCTTTTTCTTTTTCCTGATGTTGGCTGAGGGGCAAACTTTGATATAAGACACACAATTATTCCACTAAAAATACCTGTGTTATACACACACAGACACACGTGATTCTGCAGATGCTGGAAATCTTGAGCAACATACACTAAATGCTGGAGGAACTTGGCAAGTGAGGAGGGGAATAAATAGTTGATGTTTCAGCCCAAGACCCTTCATCAGGACTTTAGTGTTAAAGCTGGTGTTAATGATCTTATTCTCAGTGTTTTCCCAACTACCCATCAGTTTCACATTACCACATCTATTGTGTACAAGTAGTTTCACTTCTGCCCTAAATGACAACAAGAAATTTTGAAATTTGTGCCAACCTCACTGCAATATTATTGCAAAGAATTTACAACTTTGTCGACACTTGTTAGGGTCAATGAAGTAAAACAGGGTTAGTTACCAACATGGAGCAATTATAAGGTTCAGAATGGTAAGAAACCAGTCTTCTTCATCGGCATGTTCAAAGTAAATTTATTATCAAAGTGCATGCATGTCACCATGAAACCCTGAGATTCATTTTCTTGCGGGCATACTCAATAGATCCAATAACTATAACAGAATCAGTGAAAGACAGCACCAACAGGACGGACAATCAGTGTGCAAAAGACAACAAACTGTGCAAATCGAAAAAGTTGTTTTTAAAAAAAGTAATAATAAATAAATAGACAATAAATATAAAAAAAACATGAGATAAAGAGACTTCGAAAATGAGTCCATAGGTTGTTGGGACAGTTCAGTAATGGGGCCAGTCAAGTTATTCCCTCTGGAGCCTGATGGTTGAGGGGTAATAACTGTTCCTGAACCTGGTGGTGTGGGGTGCTGAGGCTCGTGTACCTTCTTCCTGATGGCAGCAGTGAGAAAAAGGCATGGCCTGGGTGGTGGGGGTCCCTGATGATGGATGCTACTTTCCTGTGACAGTTCTCTGTTTAAATGTGCTCAATCATGGAGAGAGTTTTACCTGTGATGGATTGGGCCATATCCACTACTTTTTGTAGGATCTTCCATTCAAGGGCATTGGTGTTTCCATGCCAGGATGTGATTATTGAAACAGTTATGCATCTTAAGGAAAGCTCCAAGTGTACTTTGTGATGTTAGTAAAATTTTGAAATAACTAAGTGATGTCCGTTACAGTATGTTTATTTATTCAATACCGTCATCACTCTTGACTAGTCATGTTTATGGGAAGACAGCTCATATTCCTGTTCTAGAATCAACATGATGTCCATTAGTTGCAAAGAAATTAGGTATGCTGACAAAGGAAGAAATATTTTTGCTTTGCTTCAGCAGGGGAGAAAAGATTTAATTTAAAGAAAGATATAACTCTTTTCTGCATGAGAACTCTGAGGCAAAGTAATACTATACAGGGACCAGATTGTGTTTAGCACATTCACATTGAGAGTTGTCAGCTGTGGCTAGAAGTACTCCTGGAGGTTGCATCACATGACCTGCAACCAGCTGACCTTGTGATTGGTTGTCTGATCCTTCCATCTTTCTTTTGAACAGCAGTATGCAGATTCTTGAGGCGCATCCAGATTCTAGAGACTTTTTTTGACCATCATTTGATTTCTCCCACAAATCCAATAATTATTATACCATATAAATGAAAATATACACAAAAAAGCACTGTATTGTTGTGAAGATGGTTTTCCTTGCCCAAGTTGTGATACCTGTATCCTGCAGATGACTCTACGTCAGTATCTCCAAGAAATTTGGAAAATTTAAGGTGGCATTGTTTGATCAGCAGTTAGTGTAACACTTACAGTGCAGCAATCCAGCTTCAGTTCCACTGCTGCCAGAAAGGAGTTTGTACTTTCTCTTGTCACTGCGTGGGTTTCCTCTGGGTGCTCCAGTTTCCTCCACATTCCAAAGATGTACGGGATAGCGGGCTAATTGGTCACATGGGTGTAATTAGGCAGCACGGGCTCACTGGGGCAGAGAGCTGGTTACCATGCTATATCTCTAGTTAAATAAACTAAAATTGTTGGCAGCCCCACTCAGATCAAATTTTATCTCACTTGAGTTAACGCCTCCTATGAAATACTGTGGAAGATGTAAAAGGTTCTTAGACTATTTGCATTGTGCAGCATAGAGGTGAGTGGGAGAAATAAAGGAGTATTTGCATTCACAGACACGGTGTAATGCAGATGCTGGAAATCTAGAGCAATACACACAATGTGCTGGAGGAGCTCAGCAGGTCAGGCAGCATCTATGGATGGGAATGAACAGTCGACATTTCGAGCCAAGACCCTTTAAGGATCCTCAGTATCCTGATATTCATCAGTCCTGATGAAGTACCTTGGCCCAAAACATCAACTGTTTATTCCCACCAATTGGTGCTGCCTGAACTGCTGAGCTCCTGCAGCACATTGTGTGTATATCTTTGCATTTATAGAGCTCTACTCTGGATTCAGGTCACCCCTTGGGTCCAATGGAATACTTCTGAAGTGTGGATCTATTCTAATGTAGAAGACCTACAGCCGATTTGCAGACAGAAAACTCCCAGAGACAGTGAGACAATAATGACCAGACCAGCAAATCACTTTTAAATTTTGGTTGAAGGATAAATATTCACCTGGATACTGGGCAAGCTGCACTACTTTCTTTGAAAATAATGTACATTTAAAATCGTGTGCCTTGACCTGAGACAGCAGTTTGCAGCCTGATTTCACATCTCAACCAGTGGTAGACTCCCCCCTCCGGTATTGCACTGATAAGTCAGCTTTGTGCTGAAGTCTCTAGAGGAGGCCTTGAACCTGCAACCTTTGAGTTGTGGACTCCAGTGCATCCACTTGACTGCTGCTTTCAGATTGCTTACTCTGGAGGAGGCTGAGTCTAACAAGTGTCATTTGGTTTCACATCTGTCCAAAATCTTGCATGGTATTTAGAAAACACTATTGGACCTGGTTGTCATGTAATATTTACTGGTGTTGATTTTAGATTTTTATCCCAAAAATAAGTTTCCAGTGGTTTGGCTGTCAGCTCATCATTGATTAAAGATGAACAGAACTGCACTGTTTCCATGGAAATGGAGCATGAATTTGTTTCCAAGGTAACTGCCTGCAGTATCTAAGATAACACAAATAGATCTATTACCTGTTTTTTAACCATTTCACTCAAATTGGTTCAAAATTCAAAATAAATTTATTATCAAAGTACATACTGTGTATGTCACTACTGAGATTCATTTTCTTATGAGCATACACAGTAAATCCAAGAAACAATAGAATCACTGAAAACTGCACCCAGAAGGATGAATGAACCAATGTGCAAAGGACAACAAACTGTGTAAGTATGAAAGAAAAAACAATAAATAGATGAACAGTAACTATCAAGAACAGGAGAGGAAGAGTTCTTGAAAGTGAGTCCATAAATTGTGAGAACAGTTCAATGAAGTTGAATGAAGTTATCCCCTCTGATTCAAGAGCCTGATGGTGAGGGATACTAACTGTCCCTGGATCTGCTAGTGTGGATCCTGAGGCTCCTGTACCACCTTCCTGATGGCAGCAGTAAGAAGGGAACATGGCCTGGGAGGTGGGGTACTTTATGTAACCAGTCAATAAACTCTCCATCACACATCTGTAGAGGTTTTTCCAAAGTTTTAGATGTCATGCTGAATCTTCGCAAGCTTCTAAAGAAATAAAGGAGCTGCTGTGCTTTCTTCATAATAGCACTTGCATGCTGGGCCCAGGACAGATCCTTTGACATGATAACACTAAGGAATTTATCTTTAATCAACCTCTCAAGAAGAGGAATTAAATTTCATCTCCTAATATAATGCACTTAAATGGATAGAAAGTGCAGATTATGGTTTTAAAGTTCAGAATTATTCAAGAAATTAAGTTGTTTATCTTGGCGGCCAGAATCGTAAGGCTCTGGTTTTCCTGTTTTTATTATTCAACAATATATTTAGTTGATATGTTTCAGTTTTGTTTTTATTAGTTCTTGTCTGTTGTAAAGATATTTTCCGTTTTGAATGTAATGAGTTACAGATTAAAAGAAAGATTGTAAAATTAATGTTATACAGATTACAGATGTGTTCCAGTTAACCAACTAGCAAACTTTCCCCTCTTGATGTAGGGTTTGATGCCTCTTATTTTGAGATTGTTTAAATACCTGAAGTTTGACTCCAAGTCAACCAGCCTTGGTGGTTTTGTTAGTTGGATACCCAGGGCTCTCAGTTTTGCTGTTTCTGCAGCACAGTAGATGACGAACTCGCTGATAAGAAATAGGCATATCATTGAGTCTGGAAATTCTCTCAGATATCCTTGCTTCAGTTCAGTCCTATCAGATAGAGTGACAAGCAGTACTGTATTTCATCGTTAGTTGGTTAAAAGTCATGCAGAACTTTTGAACACCTCAGATTCTCCCTAGACTTAGCTAATTTGGCCAGGTTGGGCAAATTCGTTGGAGGAGAAATATGTATCATTTGTTGGATAAATAACTCACCTAATTCAGGTCATGACATTAGCTTAGCAATTTAAAATCCTACCAGGATGGATGTATTTATCATTTTAAAGTTCAACTGCTCCCAAAGTCGTCTTGATCTGTAGTTAGTAAAACTTGAATTTGATCTTACTATTAGAAAGAAATGAAATGATAAATCAAATTAAAGTTTTCTGTACATTTCATATAAAATTCACCCTGGAGTTTGGACTATACATTAACACATCTACCTTTCTTTATAGGACGTGAGCATAGATCCTAGATAGTAAACATCAGTTGATCGATGGATTGAAGTGAGTTTATTTCTGTCTTCAGTCATCACTTACTGACATCATGGTATTGCTAGCTAAGGTTCATCAAAGTAAGTTTTGGCATCCAGTATACAGGTTCGTATTTTAAAACAGAAGGTTGGCAATTCACGTCAGGGCCTCTCTGCAGAGCTTGCAGGCCACAGTGGGCAATGCAATAGTGACTGTTGCTTTGTCATTGCCACGTTAACCACGCTGAGGTGCATCAGTTCTTAAAGCATTCTCCCCATGGCACTATCCTGTGGCAGTAAATACTGTCTTGAAAAGGATTCAAAATACAAGGTGATTGTTGCACAAGTGGTCATCAATAAAAGACTTTGACCACTGAAGGGAGATCTGAATTATTTGTTGTTGTTCCAGCCATTGAGAGGTGAGGCTGGGTGTTGTGTGCTTGATGCTGATGTGAAGTGAAGTGAAGCCAAGCCCTGTTAGTTGTCTCATTCCTGAATGATACACAGTCCACTGTTAGTGACTGAACAGATGTGGTCGTACGTTCCTCCGGAAGTTGCTAGCTATGGAGGAAACATGAGCTGTGCAGCCTGTGACATCAAAAAGTGCATGACTGAAGCCAGGTGAATGTCAGACGTGTTCAAGAGGATTGGCCCAGAAGCACTCAGGCCAGTTTTTGCTAATTGACCTAGAAACACTTACGTGATCTAACATGTTTCAAATGGCTTTCATGCACTATTTTAATTTGTCCAGTTGGGTCCAATTTCTGATGAAATGTATTTCTGCAATGAGCCATCTGGGGAGGCTCAGACTATAATATTTTTCTCTTGGCTTTTTATTTGGTATGAAACCCACACCACTGGAACACAGGTGGATATAGATCTTTTATGTAATGATAGAAGTTCTTCCAGCACCCTACACGCTGCAAAATGCCAGTACCATAGAATTCTTGTGTAATGATAACCAAGTTGCTCTTTATACTGAGTCAATGGGGAGTAATATCTTTGCACAATAGTCTTAAGCTGTAAACCTCAATGCCATTTGTTCAGTTATGATGAAGTCATTTCGTTTCCGTCCATTACTCACGATTTTAGTGGCCTGATTGCTGGAAATGTTTCAGCTGTTTCTTTCCCTTATGGGCAGGGAGGTGTGCTAAGAATTATTTAGGTCATCTGGGTTGTCTCTGTGGGCCTACAGTTCCTGTAAAGATTCTCCTTGACATTATGTCACAAGTCTGATTTTTTTTTTCAATAACCTTTCAATAACATGAGGTCAGCATTTTAAGCAAGAACTCTAGTGGATGTCAGTCTGTGTGTGCGAGTCTAACTGAATGAGTGGAAGTAAGGAAAATTCTTGTAATTTCAACTGCTCGTTTGACATTTATCAGAATGTCAAAGGGCTGGAATAAGACAGGAAAAATAGTAAAAAAAATATTTTTCCAAAGATATTAATAACCCTGGAGATCATAGTAGATGACAGAGCTAAGAACCATTGACAGTTTACCTACTGGGTTTATTTAAAAAGAAAACAAAACGGTTCACCTTTTGGTCTGAGCGGGTGTCAGCTTGAAATGCAAGAACACAAGGAAGTTGTACAAGTTGTAGAGGGTTGTGTAATGAATAGGGAATAGCAGTTTAGATTATTGGAAGTTGCGATCGTGTGGGTGAAGGCCCATTACTCATAGATTATACTGCATCTGAGAATGATATCCTCTCTCGGAATAGTTCCCTAGAGCAGTGCGGGAGCTTGCAAGGGGATATGACTATGTCTACCTCCACAGCTAGTCATCCAGAATGATCTCTTTGTGCAGGAAATAAGCTAGCTATCCAAGTTTTTATTTTCTTAAATTTACAAACGGGAACTTGGCAGAATAACTGCTTCGAGCCATACCGAGAAAATATGCAGATACTGGAAATCCAAACCAACACACACAAAATACTGGAGGAGTCTTGAAGAAATGTTGACTAAAAGCTTACTCTTTACCATACATGCTGCCTGACCCGCCGAATTCCTCCAGCATTATGTGTGTGTTGCTTCGAGACATATTTTGCAATGTGTCTATTTTTATTAGTGTTTGAATTCTACATCAATACACAAGTTAGGCTCCAGTCCTTTGTACTATGTTTCAGTCTGATGCTCTGGTGATTTTGGCTGGAGGGCTGGAGGATGTGGTGGAAATGAAAACAATGGGGGACAAATACAAATTGAAAAGGCAATTGTGTAATCAAGGTTGATAGATTGTTGTTTAGCAAAAGCTGAAATGATAAGAAAACAGAGCTTTAGTGATGAGAAAAGGATAACTTTTCATTGGATCTGGTGATGCAAAGAGACAAAATAAACTCATCAAAAAGTCTGGATCCATCCTTGGCTACAACCTGGACTCTTTTGAGTACGTTGTGGAGAGGAGGTCACTGAACAAATTGTTTTCCATTATGGACAATCAGGCACATCCTCTCCATGACCTACTGAATAAGCAGTGGAGCACCCTTTCTAACTGGCTCGTTCAGCTCTGCTGTCACAGGGATCGTTACGGAAAATCTTTCCTACCAAATACAATAAGATATACAACAGTTCAAGTTTTTGCGGCAGCAAAACAGACATCACAGTACAATAGTCGCTGTTCTATTATTTTGTACATTATTATTATATTTATTCTTTTATTATTGCTAAGTGTGTTTTTAAATGTTGCTGCTGTAACAAAATAATTTTCCACTCGGGATCAATAAAATACTTATTATTATTGTTATTATTATACTCACCTTAGGGTTAATAACCTTAGAATTACTCATCTTAATCCCAGTTAAATGAAGATGATGGATTTAAGTCTTACCTCAGTGTTTCATCCTTAACAGGAGACAGGGCCAAATTGCATGGCACAGTTGATCAATACATTGAAACAAAGAATTGCAGACTTGTATACTGCCGTTTAACCTTCATTTCCCCTCCTCACCCTCACCCCAACTGACCTATCTGAATATGCTTTCCATAACCACCAGAAGCACCTGTAAAATCAGGTCTCTTAAATCACCTCAATACATAAATTCTCCAATTAGCTAACACTATCCTAAGAGCTCTTGCCGATAATGAAAATATGAATCATTTCGAGTATTGAAACTCCATTTATTTATTCTGTTAATGTAATATTATGTCATATTTTGCAATGTTATTCCTTCAAGTACAATTATGAACAAAAGTAAGAATGCAAACATCAGCCTGTAGTGTTTTGGAAAATAAACAACAAATTTGACCAGTTTGAAGTTTATTAAATAAACACCAGTTGCAATCTACCTCTGCACCTCCCATTTCATCATTGCCCTTCTAACAATACCTAAATATGAGACATAGGTGACAGTTTTACACTAATTGGCAGTAAGAATGTAAGTCCTGGAAAGTGCTTCCATTTCCTTTTCAATCAAGGACATTGACCAGAGAAGAGTCGGCTCCAATCTGAGGCCTGGATGGCAAATTCTGATCTCCAGACTTGTGACCCTCTCTGCTGGCAGTAATGGGCTCCACGTTAGTGGTTAGTTTCCTGCTGGAGACTTGCTGAGGGGAGTTAAGTACCTTGTAGCCCTCCCAAACCTGTGATGAACCAGACTGAGAGAAATAAAGGCAAAATATTTATATTAAGTGTTTGTTGCGTGAATGAAGTCACCGGAGAAAATTTCCAGTAGGGACAAAGAGCTTCTTTATTCGTCAAAACAAGGTACAGCAGGCATCGTATGGAATCGCTTTTGGTGGAAAGGTCTTGTTGGCCCAACATGGGGCTCGATATTTTATGTCCCAAACATCAAAGGATAATTCCATATTTACAATGTATAGACAATGCCTTCTTTGAAACTGCTTACAAATTCACATCTCCTGATTCAATTTCCCACCACAGACATCCAAATGAATTTTAATCAGCATTGTCTGGATGGGAGTCACAGCTTTTAGGACCCCATTGTTCAGAGTTGTACTCCAAATTAAATGCATAGTACATTTTCAGATGTGAAGCCTGGTAGCCAAAGTCAATTGCTAAATGTGTATGTCCTAAATCCAAAAATCACTCTAACATGTCTACCTACCAACTCTGCATTATTTTTGCAAAAATGAAACAGTTCTTCTGAAAAGAATTGCATTTAATGTCAATGATGTGCCAGGTAAAGTCTCCTCACAGTTGTGCTTGTTAAATTACAAAGGAAGGATTTGTAATGATCACATTTAGACTGAAATTAAAGAAAAGTAAACTCAAATGTAGTTTTTAACTAGAGAGCTAGTTAGAATCCAATACAATGCAGGTGCTGTAAAAACAAAAAAAATCAGGAAAAAACTGGATTTACTCAGGCATTTGTGAAGGCAGAAATGAGATCATTAACACTTCATTCTCAGCATCTTCAGTGTGCTAATGTTAATCGTGAAAATACCCCTCCCATTTTCCCACCAATGACCCAAATCAGACTTGATAAGTAGTTTATTGTTCCGATTTGAAGATTATCCTTTATATCAAAATTTTCACCAAATTGTCTTTATTGATGTGATTTACTGTTGAATTATAGATGGCAACCTGTAGTTTTCCTTTGTCAACTGTAGCAATTATTGTACAGACAAATACAAGAGGTGCTGCAGATGCTGGAAATGCAAAGAAATATATACAAAATGCTGGCAGCACCTATGGAAATAAATAGGCAGTCAGCATTTCAAGCTGAGACCTTTCTTCACGACTGGAAAGGAAGAGGGAAGACACCAGAATAAAAAGATGGAAGATGGGAAGGAGGCTAGCCAGAAGGTGATAGGTGAAGCTAGATTGCTGGGCAAGGTAAATGGCAGGAGAGGAGAGTGGACCATAGGGAAAAGGTAAGGAGGAGGGAGACCCAGTAGAAGAGGTAAGCACCAGAGGGGGGAAACAGAAGAATGGGAGGAGGGGGAATGTTTTTACTGGAAGGAGATATCGATATTTATGCCAACAAGTTGGAGGCTACCCAGATGGTATATAAAGTGCTTCTCCTCCACCCTGAGTGTGCCCTCATTGCAGCACAATAAGAGGCCATGGGCGAACATGTCGGAACGGGAATCAAAATTAAAACGTTTGGCCATTGGGAATTTCTGCTTTTGGTGGATGGAATGGAGGGGCTTGACAAAGTGATCTCCCACTTTACGATGTGTAACTGATGGCCCTGGAGACTCATCTCACCCTCCTCCGATCTTCCTCATTTCTATTTTGTTATCTTTTTGGATAGTGCAAAGAGAAAAATAGTATGCAGGTCCCCGTGTTTTTGCAGGTTTGTTAGTGTTAATCAAATTCTCCAGAATTTTATGAAAATTACTGGGGCTGTACTTACTTTGATGCTAAAGCCATGTAACAATAGGTTAAAAGACTCTGTCAACATTACCCTACCCTATCCCCTCTTATACTAGTATCACAATGGAGTACGGGCCCACGTGACACCCATTATTTGAACGTTCTCTGTTTTCCGATTTCCAAGACGCACAAAAAATTGGTCTAAAAACAAAATGAAATCAAAGTTGCTGGAAATATGCAGCTAATCAGCTAGAATCAGTGGAATAAAAATAATTAATGCTTTGTCAGTGATCTTTCCTGAAGGCAAGACAGTGGCTATACTTCATTAGGAGTTTGAAGAGATGTAGCATGTCAACAAATACACTCAAAAACTTCTATAGTTGTACCATGGAGAGCATTCTGACCGGTTACATCACTGTCTGGTATGGAGAGGCTACTGCACAGGACTGAAAGAAGCTGCAGAAGGTTGTAAATCTAGTCAGTTCCGTCTTGGACACTAGCCTACAAAGTACCCAGGACATCTTCAAGGAGCGGTGTCTCAGAAAGGCAGCGTCCACTATTAAGGACCCCCAGCACCCAGGGTGCCTTTTCCCATTGTCCCTATCAGGTAGGAGGTACAGAAGTCTGAAGGTACACACTCAGTGATTCAGGAACAGCTTCTTCCCCTCTTGTCATTTGATTCCTAAATGGACATTGATTCCTTGGATACTACCTCACTTTTTTTAATATACAGTATTTCTGATTTTTGCACGTTTTTCAATTACTCAATTTTTGTATACTGTAATTGATTTACTTATTTTTTTAATTTATTCTCTTCTATATTATGAATTGCATTGAACTGCTGCTGTTAACAAATTTCATGTCATGTGCACATGATAATAAACCTGATTCTGATTCTGAAACATTAACAGTTTGTCTTTCTATGTATCTTGCTCATTCTGCCAAATATTCCTATTCTGCCCGGTTTTTAGTTCAGATATTAAAAACATACCTGATATTTGATCTGGTTCATTTGAAGGAAATTTGTTTCATCTCCCTGCTCTTGGTGAAGTGACCTACCAATTCCAACTGGTGTGTGGTTGACGCAAACATGGCTGCAGATTCTCAGTCTCACTGACTATCTTCAAAGCTGAGGGCGATTAATTCCTGGGCAGTATGGAAATCTGAAGGTGTGGGGTATCAGTGGGAATGTGGAAGAGGCACAGAATTAACCAAGAGTGATGGGAGTGGGCTCAGACAGCCACACAATCCACTGCTTCTAATTCTTGGTCTTATTCTGATACCCTTTTTATTTTGAAATACCATTGAGAATCAGAGTTCTCCCTAGCACAATATAGATATATAAACCTGTATTGACTATAACTTCACAAATCAGTTGTAGGTCTATCCGCGAAAACCATTATTAGTTCTTGAATAATTATTGGAGTTGTTTGCCATGGCTAATTCCAGGGAGATGAAACAAAAGTCAAAGTAATAGATCTCTGTGCGGCAGTGTAGTGGTTAGTGTAAGCGTTACAGCGTCATCAACCAAAGTTCAATTCCCACTGCCGTCTGTAAGGAGTTTGTACGTTCTCCCCATTGCTGATTGCGCTTCCTCTGGGTAATCCCCCTTTCTCCCACATTCTAAAAGATCTCAGAGCTGGGGTTAGTAAGTTGTGGGCATACTATGTTAGCAGCGACTATAATGGGCTTACCCCCTACCACATCCTCAGACTCCTTTTGATCATTGACACAAATGATGTTCTTTTTACTGTGTATTTCAATGCTTATAATGTACATGTGAAAAATAAATCTAATCCTTAACCTTTCATCTAAGAACTCCTTGCTGGCAGCAATCAAATGTGCCTGGTGCATTATAATGTTTAAACTCAACAGTATGGGAAGTTTTGGGCATGTAAAAGAAGGTGAACTAAGATCCGTGAAGAGTCCAAGCAATCTTTCTTTAGAATTCCTTAATCTTTTAAACAATAGCACATACACTCAAATGAGATTAGCCACAGTCTAACTGGAACATAACAGCAGAATCCTCCAAATTTGTGGATAAATCTTGGTTTGTTTTGTACTTTGGATCCCAAATATTTATGTGGCTTGCTAATTTAGATGCTAAAAGTACAGGAAAGGTGACCAAAAGAATTACCTTAAAAATCATCCTCCCAAGGTTACTGCTCATATGAGCTCAGTTTTACTGATAGTATCCTTGCCTCTAAATCATGTACTATTAAGGACAATTGAAATTGTGATCTTAACTAGCACCATTACAGATGATAACTGTCATACATTTCGAACTATAGCATTAAGAGTGAACTCTTTTGCCTTTTTAGTTGATTTTTAACATCTTGTTTTAGTAACTGGGGGGAAAAAGTACGGGGAAGCAAGTTGTTCCTGTGGTTAAAGCCACAAGAAGAAGACTGACAGGAAAAAGCTCTTTACAAGGCTAGGTGCATAGCAGTGCACTTTTCATCATGGTTTGTAACTAAGGCAGAAGTCATACCAGCATTCACTATTAGGTGGGAGATCACTGCAAGAAAAATGTTTAGCTTGGCATGATCATTTTGCTCCTGTGAAGTGGAAAACATCCACAGGCCCTGTTCGGGTGGAGGGATATATTATTGGTAAGTGGCAAGGATTCAAGTTTCAAGATTCTTTATTGCCGTTCTTCAGTACACAAGTGTAAAGGACAATCAAGTGATTCTATGCAGCATAAAAAACACACTAACCCTAATGTGAAGTAGAAGATAATAGGGCAAATTTCCATGCAAGTGCAAAGAATTCTTGGTACCCTGGTCAATCTGTCATTCCTTAATCAGCGTCTTCCCACACAAACGTTACTTCTTTGTCATGTTTTTCTTTAAAAAAAATGTACACAGTGTTTGCCCATATCATTTATTTGGGGTTGTGCACTTCTGAGTATTTCTGAAGATTTTGTTAGGCACAATATTTATTTTGCATGTTTATAAATACTGGAAAATTGTCTTCCTCTTTCAATGTCTGAAGTGATGTGTGTGGTCAAAAGCCATATGGTCTCTGTAATTTCACTTCCTTTGTTTAAATCTTTTCATTGAATGCTTATAGGATGAGTTGCAGTAGTGTGATTGCACTTATTAGAGCAGACAAGTACATGGAGTGGTCAGTGGATTCAGCTTCTTGTATTGTGAGATGGGCACTGTGATAATGCCATAGCCTTCGTTGTCTCCACATGGTACCAATCATTTCATTTTGCGGAGCGGGCAAGAAATGTTGGGAAGGACACGCCATCCCACAGTGCTTGGTGTTTTCTTGGAGTGGCATCGAGAGGGATCTGAGAGGGAGGATGTAGAATTTGAAGAGATGAAAGGATTAAAATAAATTAAACCAAAATCACAGTTAGAAGGAAATCAGATTTACTCCTTTCTTAAGCAGACATCAAAATAGACTAAGTCAGGTTTGGCTGGAAGACCATTGTACTCCTTGTATGTTATCATCTCAGATCTCTGGAACGGATTCATTTTCCTTGGCACAGGATGTAAAATAGCTCTGCAGAATTACATATTGTTGCGTATGGCATTTGTTCACTGTGCTCTCTGTTATTTACATAGTTCGCATAACTTACAGATGTGTTTACATATACCGCCTGAGTGGAGATTCCTCTAACAGGGTAGTACATCTTTTATATAGGTCAGTGCAATAACATTTGAGCCCATCTTTGTTATTTTTGCTAATATGCATCAAATTTTCAAAAACCCTTTGTGCATAGATGAGTCAGTTCAGTTGCCTGATGAATAGCATACTAGTTGTTTGATTGAGAACTGCTTATACAGCACCTCTCTGTGTCTCAGCATCTGGATTACTATTGCCAGTGAGGAATAGACAGCCTTTGCTTACCAGTCAGTGGCTGTGCTCGGAGTTTGGTATTCCTTCGGAATGCCCTTCCGCTTTGAGAGTATTTCAAAAAAATAAATGTAGTTAAGTACTGCTGGATAAATTGTATGTGCAATCCTATTTCTGAATGGACATTGAACCCATGAACACCACCTCATTAATTTTTTTGCACTATTTATTTAAGTAGTTAATATATATATTTTTTCTGTCTATTGTTATGTATTGCATTGGACTGATGCCGCATAGTTAACAAATTTCACGACATATGCTGGTGATGTTAAACCTGATTCTGATTCTGTGTAGGCTGAAGGGATTAGTTTAATTTAACTAAATTAGTAATTGGTTTGGCACAACATTGAGGGTCTAAGAGCTATTTCTTGTGCCATACTGTTTTATGTTCTATGTTCAATTCTTTTATCTTTGCTCTATGTTTTATCTTTTACATTAGATTGTATTTTTACTCTGTATATCTGCTCTGTTTTAATGATGTTCTTTAAAATTATTTACAATAAGTCAGATGATGCATTGTTTTCTAACAGGAGCATTATATCATCATACAAGATACTATTTTGCTGTTGCAATCACTGTGTTTCAATTAATCAGATGTTTTAAAGCCCCAGAGTCTTAATTACTGTCAATTCTGACATCAGTCAGGGATTATTTGCTTTCAATAAAGGAAGTTTTTAGATTGGAACTGTAAAGCTCTTGGTCTCCCTTTCGAAGAAATTACCTTAAACTGCGTGATTTGTTTTTTTCAGTGTACCTGACAAGGACTGCTGTGCTTCCTGTGTAACAGAAGTGTATTACATACAGGAATTTCATGTAGTTGGAGTAGAATCATAGAATCATTATGGTACAGAAAGAGGACATTTAGTTATTTGAGTCTGTGCTGGTTCTCTGCAGAGAGATTTATTGAGTTCCATTCCCCAACACTTTCCCTACATCCCTGTAAGGTATTTTTCATTTGTACCTAATCAGTTCCCTTTTGAAAGCCTGGCAATATAGGCAGTACCTGTCCCTGTGTGTAAAAAAAATAATAATTTTTTTCACTTCATCCCATAACTTTTACCAATCCCTGTGAACCAATTTATGTTGGTACAACATCCACGTATCTAACCTATGACGTAATCCTTTCCTGGAGATTCACTTTTTTCTTGGTTCTTAAGATAGCACAACTAGAAGCTGATTGGAAAAGCTAATGTGAAGGACTTTTCAGCGGAGGTCCTAATATCCTTTTGATATCATGATTGTTGGGAAATGCTGCATTAATCCTGTATTTTACCAGTGAAGACAGTGCTTAATGTGTTTGTTGAGCTTGCCTTTCCTGGCAAGTGCTGGCTAGATAGAAAAAATTAAAGCAAGTTTGCTATGATTGCTGTCCTATTGATGACATAATTACGAGTTTCTTCAGGGTAAAGTGCTTGAAATATTTTGAGTGTTTTTATTACTCACTACCAATAAACAAAATGACTTTTAAAAGCTTGATATTTTGATCATTTCAGCTATATGTAAAAGACAGGTGAGAGTAGATATAGGACCGATAGAAAATAATGCTGGAGAAATTGTAATGGGGGATAAAGAGATGGCAGAGGAACTGAACGAGTATTTTGCATCAGTCTTCACTGAGGAAGACATCAGCAGTATACCGGACACTCAAGGGTGGCAGGGAAGAGAAGTGTGCGCAGTCACAATTACGACAGAAAGTACTCAGGAAGCTGAATAGTCTAAGGGTAGATAAATCTCCCGGACCAGTTGGAATGCACCATCGTGTTCTGAAAGAAGTAGCTGTGGAGATTGTGGGGGCATTAGCAATGACCCTTCAGAAGTCAATGGATTCTGGCATGGTTCCGGAGGACTGGAAGATTGCAAATGTCACTCCGCTATTTAAGGAGGGGGCAAGGAAGCAAAAAGGAAATTATAGACCTGTTAGCTTGACATCGGTGGTTGGATGAGGTTACGGAGTACTTGGAGGCATATGACAAGATAGGCAGAACTCAGCATGGTTTCCTTAAAGAAAAATCCTGCCTGACAAGTCTATTGCAACACATGAGTCTGCTTATCAAGATAAGAGCCCATGGAATTATGGGAAGTTACATATGTGGATAGAGTGTTGGCTGATTGGCAGGAGACAGAGAGTGGGAATACAGGGATCCTATTCTGGTTGGCTGCTGGTTACCAGTGGTGTTCCACAGGGGTCCGTGTTGGGGCCGCTTCTTTTTACGTTGTACATCAACAATTTGGATTATGGAATACATGGCTTTGTGGTTAAGTTTGCTGATGATACAAACTTACGGAGGGGCCGGTAGTGCTGAGGAAACAGAGAGTCCGCAGAGAGACTTGGGTAGATTGGGAGAATGGGCAAAGAAGTGGCAAGCAAATGAAATACAATGTTGGTTATGCACTTTGGCAAAAGAAATAAATGGGCAGACTATTATTTAAATGGGGAGAGAATTCAAAGTTCTGAGATGCAACGGGACTTGGGAGTCCTCATGCAGGATACCCTTAAGGTTGAGTCAGTGGTGAAGAAGGCGAATGCAATGTTGGCATTCATTTCTAGAGGAATAGAGTATAGGAGCAGGGATGTGATGTTGAGGCTTGAGAAGGCACTGGTAAGGCCTCACTTGGAGTACTGTGGGCAGTTTTGGGCTCCTTGTTTAAGAAAGGATGTGCTGACATTGGAGAGGGTTCAGAGAAGATTCACTAGAATGATTCTGGAAATGAGAGGGTTAGCATATGAGGAACATTTGGCCGCTCTTGGACTGTATTCCTTGGAGTTTAGAAGAATGAGGGGGGACCTCATAGAAACATTTCGAATGTTAAAAGGCATGGACAGAATGGATGTGGCAAAATTGTTTCCCATGATGGGGGAGTCTAGTACGAGAGGGCATGACTTAAAGATTGAAGGGCACCCTTTCAGAACAGAGATGCGAAGAAATTTTTTTAGCCAGAGGGTGGTGAATCTATGGAATTTGTTGCCACGGGCGGCAGTGGAATCCAAGTCATTGGGTGTATTTAAGGCAGAGAATGATAGGTATCTGAGTAGCCAGGGCATCAAAGGTTATGGTGAGAAGGCGGGGGGAGTGGGACTAAATGGGAGAATGGATCAGCTCTTGATAAAATGGCAGAGTAGACTCGATGGGCCGAATGGCCAACTTCTGCTCCTTTGACTTATGGTCTTATATCATATTGTTTTCTTTGCATTTACTCATCCAGATGACTCCAGGTTGTTATTAGCACTTTTTAAACATCTTTTTCTTCAATATTATTTTTCGTAAATTACTTGTAATTTTCTAAACCTTATTGTTCAGAAACTCTCTGATGCTAAATTTCTACGATGCTTTATAATCGATGACATGCAGTCAATTTTTAATGCAGGGAAAGGTTTGAATGAACAGGGCAGCATTACAATATCATCGAACTTCAAGACAGGTTTTAATTACACTTTTGAGGCTAATCTGTACAAGGTGCATCAAATGGATACCATTTCACTTGTGATAGCCAGATTAAAATATTCCCAGGGTAATACTGCATTGGCTTCCTGCAGCAATTGATGTTTTCTAGGCCTCGTTATAATTATTCATAAGCAACCTTATCTCCTTTGAGAGAAACATGCAGAGTTAAAAGCCCCATTGTTTTACGGCGGAAACTGGGGTTGACCTTTAACACTTATTCAGAAAAATATGCGCCATATCCTGTGATCTGTGCATAATTGGAATCCTGCCCAGATTTGCAGTGCACCACCAGATATGGAAGAAGAGAGCCTGCCAAATTTGATGGATTTTCCTTTTCCTCATGATCAGCTCCTGGTAACCACACGTATCTTCTCTGAGGTGTACTTTGCAGTGATGCGAATCACATTATTGTTGCAGCCCTCTTCCGTTGTACTTTCTAACCCCCCTGAATTGGGCAAAGCATTGGCAGATGAAATTTAATCCTGACAAGTGTGAAGTAATGCATTATGGGAAATACTCCAAGATTTCTCGTCGTACCCTGGGCCTTTATTGTTGGCGGGACTTGTTATGCACTGAAATCGTATTTGTAGAGCACCTTTGATTTGCAGATGTTAAGTATAAGACCCAATTTTCCATATACTTAAGTCTCCCAGTTAATGATAGCTTGAAGCTCAACTGAGATATTAGATGTGGTGTGCACTCCTTCAGTGACTCAGATTTTAACATAATATGCATTAATCACTCATTGAATATTTTAAAATTTCTCCGATTAACTTTTCATAAAAGATGAGCAATCGTTAAAAAGAAACCTTTTCTCACCTACCTCAATCATGGTACTTTGATTGTCATTTTAAAATGAAACCATTGGGCATTCTCCTGTTCTACATGTGCCATCATTTTGACCATTTAGAAATAGCCTGGCAGCAAAAGGTTTTGCTGATATAACCACGCATCCTACAGGTACTTTGCCAATTCTTTCCAAAGGCGGAACTTTCTGAGTGCTACTAAAATACCATTGCATAAATAAGCTTTCTCTCATCAGTGAAAGGATGATTGTTGCTAAAGTATCACAGTGGTTAGAACAAATTAAGAATATCAGGGATGAAGTAAGTGAGCGTTGCTATAAAATGTAGCCCAGTGAAGGGTCTCAGCCTGAAACGTCGACTGCACTCTTTTTCATTGATGTTGCCTGGCCTGCTGAGTTCCTCCAGCATTTTGTATGTGTGTTGCTAAAATACCTATTTCTTTTCGACTGATTGAAGGCTACACTATTGAAACAAATATAAATTTCAGTCTGAACTACGTGTGTAAAATCAACAATTTGTGGAATGCCAATCATTTCTGCATGGAGCATCGCTACACCTCTGTGGGAATACAGATGTGGATCTTTACCAGGGATCTTCCCTGAATCAGGAAGAGAGAGGAGAGGGCAGATCAGAGGGAGAAAATATCAGAATTCCTAAAATTGGCATTTTAAGCTGGGAAAATGGGATCTTTAAAATTTGCATGCAAGTGTGACAAGATCCACTGCCAATACAGTGAAGCTTTCTGGCCCGGAGGAGACATTATCTTGGGGACCTGCTGGGCCGGTGGTAGACTTGTCACTGGGCTGTCCCCAGAAAGCGAAAAGAGAAACGTAAGAAAGGAAGCTGTGGAGATGTGGAAGTGAGGGAGGGGTGATAACTGGAATTTGGGTTGATAAAATTCTCCAGTGCTGACTGTAAATAAAATTCTCCAGTGCTGACTGTAAATAATAAGCAGGAGATACGTGAGGCAGCAGATATTGGAATCTGAAGCAAAGGTAAAGCAATTTGCTGGTGGGAATCAATGGGTCAACCAGTATCTTTGGGAGGAAGGATTGGAACTGAGGTTTGTGCACCTGATTTTAACTTTGGATTCCTGATTTTCACAGTGACTTTTTTTTTAAATCAGAGTGTTGAATGGAATTGACACTTTTTTCTGAAACAATTTACATTAAAACGCATCTGCACAGAGGTGGGTGTCTCTGACTCACTAAAGCATGTATCAATGAAGGTGTATATTATTTCCCCACTGGAGGTACAAATGGGTACAAATACACCCACTTTATGAGGTGTTGTTCTCAAATGCATTTTCATGTTCTGGAATGAAAAGCCTGTTACGATTCTGTGTTTTTTTTTTAAAGCAGTGTTTCAGGTGCAGTGACCTAGAAATTATGCTGTGCTGGAAAATTGCTTTAAATAGGTGGTGCAAAGAGAGCTGACCCACATGTTGTTGCATTTTCTTGCACCTGAGGCAAAAGGTGTCACTTACCATAGGGTAGGCTTTCCATCTTAACATCAAGGCATCTCCTCTGCTCATAGTGAAGTTATCAAAAGAAAACCTGTTGGAAGGGTATCATGGGAGTTTTGGTGAGTGTGGAAAGAGATATGTTATAGGAGAGTGAGCTGGGTGGGGGGAGCATTGGGGTATTGTGGGGTGATGGTGGGGTAGAGGATTGTATTGTGATTAGTAGCAGGTTGAGTTGGTGTCCTCATTTAGATGGCAGGAACTGACTGATGTTGTGATCAGGCCATGATAAAGTTGTGACCTTAAATCATGGAAAATTACCCAGCTCTATTTGCTGACTACTTCAGAGTATGATAGTTAGTCTCAATTAACAACCTTCAGAAGCATTTTTTTTAGCAAGAATAGTCATTTTTTGAAGCTTCTCAAAAGAGCCACAATTTAGGCCGTCTCTGGAAGCTTGAGGTCATGGTGTGGCCAGTTTTACATCAAGCATCAGTATTAAACACAATCATTTTTAAATTAGTGCAAAATATCATAGAAATTTTTGCAATTGAGAACACTAATTGTAGTGGGTCTCAAAATGAACCAGATAGAAAACTCCTATTTGAAGAGTGTTCTTTCACTCTTTTGGACTGGCCAATTTGGCCAGTGCTATCTCACAGTATGTCCTGATTCTGGAAGTTGCAGTCATTGTGAGGAGTCTTGAACTGCGCTTAAAACTGGTTCAAGATAATCAGTTAGTACTGAGTCTACAGGTCGCTTCTGTCATGCTGAAAAGGAATATCAGTATTATTTGTTTAACACCAGTGGTGCAAAATTTACGCTGAACACCTACACTCTGTCCGCCAGCGAAAGCAGGATCTCCCAGTGGCCACACATTTTAATTCCACATCCCATTCCCATTCTGACATGTCTATCCACGGCCTCCTCTACTGTAAAGATGAAGCCACACTCAGACTGGAAGAACAACACCTTATATTCTGTCTGGGTAGCCTCCAACCTGATGGCATGAACATTGACTTCTCTAACTTCTGTTAATGCCCCACCTCCCCCTCGTACCCCATCCATTGTTTATTTTTTTATTATTCTATATATATTTTTTTTCTCTCTCTCCTTTTTCTCCCTCTGTCCCTCTCACTATACTCCTTGCCTATCCTCTGGGCTTCCCCCCTCCCCCTTTCTTTCTCCCTAGGCCTCCCGTCCCATGATCCTTTCTTGTCCCTTTTGCCAATCAACTGTCCAGCTCTTGGCTCCATCCCTTCCCCTCCTGTCTTCTCCTATCATTTTTGATCTCCCCCTCCTCCTCCCACTTTCAAATCTCTTACTAGCTCTTCTTTCAGTTAGTCCTGACGAAGGGTCTCGGCCCGAAACATCAACTGTACCTCTTCCTAAAGATGCTGCCTGACCTGCTGCATTCACCAGCAACTTTTATGTGTGTTGCTTGAAATTCCAGCGTCTGCAGATTTCCTCGTGTTTGCATCATTTACTCCTGATATTTTGCTTTATAGTTATGTGGTTATACATAGCACCTTTTGACACTCTCAGATTTAGAATGGACTGAGTGTCACATGAGTAAATTCAGTGAAAAATAACTAAAGGCTTCCATGAAACCTAATTATCCTTTAGGGTCCTGTGAACAATTGAAGTCCTGGAGGACACTGCACATATTCAATATGGCTAACAGTGTTTAATGCATGCTCTGCAACTGCAGTTAATGCATGCATAATATTTTCAGATGTTGCTAAGGTCTTGTTCAGAGCCAGAGCTTCTCAGTACTTGAGACCTGCTTTTGTAATACAGAAAGCAAAACTGACAGAGGTTCTCTGTCCATCTGGCCTCATTGATTGTCTGCCTAGGTGGACCTAATGGTGGATGTTCACTGTCCTAGGCCTCTTACACATGTTTGTTAAGCTTGCTTTCTAAACACAAACAACTGCCCCTTGAGAGATCACAGTTGTAAGTAAACCTGAAACTAATAGTTGTATAACTTCTGGTTGTAAATGGAAATCAGTCTTCAATTCTTAAAATGTAAATCAGTAGCAGTAATAAGCTTGAAGTTAAAAAGCACTCTCTGTAGAACAGCTCAGATAGCACTCTGCCTGTGACAAAGCAGATTCTAGTCACTACTGACTACTGAGTCCTGACAAAGAGTCTCAGCCCGAAACGTCAACTGTACCTCTTCCTACAGATGCTGCCTGGCCTGCTGCGTTCACCAGCAACTTTTATGTGTGTTTCTCGTCACTACTATACACCTGCTTTGTTACTGCTCATGATGTAGTATCAGACAGTGAATTGTTTAATTTGGGTTGTTTCAAACAGATAAGCTAACTCTTGCGTTGCTTTGTTCAAGGAAGCTTACAGGACAGGTGGATCATATATAATAGTATAATAACAACTGATGTTTTTATAGTTGGAGGGATTGATGTGCTCAAGGAAGTTAGCTTCACAGCATTAATTTTGAGTCATGAGTTGAGGTCTCTGACTCCAAAAATGCTTTTGTACCATTTTGTGGTAAAAGAATATCTGAAGAAATATCATTTACTCTACATGTGAAGTCACTCAAGCGGGAGAAAAAAAAAGAGTATAAAAGTAGAAAGCAGTTTAGGCTTATTAGGAATGGGGTAAAGAACATAAAGAGGACATATGGAAGAATCACGGGCTGAACTAGAATTCATTCCTTCAGCTTCATTTTCTGCGACTCGTGTGTGTGCATCGTGGTAAGTATTTCTAGTTTATAGGAATTGTACCTGTGTTTTGGAAATCCTTTGTCCTTTGTGTCTGAGAAATGCTTTGTGATTTGTGCTTTATCCTTTGTGTTTAAGAAATGCTTTGTGTTTTGGAAATGGGTTGTAACTTGGACATGTTTGATTGAAATCCTTGGAGTTTTAAATGTGTTTTTGAGATGGTTTGAATTTAAATCTGTATCACTGAAAATAAGTGAACTGTGTTTTAAACTACTTTGTTAGCTGGAGATATCTTCTCCTTGGTAGGGAGTGGGAATCCACCACTCAAATAGTGGGTGTTGGCAGCTAAACTCGCCATGGAGAATAAACAAGGAAGTGAATTAATCTTTGAAAGTTTGGTAGCTGCAGTATAATCTTCCTTTAGTGAGAGTACTTGTGGCTATTTGTATCCAATAGGGCTTGAGGTCTTTGTATGTGTTAAGAACTTTGTGGTCAGCCAACCCAATACCATCACAACCTTATCTAATTAAACACACACATAATTTAATGAAGGAATATGTACAATGGAGAATTGATACACTAGACATTCTGTTAGTGAATAAAATAATGTGGCTTATGCAAAGAAGTAATAAAAGAATAAATTACATGAAATATCTGCATTTTTTAATGAATACATTGTTTTTCTGGGGAAAGATAGTTTCCCTTTCAGACCTCATACACTCCTTTGTCATTACCAAGCATGACCCTGCACTGATCCCAGATCCCCTCACAGCCAGACTGACTATCAGGCCAAGGCAGTGCATCACCCAAGAAACTAGTGCTGTTCCCTCCATCCCATGATCTCCAGGGTAACCTCCCAGACTGGGCCCACTGACCTCCTCCATGAATTTTCCTTCCCCGCCAATAACACCACCTTCAGTCTCTTCTATTTTGGCACAGTCCTTCTTAGAATCTTTTTCTCCCCCCGCAGTACTCAAACCATTGTCTCGACATGAACCCACACACAGTTTGTTTTGTTTCACTGTTATAGCACGTAAGGTCTTTCAGGATACAACTTGTCTAGGGCTTGTTGTCCTATCCAGCAAGAAGCTTCAGACTCTGTGCATTGCAGAAATTTGCAATGACATATTTGAAATATTTGCTCATTCAGTATGATCCTACCTGTTTAACTTGCCTTTCCAAGCAACGTGCAGTTTCTAGGCCAATATTAGGGTTGGACTTTTTTGTGCTTCAACTGAACACAATGGAAAGATGTTGACTGCCACATTAACACTTGCATAATTGAATTCCAAGCGCATCGTGAGAGAAGCATTGACACTGAGCCAGGAAGCTTGGCACTGATCACTTTTTCTTTGAAGTAATGCAGAGATACAGTGGCATGCAAAACTTTGGGCACCCCTGGTCAAAATTTCTGTTACTGTGAAAGTGATTAAAAGATGACCTGATTTCCAAAAGGCATAAAGTTAAAGATGACACATTTCTTTAATTTTTTAAGTAAGATTACTTTTTTTATCTCCATCTTTTACAGTTTCAAAATAACAAAAAAGGAAAAGGGCCTGAAGCAAAAGTTTGGGCACCCTGCATGGTCAGTACTTAGTAACACCCCCTTTAGCAAGTATCACAGCTTGTAAGCACTTTCTGTAGCCAGATAAGAGTCTTTCAATTCTTGTTTTGGAGATTTTTGCCCATTCTTCCTTGCAAAAGGCTTCTAGTTCTTGTGAGATTCTTGGGCCGTCTTGCTTGCACTGCTCTTTTGAGGTCTATCCACAGATTTTTGATGATGTTTAGGTCAGGGGACTGTGAGGGCCATGGCAAAACCTTCAGCTTGCACCTCTTGAGGTAGTCCATTGTGGATTTTGAGGTGTGTTTAGGATCGTTATCCTGATGTAGCAGCCATCCTCTTCATCTTCAGCTTTTTTACAGATGGTGTGATGTTTGCTTCCAGAATTTGCTGGTATTTAATTGAATTCATTCTTCCCTCTACCAGTGAAATGTTCCCTGTGCCACTGGCTGAAACACAAGCCCAAAGCATGATCGATCCACCCCAATGCTTAACAGTTGGAGAGGTGTCCTTTTCAAGAAATTCTGCACCCTTTTTTCTCCAAACATACCTATGCACATTGCAGCCAAAAAGTTCTATTTTAACTTCATCAGTCCACAAGACTTGTTTCCAAAATGCATCAGGCTTATTCAGATATTCCTTTGCAAACTTCTGAAGCTAAGTTTTGTGGTGAAGCCGCAGAAAGGTTTTCTTCTGATGATTCTTCCATGAAGGTCATATTTGTGCAGGTGTCACTGCACAGTAGAACAGTGCACCACCACTCCAGAGTCTGCTAAATGGTCCTGAAGGTCTTTTGCAGTCAAACAGGGGTTTTGATTTGTCTTTCTAGCAATTCTACGAGCAGCTCTCTAGGAAAGTTTTCTTGGTCTTCCAGACCTCAACGACCTCCACAATTCCTGTTAACTGCCATTTCTTAATTACATTACAAACTGAGGAAACAGCTACTTGGAAAACGCTTTGCTATCTTCTTATAGCCTTCTCCTACTTTGTGGGCATCATTTATTTCAATTTTCGAGTGCTAGGCAGCTGCCTAGAGGAGTCCATGGCTGCTGATTGTTGGTACAAGGTTTGAGGATTCAGGGTATTTATAAAGCTCTGAAATTTGCATCACCTGGCCTTTCCTAACGATAACTGTGAACAAGCCATAGCCCTAACAAGCTAATTAAGGTCTGAGACCTTGGTAAATTTATCTGAGAGCTCAAATCTCTTGGGGTGCCCAAACTTTTGCATGGTGCTCCTTTCCTTTTTTTCCACTCTAAAATTGTACAAAACAAAAATAATTCTCTAATCTTGCTGAAAATGTTGAAAAGAATGTTTCATCTTTAACTTTGTGACTTTTGGAGATCAGTTCATCTTCTACTCACTTAACTATTCACAGTAACAGAAATCTTGACCAGGGGTGCCCAAACTTTTGAATGCCACTGTATGTAGAAACAAACAGATCAGGTAGGGAATTCCTCGAACATAGAGCGTAGAACAGTACAGCACAGTAAGGCCCTTCAGTCCACATTGTTGTGCTGATCTTTTAACCTTCTCCCAGATCAATCTAATCTTTCCATTTTTCTATCATCCATGTGTCTAACTAAAAATCCCAAATGTCCTTCATGTACCTGTCCCTGTCTCCTCTCCTAATATGTTCATGCTCTTTCTATTTTCTGTGTTAAAAAGGAAACTTCCTCTGATAATACCCTATGCTTTCCTATGTTAACATACTTAGAACAGTAATGCCTTCTGCTACACAATGTCCCTGTCCCTCCATTTGAACTAACTTCTGCACGATACTCCAGATCCCACTAGGACTCTGTGTAAATAATTGTATTGCCTGGTGGTGAAGTATTGTGTGCCTGCACACAAACAAGGAGATTTAATAGAGCAGATGAAATGCAACCAGAAGATTATAATTTTTATTATAATGCTGAGGGAAGGCACAGTTGCCTTCAAGAGAGTGTCAGAAAGAAATATTAGAATGGCCTCAAGGATGAGACTTTTCTGTCAGTAATTTAAAAAAAAAATGACAAATTCTGCAGATGCTGCAAAACACACACACAAAATGCTGGAGGATCTCAGCAGGTCAGGCAGCATCTATGGAAATGAATAAACAGTCAATGTTCCAGGCCAATACTCCACATCAAAACTAATCAAAATGTGGAATTGGAAGTTCAATCAGCAGGAATTACTAGAATTAATTAAGCTGGTCTCTATATTCATACCAGAAAGCAAGACGGAGAAACTAGTCTGATTTCAATTATCAGGGACTCCTGTGTGCTTATTGGTAATATTTGGTTTGGCTGTTGTATCGTTGAATTTGTCATTGTAAATAATGACAATGCCAAAAATAGCAGCTGCTATTGTGCAAAGGACCAGCACGGTGGTACTAGATGTCAGCTTTTGAAAAAGTATTTCTGGTACTTGGATTAACAGATGAGTGGAATTTAATTTCAGAGTAATAAACTGGAATTTTAAATGTTCACCTGATCCTAGTCCTGATGCTTGTACCGTTTATCAAGATCACAGCTGTTGTCCTCTCTCTGAATCCTTTCCCCACACTCCCGATTCCTTCAGTATCCCGTAATCTATCGATCTCTGTCTGAACTCAGTTTTCACAGCCCTCCAGTACAGAGAATTCCAAAGCTTCACCACCCTGAGGGTGAATAAATGTTTCCTCATCTCAGACGTGGCCCAATTGCGAAGTTATACCCCAAGGTCCTGGACTCCAGAGAGGGCAGCATCTTGCCTGCAACCGTCCTGTCAAACACTTTAAAATTCATAAACAGTGCTCCAGGAGCTCTTGCCAAGGACCTATTCAACTGCAAAAAGATTTATTTTACTCCTGTGATCAAATCCTCTTGTGATAAAGGCAAACATATCACCTGCTGCACCACATGCTGTTCTTTGTGCTCTTGTACACCCAGGTCCCTTTGTTGAATGTTGAGAGGTTAGGCAGCATTTGTTTCAAAGACAGTTTTAGTGTGTATTTAACAATACACATTTCTACATTGTATCCCATCTATTGCCCGCTCGCCTCTCTCGACCATACCCTCCACATGCCGTTCTATGACCATCTCCATAGTCTAAATGAGGCTCTTCATTGGTCGGGGTTGACCATGGATGTGGCATTCTGGCTGTCATATGCAAGACATGGCGGTACAATACAGAGAGCAAGCTGAAGTCCACACAGCAGGCTCCCTGTCTCCATGCACCTGATGAATCCAAATGAACAGCAGGGTCCAATACAATTTGGCAGCAGTGGCATTGTAGGAGTGGTCAGTCAGTGTTGAACGCAATGTAGGGCTACCTTGGGGATTCCAGCTCCAGATTTTTCCTTGGGGTTTACTCTGGAAGCCTTCTCCATAAGTGGGTATAACTGCAAGGCAGCAGAGGTGAGATCAGCCATTTGCTTCTCCTAGATGAGCTGCCAGCCATAGCTGATGAGCCCTATCTGCCCTGAAGCAACTGGTTTTAAGTTGCCAGTAACCCTTTTCCTGTCAGTAGAAACGGTTCCAGCTGGTTTAGTAGCTAAGCCATACATATAGGAGTTGGACTTGGTTGTCAGAGGCTATTTGATATGCATGCCAATGGGAACATTTAACAGTAGTGGAAGCTTATCTTCATTTTTATGATGCACCATGGAATACACCCTATCCGGATGCATCACATCTTGCTATGACAACGGTTCTGTCTAATACCGCAAGAACTTGCAGAGTTGTGAACACACACAAACCAACTTCCCCTGCATTGACTCTATCTCTTCTATCTGCTGTCTCCGGAACATAGATAACGTAATCAAAAACCATGCCCACCCAGCTAAGTTTTTCCTCTCCTCCCCCTTTTCCTTGGGCAGAATTACAAAAGCTCAGAACATGCTCAGAAGGCTCGAGGGCAGCTGTACCGCTGTTTAAAAAAAAACTATTGAATAGACCTTTTGTGCGATAAAGATCTTGATCTCACAATGTACCTCGTCATATTCTTCGCACCTTATCTGCTTGCCTGCACTTCACTTTCTCTGTATCTCAAACATATGCACAGTTATTATTTTTCCTTCCATACCTCGTTGATGCACTTGTGTTTTTGAATGATCTGTGTAGATGGCCAGCAAGCCAAAGCTTTTCGCTATATTTCAGTACCTGCGACAATCATAAACCAATTACCAGAATTGTCTCCACTGATCAAAAACTAGTGGCAATAAAATAACAATCATCAACAAGCAAGGGGAGATGTCCAGACAGTGCAGGAGTGAGACTTGTCACAAAATGGGATTCACTCTGGTGGAAGTAAAATCTGAAACACTTTAAAAGGAAATTTGACAAATATTTGAAAAGGAATGTGTTAAGGTATAGGGAAAAGCCAGAATAAAGAAAAAGAAGCAATTGTCTCTCAAAGGATTGCTGCATGCCATGTGCTAAATGGGGCACTTTATTTTCAACCTGCTGCCATTGTGACGTTTGCTGAGATTTCAGGAATAGTCTCCAACCGTTGTACTCAACACTTCAATAATTCTTGTTGTTTCAGTGCTGTGATAAAATAGAAGATGGATCCAAAAGGAACTTATTTATGCTTATACCTAAAGATTAATGCTCTGGTATAGACAGACTACGATCTTAAGTGTGATGGCAGTTGAAAGTGATGTTTCCCAGCAAGGAGTTTAGTCAGGCAGGCTTGTATTATCTGGTTAGTCTCATTATGGGAAAGATTTTAATTTTTCAGAATCCAGTGGTGGCTTTTTGCGGGGTTTTGTGATCACATCATTAACAACAGATTAGGCCTGTACAATGTGCTGCCCAAATTGACTTTCATTGCAATGAACTAGCAGTTCAATTAATAATTTGTTAGTACTCCATATTGTTCTGACTAACCAGGGTGCTCTGCAGCTGGTGTTTCAGTGGAGCTAAAAGATGAATGTAGAACATGAGGTAAAAGCGAGGCTTCCTGATTGCTGCATCCTTATTTTAATAATGTTTAGTATCATTGAACCAGTATACTGAAGGCCTGGATATGGGATACTGGTCTGACAACAATATTTGTGGATTAGTTACTGTTCACCTACAAGGTGAGGTTGAGTCTTTAGGTGATTCGGCTCCCAGGGGTGGGGGTGGGGAGCAGAGGGGCAAATTATCGGGCTAGCAACAGTGCCTGTAGTCTGTTTAAGAGTAGAGTGGGTGGACTGAGATCTCACCACCTTATAAGGAGGGACAAAGTCAAGCACCACCCAAAACTAGAAATGTGGGGGCAAAAAACAAGTATTTCTGTCAATGACAAGGTGTTGTGTTATAAGAAATATTTGCAATTAAAATAAAACCAGCAGGCAGTATGACTTTTAAAAAAAGTTTTATTGCAAAAGTATATTTTCTATCAATGGTCATGTCAAGTGGTTCCCACAAAAAAGGTGATTCACTGTTGAAATTGATCATTTCTGGATATACTATACAGTTATAGCTCACTTTGGTGAAACACTTTGGATCATAATCCTCTTTAAAATCTAATCAGTGTGGCCCTGTTTGAGTTCTTCGCTTTTCTTCGTGCTTGGTGTGATGGTGATGTTAGGGGTCAGCTTTGTTTAGGATTAGAAATGACGTGGAGATATTTAGCTTCACCAAATGGCACTTCAATTTCTTTAAAGCACAGTTTTTCAGGGTTTTGAGTGAAGGGCGGATCATGGTAAAGTATAATGGGCACAGTGTCAAGGCAAACAGTTCATTTATTTTCTGTGATGACATGATGATGCTGTGCTCTTTCCTGATACCTGCACGAATATGTTGAGATGCCATTCTGAGATAGTGTTGTTTAAGTGTAACTTGAATATTCCAACCACATCCTGAACGTGATTGCTCAGGGAGTCCCCAGGAGTTAGTCTTGAACTCCTGCCAACATTTGCTTCTTTCTAATCTACATTTCTGAAATGCTTTACATAGTGTGTGGTCCTTACCAAGAGTGTTACTTAGTATGTCTTGGTCAGGAATTGTTTCTGACTTTTCTTTGTCCATTTCGGCCCCATCATATCTTCTTAGACTGGACCTTAAAAGTAAATTGGTTCATAAAACACTCCCCAGGTTACAAAAACGTTCTGTTCTGGGGAACTGTTAGAAATACAAACTGTTTGTACGTAGGGACAGAGCAAAGACGGTACATGGGAGAGGATCACAAAAAACGGCTGTGACGGGAGAGCAAAGAAGCAGTAGAAGAGTGACCTGCAGCGGGCCTCACAGATGCAGATGGTGAGCAGTCAGACTGCTCCGTGCTCCCAGCTGTGTATAGCTTGACCCAGTCAACAGTCTTTGACTGTTGTGTCTCAGGAGAAGTAGAGTGGGTTGGGTGGGGGGCAGGGGGAGCTGTGGAAACCAAGTTATGCAGAAATCTGGCCAATGATTCTTGCAGCCTAGCCGCAACTGGCAAGTCCATCCCCATCCATTCCACCAGTCTCCCAACTGCTCACTTGTACGCGCAGCCCACCCATAACCTGGGCCTTTGAAACCTGGGTAGGGCTTGTACTTTCTTTGTAAAGCTAAATCTGTTGGTAACTGGCTCAGTTGCAGCCAGTTTTACTGGCAATGTTGACTTACTCCTTGTGCAATGTCCACACACAATGATTTTTCAGTAAGTGGTTTTACGTAGCATTATAAATCCAAAATCTTGGATGTCTTTAACTTGTCCTAGGTTTTAGGTCAATTCTAAGATGTTAATTGTTTGGCTCTCAGAGATTAGCTAATGCAATAAAGAAACAAAATTATCCCTTGAGTCACCATGTGTCAGTTAGGATCTTTAGTAAGACTGAATTTGTGAACTCCAATAAGAACACCTTTGTTCAAGAAGGTCAGACTATATTTGAACAGTGAAACTTGGAGAGCCAGTAGGTTAAGATCTGCTGTTCCTCCAAACGGCATTTAATTGCCTTTTTAAGGAAACAAACAAATACTGTATCAAATAACCAAAGTTTACATCCCATAGCTTGACAATGGGATCAGAGTTACAGGTGGATGGGAATCTTCCAAGGGGGAAGCTACTGAGATGTTGGATTTCACAAGGAGGTTTCAGCTCTGGTGACTGGATGTACTAGGTGTAATTTGAAGGCTTGCTGTAGCAGGGTGAAGTACTCAGTGCTTCTGGGTTATTATTCCAATACAATTTTTCAATCCAGAAAAGTTTTGGAAGGTCAAACTTGAAGGCAGAATACAGGATTAAAGGCAGGATTCTTAGCAGTGTGGAGAAATAGAGGGATCTAGTTCATTAACCATAAGTTGCAGCATATGAAGGTATATGGTGCGTTGGCCTTCATTAGTTGGGGGATTGAATCCAAGAGCCGCAAAGTAACATTACATCTCTATAAAACTGGTTAGACTGCACTTGGAGTGTTGTGTTCACTTCTGCCCGCCTCATTCTAGAAAGGATGTGGGAGCTTTAGAGATGGTGCTGAGGAGTTTTACCAAGATGCTGCCTGGATTAGCGAGCATGTCTTATGAGGATAGGTTGAGCGAGATAGAGCGGCCACAGCCACAGCATAGTGAACTACCATCTTATAGCAGGCGTTTATTTATGGATGGTGTCACGAGCACCAGTTGAATGTACACACACTAAAGCTAGTATTGATCTAGACCTACCAATTAGTCCATATTTAGACATTATCTGCCTGGCACTCCTGTTCTGAATAATCACATCTATTTGATAATGATCCTAGTTCCTGGAAAATATTGCAGCATATGACACAGAAACTTCCTGATAGCATTAAATTCGAATTTATAAAGAATGTGCATTGAATATTGTAAACACTCAGCAAGTCAGAGAGCCAGTTCTGACAAGAAACCTACGCCTCACACAATAACCTGCCTGTTCTCTGCACACATGGAGAATGACCTGTGTGTTTCCAGCATTTTTCAAAATTGTTGAGGAGCTCCAGACTCAGCTATTTATTACCACTTGTTTAAACAGAGCAATGTGATTTTTTTTAAAGAGAAAATATACTTGTGCAGTTCATTCTTTCCTCCACACATACTGTTTTATAGTATATAATAACCTGACTGTTGAGTAACCCTCAGTAAAACATCCTAATGTACCCGCTATTCACTTGATGTTTTTATATAACGCTGCTATTTTTCTTTCTATTTTCTGATGTAGCCTCATAATAGGAACTCTGGTTTGTACCAATTTCCACACATTAGCCCATGCTATTTTAACCCTGGCTGCCAAAATGTGTGCAGGAGTACCCTTAAATTGTCAGCTGTGTCGATTTTTTTTCAGCCTGGGACAACAATCAAAGTTTCCCAATATATTATTGTAAAGTCTTGAAACAGCAGTTGGACAAGTGTGAATACTAAATGGGGAATAAGTGTTATTCCAGATCGCAGATCAGTTTACATGTATCATTATTTCAACCAGAGCATTCACAGTGTATATTTGTGTAATTGCATCCGATATTCATAATGCTTTTGGGTGGCTGGAATATTGTCCTAGGAATCCTAGGTGTGGCCTAGGAATCATTATCACATATTTCTATCATCTTTCCGGATGGTCTTTCCACATCAGGAATATCTTGTTCAGGAGGCACAATTCCACTGCAGTCTGTACATTCTCCCCATGGCCATTTGGGTTTCCTCTGTGTGCTCTGGTATCCTCCGACATTTCAAAGCCGTAGGGGTTAGTAGGTGAATTGGTCACATGGGTGTAACAGAGTGGGCATGGGATCATTGGGCCAGAGAGGACAGTTACTATTCAGTAGTAGGCCTTTCTAAATAAATGTAAGTATTCTTATGTTGATAAGTGATTCCAAATTGGTGTCACCAAGAGAAAAAGAGGCCAATATACCTGCATGTAAGATTATCAAATATTGAACAGGCACAAGAACAGGCACTTTGGCCCACCAGTGTTATACTGAACTAACCAAGCTAGTTATCATAAGCCAATTAAACTAGTCCCTTCTGTCTACAGAAGTGCATATCCCTCCATTTGTCTGCCTGACAGACTCTTAAACACCTCTATCATATCTGCTTCTATTACCACTCCTAGCATAGAAACATAGAAAACCTACAGCACAATACAGGCCCTTCGGCCCACAGTGCGTGCTGTGCTGAACATGTAATTACCTTAGAAATTACCTAGGGTTGCCCATAGTCTTTTATTTTTCTAAGCTCCATGTACCTATCTCTTAAGAGACCCTGGAGGAACTCAGTAGGTCGGGCAGCATCCGTGGAAACGAACAGTCAACGTTTTGGGCGGAAACGTTGACTGTTCGTTTCCACAGATGCTGCCCGACCTGCTGAATTCCTCCAGTGTGTTGTGCGTGTTGCTTTGACCCCAGCACCTGCAGAGTATCTTGTGTTCTTAAAAGACTCTATCTTATTTGCTTCCACCACCGTCGCCGGCTGCCCATTCCACACACTCACCACTCTCTGTGTAAAAAAAAACAACTTACCCCTGACATCTCCTCTGTACCTACTTCTAAGCATCTTAAAACTGTGCCCCCTTGTGTAGCCATTTCAACTCTGGGAAAAAGCCTCTGACTATCTACACAATCAATGCCTCTCATCATCCTATATACCTCTATCAGGTCACCTCTCATCTTCTGTCGCTCCAAGGAAAAAAAGGCCGAGTTCACTCAACCTATTCTCATAAGGAATGCTCCCCAATCCAGGCAACATCCTTGTAGCACATTCCAATCGCCAACTACCATACTTGACCCACACATCTTCTTTGAACATACCCAACTCTCACTTTAAATGCATACCGTGTAATATTAGAAATTTCAACCCTGGGAAAAAGAAAAAGCAACCCTATGCCACTCATCTCTCAGGGATCCTCCAGAGAAAACAAGTCAAGTTTGTCCAATATCTCTTCGTAGCACATGCCCTCTAATCCAGGCGGGAGCATCCCAATGAACTTCTTCGGCAACTCTCCATTACCTCAACTTCCTTCCTATGAAGAGGTGACAAGAATTACTCTGGATCAGGGGTCCCCAACCTTTTTTTTATGCTCTGGACCAATACCATTAAGCAAAGGGTCTGTGGACTACAGGTTGGGAACCCCTGCTCTAGATAACCAGACTTTTATAAAGCTGTAACTAACTTTCTGACTCAACTCAATAACTTGACTAATAAGGGGACGCATCTTCTTTACCGCCCTATGAACCTGTGCACCCCACTTACAGGCAGCTATGGGCTTGGACCCCAAGATCACTGTTACATAATTGTGTGAAGTTATATAATGGCCAGTAGAAGGAGAGATGCAATTAAAATCTGAGTAAGAAAAAAAATGCCGTAAAAATAACTTGTTAAAAATACCTTTGCTTTGGGCTTTTGTTAGGCAGATTCTTGGGATCAAGGTTGAATTCCTTTTACTGTGGTTCAGTAGGTTCTGAGATGACTGAGGCTGCCTCACATGGCAGAGAATGTGCATCATTGGATGAGTGGATGGATAGTTTGTGAGGTGGCATAGTCCTTTGGGCTGCCAGATATCCAGGGCTTCTGTATATTTTATCTTGGGGATCTGGGAATCTTAAGTGTTAAAATGGATTCTCCTTTGAGTGGTCATAAGCAGGGTAAGTGGAAAAGAAGAAAAGAAGTTAGTTTTCTCTCTTTGTACAAATGCTGCCAGACTTTCTGAGTCTCCCCAATATTTTCTGATTTTATTTCAGATTCTCTGCAACTGCAGTTTTTTTGATTGTCATTCACTGAGATTGACTGGGTTGTGGTCCCATAAGTTACAGTCGTGGTTTGTGTGTCATCATGAAGCAGACATAACATGCAGACATATCTCTAAATCTGAGCAGGACGATGCACAGTGCTTCCCTGATGGAAGCTAGATAAGCTCATGTACAGAGGCTGGCACCTATTAAAGTTTATGCATGAAGGAAGTCATATCCTCAGTGTCCACATTGTAATTGAGAAGTTCGGGCACTGAGAGGAGATGGTTAGGGAGCACCCTAGCATTGACTTTCTTGTAGCAGACAGCACAGAAATCCTTCTGTCATTACCACAGGTGGATTTGTCTCTATTTTTGAAGAGGCTTATGATGACAATATTTCAGATGTCCCTTAGCATATCCTCTTTTTCCACGGGAGAATTATAATTCAAGCTGTTCGCTGCTGGATTTTTACATCAACTGGAATACTGTGTCCCTTTCAGACATTTTCTGTTTTATAATGAGCATGTGGCCTATTTGACTTTTTGTCAGTCACAAGCGACAAAAAGGCTGGTCTGAGTAGGCTGTTAATGGAGTTAAAAACCCTCAAGTCAAAAGAGGGAAATGCAGTGGACATAAGCTGCCTCTCTGTCATTGATTAGCTTGTAATGTGAACAGTCACTGGAGAAACGCTGATGCTAGTGGATATAGAAGTGTTTTATTCAATAAAAACAACAGCAGGCATTATATTGAGATACTTTTGGAGAAAAAGGCCTCTCAACCCAGTATTGCAAGACAGTTCTATATGCTAAAGATCAAAGGTAACAGCAGGACAATTCTATGCTTACAATGTATCTACAATGCTTCCTTTAAATTACACAAACCTCCTCCTTCACACCCATACTCCAGACACCCAAAATGAATGTTATTCAGCTTTTTATGATTTGTAACCAATTGCAGTCTACAAATCCAGGGCTGCATTTTAAAATCAATCTACGATCCACCTTGATTTGAAGACCGGTTGCTGGTGAAATTAATATTTGCTATCTACCATAACTCCAGTATACACCCTAACAAAGCTCATCTCCTTTTGGTTCTCAGTGGAATGAGGACTTGAGTTCTTGGGCCTTGATAGTTATGAAAACGAAAACGTTGCACAAGTCAGGATTGTCAGTGATGTTCTGCGTTTCCAACCCTCTTCACCTACTGTCTGCTCTTTCAGTCATAGCTTTCCTGTTTATTTATCTTAAGATATCTGTTGTGCTCATTCTTTTCCATTAAGATGTGATGAAGTTTCAATCCAGGAATGACTTTCAACTTTCATTAAGTTTGTTTTGCATCTATTAATCATTCTCATCAAACTAGCCTTAATTCTCGTTGGTAGAGGGGGCCCCAGGGACAGACAAAAATGAGAGGATTATGTTCCTTTGCATTCACTCACGCATGCACGCATGCCGTCATAATTTCTCTGCTGATCATTTTTTCCTTGAAATCTTTGACTCATATTTTGGAGAGTAATTTTAGATTCACTTCTGTTATTTTATAGAAATGAAATTCCATTTCTCTCAGAATTTGCTGTGTTTCATGGATATGATTTTTTAAAATTGATAGTAACTAAAAAAAGCAAATCTAAAAAAAACTGGCTTTTTTTGCTTGAGTAGAATTATGATGTCAATCCTGCATGTTTCATCGACTGCAAATACTTTTGGCATTAGTGTGTGGATATTCTAGACAGTGATTAAATCTGATTCTGATGTGATTTAGGTGAATTGATGGGGAAAACATGGACAGGCATTGAGTGTACAGGTATCGTTACTGTCACCATCAATTACATATTGGTTAGGGCACAGAATGTAATCCATTTGACTGAAGTAGTCTAATTTTGCCAAACAAGTGAAACGACAGCCTTGAGTGAAAATATAATAAACAGGTAAAACAAATTCTATTCATGAATGACAGTGTAACCATCTTTTTAGGGCTCAAGTTATGTTCTGGTACAACCATTGATTTTCACCTGGACATTATAAAACTTTGATCTGTAATGCACTATATCATTCATGGTGCCATTTTACATTGGGGAAATGAAGCATTAATTTGCACAGCAACTTTATTATTTTCAAGACTAAAGCCCGTGTAAGCCTGGAAGGTGCTCCCATTAAAACATTTCTAGGTGACAGATGTACATGACAATCACATGCAAATATATATTAAATCCTTTGCTGCTGAGTTTCTGAGAAATTGGTCAAGCACAAGAGTAAGAAAGTCATGATGAACCTGTTATCAGGCATTGGTTAAGCCATTATTGGAGTATGATATCCAGCTCTGGCCACCACTGTTTTTGGGTAAATGTGAAGGTTTTACAGAGAACACAGAAGATGTCTTGTAATATATTCCAGGGATCATAAGCCATGGTTACATGGACAGACTGGAGAAGCTGGTGTTGTTCTCCTTGCAACAGAGAAAATTGTGATGGGCAAATTATAGACATGAGAGATTCTGCAGGTGCTGAAAATCCAGAGCAACACACGCAAAATTCTGGAGGAACTCAGCGGGCCAGAGAGCATCCATGTGGAGGAATAAAGTGTTGATGTTTCAGGCTGAGACCCTTCATCAGTCCTGATGAAATGTCTTGGCCCAAAATGGCAACTCTTTATCCTCTCCATAGATTGTGTGGGAACATCATAACAGTATTTAAAATTATGAAGATTATAGGTAAATTGGATAGAGAGAAGCTATCCCTGTTGGTGGAGAAATTAATTGACAGGAATATGTAACAAATTAGCAAAAGAACCAAAGGTGACGTGAAGAAAAGTTTTATATTCCATAGTTGGAGCCTGAAATGCACTGCTGGGGATGTGTTATAGACGTAGTTGCAACTGTAGCACTTGAAAGGGAGTGGGGGCAGTTTGAACGTTCTTGCAATATCCAGAAATGACTCAATGAGCAGAATGTCCACCTTCAATATTGCATTCATTCTGGGATTTATATTAGAAAACATAGAAAACCTACAGCACAATACAAGCCATTCGGCCACAATGCTGTGCCGAACATGTCCTTACCTTAGAAATTACCTAGAGTTACACATAGCCCTCTATTTTCCTAAGCTCCATGTACCTGTCCAGGAGTCTCTTAAAAGAACCTATTGTATATGCCTCCACCACCGTCGCTGGCAGCCCATTCCACACACTCACCACTCTCTGCATTAAAAAAACTTACCCCTGACATCTCCTCTGTACCTACTTCCAAGCACCTTAAAACTGTGCCCTCTTGTGCTAGCAATTCCAGCCCTGGGAAAAAACCTCTGATCCACACGATCAATGCCTCTCATTATCTTATACACATTTATGTCACAAATCAAAGCCTATCAGGTCATCTCTCATCCTCCGTCACTCCAAGGAAAGAAGGCCAAGTTCACTCAACCTGTTCTCATAAGGCATGCTTCCCAATCCAGGCAACATCCTTGTAAATCTCCTCTGCACCCTTCCTATGGTTTCCACATCCTTCCTATTGTGAGGCAACCAGAACTGAGCACAGTACTCCAAGTGGGGTCTGACCAGGGTGCTATATAACTACAATATTACCTCTCGGCTCCTAAACTCAATCCCATGATTGATGAAGGCCAATGCACCGTATCCTTTCTTAACCACAAAGTCAACCTGCGCAGCAGCTTTGAGTGTCCTATGAACTCAGAAGGTAAGCATTCAAGATCAGTCAGGTCAAATATTCAAGAATATTTAAAGAGTGGTTTCAGAAAAAAAACACAGAAGCGGCTGCAGCAGTAAAGCTGATTGTTCATGATCGTTAAAAAAACACAGAAAAGGCCAAAAGCTCAGAAAGGCCATCCAGTGTTGCTTTCAGTAATCGCTGCTCAGTTTGCCTTCTATCCCTAATCTTTTATCTCGCCCTTCAGAACAGCCACTTTAAAGTTTGTTCATTTTCCAACAGCTACTCACTTCGTATACCGACTACATCTTCCCAGTTACACTCTGCTGGCCCACAAAACCTGCCGGCTTGCTCCCTTCGAACTAATGCACCCGGGCCCGTGATAATTGTTTTGTGATCCTTGTAAGACCTAGACACAGGGAGAAGCGCCATTAATCAAAAACCTATTCTTCCAATATTGGCTCGGAGGAGCTTGAGGTCTCGTTTGTTTAGTTGGATACCTTTTGTCTTGTGGCGGTTTCATTTAGGCAAGTTTTGGATTCATCTCCAGCTTTCGGCTAACAATAAACAAAACTGTTCTCAATCAGTGGCTTAGACTAACATGTGAATATGAAATCCTGGGATTCCAATCAGCCTTTTCTATGGAACAGATTGACAGCATGTATGCACAAAGGAGAAAAAAAAGTTATATTTTTGCATGTGATTTCTCACATCCTGAAAAATGTTTCTCATGTCTCCTGAGTAGGAGCCAGACCTAAATAACTTAAATGCTTTGTTTAATCCTATGTGTGGTAAGATAAAGGCTGTTGCAGAAAGGGGAAGTGGGTCATGTCCACTGCATATCAGTGTGTGGTCACATCTGGCACTCGTCTGTGCTGACGTTTTTTTATCATCCAATGCAGAAAATGTGAATTCACCATTAATGTGTCCACTGGGGCAAGAACAGGGATCTGTGATGAAGTTTGAATTTCTCTGAGGTTTGAAATGATGTTAATTTATAATACTGTCTTGCATATTGTTCACTCACAACACCCAATCTTAACGTTGACACAAAACATTCTGCAGATGCTGAAAATCCAGAGCCATACACACAAAACGCTGGAGGAGCTCAGTAGGTCGGGTGGCCCCTGTGGAAAGGAGTGAGCAGTTGACATTTCAGGCCAAGACCCTTCATCAGGACTGGAAAGGAAGGTGGAAGATGCCAGAATTAAAAGGTGGGGAGAGGGGAAGGAGGACAAGTCAAAGGTAATAGGGAAACCAGGTGGGTGGTGGCTGGAGAAGAAGGAATCTGATAGGAAAGGAGCGAAAGGGAGGGAAGAGGAACAGCAAGGGGAGGAGATGAACAGGTGAGGAGAAGAGGTGAGCTGCCAGAGTGGGGAATAGAAGAAGAGGGAATGGGAATAGGAACTAAAATTACTTTGTGCCATCTTAACATTACTTCTTGTGGTGCTACAGGATTGCAGAGTTAGAGGAACAATGAGGTTCATCCGCAAGAGGTCACAGGAATCAGGTTACCTGGCATATAACCTTGCAACTGCTGTTCCAGACATCACACACTCCAACTCTGTTCTCTCTGAATTCAGCCATTGAGGGTTGCTAGAATAGTCTGAAGTATTTATGTGTTTGTTCATGATCTCTGACATCCCAAATTCCTTCTGAAGTGCAGAGACTGATATAGAGAAAGGCAGCAGCAGAAATAGTATGTAGTAATTTCCCACAAACTTCAAGTAAGAGAAGTGACCAGATAAACTTGCTTTCCAGTTCTCATGCAAGGAAGGGATCTTCAGTGTGGATCACTAGCATAAGGATTTATCTGAAAGCATTCCTTCAATGCAGAGTTGAAACATCAGCTAAGATCAGGAGCTGTAGAATTTGAACCCCGAACCTTACCCTCAGCGGCGACTTTATTAGGTACCTCCTCTACTTAATAAAGTGGCCATTAGGTGTATTTTCATGGGCTTCAAGTTGTCCTTGAATCATAATTTCTTCGACTATCCCTGTTAACAAGTTTTGTGGAGTTGTCGGAAAGGGAAAGTGGATTTTGAGCCTGACTTGTTAAATGGCATGTGTGAGCATGTTGGATTGTCAATGTTCAGAGTCCATAGCAAGGGAATGGCTGACAACTTAATAACGAAACAGGCTGGATTCTGGTAGAGCTTTCCTTGAATGCAGAGCTCTTGAACTAGGGGCTACTCTGCTGATAATTTCCCAAATGCTCTCTGGAGCATTTCACTCCTCATAAAATCTGGTGTCAAAGGAAAAAAAATACAATTTTCCAATACAGGAGAATTCATCTGTTAATACTTGCCTGCTTATTTCTGAGGTAGGAATGGTGACTCTGGTAATTTAAATGAAGAGGAATGGTTGCAAGGGAGCTTGGTTAGTAGGAGGCTTCTTTTTTAACTAGTTGAGTTTATTTAAATGTTTTTGATTGGCTCACGGTATTAAACACTGACCAACCAAAGGGCATGGCCCCTTGTAACTATTGTTGGCCCAACAGTTTACAACTTTGAATTTTGACCACATGGTTTTATATCTGCTTTATTTATTTTCACTGTTTGTCTCCGGACTGTAAGGTCAGGCCTCCTACCAAGATCTGAATGCAAGATCAAAAATATGTGTGTTTTTTTCAAATTCTTCGCTTCAATTTTTCTTTCCTCTCTTAGCGTGGCTGTGGTTATATTTGATGGCTTAGGAGATACAGTCAGCCTGTAAATAAGTGGTCTGATGGAGTCTAGGAGGCAGCTGATCCCCAAATAGTTACTTTGAAGACTGCTCGCCTTCCAAGAAGGATGCACCACGTGAATATCTCTGGATGCTGGAAACTCTTGCAAAGTAGCTGCAGGAACAGAGCAGATTTGTATATTTAATGAATTAATAACCAGTAAAGGTTTATATTAATGTATTATATTAACTCATAGTGGTTTGCAATGTCTTAATTTGCTTTGAGTGGTTGGGAAGTATTTTCATGACAGAACTATTTAATGCCAGTATAAACTCTGGTTAATTACCAAGGACAAGAACTACACTTGCTAAAACATTTCCAGAAAAGTGGGACTTCACAATGGACTAGTTCCCTGGTCTGTTTTATACATTTGGCTGTAATTGAAATTGTCATGGCATTAAACAGAGTGCAGTGCTGTGTGTGTGTGGCTTTTAGGAATGCATTGAACATCAGGGCACTTTGCACTGAATTAGATTTGTGCGTTTGTGGTTGAGTGGTCAACTTGATAAGGACAGACCCAGACTGCATGGAAAACAAAATTTGGCTGGCCTTTTGTGTTTCTGTAAAATTTTATTCCTGGATGAATAGTTGCTGTTAAGTACGGTTCACTCTGCCAAAAACAGTCATGCAGCCTCAGTAATTGAGGTCTCACTCAGTGGAGGTGCCAAATGCTCAGACACTTTCAGTCTCTCCATTATTTAAATTGGAACGATTAACGTGCATAATTTACAGGCCCGCTTTTGACTTTGTTTTTATTAAGACCATAAGACATAGGAGTAGTATTAGGCCATTCGATCCGTTGAGTCTGATCTGCCATTCCAACATGGCTGATTTATGATCCCTCTCAATCCCATTCTCCTGCCTTCAACCCGTAACCTTTGACATCCTGACTGATCAAGAATCTGTCAACCTCCGCTTGGCCTCTACAGCCGCCTGTGACGTGGAATTCCACAGACTCACCACCCTCTGGTTAAAGGAATTCATCTTCATCTCTGTTCTAAAGGGACACACTTCCAATCTGAGGCTTTGCCCTCTGGTCATAGACTCCACCGCTATAGGAAACAGCATCTCCTCGTCCACTCTACATAGGCCTTTCAATATTCACAAGGTTTCAGTGAGATCCCCAGTCATTCTGTCAATTGTTTCGGAAATCTGCTTTTATTTACCTGGCATAGCTTTAAATTCAGTTCAGAGTTGACACTCTCAAACCTTGTGTTAAACAGTATATGCATGTATAATAAAATACCTTGTCCTTGTATCATATAACTTGTAGAGTGTTTGAATATACAGTAAATAGGCAGGTCATTTATGGTTATTTCAGAAGGGCACCACAGTAGCGTAGCGTTGTTTTCTGGGTGCTTTGGTTCCTCTCACAGTCCAAAGACATACCAGTTAGTAGGTTAATTGGCCATTGTAAATTGTCCTGTGGTTAGGGTAGTGTTAAATAGGTGAGTTACTGGGCAGTGTGGCTCGTTGGGCAGGTTTCTCATAGTATCTCTAAATAAGCAAAATAAACAGGCCTAAATCAGACCAGTCATTTATTTTGCTCAAAAATTGGAATATTACAAAGAAATTAAAGCTTGGAATCTAATGGTTTATAACCTACTGGTTTAAAATCCATGAGCTTTTATGTCTCATGACTTTTCTAAAAGTGCATTTTAAAAGCAGGATTTAATGTTTATTAGTAATTGGACCATAATGGAAAGAAGACCATAGTTTAGCTTAGGGATTTAGATCTGGTCTTGTTTGCAATGCATTATGCACTCTTTTGACATAATGACTAGTTCATTCATTTTTTCAAAGCCACTTGGACGTCGTGCCTCTCAAAAACACAGGTGGCTTCAGTCATCTGAAACCGCTCATGATTTTGGAGCTAGTTTTGTGTTGAGCCAGTTTCGTGTCCGTATAGAGTAATACCTTAGGTGTGTTCCTCTCGATTTTATTGAAAATTCATCATGGAGAAAGGGCGATCAACACCTCAGGCCTACTTTGCCATTCATTCTGATCTATCTCTTTGTCCCATTTGAACTCATCCAACAATTTTAGATAGAGTTCTTGTTCAGCTCACACTTAACAGCCGTTGGGAGGGAAAGGCTTCAAAGCTCTGACTGTTCTTCACGTGGCAATGTGCTTGATATCAATTCTTGATTCTGCATAATTCTATCTCCTGAGTTCCCCCACCAATAAATTAGAATCATCCTACCTGCCTTATCAAATACTTTAACTAACTTGAATGTTGAACAAAATCGCTTCTTTTCATATTTGGTTTAATGCATAGATTAGAGTCAGAATCAGGTTTATTATCATGGGCATGTATCGTGAAACTTGTTAACTTAGCAGTAGTTCAATGCAATACATAATATAGAAGTAATAATAAATAAGTAAATCAATTACAGTATATATATAGAAACAATTAAAAATCGTGCAAAAACAGAAATAATACATAATTAAAAAGTGAGGTAGTGTTCAGGGGTTCAATGTCCATTTATGAATCGGATGTTAGAGTGGAAGAAGCTGTTCCTAATCTCTGAGTGTGTGCCTTCAGGCTTCTGTACTTCCTACCTGTTGGTAACAGTGAGAACAGGTCATGCTGTGGGTGCTGGAGGTCCTTAATAATGGACACTGCCTTTCTGAGACACCACTGTTTGAAGATGTTCTGGGTACATTGACTAAATTTACAACCCTCTGCAGCTTCTTTCGGTTCTGTGCAGCAACCCCCCCTCCCCCCCGCCATACCAGACAGTGATGTAGCCTGTCAGAATGCTCTCCACAGTACATCTATAGAAGTTTTTGAGTGTATTTGTTGACATACCAAATCTCTCCAAACTCCTAATGAAGTATAGGCACTGTCTTGCCTTCTTTATAACTGCATCAATATGTTGGGACCACATTAGCTCCTCAGAGATGACACTCAGGAACTTGAAGCTGCTCACTCTCTCCACTTCTGATATCTCTAAGAGGATTGGTATGTGTTCCTTCGTCTTACCCTTCCTGAAGTCTGCATTCAGCTTTCATCTTACTGACACTGAGTGCAAGGTTGTTGCTGTGACACCACCCCACTAGTTGGTATATCTCGCTCCTGTACCCTCTCCTGTCTCCATCTGATATTCTACCAGCAATAGTTTTATCATCAGAAAATTTCTAGATGGTATTTGAGCTATGCCTAGCCACACAGTCACGGGTATAGAGAGAATAGAGTAGTGGGCTAAGCACACACCCTTGAGGTGTGAGGTGTTGATCGTCAGTGAGGAGGAGATACTGTCACCAATCTGCACAGATTGTGGTCTTCTGGTTAAAAAGTCAAGGATCCAATTGCAGAGGGAGGTACAGAGGCCCAGGTTCTGTAATTTATCGATCAGGATTGTGGGAATGATGGCATTAAAAGCTGAGCTATAGTCAATGAACACCATCCTGACATAGGTGTTTATATTGTCCGGGTAGTTTAAGGCCGTGCGAAGAGCCGTTGAGGTTGCATCTGCTGTTGAATGTATAGATGAGGAAAACTGTATTACAAGATAAAATTTTAAATTGTATTAAGTAATTAAATTAAAGAGACAGAGAGGTTTATTAGGAGCTGTTTTTTTACTTCAGATTTGGAGACCAGGTAATATCAATATTATTTTGAACAATTCAGTGGTTAATTCACTTTTGTAGCTTCTCTTTTCATTCACATGCAATTGCTTTTATTCTATGCAATGGGTATAATAGTTTCATTGAACCTCTACATTTCTAACCTATGCTATCTCAGTCTTTATAAAATAAGGTTATTGTTATTAGTAACTTATTAGAAATATTTTAATATATTATTAACTATTAATATTTATGAACTAAAATTATACAGAAATAAACATTGCAGTGGGAAACCATGTGTAGAACCAAGAATTAATTATATGGAGATCTGACAGTGCTTATTTTTCACACTCTTATGCAAATTTTGTAAAACAATACATTCCTATAGATATATTTATGCATAGGTTATTTAATGACAAACAAAAGTCTTGGTGAAAGTTCAAATATTAACTTGGTACTTCTGACGTAATCTTTAAAAGGAGTTCTATGATTTTTTTCAAGCAATAATCCAGGATTTCTCTCCAGTGCGCAATCATTTCGGATTAATATGGTTATTGGAATTAGGGCAATATCTAAAATCAATGCTTGCTCCACTTTACATGATGGATCAACTGAACTCACATCTAGAATCAAGTAATGCATAATTTCCAACTTCCTGAAAAGGTATCTTTTACACTCTGGCTGTGAAAGTCTTTTTGTGGATTGGAAGTCAAACCTGGTTCAATCCATTAATCAGTGGTGGCTTTAATGAGAATCACATGGGCTGTTTCAGTGCAAACCTGATCTCTTACTAAAGGTGAACATGATCTAAGCCTTTTCCTTGAAGGCAATGGAAAGGTACTTTTATTAATGATGAGTAAATAATGAATTCTACAAAAATAATTAGTTCCCCGGACTTCACAGAAAGTCTGTTATCGTTAGAAGAGGTCAGTTCTTGATAATGTCACCTGATAAGGGTTGAATTCTGTTTGTATACTGTCATTTCTATTTATGTTGTTTAGATCTGTAGCATCTATGAGGATTTGCTGTCAATGAGGAAAAGAAGACTATATTTTGGATAACACACGATAGGAAGTTACTGCAGAATTACTTTCCTAACTCACTCTGTATATTGTGTTTTACACATTCAGTCACTTTCTTGTTGTTTAAGCAGACTGACTGAAGGGAACTTGCAGTATTTGGGGTCCGAATCAATAATTCTTACGTTTGATGTATGTTACCAATAACAAGTTATTTTGCTTTCCGACTTTTGTTTTTTTTCCACAACTAACTTTCAGGCAAAGGGTATATGTCAGATTGCTGGAATATTGCTAAAGAAGAGATGTGTTCCAAATATCTGCAGTTTAATAATGAGCTAAGTTATTTGATAGCCACGAAAGGGGTGACACTAAACATATTTTATTGTGATTCAGAAGGCCCAATCTGGAGCATTTCATCTTGAAATTGAAATCTTTCCCATGAGACTACTACAAGGGAGACACAAAAGATTGCAGAATCTGTAATCTGGAGCAAAAAAAAATCAAACAACTGGAGGAACTCAGAGGACCATTGAGCATCTGTGGAGGCAGAGAGATGGACAACATTTTGACATGGGGCCCTGCCTCACACTACCATAAGAAATGTAACTTGGATGTTACATGGCACTTGTCATAAAAATTAATCATATCCTCAAAACAAAAATGGTAAAATGATAAATAAATGCTATTATGACTACCAGCACCACATGTGCTTGACTAGGATAGCAATAGAAAACTGGGTGAGCTGAAAGCAGTCCTGCCAAAGGATTTCGGCCCAAAGCATCAACTGTACTTTTTTCCATAGATCATGTGTGGCCTGCTGAGTTCCTCCAGCACTTTGTATGTGTTGTAGGAACTAATGCGGGTAATGTGACGGATTCAAAGGAAGAGGCTGGATTAGCTCACTTTGAGGAGATTCTAAGAAGATTGACTAACTCAGGCCAGGAAGCTCTCAAGTATTGCCAAGAACTGAAAATGATCTCAGTCTTGCAAATATTCAGCTGGTGGAAGATTGACTCATTCGGTCCTTGACGTTAGATTTCAGAATACAGCACTTTGGTCAGTGGGTAGAATTAAATTGCATCAGTTTCAGAATAATGACGCAGCATATAGTTGTCACCAATTTGCATGGTAACAGCTGGTATAATCTAAAGTCTCACCTTTGCTTTTCTCCTTCTCACTGTTACATCCTGTATTGGGGAGCTTGGGGAGGAAGAATATGGAGTAATTTGGAGATAGAAGAGAGTTTGAGAGAGATGTAAACAGCAGTTTTGTTCATCCATATTTAAAAATGGGAGAATAAAATTAAACATAATTTTCAGCAAGGGCATTGATCAGCTGGACATCATATCACATGTACAAGCTCATTTAAAATAAAAAGGAATATTCATAGTATGCAGGCATGGTCAAGAGGTTCAGTTGTTGTTCAGAATGGGGAAGAAACGTGATCTAAGTGACTTTGACCATTGAATGATTGTTGATGCCAGACAAGAGGATTTGAATATCTAAAACTGCTGATCTCCTGAGATTTTCATGCAGAACAGTCTCTAGAATTTGCAGAGAAGGGTGCGATAAGCTAAAGTCATCCAGTGATCAGCAGTGCTGTGGGTGAAAACTCTTTGTAAATGTGAATGGTCACGCTGTTTCAAGCTGACAGGCAGGTGACTGTAACTCAAATAACCACCCATTACAACATTGGTGTGCAGAGGAACATCTCTGAATGCACAACACATCGAACTTTGAAGTGGATGGGCTATAGCAATAAAAGACCACACCAGGTCAAATTCCTGTCACCTAAGAACAGAAAACTTGAAGCTACAGTGGGGACAGGCTCACCAAAACTGGACGGCTGAAGACTGGAAAGACATTGCCTAGTCATACGAATCTTGATTTCTGCTCCACCAAGTGGTTGGTAGGGTCAGAACTTGGCATAAACAACATAAATCCATGGATCCATCCTGCCTTGTATCAACGGTTCAGATAGATGGTGGAGTGTAATGATGTGGGGAATTTTGCGAACACAGCAAAGAAAGGAGAGACTATACATTTCAGGAGATGGTGAATAAATTGAATCTCTCTTTCTAGAAAGAAGACTATATATTGACTTAACTAGGGTTTTTAAAAATTCTGGAATGATTTTGTGGTGTGTGCATAGAGTAATTGCTTACATTTGCGGCAAGGGAAATAGCACAACTATCCTTCTGCCTTTCCATGTTATGCAGGAGTTATGTTTCTAGTAAACAAATGAAGCACGATTTTCCATAATGCAAAACCATGGCATTTGCACGTGCATCAAGAAACACAAGGTTGTTGATTCACCTAAATTTGTGAGAGCAAATTTTATTCCTTATTTCAATGTTTTTGGGTACAGGTTGGTGAAATCTGTATGGATGAATTTACATATCCTGTATAAGTTGTAATGGTTAGCAAGTGGGGAATTAGAAATAATCTTGAGATGGTTGGGAATGTGGAAAATGTGACCCCCCAAGAAGTAGCTAGGGAGAATTGAACTCGGGCATTTAAAAAGGTGCTAGATTTGCATATAAGTGAAATAATAAAACAACAGGAGGGAGCACCAGTCCAGCACAAAGCCCAGTCCCGGTAAGGAATTCTAACTTTTTCCAATCAATTTACCTCAGGATGTATTTTATAAAACAAATAATACAAAAGCAAAGTTACAGCCATCAAGTTCACACAAAACTCTGCTCTCTAAATATAGAAGACAAAAATGATTTCTTGCATTGCTAATGGTTTGCTGTTTCTAGGCTGATTTGAGGTGGTTTTTTTTAATGGCTTATTCAAGTACGTACGGTGGCGTAGCTAGCGGAACTGTTGCCTCACAGCATTGGGGCCCAGGGTTCAATTGTGACCTTGGGCGCTGTCTCTCTGGAATTTGCGTGTTGTGACCAGGAGTTTCCTCCAGGTGCTCTGGTGTTCCCTCTCATCCCAAAGATGTGTGGGTAGGTTAGCTGGTATATGGTAGATTGTGTGGGAAGTTGATCGGGACAAGGGGAGAAAAAGATGGGAATAATGTGGGATTAATGTAACTGGTGGTCAATGATGGGTGCAACTCAGTGGGCTGAAGGACGTCTTTCCATGTTGTGTCTCTTTGACTACAGTAGATAGGAGGTGTAGTAGACCATTTGGCACTTTAATTTTGTTGCACATTAAAACGAAGGTGGATATTTTGCCATCTTCCAGAAGTATTTCTATTTCCCACGATTCCCTTAATATCCATAAACCTGCAGATCTCTGTTTTGAGTGACCTGAATGAATTCCAAAAATGAATCACTTGGTGTTCGGAAATATTCCTCTTCAACTTAGACCGCGCAGCCCGGTCTTTAATCTACGACTGTGACCCTTAGATTTGGACTCCTCTAGGAAAACATTCTCCCCATATATAGCTGTTATCATTCTTCTGGCAAATACAGACTGCTCATTCTCTCCTCATATAGCAAACACACCATTTCTGGATCTAGTCTAGTGAAACAGTGCTGTATTCCCTTTATGGTAAATATATTCCTGTTTGGGAATACTCTAGTCAAATCTCATGTGACTGCTGGAAGGTATTTTTACTCCTGTATGCAACTCCTCTTGTACTAAGTACCATTTGCCTTCCTTGCAGCCTGCATGTTCTTCTGGCAATTAATAAAATAGCTGTAGGTAACAACTGTTTTGCCTCATTCTTTACTTATGAGGAATCTCTGGATTGCAAAAAAATAACAGGATGCAACAGCTTTCAGAGACTGGTGTTCAAAGACCCTTTCTGTCCCTTAAACACTACCCAATACCTGAATGTTTACAGTACTCTGCTTTTCTGTTTAGTGCACCAATGTGGAGAACTTCATAACGTGTCTTTTTTTGCAGTAGGGGAAATTAAAAGTTGTGGGGAAAAGGCAAGTAAATGGAGATGAGTCCATGGCTAGATAACCATGGTCTTATTGAATGGCGGAACAGGCTCGACGGGCCAGATGGCCGACTCTTGCTCCTATTTCTTATCTTCTTATTCCATCTGCCACGTTCTTGCTCGCTTAATTATCTGTATGTCTACCTGAAGCCTAGCGGAAAAAAAGCTTCTCCCATTGCCTCCTTATATCTGCTTCCTAACTTGCAGTCCCACCTAGTTTGGTGTCATCAGCAACTCGCATTCATGACATTTTGTTCCTTCCATCAAATAAAGAGACAAAATTCAGCATCAAATCTGTTATCGGGTGTAAAATTTGGTTCACAACATGCTGGAGGAACTCAGCAGGTCGGGCAGCATCCGTGGAAAAGATCGGTCGACGCTTCGGGCCGGAACCCTTTCCTCCAGCGTGTTGTGAGTGTTGCTTTGACCCCAGCATCTGCAGGTTATTTTGTGTGTAAAATTTGGTTGTTCTGTGGCAGCAGTACAGTGCGATATTGAAACTTAACTATGTTAAGTAGTACAAAAAGAGGGCAAAATATTAAGCTACTGCTTAAGCACCGTACGGAATTCTGATGGTGGAGGGTAAGAAGCTATTCCTAAAATGTTGGATTCTGTCTTCAGGCTCCTGTTCCTCATCCCAACTAGCACAAGATTTGAAGATTCAAATGGTAACAATGAGATGAGGGTATGTTCTGGGTGGGGAGGGTCCTTAATGATGGATGCTGCCTTTTTGAGGCATCACGTTTTGAAGATTTCCTTGATGCTAAGATGGCCAAGAGTCTCAAGGGAAGCATAAATATTGGCATCAACTTATTTGGTTGAATGGGCAGTTAATGTGCTACATAGTCTATGTCAATGTTTTAAAAAAACATTTCACTAATGCATTATTCTTCTGCATGTACCTGTTGTAACTAACTAAAACTGAGTCACCTTAAAACTATAACTGGGAAATATAAAATTCTTTAATCACATAACAAACCTTCCACAGAGAGAGAGAGTCTGGAGAATCTAAGAGAATCTCACTCTCCTGACATGGTGTTTTGTACTTCAAGAGAAGGTTAACAATGAACAATTAACTGCAGTTTCAATTGCTATAATCACCAACTTAATTTTAACGTTTGGAAATTTACAGAATTAAATATTTACAATGGCAGCACATCCCAACTAACACAACTCCGTTGAATATTCAATACTGGTTTTAAAAGCCAGACACTCAAAATATACCCCTTTTGTGACAGAGTTGAAGAATGGTGCCATGAATGTGTGATTAATCAGAAGGTTAAGTAACAAAACAGATCGGGCCTGAACTGTGTCTTGTGTGTGTGCCTTAAATGGCAGGGATACACCATTAACAAGGTGCTAGTAGCAGGAAACTTCCTCTTCGTAGCGTCAGTGGGACAGAATCTCTAGCTGCAAACTATTAGTTGGAAGCTAAATTGTGTGCAGGTTTTGTTTTTAAAGACGGGCTCCCGTGTTACTTTATTATAATTATGCTATCATAATTTCATAACCTCAGATTGATCCCTAACATATCCACCCTCAACCTACTCCTATGCCCTGGCATGCATGCTTATCGATTATTTCTCTTCCCATGCGGTCCAGCTGACCCACACACTGTTCTTATTACTCTTTAACAGACGCAATTATCCTGAAGCTCCCAATTAAACTAAGCAGGCGGCTGCATAGAAGTAAGAAAGATTTATAACCCAACAATTGTTGGGCTCCTGAACCACCAAATCTGAACTGAATCCACAACCTGTTGGAGTTTAGAAGAATGAAGGCGTTGTGGTGTCACTGAAGCCTATTGAAAGCCCTTCTAGGCATTGCCAGGATGTTTCCTACACTGGAGGAGTCTAGGACCAGAGGGCACAGCCTCAGAATACAAGGACATCCCTTTAGATGAGGATGAATTTATTTAGCAGGAAGGTGATGAATCTGTGGAATTAATTTCCATAGAGAGGCTGTGGAGGCCAAGTAATTCGGTATGGCTGAAGTGGTGGTTGATAGTTTCTTTACTGTAAAGTGTATCAAGGTTATGGGGAGAAGGCAGGAGGGTGGGGTTGAGAAGGATGATAAATCAGCCGTAGTGGAATGGCAGAGCAGATTCAATGCTCCAAATAGCCCGATTCCATTCCCATTGTCTTGTGTCCTTTGTCTTCCTTTGCACATTGGTTGTTAGTCCTTGTTTATATATTGATTTTTTTCCTATTGTATTTCATTATTTTCCTGTAAATGCCTGCAAGAAAATGAAACTCCAGGTAGTATATGGTGATGTATCTGGCTTTTGATAGTGAGTTTACATTGAGACGAGAGAAGCCAGGAGGAGATCATCTCTGAATGTGATATCATCCACTTGGGTGCATCCCCTTGCTATTTCCCGAAATCTTTTACATTGTTTCTTTTTCAAATACATGTCAACTTACTGTAAAAGCTTTAATTGAGCTTTGCTTTTGCCATTGGAAAAGAACCTTAATTTATTTGCTGATGGGGATCTTGATATGCATTCTATTGCATCCAATTAAATTCAGATTTAATATATGATTCCATTAATATGATAAACTATTGGCAAATGCAGTTGCTGAATCAACCTCCCAGAAAATGAACACATACAAAAGCTTTCTGAAAGCCCCAACAGACAAATGCTGACCGCGCAAGGGCTCAGTGGTAACAGATCTCCCTGTCTATTGTTTACATTCTACACTGTCAATGATCCATTAATATTTGCAAAATGTCAGGCTGAATTGCTCAATGCCATTCAGTGTGGGAACTCCTCATTATCCAGAGCCCCTGAACTCTTAAAAGCTAAGGCTCACATTATCTTTCAGACATGACAGATATCGCAGTAATGTAAACACATAAAAACCACACTCTGAGATGTCGGGAGCATGCATTCATGCATAGAGCACCTCTTTAGTTCCTTAGTGACAATGTAGCATTCACCCGAGCACCTGCTGGTATACAGTCTAAAGGCCTTTTAATGCTTTGGCCACGTTCCCTAATGCCACAATGCTGCTCAGCTGACATACTTAGAGCTGCATGGATTAAGTCTGCAGTTTACACAGTGTATTTTAATGTGCAATAGTTGGAAGAAACACTGATTGGAGGCAGCAACATTTCCACTGATCGTTCCAACATAAAGTTTTCAATTGTATGAGAACAGGAAATGTATTTAAACATATAGAGGCTTTCTGTTATATTATAGGAAGTTTCAGACTGTGTATTAAATAACAGCAAGTGCCTTTGAACATGGAAGGATCCACATGCATTTTAGAGACAGAGTCAAGCATTATATTTATCACACCTTTTTTAGTCTTTTATGCATATTCTCATTGAGTTAGTTCATATATCTGCAAGTACTAACAACAGGGCCAAAAGCTGATGGGGCAGCAGAACATCTGCAGGTTGTTTAACGGTCTCAAAAGAAACCACAGGCTTATTTACAGTTGAAGTCTGTGCACTAAAATATAGTTTGAGTACAACTCGGTGAGCTAACTAATTCAAAGATAGAAACACGGACAACTTTAAGTGCAGGTGAGTTGGAAATAGAAAGAGCTAGCGGAGTTACAGAATTGAGCTTTAACAAGGTTAAGGAAGGAAGGACTAGGAGCCATGCCTCCCCACTCTTCCACCACTACCCACCAAACTGAAGCTCGGGTAATAGAGTCATGTAGACATCAGTCAGTCAGAAACTCCATTCTCAATTACCATCAGAAAAGAGGTGCAGGAGCCAGGAGACCCACACTCAGTGTGATTCAGGAACAGCTCCCCCGCCAGCATCAGATTTCTGAACAGTTCATGAACCATGAACATTACCTCATTATTCCTTTCTTTGCACTTTTGTCCATTTTGTAATTTATAGTAATATTGTGATTTCAAAAGACTGGCCTCTATTATAGCATCAAGCTACCGGACAGAGTAAATGTCTCAAGCATTAACCTGGCAGAAACGTAGTTTCCATTAGAAATTATATCCTGAGACGGTAAGAAATTCCCCTTTGATCCATTTCTGTGCTCCCTATTGTTATTGCAGCTGAAAAACAAAAGTAGGTTTGAAATCTTCTTTTTTCTTTTGCCTGCTACACCACTGATGTTTAGGCAGTGATGAAGGTCCTCCGTCTCTGGTGACGTTCTTGGCTTCCTTCATTGTGCCAGTAGCTTCATCTCAGTTTACTGTCAACCATGCAAGTGGAATACAGTGTTGGGAAATGTGTGATAATGCATTTTGGTGAAATAAGCGATAGTGTGGACTAGTATCTAAATGGGGAAAAGGTTCAAAGATCAGAGGTGCAGAGAGACTTGGGGGAGTCCTCGTGCAGGACTTTCAGAAGGTTAATTTACAGGTTGAGTCTGTGGTAAAGAAGGCAAATGCAATGTTGACATTTATTTCGTGGGATAAGGAGATAATGCTGAGGCTTTATAAGACACTACTCAGGCTGCACTTGGAGTATTGTCAGCAGTTTTGGGGCCCATATCTCAGAGAAGATATGTTGTCATTAGAGACAGTCCAGAGGAGTTTCACAAGGATGATTCTGGGAATGAAGGGGTTAACATATGAGGAGCATTTGGCTGCTTTGGGCCTCTATTCACTGGAATTTAGAAGAATGCTGGGGGGGATCTCATTGAAACCTACCAAATGTTGAAAGAACTAGATGAGGTGCATGTGGAGAGGATGTTTCCTGTGGTGAGGGTACCCTGAATCAGAGGGCTCAGCCTCAAAATTGAGGGACAACCTTTTCAAACAGAGGTAAGGAGGAATTTTTTTTTTAGCCAGATAGTAGTGAATATGTGGTTTGCTCTGCCACAGACTGTGGTGGAGGCCATGTCTGTGTGTATTTTTAAGGCAGAAGTTGATAGTTTCCTGATCAGTCAGGGCTTCAAAGGATATGGCGAGAAGGCAGGCTTATGGGGTTGACTGAGATCCAGGAACAGCCATGATGGAATGGCGGATCAGACTCAATGGGCGGAGTGGCCTAATTCCGCTCCTCTGCCTTTTGGGCTATGGTCTAAGTCCTGGATGGAGAACCAGGAATTCTGTCACACACAGATATAGAAGGATTCTTCATTGCTGTTTCTATAACAGTTTTGTTTGACCAGCTTGGAGGATCGGTAAACCACTCATAGTCTGGCCTCTACCCTTTGACCTGTTTGGCATTGGTGACCTTCCAAGAACCAAAGCATAAAGCCCTGACTCCAGCTAACATAGCTGTCTGAATCATTGAGGCACGCAAACCTCCAAACCACAGCAAGGTTGTGGTCCTAATGGAGGAGGTTTGAGGTCTCACCTCCTTTAATGATGGTTACAGCTTCACAACACTGACTTGCATTTACCTCTTACATTTTCTTGAGGTGATGCATTATACCAGTGATATCCTATTGCTGCAGTCTAGAGCAGGACCAGCTTAAATGTTTGCTTAGTTATTTTACAAATTATTGTGCTAGCACTATTTCTGTAAGATCTTCATTCTGCAGTTTAGTTACTTATGAGGGCCATAACTCAACAACAAATACCGACTCACAAAGTTATTACAGCGCATGAGAAAATTTGTACTGATGACTGTGTAGCGTTCTGTGAACTTGATAGCTAGAGTGTGAATGCTAAAATTATTAAACCAGATTGAGAGACAACTTGCAATTTGTATACAATCTGGAACCGGGGAAAAAAGAAGAAATGCTTTACTTCCGAGTGCGTTCAGTACCTGGAAAGTGCTTCAGGAATTCTTGAGGCTGTGAGAGCTTCGTGTTTCTTATATTTGACGGATTTTCATGCAATTAAAGTAATTCAAAAACAAAAATAAAAATAGGGACTCTTGGCATGTATGCATTTTGAACCAATAGAGAGTGGCGATATGTTTCAAGCCCATTTTTTTGAAGGGTAACGTAGTGCAAGATTTGTCCTTCATGTTGTAAAACAAAATCGCAAATATCCGTTTCCTTTTTAACTCCCGAAACTGCTGACTTTTTTCATTGTTCCATCAGGTTGATCTGGCTAAATCTCAGGGATATGAGATATTTGTTTGTAACACAGCACTAACAATTAAAACAGCAATGTGGTTGATCTTGAGGATTTCAGTGGTATACACAGATATTACAAACTCTGGGAGCTTCTAATAGTTTTCAGGACAAAATTCTCTCCAACAGCACTCTGAAAAACATATAACCCATTTATTTCTTTACATCAGGGGTTCCCAACCTGGTGTCTATGGACCCCTTGCTTAATGGTATTGGTCCTTGGCATAGAAAAGGTTGGGAACCCATGCTCTACAGTGTGAGGTTTTGCTTTGGCCAGCATGATTTTTTGTACTTGGCTGAATAATAGCTTTCATTGTACTTGAATAATTCATAGTTTGTGCCGAGAGGAAGTTTGGGATAATGTGATAAGCCATTGTGTCAGTGCAGTATTTCCTTTGAAATGAGTACACTGGATTGTCCTTACAAAACTCAATAAAATGGATCTGCAACTGTTCGCAGTATAATACAGACAACAAAGGCCACTTGGCCTAAATGTTGTCAATCATGCAGAAAAAGCCAACAGTGTCTCTTCAATTGTTTAGGTTGGTTCAGGACTTTGCCTATAGAACTAACTATTTTGTATATTCAGCCATATATTCATCATTATCAGGGTCAATCACTTCCCTGACATCTCTGTGGGGAATTACGGTGGTGATTCTTTGAATCCAATTCCATAGCGTAGGTAAGATTATTAGAAACACTGGCAAGAGTTTCTGAGAGTTACATTGCCCAATTAGAAAATAATAATGGAAATTCCTTGCAAATAGTCAGAAACTTGCCTTCTTTACGATGGTGTAGCTGGTCGAGCCCCTGTCCCGCCGAGATGCAACATCTGACTGAGTACTAAAGACCTGTGCTAATCAATGGGTCGGAGTATTCACTGAGATCTTTAACCCTCTCGCTTTAGCAATCTGAGGTACTCATCTGTTTCAAGCAGGCTTCAGTTATACTGATGCCTAAGAGAAACGTGTTAATCTGCCTCATTGATCAGTGTCCAGTAGCACTTACATCCACTGTGATTAAGTGTTTTGAGAGGTTAGCAATGAAACATATCAACTCTTGTCTGAGAAGCGATTTGGATCCACTTCAATTTGCCAACTGTCATAACAGGTCCACAGCACATTGACTCTTCACTCAACCCTGGAACATCTGGGGCATGACGGTGCATACATCAGGATGCTCTCTATTGACTACAGCTCAACATTCAATACCATCATCTCCTCAGTAAGCTTTAAGACCTTGGCCTCAATGCCACCTCCTGCTTTACCCACTTTATACTCATGACTGTGGGGCTAATCACAGCTCCAATACCATATTGAAGTCTGCTGACAGATCACCGGCTTTGACTGAGTTGACGAATCAGCACAGCAGAGGGAGACGGAAAATCTGGATGATTGCTGCCACACCAGCAACTCAATGTCAGCGAGACCAAGGAGCTGATAGTTGACTTCAGGAGGAGAAACCCACAGGTCTATGAGCCAGTCATCATTGGAGGATGAGTGGTGGAGAGGGTCAGCAACAAAATTCCTCAGTGTAACCATTTCAAAGGATCTGTTCGGGCCCCACACACAAGTGCAATTATGTAAAAAGCATGGTAACACCTCTACTTTGAAAGTTTGCGAAGGTTCAGCATGACAGCGAAAACTTTGACAAACTTCAGTAGATCTGTGGTGGAGAGTATATTGGCTGGTTGCATCATGGCCTGAAGATGCTGCTTGGCTCACTGAGATCCTAGAGCAGCTTGTTTCTTTTTCGCTCCAGGTTCTAGCATCGGCTGCCTCTTCTGTCTCCTTTTGTTGGAGGATTCTGATTTCCTCCCACATCCTAAAGTTATGTTGGTTAGTAGGTTAACTGGCAGCTGTAAATTACCTCTGGTGCGTGAGTAAGTGGTAAAATGCATGAGGAATGAAGGGAGAATAAAATGGGATTAGTGTAAATGGGTGTTTGATGGTTGATGCAAATTTGGTGCATTGCAAGATCTGTTTCAGTACTGTGTGCCTCCATGACTTCTATAATAATTCCTTTATCCTAGTCTGTTCATTTACCTTAGCTTAGCTTTGTTATTTTCATGATTTATCTTTTCTATTTCCTCAACTAGTTTACGTATTTCTGAACAATCAACTGTTAGGCTCATAAGAAAACTAGTTGCATGCTATGCACACTTCTGGTTCCACTGGTTCATTGTGAATTCCCAAAACATAAATTAAATTGCTGCCAATCTTGTTCAAAATGTATTTTGGAGATCTTTGTGCGCCATTTTGCAGGTTTTTTTGGTGTTGGACGTTAAAACATTGCGGTGTAGATTGTGGAAAATAATAAGTTCCTTGCTTAGCTGAGAACTAGATGGTTCAGTGGATGGAATCAACCTAGAATCTTGGCAGGGGAGGATGTTACAGTGGGAAAGTGAAACATAATGCTCCTTGGGAGTCTAATACCTCATTTTGACAGCGCTGCTGGAGTATTGGCATGCTGCCGATTACTACAAGGGAGTGAGGAATTACCGAATCGCATTCTGTCCATCTGTGCAGCAGGTTGGTTACACAGTTGCTTGCAATAGAAGCATGGAAGTGATTGAGATTTGAATTAAAGATGGCACAGGAAAGTGGCAGTGATCCAACTGAGGGCCTGAGGAACGCCTCTGTATTGAGAGAGGGTGACAGTCAGATCTCTGTTAATTACAAATCTACCAACTGAGATTTTGTATTTCATTTCATGCTTCACTTCAATAAGGATTAATATTTAAATGAAGTTAACTGATATTACTGTCTAAAAATTATTTTTATATTGGATGAATCTTCAACTTAAGCAATGTGATCATTTTAGCCAAGGTTATTTACTTGCTGCGTACACCCTTTTGTAGAAATATTAGCTTCTGGAGCAATGACATTTCCTTTCATCACTTCCTTCTTTATGACACTGAACACACACTTCCACAAATCAATTAGCAACATCACATTATACCATTGTCTGCCAAATGTCACACGTTAACTGTGGCAGTCAGGCATTTTGGTTCATGTGTGACTTGCATGTGTAACAGTTAATGGGCTCTATGTATATAATCAATATTTTTTAATTGATTTGGTGAGTGTATATCATTTATTCTGATTGTAAATAATGGTGCAGTGCTTTTACAGAGTTTATTGTTCCAACTTCAATCCGGTACTTTAAAATGGGCTCTTCATGATACATTTTACAGCTAATGTGTAGTTCTGTCAGTTTTGATGACTGGGAAATTTCAAGTTTTAATGCTATTAATTGCTGTTTAAGATGCTGTTGACCCAGTTTTGTTCTCGTTTGCCAATGAAGTATGTTTATCCAGCCTTATTTTGAGCAAGGGTATTTACAAATAGGAGGGGAGAGGCAAGTGCTCTGGTCAGTATTAGCTCTGAGCTATAATATGAAGAAAAGCTGAAATGTAGTCAATTTCAAATCCATCCATGTCTCTCTCCTCCCTCTATGATTTCTTCCAGCCCTGTAACCTAAGGTGCTCACAATTCTCTTGCGTACCTCTTGAACTTCTCCAAGTTAAGCACTTAAACATGGGCAGCATGCCTTCAGTGGCAAAGCCTGTATCATTGCTGCCTCTGGGTCTGGTTACTCCTTCTATCTTTTTGACCAGGATTTTGACAATTCCCGTAATGTACAGTCGGCCCTCCGTATCCACGGGGGGATTGATTCCGGGCCCCCTGCAGATACCAAAATTTGCGGATGCTCAAGTCCCTTATATAAAATGGCGTAGTGTTTGCATATAACCTACACACATCCTCCCGTATACTTTAAATCATCTCTAGATTGCTTATAATACCTAATACAATGTAAATGCTATGTAAATAGTTGTTATACTGTATTGTTCTGGGAATAATGACAAGAAAAGAAGTCTGTACATGTTCAGTACAGACGCAACCATCGTAGATCTTCTGGGAACGCTGATGCTGCCTCAGCGAGCCGTTATAGAGGCAGAGTGCACGCCATAGCTTTGAACTGCGTGAGATTTTCGCTACGATTGACAGTGCTGCAATGATTTCAGAAAAGTATGACTTTAACTTTGAAAGGGCACGTAGGTTTAGGGCAGGTTTGCAAGATGTTTTGTGTGCTTACAAAGAACTGTATGATAGAAAAATGTGTGAACCTTCCAGTGTGCTCACTGTCTTCCCGATTCTTGTAAGTGAAACTACACTGTACTGTACGTTCATTATTTCTACTTTATATAGGCGGTGTATTTATCATATCATTCCTGCTTTTACTATATGTTAGTGTTATTTTAGGTTTTATGTGTTATTTGGTATGACTTGGTAGGTTATTGTTTGGGTCTGGGAACGCTCAAAAAATTTTCCCATATAAATTAATGGTAATTGCTTCTTTGCTTTACACCATTTCTGCTCTGCTTTCGGATAGCGGGGGAAATCTGTACAGTATTTTCGATCCGCGTTTGGTTGAATCCGCGGATATGGAAGGCTGACTGTATTTTTATGTGGTTCAGGATCAACTCCTTATTCAGCTAGTTGTTTGTAGTGAAGTAGTTTGAGGTAGTTTTATTGTGTTAAATAGCTGTTGTGTTTAACCACGTTTCCATTGGTCTCAGTGATTTCAGTGTGAGACTCTTGCATTGGAATCAGAAACCAGTGATTTCAGTGGTGGGACTCCGGCATTGGAATCAGAAACTTATGGGCTCAAATCTCCTGAAGATATCACTGAAAATGTTGGCTGATAGTTCAGTGGCATGCTGAAGGATTGTCCATTGCTGAAGTCTTTTCGATCAGATACTGAACAAATTGCTGTAGTCACCTGCTCAGCTAAATTCAGAAATCCTATTTTGAAGGGTGGGGGTGCTTCTCAATGTCCTGGCTGATGTTTATACTTTAATCAAAATAATTAAAGGATAGATTGCCACATATTTTTTCTATTGGTGTTTATGGACCCTTCGCTCAAGTAGACCATCATATTCTGTCTTTTGTAAAAACTTACCATACCACATAACCAAGTATTGGCTTTTGTGTTCTGAGATCATGAAAGAGGATAGAATTATGAATAAAGAAGAAGGGTTTTTTTTAGTAAGGTTAGCACGATAATGTGAAAGTCGTGGCAAAGAAAATGTCTTGTGAAGCAAAGAAAAACAATATAATATTTATTTAAATGATCAGGAACACCCACAGTACAAAAAAAATCTAAGTGTTGGTTATTAACCATTTCTTAGTGGCTTTTAGATTGCCCTCTTCAAAGGGTGACTGTAGGCCACTTTTGAAACCATCATGGAAATTTTGGATTGCCACTTGGTGCTAAGAATAAATTAACTAATAAAATTGAAGTAGCCCATTTCAGGGTTAATCTGTGATGCATGGAATATTTCCTTAGCTAATGGTCACATTGAGGTCTGTAAGCAAGCAAGTACCAATCTGAATATCGCGTATCTCAATCTCAATACTGTATTTGATTTTTATTCCCTTTGGTTGCGTGTTTGTTAAGCTCTATTTATTTTCTGCACAGACATCCCACCCTGCAAAAACTCATTTCAGGGAGGCAGCACCATCAATTTGCGGGAGACTCCCGGAACTTCCGGGAGAGGTGGGATGTCTGCAATGGAGTAGCTCCTTAGCAGCTAGCCAGCTAGTTTAAATAACATTAGCTATGCTAATGAACGAATGACACCTGTTAAACTCACTTCAACATGTCTTTTACAGTCTTAACCCACCATGGGCAATAGAAAAGTCACTGTTGCAAACAGTGCAGTGAGCAACACTGTCATTATTTTGACCCCTATTAGGCAGGGGTACACTTTTGGGTAGTCTGGGGTGAAGTACGTTTTATATTTTCTTTTTTTGGAACACTCTGCCATGGTGTGTTCTCTCTCTCTCTCTCTCACTCTCTCACTCTCTCTCACTCTCTCTCTCTCTCTCTCTCTCTCTTTGGTTTCCGGGACATTGTATATAATTTGGGGGCATCAGAGAGCCACTATTAATATGCAGGAGACTCCTGGAACTTCTGGGAGAGGTGGGATGTCTGTCTGCATTTAAATCACCAATTATGATCTCTCGTCCACACACTTGTACTTACTTCATGATTCAACAGATATTGCACTGAACAGGCCTCTTCCTGGTCCATTCCTTGTTGCTCATTTTAATTTTATACACCATTGTTAACTTTACGTTATCAGGGTTTAGACAGAACAAATAAGAAACAATCATTTTCCTCAACAGGGATCAAAAACCAAGTGACATGTGTTTAAAGTAATTGGTAGAAGGATTAGAGGGGAGGTGAGGAAAATAGAAATTTGGCATTTGAACTTTGCTCTCTGACGATGTGGTAGAGGCAGAAATCTCATTACATTTAAAGCTACTTGGATGTGTCCTGGAGGAGCTGTGATCCATAGGGCTCAAGGTGATGTTAGGCAACTGTCACAATAGGCAGAATATATCTTTTTATAGTCTTGGTGCTGGCGCCCTACCGGAGATCAAGCTCATGTCCCCTAACCACTAACTAGTTTAACGAACATTTATTACCCTTCAACCATCTGGCTCCTGAACCAATATGGATAACTTCACTCACCTCAACACTGAACCAATTCCATAACTTGTTGACTCACTTTCAAGAACTCTACAACTCTTGTCCTCAGTATTATTTGTTTGCTATTTATTATTATTGTTGTTATTTTTTTTTCATTTGCAGAGTTTGTCATCTTTTGCACATTGGTTGTTTGATAGTCTGTGTGTGCAGTTTTTCATTGATTCTATTGTATTTGTTCTACTATGAATGCCCACAAGAATATGAATCTCAGGGTAGTATATGGTGACATGTACGTACTTTGATAATAAGTTTACTTTGATCTTTGTCCTCAAATTATTTACTATCACTTTTAATGCTCTTGAGTGATTTCATAGGGTTCATGGAATTTGGAAAAAAAAATCAGATTTTTGTCATTTTTAATCTTGATGTTGCTAATGTATTATTATTTTGTTTATATTGCTGGGTAGTTAATAGCTAGGCTTGTCTGTATCAGATTCTTCAGAAATATAAATACATTTTCAATTATAAACCTGCAAGATAAATACTTCAGGTAAATCAGATATTAAGATATCAAAATTGAGATGAAAAAATTTTATTACAGAGTTTCTGGGAATTAATTGCATAAAGACTATACATTGCAATGTATAGTCTGAATAAGTAGAAAGCACACTTCATATTTTGGCTGGGGTAATCCTTGGCTTTGAAGAAGCTTTTGTCAGACTTTTTCTTATCTGATGAAGCCTCAATAAATTATACTTAAGTCTGATGTGTGTCATTATTGAGAATTTGTAAATAAATTTTGCAAATGGTTTTCCAAGAAGTATGTTCTCATAGTCTTCAATCCCCTTTAATGGGGTTGTTTTAAAACAATATTTTGGTGTATTTTTTAAATCAATTTTTGCATTTATCCCAATGCTGTAGAGCATTGAAAAATCTAGTTTCTTATCCCTCACAGAATGTCGTGATTATCCAAATAAGTTATTTACAGCATACAGGTTTCCCCCGCCATCCGAAGGTCGAGCGTTCCTATGAAACGGTTCGTAAGCCAGAATGTCGTAAAGTGAAGAAGCAATTACCATTTATTTATATGGGAAAAATTTGTGAGCGTTCGCAGACCCAAAAAATAACCTACCAAATCATGCCAAATAACACATAAAACCTAAAATAACAATAACATACAGTAAAAGCAGGAATGATATGATAAATACACAGCCTATATATAGTAGAAATACTTTTCTACATTCATTGCCGCACTGTTCTCCGTAGCGAAAATCTCACACAAGCGCTCTCGGCAGAAACACTCTCTCCAGTAACCTTTAAGCTATGAAGCTGCCAAATCATACCAAATAACACATAAAAATACACAGCCTATATAAAGCAGAATTAATGTATGTACAGTGTAATATCACTTACCGGAATTGGGAAGACAGCGCCGAGCACACTGATGATGGTGTGTTAGGCTGAGTCGTTGGAGGTTGGGGTGGTGCAGTGGTCCCCAACCTCCAGGCCGCCGACCGACACTGATCCGCGAAGAATGCAGTGATGCAGCGGTAGCCGGGACACACCCAGCACATCTTTAAGAAAAAAGCCGAAATAAACAAGCTAATTAATTACGTGCCGGGCTGCACCTAATTAATTAGCTTGTTTATTTTGGCTTTTTTCTTAAAGATGTGTTGGGTGCGGCCCGGCTACTGCTGCATTTTCCACAGCCCAATTTTGGTCCGCAGCCCAGAATTTGGGACCACTGGGGTGGTGGGACACTGAGGTGTCATCTCATCATCGTCTGTTTCCATCAGGGCAGGCAGGTCATCTTCTTCTATGTCTGCCTGCCTAGATGTCGAAGGTCGAGGTTCGTCGTCTGCTGTGGCTGATGTGGAAGGCTTGAAAAATGACAGTATGCTTGACTGCTTAGCCTCGCGCATTTTTCCATCATACAGTTCTTTGTAAGCACTCAAACCATCTTGCAAATATGCCCTAAAGCTATGTACCCTTTCAAAATTAAAGTTGTATTTTTCTGCAATCATTGCAGCGAAAATCTCACGCAGTTGCTTCACGTTCAGTTCCTGGACAAGTTCACTTTCGGTTTGTTCGCTACTTCATTCGGTTTCGATTGTTATCCTTTCCTCTTCCAATTGCATCAGGTCTTCATCTATCAGTTCTTGGTCATGGGATGCCACAACCTCTTCAACATCATCTTTGTCAACTTCCACAAGCCAAACTCACTTTGTCCTTACTTCGTTCACCACAATCGAAACGCTTAATTATGTCTTGTTTTACGCTAAGTGTAACACCCTTACAGGCTCTTTTAGGCTTTTTCAATACCTTAGAACTCATCTTGCTAATGGCTGCTCACAGGCATGTGTTTAAGCAATGCTGGCTAGAATGCCGTTCTGAGGGAGGAGCTTGGCTGCTCGGGGCACACGCTGCCTTTTTTTGCGTGCTGCCTTTTTTTGCGTGCTGCCTTTTATCGCGCGCTGCCTTTTTTCATAACAGTGAAAACACCTGTTAGCGAAAACAGGTAACTAATGTAGGTCTTTCATAACAGCGAGCTTTCGTAAAATGAACGTTCTAAAAGCTGGGGACACCTGTACTGTATTCTCCTAGCAGCCACTATAATGATCAGCCATGATCATACTGAATGGTGGTGCAGGCTCGAAGGGCCGAATGGCCTACTCCTGCACCTATTTTCTATGTTTCTATAATACACTTACTTTCAGTACAGATCTACTCTGCCAAAGATTCACACAATTTTGTTTTAATTAAGGGGGTTTAAGGTGTACCATTTTTTTGTACTAAACTTGTTCATGATAATGTTCACTTTGGAAAATGTTCACTAGTCAGATATAAAAGGCAAAAGAGACAGATGTAAGAAAATATGCAATTGAAGTGACAGCTACCATCAAATAAAGATCATGATTAATATTTTAGCTCTATGTCAGTTTCTTGTACTGATCCCATATCTCTTGCTTCCACTTTAATATCCAAGAATCTGGGATCTGTGGTGCCAGTTCCTCACTACATTTATTGTGCAATATTTTATGGGGCAGTTATTCCAACCCCCAAAGGGAGAGAAGGAGCCATCCATAAAACAGTGCTAAAAAAATGTCAGTGCATTCGTGATAGACTCAGCTTGCACCATAATGGACACAACCCACCTCAGCACTGAAGACATCTTCAAAAGGCAGTGCCTCAAGAACGCATCCATCATTAAGGACCTTCACCATCCAGGACATGATCTCGTTTCATTAATTATATCAAGGAGGAGGAACAAGAGTCTTAAGATCAACGCTCATTGTTTTAGGAACAAGTTCTTCCCCTCTGCCATCAGATTTCTGAACAGCCCATGAATATTATCTTGCACTTCCTTATTTTGCACTATTTATTTATTTGTTTATTTTTGTCACTTAAGGTAATTTTGATGTTTTGCACTGCATTGCAGGAACTAAACAACAAGTTTTCCAACATGTATCAGTGATAATAAATCTGATTCTGATTCTGAGATGACGCAGCATTTCTGCCTCATTTTCCTGCAATTAGGAATGTACGAAAAAGTCCTTGCTAGTCCTTGGGCTCGGTTTCTGTCAGAATGAAGGAGGAAAGAAAGAGGGTAAGGAAGCAGCCTTCTGTGATTGGATTGGTTGCTGGCTGATTGAAGCCGAATGGTGATTACTATTCCTACAGCCTTCCCAGAGTTCTGTGCTTCACTCTGGTTGCAGAGTTGTGCAAGATTCCTAAAGCAACAAATCTCGATCTCCTGCAGGACCCAGGGTATGAGAAATTTAATAAAAAGCTAAAATTCCCATATATTAACAATCTTTCAGAATATTTGGTGCAATTGATTTAACCACTCATCATTCTTGGAATGTTCAACCATTTTAAGAGCCTTGTGAGTCAAAATAATTTCACAAACATAGTCACTTCTAAAAATTCTACAATTTGCAGAGCACAAAAGCTTGAAGCCTGCCAAAACCAACTTCAGTTTTCCATTTCCTTTGGCAGCATTTTCTGTGGGTTCAACCTCATTGACGTAAACAACATAAGCGTTTAGGAACTAAATGAACACCAGCCCTCGCGAGCTGAATAGTTCTCCTTTAGCAGAGCAGTAGATTTAACCCATGAATGGTGCGATACCTATTCAACATGTTCTCTGTCTCTGTGATCAACATACCAAAAAAAAGAAACAAATGTCTATTTATCCTATTTGTGAACCATCTGTCAATATGCCAAAAATCCATTTGTGGGTCCAAGGTGGGGCTTCAGTCTTCATTCTTTAGAAAGCAGTTAAAGGTCACTAATTCCCTCAACTGGAAAGGCAAGCTGTGTTGTTTGCAAGCCATGGTATAAAGCTATATACACTCAATGGCCACTTTGTTTGGTTCAGGGGGTATTAAGAGATGCTCCTCTGCCCACCACTGTTGTAACGTTTGGTTATTTAAATTATTGGCACCTTTCTCTAGCTTCAAGGACTTGCATCACCAGGTTCAAGAACAGTTACTACCCCTTAACCATCAGGTTCTAGAGGGCATAACTGCACTCATTTAAGGACTGTTATATTGCTATTTTATTTCTACATTTGCAGAGTTTGTTTATAGTTACTGTTCTGTAGATTTGCCAAGTATACCCTCAGAATCTCAGGGTTGTATGTGGTGACATGTATGTACACTGATAATAAATTTTACTTTGAACTTTGAACTTGCTGGAAGCTTGAGCCAATCTGACCATTCTCCTCTGACCTATGCTCTAAACAAGCCGCTTTCACGATAGAGCTGCCGTTCATTGGATGTTTTTGTTTTCACATCACCCTCTGCAGACTCTGGTGACTGTTGTGCATGCAAATCCCAGGAGATCAGTTTCAGAGATGCCCAGACCACTCCATCTGGCACCAATAGTCAATCCGCAGTTAAAGTTACTTTAGTCACATTTCTTCCCCATTCTGATGTTTAGACTGAACAACAACTGAACCTCTTGACCATGCCTGTATGCTTTTATGCTTTGAGTTGCTGTCATATGATTGGTTGATCAGCTATTTGCATGAATGAGGTGTACAGGTGTACCTAATAAAGTGGTCGCTGTGTGTGTGTGTGTGAGTGAGTGAGAGAGAGAGAGAGAGAGAGAGATGTTTGGTGGTTTGGACCACAAATTCTATTGTGCACAGTGATGTTCAAGAGCACCACATTGCAAAATATTACTGGAAAACTGATATACCGAATGACAGTGTCTACTACCTGTGTCATCCAAATAAAGTCATACTAAATGCTATAGGGTCCATTTTGCATAAAGTGCATGTGTCCCTAAACATCCAGGTATAAATGCTTGGACACTAGTTATGGAAAAATTCAGTCACACTGCATGTAAGGTACAGCTGCTCTCTGAGAAGTAGCCCCTCTCAGTGAATGCTCTGAAGTTAATAGAGCCCAGTGTTTGCTGCTGAATGAATTGTCCCTTAATCCTTTGCTGTGGCTCTGCTCCAGGTCATCTGCCATTGTGGACCAGCCCAAACACATCCTGCTTTCCTACCTGTGACGTCCATTTGCAATACTAATCACCAGCACACCACACCTGCCTCCTCCATCCCGGAACAGCAATTGATCAAGACAAAGTTCAAAGTTTACTTATTATCAAAGTACCTGGAGACTCACTTTTTGTTTTTGCGGTGTTTACAGGAAAAAGATGAAATACAACAGAATTTTACAAAATCTAAACGTAGACAAAGACTGACAAAAGCCAATGTGCAAAAGAAGACAAACAGCAAATAAAAATAACCCTGAGAACATGAGTTGTAAGGAGTCCTTGAAAGAGAGTCTGTAGGTTGTAGAATTGGCTCAGAGTAGTGGTGAATGAAGTTATCCGCACTGCTCCAGGTGCCTGGTGTAGTACGAGAAGCCCCAAAGCACCAACCCAATATGAAAGGTCCCATTCCTGCACCTTCACCTGCAGTGCACTGTCGTTCCATTATTTGCTCTGAAATAACAGAGCAAATGGATTTTTTTCCTTTTGCTTTCAGTACGTACGCTAGATCTGTTCTGTAATCCCTAGGTCTTGTGCACAAAAGAACCCTGTAGAGCTGGAACTATGTTCGAAACATGTCTTGGCCTGCTGTGCATTGTGCATTAATATGGAACATGGAAATATATTCACAGCCGCCTTTTCTCTCCTCTTGGAAAAACAGCTTGCTAAATGCTTCTAAAAGCTGAAAGAATAGAAGCAGCAGTTACCATCTGGTCTATTAATAAGATCAATACTGCCCTTCGTTTACATTCTAGATTTCACACTCTTCCATTCCCTTTGTGGTCAGAAATCCATCAGCGTGAATCTTAAATATTTTTAGTCAAGGATATTCTGTCATCTGGATTAGATACTTCTACATTTCCATCTTTTGACTCAGAAATGTCTTCCAGTTAAAAATAACCATCCCTTTACTAGGAAAGTACTCCTTCTAGTTCTCTTCAGCTGGAGAAAGCAGCCTCTTAGTATCCAACCTATTATATCTTTTAGAATCCTATGTGCGTCACTGAGGTCACTTTTATTCTTTTGAACTTCAGTAAACACAGGACGGTAAATACACACTTGTAAGTGCAAAATGCTCAGTGTACGACAACTCTAAATCAACCCAAACCCTGAATCCAAGGCAAGTATAAGCCTTCATGAGTATGAAGGTGAAAGAGTATGGCAGACATGATCTCAAAAATTTCCGTAGCATTTGATTTTGCTGAAGAATCCTCCTGAGTCATGTTCAAAAACTGCTCAAGATCTGGACTGGCTTAAGTGAGGGATCAAGGTTTAAGGGTCACAGAGTTAAAACTTCTTTAACAAGATAGGGGTCACTGAAGATGATGATGGGGTTACTGGGTGAGGAAAATCTCTTTATGCTGTATATAGTTATGATCTATAGCTGCTGGACAAATAGGTGGGATTCTTTGTGGGCTTAAAGGGAATTTTGCAAAGGGACTCGAGAGAGTAAGTTGAGTGTTGTGAAAGAGTAAGGGAATGTAGTTGCTTTACTCAGGGCCATCATAAACATAGAACATAAAACATTACAGCCCAGTACAGTCTCTTTGGCCAACGATGTTCTGCTGACCGTTTAATTTCAATGTAGCCATTCCCTCCTACATAACCCATAGGAACTTGATGGGCAGAATAGTCACTTGTAGTGTTGCAGTTCAATGTTATCACAAGGTGTCATTAATCTTATTAATAAATACTCAATGAGATCAGATTTATTTGTCACATATATATTGAAGCATACAGTGAAATGCGTTGCTTACATCAACAACCAGCACAGTCCAAGGGTGGGCTGGGGGCAGCCCACAAATATCACCGTGCTTCCAGTGCCATTGCAGCATGCCTGCAACTTACTAACCCATATGATTATGGAACTTGGGAGGAAATGCATACTGTAACAGAAAGCATACAAACTCCTTACAGAGAGCGGCAGGAATTGAACCTGGATTTCTTGTACTATACAGCATTACACTGATTCCTACGCTACCGTCCATTAAAGTTGTTGTTAATGTTATTAAATTGTAACGGTGCTAACATCTCCTTGAATTGGGATTAGAACCTAGATTACATTATTGAGCATTTACCTTGACAACATCTTTAAACTGGAGGTTCATTTCAAGCATTGAATCGTTCTTGCAGAATCAGTTTGGAACTTTGATGGTATATATTGTATTCACTTTAAAACCTTGGCTTTTTAAAACTAAAATAAAATCATTAGGAATCCAAAAGACAAAAAAGAGTTGTTTAATATTTAAAAAGTAGCTTTGTCAGGCAGTGAGACATCGATATAATGAACCCAGAGTCCCTTATTACAGGAAACAGTTTTCATCTCTGAAAATGTACATGTTCAAAAGGTGAGAATTGATTCCTTTTATGAACATTCTTCATTTAAAATGAAGGATAACATATCTTTGACCATCACACGAAATGGACCTGAAGCATAGGTTTGGGTGTAAACCAATCAGTTCTTTTGATCTGACCCAACATTAACTTAAGGATTTCCAACCTTTTTTATGCTATGGAGCCCTACGATTAACCGAGGGGTCCATAGACCCCAGCTGGAGAACCCCTGGGAACTTGATCTGGTCTCTTGGTTTTATCTGCTTTAATTATATACCAAACAAAAGCCTCCTTTTTAATATATTTATTTCTGTTTTGTACATTTTTAATCTATTCAATATACATATACTGTAATTGATTGATTGATTTATTTATTTCTATATTATGTATTGCATTGACCTGCTGCTGCTAAGTTAACAAATTTCACGACACATACCCGTGATAATAAACCTGATTCCTTAATTTCCACATTGATATTTATATTCGAACCTTAGCTCAATAGCTTTTTCAATGTAGAAATTTCAAGAATTCGATGTACAAAGAAGTGCTTCCCAACATCATTGGCATAAATTTAACATTTAGGTTTTGCCCCCTTTTTCTGAACTCAATTCCTTGATGTTTATCGTAAGAGCAAAGGAACTATTTAACATTCTTTAATAATTATTCCACTTCTTGGATTTCTTTAAAATAAAATGTTATCTGAATTAGCTAGAAATATTTTACATATAGTCATAGTAGTCATATGAAAATGCTTATAACCCCTGTGGTGCATGACAGAGTGATAATTGAGGGGAATGAAATTGATTAACCAGGATTTATAACTTTAAAGTGATTGGTAAAATGAGATGAGGAGAAATTGTATCATTCAGAGCCTGGTGAGAGTCAGGAACCTGTTATCTGAAAATGCTGTTGAGGTAGGAAATGCACATTGCATTAAAGAAGTGTAAAGAAGTGTGAAGAAGAGTGCTAATGTTGCTGTAACATGTGAGTCTGCTGGCTGGAAGTTGGAAAGCAGGTGGATAGCCCATTATGGGTTACCATTGGCATAATGGACCTCATGGTTTCCACTTATCCTGTGACTATCTGTGACTCCACTATTCTATAAACTAGGTTTGATGTGATTTATTCTTACTCTGTTTTATTGGTGCCTTATTTTAAATATTCAGAATCAAACAGAGGTGCCACCCAGTATTACGTGCATTCTGGTACAGTTGATGCAATTAGTTCGCCTGTGATTAATTGGGCTGTTATGGAGCTTGGAGCTCCCTACGATCTGTTTGTTTTAGAGTTGTGCTTATGCATGCAGTATCATGACTCATTCTCAAGTCGTACATTGCCTTTTGGCTTTGGACTCATGTTTTGCAGGCACCTCCCAATGTACATAGCCTGCTCAGTCACTTACTGAACACAATGCCATTGCATTGTAACTGATATTTTTATATGAGTGAATAACATGCATATGTTTTATACGATATTGATGATGGGTGGAAGACTGTGCAGTCCTCTGTCCCACCCAACGTCACTTGAACAAACGACTTAGTTCATGGAAATTGCTGCTTATTAAGTTCCGAGAACTCATTATAAAGTGGGGTTTTTAATTGGCTACACTAAAGCCAATAGACTGTAGAATATAAGCTCATAGGCCTTGTTGTTATTTTTGTTACTGGCATCTACTTAACTGTGTGTTCTTGCAATTCCTAATGTTGGAGTGGTGGCCTTTCTCTGAAATTAGCCAGCAACAGAGAAAAAGTGTCCTGAATTGACCTGGTGGTTTACTTCACTGAGAAAGTGTGTACTCCTGCTTTAGTTAACTATAAGTGATTCTTGGTAGAATTTAAGGGAAAAGATATTTCTCCAAGTTTAACAAATGAACATGAAAGCATAGTATTGAAACAAATACATCCCAGCGAAAGAAACAAGAGTTTTCTTTGTCTCTGGTATGGAAAGCAGTGATTCCTGGGTTGGCAGTGGAGAGTTGATCAAGATATAAGCGATGCTCAGTCTTCATCAGGACTGGAAAGGGAGGGGGAAGAAGCCAGAATAAGAAGGTGGGAGGATGGCATGGATTACAAGCATGTAAGGGATAGGTTCCCCTACCTTCTTATTCTGGTATCCTCCCCCTTCCTCTCCAGTCCTGATGATGGGTCTCAGCCCAAAACATCAAATGTTTATTCCTCTCCATAGGCGCTGCCTGACCTGCTGAATTCCACCAGCATTTTGTGTGTGTTGCTTTGGTCTTCCAGCATCTGCAGATTCTCGTGTTTCTATCAGGGGTGAACTCTGTGTACTTCTTTATAATAATGCCTTCCTATCTTTAACATCTACCTGAAAGGATAGATGGAACCTTCATTTTTCATCTTCCAGTAGTGGAGCACTCCCTTAGAACTATACGGCAGCGTCAGATGAGGTATTTTGTGCACACTAGTTGGGACGGGGCAAGCACTCCGAGGCAAGGGTGCAATCGAGTGAGGCACACTCGGGACTGGAGACTCTCGTCTCTGCATTCTGATACCAAGAATTGCTTAAAATATGAAGCATTACCCAAAGGGATTTGAGTCGTTAGCCTGTAATGAAATGATGCCAACTATTGTATAGTTAGCTCAATGTCTTGCAGTTCACAGCTGCAAAGACTCTCAATTAATTTTGAGAATACGAAGGATATATGATATTCTGCCTGTTAGCTCCTTCATTTTTATCTTTCCAATAAATATTGTTCTGAAACATAGAAGATGATAATCAACTTCAGATGGAACAAAGAAATATGTTGGTGGATCACATAGTTTTCTTTATACAATCTATCATCTTCTCCTCCCTGTGGTGGGATCTACATTATGTGCTCCTCCCAATTTACATCCTGCCAGTTTTCTTCCAATCAGTGGTAATTTGGCACTTTTTATCCATCTGGTGTTGTGTAGGATTTTTGGAATTTCAGTCATGACGTTCCTTTATGCTCTCAACTCCATAGTATTTGCCATCAGTCTTTGCTAATATGAATAGACTTTTGCCTTGATCAGTTTCGATTGGTCAGGGATGTCTCAGATTCAGTCTCCACATTTCACTGTTGTTGACGTCGGCTTTAACGTCTCGTCACCGAGTGTTGTTACCAGATCACGTGTGGAGGCACGAGGGGCTGGCAGCAGAAGTTTATCGAGGAGTTGCAACGCATCACACCGTTGAAAGCATGTCGATGCTTACTGTGTTGACTCTCGTAAAGAATTCCAGGTGGCGTAGGAAACAAAAGGCTGGTGGAAAAACGGAAGGAGTAATTTTGGTTCTGTATGGAAGTGCAGAATGTGCATGCAGCAAAACAAGGAAGTGGAGGTGGCTTCCTGTCTGACCTTCCTCCTCCAGCTGTTGGGCTGTTGCCACATGTGGAGGGCCGTTTTATCAGTGTGAGTGAAGGTAGGAAGTTGCTGTTCCAGTTAATAAACTGGAGGGCTTCTGATTTATCATGTCTCTAGCACAGATTTAAGACATCTGAGGAACAGAAAATGCTTCCCACTGAACTGAGAACTGTAGGCAGCTAATTAACTGAGGAACCCTACATTTGGAGGCTGAATACTTGTCAAACATATAATTTAAAAGTACTGTAGGCAGCATTTGCAAGATATAAATAGGAGTGCTGTAACATGCGACATTCAAAGCAACTTAGAAATGTGTGCTTCCTCAGTGTAATGCTGTAATTACAGATGCTTCAAAAGTAACTTCGAAACTGTGATGTGGTAAATGTAGTTCATATATGAGCTTTGCCTGAATCTATTATTTGAATTCCAGACTTTCCAATGAGATATCAGTTATCATTCAGAATCTATGTATAATATTTTAATGTCATTTTTTAATAAGATTTCTGCTGTGATTTGTAGGACCTTGTGTACCAAACAGATGCCACATTTATCTCCCTAATCCCAGTTACTGCAGTCAACTGTTTTTAAGTGAGGCAATTTTGATTTGTCTCTGAGAGTTATTGAGGGGACACCAATAATACCCAATGTAAATAATCTTGTAATTAACACCTTACAGGTATACACGAATTACAAGATTACCAATGAATCAAGCAGCGTGGTACAGGATCTTAACTCTTTTGTGTAGTCTATAATGAGATTTTCCATCTGTTTATGTACTGTGATTATTGATTCAGCTGCGGCTCAGTTTATAATGTTCTCTTTGCGCTAGAAGGTTGTGAATTCAAATCCAGAACTTGAGAGATTGCACACCCGAGTCCAGGTTGATTCTCTCAAGCAGCACCAAGGGAGTGTAATTCTGTCTATTAGATGCAGGAATATAACAAAGTCTTGTCTGGAGAGGATATTTGATGGAGGTATATCGAATTATGAGGGGTGTAAATGGGGTAAATGCAAGCAGACTTTTTCCACTGAGGTTGGGTGGGACTACAACTAGAGGCCATGGGTTAAGGGTGAAAGGTGGAAAGTTTAAGGGAAACATGAGGGAAAACTTCTTCACTCAGAGCACTGTGAGAGTGTGGAATGAGCTGCCAGTACAGGGGCGCATGCAGGCTCGATTTCAACGTTTAAGAGAAGTTTGGATAGTTACATAGGTAGTCAGGGTGTGGATGCTGTAGTCCCAGTAGAGCTCAACAGGAGCAGGCAGTTCAAATGGTATGGCATGGACTAGATGGGCCAAAGGGCCTGCTTCTGGGCTGTATTTTTCTGTGAGAATGACTCTCGGTTAGATAAATACGTAAATACAATGGACTTTGCTGACAAGGCCCAAGTAACCTTTGAGAATGTTGAGAAGAGTTGCTTTTTTTCCCTAAACTATTGTAGCCTCTGTACTGAAGATTATCCCAGAGTTGTTAAGTTTGGAGTTCCAGATTTTGTACTCGGCAATGGAGAAGGTGCAAATGGTGACATTCTCTTCCATTTGACGTCCTGAAGAGAGAGGCTGCAGCCTTGGAAGGTGATATTAAGAACTCTTGGTGGATTACTGTAATCTGTTTCATAGAGGGTTATACGCTGCGGCTATGGTGCACAGTTGGTCGGAGCAGAGTGGTGGCAGTGAGGATGCTGCTCAAACAGCCTGCTTGGTACTGAATGGTGCTGAGCCAGTGGATCCATGTCCTTCCAGGAAAACGGAAGACATTCCAATATAATCACAAAAGTGCAACCACAATAAGTAATGGACACAGCTCAGTCCGTCACAGGCAAAACCCTCCCCACCACTGAGCACGTTTACATGGAGAACTGCCACAAGAGAGCAGCATCCTTCATCAAGGACCCCCACCAGCCAGGCCATGCTCCCTTCTCACGACTACCATCAGGCAGGAGGTACAGGAGCCTTGGGTCCCATACCAGCAGGTTCAGGAACAGTTATTACCCTCCAACCACCAGGCTCCTGAACCAGTGTGAATAACTACACTCACCTCAACTCAGAATTTTTCCACAACCTACAGACTCATTTTCAAAAACTCTATAACTCATGTTCTCAGAACTACTTATTTACTTAGTTTTTTATTTGTCTTCTTTTACACATTGTTAAATTGTTTTACACTGGACTCGAGTGTGCAACCTCTACAGTCTTTATGTAGAGGTTTTCATAAGTAATATAGGTTTTTTTTATTTTCCTGTAAATGCCTACAAGAAAAAGTCTCAAGCAGTGTATGGTGACATATAGGTACTTTGATAATAAATGTACTTTGACTAATTCTTCATTATAATTGGTGGAAAAGCTTTGGAACTTGATTTCAGTCAGTTGCTTTTAGGATCCAGCTTCTGTCTTTAGAGATCTCCAGTTTACAAATTAGAATTTCCAAGAGGAATAGAGCAACATTGAATAGTATTTCATTGGTTGTAAAGCTCTTTGAGATATCTGAGCTCTTCAATGGCAATTTATTAGATGCAAGTTAAAAGAGAAATATTGAACTGTTCTCAGCTAGGCAAATATGCATGGCTAGAGCTTCAAAAGTGAAATCTTTTCAATAATGAAGGTTACACTTCCTCGAGAAACAAAAGAATTTGCCAGATGCAGGTTTTGACTCAGTTCCTTTCCTTCTACAGATGCTGTTTAACCTGCTGAGTGCCTTCAGCAAATTGTTTGCAACAAAAGAATTGGCTATCTCTCTTTTTAACTGGTGCAGGTTGCGAAACATGATTTATATGTACAGTATATACAGCTTTGACATCAGAGACTTTGAAGCTGGATAGCCTAGCAGAAGAAGGTAACTTACTTTGAGTTTGGTTGACATATGAGTGTATGATTGTCTTGCGGATTTGAGATTTGTAGCCTTTAAGGGACTGTCAGTTCATCCAGGCATATCTGCACTCCTGCTCAGCTTTGAATTGCAATTTGGTCAATGATTGACAATTTTCACACACACATTGGTTCAGGAATTAATGAGGCCTAACATTTCCCTGATCATGGAAGGCATCTGACATGCTTCGACACCTTCAGGATTTTGACCGTATGCATATAATGCTCACTATTTCTCTTGTCAGCAGTCATCTCAACCACTCTTGCCATGCCCCCAGCCCTGCCAACAACTTACTAACCCCTTAACCTATACATCTTATATGTACATTCTGGTGAATTTTGGCATGGTTGAGTTGATTGCTGACAAGAGAAATAGTGAGCATTATATGCATACGGTCAAAATCCTGAAGGTGTCGAAGTATGTCAGATGCCTTCCATGACTGTGTTGGTCGTTGACACAAATGATTCGTCTCACAGACAAGAGAAAATCTACAGATGCTGGAAATCTGAGCAGTACACACGAAATGCCGGAGGAGCTCAGCAGGCCAGGCAGCATCTATGGAAGAAAAGTACAGTCAATGTTTTAGCCCCAAACCCTTCAGCATTTCACTGTATGTTTCGATGAACATGGGACAAATGATGCTAATCTAATTTAATAAGATTGATTTTAAAAACTCCCAAAGCATTTCACAAGTGCGCTTTAGGATAAGCAGTCAAACATTATGGAACATAGCACAGCACAGGAGCAGGCACTTTGGCCCTTGATGACTGTGTCAACCATGTTGCCAATTGAACTGCACGTGGTCTCTACCCACCATTCCCTGCCTGTCCATATATCTGCTGAATTGCCTTAAACATTTTTCTGCCATTTCTGCTTCTACCATATCATCTTGTAGCACCTTCCAGGTGCCATCACTCACTATGTAAAAACAAACATTGCCTGCCTGAAATCTCCTTTAAGCTGTCCCTCTCTCATCTTAAAGGTTATGCCCCTATACTGATTGATATTTCTACCTTGGGGCTAAAAGACTGTCTGTCCAATCTAGGCCTCTCATTATTATATACTTGTGTCAGGTCACTCTTCAGCTTTCAGTGATCCAGAGGAAAAAATCCAAGTTTATCCAATCTCTCCTTGTAGCTACAATTCTTGAAACATTGGTCAACACAGCTACTTTTAAGAATCCCATGAAAGGAGGCAGCAGTGAAGTGGTCCGAGCTGTAATTCTCTGACTGGTTCATGCTGTACAGATTTGCTCATAAGCATCAGTGGTGAAGAATGAAGATGTACGGGAAACCAAAATTTGAAGAACTCAGAAATCTTGGAGTAGCCTCGATTTTAAAAACGTTGATACCAGAGCCTAGAAATTCTTTGGCCTATCACATTTTTAGGCGCTGACAAGTGGGTGTCATCTTCAATCTGATGGAGCAACATGACTGAGTACAGTCCTGGCATTCTAGTGAAAATTTGATGAGAGTCCTATGTGAAAATGACAGATACAAACATGAGGTTGGGGGCATGTGCAATGATTTCAATTGGGCATTATTTGAACTGTGAAGCATTTTTGTTAACACATGCTTTACAGGCATTGCTAACATTGAGCTCTGATACAGTTCTTTAATACCCGTTTGTGGTTTGCCCCTTTTTTTAATTGAAAGGGACAGCTTCCTTAACTAATCTACCGCGAGGGAGTTCAGTTCTTGCCTTACTGAAGGCAAGTCTCTATGTTGTATCTTCTCTTCCACATTAATTATAACTCAAATTTATGCCCTGTCACCTGTCCGCCATTGCTGGTATGCAGTCTCATTCTTGCCACTATCCCATCATCCTCTGTGGCATTTTCACCCACCCCCCGTTCTTCTCTCCGTACCTCTGACTTTTCTTTTGGGTCCCCAGATCTCTCGGAACAGCTACCAGTACTTTTCTTGGCTGTTGACTCCTCTTCCCTACTTCCCTTATCCTCCCTATCACTTATTTCCCCTTCAACACATTGTTCTCCTTCCCAGCATCCCTCACTCCAATTTTCTCCCCACCCTCAACCGTTTTACCATCATCTTCTATAGTCTAAAGCTGAGTTTATTGTCAATTGCACGTGATCTTTAAACCCTTTGATCTTTTATCCACAACTATGATCCCAACCCCAGCCGACTGCCTGAAATCCCTTCCAAATAGTCTTCTGCAGTACTACCCTTCTGTCATGTTTACCCCAACAATTTTCCTGGTGCCCCCACCCACCCTCACCTTCTATGCTCTCTATACTCTCCACAAGGGTGGGAAATTGTAGAGGGAGAGGAATTTGTGTGCAAAGGTCCTGTTTAAAGCATTAGTGAGTGGTAGAATATTGCAGTGTCACCCATAGAATTTCATATAAAACGTGGACTAAAAAATGTCTAGCCCTGTCCCTCATAGTTTCACTTTCATTTTAATAATTATTAGCATTAGGTGTTCATGAAGGTTTAAGAAATTGGCCATGAATCAGAAAATGCTGTTTTATTAATAGGGGATTTTTAAACTTTTCTTGTTGCCAAGCTTTGTATGGAGTGTAGCTTTACTCTGACCAGCTTATAGCATTTGTATCTTCTACTTTGTGATGCTTGGAGTTGGCTCACACCCCAGAATTGGTGTTACTGTCCTCCCTCAGTCTCAACATTCCCACCAAAGATGTGATGGAAAACACCCATTTTATTTTTGCTGTAGCTTGGAAAAGTCTGTAATTACAGAATTAGTTAATTCTGGCAGTCGGCTTTATCATGGAAGTGTTGAAAGTTAATAATTTCCAACGTGGTCTCTGCATATAAAATACTTGACTAAGTCTGGCAGAGACTGGAGGAAGTTCATGCTTGTGTACTCTCTTGCTGAGAGAGCACTTGTCAGTATCAGTAATGTCCATTACATTCTTTAGAAGCATTGCCAGGCAATAACTTTTTTCTCTTCCTTACTGAACACCAGTTCAAGTTGGAATTACTTATTGGATGCCATGGCACACTTAATAAAATTTAATGAATATTTATTGAGAAATTGTACTTTGTGAAAAGCAGACTTAAGTATTTTAAAAGCTTATACATTTGTCAAATGGATAAACACATGAATGGCTGCTGAGACCATCTTAGAACAATATTTGCATGTATTAGGGCTACAAAGATGCTGCAGTGCTAACTGTGCCATGTTCTTATTGCTTTGATCCTCCCTCCCTAGCTGGAACTTGTGAGCGTATTTTGTCAATGCCTGGATGCAGGTTTGCATGTAGATCTTCGCCAGTGCCAACATGCATCCAACTACCTGCAAACCTCCCCACCCTGGTCATGACCACTCTCAACAAAAGACATCAGGAAGATCACTAATCTGCAAACATATAGATTTACTGCTAAGGATTGGTTTAAAATGTTCTTTGGGCTGTACCAGTACTTTGTAGACTAGCTTTGAGATCTCCAGTAAAATGGCCAAACAAAAGCTACCGCCATCTGAAGTGAGGCCCAGACAGCTTCTAACGATCAATTGAATCGAAAGGTAATTGTAGATTAGGAGGGACATAAACACAGGAGCAGAGTTAGGCCATTTGAACCATCCACCTGGGGAGTTCCTAATTTTCCCCTTGCACGATGGAGCTAATCAGCACTTCAATGGCTCACTGGGAGGGCCTGTTCCAAGTTGCTGCTAAACTGCAGCATACACTTTGATGTGGAGAACAAGCTCTCGGGTAGGCTACCCGATGCCGCACGTAGCAGAACCCATATTAGTTCCTGCTCCATCCTTGGCCCGTGCACTCACTGAGTAGTGCTGTCCTTACTGTTCTTCTGCTGTTTGACCAAGTCGTGTATCTTTTGGATTGGTCCACGGCTAGAGTTGCGGCAAGAGGGGAGATGGGGATTATGGTCACATCCTTCCTCTACCTGCAGCTTGTAAATCGGAAACATATGTGGGGTCAGAGAAAAGAGAGATGGCAAAATTGAGTTGTAACAGCGAAGCACATTAATTTGACTGGACCAGTGTCAGACCTAGGCCAAGCCTGTCACCGACATGCCTAACAATTCTTAGAGGCTTTGTTCTCCACTCAGAATTCTATCAACAAGCACATCGAATTGAACCCAGTTTACATCCTTTTCAGCTTCAAGTCGTCAGTCCAGAGCCAAGAGCCAATTCATGCCTGATTGCACGCATCAATCAATGAGAACGATGCTAATCCTGCATAATGGTCGACTGACACAGGCCGTACAACAATTATCACCTAATTGGATTTTAACAAACCAATCGTGGTTTACATAATTAGTAACCAATAGAAATGGCACATATACCCACACACACATACAAACGGACTAATCACAGGACACAGAAAAGATGAACAATGTAGATCACCAACATTTCATTCGAAATTGCACTGATAATGTTGCCTAGCTGGGTAATGAAACATCTGCAAGCTAACAAGCCAGCTCCGCGAGCTACTCAACAACAACGTCCTCAACCTGAGCTAGAAATCTTTTCCAACATTTTAAAGGAGTACTCAGTGCTACCTCCATGGATGTTTGGAATACAGTCATACTTGCTCCTTTTGTCATCTCCCCAGTCGCCTCAGGCTGTCTACCACCGTGTTCTGCTAGAGGGACGGAAGTGTGTCATCTAGTGCCATGTATTCCAGTTGAGCGATGGGGTTTCAGTAGTTTAACAGGTGATTGAGCAAGTTGAGGTATGGGTGTGGTGTATATAATGGTGCTAAGTATGAGAGGGTGAGATAAATGCTTTGACTATTTGTGTATGCATATTGATACAGAATGTGGTAGGACATTAATAGGACTGTGGTAAATAGTACATTTATATAATATGGTATTTCAAGATGCATTCAATGGTGGTGAATTGACTGAAGTATTTGAACTTCTCAAAATCTGCACCAGGTCCTTATGTGTAGATTTCAGCATTGACCTCAGTGGTATCTCCTTCTACCTTCCTCACCATGGTCTGGGATGGCTTCTGATCCTGCATCATTCCATCTCCTCAGAAAGCCACAGTCTTCCCTAGCGTGCCAATGTTCACTGTTTAAAGGCCACTTGTTAAGTGACAGCCGGCATCTCTTGTTAAGCAGCATTAACCATAGCCAGCGAATTATAGTAATGCAAGCAGTGCATGGTTAATGCTTCAAAGTTCAAAGTTTCAAAGATACATTTAATGTCAGAGGAATGTATAGAAAATACATCTTGAAATGCTTTTTCTTTGCAACCATTAACGAAAACAGAGGAGTGCCCCCAAAGAATGAATGACAGTTAAATGTTAGAACCCCAGAGTCAAGTGAATGGATAAATCCTTGTGGTAAGCAGGTGGTAAGTAGCTGGTGTGTGAATCACATTCACGTCCTGACCAATCACATCTCCCATTGGAGTTCTGTTGGCTGACATTGTTGATTTAGCCCACTGGAGTCTCCCAACTTCTCAGCTCTTCCCATATTGACTGTTCATTGTGGAAAGCCTGATTTTTAAAAAGTATATATACTGCACCGCAACAGTTCTTTTTCAGAAGCAAAACTAGTAAGAAAAGCCGTCCACATGTCCTTTATTTGACTTTGACTATCTGGCAGGAAAAAAAACAGTGGAGGATTTGTTTGATCTCCATTGTGGGATTCAAAGAGTCCATTGATCAAAGAACCTTTACTGATAAGTAATGATTAGTTGGATCCCAGAACCTCAGCAATGCCATGGGATGAATTCATCGAAAGCTGTCTTACGAGGAGACTATAGTTCACACAAATATTTCTCAGCTCTGTGAACTCTGCTTCTTAGTGAAAAACAATGAGTAATTCTTGGAGAACGAGGTAATTGAAATAGATTCAGGCCAAGCTTATTTGGTGTTGGTAGTTCATTAACTCTTGTAAAATGAGTTGGAATATATGAGTAACCATAACAAAGAGATTTTCACATTATCTGCGTGCGTCAGTTTATCAGAATCCAGTGTACTGGCACTACTTAATCATTTGTGTTGCTCTGAACCTGTACTAGTTTTATCAAGCCACATTACATCTACAGCATATTTGAAATGTTAAAAAATCCTGCATCTGTTCATATATCAATTAGAAACTAGGTACTGTAATGACATTAGCTGATTTATAGTCTTGCTGTGATTATGCATCCCTGTTTGCTGCGGTGTAGTAGCACCTCCCACTTCTTCAGCACCTGTTGCAGTAACCTCCACGCTTATTTTTAAATTTCCTGTTACCAATTACCGCAAATAATTTCTGAACAATAATTAATATGATAATTGCAGCATTATGTAAAGGTAAAGTTGGAGTATAACTCATTAAAGTGCTTCTCCATTTATATGTTCCTCTCTTTCATTGACCTTGTTTCTGTGTGATGATAAAATAATCTGCTTTTCTTGCATGTGCACCATTGAAAATAACCATATAAATGGAGTTATCCAAGGCAGCTTTGCTTGCTAAAGTGGATACCTGCATGCTTCCCTGACAGGAATTCAGTGCTAATTTTTAATTTTTGCCTGTCACAGTTTCCCATCACATCTGTAATATTCTGCCATATTATCATTTCTTGCCCCATGTTATTTGAACTCTTTTAATAATAATAATTATAATAATTCATACATAATTTTCTTTCTTGAAAAGTTTCAAGATGAAATGAATGACCAGTTGGTCAAAGTAAATGAAATGTTTAAGGGTAGAGTGTGCTGTTCCCAATGAAGAAAGAAGGTGGAATAGTGAAAATGGAATAGAGGTGAAAGCTGTTGGGTAGATTTTCCTTAAACCCATTAATAGAAATGATGCTGTGTACTCCACATCATTTCCCATCCAGTAAAAAGCACATCTTCTCCAGCTCACCTTTTATTTTGTCCTTTTTTTACGAACCAGTAATTCTTTCCCAACTTTCCCTCTTTTTATCCCATTGATTTCCAATCAGTTCATCTCCTTCTTTCTTCATAACCCTGTGCTTCCTCACATTCCTCACCATAGGCTTTCATGTCCGTTTGCTACATGTATTCATCTTTGCTGGTGTTCTGTTTGTGAATGAAGCACTTTCATATTTACAACCAACAAACCCCAAAAATTCTCAATAAAAAGTAACCTATAATCTGTGTAGTGCTATCACAATGATAGATCCAGTGTGGCTCATTGCAACTGCATTCTGATCTAGCCTAGTAAGCAACACAGCTGCATCACTGGTTAGTTATGCACCTGGATATTAAAGATTAGCTTTACTTGTTACATGTACATACATTAAAACAATGAAAAATTCTATGAAATGCGATGTTTGCATCAACAACCATCACGGCTCGAGGATTAGGCTGGGGGTCAGCCCACAAGTCCTTCCTTCCCCAAAGTAGCATGCCCACAACTCACACACCATAATCCGTGTGCTTTTAGAACCTGGGAGGAAACCGGAGCACCTGGAGGAAACCCACATGGACACAGGGAGGTCATACAGACTCCTTACAAACTGCAGCGGGAATTAAACACTGATTGGTGATCGCTGGTGCTGTAAAGGGTTACACTAACCACTATGCTACCTTGCATTGGTATATTATAGATGCCAGCCTTGCAAATGATGACCAGATCCTGTGAGTGAATAAGGCCTTTTGCAATACATTTTACATTTGAGATTCATGTATTAAAAAAATTCTATTACACCTGGCATATTTGGTTCACTCTCATGACAATGAATTAAGGTCAAAAAGTAAAATCAGATGAAACATATTGTTTTGTCCCCTGTATAGCTTAGTCAGCAGTCCACATTAATTTGTCGTAGCTGTTGGAAGCTTAGTCTCTCAGAAGAAATAAGGAACACCGAGGGATTGTTGACGGTCGTTCAGCTCTCCCATGTCACTGTCACAGAGCAAATAATCTACTGATGGTTACCCCAGTGTTCGGTTTTTCCCTCTGTTTGACATTTATTGACAAGTAACTTTAGTACAGCAGAAGGCCAACTGGACCTTTGGTCCATGGTAGAAAGTGCCCCAATAATACTAGAGGGCATAAAAAAGATAATATGTTAATGCAAATGCATGGTACTCTAACTTCTCTTACTATCCTTCCTATAAGATTTACAGACAGATCGGCCATGATCTTATTGAATGGCGGGGCAGGCTCAAAGGGCCAGATGGCCTACTCCTGCTCCTATTTCTTATGTTCTTATGTAATATTCCAACAACACCCATCATAAGGTCAATGGACAACATCTCATCTTTGCTTAAGATTTAGGGCTCAGCAATTTGTATTCGTATTCCCAGAGATTATAGTTTTGATTCTGTTCTGGTAATTTCAAATTATTCTGGTTTAAAACTCTTCCAGACTGGTCATTTTCATTCTCTTGTTCTTTTACAGTGCTCCTTTGCCTTTCACCTTCTTAGGGGTTTCCTTTGTCACTTGCATCCTTTCTTTGAATCTTGAAAATTGTTTTGTCCCTAGTGTTTCCCATGTTGGTGCAATATCTTAAATTTGCAATATGTTTTTACCTGTTGATACTGTCTGACCTGCTGAGTTATTTCTGTTACATAAAGCAATTTTGTCTTTTTAAGGTAGTTAATGTTCTAGGAATCTGGTCATGGGTAAATTCTTGCATAGGATCATCTGGATAATAATATCATGTTATGGACCAGATTACATAGAAATTCTAGGCAGGTATGTGTAGAACACCAGGTAATTATTACAACAGTATTACAGGGCGATGGTACACAGAGGAGCTGAGAGACACCAAGAGGGTTCAAGAGACAGGAGAACAGATCAGCAGGGGTCTGATGTCTGTCGACAAATGTGGCTTGCCTGGCAAGTTGAAGTTGTGGTGCTTGCAGTACGGACTGATGCCACGGATAATGTGGCCACTAACTGTCTATGAAGTGGCAATGTCCCACGTTGAGGCAATGGAACGGAAGATCAATAAGTATGTAAAGAAGTGGCTTGGAGTACCGAGCAGCCTCACCAATGTTGCAATCCACAGTAGCCAGACAAAGCTTACCATCCCAGTGCAATCCCTTGTTGAAGAGGTCAAGGTAGCCAAGGTAAGATCATTCTTGACGCTTCGAGACTCAAAAGACCCTGTCATCAAGAACACTTAGCCATCTGGTCATCTTCTACACGTAAGGAGCGCCATGAGCTTGTAACACAAGAAATACGAGAGGTAGAAGAGGAGAAGAGGTTAGCTAAAACAGCTGGCCTGGCCAAACAAGGGGCTTGGACCCGGTGGGAAAGTGTTGAACAACGACATCTATATTGGAATGTTCTGTGGCAGATGGAACTGCTACGCATTTCTTTCCTGTGCAGAGCAGCGTACAATCTGCTCCCAACACCTGCCAACCTCAGCACCTGATATGAAGATAAGACAGACAGGTGTGCTGCTTGTGGCGAGAAGGGAACACTTCAACATATTTTGAGTGCATGCAGAGTCAATATCTTCAGCGGCATGTACACTTGGAGACATAACAACATTCTCAAAGTTGTAACAGAAGCGGTTGAGCAGAGAGTACTGCAGCACAACTTATCTCATGCCCCATGCTGCACAGAACATCGCATATCATTTGTGAAAGAAGGCTCCAAGTCAAGGGTGTACAGCACAGGCTCATGATCAAGCATTCTTCAGCCAATGATTGGCGTGTCAAGGCTGACCTGGATGGGAAAGGCAGTTTCCCGGAGCAAATAGCTTTCACCACATTGCATCCAGATATAATCGTATGGTCTGACAGCAGTAGAGAAGTGGTTATTGGTGAACTCACAGTTCCCTGGGAAGACAACATCCATGAGCGCAAGTTAACCAAGTATGCAGAATTAAGATCAGAGTGCAGAGACAGAGGGTGGAAGGTCTCATGCTATCCATTCGATGTAGGCTGCCGTGGGTTTATTGCGTTCATTTTCCAGAAGTGGCTGCGTGACCTTGGCTTCACTAGAAGGGAGATCAAGTCAACCAGCAGGGCTGTAGCTGAGGCAGCAGCGAAAGGGTCAGCATGAGTGTGGACCAAGTACGTCCAGAGGGGCAGATAGTCAGACAGTGTATGCATCTTTTGCAAACCCTTCAATAGTTGCATAGACACCTGAAGAGCAGACTATCTGTTGGATAGAAGTGACCAACAACTCTGATAGAGGCAGATGCCAAGTTTTTAAGCTCACCAGTGGGAGGTGGTGCTTTAGCACTGCTGGCCCACCACCTTGAAGGAGTCATGATCATAAGCGGCCGAAACTCCTGAAGACAGGTGACAGATCAACTGATGATCCCACTGGTGATAACACAAAACAGTTAACATCTTGGTCCACATGTATTTTCAATTCTAATTATCCATAAAAATATTAAGTATGAACATAAGAACATTCAGAAGAGAAAGAGCCACTAACCCTGCTTCTTGTACTTTGAAATTGAGGCATTAAAAAATTGGGAGCTTATTGGAGACTAAATTCTTTTGACCAGCAGGAACTGTTTGTCCTAGAAGCAAGTTCAGCAAATCACACTTTTGAGTTTGGTTAATATACAGCATATGCCTTGTCAGCTAGAGCATTACCACTTTCAAAGTACTTTTCGGTAATTGGTAACAGATGATATGGCTGGAGATAAATAGCTGTACTATGGAATTAATTAGACATAAGAACAATGGTTGTTTTGGAGCACATCTTACCAACAGAATGCCTGATTCTAGGCTTTGATCCACTCTGTATACTGCCTTTGATCATGCTTTCTTTGTCTAGTTTTCACTTCATCTGTCTCCACATACAAATGCTAAGAAGTCACACGTGCTATCACAAGAAGTCTGAGGGACCAATAGTGAGAACTAATATCTTATATGAACTCTGCTGTAGAAAATGATCCAGACATATAATTTATCTGTGGTTTCTGTTTGTTTACTCTGCATCCTCCAAACAATGAACCAGTATTGGTGGTTTAGTCCACATAAAGAAGTTTATAACAGGATCGAGATCAGGGGTTCCCAACCTATTTTATGCCATGGACCAATACACTTAAGCTGGGTGTCTGTGTACCCCACGTTTGGAACCTGATCTCGATGAATTGGGTATGTGGGCCAAGGAATAGCAGATGGAAGTTAACTTGGGACAAGTATGACGTATGTTGGTATGTTAAACTTGGGCAGGAATTGGACAGTAAGTGGTCAGGCCCTGGAGACTGTTGTAGAACAGAGGCCTGGGGTACACAGTGATGACACAGGTAGACTGAGTGGTGAAGAAAGCATATGGCATCTTTGTCTTCATCGGTAAGGGCAATGAGTACCGGAGTTTGAAGATCATGTTGCAACTGTACACGTTGTTAATGAGAGCGTGCAAAGTATCAGGAATAGTTCTGGTCACCCACCTGAAGGAAGGATGGAATGGGTGCAGAAAAGATTTCATGAGGTATGACAGGATCCTGAATTATCCTGGTGAACTGTGCTTTTAAAAAGAGAAGGAGAGAGAGAGAGAGAGAGAGAGGCAAAGACTGCTCACTGTTTGTTTGGAATTTCTGCAAGGACACTGGCAGCTTCTAAGTTCCTACAGAGAGAGAAGGGAGGAGCTACTTGATGGACAGCTGGTATTCAGCACAACCGTATTTAAACCAGCGTAATTTCTTGTTTCACGGGACACGCAGGCGCACAAGGGTGTGGTGAAGTTACCACTATCCAGGTGCCCACGAGTGTGGGACTGGGGATCAATTCTGAGGGATTGATCTGTAATTACTAGTGCCTGAAAGAGCGACCCTATGGAGTCTACTAGTGTGTCTAACCCTCGCCTGGGTTGGTAGATTATCACTTGAAGACGATGCTCTTAAGTTGGTCAAGTTTGGTTAACTTGGAAGTTTCAGAGGACAATGGGAAGATCAACGGCATCAGCTCACCTGAAGAACTAAGCACATCTCTCTCTCCATCACTACTCAACTCAATACCACGAACTGAACTGAACTTCACTCATCACCGTAAGACTGTATCCATTTACCCCTAGGCTTGAAGAAGCTTGGTTTTTATCTATTTCCACATTTATATATAATCATTGCTAAACTGTTTGATATATCTAAATTTTTATTACTGTATTGTGTAGTTACTAATAAATACCATTAGTTAATAGCAGTACCAGACTCCAAAGTGTTTTCTATTTCTGCTGGATCTTTAACCCGTCACAGGGTATGTGACATGAGGGTATTACTGGAACTGTAAGGAGAGGCTGAAAAGACTGTGACTTTTCTCCTGAGACGTAGGAGACCTTATAGATATTTATAAAATCATGAGTGGCATAGATTTTTTCCTCCAGGGAAGGGGAGTCTAAAGCTAGAACACACAGATTTAAGGCGAGATGGGAATGATTTAAAAGGAATCTATGTGGAAACTTTTTCCGCATCGAGAGCTGCCAGAGGAACCTGAAGAGTCAGGTATAATGACATTGCTTAAGAGCCATTTAAACAGTTATATGCATAGGAAAGGTTTACAGCAAGGGTTCCCAACCTTTTTTGTGCCATAGAGCCTTATCATTAAACCAGAAGTCCGTGGACCTCGGTCTGGGAACCACTGGTTTAGAGAAATAGGGTCAAAAGCAGGCAAATGGGATTGGATCAGATAGAGATCATGCTCAGCATGATTAAGTTGGACCAAAAGGCTTGCTTTCATGTTTTATAATTCTATCAATGAAGTCATTTATAAATTTTACGAAGTTCCTTCACTAGAAGGAGCAAGAAAATGAATGGAAGCTATGGTATTGAAATTAATTTGTTTCCAAAGATCTTGTCCATAGGTGGTACAACATTGCTTTTTGAAAAAAAATTTGATTTTCAAGGTAAGTGGAACAGAAGTCTAATGTTCTTGTCTGTCAGTGTAATTTATGAGTTTGTTCTTCTCACTATAATAAAATTGGTGTAGATCTTGGTGGCCCACCCATAGAGCCAAATATAGCTATCCTGAATGTGATGGGACCTTGCCACTCATTCCTGTGGCTATTTCCTCTTTCTTTTGTGCAGTTAGTTCTGCCTCATCGTGAAATTTTATTCAATGGAGTGGCATGTTCATTGTCAGCTGCTATGGAACTACAATTGCTCGTGTTTACTGACCAGATTCTTTTTTGTCTTGTTTAGGAGGAGGGAAGGAGTTGCAAAGTGCGCATCAAGTATACCTTTGCAGCTCACTAATAAAGCAAAATGAGCTGTTATGTTTTCTGAAGTGGAAATTGTCTTCAGAAATATTATAGTGCAGCTGATTCCAATTGTCAGCAGTCTGAGGCTGGCATGGATAACGAGATAATCCATTACAATTACGGAACCATGAGGCAGTGTGCATTTAGTCATTATGAATATAGTAACGGTGGCAGCAAAGTCTTGTAAGACTAGCTGCTAAACCTCTATACCTGGTCTATTCATGAAGGATAAACCTGATGGTTGAATCTCTCTTGAACAGAGCATATGTAGAGCTTCCGCAGCTGAGTTCACAATGTTTTGCTGCCATTTGGTGAAGGATCCTTATGTACATCCTAGGCATATTGTCAAACAAAAACTGGTACGGAGCTTCACAAGGAGATGTTGGGACACATCCCAAAGACCTAGTCAAATAGGCAGGTTTTAAAGAATATCTCAAAGGAGGAGAGTGCGGAAGAACACATACAGGAGGAGTTCGGCAGGTTAGGCTGCATCTATGGAAATGAATAAACGGTTGGTGTTTCGAGCCAAGTCCCTTCATCAAGGCTGGCAAGGAAGTGAGAAGAAGACTGATGCTGCCTGACTTGCCGAGTTCTTCTGGCATTTTGTTTATGTTATTCTGGATTTCCAGCATCTGCAGAATCTTTGTGTTTATGATTTGCTGCTCTTCTTCCCCTTTCTTTTCCAAAAACAACAGGAATGTTAAGTGCCACCGGCCTTTGTTTTTTCTGTGTTTGTGAAGAAGCCCAGTTTTTGCAGCAACAGCGAGATATTTTTACCATCATGAGATACGATCATCATCAGCCGAATTTTTGATGTTTCACAGGTTGCTCTTAATGATGTCAAACGAGATGCAGAACTTCATCATTATCAGTATTTCACAGTAGTAATGGTTCCCAACTTGGGGTCCATAGATCCCTTGGTTAATGGTAAGGCTCCATGGCATAAAAATAAATTGGGAACCCTTACATGATAGGCTTTAATAGGACAGGTAGAGGACAAGCCCTGAAATAGACAATGGAGGTCAGCTATAAAGGAGTTGATATCCGTACGTAGCAGTTAATTTGGATTTTTTTTCCTGATAAAATTTGGAGTCATAATACATTCAGTGGCCACTTTAATTCGGTATACCTGTACACATGCATGTTAATGCAAATATTTAATCAACCAATCATGAGGCAGCAAGTCAATGCATTAAAGCATGCAGGTATGGTCAAGAGGTTCAGTTGTTGTTCAGAACAAGCATAAGAATGGAGGAGAAGTGTGATCTACGTGACTTTGTAGAATAATTGTTGGTGCTAGGAGAGGTGGTTTGAGTACTTCTAAATCTGCTGATCCCCTGGGATTTTCGCACACGAGAGTTTACAGAGAATGGTGCAACAAAAGATATCGAGTGGGCGGCAGTTCTGTGGGTGAGAACGCCTGTAATTGAGGGAGGTCGGAGGAGAATGGCCAGACTGGTTCAAACTGATAGGAAGGCAACAGTAACTCAAATAACCACACATTACAATAATGGTGCGCAGAAGAGCATCTCTGAACACTCAGCACATCAGACCTTGAAATGAATGAGCTACAGCAACAGAAAACCACGGCCTCCCGTTCCTAATAATGTGACTGCTGGGTATATGTATCCTAGAACTACTGGCAATATACGTGTGAGCTTCTGAGTTTATTCCATAACGTTTATTTCAGCCTCAAGTAAGCAGATATTTCATATGCCCTCAAGCGTTTTCTTTAAAAAAAGACTTTGTTCAGGAAAGATCAATGCTGTATGTTATAACATGTAGGTTCTTCTAACAAGTATATTGTGGTGAAAAAATCCTTCAAACAGAACCGTGAGCTATAATTAATTCAGTCTCAAAGGGACCATCTGGGCCATTAAATCTGTCTGTCGTTGTGCTTCCTTAGTTATTGTTAAGTCAATAGCAAGTAAAAAGATTGACCTGAACACCTTGTTAACACCAAGTAAAAGGTTGATGCTCCGTGTGGTATTGCTCACTCATCTCCAACCTACTTATTGCGTTAATAGCGGGACCAGACACACAGCTGTTGGCATGGAGCTATATTGGCAGTAATTAGCTGTTTTTATGTTGGTTAAGTGCTATTCTGCAAGCTCCTGACACGTGGTCCTTACCCAGCCAGTGCAGACACGTTGTCAGTTAAGTGCATTTGCTCAGATCCTTTTATTTTTTAGTTAGAAATACAGCCCAGTACCGGGCCTTTTCGGTCCAACAAGCCTGTGCTGCCCAATTATGTTCACGTGACCAATTAACCTACCAACGCCTACGTTTTTAGAATGTGGGAGGAAACAGAGGCTCCCGGAGGAAACGCAGACGGTCAATGGGAGAACGTACATACTCCTTACAGACAGTGACAGAAATTGAACCCGGGTTGCTGGTGCTTAAGGCTAAACACTAATTATTATGCTACTGTGCGTCCATATTGTGTGAGTCTTAATCGCCTCTTTAGAAGATTTTAGTAACCCAGTATTTTTATTTATTTTTCATCAGAGATGTGTCTCCCTTCCTGAGAGGGTTAATATTCGACAGTTAAAGAGCTTTTTTTTCTGCTCTAAATCTGCCTATTTTTTAAAGTTTAATTTCAGTGCTGATTAGAAGGAAGTCATTTGGTGATTGGGTCCTTGTTGCCTCTCCATAACATAATCCATTCCATCCCATTCCCTTCCTTTCACACACCCTTCAAATTGATCTTCCTCCTGATTCCTGTCCAATTAGCTGACTTCCTTCCAAAATTATCGATCAGTTCCACTTCCACTGCCCTCCTAGGCAGTAAGTTCTTGCTGCATGAATAGTTCTGCCTCTTATCTCCTGTAAATCTCTTACGCAAAGCCCTTCTCCTGTGTGGTGCAGTTCACGTACTATCAGCCAAGTGGGAGTGAGATAACTGAGAGCATTTTTACTGTGTTGATCTTTATCTAAACCTGTCATAATCCTGTACACATCCAAAAAATTCCCCGTCTACATCCATTGTTCCAGGGGGAAGAATGGCAGCTTCTCCAGCTTAATCTTGTAGTTAAAATCCTTCATCACATGCTCAAAAGGACCTTCTTTCCTCAAGTACATTAACGCGACTGTACACAACACTTGTTGCCTAACCAGGGTAATATAAAGGTTCACTAGAATTATTTTGCCTTTGTATTTGCCCTTAAGAAGCCGAAGATCCTATGTGTTTTCTACCATGCTAACTTCAAAGGTCTACTCATACGAATCCTCAGGTCCCTGTGTTCCTACACACACATTGCAGCTGTTGCACAATTAATGTTAATTTTTCCCCTTTCTTTTGTCATCATTTCACACTTATGCATTATGTTCCATTTGACACTTGTTGCCATATTCTCATGATGTTTTGTTGTAGTTGATTGGTGTCATCTTTACCACTTTTCTGATTTCTAAGCCTATTGAATTTGCTCTGCTGTTCCATCACGGCTGATTTATTATTTATCTCAATCCCATTCTCCTGCCTTCTCCCCATTACCTTTGATGCCCTGATTAATCAAGAACCTATCAATCTCTGCATTAAATATACCCAGTGACTTGGCCTGCACAGCTGTCTGGCAATGAAATTCACAGATTAACCACTTTCTGGCTAAAGAAATTCATCATCATCTCTGTTCTAAATGAATGCCCCTCTATTCTCAGACTGTACCTTCTGGTCCCAGACTCTCCCACTATAGGAAACATCCTCTCCACATCCACTCTATCTAGGGCTTTCTATATTCGATGGGGTTCAATAAGATTCCCCCCCGCCCCCATTCCAACTCCAGTGAGTACAGCCCCAAACCATCAAACACTCCTCATATATTAACACTTTCCTTCCTGGGATCATTCTCGTGAACCTCCTCTAGACCCTCTCCAATGTCCCAGAAGATCTTTTCTTAGACAAGGGCCTCAAAACATCTCACAATACTCCACGTGTGGTCTGACCAATGCCTTAGAAAGCCTCAGTTTATACGTCGTTACTTTTGTATTCTAGTCCTCTCAAAATGAATGCTTACTGAGAGGGTCAAGCAGCAAACAGGACAAAATCTGCAGGTGCTGGAAAACCAAGCAACACACACAAAATGCTGGAGGAACTCAGCAGGCCAGGCAGCATCTATGGTGGGGGGCGGGGTGGGAAGTATTCCTTTCCTCAGGTGCTACATGGCCTGCTGAGTTCCTCCAGCATTTTGTGGGTCAAGCAGCATCTGTGGAGGCAAAAGACTGGTTAATGTTTCGGGTCGTCTTCCTGCATCAGTCTTTTCCTTCAGACTCTGCTTGATTTGCTGAGTTTCTCCAATAGTTTGTTTTTTTTTGCCCCAGGTTTCAGCATGTGCAGCATCTTAAAGATGTTGCTTTGCAGCAAACTCTCCTATTAAGCCTTCAGTTCCATTTCACCACCGCTAGATATATGTTGAGATACCACTGCTTGTTAAATGGGTACAGCCCCACGCGAAAGTATTTGGTAAACAATGCTTTTATTTGCTGAGCAATAGCCTACTCTCTGATGGAACCTTTCAAATTGCATACTCATGAACTTTAACCCACAACATTGTTCTGTTATTTGTAGCTTTCCATAATGGCAGTCACTCTGGTGACAAGAGACTGCAGATGTAAATGTGTGTTGTCACCAGGAGCTGATATTCCTTCTCTAGCCCGTGCAGATATTATCCAGTATTAATTTCTTCTCTGCTAGCTCATCACCTCAGCAGCACTGATGAAAATCTACCAACTATGTATCTTTTTGAAACATTTTTACACCCAAACAGATTTAGAGATTTGTTTCATTTAGCTTTCTGGCTGTTTGAAGCTCTTCTTTAAATTTTTCAGTTTCCACACACTTGGGGAAACATGGGTCCTCACCACCTTGTGAACACCCAATTTATGTGCAGCTTACAATTACAGAATAGTGTTTGGGAGGCCAGCTGCAGGCTGCCTGCTGTGGGCACTGCAGGTATCTTCCGGCAGGTGGGAACTTCCGGCTGCATTTCTAACTTGTGAACTGTTCGGGGTTATGACCAATTCTCAGAAATGGAACCCAGTGATAACCTGCAGTGGAACTATAAATGCAAAAGAATATTACTGTATTGGCTATAATGCTTTTAATGCTCTTTTGTTTTGTGATCTTTCACTTTTAAGTAAAAAAGGGAACATAGAATTAATGTAATTTTGCATGAAAGGGAAATAGAAGAGAATTTATTGACTAACTGGGAAATGATCATCTGGAAGGGTAGTTGAGCTTGAAACTATTACTGCTTTTATAAATTGCCAGATAAAAACAGAAAAGGTAGAAATCTAAGGATTTAGGAGCTGGAAAGTGAGATTACATTGAATATCTTTTTCCTTTAACATTGACATAATGGGTATTGGTTTTTTATCTGCATACTGCCTCTATGATTTTGTGTTTCTGATGATTGTGACTTCAGCTGTTCATTGTAATTGATCGCAGATTTATTTAACAGGAGTTATTTTTTCTCAAATTATTTGCCATATTTGTGCATTCAGAAAATCAATTGGGCAGTTTGGAAGCTCGTTTGCCTGGAGTTTATTCAGCGACGTTCGCGCACACACAATAACATGGTTGGTGTGCACAATGTGGAAAGTGTACATTTGATGAGTGCTGTAATTTTTGTTGAGTTATAGCACTGTTGCTTAAAAACTGAGTCATTTGATGCATAGGATGCTAGAAAAATAGGCAGATCATGTTCTGTCTCCATCTTTTCTTTAGAGAGCTCGACTGATTAAGGAAATGGGAGCTCATTAGGTGCATTGGACATATCTTTACAACAATTCAAATTTCACCTAACATTTATTCATGGTGACTGATGATATGCCATTGGACTGGATTTTTATAATAATTAGTTCAAGTTTTATACTGAGGCATAACTTGATTTCAAACTTTCCCATTGGTGTCTGTAGTGAGTATTGCTCTTATTTACTGTTCTAGTATTGATGACATGTGCAACATTGGCGTAGAATTACATTTGGGTAGGGTTGATCTTGATCAAACGGTGAGTGAGTGCGTGTACTGGTCTGTGTGTCTCTTGAGTTACAGTGGAAATAATTTCGAGTGTGCACGTTTCCTGCATTAGAATCTCCTTATAGGGGTGGAGCCATCAGTTTTAACAGTTAAGAGCACAGAAGAGACAAGACATGATTAAGTATGGCATCCTTTTTTCTTGTTGCACCTTGTGACTTTAGTATGGATGTCCTCTTGTAGGTTGTTGAATTGTGATGTATCCAGAGTTGAGTGGTCCGCCTGCTGTCTATAGTGGCCTTTGTGCAGTAAATATACGGTATCTCAAACAATTTTTATCTCCAACATTTCAGAAATAGACAAACTCAGTGCCCAGTCACTTTCAGCTATTTTACACCACTGTTTTAAAAAAAAATCAAGATGCACTCCATGGTTTTAAAACACTGCTGTCTGTGAAGTCACACACAAAGTACCCTCACTGAGGGAGTGATTAGATATTGATATCGATGCTGATGTGGAAGAATGTGAAGTTCTAGACCATAAAGCTATTAAGATACAGGAGTACACTTAGGCCAATGAGTATGACTCACCACTTAATCATGGTTGATTTTTTTTTCAGACCAATTCTTCCATCTTTTCCCTCAACTCTTTCCCTCATCTGTTTACCAGCCAAGAACCAATCAATCTCTGCCTTAACTGCCCCCATGATTGGGCCACTACAACCCTCTTTTGAGAGAGATGGAGAGAACACATAGGGATATAACAAGTAACACACATCAAAGTTGCTGGTGAATGCAGCAGGCCAGGCAGCATCTCTAGGAAGAGGTACAGTCGATGTTTCAGGCCGAGACCCTTTGTCAGGACTAACTGAAGGAAGAGTGAGTAAGAGATTTGAAAGTTGGAGGGGGAGGGGGAGGGGGAGATCCAAAATGATAGGAGATGACAGGAGGGGGAGGGATGGAGCCAGGAGCTGGACAGGTGATTGGCAAAGGGGATATGAGAAGATCATGGGACAGGACGCCCGGATATAACAAATGTTCAAGTCACCAGACATAGACAGAATGCCCACATTACTAAAGAAGTCAAGGAAGAAGTAGCACAGGGTTTGATTTCTCTTTCTTTTCAAATCTTTTTATTGTTATACAGAAGAAATAACACGAATACATTGAAGTAACAACACTTACAGTGTCTCAAAAAAGACATTATCTTAAAGATTGAAAAAAAAATTTGTGATAACAAAAAAACCTACTAAGCAGAAAAAGTGGGGGAAAAAACCCCATTAGGTGTACAACCCCGGAGCCAAGCGTCATACAAAAAGCTTCTAAAAATAAACATAAAACCGCCAGCAGGAAAAGAAAATATACCAAAAAATTTACAATTAGATCATGGAAAAAATCTATCAATTAGCTCAAATGATAATAACAAGCAAATGAGTCCCATCTTTTCTCAAAATCAAATAAAGGTTCAAAGGTTTGACCTCTAATTTCTCCAAACTAAGACATAGCATCAATTGAGAGAGCCATTGTGACAAAACGGTTTGATTCTCAATTACTATTTTGATTAGGCAATAGGTGTGGTGGCAGAGGGCTGCAAAATGAATTATATGGTTTGTTTGAAAATGGAGAAATGATAAAGTGAACAACTGAAGACCTGTCATTCTAACAGCAATGGTGGCATAAATCAGTGTTTATATACGTCGAGTTAAGCAAGGTCAGTGCATGTGGATTTGTAAAGGAAAGAAAATGTCTGAAGCTTGAGAAGATTGCAAGATGAGTTATGGAGGAAAGTGCATTTGAAGTTGTTCATATGGATTTCAGGAAGACGAGTGATCCAAAGGGAAATGGCAAGGTGGATAACAATCAGCTCAATCAAGAGAAAACAAATGATAACGGAAATTGTAGATTCTAGTAACTGCAGTAGGTTTCACATGGCTCATTACTACAAGTTCCCCTTGTATGCCAACATGAATAAATTTGCCAAATTGTACCAAAACTGACAGCACGTTTGATTGGTGAGAAAGAAAGTCCAAAGTTGCAGAGGTCAATGAATGGGAAGTGAGATCTGTTCCACTTGCATGGTCTGGGCTACGTGAGGCTAAAGGCCCTCTGCCATTTGCCCCTTCAAAGCCCCTTTGGAAGGCAGTTAAGAAAATGAAGTAAATGTTGCTTTTGCCAACACCGGCCACCTCCTGTGAAAGAGTACAACAAAGTCGATACTATTTTGAAAGTTTAAAACATTTTGCCTTATTCTCTACTACACTTCACAATATACTCTTCTCAGCTGGGATTTTTCCTTTCTGTAACTTGTAAAACTCATGGAACAGTTCTGAGTACTGAAGGGTCTTGGCCTGAAACAGCGACTGTTTATTCTTTAAAATAGATGCTGCCTGACCGGCTGAGTTCCTCCAGTATTTTTGTCCGTGTTGCTTTGGATTTCCAGCATCTGCAGACTTCCTTTTGTTTGTGCAGCAGTTACCTCATTCTGACTCATTTGGTACATTGTGCTTTACAGTGAGCCAAATCAACTCAAAGTTCTCTCCCCCTTTTTGTGGAAAAGCATCGCACCACAATTTGGCATCAAGTGAGTGAATAGAGATATCGCACTGCCTGAAGTCTTAACTCCTGCACAGTTGCACAGTTTCTAGGACCAGCTGAAACTAATTTTAATGCTGCACTTACCTCAGAAAGCATCTCTAAATATCTATTAGAAAAATAAAGTAGAATCATTGTATTTTTACTCTGATCTGCTGTTTAAGCAAGACATTTTATACAACTATTTTTTTACTTTCTTTTCAGCCTGCTGGCTACATGGAGAATGCCATTTCATACAGTGCTATCGAGGACATTCAGCCGTTATCATGGGAAAACGCACCTAAGTACTGTTTACAGCTCACCATCCCTGGAGGCACTGTTCTACTGCAGGTAACTTTTCAGATTCTGAACCTGAGAAACAGAAAGCCAGACATCTTAGTCATCGCTTTACATTTCCTTTTTCTCTGGGATCAAAGGTGGAAAGGGGCTGAGAATATGTGGAATGATAGGGCAGCGTGGTGGTTAGTGTAACACTGTACACTGCCACGATCGCTGATCACGGTTCAATTTCCCCTGTGGTCTCTATCGTCCCAGTGACTGCGTGTGTTTCCTCTGAGTGCTCTGGTTTCCTCCCAAGTTCCAAAGACATGTGGTTAGCATTATTGAGCTGTGGGTATGCTATGTTGCTACTCCAAGTGTGGTGACACTTTTAAGCTGCTCAACGCAATCCTGGCTGATCTGTTTTGATGTAAATGATACATTTCATTGTATGTTCCCATGTATGTGCAATAAATAAAGTGAATCCTTGGTTATCTATGCTAAAAGTGAACAAAAATGTCAGGCACTTTCACAAAGGAAACTTTGGCTAAAATTGTGATAATCACCATCTATCTCTCCTACAAGTAATCCTTCCTTGGACTGTAAAGACATAGGAGCAGAATTTGGTCCATCAAGTCTGCTCTGCCATTTCATCACGACTGATTTATTACCCTTCCAAACCCCTTTCTCCTACCTTCTCCCCATAAACTTTGAAACCCTGATTAATGAAGAGCCTATCAGCATACCCTTTAAATATACCAAATGATTTGGCAATGATTTCCACAGATTCACGACCCTCTGACTAAAGAAATTCCTTCTCAGCTCTGTATTAAATGGATGTGCCTCTATTGTAAGGCTGTGCCCTTGGGTCTCAGACTCCCTCACAGAGGAAACATCCACTCTTCAATATTTGATAGGTTTCAGTAAGATTCCTCTCCTAAACTCCAGCAAGTACAGGCCCAGAGCCATCAAATGCTCTTCATACGTTAACCCTTTCATTCCCGGTGTAATTCTCATGAACCTTCTTTGGACCCTCTTCAATGCCAGCACATCTTTTCTTAGATAAGATGCTCTGGAACCAAAAGGGATAACTTCGCTTGTGCCGTCATTAAAATGTTCCCACAACCTATGGACTCACTTTCAAGGATTCTTCATCTCATGTTCTCGATATTTATTTATTATTATTTTTTAATTCTTTTTGTATTTGCACAATTTGTCTTTTGTACAATGGATGAACACCCAAGTTGGTGTGATCTTTCATTGATTCTAACATGGGTATTATTCTATCATGGACTTATTAAGTATTCCTGCAAGAAAATGAATCTCTGGGTTGTATGTGGAGACATATATGTACTTTGATAACAAATTTACTTTGAACTTTAAAATGTTCACAATATTTCAAGTAAAGTCTGACCTATACCTTACAAAACCTCAGTATTGCATCCTTGCTTTTATATTCTAGTCCTCTTGAAACAAATGCTAACGTTGCATTTGCCTTCCTATTACCAACTCAGCCTGCAAGCTAACCTTTAGGGAATGCTGCACGAGGACTCCAGCGTCCTTTTGCACCTCAGATTTTTGAATATTCTCCCCACTTAGAAAAGTGCATCCTACAAAATTCCATGACCATATACTTCCCTACACCATATTCCATCTGCCACTTCTTTTCCCATTCTTCGTCCTTCTACAGACTTCTTGCTTCCATGACACTATCTGCCCCTCCACCTATCTTCATATCTTCCACAAACTTGGGCACACAGCCATCAATTTTGTCATCGAAATCATTGACATATGATGTGAAAAGAAGTGGTCCCAAAACCGAGTCCTGTGGAATACCACTAGTAACTGGCAGCCAACTAGAAAAAGCCCCATTTATTCCAACTCTTTGCCTCCTGCCAGCCAGCCAGTCATCTGTCCATGCTAATATCTCCCCTGTAATAGCATGGGTCCTTATCTTGTTATGCAGCCTCATGTACGGCATCTTGTCAAAGCCCGCCTGAAAATCCAAGTAAAGAATATCCTTTGTCTGTCCTCCATGTCAGTCCATGGCCTCCTCTACTGTCACATTGAGGCCACTCTGGAGAAGCAACACCTCATATTCCGTCTGAGTAGCCTCCAACCTGATGGCATGAACACTGATTTCTCGAGCTTCTGGTAATTGCTCCCCGCCTTCACCATTCACATTCCCATTTCCTCCTCTTACTTCATCTCCTTAATCTCCTTACCTGCCCATCACTTCCCACTGACGGTTCTCCACCTTCCCTTTCTTCTATTGACTTCTACCCTTTCCTATCAAATTTCCCCTTCTCCAGCCCATTATCTCTTTCACCTATCAGCTTCCCAGCTCTTTACTTCACCCCTTTCCCTCTCCCACCTACCACCTTGTACTTTTCCTCCCCCCACCCCCACCCTTCTTTCTTTTTGCTCTAATTTCTCATTTTTTTTCTCCAATCCTAATGAAGAGTCTTGGCCCGAAATGTTGACTGTTTACTCTTTTCCATAGATGCTGCCTAGCCTGCTGAGTTTCTCCAACATTTTGTGTGAGTTGCTTGGATTTCCAGCATCTGCAGATTTTCTCATCTTTGTCCTGCTTGGTATTTCCTCAGAGAATTCCAACAGATTTGTCAGGCAAGGTTTCTCCTTAAGGAAACCATGCTGACTGTGGCCTCTTTTTTATCATATGCCTCCAAGTACTCTGAAACCTTATCCTTAATAATGGACTCCAAAATCCTAACAACCACTGAAGTCAGGCTAACTGGCCTATAATTTCCTTTCTTCTGCCTCTTTCCCTTCTAAAGAGTGGAATGACTCTTGTAGTTTTCTAGTCCTCCAAAAGCATTCCAGAATCTAGTGATTCGTGAAAGATCATTACTAATGCCTCCACAATCTCTTCAGCTACTTCCTTCAGAACCCTGGGTTGTAGTCCAAGTAACTTAACCTTATTTCCATGATGAGTTCAGACATAGTAATTGAATAAAGTATTTTGATCTGATGGCAGATTTGACTCAAGAGATCCAGCACCTCATCAGATTCATTTATTTGTTCCTGGTTGACTTAAGCTGTCTTCTAAAGTTTCACATTTCCGTTTGGGCATATTTGAAAGATAACATTTCTAAATATGTCATTCCATTGTGTATTCACTTGATTAAGAGCTATTTTAGTTTAGGGCAAGTTGAGAGAAGGTCTTTTGATAGGAACCTTAACCTCCTTAGGGCCAATTCCTTCTTTCGATTTTTAAATTATTTCATCCCCTGGGGATTGTAATCTCAAAGATTCAATATCCTCTGTGGTTCTGAGAAAGAATTTCTCAGATAGTCTACTGGCTTATGCCAAAGTCTGGGGAGGTCATTACTCCCGGCCAATTTCTGCCACGTTTACCAAGGATTCAAAGGAATTTGGACTTCATCCATTTTCCTCCCAGTTAGATGGCCTTGTCTGATCTGATGAAGTACTCTAGTCTGCCTTCAACTAAAATGCTTTGTACTGTTCAGTCTGCTTATTATAATCCAATTTTGGTTTGAGGGAGATAGATTTAGAGATTTATTTAGCTTGGGCTGACTGGCCACTTTTAGAGTAGTATGGTTGTTTAAGATTTTGGAAAAGTAAGCATAGTACATCTAGATTCCATAAATGTCTAATATATCCAATGTTAACCTTTCTTCATTTGATATAAGGATGTTGTAAGGTAACTTGAGTATTTAGGTAGTGTAAACTAACCATAAATATTTTGTATTTGCATACTATGAATTTTGATTGAAATTTTATTTGAATAATAGGTGGATTGAACACAGGTATAGGATATTGTCCGCCAAGTGGTAAATCATGATTTCCTTCATTTAGAAAGAATAAGTTTACGATTGCCCTAATATAACAGAGGAGAAAATCTTTCCACTTTAACGTGTCTGCTTACATCTTTTAGCAAGCTTCTTGCTGAATTTCCTATATTCAGATTGTATAAACAAAGATTGAGTGGCCGCATCATCACATTTATTCTCCTTGAACTTTAAACCTCCAAGTAAATGATCAAAGGTTCTTCAAACAATTCTTTTTAAGAAATTACTGTTTAACTTTGAGTTGGTCTGATCAAATCAAAATACCTATGGTGTTCTTTTGTCATGAGTAATGTCGTAAGTGTTTCAAAGATATGAGAACAATATCAATAACCGGCCGAAAAGAGTAATGTGTGTATGTGTGGGCAGGGGGTACCCCCATACCCTGGTTAAATAAAGACCACGTACTTTGGTTAACCCAAATCTAAGGATTGCAAAGATGAGAATTGCAAAGGGAGGATTAGCAGGGGGATCCCACTGTGAAAGGCTTCAGCAACTGAAAACACTGTGACCAGTGGTGGGACAATAGATGAGAGTGCAAATGAGGACAGAAATAAGAAGGTGTGTCTTTTATAAGGACGGAACACGTTACAGAGACAAGGCTGCAAAATTAATAATTTGAGGAAAACATTTTTGTGGTATTTGGGAAAAGAGAAGCAGATGTTGATCCAGTGAGATTGGATGCAGAATTTTGGAAGTTTGCACAGGGCATCAGCGAGTGTTTGGCCTGGAGCACACAGGATGGGGAGATGTGGGAAGGAGATGAGTGCCAAGGCATTAATAAAGGCAGCAGCAGATGGGCTCAAGCGGTGCTGGAGTCTGGCAAAGGAAATGGAAGTATCCTTAATAATGGAACAAGAAGCTCAGCCATGGTTTGATTAAGGCATTGGGATTGTAAACATTTGGTTCGGCCTGAGAGATAATACTTTTATGTTTTTTTAGAGTGTCTTAGAAGGGTTTACGAGCAAAGATTTAATTTTGAACTGTGATGGTTATTGATGTTAAGGCAAATATGGCAGCCAGCTGCATAAAGCAAGATCCCATTAACATTGAGATAATTGATTAGTTGAACTTTTATCTTGTAAATTTAGTTGAAGGAGGAATGCTGACCATAAAACTGGGAGCATTCCTGAAGTATTTGAATGGCATCACGGGTTCAATGCTTCATCCAAGATATTATCCTAGGTAAAGATATTAACCTAGCTAGGTAATGCAACTCTCTCTGGAAAATACTGTTTTATTACATTTTGCAGTGGGGTTCAAACTGCAACTTTCTGACTCCAGTGAGAACCTTATCAACTGAACAAAGTGACAATTCAGTGTTTAGAGGTTGACAGAGTACATGAAGGGACAATGTTTCCTCTGGATGGGGCAGATAGAACCTCAAATGCCACGGAATAGGAGCAGGCCCTGACCCATTATTGGCTGTGCCACACTGACCGTGTTGCCATTCAAACTAATCTATTCTTGCTGCCCATGGACAACTTACCCCTGTTCGCTGCATGTTTATGTGTCTGTCCGTGTGCATCTTAAGCACTGCTATCACATCTGCTTCTACAGGATATTCCAGGCTCCTACCACAATATGTTAGAAAAGTTGTCCACTTATCTCCTTTAACATGTCTCCCTCTCACTTTAAACCTACAGTCTCTTCTATTTGACATTCTTACTATGGGAGAAAAACTCTTGACTACTCAACCCTACACATGGTTCTCATTATTTAATATAATCCTTATCAGGTCACTTCTCGAGCTCCAGAGAAAACAACACAAATTTGTCCAACTTCTCCTTGTAGCTAGATCTCTTTAATCCAGGCAACATCTTAGTGAACCATTTCTGCACCCTCTCCAGATTCTCCAGAATTGTCTGTAATATTCTATACGTGGCCTAATCAATGTTTTGAACAGCTGCAACATTTATATTCAATGTTCTACTGATGAAGGAAAGCATGCCATGTGCCTTCTTCACCAGCTTATCTATTTATTTTGCCAATTTCAGTGAGCTTGCATCCCAAGATTCCTCTGTATATCAAAGCTAATAGAGGTCCTGCCATTTATTGTATATCTTCCTCTTGCATTTGACCTCACAAGATACATGGCCTCCTACCCGTCCAGATAAAACTCTACACCCAAATTTCCAACTGATCTATATATTGTTGATTTCTTTGTCAACCTCTGTCATTATCTGCAACTACATCAATTTTCATGTTGTCTGCAAATTTGCTCATTTTCTGCATTTTCTTCCAGATTATTTGTGTATATTACAAACAATAGAATTCCCATCACAGCTTCTTGTGGAACATTGCTGGTCAAGGTAGATATCTAGACAGATCGATAGATACTTTATTGATCTCAAAGGAAATTACAGTGTCACAGTAACATTACAAGTGAATAAAAAATAATTAACAACAAGGAGTCTAACAGGAGGGCGTCATCCCTTCCCTGTCTATAGGTTGACTTACAGAGCCAAATTGCTGAGGGTAAGAATTACCTCATATGGCACTCTTTGGAGCAGCACAGTTGTCTTAGTCTATTACTAAATGTGCTCCTCTGTTCAACCAAGATGGCACGCAGAGGGTGAGTAACATTGTCCAAAATTGCCAGAAATTTCCATAGGGTCCTTTGTTCGACCACAGCCTCCAGTGTGTCTAGATTGATTCCTATAAGAGAGCCAGCCTTTTTAATGAGTTTAATGAGCCTCTTGGCATCACCTGTGTTGATGCCATTGCCCCATCACACCACCACATAGAAGATCGTACTGGCGACAGCAGACTGGTAGAACATGTGAATGAGAGGCCTGAATACTCCAGAGGACCTCAGTCTCATCAGGAAGATGTGCCTCTTGTACACAGCCTCTGTATTGGTGCTCCACTCCAGTCTTTCATCCAGGTGCACCCCTATGTACTTGCAGGTCCTCACCACATCTACCGCCTCACCATCAATAGTGACAGGGAGCAATGCAGGCCTAGTCTTCCTAAAGTTCATCACCGTTTCCTTTGTCTTACTGATGTTGAGCTGAAGACAATTCAGCTTGCACCATTTAACCAAGTCCTACACCAGGGCCCTGTATTTATCCGCCTGTCCTCCCTTTATGCACCCAACCATTGCTGAGTCATCAGGGAATTTCTGCAGATGACATGACTCAGTGTTGTGTCTAAAGTCCGCGGGTTACAGGGTAAACAGGAAGTGAGCCAATACAATCCCCTGAGGGACCCCAGTGCAAGAACAACTTTGCATCCAGCTTAACAACTCACCATGGATTTAGTACTTGCCATGGTAATAAAAGGTAACCTGTTTAGCAGATAGGTGAAACATAGTTTCCTCTGTAGTGGGGGGTGAATCCCTGGAATTTTCTGCCTAAGAGATCTGTGAGGGTTCATTTCCCAGTATATTCACACCAGATTAATAATTTTCTTTTGGATACTAGGGAAACAAGCCATTGGGTAAGTGCAGGTTTATTGGGCTGTTAAAATTTGAAATGTTGTCATATTTGGTAAAGAGGTTGGCATGAGGGGCCAAATGGCCCAGCCTTGGTCTATTTCTAAGAATTCTTATGCTCTCAAGTGAATTAAAAATGACTGTTGCTTTTTAGCTTGAAGATGAACATTTTTGTATACTTGTCATATTTTTTCCATAATGGGAAAGAACTTGAATATTTAACGTCCGTCCAATGTGGTTTTTCCCTGCTACCTACCACTTAATCACCTTAATTCTTTAATTTATTGTATATATTCAATGAAGACTTCAATTTAACCATGACTCCTTGGTAACAGTATATGTAGTGTGATATCAGGTAGTTAGTGCAAGCTGTGTGTGTAGGCATGCAAATGTTGAAATGACAATCATGATGTAGATATATTGTTTGATTGCAAATGCTACTTAAGGGTGGTTGGCATGAAGACTTTAGATGTTTATGATAATAATGCAAAACCACAATGATAATTGCCTTGTATCTTAAGAACAATGTATTAGAAGGAAAGGCCATATCTCAGGCCTGCTTTGCCATTCAAGGATCTCATTGATAAATGGCTTCAACTTTTCCTGCCTCACCTTCATAATGTCTGATTAACCTATAGTACAGAAATTTTATTTTTCTCAGCCAGTTCCAAGGATGTCTTGCTTTCACTGCAGTTCTCTGGGTTCTGAGGTGACAAATGAATCTTCTGCAATAACTGTAGACTCTGACGTATGTGGTACAGATAGACAGGTGGTTTTGATGGTATTCTTTACATGTTTGCTATTGGCCTGCACACACTTCCATCAAAGGGATTCAAAGTGTTTGTTGCCTTTGTAACCAGTGTTGAGCAGCCATGGACTGGGGGATTCCATGAGTTGGTGAGTATGCTACGTGGCACTAATTTCAGCCTCAAAGGTACTCAATTCCTCACAGCTTTCTAGTGCAGGGAACTCCAACAAATCCCAACAAAAAATCCTTCTCACCTCAACCTTATGGTAAGTTGGTGTTGTGATAATATTTCTCCATTGGTGGGAACTTGCAATCATGATTCTAAATTCCCACCAAAGGGATATACTATCAGAACACCAACTTTGTTGGTAGAATTTTACAGGTTACTTGCCATTCTTCTATACTCCAGAATTTAAGTGTAGTCATGTTCCTGCTGTGTAAAACTTTAATTAGGCCAGATTTGGAGTATTAGGTGAAGTTCTGCGTGCTCATCATCACATCAATCATATTAGTGAATTCCCTGTTTGTTTTCACTCCATTTATATCTTCCTTTCAATAAGACGAAGCTGTAAGCATAATTCTAGGTGCTGTCTCACCAAAAACATGAAAGAACAAAAACAAGACTTCAATAAAAATAAGGTGCTTAAAGCTACATCGACATTCACTAGATGCTGAGAAGGAAGGAAGTAAACGATCTGTGTTAATTTTTTTTGAAGGGCTAGTAGTTTACTTGATTGAGTCCCCCTCAAAACTTGATAACTATCTGATTTCCTTATTTAGTCTCTGAACAATTGTCACTTGGAAGTTTGTTTGCATGTGGACATCACTTACATCATCATCCATGGACAAAAATTTTGTGTTGCTGATAATGATATCTTTATTAACTATCACCCACTGAATACTTCATGAGCCAATTGCTGAGTATTTTAAACCTATATACATTTATTGTGCTCTGTGTTACATATTGAACCACAACGGATTCTAAAACCTGATTTATACTTGTGCGTACGGGCTACGTCGCGGCCTACGCCATAGGCCTGATTCATACATCTGCGAATCTCTACGCCATAGTGAGTATGCGTTGTTGTGTCTGCATCGCTCTGCAATTCACCACCAAAATGCTAGTTGGCAGTGGGGTTTCTATGCCATTGTGTTGAGCTTCTTCGTGAGAGACATGGACGAGGAAATGCATTTTAAATATTTTCGGATATCGGCAGGTGGATTTGACGATTTGGTTCATCGTCTCCAACCACTTATTTTGCATCAGATATGGCGGAGAAAAGCAACCGGAAACGCGTAGGGGAAAATACGATGATGACCAAGTGGACCAATCACAGTTGTTGAGGTCTGCGTCGCTGTGACGCACGAGTTACTTTTTTGGAGAGGTGCATGTCACCCTACGGCGTAGATTTGATGCAGAATTATAAATCAGGCTTAAGAATTAGACTGTTTCTGAGCATTTTTTACACAAAAGCAAGTCATCCTTTTGAACCCATTTCATATGATATATTCTCATACACATTGTCTTCAGCGACTTCTACACCTTATGGTTTTCATTTTTTAAAGTATTGATGTGGCAAAAAGTCCTGCACAGTTAGTACACATACATTTAAATTGCTATGGAATCCAAAATTTTACTGCTGTGTCGGCCAGCCTGATATTGTTCATGATATTTTCAGCCTTATGTCCAGTTTTGGCCAATACTTATCCAATTTTGAAATATTTAATTCTCAGAACTCTACCATTGTATTCATGTAGAATTATAGAGTCATCCGCCACAGAAACTATTTTGTGGTATTTATTGAAAACAGTTTAAACTCTTTGGTCTTGATACATTTGGCTTCAATCAATATTAAACTTTTACAAAGCTTTGGATTTGAAATCACTTCCTAAAATGGACATAAAGCTTCGTTGAAAGAAATGCTTACAGCAGCTCTTTACTGCCCTGTCCTCCTCCAGCATCAGTTGCCATCATGACTGCTTGACCTTTCCTGAGGAAATCTGGAATGTGCCCATATGCTGTTTAATAAAATAACATAAATGGATATTGGCATTTTTCCCAGATATGGAGGATAGTTGTATCACAATGACCCCTGGAGGCAAAGAAACAAAGAAAGGAAATATTCGCTCTTTTTATGTCTTTAACTAAATTTAAGCCAATTTGAATTCTTCAAGCAATTTTTTTCTCTGTTGTGTGCACTCCCCACCATGTGTGTCAGCCTGCGTCAGTCAGGGTCAAGCATGGATGTTGTGTCATAGCTGTTTAGATGTGCAAGCCTGGGCAGTATGACATGTAGAGCAATCTGTCAGCTCTCCCTCTCCACGCATCTGATGAATTCAAAGGAACAGCAGAAACCGATACAGTTTGGCACCAGCAGTATTGCAGGTGGTGTCAGTCAGCCATGAACTCAACATAAGACTGCCTCAGGGACTCCAGCTCTGAACCTTCCCCTCGGGGTTTGCTAACCAAAGCCTTCTCCATGAGTGGGTATAGCTGCAAGGCAGTGAAGGTTCGTGATCAGAGTTTTCCTTCTAGATGAGCTGCCGACCACAGCTGACAAATCCCATCTGCCCAGGGTGACTGGCTTTAAGGCACCAGTTACCCGACTTTGCCCCTTCTCCTCTCAGTAGAAATGGTTCCACCAGGCCCAACGTGAAGGCTGGGAGCTGGACTTAGTTGTCAGAGGCTATTTGCGTTGCATACCATTGGGAGCATTTAATAGGAGCTTGTCCCCACTACCATTCCCAGCTATAACACCTTAAGTAACCACTTCCCATCACTCAATAATATAGGTAATAATTTTTTGATGGAAGAATCTTTCACATGATGCATTCCCAATCTGCATAACTGCAAAGCTAGCTGAGGATTGGCTAACAGACAGAAGATAAGACAAATGGGTCAGTTTTGAATCTGCAACATTAACCTATGGAATATCACTGAGGATCCTCTCTAAGTAAGTGAAGAAAAAGGGGCTGAGTGTAATGGAAACAAATTTGCTGATGATACAAAAGTTGTGAGGAGAATTTAAGGTGATGTGGACATGCTCAGTAACTGAGTAAAAGTATGGTATGTAGTCCGCAATGTAGGGAAACATAATGTTATCCACTTTGGTAAGAAGAATAGAAAAACAGAATATTGTTGAAAAGAGGACAGGCATAGAATGCTGCCTTTGCCCAAGAAACACGGGAAAGAAAATGAAATATTGGCCTTTATTGCAAAGAAAATGGCGGATAAGAGTATGTTAATCTTACTACACTTCTAAAAGCCTTCATGAGACAAAACCTGAAGCAGTCTGTAGAGCTTTGATCTCCTTATTTAAGGAACAATATATAATGGGTGAGTGAGGAAAGGTTAAACAGGTTGGACTTTGAGGACTGAGATGTGATCTAATTGCAACATAGATTTTGAGGAAACTTGACAAGTGGAAGCTCTGAGAAGGTTTCAGCTCATGGAGAACAGAGAATCACGAAATATAGTTCCAGAATAAGGATTAACATTCAAACTACAGATACGGAGGCATTTCTTCTCTCAGAGGACTGTGATTCCTTGGATTTCTTCAACCCAGCAAAGCGAGAGACTGAATCATTGAGCATATTCAAAAATGAATAGGCAGATTTGTTGACAATTGTTGCTATGGATAGATGAATGGAATCATAGTTTAGATATGATTTTACTGAATGTCTACACTAGGGATTTTGTGATAGAGTTGGAAATATCATTAATGGTAGAGAGAATATATTCATCTTAAGTGAGATTAGCATGCTGATATTTTGCTTTGGAGTATGAATGAAGCAGGAGCATGAAACCTACAAGATCTGAATCTTGTAGCACACAATTTGTGAGTGAATCAATAGAAAGTGAATAATCAATTATTAATCTAGGAATATCACTGACCAGCCTTAATGTGAAAGAGCCAGGATAAATTGAGTGTTGTGTAGATTTTGTCTTTCCCATGTCAGTTGAGGTTTGGCGCCTTGTGTAGGTGAGATGTATATAGTAGAGAGGATGCTAGTGACCACGATAATCAGCCAATGAAACTGAAGTATTTTACAAACCAGGGAGTAATGATTTCAGTTTTAATATTTTGTTATATGTTTTACTAGAAGCAAAAGAAAGCAGGAAATGTCAAAGTTCAAAGTATGCATATTGTCAAAGTATGTATACTTATATAGTCTTGATATTTGTCTCCTTTCAGGTAGCCACAAGGCAAAGAAACCCAATAGAACCCATTAAAAAAGACCATATGCAAAGAAAAAAAACCTGCAAACAATATAGTTGGATTAAGACGCAAACTGAAGCATCATAAACATTTAAAAATAAATTATATTATTTTAAAATTCATTGAATTTTAAAATAATTATTCCGAAGAGATGGAATTCCATTTACGTAACAGTAGAGGTTTCGGTCCTTAATCATATGAAGGTGGATGTTTTCTGAGTTATGCGTCTTGTCGTTATTGGTCATACAAGAATGAACATGTCCCTTGCAAATTTTAAAAAGCTTCCCTGTCTCAAACAAATTGACTAGTTTGGCAATTGAAGGTGCATTTATTAGCAACTTCACTGACAAGGTTAAAGCTCTTGTCAGATCAGTAGCATAGTTAAACAATATTGATCCTTATTGTGTCTTAAATTCTGTTTTCCTTCATGCATGATCTTTTAGAAATGAGATATAAGTGCCAAAAGTTTTGCAGATGGAACAAGTTTGTGAAAGAAAGGCCATGTAATAAGAAAAAGTGCAGATCCACCAAACTATAACACCACATTATATGCCTTTCTCTATGACTTATCTCCAAATGTGTATGTGCTCAACCCAATGCAGCTATTTTTTTGTCATGGGTTTAGTTGGGGCTTTAAAATAATACCTTAATCAAAAAGAACAAGAATAATGACTGATGTAATAGGAGACAGCAAACCAGGGCTACTGCCAACATTTTACAGAGCAGTGAGAGCTTGCAAGGGCTTGCAGTATTTACGTTGTCATTAATGGATTAACATCAAAGCCTAGGCTTATTTTCATTTCTGTGCTGCCTCTGTTACTTCACAGTGGTTGAAGATATTTTGGTTTTGGCACCCTCTCTTTATTTCAGTTCCAGTGAAGGGTAAACAACAGCACAGGAGCTGAAAATACAATACCACACCAACAATCATGTAAGGGAACAGAAAACCAGATAAAATTAGTACCAAAGAGGAACTGCTTCAATGAAGAAAGCAAGAAAAAGGAGAGGAAGCGGGTTTGTGGGGGTGTTTGGGATGGAGATTTGGCCGACAAAAGAGACTTGATGATTGGATAAGAATGCTTGTGGCTCCAGGGATTGGGTATTAATCTGAGTCCAGTTGACTAAATGCTGGTATGGAAATTGTTACTTCACAGCCACGCTTGAAGTAGAAGGTTAATGAGTTGAGAGCAGTGATGGTTTTGGAGTGAGTTCTCCTGAATGGAAAAGCATTTACAAGCACTCCTATCCCCTTTCAGCTGCTGGGTTTCAAAAGGCCAGTGTTAAATTTAAAATAGGGTTTTAAAAATTGAGAAACTCATCTCTCATGAGAGGAGCAAGGGATACTGACTGAGAGCAGACTTGGTTTCTCTTTCAACAGGTGCTACTTGACTGGTAAATTCTTCCAGCATTTCTATTTTGTTTTTTTTTAAAATGAAATTCTCAGAAACATCTAAAAACATTAGGGATTTACATGCAAAAACCATGTTACCCTCACCCACCCCTCATTCTACGATCACTGCTGAATGTCAGGCAGCAACTGTGGAGCCAGGGGTGGTTGATAATTCAGATCGAGATGCTGTATTAGGACTTGCTGAGGGTTGGTTTCCCATTTTTCATTTATTTGGAAGAGGTTGCGATTGAGTTTCCCATTTGTTTTCTTTCTAACATCTCACCCTCATTCAATCCCCTCCATGTTCATGGTGAATGGGTTGAAACTGCCCGCATTATCCCTAACTATTAAAAATAATGCCAGCTAACAATAAGAAGCAGGCTGCATTTAAGGAACTAATAATTTTACTTCCCTCGAAACCTGGGAAATTCTTTAGAGAGCTGCAACTTTCACCCATGGTAAGTTAGCACAGTGGCTCTGCATTTAGAAAGCCCCTTTCACTTTTTGGCTAACCCATTAGGGGTCTTACTGTGGACAACAAACATCACAAACGTTCAATCTGCCCAGTGCAAGGACTTTGAAGTGCAAGCTGCTGAAATCTTGCAAAGGGTTTATTGGCTTTAGCAGTGATTGGTAGATCCTCTGGAGATGTTTACTCTTAGAACATGGTTTCTCTTCAACTCTATTTGTTAACTATATAGTTATCATTTACAAAACTGAACTCATTGCAGTCACTTTTGGTGCCAAGGCTTTGATTTATGACATAAATGTGTATAAGATGATGCGAGGCATTGATCGTGTGGAGAGTCAGTGGCTTTTTCCCAGGGCTCAAATGGCTAACACGAGAGGGAACAGTTTTAAGGTGCTTGGAAGTAGGTACAGAGGGGATGTGAGCAGTAAATTTTTTACGCAGAGGGTGGTGAGTGCGTGGAATGGGCTGCTGGCAACGGCAGTGGAGGCAAGATGCAATAGAGTTTTTTAAGAGACTCCTGGATAGGTATATGGAGCTCAGAAAAATAGAGGCCTATGGGTAACCCTAGGTAATTTCTAATGTAAGTACATGTTCGGCAAAGCATTGTGGGCCGAAAGGCCTGTATTGTGTTGTAGGTTTTCTATGTTTCTATAAAATACTTTCTTAAGTACTTGGATCTCCTTTTAGAAGCAGAACAGAGCTGATGCACTATAGACTTGTCATAGTCCAGTAAAATCGATCTTCAGTGACCTATTTATAATATAATATTTAAATTATGCTCAATTTTTCTGTGCATTTAAATTCTTAATTTCTCCATTTTCTTTTCAGGCAGCTAACAGTTATCTGCGAGATCAGTGGTTTCATTCACTGCAGTGGAAGGTAGGTGGTGTCACTGTTACCTAAAGACCTATGACATGTGGGAAATTTAACAACTGACTGTTTAAAGTGGAATAAAACAGAATACTTTAGTCCGAATTTGCTAGCAGTCTGTGGTGAAAGCTTTGAAAAATAAAAGATCTGAGAAAAGAGCAATGTTATGTTCTGCAGAATAGGCATATATATGCGCAGATACCTGGCACCACCCAGAGCAGATTCCTATTTACTGCTGGTTAATTTTTCAAAAATACTGTAAATTGTAAATGTAAATTATTGGAGAATGGACTGCAATTGCAGTTGGCTGCAGAATACAGCTCTGGGTTAGGATATCGGGCTGCAGAATGGGATGAAGCAACACAAAAAATGAAAGAAGTTTTGTGGCTTAAAATAATCACTTATGAACAGATAGACCATAAGTGCTGCCTTTACATCAGTCCAAACCCATTAGTGTGTGGGCATGGTGCAGGAGAAATTAGGGAAAGCCTGCAACACATAAATGCGAGGTCTGTCAGTCTTTGGGGATGTTTGCTTCTCTTGTCTATGTGGAGATGGCATATGAAAAAGAGGATTAAGTAGAATATTATCAGTCCCGATACTGACTACAGAATTGACAACAGCAGTCAGCGGATCTTGCCTTGCTATGGGAATTGTTTGGGAGATGTGACATTCAGGTATGTTACCTCGGAGCATGAACAGGATAAGAGATGGGGCTACCAAACTGTTGCATTGTAAAGGTATGCCGGGGAAGTACATTTATTTCAGTTTTGGGTAGTAGTCATGATTTACAGAAGTCAATGGGAATGTAGCTACATTGTTGGTTGGTGGGTGAGGAATGCAATCGTTGTGCTTGGTGCATTTGCTGGTACATGGCATTAGAAACTGCAGTCACTGACATTAAATGAAGCCTTGAAGGTGCAGTATGGTGGGGCGAATTGAGGTGGTGGGGCCCAGACCTGAAAGTGGGGAATGAGCCAATGTATGGTCATTGCTGGAGCGGACTTGGAGGCGATTCAAACCAAGACGAGACAGAGCTGAGGCGGAGCCTGGGCCCGAGAGCGAGGAAGGCTTGAAGTTTGATTGATTTAAGCTCCAAGCCAAATTGGAAGGGTTAGGTATGGGCTGAATCAAGATGGCGGGCCACCTTCCAAGAGCGTATTGAAGCGGCAGGGCCCAGGCCCGAGAGCAACGAGCGACTCGAGATTTGGATGATTTAAGCACCAGGCCAGATTGAAAAGTTCAGAGGCCAGAGGCAAGGGCCGGGCCGATTCAGCTCACTGCTCCGTGATGTTTCCTCGGTTCGGCACTAAACCGAGGCTTAGGCCTGCTCTTGAATCGGCTGCAGTGATGCTTGGCTTCGTGTCTGTGGGCTCACTTTCATAAACTTCCGTTGTGAATGCTATTAGCTTACTTTAATTGTTTGCACATTTGTTTTTTTTCCCACTCTCTGTACATTAGGTGTTTGACGGTCTTTTTTAATGGGTTCTATTGTGCTTCTTTGTTTTGTGGCTGCCTGTATGGAAACAAATCTCAAGGTTATGTAAAGTATGCATACCTTGAACTTAACCATTTGTAAGAAACTATTGAACTCCTTGTGCCACTGCATTCAAGTCTTCGAGTCTTCACCCCAGGCACCTGCCTCCAGAATTGGCTGCTCCTGCTACCTTCTGTGTGTGTGTGTGTGTTGGTGTGTAATCCTCCCCCCTGCCAACATAGGGCACCCATGCTCCTTTGGAGGCACTTTGAGGGTGGAGATACAGTACAGCCATGTAAAACGTCTTGTGCTTTTCTAGGCTGTATTCATCAGTCAACTTCAGTTGCAAAATAAACTGTCAGTATCTACTGCAGCCACACTGAAACACTGCCTTGTCCTGCTCGGCCCTAGCCAATGTATTCCACTCCACAACCATGGATTAATTATTTACCAAGTATCCCTGAGCTCTTTTTGGTAAGATTTTGAATTGTCTCATCTCTGTTTTTCTAAATGTATAATTTCAATTTATGAAACCAATCTGTGATGTTCTCAGGTGACTGCCTCTTGTCATGGTTCCTATTATCCTTAAAACTAAAACAAATTATTATCCTTGCAACTCAGTGATTATTACGTGTACATGCAAAACAATTCTTACTGATGTTATTGATGTGAGCACTTACTTCGTTCTGCTCTAATCACCTTGCAAAGTTCACATTGTCTCCCAAATTTAATCCATTCCCACAAGGTTAATTGACTATTGGTTCACTGGGTCACTGTTCAAATCTTATCTTGCTCTCACCTACTGTTCATCGAGGCATAAGGTGACTAATTTACCTCCTCTAAATTCTGAAGCCAATTACAGTGCAACTCACAAACCTGCAGATAACTTTGTAAAGTTAAGAGAGTAAACTTCCTGGTTTACTTTTGGACTTTCGTGAAGCCAGGATCAACTAAACAACTTTCTGATGATTCATTATTGTTCAAATTTCAAGCGTGTGTATCAGGTCATTACAGTGTAATGTTCTGGTCACCTCAGTACAGAGGGATGTAGAAGGTTTAGAGAGGGTCCGGAGGAGATTTACCAAGATGCTGCCTCCATTAGAGAGCACATCTTATGAGGCAGGGTTGAGTGAGCTGGGGCTTTTCTCTTTGGAGTGAAGGAGGATGAGAAGTGACTTGATAGAGGTGCATAAGATGAGAAAAAGCAGACAGATTGGAGAGCCATCACCCTTTTCCAGGGCAGCAATAATATGAGAGGGCATAATTTTAAAGTGATTGGGGGAAAGTATAGGGAGGATGTCAGGGGTAGTATTTTTTTACATGGAGTGGTAGGAACATGAATACACTGCAGGGGTGGTGGTAGAGGAAGATGCATTTGGGATATTTCAGAGTCTTTTAGGCTGCTGAATGGAAAAAAAATGGAGGGCCAAATTGGAGGAAAGGGAGTAGGCTAAATTTTGGTATAACATCATGGGTCAAGAGACTTTTACTGAGGGATTTTTGCAGTTATTACTGATTATTAATGATTTATTACTAAACTGTCAAAGTCACCCTAACATCTACCAGTTTTGGTGGTAGTCAAGCCATTGCATTTTGTACACCTTGTTGTATGTTGAACAGATGATCACATTGCATTTGGATTGTACATCAATCCCATGACTTTTCTCCAAGACAGAACTGTTAATCCTTCCAGTGAATTTATTGACCAATCAATAAATCAAAATCTATGTATTTTTTTTATTAATTAGCAGAAAAATTAGAAAGGAAATGGATCAAAAAGAAAACACAGAAGCATGGGGTTAATGATCTCATTGCCTGAAGGAGTGGCAGAGAGACAATATTTTAATATTGTGTTTAAAAGTATTTGGATGTGTTCGGGATGATAGGATGGGTAAATAGTCAAAATGATTGGCCAAATGGCCTCCTTCCAAGTCACAAATGGTTTAGTAGAATATATCACGAGGGTCAAAGGCATGAGAAATGCTGACTTCTCTGCACAACCTCTTGCACCCACCTAGCTCCCTGGCGAGAAGAACCTAGGAGTTTCCTATGGAGCTGCCTTGGCACAAGATTTATCATTGGGAGGTGGGTGAATGATGAGGACAGGCACCACATTCCCCCTATAGCCAACTGAACATTTTGATGGAGGTGAGATCTGTGGCAGGGATATGGTGGTTGGAGATCCCATTAAGATACATTAGTGCCTACACATATTCAACTGATGGGATAACAGGATCTGCCCCCTCCTGTGAAGCGTGTGTCTGTCCTCAGTGCTCTAACAGCAAGATTAATTGCATATTGTAAATTACTTGAAGTTACTTACTTGCACCTGGCAACCACTGTTTAAGTGCATCACATGCATGGAGGCCAGCAATATAATTTCCTGAGGTCCATAATACCTACCCCAATTTAGGAGCTGTGCAGAATTTTTGATAAGAGAATTACATGGCAACAAATGTTATGTCCATTTTCTTCAATGTGAATCTGTGAAGCAAATGTCTCTTAACTCCTCCCTAGAGTTTTTTCTATGCTGCCTATCTAAATGAGTGACACTGCTTTCACATAGTCTGCAGGTAGAGTTGTAAATGCATATGCCAAAGGCAGATCCCAACACGATCAAGTCTGTCAGCTTTTAAAATGAGAGGTAAATCACCATATCTCTGCTTCATAAGTTACCTCCTTGTACCTGGCTTTTCCTATTAACAGCCTTGTACCTGAGTCTCTTGGTGCGACTTACCACAAGGGACTTTGAATAGTGTGTACCTAGGTACCTCAAGAGAAAACTAAACATTCATTATGCCCTTTGTTTGGTTTGTCTACACTTTGTTTTTCAAACACAGTCAACACAGAGTTTCCACGTCTTATTTTGAAGATCAAAGAAGGACAAGGGCATAAAGCATATGTGCATGTTCGTTGGCACATAGAGCTGTAAATCCCTTTTCTTCATAGCTGCTTTGATGTGCATCAAAACTACTGGCAGAGTATGTCTCCTTGCAGTTTGTGGGAGAGGGATAAAGGACTGAACTTGAAATGGTTCCCGTATATTATTGTTCTAAAGAACACTTATGGGTGTAAAGTTCTGAGTGACTTTTTACTTCAGGACAAACGGTAGTTCTGACATTGAAGCATTCTTGATTGCAGATAGAGTGACCTCTAACATTCTGACATTACTGAAAACTTCATTCATTCTCACAAGCTATTTTCAGATTAAGTGCCTCGTGTGTATGTGTAGCAGCAGTCCTGAAGTCGTAACAGGATGTGACTAGTTTATCTGTAAAGATCTGTGTTGAGATCTTAAATTACTCACCTTAGTATGTTGATGTATGCTGAAGATGGCATTGAAAGCTGCACTCCTAAATTTGCAAATGACACAAAGCGATATAGCAAGCAACAGAGATGAAAGCATTAAATTCTGGATACATTAATAAATTAAGCGAAAGGGTAAAGTGTTGCAAATGGATTTCAATGCAGACAAATGTGGGATCATCATTTCAGACCCACAACAATAGAAAAACATCTTCAGTAAGGAGAAAAGATAGAAACAGTTGAAAGCTGTGGATAAAGTGGGGTTGCTAAAACATCAGGGATAGCCACGAAAGATATTTAAGATGAGCAAAGTTGGTCAGTAATTAAAAGATTAGTGGGGTAAAAACTTACTGCTTCAAATCCATTCTAGAAATACCCTATCCCTTGAGAAACATTGATCAGATATCTCTTCTGTCTATTGGTTCCTGTTCCACCACACTTCTCAATTCATACCCACCGTTCCCTTCACCTGGCTTCACCTATCGCCTGCAAGCTTTGCGCTCTTTCCCCTCCCCTAACCTTCTTATTCTTCTTCCCCCTTCCTTTCCAGTGTTGCTGGAGGGTCTCAGCACGAAATGTTGACTGTTTGTTCTTTTCCATTGATACTGCCTGACCGGGCGAGTTCTTCCATTATGTGGGTTGCTCTTGGGTCTATTTTTGTTTTCACTCTCATTGTATGCAAAAGGGTTGAAATAAATCTGCCTATGCAAGTCTTGAGAAGAGACATTAGAGCACATTGCTTATTAGTGGGTGCTTGAGATGGACCTGATATCAGGGTCTAGTATGCCTCAGGAAAATGGAGCTAGCCTCTGACTGGACACGTCCAACTGCTCAGGTGCTTTTGTGCTATTGTTATTGTTTGCAGAGAGAGCAACCAAAAGGTAAGCCTACTTTGGAGCTGGAACTTCTTCATCTATGAATTTCTGTGAAGTAGCACTTTTGCTGCGATAATAAAGGTCAAAGAAAAGTCTCTGATCCTCACCAAAATATGTCAAAGTCAGTATTGTAGTGATGTTTGCTAATTTGTTAATGTTACGCACAGTGCCATATTGGATGTTAGCAACTATATTCCATTGATGAAGACTGATGGCCTGCTGGGCTTTGTACATGAAGGACTATAATGTAGGAAGGTAGGGGTTATATTACAATGAATCTAAGGGAAAGATACCCCCAGGGCTGCCCGAGAGTGGGGGAGGATGAGCACCCCAGTGGGATGGACACAACGACATCAGACCCAGGCAACGAACAAATGACGATGAGGAAGCAGTGTGCATGTGGCAAAATCTGCTAGAATGATCACGGCTTGAAGATCCACCAAGCGAGGATGAAGTGTTTGGCGGGAGCAGGAGCAGCACAACGCGCAGGTGTCCAACCTGGTGAGACGAAGAAGGGGCCAGGCCCAGAGTCACCCCATAGTGCCCGGAACCGCCAAGTGTTGCAAACTAATCCCTCTAACATGAAGTCTAACAGAAGGCGGATCAAATGGCCTGCAGCTAACATGACTTCACTGTGGAAGCAGTTTGATGAAGGTGTTAACCAAATTCTGGAGGCAACAGCGAAGGGAGGGGTTGATAGGAAGCTGCAAGTCATGACAACAATTATTGTCAGTATTGCAGCTGAATGGTTCAAAGAAGAGGAGAAGGAAGGCTCCAAAACATCTTACTTGAAGAACCAAAGAACATTGAGGATCCTCAACATCAGGCAGGAGATGAAAGCGCTGAAGTCAGCAACTGTCAGCAGGCTGGATGGAGAGCGAGGTGTCTCCCAGTGGAGGTTGGTTGTAGGGGATTCGTAGCCCGCTCTTTAGTTAGAGCCTTCCGCATCTTGGGCATCGAGGGAGAGAGGAAGAGGAGAGCCATCCGCAGTACCACCGATGCGGCAGGGAGGGCCTCAAGATGGCTGTGGCTCAAAAGAGGGGAACCATGGAGTCATAAGTAGCTAGCCATTTGGACACAAGCTGGGGTCTGATTAGCCCCGGCTGGGTCACCTGGAGGAGGTTGTATGATGTTGAAAGACCCAAAACACCCGATGATTCCAAGAACATCACTGAAGATGTGTCCAGAAGCATCAATAGATGTATGTACACAGATAGTCATACAAAGCCCTCATTAGACTACTGAAATGAGCAATTCTGAGTAGTGTACATAGGTAGGATACCCTGTTCTCAGGGAAATGTAATGTGCATTAGACCATAAGACCATAAGGCATAGGAGCAGAATTAGGCCATTCAGCCCATTGAGTCTGCTCCGCCATTCCATAATGGCTGATCCTGAGTTCAATTCAACCCCATACACCCACCTTCTCTACCATATCCTTTAATACCTTGACCAATCAAAAAAACTATCAACATCTTCTTTGAATATACCCATGGACTTGGCCTTCATCACAGTCTGGCAGAGCGTTCCACAGATTTACTACACTCTGGCTACAAAAAATTCTTCCTTGCCTCTTTTGAGGCTGTGCCCTCTAGTTCTGGATACCCCCACCATTGGAAACATCCACTCCACATCCACCTTATCTAGTCCTTTCAACATTCAGTAGGTTTCAATGAGACATACCCCTCCCCCATGGATTCTTCTAAATTCCAGCGAGTACAGGCCCAAAGCTACCAAATGCGCCTCATGTTAACCCCTTCATTCCTGGTATCATCCTTGTGAACCTCCTCTGGACTCTCTCCAAATTTCATCACATCCTTTCTGAGATATGGGGCCCAAAACTGTTCACAATACAAGTGTGGCCTGATTAGAGCCTCTTATAGTCTCAGCATTATCTGTTTGCTTTTATATTCTATTCCCCGTGAAATAAATGCCAACATGGCATTTGCCTTCTTTACCACAGACTCAACCTGTAAATTAACCTGCATGGAGTCTTGCACAAGCACTCCTAAGTCCCTTTGCATCTCAGCTGTTTGAATTTTCTTTCCATTTGGATAATAGTCTGCACTATTGTTTCTTTTTCCACAATGCATTATCATACATTTCCCAACGCTGTATTCCATCTGCTATTTTTGCCCATTCTTCCAATTTGTTTAAGTCCTGCTGCAATCACATTGCTTCCTCAGCACTACCTACCCCTCCACCTATCTTTGTATCATCCACAAACTTTGCCACAAAGCCATCAATTCCATTATCTAAATCATTGACAAGGTGAAAAGCAGCGGTCCCAGTACTGACATTACTGACAGCATTAGTCACTGGTAGTCAAACAAAAAAGGCCCCCTTTATTCCCACTCACTGCCTCCTGCCTGTCAGCCATTCTGCCATCCATGCCAGTATATTTCCTGTAACGCCTTAGGGTGTTACCTTGTTTAGCAGCCTCAAGTGTGGCACCTTATCAAATGCCTTCTCAAAATTTAAGTAAGTGACATCCATTGTCTCTCCGTAGTCCACCCTGTTTGTAACTTCCTCGAAGAACTCTTTAACAGATTTGTCAGGCAAGATTTCCCTTTACAGCAACCATGCTGAATTTGACTTATTTTATCATTAGTCTCCAAGTACCTCGAAACCTCACCCTTAATAATAGATTCCAGCACTTTCCCAACTACCGAGGTTAGGCTAACTGACCTATAATTTACTTTCTTTTGCCTAAGTCTCTTCTTAAAGAGTGGAATGACAAGTGATTTTTGAAAGGTCATGACCAATGCATCCGTTATCTCTTCAGCAACCTCTCTCCGGGATGTAGTCCATCTGGACCAGGTGACTTATCCACCTTATGGACCTTCAGTTTGCCTAGCACTTTTTCTTTTGTAATAACAATGGCACTCACTCCCGCTCCCTGACACTCACAGATCTCTGGCACACTAGTAGTGTCTTCCACAGTGAAGACTGATGCAAGGTACTCATTAACTTCATCTGCCATCTCTTTGTCCCTCATTACTATCTCACCAGCATCATTTTCCAGTTGTCTAATATCAACTGTCACCTCACTTTTACTCTTTATGTAACTGAAAAAAACTTTTAGTGTCATGCTTTATATTATTCACTAGTTTACCCTCATACTTCATCTTTTCCCTTCTTATAGCTTTTTAGTTGCCTTTTGTTGGATTTTAAAAGCTTCCCAATCATCCAACTTCCCACCCACTTTTGCTACCTTATATGCCTTTTCGTTGGCTTTTATGCAGCCCTTAACTTCCCTTGTAAGCCACGGCTGCCTCCCCCTGCCATTTGATACTGCCTTCTTCTGTGGGACATATCTATCCTGTGCTTTCTAAACTACCCCTTGAAACTTCAGCTACCTCTCCTCTGCCGTCATCCCTGCCTGTATCCTCCTCCAATCCCTTTGATATCTAGACCCTGAAGATTAAAGTACAAGGAGAGATTACATTTAGAAGGTTAACAAATGACGATCATCATTTTCAAGATCACGGGGAATTAACAGGGTAGATGGGAGAAATGTTTTGTTCTGGTTGGAATGTCTGGGGCCTGTGAAACTGAGTAGTTTAAAAATTAGAGTCTGATCTTTAAATAGCTATGACTGTAATTCTGGAACTTTCTTATGTACAGAGCAATCCATTCTATGTCAATTGTTAGTTTTAAATGTAATTGATGTTTTTATTAACCAAAGGCAATAGGAGCTATGTGAATGAATGTGGTTAGGCCATACATCAGTTTTCATTTCATTGAATGGTGGAAGTTAAGAGGCAAAATGTGGCCCTTCAGTTCCTCCATTTCTCTAGCTGGAGTTTGGAAAGGGAGTGGGAGATGCACGCTGGAGTAGGAGTGGGGGTTTAGGCCGGGTAACTGAAATCTACTTGTTTTTTTTAAGGCGTTGGTAAACTGTTTACTTGAATAGATAGCCTTTGTGATGAAGGCATTCTATAGCGATTTGGGAATTTTGGAAGTTAGCCTCAAGCTTGATCATTGTTGGCAATAAATGGACAGTCTCCAATTTAGAGCATATTGTCAATAAGACAATGGCCGTTGAAGAACAAAAGGAATACTTGGAATTAATTGGAGCAAAAGAGTTTTTTTTCTGTGCAATTCAATCAGTCCATGTTTTATTATCCTTTCTTTGAACTATTTTTTCATTACACCGTATCAACATAACAACACCTTCCCTCTCCCTCATTCTTTGATCCAACTCCTGCACTCTCTAAATGGATAGATAGATACTTTATTAATCCCAAAGGAAATTACAGTGTCACAGTAGCATTTCAAGTGCACAGATAAAAATATTAGAAGAGAAGTAGACAGAATAAAAAATCAGTTACCACAAACAGTCTAACAAGAGGGTGCCATCACTTCTTGACTGGGATCTCTGCACAAACTGAGATTGTTTGCTTTGGACCATCAGAAGCTGAAGGGAGACCTGGTAGAAGCATACAAAATTATAAGAGGCCTAGATAAGATTGTTCACCAGAGACTTTTTTTGGAGATGTCAAATACGAGCAGGCATTGGCATAAGTTGGAAGGTTTGAAGGAGGAGTTAAGAGGCAAGTTTTTTTTCTACGGGGAGTGGTAAGTGTCTGGGACGCAATGCCAGGAAAAGTGGTGGAAGCAGATATGATAGCAATGTTTTAGAGGCATTTAGGTAGGCACATGAAAAGGTAGGGAATTGTGTGAAATAGATGGTGTGCAGGTAGATGATCAGGGCAGACATTATAGGCCAAAGACCCTGTCCTTCATTCCATTTAAGAGTCTTCCACTGTAATATAGGCATGCTGGCAAGCTATCCAGAAATGCTTTGTAGGTAGGTGCCAACTGCTGTAGGTAGACCAATACTTTGGTCAAGTAGATGCCAACTGATTCTTCCATGCTTTCAATCACCAGCAAATGTAGTTTGAAAAATTAGCTGACAAATGGAAGAGGAATGAATTCTATCTTGTATCATTTTTGCACTTAGCCAATAATACCTTGGCTTGTCTTTTAAACTAGACAGCAGCACTTGAATAATTTGGAATATCACTTAGAGCACAAACATACTGAAAGATGAGCTGTAATTTATAATTGGATGAAAAAGATAAATCAAACAACATTTATTTTATGTTGAAATCTGATATGTTTCTGGTCTTCAATTGAGATATGAACAGAGAAGCGAAAGAATGTTGAGAGTGATAATGACATAGAATATCTTACTCTTCTGAACTGGAGAAGGTTTTGGATGCATTTTGACAAAAGGAGTTTGTGGAATTTAACAGTTGCACTTTTTAAATGCCACAGTAAGTCTGCTCATGAAATCCTTCAAAAAGATTACAGCAGATTAGAAAGGAAGAAACATTTGTGGATGGTGAAGAAACTGGATGTTGACCCTATAATTCTGGTATGTAAGGCCAACTCTAGTGTTCATCGAGAAGCTCAGGGGCATTATTTAGTTTTATCTTTACAGTTAGTAGCAGGTGTTCATTGGCAAACTTTATATCTTTCCAGATCCTTTATAAGGGGAAATGAGAAACACAAAGAAAGTTTCCCCTAAAATTTCCCCCACAATGTCTTTTAAAAAGGCTCCCTGTTGGTAAGATGATGGGAAATGAGTTGCATAAAGCACCATTATCTACAAAAGTATGTGTACAAGCTCAGGAGTTTCTGCAGATTTTGGTAATTCAGAGCAATACCCGCAAACTGCTGGAGATACCCAACAGGTCAGTCAGCATTTATGGAAATTAATAGAGTCGATGTTTCAGGTTGAGACCCTTCATTCGAATGGAAAAGGAAGGGAGAAGAAGCCAGAATAAGAAGGTTGGGGAGGTGAAAGAGTACCATCTGGATTTCCCAGTGACAAAACATTTTAATTCCGGTCCTCATTCCCATTCCGACATGTCAGTCCATGGCTTCCTCTCCTGCCATGATGAAGCAGCTCTCAGATTGAAGGAGCCACATCTCATATTCCGTCTGGGTAGCTTCTAACCTGATGGCATGAACATCAATTTTCCCAACTTCCAGCAGTTTTCCTCTGTCACCTTTACTCTTCCTCAATTCTCCACTCTGGCCCCCTTTTACCTCTTCTCCTCACCTGCCTGTCTCCTTCCCTTTCCGCCATGCTCTACCTTCCTCTCCTTTCAGATTCTTCCTTCTCCAGCCCTTCACCTTTCCGCCTATCACTTCCCAGCTTCTTACCTCATCCCCACTCCCTCACCCACCTGGTTTCACCTATCATCTTCTAGCTTGTACGGTATTCCTCCCCCTCCCCCACCATCTAATTCTGGCTTCTGCCCCCTTCCTTTCCAGTCCTGATGAAGGGTTATATGTATACCTTTCTTTGTCAGCTTTAGGATCCCAAATGAACACTATCCTGGATTTGAACAATCTCAAGCCAATTCTTTGTGGGCATGAACCCCTCACACAGAGCTACTTTTTTTTCAATCATTTGTGGATGTGAGAATCACTGGTATACCCAATGTCTGCTACCTTTCTCTAGGAGCTTTTGATGTGGTGTAGATGAGCAACAGCATGTGTAGTTCAGGATTGTGTGTGAATATGTGGAGAGGAAATGCAGCTGGGGTTTTCCTCAAGTGCCACTGACTCTTGTTCTTCACATAAAATTGTTCTAATCACTAAGCAACAACATGGAATTCTCCTCCGGTAAGAACACTATGTGGATGTAAAATCCTTCTCTACATCTGGATTCATTAGTGGGAGGAGAATAGACTTCTGCTTTGCTAATAATTGAGGTATACCCACAGAGTGCTCAAAACTTATAGGGATTTGATTTTTTAAATATCTCAAACACTGAGAGTTTTAAGCTCATAAGTGTTTGAGATGTTAAGGAATCAAATCCCCATAAATCAAAATATTATTGAAATGAATTCTGACTGGCTCTATCACCATCTGGTATGGGAGGGGGTAGGGGGGGAGACACACTGCATAGGATCAAAGTAAGTTGCAGAAACTTGTGAGATTAGTCAGCTCCATCATGGATACTAGCCTCAGTAGTATCCAAGACATCTTCCAGGAGTGGTGTCTTAGGAAGGCAGCATCCATTATTAAGGACCCCACCACCAGGACATGACCTTTTTTCATTGTTACCATTGGGAAAGAAGTACAGAAGCTTGAAGGAACACTCCCAGAGATTCAGGAACAACTTTCTCCCTTCTGCCATTCGATTTCTAAGTGGACATTGAACCCGTGAACACTACCTCACTTTTTAAATTCTTTTTTTTTTGCACTACTTATTTTAACTGAGCTATTTAATAGAAATATACTGTATATACCTACTGTAATTCCATTTTATTCTCTTTATTTATCATGTATTTCATTATATTGCAGCTGTAAAATTAACAAATTTCATGCCGGTGATATTAAACCTGATTCGGATTCTGAAAATTAAAATTAAAGTTATAACAGTGAATCCTTAAGTTAGTCAAAGTTGACTGTGCCGTTGAACATTTTAAAAATCTGGTCTAAAGGTAGAAAGTAGCCTCCATGTATTAACAGAAATTTAGGGTTTTACGTTTCTGCCTGCTTTGTATTTGGAACGTCTGATTGGTTTCAATAAAATTGGGTCCAAGTTCCATATATTCACTGTACATACTTTTAAAAAAATCTTAAGTTGTTTTCAAAGAACTGAAAGCCTATGTTCATGAAGTAGTTTTTGTAGTCCATACAATTCAATTCAAGGTTACAGAGATAGGGAAGCACAGTAGTTAAAAGTTATCGACATTTTGTAAGGTTATCTGTTTGCCATAATCAAATCTCAGGGTAGTATAGTTACACATTCGGATCCTACAACTTTGTGAATTAAGTTTAACTATTTACAAATTCTTCCAAATAAAAATTGCGTTTAAATCTGGACCAATGAGATTATTACTTGAGCATCCAGAATACAACATTAAAATAGTTGTTTTGCATGGGCATCAGTAAATACTGTGTAAAGATGATAAATATTTTCTGTTCCCCTCATTATTGGTGTGAACATGCACAGTGTAACGTCTGATTAAGCTTTGTTCCCACATATTAACTATGAACTCACCAGTTCATTTCAGCTTCATGCCTGTGTACAATTCTACAAATGAGTGTTGTGGAAAGCGTTCCAGTAAGGTGATCTACTCTAATCTATAAGTTACTGCCGTGATACATATTTCCCCTCCTTGTATTCTTTTTCTTAAAAAACGTTTGTAGCTTCTTATTTTGGATCAGTTTCCTTAAAATAATATTTCTTATAAAAAATATACACAGGTTAGCCATAAAAGGACATGACTTCAATTTCATGCAGATGCAAAAAGATAATTGCAAATTAAATGCCAACTTAAATTTCTTTCTGAAAATCTTTGGGTGCCCCAGTGGCATAGCAGTTAGCATGATGCAATTACAGATCAGGGCATTCTGCAAGTTCAGAGTTCAATTCAACTCTCTGTACGTTCATCCCATAGCAAGTGTGGGATTTCCCCAGGTGCACCGGTTTCCTCCCACAGTCCGAAGATGTACCAAGGAGGTGAATTGGTCAGTGTAAATTAGGATTAATTGGAGTTGGGGGGGAGTTCTTTACATAAAACAATGACATTTTAAGTAAGGTCACCTTAAACAGAGAAGAGAGGGAATATTACAGTTGGTGAGAACTTTTATCAGTATTACAGATCGACCTTCATTGGGACCTGAGGAGTGCCGGATTAGTGAAAATGCCGAATTGCAGAAGGATCACATTAAGCAATAGCTAACCGCCTCATCATACCTTTAAAATATCAAAGGATTCAAAGGGTCATTTAATGTCAGAGAAATGTATACAATATACATCCCGAAATGCTTTTTCTTCGCAACCATCCACGGAAACAGAGGAGTGCCCCAAAGAATGAACGACAGTTAAATGTTAGAACTCCTAAGTTACACCCCCCCGCTCCCCTCCCTCCTGCGTGTTAGTGGCAGCAAGCAACAATCCCCCCCCCCAACTGGCAAAAAATAAAGCACGCCCACTACCAGCACTCAAGTGTGAGCTAAGTGATAGCAAACACGGACTTGCAGTTACCCCAAAGACTACATTGCACTCGCAGTTACTGAGGGAATCCTTGTTAGTTCCTTTTCCTCCGCTTAGTAATATGCTTAAATTCAGCGGGTCACCACGTCTGATCTGAGGTCGTAGGGAGAAGGGAACGGAGCGCCGGCCAGGCGACACTGGAGGGTAGTGCGCGACTGCTGGCAGGCGGGCGAGAAGGCAGACCGACCCAGCACACACCAGCTCTGCCGCCGCTGGCGAGTCAGACAGGCTGGTGGCAGGCGGCCGCGCCTCATGCAAATGATATTAATAAATGCAGGAGAACAAGCAGGAGTTGCCTGTCTGTGCTTACAAGAGCGCGCCAACACGTGAACAGATCTAGCGCAACCAAAACAAAGCGCAGCAGACTGGTACGGTGGCCCGGAAATTTTGAAATCACAGATGTGCAGAAAATTTGAAATCAGTGCGGATTATCGAAGGAACCAGATTACAGATAGTCGGATTAGTGAAGGTCAGCCTGTACTTGATTTTACCAGCATTATGTTTGGTGTCATTTTAAACTGACTAAGCTTCTGGAAAGGCGTTTTGGCCATTTTGTTTCAGCCAAAGAGATGTTTTGTTAAATAATTGTTTCAAAGTGCTTGGGTCCCTCTCCCAAGATTTTTTTGCTCTTGATGCCTTTCAGATTCTAACATGTTGCAACATTCTGTAAGCCTCCTCATCCCACACTTTCTTGTAATGCAGTGACCTCAACATTAGCAATTTCAAAAAGTCATACGATGTAAAGTTAGCAGACACTGTACTTGGAACTTGAGCTGTTTTCTGATTTTAACATGTGTCAATATTCCTAGAAACCTTGAAGAATCAGGTTTTAAAAAAAAATCACACAGTAGGCCTTCCGGCCCTCCTTGCTACACTGCCTCAGTAACTTGCCCCCCCCCCCCCCCGGACTAACCCTAAATTAATCACAGGACAATTTACAATGACTCACACTTTCCACAGGAAGGATTCCTTACTGATTGGCGTTGAAATTGATCTTTGAACTTTGGAATACCCTGAACTATAATAGCATCGTGCTAACTGCGATGCTACCGTGCCACCCAAAGAGTTTCAGAAAGGTAAGAGTTGGAATTTAATAGCTGTCAGCCTGCATGAATTTCTAGGTGGGGCAGGTTACCTTAAAAGTAAAAGTTAGAACATCTATCTGGTAGAGTTTAGAAGAGCAGGAGGGAAACAATAATGTCAAGAAGGGTCTTGACAGGTAGATGTGAAGACAATGTTTCCTCTTGCAGGAGAATATAGAATGAGAGAGTCACATGAATAATTATTTCCATGATGCTTGTGAATTGTTGGAACTCTTCCTTAAATAGCAGTGGAAGTGGAGGAAAGCCGATTCCAGAAAGGCAGAGAGAGGATAATTTGGGTCGACTGGATTGTTGTGGTCAGGCCTGCTATGATCTTATTAAAATGGCAGAGATTTGTTGGTTTGTCATTGAAGCTCTTCAACATTAAGCTTTAGAACTCCCTTGGGGATGCCATCTGCTACCGAGGCCTTGTATTTAATTTTGGTTTTGAAATGACCTGTTCAACTTCTTGTTGGTCAGGAAGGGCAGCAAATCTGGATTGAATAGGTTGCTGCGGAATGGAGTCGAGGTTGCCCTCATCAAGGAAAGAGTCGCAGTTGAGGAGGTCTATGAAATGATCCTTCCGCCTCAACTTCCTCTCTGGCTCCTAGTTCACCCCTTTTATTATAATTTATAGTTTTTTATGTATGAACCGTACTGCTGCCGCAAAACAACAAATTTCACGATACGTCAGTGGTATTAGTTGACATTTGTCCTCCCAAGCATACACGGATATAGGTGTTACCTGTACACGCTTATATGTGTGCAGGCCTCACAGTAGCGTAGTGGTTAGCACAATGCTTTACAGTACTGGCAACTTGGGTTCAATTCCTGCTGCTTTCTGTAAGGAGTTGAGACCTTCTTCCCGTGACTGCGTGGGTTTCCCCCGAGTGCTCCAGTTTCCTCCCACAGTCCAAAGGTGTACTGGTTGGCATGTTCATTGGTCATTGTAAATTGTCCCATGGTTAGACTTGGGAGCCGCTGGGTGGCATGGCTCGAAAAGCCAGAAGGGCCTGTCCCATGCTGCTTTTCAACCAATCAATCATTAAATAAATAAGATAAATAATGAACATAATAAAAATAATAAATAAACATGATCCTTATTCCTAACTGTACATCCTTGGACTGTGGGAGGAAACCAGAGCACCCAGAGGAATCCCACACAGTCACAGGGAGAATGTACAAACTCCTTACAGATGGTGGCTGGAGTCAAACCCAGATTGATGACCCTTGGTGTTGTAAAGTGTTTGCACTAACAGATGCTCTGCCATGCTTCCTGTACACGTGCAAGCGTGTGCAGATGATACTTGTATCCATGTGCACTTGGGAGGCTGAGCATCGGCCACTGTCAATTTATCCACTGAAACATTTGCGAGAATGTGCGTTCCACTCAAAAGTGTGCCAAGGGAATGTCCCCTGGAAACGCTGCCCGCTGCAGCACACTCCTTGAAGCAAGAAGGTTTACTGCAAGGCCCTGGAAAGCTTAAGAAACAGGTATAATCAAACTGCTTCCCATAACTCGGGAGACATTTCTCAGTGAAGGAGGATTTCAACAAGACAATGCACCACCACAGCCTTTGTCCAATTAAGAAACAGTGTGTTTGAAGATCAAGATTCAGATTGGATACAAAACTTATGGTCAACCACGTAACTCCAAAACATAAAACTAATTAGAAGGAAAACAAGGGAGCCAAGAAAAGGAAAAGAAAGAGGAAAATGACACAAATGCTGTAGAAACAGAAGAGAATAAATGAGATCTAATTTCTTGAGAAATTAGTAACTTCAGAGATACACAAAACTAGAAGAAAAAGGAAGGCAAGAAAAAGAAAGACAAGTTGATAAGGAGAGAAGAGATAGAGAGAACGTGAGTGAAAAAGACAGAAGGACCATAAGAACGAAAAAGAGCAGGATAAAGGGAGAGAAAAATGCCGGGACCGGGAGAGAAGCAAGGATCAAAGCGGATCCAGAGAAAAAAGCTGAGTAAAGGAGAAGGAAGATGTCCAGAGCTGTCAGAATCTGAGATGGTTTCACAGCCATGTTTCACCTGGCAAGCAGAGTAACCTCCCTTGTTAGGAAAGACGCTATCTCACAATAGTAAAAAATCCTCACTTGGATCCTCGCTTCCTTTATCTTTAAATAAACTGACTGACAATGTGGTGGTCAAACATATTTTGAAGATTTGGTTACAGTTTAGAAAACATTTTGCTTATTGAGATTCTCCATCTCAAGTCCCATCATTTCTAATTGTTTTTTTAAACCATCTTTAATTGACTTATCTTTTAAAGAATGGGATAGATTGGGTATTAAATGATTTCAGGATTTGTTTGATGGAGGGAACCTCTCTTCCTTTGTGCAATTTTCAACGAAATTTAACCTTTCCAATACTCACTTTCTTCAATACTTACAGGTCAGGGATTTTTTAAGATCTCAATTATATACATTTCCTACAAGTCCAGATAAGAATATAATAGGTACAATTTTTAATCTGAAACCCTTTGATAATGGTTCAATATCTTACATTTATGGTCTACTGTTGGGACAGAAAAAAGCATCTTTAGATAAAATTAAAGGAGATTGGGAAAAGGATTTACAGATTTTCATATCTGAAGAGAGCCGGAAGATTATTTTAAAATTGATTAATTCTTCATCATTATGTGCTCGTCATTCTTTATTACAATTCCAAAGTGGTACATGGAGTTCATATGTCTAAAGACAAGTTCTCTCGTTTCTACGCAGATGTTTTCCCTTACTGTGATAGATGTACTAATGGAGTGGCCACACTAATTCATATGTTTTGGACATATCCGAGCCTTGAAAAATTTTGGAAAGATGTATTTCAAACTTTTTCTGTACTTTTCAATGTCAGTTTTAAGCCCAATCCTTTGACTGCCTTGTTTGGTATTATTGAGGATAGTGCTACAAAATTGAAGCCATCTAATTTGCGGGTATTGGTCTTTATGTCTCTTATGGCCAGGAGGGTGATCTTGCTCAAGTGGAAGGAGGCCACCCCACCCACTCATGTTCAATGGCTATCTAACGTTATGTTGTGTCTTGATCTAGAGAAGATTCGTTGTTCGATCTCTGATTCTAAACATGATTGTCTAATGTTATGGGGACCCTTTCTGAATTATTTTCATAATCTTTGAACTGTTATTAAAGTATGGATCTGAGCCATTATTATTATATTATCATATAGTAAGGTATTTTTTCTTTTTTCTTCTCTTTTTTTTTTACCAATCAACTCATTTTGGTAGTGGAGGTAGATTTTAAAAAAAAACAAAATAAAGAGGGGGAAAAAAAGAAAGAAAAAAGAAAAATCCTCCACAGTAATTAAATCTTCAGGCCTGAATGACACAATTTAAAATTTACTATGATGTGGATGTCTGTATACAGTAGCTGTATTACGTAATACACTGTGTGCATAGCTGAATAAGCGTTCTTTATTTGTTTAAATAATTCATTATTGGTTATATATAAAAATACATGATTTGCATACATTATGATGCTACCATGTGATGTGTGCGCGCCTCACTTAAAGTGGGGGAGAAAACAAAGGGTCTCATCTCTTGGCTTCCTCATTTTGCTTTCAATTAACTTAATGTTTTGGAGTTACAAAGAATAACAAACTAGGCAACAGTGATCACTGTCCTTCCATCTACCTTTGCAATCTGTAGTACCTAGAGCTGGCACCTCGAGGCACTGGAAAAATACCCACAATTCCTTACTACAAAGTTTTCCCATTTCACAAGAATGAAGAGCAAGCCAATGTCAGTGTTGTCTCCCAGGCGAACACTGAGTCATCTACCTTGTGCAGGCAATATCATTTGCATTCCCGACACCAGACTTCAGAGACAGACATTTTGTTCTGTGCTTTGTCATGAGGGTTGATTACAAAGTGTTTCAGAGGGAAAAAAATGAAGATTTGCTTGAAAAAATGCAATACCTCCATTTATTGTTGGGAACCTCTGGCAAATAATCACTCAAGGTGGTTATTACCTAAGCACATAAGTGCCATTACGAAGAATGCATGACAGTGCCTCTACTTCCTTAGCAAATTGTGAAGACTTGGCATGATATTGAAAACTTTGTCAAACATCTATTGATGTGTGGTGGAAAGTGTATTGACTGGTTGCGTCACAGCCCGCTATGGAAACACCAATGACCTTGAATGGAAAATCCTGCAGAAAACAATAGATGCAGTCCAGTCCATCACGAGTAAAGCCCTCCCCACCATTGAGCACATCTGTGTGAAGCGTTGTCATCAGGGACTCCCATCACACCCAACATTCTCTCTTATCACTGCTGCCCTCAGGAAGAAGGTACAGGAGCCTCAGGGCTCACAGCACCAGGTTCAGGAACAGTTATTATCCCTCAGCCATCAGGCTCTTGAACCAGAGGGGATAACCACTCAACTTCACTTGACCCATCATTGAAATGTTCCCACAACCAACTGATGCATTTTCAAGAACTCCTCATCTCGTGTTCTCTACTTATTTCTTATTTGTCATTATTATTCTTTCATTTTGTATTTGCACAGTTTGTTGTCTTCTGCACTCGGGTTGAACGCCAAGTTGGTGCGTTCTTTCATTAATTTTATTATGGCTATTATTTTATTATAGATTTCTTGAGTATGCCCACAAGAAAGTGAATGAATAGTTCTTTTAATGTAATGCACTGTACTGCTGCCAACAACCAATATCAGTGATAATAAACCTGATTTGAATTCTGATTCTGCACTTCCCACATTAACCTGATCAGCCATTTCAAAACCCAAAGGACTGGTGTGGTGGCTGGTCCTGTTTCATCCTGACAGGAGTGCCTAAGAAGAAGGTTTGAGGGGCTGAGAGGCCTTCCCTTGCACTCAATTCCAATGCTCATAAATATGTGGCAGCAGTATGGAACCGTCTTTAATATCTGGGTCATTCCAGCGAAGTACAAATCTACATCTGAGCTGTCTTTCATCAGATCTACTTTGTTTGCTTTTGACAGCCTCCTAAATTTTGGCAGTGGCTCGCCATGTGGACAAGCATTCTCTTTGTGTCAAATATTTTTTAACATGTTTAATTATAAACTTGCATTTCCAATTAGAATTCCTATTTCGTATTGTTTTCTTTTGCTCACTTTAGCTTTTCAAAAAGAAAACACGTGAATATCAAAGTGCACAATTTTCTTTGTGACGTGGGGAGGAAGATCAGCGTTGGGGGGCTGAAGTTGACATTGTCTGTTATGTAGCTGAGACCTTCTAAAAAAAAATTGTCAACCCTTTGCAAACAGTAAACAGGAGGAGTTGAATCTATTCAAGTGGGCCAAACAGATACGAGCTCTCCCTTCAAAAGTTAGCAATATGTTACCACATCGAAATGAACTATATGTGAAACGATGATACCCTTTTCATGAACTGATGGTGTAGAGGGTAACCTTTGGCCCATCATATTTGTGCTGGTTCTCTGAAAGAAAAATAAATTTGGCACGGCAATATGTAGATGACTGCGACTGTTTATGGACATCTGTAGCAGTATTATGTTTTATGTAAAATATGCTTTGTATGGTTATCCAGCTTTGGTATGGGGACTGGGCCTGTACTCGCTGAGGTTCAGAAGAATGAGATGGGACCTCACTGAAATGGAATATTAGAAGGCTTAGGTAGAGTGAATGTGGATAGCATGCTTCCAAGAATGGGGGAGTCTAGGACCAAAGAGGACAGCCTCAGAACTGAGGCACGTCCATTTAGAACAGAGATGAGGAAAAATTTCTTTAGCCAGAGGGTGGTAAATCTGTGGAATTAATTGCCACAGACAGCTGTGCAGGCAAAGTCATTAAGTGTACTAAAGGTAGAGGGTGGTGTTTGCATTTTTAAAAGGTAGAGGTTGATGGGTTCATGATTAATCAGGGCGTCAAAGGTTACAGGGAGAAGGCAGGAGAGTGGGGTTGAAAGAGAACAAGAGAACAAGCAAGAACTGCATGATTATTTATGTATATACGGTCAAATAAAAGCAGCTTTACCCACCAGTATAGCTCAGTCTTTAAGCTTGCAACACTACTGACCTTGCAAAGTTGCTGTCTTTAATATTTCCGCTCTGATGCGAAGCAATTATTGACAGGCCTAGATAGAGTGGATATGCAGAGGAGGTTTCCAATCATGAGAGCGTCTAGGGCCAGAGAAAACAACTGCTGAATAGAACAGGGGTTCCAAACTTTGTAATGCTCTGGACCCCTACCATAAGCCAGCCACAGAGATGAGGAGAAATTTCTTGAGCCAGAGGATGGTGAATTTGTGGAATTGATTACCACAGGTGACTGTGAAGGCTAAATCATTGGGTATATTTAAAGTGGAGATTCATGGATACTTAATTAATAAGGGCACTGAACGTTATGGGAAGAAGGCAAGAGAATGGGATTGAGAGGGAAAATAAATCATCTGTGATCAAATGGTACAGCAGACTCAATGGGCTGAACAATTCTGCTCCTATGTTTGTGGTCTAAAATTTCAAAAGTACCAATTTGATGGATTATGCTATTATGTAGCCCTTGTATGAGAGGGATAGATATTAAAATGTGCTTCAGTATACAGATCAGTGATATTGGGATTGAACTTGTCACATGAAACAGTCATTTCTGTTAGGGGGCCAATAAAATTGATGTAATCACATAAGGCCTTAATTTTGTGACCACTGCCTGGTATTAGCTTTGATGACAGCTGCGTAGAGCACACTATAACCTGGACTAACATTCCCTTGGTTGCAGTAGCTTTTGCAATTTCAGAAACCATCAAAGGCATAAATAGGCTATGTCCTCAAAAATTGCCTCATCATATCCTGCTGAAAGTATTTCCTGGCACAATAAAAGTGTTTTATCAACACATGGAACGTGTTTACAGTTATATGGCATTTCATAAACATGCATCTGACATTTAATTCCATTCAGTGAAATATGTATGAATAGACTGTACCAGATACATTTGTAAGGTTCAAGCTGTGGGATCAAGAATATTTACCTCATTATGTGCCGTGTCGTATGACATAGGCCATCATAGTCTCATGACCATTATTATTCTTGGCAATTTTTTCTACAGAAGTGGTTTGCCATTGTCTTCTTCTGAGCAGTGTCTTTACAGGCAGGTGACCCAAGCCATTATCAATACTCTTCAGAGGTTGTCTGCTTGGCGACAGTGGCCGCATAAGCAGGACTTGTGATATGCACCTGCTGCTCAGACATACATCTACCTCCTGCTCCAATGGCTTCACATGACCCCGATCAGGGAGCTAAGCAGGTACTGCACCTTGCCCAAGGGTGACCTGCAGGCTAGCCGAAGGAAAGAGTGCCTTGTACCTCTTTTGCTAGAGACATCTCCAACCCACCACCCAAATATTTATCTATCTGTGATGAATATGAGGTAAGGTACAACTGGTTAGTCATGTCTTTAAGTCAAGTCAAAAATGTGTTTAAGTCCAACTTCTCCCTCTGCCTTTGGGTCATCTGAAACATAGAAACATAGAAAGCCTACATTACAATACAGGCCCTTTGGCCCATAAAGCTGTGCTGAACAAGTCCTTACCTTAGAAATTACCTAGGGTTACCCATAGCCCTCCATTTTTCTAAGCTCCATGTACCTATGCAGAAGTCTCTTAAAAGACCCTATTTTATCCGCCTTCACCACCATCACTGGCAGCCCATCCCACGCACTTAGTATTCTTTGTGTAAAAAAACTTACCCCTGACATCTCCTCTGCACCTACTTACAAGCACGTTAAAACTGTACCCTCCCATGCTAGCCATTTCAGCCCTGGGAAAAAGCCTCTGACTATCTACATGATCAATGCCTCTTATATACCTGTATCAGGTCACCTGTCATCCTCCGTCGCTCCAAGGAAAAAAGGCCAAGTTCACTCAACCTATTCTGTAAGGCACGCTCCCCAATCCAGGCAACGTCCTTGTAAATCTCCTCTGCACCCTTTCTATGGTTTCTACATTCTTCCTGTAGTGAAGCGACCAGAACTGAGCACAGTACTCCAACTGGCGTCTGACCACTGTCCTACATAGCTGTAATGTTACCTCTCAGTTGTTAAACTCAATCCCACGGTTGATGAAGGCCAATGCACTGTATGCCTTCTTAACCATTGAGTTAAACTGCGCAGCAGCTTTGAGTGTTCTATGGATTCGGACCCCAAGATCCCTCTGATCCTCCACACTGCCAAGAGTCCTACCATTAATACTATATTCTGCCATCATATTTGACCTACCAAAATGAACCACCTCACACTTATCTGGGTTGAACTGCATCTGTCACTTCTCAGCCCAGTTTTGCATCCTATCAATGTCCCACAGTAACCTCTGACAGCGCTCCACACTATCCACAAACCCATCCTTCCACTTCCTCATCCAGGTCATTTATAAAAATCACGAAGAGTAAGGGTCCCAGAACAGATCCCTGAGGCACACCACTGGTGACTGACCTCCATGCAGAATATGACCAGTCTACAGCCACTCTTTACCTTCTGTGGGCAAGCCAGTTCTGGATCCACAAAGCAATGTCCCCTTGGATCCCATGCCTCCTTACTTTCTCAACAAGCCTTGCATGGGGTACCTTAACAAATGCCTTGCTGAAATCCATATACACTACATCTACTGCTCTACCTTTATCAATGTGTTCAATCACATCCTCAAAAAATTAAATCAGGCTCGTAAGGCAAGACCTGCCCTTGACAAAGCCATGCTGACTATTCCTAATCATATTATCCCTCTCTAAATGTTCTTAAATCCTGCCTCTCAGGATCTTCTGCATCAACTTACCAACCACTGAAGTAAGACACACTGGTCTACAATTTCCTGGGCTATCTACTCCCTTTCTTGAATAAGGGAACAACATCCACAATCCTCCAACCCACCGGAACCTCTCCCGTCCCCATTGATGATGCAAAGATCATTGCCAGAGGCTCAGCAATCTCCTCCCTCGCCTCCCACAGTAACCTGGGGTACCTTTCTTCTGATCCCAGTGACTTATCCAACTTGATGCTTTCTAAAAGCTCCAGTATATACTCTTCCTTAATATCTACATGCTCAAGCTTTTCAGTCCACTGTAAGTCATCCCTACAATCGCCAAGATCCTTTTCCATAGTGAATACTGAAGCAAAGTATTCATTAAGTATCTCTGCTATATCCATACACACTTTTCCACTGTCACACTTGATTGGTCCTATTCTTTCTCGTCTTATCTCTTGCTCTTCACATACTTGTGGAATGCCTTGGGGTTTTGGGCTTATGTGGTTATCCATAAGTTTTTATCCTTCAAGCTATTGTTATAATAAATCTGTGGGAAATATTATGTGGATCATGTTATTCACAGTAACTCAATACCCAGAGCCCACAATGAAAAGGAGAAACAATGGCTAGCGGAGAGATGCAATTATAGAAGCTCTTACTGGTACTACAGTTCTGTATGTTGTCAAACATTTTAAATGCTATATTTATAAAGGGAGTTCAGTTTTTTTTTGACAACAATCAGCTGGATCATTGTGTTGCTGAATGAGCTGTTGCGATCTCTGGGTTTGAATGGAATTTAAGAGTTCACACCCTGGATGGATCTCTTCATACTCGAGCGGAACTCACGATTAATCCAGTCCCTTTTAACGGAGATATGAAAAGGTTACTTGGCCAACAATTTGTTTACTTGCTTGCAGACACATAAATAATGTTAAATGTGCTGTAACAAAAATTCTGTCCCTTCTCTTTGCCAAGATATAAATACAAACATTTGTAGATTTCGCTGTCATTTTACCATGAAAATGATGATCTGTGTTTCCTCAGTTTGTTCCTCAGAACAAACATTTTGCCAGATTATGTGAATGTTCCAATGTCATTTTGATGATCTTTACTTCAAGTTTTCATTTTTTAAATTTTCTTTTCTTGTCTTTCAGAAAAAGATTTACAAATATAAAAAGGTACTTAGTAACCCAAGTCGTTGGGAGGTCGTGTTGAAAGAGATTCGGACTCTGGTGGACATGGCACTTTTCTCACCTCTTCAGGATGATTCCATTCACCAAGCACCACTGGAGATAGTGTCTAAACTCCTCTCTGAGGTATGCATCCATTAAAGGTCAATATAAATGGCTTGGAGAATGGTGACTAATTTTATAAGTGCAATTCCAGTTCAAGAATGTGATTACTTGCGCCTGTTTTAAGAGGCGAAGAGGACTTTGACATGAATTGGAGAGATGGTTTTTCAGTGGAGGAGAAAAAGCTTGCAAATGCTTAAAATCAGAAATACAAACAAAAAATGTCAGAAACAGGCAGCAGCTGCGGAAAGTGAAACAGTTAATGCCTTAGGTCCTTCAACTTATTTAAAGTACGGTAGCGTAGTAGTTAGCACAATGCTTTACAGTACTGGCGACTTGGGTTCATTTCCTGCCGCTGTATGTAAGTAGTTTGCACGTTCTTGTGACCGTACATGTTCCCTCCAGGTGCTCCTGGTTTCCTCTCACTATCCAAAGACACACCAGTTGATAGGTTAATTGGTCATTGTAAATTGACCTGCGATTGGGCTACGGTTACATTGGGGGTTGCTGGGCGGCACAGCTCCAAGGGCTGGAAGGGCCCAGTCTGTCCTGTACCTCAATGAAAAATGAAAAAAAAATATTAGTTTTCAAATTCAGAGAAGATGGGGGCAAGGAATATCTCTGATAGGGAGGGACCAAATGAGTTAGTGCTGTATTCGGAGGAGTAGTTAGAATCAGTTTGTATTTCTTTCTCTGTGCAATGTATGAGCACAGCAAAACTTGGGATATGCTGAACAGGCCAGACTCTACAAATAGGAAAAGAAAAACTGAGCAAATCGTTAGAGGCAGAAAGGCGCACAGAAAGGAAGAGTGAGCTACCCAAAGTTCGACGCATTGATAGTGAGTCCTGAAGTCTGCAGTGTGTTCAGAGCATGAAGTGTTGTTCCTTAAGCTTGCACTTGGCGTAATTGTAACAGTACAGGAGCCCAGACAGACAGTGGGTGTTATTAGAGAATTAAAAGTGGAACTGTTATCTTCATTGTGACATTAAAAGTAAAATCTTGCTTGCAATTTAAAGAGCCATGCAGTGCTGAGACAGACCGTTCAGCTTACTGAATCTAGGCTTTCAGGCATCCCTTTCGAGTAAGCCGGGGAAGATGGCGCATTGTAAATGGGGGACGGGTGGTGTTGGTGAGTGCAGGGTCTGTACCTGTTCTAAGTGAAGAGCCATTGTGTTTTGGTCACACCCTTCAGTTGTTTCTTGCACCTTTGCACACTGAGCATTCATTTACTACTTCCTGTCCCTCCAACGTCCCCCAGTAGAACATAGTGCTTAGCCCCAACTCTGAAGCTATTCTTAGACAATAGACAATAGGTGCAGAAGTAGGCCATTTGGCCCTTCGAGCCCGCACCGCCATTTACTGTCATCATGACTGATCATCCACAATCAGTATCCAGTTCCTGCCTTATCCCCATAACCTTTGATTCCGCTATCTTTAAGAGCGCTATCCATCTCTTTCTTGAGAGCATCCAGAGACACAGCCTTCTGGGGCAGAGCTTTGCATACATCCACCACTCTCTGAGTGAAAAAGTTTTTCCTCAACTCCGTTCTAAATGGCCTAGCCCTTATTCTTAAACTGTGGTCTCTGGTTCTGGACTCACCCATCAGCGGGAACATGCTTCCTGCCTCCAGCGTGTCCAATCCCTTAATAATCTTATATGTTTCAATAAGATCCCCTCTCAGCCTTCTAAATTCCAGAGTATACAAGCCCAGTCGCTCCAATCTTTCGACATATGACAGTCCCACCATCCCGGGAATTAACCTTGTGATCCTACATTGCACTCACTCAATAGCAAGAATGTCCTTCCTCAAATTTGGAGACCAAAACTGCACACAGTACTCCAGGTGTGGTCTTACCAGGGCCCTGTACAGCTGCAGAAGGACCTCTTTGCTCTTGTACTCAATTCCCCTTATTATGAAGGCCAGCATGCCATTAGCTTTCTTCACAGCCTGCTGTACTTGCATGCTTGCTTTCAGTGACTGATGTACAAGTACAACGAGATCTAGGTTTTCTTCCCCTTTTCCTAACTTGACTCCATTTAGATAATAATCTGCCTTCCTGTTCTTACAACCAAAGTGGATAACCTCACATTTATCCACATTAAACTGCATCTGCCCACTCACCCAGCCTGTCCAAGCCACCCTGCATTCTCATAACATCCTCCTGACATTTCACACTGCCACCCAGCTTTGTGTCATCGGCAAATTTGCTAATGTTACTTTTAATTCCCTCATCTAAATGATTAATATATATTGTAAACAGCTGTGGTCCCAGCACTGAACCCTGCGGTACCCCACTGGTCACCGCCTGCCATTCCGAAAAGGACCCGTTAATCGCTACTGTTTGTTTTCTGTCAGTCAGCCAATTTTCAATCCATGTCAGTACTCTGCCCCCAGTACCATGTACCCTAATTTTGCCCACTAATCTCCTATGTGAGACTTTATCAAAGACTTTCTGATAGTCCAGGTACACCACATCCACTGGCTCTCCTTGTCCATTTTCATAGTTACGTCCTCAAAAAATTCTAGAAGATTAGTCAAGCACGATTTCCCCTTCGTAAATCCATGCTGACTCGGACCGATCCTGTTTCTGCTATCCAGACGTGTCGTAATTTCATCTTTTATAATTGGCTCCAGCATCTTTCCCACCACCGACGTCAAGCTAACCGGTCTATAATTCCTTGTTTTTTCTCTTCCTCCCTTCTTGAAGAGAGGGACAACATTAGCCACCTTCCAATCCACAGGAACTCATCCTGAATCTATAGAACATTGGAAAATGATTACCAATGTGTCCACGATTTCTAAAGCCACCTCCTTCAGTATCCTGGGATGCAGACCATCATTAGATGCCATCAAAGATTTAAAATATCCCTTTTGATCTTCAGGGAATGGAGGATGTAATGAATACTTTCTGAGTATGTGCCACTTTGGCAAGGCAAAGGCTGCTATCTTTGGCTATGTATATTGGGAAAGGAAACACCAGACCTCCCAAGCCCTTCTGGAACCATGCAGAGAAAACCCAGGAGAAATTATATTTATAAAGTCAAATGAATAGATCAAGCATTTTCTAATTAAACTTGCAAAACTCTGAAGCACAAGTAGATGCATTTTCTCCATTATCTAGTTTTCAGAGACTACCATATAATTGCTCCACCTTTAAGAAAGTAAACAAGTGCTGCTGGTAATTACAGAGAGGTCTCCATGCTAATTGCCACAAGGAATGTCATTGCCAAGTTCGTCCTCAATTGCTCCCTCCCCGTGGCCAGAGACCTTCTTTCTGAACCACAATGATCTGATTCATCGAGGGACACAGCAGACATGATCTTCACCACACGACACCAGCAAAAAAAAGAGTGCAGGAAGCAGAAGTTTTGCCCTTACTAATTTAATTGACAGAATTATGCCTACCAGGTTAATATTAATTATTGATTTTTGTACCACTGTTTCCATGGAGGTGCAGGGCAGGATGCAGGAAACTGAGATTAACTGGATGGCACTTGGCCAGAATGGACTGATTGGGCCAAGGGGCCCATATCTCTACTGTATTGCTCTGTGTTTTACGACTCTTCTAAGATGATAACATTGATAAAAATCTAATGTATTGTTTGTTTGGTTCAAATACTACATTTATGTTCATTCTTCTCCTTCCTCCCCAACACTGCTTCCAATCTCTTTGTAGTGTATGAACCTTCAGTTCATATGAAGCTTTTTCCTGTGATGTTCTATATTTTGCCTACCTTAGGGGAAAGGGGCTGGGTTGCCAATTAATGGAGTGTATGTATTCTAAATGCAAACGCCTTATTTTTTACTTAGCATCCCATGGATCAAACTGCTGACAGGTTGGCAGTTATTTCCCAGATTTTGTTGTGCTCAGGCATTGTGTATACATAACCTTCTCTTCCCATTTTTAATCTTACCCTTTTATGTGGCAGGTGCAACTGTAGAATAACAACTATGACTTCATGTTTAGATTTATTAGCCGGAGAGTTGTCTCCTGGTGTCTAAGTTCTTTGCTGTGTTAACATTATCATGTTTCTGCCATGAATGGGAAGGAAGAAACTTTGAGGAGTCTGTGCATTTTAAATTTGTGTTATTCTTTATCCTCTGGTTAAAGAACAATGGTTTCCTTTGCCACTCCCCCCACTACTCTCCACTCCCCCCACTACGCTCCACTCCCCCCACTACTCTCCACTCCCCCGACTACTCTCCACTCCCCCACCACTCTCCAGGCCCCCTACACTACACTACCCCCTACACTCCTCTCCCCCTTCTCTGCACTCTCCCCCTTTGACTCCACTCTCCCATTTCTCTCCACTCCCCCCACTACTCTTCACTCCCCCTGGACAATCCAATCCCCCCACACTCCACTCCTCTTCCCTCTCTCCCTCTCCCCCCAATCTTCTTAATATTGATTGTCACTTTTGTATCTCTATATAGAACCTTAAGCTAACAACACAGGAACATGAAAACATCATTGTGGTAAGTCTATATTTATGACCAGGGTTCAGTGTAATGTGTCGATAGTGTAGGCCCTGCAGTCACCTTTGAAATAGTCATAGTCATACTTTATTGATCCCAGGGGGAAATTGGTTTTTGTTACAGTTGCACCATAAATAATAAATAGTAATAGAACCATAAATAGTTAAATAGTAATATGTATATTATGCCAGTAAATTATGAAATAAGTCCAGGACCAGCCTATTGACTCAGGGTGTCTGACCCTCCAAGGGAGGAGTTGTAAAGTTTGATGGCCACAGGCAGGAATGACTTCCTATGACGCTCTGTGCTGCATCTTGGAGGAATGAGTCTCTGGCTGAATGTACTCCTGTGCCCACCCAGTACATTATGTAGTGGATGGGAATAGCTGTAAGTTTAAGGCATAACTTTAAGAAATTTCACTCAAGAAAACTACCCACTTAATAAAAGCACTAATGTGATGTTGAGGCATGCAAGAAAATGCACCCAACACTCATTTCTCAGTGCCCCAAAGTGTCTTCTTGTTATTTTAATGACATCAAAATAATTAAAGTTCCTGATTAAATGCCATGACCTCCAAAGCAACTGAACTTAATCTGAGAGCCCTCTCAGAATAGTATGTTGGAAATGATATGTGAAATCTAACATGTATATCTCATCATTTCATTACAATGGATGATCTGTGGAAATGCTAAAATTTCCATTTAATCCTAACTAGTTGTCCTCATTCAGAGGATTTTTTTTTTCTCTCTCAGCATTAGCCAATGCACAGACACAGTTGTTTCAGATATCTGCTGCATCCACTTAGACTTTTTTTTCTGCCAATGAAGGCTCACACATGTAAGCTCAGTAGCCCAGAACTGGCAGTCAGCAACCAGCCATGTCCATTACTGACTCCCAGATAGAGACTCAACAGACATGGAGGTATCTGGCGTAGTAGAATTTGGAGTGAAGAGCCAGCTGGATCTATTGTAGTAAGGTCCTTCCATCTTTGATGGTGGTGTGCAGATCAAACCTGGCTGACAGAACATCTGGAAAGGTCTTTGACAATTGGTGAAATCTGATCTTCTGGCTTGGCAAGAACTGTCAAAGCTGTGAAGCACTCTGCTTGTTCCTGACATTTAAACCGATCAAGAACTTTAACAATTGAAACCATTAAAAACTTGTATTAAATTTTGGCAGTGGGAGAAAGCAATCTTTTTATGGGAATAACGTGGGCTTGGAACCTCAGCTTGTGATCCGGTACAATGCCAAATGTCTACTGTAGTTGGAGATTGTGCAGAGAGAGATGAAACTGATGTTGCAGGTGCACAGTTTGCAATAGGGCCCCAGGACAATTATTGTTTTCCTTAGTGTATTATGGTGTTAAATGGTGTCTAATCTGGGTTCGTCTCAGACAAGAGGGAGCCCATGGGAGAGTCAGAAAATTTACAGTCTCAAATATATTTTGCAAGTTGTGCAGTCTTGACACCGAATGTTCATTTGTGTAACATCAGACACAGAATACTGCAGCAGTTACAAAGCTACATGTGGGGCTTTTACAGAGTGGCTGCTGCTTTTGCCTGAAATAAACAACAGTGATAACTGTAACTGTGTCTGACATTCTCTGGGTTTTTTGACATGGCATATTATTATATAATTAAGCCTCAGTTATTGTAGTACAGGATAGAGGATAATGTCACAGTACAACTGCAATAGGAACAACTGAAATGGACGTTTGCCCTCTTCATCTACATCTTCTTGTGTAAATACTCTCAGTGGCCACTTTATTAGATCCACCTGCTCATTAATGCAAATATCTAATCAGCCAATCATATGACAGCAACTCGGTGTATAAAAGTGTGGTCAGAAGATTCATTTGTTTGGACCAAACATCAGAATGGGGAAGAAATGTGATCTAAGTGACTTTGACCATGGAGTGATTGTCAGTGCCGGACGCTTTAAGTATCTCAGAAACTGCTGATCTCCTAGGATTTTTACAGTTTATAGAGAATGATGTGGGAAACAAAAAAGAAACATCCACTGAGTGGCAGCTCTGTAGACAAAAATGCTTTGTTAATGAGAGAGGTCAGAGGAGAATGGCCAGACTGGTTCACTCTGACAGGAATACAAGAAAGAACTCAATTAACCATGTGTTGCAACATTGGTGTGCAGAAGAGCATCTCTGAATGTACAACAAGTCAAATATTGAAATGGATGGGCTACAGCAGCAAAAGAATACACCAGATTCTACCCCTGTACCAAATAACGTGGCCACTGAGTGTATATCTTGTATATTTGGTGACACAGATGTACTTATATTTGATCCCAATGAAAATTGGCGGGACAGAGGGGAGACAGCCTCTGCAGAATTGGATAAGGTCCACATTCACACCATTTTTAGCTGTTTCAATGCATTTTCCCTTCATGTTAAAACGTGGGTAAGTTTGTTAATGATTACACAGTGCTTAGTTCCTTAGTAACGGTGCAAATAGTGATAAATACCTTGTTCAAGTTCAGCAGACAAGTTCAGTGTTTTAGATTTGGGTTTTTAAGTGGCATGTAACATTCACACCGAAAATGTATCAAACAGTGGTAAACCTCAGCAAGGGGAGTCTGAGTCCCCCACTGTTAATATGGGGGGACAGGGGGTTGCTGATCAGCATTACCCATAAACTGAACTAGATAATTAATTAAGGTCAGGTTTAATATCACTGAGATATGTTGTGAAATTTGATAACTTAGCAGCAGCAGTACAATGCAATATATAGCAAAAATAGAAAATTTAAAAAAAGTGATGAGGTTCAATGTCCATTCAGAAATTGGATGGCAAAGGGGAAGAAGCTCTTCCTGAACCATTGAGTGTGCGCCTTATGCTTCTGTAGCTCTTCCCTGAGGGTAGCAATGGGAACAGTGCATGACCAGGGTGATGAGAGTCCTTAATGATGGATGTCACCTTTTTGAGGCTTCGCTCTTTGAAGATGTCCTAGATACTATGGGGGACAGTGGCCATGAAGGAGAAGACGTTTACTTTGATCCTGTGCAGTAGGAAACCCCCATACCAAATGGTGATGTAGCCAGTTAAAATGCTGTCCATGGTACATCTGTAGAAATGTTTTAGTTTTTGGAGACATAGTAAATCTTCCCAAACTCTTAATGAAATATAGCTGCTGTCATATCTTCTTTGCAGCTGTAAAAACAGATCAGAGCAAAGGAAGGGACATGTTAAAAAGTGAATGCAATCCACTTGTAAAAGTAGTGCAGTTCAACAATACTTAGTAAGCGCAGAAACTTTCAAATTAGTACATCATTAGTTCAAGTTTAATTGTCATGCAACCATACATGGATACCCATGGATACAGCCAAGCAAAACAGTCTTCCTCTGGGGACAAGGGGCAAAACACAATACCAGCAGTCGTACATAGGATAAGGCACACATATCACATGTAAGATAGTAATAAACATTGTCAAATAAAAAATATATATAGTATAGCCCAAGTCCCTGAGCAACATGTCCTGTTAAATGATGGTGCCTGGGTGTTGTTGGCAAGAACAGGCAGTTCTCAGCAGCCTGCAGACAAACATATGTATGCACACACTCAATCCGGCTTCCACTGAGTGAACACTAGAATGGCCAGCCCCCGACCCAACATGGGCGCTGCACCACACCACTTCCAGTGTCTTCCCTCCTTCCCTCCGGGACTGCTGCAACAGGCAAGCTCACAGCACGAGGCCTAGTCCTCGCTACAACCAAAGCCACGCAGCTCCCCCACTGAGATGATGATGATGATGATGAGGGTGTTCTCCTGTGCCGACTGTGCATGTCATTTGCTGACCTGTCAAATATTGGAAGGCCTAGATGGACTGGACGTGGAGAGAATGTTTCCTATAGTGGGGGAGTCTCGGACCTGAGGGCACAGCTTCAGGATACAGCGACGTCCCGTTAGAACAGAGGCATTTGTTTAGCCAGAAGGTGATGAACCTGTAGAATTCATTGCCACAGATAGCTATGGAGGCCAAGTTATTAAATATATTTAACATGGAGCTTGATTAGTAAGGGCATCAAAGGTTATGAGGGAAAAGGCAGAAGAACGGGGTTGAGAGGGATAATGAATCAGTCATGATGGAATGGAGAAGCAGACTCACTGGCCTCATTCCGTTTCTATGTCTTATGGTCTTCTTTACTGGTGGGGTTGCAGAAATGGAAGGTGCTGTAGAAATATCCTGGGCAGGTTACTGCAGTGCATTTTGCAGATGACCCACACTTCAGCCTTTGTGCATTATCCCTCCACATCACTGTCAATCCTCATTTGGTAAAGCACCATCATCTCTTCGTTATCATCGGATCAACATTCAGGGACTTTGGAAAGACCTTCATCACAAAAAATAGGATTCGGGAAGCGCAAGCTTCAAATATCAATTAGGGATGTGCACCAAGTGTTAGTCTTTCTAGTGATACCGTGCATGGCTCACAGTAAGACAATCTAAGCAGTCCCAGAGTGCTTCATGATGGTGATGGTGAGTCCACTTCACTCACAGCAGTGATGAATGTGGGCTACAATTCACTTGGTGATAAGCGGAAGAAGATAGAAGAAAAATGTTGGGGAGTAATTACTGTTAGTGCACTTCTGTGGAGTGATTTGGATTCATATTGTTTCTGACCTACCGCTGTAACCTGTGTTATAAGAAGGAAGCATGTATCAGGGATTTCCAGCAAAACTTATCAATATAAACTTAAATGCATTGCCTTAGGAGGAAGTTGGTTTGTAATTTTATTCAACAAGAAGTTAATTCTAAGTTTTTAAATGAGTATTATATTTGTATATACAGAAAGATAAATTGATATGCCAAAAACGGGAAAGTGGAATAGTTTGGAATATCTCATTTCTCTCCTCAGGCAATAGCGCCTTTGCTGGAAAACAACCATCCTCCTCCGGATCTCTGCGAGTTTTTCTGCAAGGTATTGTTAATTCTTTTTCTGTGCTTGTGTTTGCCAGGAGGGAAAAAGACGACCAATTTGGACAACTATTGTGCACCAAAGTTTAATTCAAATATGCATTTGTCATTTGAGGTAAACATCACTTCATAGCAAGTTTAGCGAAAAACTAACACAAATGGTTTGAAAACAAAAGATTACTTTATAAGTCCAAAGGCTGGTACCCACGTCTGCCTCATTAACCATAAGAGTTATCAGGGACTCTCTTGAAGATACAAGCTGTGAACTTAGATTCTGTTTTGCTATGATAACCTGGATTGGGCTGAGAATAGAGGTTAGGGGAAATTTAATTACCCTAATTCTTGAAACTTTTGAATGATTAAATAAAGCTGAAGTCACTTATTTGGCAGAATTGCTGGGATCTGAGGAATTCTGAAATCAGCAGAGAGAATATTAGGATTTTTTTAAACCATCAGATTGCCAGCTTCTGGAATTCAAAGTACAGGTGACTCTCAAATAATGGGGAGAGGTGGGGTGTATTCCTTTAAAAGAGTATGTACTGTGATTTTGTGTTACATGAAGCTACATTACCTGTGCATGGGTCAAGAAACTAGAATTGAAAACATTTTTTCAAATTTACACCTTTTTCACAAATTCTAAAGGTTCTAAATTTCATTCAAAAGGTTCATTTATTATCAAAGTATACACTCTGAAATTCTTTGGGTAGCCATGAAACCAAGAAAAAAAAGGAAAAGAAAGGCAGCATGATCTTCAACCCCCAAATACCCCCTACCTGCACAAATGAAACAAACAAAAACAGACCAGACACGTCAGCCTCCAAATCCCTCCTCCCGTGAAAGAAAAAGAACAAAACAGAACAAGCACATCAACTCCCAAGATCCAACTTCCTCCCTGCACAATTTGTGCGTCAAATTGTTACAATGTTATTTGTGAATACTGTCAATGAATTTCTGTTATCCAAATGGATGTATTGTTGGGGGATGGGGGGGGTGGGCGGTCACCTGTAATTGGAAACTGGATTGCAAGAGATGATCATATGAGAAATTGATATATTGGAGAACTAGAAACATTTATGATGGAAGATGACCAATTAATGAGCAAATGCCCTCGTTTCTGTGATGTATGAGCCAATGCATGGGGTCCATGTGGAATATGTGTTAAAAGTATTTTCTTCTGCAGCACTGCAGAGAGCGACCTCGATCGATGGTTGTCATAGAAGTATTCACACCTGTGGTTCAGCGAATCCTAAAACACAACATGGTATGTTTACATTTGCAAAATGCATTTCCGATGTTGGCATTTTTCAATAGTCAGAAATATCCTGCAGATTGAGAGATCTTGGAATTTTTTTCTCCCTTCCTTGGTATATATCCCTTACCGTGAACTATTAAGTGCAATCCAAATTACACAAAATGGTGTATAATGTGGTAACTGTTCACTTGCAGATAAACTGCTTTTGTTAATGTAGATTCACCTACATGCCCTTGGGTTACTCCACACACAGTTCACACTGAAATCTGGTCAGTGTTAAGGGGCCAATCACAATGAACTTACATTCATGGTCAAGCTAAGGCACCCTATCTGTCCTCAGATTACTCCATACACACCTAAAATAGCTCACTGTGTCTATTTGTCTGGACTTTACACTCCCCTTCTGAGGTGATATGGGGACCAGATCAAGTCACCGTCACCCTCAGCTTCTAGGCTCAGGGTTATTCCAGTCTATATGTGCTCATGTATGCTGCATCTAAGTGCTTGCTGATCCATTTTGTCCTTGATATATTCCAATCAACCAGTCCAGCTCATCTACTCTACCTTCATCCTAGTCTGCTTACAGAGTAGGAATAGACATCTGACTGCATTACACACAATTCCAAAGTGCAGGTATTTGAAGTTAGCACTCGTATCCTAAGAGAAACCTCCTGGATTGTAACCCTGCAGGTTCTCTGTAGCACATTGCACTTGTGGTTATGTGTTCCAAAAGCATCTTGACATCTCTGTCAGTAAACTTGCCAGCATTCTCTTTGCCCTCAGGGATCACTGGGAGAGCAATGGCAAAGTGAGAAGTCCCATCAGCTGAGAGATGCTGCTTGCCTTCAAAGGCTTGAGATCTGAGCTATGTGTCTAAAGTTCTGTCATCAATGAGAAATTCACCTGGTTTTGCCCACATTTTTTCAACCAGCATCAACAAACTTGGTGAACTTTTGAGAGGCTAGAGACTCACATTGACACCCAAACAAATTTCACAGTTGTGTTTCTAGGCCCAGGTTTCAATCTAGCCAGGTGAAATTGGAAGGTTTATTTTACTCAAGCAAAATGCAATCCTACACATAAACAAGAGAGATGTACAATTGTTGTCAGATACAGTACAAACACTGCCAAAGAATGGAAGTCTTACGACTGTTCTACATATATAGATCTAATGATTGAATTTTTATGGTTTAAACTATGAGACGTGATTAAATCTTGCTCATCACAATTAGCAAGGGTCACAATGCTACAGCATGTTACATGTATGCTAATTTGTGGAGTATATAAACTCCATATACTGTATAACCGTCGAAACATTCTGCTTCCCAGTTTCTTCTGTTGTTATTGGCAACATTGCAATGCTTTTGGTTCAGAGTTTGTCGAAAACCAGAATAAAATATACCCTGGTGGAATTTCAGTTTCATTTTCCTTGGCATTGAAATAGAAAGAATATTTATAAATTGGACGAGATTGATTGGCCCTTTCCTGTATAATTGAATGTAGCCTGACCACAGTTATGTTAACTGTGCAGAAGACATCTTAGACTGAGATTTCTATCAAAAGTTGTTCTGTAGAAATCATTTTGAGTTATCTTTTGCGTGTTACTTTCAAAGATAAACTAGAGAGCGATACTACTAGAAATGATAGCAGAGACAAGAATCAGTGTAAATTTTCTAATTTTGATATGACCTCTCTAAGTAGGAAACCATTAATAATTAAGACTCTCAGCAGTGTCACGGAATGGTGCCAGAAGAATGTGTTTCTTAGAGAATGGGCTTAAAGTCTATCTTTGACGTAGTATAGTGATTCTTTTAATATTTATCCAGCCCATGCTATGCTTGATATGGAAGTATTTGAAACCAGCACTGAATGTAAAACAGGGAAATGTTGCTTTCCCATGCTTGACGAGTGTATATCTAAGCAGCTGTTAATTTGTTAATTTGGTTTCAATATTATTTGGGAAGATTTAATTGCATTTCTCATGTAATAGAGAAATAGCAGTTCCTACTTACCCCTAAGGTATAGCGTATGAGAAAGCAGATCTAATTAAGACAGTATCATACACAAAATGCTGGAGGAACTCAGCAAGCTAGGCAGCATCTATGGAAAAGAGTTCAGTTGACGTTTCGGACCAAGACCCTTCAGCAAGACTGTATCATGCTGGTTTTGTTCCATTCTACCAATTGGTGCAATTATGATTTAAGAACATTAACAAAAGTAAGATTTGTGTAATGTTGTACTCTCTATAATTAGAAAATTAATTTGGTAGTTGTGTTTCAATAACAACTGATGCAGTTCAACTCTTGCCCCTTTTAGGTGAGCAGCTACAGGTTTTGAACTGAATAAATCCCAGTTTTCTCAGGCCCTTGTATCCTTAGTATTTTCCTTGCAAAGAAGAGAGGGCAAAGTCTGTAGAAAAACATAATGATAATTCATTTGATGCCTCTCTTCCTGGAGTGTGTTCATGATGCAAACGACTGCCTGTGTGTTGCTACCAAAATTTGACTGCATTAATCAGCTCGTTTAATCAGCTTGTAAACTTAAACATTGTGCAATGCAAAATGAAATGTGATTGGCTGCATGGTGATTCTTTTTTTCTATGCTTTAACCTTTACCGTCCGCATATTTTGTCAAACTAATGTCCCTGATAGATTGGGAAAATAATCTGGTTTATCGCAGTGGTTCTGAACACATGTGACTCTCTTACTTCAAGCTGGTTTTCACTTCCTCCCCAAAAGATATTTCCTTTTCACTTTCCCAATAAGCGATGTCTTGTGACTAACTATAGTCGCGAGACCAGATCCAGTGGGGATATATGTATTGTCAATATAAGTTTCTCTTAAGTAGATCCATAACTAATTTTACAATTACCAATCTGAACGGTATCCTTGTATTCTGTTCTATCTGTTGTGTTAATCCAGGTTTTATATAAATAGTACCAGACATTTAAGACACTGTTGGAGTGCTTGCAAAATAGTACAACCGAGGTGAATTCTTGCAGTAGCAGCCAATAAAACTCACAGTTGTTTTACCCTTAATTTTTCATCATTAGAATGTAGAATACTTCACATTCTACGTTCCAAAGCGATCACAGATATATATTGTAGACGTGCTGTTTACCTGGAGTTGTTTTCTTTGCTATGGATTGCAAAGTCTTGGCAAGGGCAAGGCCATCAGATTAAGTGAATTGCCAGCATGTATCATTTTTTTAATTCATGTGAAAAGTAGAAACAAGTGCAATCCCAAGTGTGGGAAAAGACATTTTTTGATTCCATCACTTCTGCTTAAAATGAGCATTATAACATGAGGGGGATCTCTTAACATACAATACAGAAAGAAAAATGTTTGTTAGGCTCCTGAACAGGTTTTTGAAAAGATCTCCTGTCCAGCTGGTGAAATGACCTGACTGAAGTCAGCACCCATGTTACAGACACATTATATTTCAGTAAGACTCAGCTTGCATCTACGAATACTCATTTGTCACAAGTGACGATTAATTGTATGTGCTACAAAACAAAACAAATGTAGAAAATCGGAAATTTAGTCAGAAAATGATGGAGAAGTTCAGACTGCATCTGTGAAGTGAAACTGGGTTTAGGTATTAGGATAATAATCTTTAATGTTTTTTTTTACATTTTCTGTTTTTATTGCTAAACATGGGCACAAAACTACATTTTAAGCTCTAATTACCATGAGTCTGTATTTTTAACAAATACCATACATGATTTTATAGTACTCATTTGTCACTTTAAACATACTGTAGCTAATTTTTATGGAAAGGGTTTTGGCGTGAAATGTACCAGAATTTGAAATTTCTCACCCCCCCCCCCCAAAGAATGTTATCTGTGATCTGGTTGTCAGAGTTTTGAAATGCTGCATGGTCTCAAGAAGAATCTCAGGTTAGGAGCCAGTTACAAGCTACTATGTACAATAGACAGTTACATTTGCTTGGGAAGAGAATTGTAATGGAATTCACAAAAGTTGCTAGCATTTTATAAATGTGCTGATGTGAGGATTGCTAAAGAGTTCGTAATCACCAGCGTCAAGTAGGGAAAATGGAGGCAAGAAGCAGTGTCTGTTGCCTACTAAGTTTTTCATTATTTCTCTGGATTTGGTCACAACTAATCAGCTTATTCCACACCGCTGGTCACCTTGAGAAGGTGGTGATAGAGCATTACATAACAGGCTCTTCAGCCCATGATGTTGTGCCAACTTTTTATCCGACTTGTAGGATCAATCTAACCCTTCCCTCCGACATAGCCCCTCATTTTTCTATCATCCATGAGCCTATCTAAGTGTTGTTTAAATGTCCCTAATGTATCTGCCTCAACCACACACCCACAACACTGTGCAAAAAGGTTTGCCTCTGGCATCCACCCCCCTCCATACTTACCTCCAGTCACCTTAAAGTTATGCCCTCTCATATTAGCCATTAGGGAAAAGTCTCTGGCTGTCCATTTGATTTGTGCCTCTTATCTTGTACACCTCTATCAAGACACCTCTCATCTTCTTTTGTTCCAAAGAGTGAAGCCCAATTCCAAAGATTAAAGCCCAAGATGATGATACTTGAAATTCTGTAACAGCATGAGTCTGAAGGGCTTACAAATTCTAGGCTATTTCAAGTCAAGTTTATTCTCATTTTACTATATACATGCATATAACATATATAACTGTATAACAGATGTAAAAATGAGACAATGTTACTTCTAACCAGAGTGTAAAGCATAGTAGTACACATAATACATGATAACTTATGAAGGTAAGGATAATATCTACAGATGAATCACACATAAATAACAAACTAAAGTGCATTAATATTAAATATTGTAAGGTACAGCACAAATCAAGCAGTGATACTTTGAAAGCGATGCAGGCATACTTGTGCAAAACAGAGCTCAGAACAAAAATGCCTGACCATTAATGCTCAACAGGTTTCCTTCTCAATGGAAGATGACTCAGTAGGTGGCACAATAACCCAGGCTGTTGGCTGGTAAAGGGCAAATCGAGCAGCATGATACGTTAATAAGCTGACTAGTGTTGCTTTGCCTCTTCGATGAACCCTGTCCTTAAGAATAGTAGAGCTCATGCCTAGACTGAGGTGGAAAGAAAGGAGGACACAGATAGTGTCCCTGGGTGTATTAACCCTCTGGTGCAACATTTGCCGTCAACTGCTTCTTGATCCAATGCCTCTTGAGCCAGTATGTGGCCATTGCTACTGAAACCATTGTTCCTATGTGGTTCACAGTTCAAGTTGTCCAAAATGAAACATGATGCTGTGCTGTCCTTTAATCTGTAACATCAGTGCCTTCAAGCACTTATCATATTTTCCCTTTAGAATTGCAAAGTCTTCTGCCTGAACCATTCCTTGCAGGGAAACTTCCATTCTTTAACAACAACTGTGTAATGAAGAAAATACCACTGAATACACCTTATGCTTTGTAAATATGGCTGGGAAAATTGTCTGCTGGTGCATGCACTTGGTGCCAAGTTCTCCCAAATTCTAGTCAAAAATCAGAATCAGAATTATCATCATGGGCAAACGTTGTGACTTTTTGGTGTTTCACGGCAGCAGTGAAATGCAATGCATAAAATAAATTACTATAAGTTACAATAAAAAATATATTTTAAAAATCAATAAATATTGCAAAACAGCAAAATAGTGGAGGTAGTGTTCATGGGTTCATAAACTATTCAGAAATCTGATGGTAGAGGAGAAGTAGTGTTCCTAAAACATTGAAAGAAACCACGTCAAGCTGAAGCTAACTGCTTTTCTAACAAAGTTGTCTGCAATGCTGAGTATTCCCAAATTTTGCTGCTTAATTCTGATCTAGTGCAGCAAAGCTTTCAAGCTTTGGCTTTCGTTTTAAGTAGCCTGTGCGGTTAAACCCATTGCCATCAGGGAATCGAAGTTGAAGGCCTTGTGAAACTGAAGATTACAACTGTTGGGAAGAACTTGTTGCTGGCAGAGATCCCACTGAAGGAAAGGTTTAACCCTGAAATATGAACACACAAACTGGTAGCTTGCCAATATTCAAAGCTCCAAATACTGATTACAGCGGTTGAATAGAGTAGTTTCTATTTGCACAAAGTAGGTCTAGGTCAGTAATGATGTGAACCTGTGGTAATCCCAAGGTACTACTGAAATCATCTAACTCTATGGTGTTGATCCCAGCTTGAGAAGAGTTTCAGGTTTCCCTTTGTTTTAATTCAGGCATATCGGGACTGAGGTTTCCCAATCAAAGCCAATTTTATTTGGCATCGATGTTCACGAGAGACAGAAGTGAGATCGAGACTGATTTTCTGTTTCAAGGCTCTAAACATGTCTAATGTACAAACTGCTATCAAGATGAGTTGTCATTAATTAAAACAGATTTTGAATCCTATTGTGGGTCCTGATACCCTAAGCTGTTCATAAAATGGCTAAGCTGATACAGCTTAAATACACACTTGCATGAGGTCTCATTGGATGAAATCCAGTTGTCAAAATGCCAAAGGGTCCAGCTATCAATAATATTTAAATTATGATGATCTGCACAAGTCACTAAGCTGTCTAATTCACTATGACATCTCCCATACTTTGTTTGGTTTTAACCTGCAGTTGAAGGAAAATTGTTGGCAAATCTGGGGCAACTTCTATATCAATTTTGTTAATGTTGTCAAAGCTTAAGAGATCTGTTTCTCTAAGTCAAGGCTGAGTGAACTCACAACATTTTCATCTCATTTATCATTTGTGAAGCATAAACTATAACCATTCAAATGCACAAATATTAATCATAATGAACTTTGTTTATTAATGGACATCATTTTAATGATTGTTGAAGACTGAACCTTTAATGCAATTACTGCTCAAACTAGCAGGCTACCCTTGGTCATTGGGAATGATGGACAATCATATTAATTTGGAATAATGAATCATTGTGTCATGGGATGGCTGGTTAAGTGTTATAATTACCATTTTATTTAAACAAGTCCATCACCCCTACTGGGGCATAGGCCACCGGCAGCAGTTCGCTGGAGTCCTCTGTCTAGGACCAGTCTTTCAAGTTGTCCCCAGGTGTAGACTATCTTTGAAGATCCTTCCTCTCCCAAGGATGAGGTCTTTGGAGCTTCTGTTGGCTTTTCTGTAGCTCTGGGCCAGGTTCAGGACTGTCCATGGTGGAGATATAATCACTATTTTACCTGTGAGTATTTTGCTCATGAATATTGAAAAAAATACGCAACTGATGGGGGGGATACCTCTGAAGTAGCTGAGATATGATGATCTGCACAAGGTCTGCTTGACCATGCTTAAGCTTGGTGCTGGAAGCTGAGCCTACCTCAGATACGTTTCACCCCAGTGGTGGATCATTTTGATGAAAGGAGATTAATACTGAAGGACCCGTGTTCAATTCTGCCATGGCCTGTGTAAGGAGTTCATACTTTCTCTCCATGACTGCATGTATTTCCTTCCACATTTCAAAATTGTACAAGTCACTAGGTTAATTGGTCACATGGGTGTAAGTGACACAGGCCTGTAAGGCCAGAAGGGTCTGTTATATCCCTAAATAAAAACATAAGACAGATTGTGTTGCTGGAGCCTGAGATGGTAGCTGAAAAGTACAATTCTAGATTATAGTTATGCCACCTGTGATTTAACTAATCCGTGATGTTGCTGTTCCACTTCCATCTTGGGTTCTCCAGATCTTTCCAAGAGAACGTTAAAAGATAGTTGAGGCTGAATGTAGGATAAGCATGTCTGAATCCAGATCTGACTGAGTCCCTAGCTTTATCTGGGCTTTCTTTTTGTCTGTTATGCTAGTTTGGTCTGGTACAACCTAGTTTGCCAGATCATGTCAGAGGAACGGACTTTAACACAATTCCCAGGATGGACTGTTGGAAGATTTTATTGAGAGTTAGTCACTCACAAATGATTTCTGAGAAGAAATAAAGACAACTATTCAGTGTGAGAATAAAACATCATCTGATACAAGTGTGAAGAATGTTTGATCCCGAGTACCTATTTGCTTTGGAAGCTTCACAGTTCTTCTCAGTTTTTTAAAACGATCAATCTAACTACCAAGTAAATTGAAGGTGGGCGGCAACTTCTACACGATCAGTGATTTTAGAGCAAAGGACACAACTCCCAGTTCACTACTTGAGGTTTGTCCTTCGCATGTCATACCACTTAACGAATTGCAGATGTGCTGAATAAATACTCTATGATTCATGCACTCTGTACTCAAGCCTGGTAGTACATGTTTTCAAGCTTTTGTATCTTGTGCCTGATGGAAGGGTAAGGGAAGAGAGAGTGCCCAGAGTGGGAGGGTTCTTTGACTTTGTTGGCTATGTTCAAGAGGCAGTTAGAATTGCACATATTCCATGGAGTGGAGATCAGTTTTCATGATTGACTAGGCTATGTGAACAACTCTGCAACTTCTTGTGATCTTTGGTGGAACAGTTGCTGTACCAACCTGTGGTCTATAGGGATAGGATGTGTTTATGGTGCATTTATAAAAATGGGGACTTGCTTAATTTCCTCAGCCTTCTGAGGAAGTCCAGATGCTGATGTGCCTTTTTTTTTTGGCCATGGTGTCAATGTTGTTGGACCAGGACAAGTTGTGAACTTGGCATGCAGGAACTTGAAGCTGTCAACCATTTCAGCCCCATAAGTGCATGTAGGGGCATGTGCTCCACCTGCTATGACGAGTCAGTGACCAACTCATGTACCTCACTAGCAGCTAATTATGACACAGCATTGTTTGTCTACAGACTTTGCCCTCAGAAAACTTTCAACCAAGAGCAGAGTTTAAACAGTTTTAATTTTTGCACCTCAGAAAAACCTTGGCACTAATGATTTACCAACATTGAGATCCTCAGGAGAACTTGCCTATCTGAACAAACTTCACTGGCTTAGGATATCTGGAGCAGTTACATCAAGATCATGGCTGAATGCTCTAATTCCTGGTTGACTTGAGATCTACCCTTGTTGCAAGGGCAGGGGGAAGAAATTGGATTTAGTGGCAAGGACTGAAGAAATTCTATTCAATACTGGGAGAACCTCACCCACAACCACTCACTTTAGAGAAATGGAGACAAGGCTGATTAAGTCACTGCAAAGAGCCTTTGACAACATTAGGGTGAGACCTGGACTTGAGTCAGGAAGCAATAAATGGCCCAACTTTCAATTGGCAAGCCCATCAAGACACGTGATATAAAAGTTTTCCCTTATGCATTGGTTTCTTCTTCTTCAGGGACTTGTTGTATCTCTCTTTAACTGTCAAGATGGTGGAGACCTGCTAGAGTCACATAGGTTGGAGTGAGTAAGATTGCAGAATTCCTTCCCGAAGGTACCTTAGAAAACCAGGAGAGTTTTGCTGACAATTCAGTGGTTTCACAATCATCATGACTAATGACAAGTTTTTATTACCGATTACTTAATTAGCAGAGTTAAAATTACCCAACTGTTGAGGGACCTGAACTTCTATTTCCAGATCGTTAATCCAGGCCTCTGAAATACTTGTCCAGTAACATAACACATTGCTATCATTCCCTTATTAAGAGGTTATTTTCTCAGCTGTCTTTTTTTGGTTTTGTAGATGTATCCTTTGCCTTATAGTGTGTATCTTGTTGCTCAATTCAGATAGTTAGACTTCTTACCTAGTAACAGTAAACAGCATACTGACTTGATGCATAGCCAAGTGCTTGCATCTAATCGTGTTGGCCACAAAATGTCGGCGGAGGAAAAGTATGCAGAAAGTAATACAGGAAGGAGCTGTGAAGATCACAGATCTTTTGTCTCATTGTTTCTTGGGAATATTCTGCAAGCTTTAATCATTCAAATTAATTAGTTCATTAATTTGAATTCCATGATCTACAAAACCTGTTTCTTTGGCTTGGTGGTTCTGATCTTTAATAGTTAACTTTTTCCTTCTTGTATTTGGCACAGTGGTTTGATTAATGATCACCAGTTAATGCAATCTAAGAACTTAAGAATGATTAGAGATATAATTATTAAATATTAACAAATCAAGGAAGTTTTTGGCTTAATTTTACTGCAAGTACTTTTCTAATGAAAGCAACTGATTTTTTTTGGCATTTTTCTTTTGTTAGTTCTTTTAGTTCATGTTGATTAATATATATGGAATTCCACTGGGAATGACATTTAACTAAACGGACTTAAGAAGGTGAAAGGAAAAGCTGAGTTTGTAAATTAAAAGTAGGACTCACAATATTCTCATCCATTTTCAGTACATTTATGATATGTTGCTAAATCATTAGATAATCTTATTACAGCTACATCTACTTCGTATACAGATCTCAATGATTGGTCCTGCCATTGTTATATATGATCTGGCCAAAGAGTAAACTTTAAAAGAACTACCAAATTCCTTTTGTATTAAACATGTACAGCTAATTATTCATGCTGGGACTTTGGTTTTAAATCATTTTTGTTTTATTGTTTAGCACCTTAAGATTTATGATTGATTGTGCCTCCGCCAAGCCGATCTTCTGGCGATTCTTGGAGTTTGTAATAAAAGGTAGCCTCAGGTCACAAATGATGATGAATCAAACAATGCTTTATCTTCTTTTTTTCAGGATTTTGGCAAGTGTCCTCGATTGAGACTTTTCACTCAGGAATATATTCTTGCTTTGAATGAATTGAATGCTGGAATGGAAGTGGTAAAAAAATTCATTCACAGGTATGTACAACTTTACTTTTTCACCAATAAAATGCCATTGTGAGTTAAATTATTCACTTTTTCAGATTAATAAAGTTTTAAGTTGCAAGTAGCACTATTAATTTATTAATATTTATGAGATTGAAAATTGCATAGATCGAGAGTTGTATAACCACACTATTCAGATATATTTTTAGTTCCTAACTGCTTTTAGCTAAAAATTGATTCATTTATTTTATGTACAGTATGCATGGTCCAACTGGCCAGTGTCCCCATCCAAGGGTCCTCCCAAACCTCGTAGCTGTCTGCTTAGCTGCCATATATTCTTGTTATGAAGAATTTATAAACAGGTTTGTACAATTATGTTCATTTCACACGATGAAACAAAATGGGTTCCTTGAATAATGATACATGACTCATCAGAAGGCTTTATACTGGCTTCTTTTTACCTTGTTGGTGGTGATGTTCCTGATATGCATGTGTATCTACTGATTGTGTTTTGGAAAAGTTATTTTTATGATAGTCAGTGCCTTCATCAACATTTGACAAATTTGCATTGCAAATATTGCAATGCAATGGGATCCTAGTATCCTTAAAAAACCTTTCCTTAAATTTGAATAACGTGTATAAACATTTAAATTTACAGTTTTGTTTTCGGAATCAAATAAGTAATTTACAAATGTCTTACGTTATATATATTCCTCAGTACTCAGGCTCATAAGGCAGATAGTACATTTACATCAAGTGCTGCAGAAACAAAATACTGAAGAAGCTGGAGAGTTGAAATAAAGACTGGAAAGAAACAGCATGTCAGATGGTTCCTGTGGAGAGAGACGAAAGGCTATTAAGCTGAAAGTACAAGCGTAGTGGTGCTGACTTCTGTTGGCCAACCTGATGGGATTCAGATGAGGCTTTCTACATGGTGTTGTGAAATACAGAATTCTGGAACTTTCTGGGAGAAGGCTATGTTCACTGCCACTAGACATGCATCGTATCTCAGTGACAGACCCTGGTCTGGTTGAGACTCAGAGTTATACTGGGAACAGACTCTTGGATCCTACCCCAGGACTGGCATAAAGCACAAGACCTTGTTGACTTCAATGTTGGACAGAGTTTGGATGCAATGAGAAACTGTTACTTAAAAAAATAGTTTTAGTTGTTTCAGTTTAATCTTTTAAATTGCATTAAGTTTTATGTGTTTTTAGTTAACACTTCAAAATATTTTTTGTTTTTAAAATTTTACTTTAAGAGAGACACTTTCAAAATCAACGACAGCTTTTACAGCTGGTAAAATGTTTCCATTAAGTTTCGCTGAATATCAAAGGTCATTGGGATATTTTGGGTCTTTTTTACTGCAACAGCTCAGGCACTATTGCTATCCAGACTTGCTGTGAATTCTGGGGTACAGAGGATCCAAGTAACTGTGAAGCTTGGAGGAACTATAGAGGGTGATTCAGAGTGGGGAAGTGGATCCAGTCTGGGAACTCTCTTAATCTGTTTTGCTCTGTACAGGTTTTGCCTAACCTGTTATTTCCAGTAATTATTTTACTAGATAATAGGTTAGAGTAGCTGATCTGTAGGGAAGCAGAAGGATCCTTTTGAATTAAGACAGGATCAGAATCTGAGTTCTTCCATCATTCAGAGGGTCTGTGCAATGATCTTGTAAGGTCAGTGTACGGAAAGAGATGTGAATGGTAAAGCAAGTGCATTGTTACTGAATAAAGCAGGAAAGTTAGAAAAAACAAATACATTGATCAGCTGATAAACCAACAAACGTAAAACTGGACTTAAGGAGAATTGAAAAGCCATCCTTGCCTTGCTCTAACTAAATAAATCTATGAGTTTGATGTTCACTATTCTGTAGAGAAGACATTAATAGATAGCTGTACACCGTATACATTTTGGTGAACAATGATCGGTTTAACGAACCGTACAATTATCTGTGCTCCTCCGTAGTCGTGACAACTCCCCCAGCCTGAAGGAAATCCGCAATGGCTGTCAGCAGCAGTGCGACCGGAAGCCGAACCTTCCTCTCCGACTCTTGCACAGCAGCCCGGAGGTCAGCAATGACACCAGGATGAAATCCATCATTGTGAACTCAACCGAGATCCGCATGGAACTGGGAAGGAACAACATGGTCAACCAGAAGCTGAAAGGGAGCACCAGTAGCAGCAGCAGCAGCAGTGCTAGTACCAGCATGTGCAACAGCAGCAGCAACAGTGACAGTGAACCCAGCCTGATCGACTGCTTGCTGGTCAGCCCCACCTGCAGCACCATGGTCATTGAACTAAGCTCGCAGGCTGAGCGGGTCCTTGGCTGCTACGTAGAAATCCTCAAAATGCTGTAAGTAGCACCCCAAAATTATTTTGTGGGTTTCAGGGAGATTTCAGTAATCTACAGAGGACAAAGTTCCTCTGTTAAAGGATGATAAAATTCTAACAAACAGGACCTCTTCTTGGATTGTGCTGATACGTGACTTTTTTCATTTGGACAGGGTACAGAGTAGCAGAATCAGTGTAGGCATTATAATGACAAACACGAAAAAGTCTGCAGATGCTGGAAATTCAAGCAACACACACAAAATGCTGGGGGATCTCAGCAGGCCAGGCAGTATCTATGGAGAACAGTAAACAGTTGACGTTTCAGGCCGAGTCCCTTCAACAGGACTGGAAGTCAGAGTATAACCTATCACCTCCTACCACCATCTACTGCTTCCTCCTCTCATCCACCTTCTTACTCCTCATCTTTCTTTCCAGTCATGATGAAGGGTCCCGGCCTGAAACGTCGACTGTTTACTCCTTTCCATAGATGCCGTTTTGCCTGCTGAGTTCCTCCAGCATTTTATGTGTGCTTCCTGGTAGTACAAGGAGATGGATGGTGTGTCCATAACTCATTTTCAAGACTGTGAGAATTAGGCATGTGAGAATTTTTAATAAAGTGACCCTTCTTATAGGAGGAAAGGGTTAAGCTGATCTTAGAGTAGGCCAAAAGGTTGGCACAACATCAAGGGCCATAATATGTTGTAATGTTTAATGTACTCAAGGACCCCAAGTGACCAAAGAACTATTTAGCAGGCTAAAGAGACAGACAATAGACCATCCCTGTTTACCTGGTCGCTCCAGAGACTGCACTGTGTGCTCTGCAGATAGCTGATAGAAGCTATAATCAGAAGGCCATGATCTAGGTAGTCACAAGACATTGTGATGCTGAGAGACCAGCAGCTGGGCACAAGATATTACAAGGATCCAGCTGACGGTCAGTGAAATGCACTCAGTTGTCACCTACCCGCAGCACTGGCGATATAAATCCTTTTTAGCTGAATGCACTCACTGTGCAATATAATAGTGATTGCATTTTGGACTCTATTTCCCAAATGCAGTCCACTATCTTCAGTGGAACAGAATTTTGGAAGTAGAACGCTGCACGCAGATACAATTATACTGTGAATTTAACACGTATATCAAAAGATGAATTACTTCATCAAATAATGAGTAGACTCCCGGTCAGAAGAAGTAATTTTTATTTTATTTACTTAACGATACAGCATGGAGTAGCCCCTTCCAGGCCTTCGAGCCACGCCGCCCCAGCAACCCCAGCGACAAACCCAGTTAAACCGAACCTAATCACAGGACAACTTACACTGAACAATTTACCCACTTGGCACGTCTTTGGACTGTGTGAGGAAACCAGAAAACTAGGGGAAAACCTGCGCAGAGGACGTATGGTGACTCTTTACTGAATGGCGCAGGAATTAAACTCTGAACTCTGGGATGACCCGAGATGTAGTGTCTCACTAGCCACTATGTCACTATGGCGCCCTAGTATTAGGAGTAAAGCTGGTGTTCATAAAGATTTTTACTGGCTTTAGGATGATCATACAGTGTGCTAGTAAGTTTGTGAACCCTGTAGAATTTTCTCTATTTCTGCATAAATATGACCTAAAATGTGATCAGATCCTAAGGTAAGTCCTAAAACTAGATAAGGAGATCCCAATTAAATAAATAACACAAAAGAACATTAAAGCAACACACATCAAAGTTGTTGGTGAACGCAGCAGGCCAGGCAGCATCTCTTGGAAGAGGTGCAGTCGATGTTTCAGGCCGAGACCCTTCGTCAGGACTAACTGAAGGAAGAGTGAGTAAGGGATTTGAAAGTTGGAGGGGGAGGGGGAGATCCAAAATGATAGGAGAAGACAGGAGGGGGAGGAATGGAGCCAAGAGCTGGACAGGTGATAGGCAAAAGGGGATACGAGAGGATCATGGGACAGGAGGTCCGGGAAGAAAGACAACGGGGGGGGACCCAGAGGATGGGCAAGAGGTATATTCAGAGGGACAGAGGGAGAAAAAGGAGAGTGAGAGAAAGAATGTGTGCATAAAAATAAGTAACAGATGGGGTACGAGGAGGAGGTGGGGCCTTAGCGGAAGTTAGAGAAGTCGATGTTCATGCCATCAGGTTGGAGGCTACCCAGACGGAATATAAGGTGTTGTTCCTCCAACCTGAGTGTGGCTTCATCTTTACAGTAGAGGAGGCCGTAGATAGACAAAAGAACATTATATTTGTTTAAGCAACACACACAAAATGGAGGTATAAAGGGGATGTCAGAGGTAAGTTTTTCACACAGAGGGTGGTGGGTGTGTGGAATGCACTGCCGGCGAAGGTGGTGATGGTGGATATAATAAGGTCTTTTAACAGACTCTTAAATAGGTACATGGAGCTTAGAAGAGGGCTATGTGGTAGGGAAATTCTAGACAGTTTCTAGAGTAGGTTACATGTTCGGCACAACATTGTGGGCCGAAAGGCCTGTAGTGTGCTGTAGATTTCTATGTTTCTATAAAATGCTGGAGGAACCCAGCAGGCCAGGCAGCACCTATGGAAAAGAATACAGTCAACATTTCGGGCCGAGAACCTATAGCAGGACCCTTTTCCATAGAAACTGCCTGGCCTGCTGAGTTCCTCCAGCATTTTGTGTGTGTGTGTGTGTGTGTTGCTTGGACTTCCAGCATCTGCAGATTTTCTGTTGTTTGTGATTGGATTATATTTATTCATTTATTTATTTATTGAGAAAAATGATCAAGTATAATGTTTTTGTTGTGTTATTTATTTAGTTAGGTTTTGGAACCTGTGTGAAGATCTGATCACATTTTAGGTCATATTTAGGCACAAACAGAGAAAATTCTAAAGGAGCACACATAAAAGTTGCTGGTGAACCTGACGAAGGGTCTCGGCCTGAAACGTCGACTGCACGTTCTTCCTAGAGATGCTGCCTGGCCTGCTGCGTTCACCAGCAACTTTTATGTGTGTTGCTTGAATTTCCAGCATCTGCAGAATTCCTGTTGTTTGCGTTTTTAAAATTCTAAAGGGTTCACTAACTTTCTAGCACCACTGTGTGTTCGGTGTGCATATTAATAAATTGATTTCTCTTTACTAAATTGGTCTTTAAAAAAAACAAATTGTTCTTCAGAACATTATTCAGTCCTAAAACAAGTTCACGTTAGAGAGTTAACATAGCATGAAAAACAGCAAAGTAATTAAATATACTGTTTTACCTTCTGCATCCTGTGTAATTCCTCAGACGATTTTACAACTTCACAGAAATCTTTTTTGGTTTTGCTGAACATCTAATGGATTTCAGTGAGAAATGTGCAAGAATCAATAATATACCACATTAACATTTGTCTACGTGCATCTTGAAGCATTAACGCAAAGCAACTACTTCAATCAGCATATGTGGTTTACCAGTATTTTTGCTTGTAGACATAACTGAAGAGGGATGTACAATATAATTGCCATTTAAGAGTGAAACTGAGTCACAAAGAAAATTCTTCCACTCTTGCTGGATTAGATGGCTCAATTCCAATTGTTTGAACACTGGCACTGTTCTCAAAACCACTGTAGTTTAAAGACAATTTAACTTTGGGCATGGATTTTTGCTTATCCTTACATTTCTCCCACAAGTGTCCTGTCCAATATTTAATGGATTTGACATCGTTTAGAGTGTTAGCTCAGCCACAAAACTGAGCTATTCTTTTGGCTTTCTCAGGTGCTCATTTGCTTCCCATTTTGCTTATGAGTTGTGAGTGGACAATGCAGTGAGACCCGTTCTGCTGCTCGGATTGGATAGGACAGTAACACACCCAGTGCACAGGCAAGCAGGGCGTACGCATATAATTGGACACCGATCCGCCACAGTAAACTGCAGTGCTCCAATTAATATTAATAATAATCATATTAATCATTCACAAGGAAGCTGGTGATTAGCTGCAGGCAGACCCCTATCTCCTCCCTTCTTCCATTCCAATTTCTGGTAATTATTCCCCCCTCTCTCCTTTTCCATTCCCCATTCTAGCTCCCTACTTACCCCTTCTCTTCTCCTTACCTGGCTATCACCTCCTTCTGGTGCCCCTCTTCCTTTCCTTTCTACCATGGTCCACTCTCCTCTCCTATCACATTCCATCTTCTTCAGCCCTTTACCTTTTCCATCTCTTACCTCCCAGTTTCTCACTTCATCCACCCTCACCCCACCCACCTACTTTCCCCCCTCACCTGACTTTACCTATCACCATCCCCTCCGATCACCTTTATCTGGCCTCTTCCCCCTTCTTTTCCACTCCTGATGAAAGGTCTCAGCCTGAAATTTTGATTACGTACCCCTCCACAGATGCTTGAACTGCTAAGTTCCTCCAGCATTACTTCCTAATCTGCTCTGTTTAAAGGGATCTTCAGTGGCTTGCCAGTTATTTTTATGGTTAATTTGGAATGGGACTCTTTGGCTTGAAATACAGCTACAGAGTAATGCTTACCATGGCTAGGCCTGAGGCTGCAGTCTCAAGTTGTATCTTTAGCCATGATCATTATCTTAGGCTCTCAGGGTGAAAAACAACTCCAGTGCCGAGGAGTGGAAAGCGCGAGTGCGTGAACTCCTTTGAAGAGTTGTTTTGCCGCTGTACGTGGTCAGCTGTCGTGCGATCTTGGCAGAGTAATGGCAGTGAAGTCCAAGAGAGTTGGAGACCAGGCTCTGCTGCAGGCACTTAGAACCGACACAAATATGAGCAACTTGCTGGCAGAAATGGCACTTTGGTGCAAGACCTCAATGGTGTAGGAAGGAGGGGAGGGATTGGCTGTAGGGCGCCCTGTTAAAAGGAGAGGCGAGAAGGGAACAACCTCTGCATATTTTCAGAAAGCAGTTGCTAGCGTACTGGAGTGGGGAAGAATGGTTGCGGGAACCCTGGTTTTGCAGGATTATGGTGACTGAGCTCTGACGTATACTCTGACCACAATTGCAGCTGTAGTGCCACACCTGTTCAGTTTCTGCTTTGGGCTGTCGGGGCTGTGCTGGGATTGTGTCGAAATCTGCGAGGCACCGCTACATTAGAAGGTCATGAAGGCTCTCTTCTTGAGGGGAAGGCAAGTTAATCTCCTTCTCCTTGGGTTCATAGTGCATCCGATGCAATATATCCGACATTTTCCATCCTTTGGATCAAAGCTTACTCTCTGGGAGCTGTCAGCCGGCGCCCTTTACTCCCTGCCCCAGCTGCAGGGCCCAACATCCACTCGTTTGCCGGTCCTGCCTCGATATCACTTGACCCTGCAGTGGCCGAGCTGCTGGTTGGTTGAACCTCCGCTTCTTTTCTCTCCTGCTACTTTTCTGCCACCGAGACAGAGTGGTGGGCTATCTGAAAGAGGAGGGGCAGAAGGGAAGGGGAATAGTGAGGGCTGAAATGGGTGCAAGGGGCTCATCCTTTGCCCGCAGGCATTCAAAAGCTGTGAAATTACTTCAACCATTGCAATCGGAGGCAAAGCACATCTCCTTACGGTCTGCAGCATGATGTCAGTCAGTGGTGGTTGGCTTGAATAAAGAAATTCCTTTAGCTGTGCCTTCAGACAATAAGCTCATTCTTGATGTCTGTATATTGAAATAATGGTAATGAGCATACCATTTGTGTGCGTACTTCACTTGGCCATGAGTGCATGGGTTAATCATCCATTAAGATCCCAGTGCACATTTTCCAGTCGTATTCTATTTCCACACCCCCCTCTCAGGGAACTCCAACCCTGTCCCCACTCCTTACCTTTAATGGGGAGGCCTTCTGTTCTGACTTTCCAAATGTGCAATTCCAGTTCCAACTCTTGCAGTGCTGCCACAGGACATGGAATGGGAATGCACACAAAAAATATCACGCATCAGGAAGCTTCAACAGTCTGCATTTTCTTAAAAGTGACAGCATTAGGTGAGGTAAGGGAATGTAACCTAATTTTGAGTTTGTGGTCATTAAGCAGCACTTAATCAGATTCTGTCAGCCAAATGCTTAATTGTGTTCTGCATATATTTCCGTGAGCCTTTTGACCCAATATTGGCATCATGGAGGTTAATTCATCAAAGGTTCATTTTATTACCAAAGTATCTATGCAGAATACTCCCTAGTATTATCGCAGCCGAAAAGCAAAGTAGGTTTGGGATCTTTTTTCTTTTTCCTGCCACGCCACTGGCGTTGAAGGCAGCGATGAAGGTCCTCCATCTCTGGTGGCGTTCATGGCTTCCTTCATCGTGTCAGTAGCTTTGTCTCGGTTTACTGTCAGTCATGCAAGTGGAATATAATAATGCACTTTGGTAAAAGAGAACAATAGTGCGGACTGTTATCAAAATCGGGAGAAGGTTCAAACATCAGAGGAGCAGAGAGACTTGGGAGTCCTCGTACGAGACTTTCAGAAGGTTAATTTACAGGTTGAGTCTGTGGTAAAAGACCACAAATGTTATGTTGGCATTTATTTCAAGGGGAATAGAATATAAAAGCAAGGAGATAATGCTGAGTCTCTAAAAGACACTGGTCAGGCTGCACTTGGAGTATTCATTGTCAATAGTTTTGGGGCCCCATATCTTAGAAGGGGTTAACGTATGAGGAGCGTTTGGCAGCTTTGGGCCTGTACTCACCGGAATTTAGAAGAATGCATGGGGATCTGATTAAAACCTACTGAATGTTGAAAGGCCTGGATAGGGTGGATATGGAGAGGATGTTTCCTATGGTGGGGGTATCCAGAAGTAGAGGGCACAGCCTCAAAATTGAGGGGAAACCCAGAGGTAAGGAGGAATTTTTTTAGCCAGAGTAGTGAATCTGTGGAATGTTCTGCCACAGACTGCACTAGAGACCAAGTCCGTGGGTATATTTAAGGTGGAAGCTGATAGTTTCGTGATTAGTCAGGGCATCAAAGGATGTGGCGAGAAGGCAGGTGTATGGGGTTGAGGGGGGTCCAGGATCAGCCGTGATGGAATGGCAGTGCAGACTCGATGGGCTGAATGGCCTGATTCCACTCTGATGTCTTATGATCTAATACAACTCTGAAATGTGTCATCTCCAGACAGCCATAGAATACAGACGGCCGTAGTTGAAAGAAAGAAATCAATCCGCCCCACACAAAAAGAAAAAGAAATAAATACCTGCAAATGCCAAATACTCCCAAACCTCTCCCTCACACAAAAACTAACAAATCACCAACTCTCCAGCCCCCAGTCAGCAACAAGAAAGAATGGGCAAGAACACAAAAAAGAACATAGGACTAAAAGAAGCCAATATGAACTACAGTTAGTTTGAACTATATTCCAATCCATAAATCTCAGAATTTCAATGACATCTCTGAGGGCAGTGGCTCGAACCAGCGGCCCCTCCAAGAGCTGTGACATGAACCAGCAGCCCCTGTGTGGGCAGCAACATGAACTGGTGGCCCCTCCAAGGAAAGCAACATAAACAAGCGGCCTCTTGGAGAACCACGCACTCTCCTCCACACTTGTCTTGATGTTTCAGTCTTCCTCAGCGCTCTAATCGGCGAGAAATGTAGTCGATCATGGCCCCTCGTCTCGTCTCCGAGCTTCTCCTCATGGTAGTTCGTGCTCGCATTTCTCTCCTGGAGTTTTCTCAGGAACAGCAGAGTGCTAGCTCACTCACTCAAGCTACAGATTGTAAGTCACGGGCTCCAGCTGTTTCAAAAGCAAAATTAAGATAAAAGGAATAAGTAGAAGACATAGAAAAGCTGAAATGATTGACTATCCGGAAGGTGTCCCCGGAGAAATCATTGTTCACTGGTGCCATCTTGACCAGAAGTAGCCATTAGCATGCCGACAGGGAGAGGTAATTACCAGCTCGTGCTGTCAGTTAGGACTCGTAGCCATTCTATTGCATGATTAAATAAATGACAGTGTGGATCGTGGCTGCTCAGCAGAAAGGGGGAATGTTTGAGAGCAGAGTAATATGTACTTCCCTAGTCTGTTGAAGGATTTGTCAAACTCTCATATTAACAAACTAGCTATCAAGTTTAATGTTAAATCCTAGTACCATTAACAGATCCTTCGTGAAAAATCAATCATTGTCTTTCTAACTATTCACTATATACTCTAAAGCTTTACAGTGATAGGCTTATCCCTACATTTAAGAGAGAAAGAAGCATTACCATCAATCTTTATGAACTGAAAATAAAATTTACTGGACACTTTTGATGTATCAAGATATCATGAAACTAGAATTTCAAGTTTGGAAAATACACCTGTAAAAAAGCAGCACTGATTCTGGCAGCTGGGAGAGGTACGTAGAACTCAAAAAGGTGATAAAACCGCAAAAATCACTGAAGTTTTGAAATGAAGCTTAAGAAGGATATCAAAATTATCGTACCAATATTTGCAATTTAGTAGGCAAGAATATGGCACAGAACAGGATGGCCCTTAGAAATCAAAATGAGGATATTGCAGAGGACAATGAACAATTGACGCATATATTATGCAATTATAAGACCATCAAACATAGGACAAACTTAGGCTATTCAGCTCATCAAGTCTGCTCCACCATTCCGTCATGGCTGATCCCGGATCCCACTCAACCCCACGTGCCTACCTTAGAAACATAGAAAACCTACAGCACAATACGGGCCCTTCTGCCCACAAAGTTGTGCCAAACATGTCCCTACCTTAGAATTTACTAGGCTTACCCATAGCCCTCTATTTTTCTAAGCTCCATGTACCTATCCAGAAGTCCCTTAAAAGACCCTATTGTGTCCGCCCCCACCACCGTTGCCGGCAGCCCATTCCATGCACTCACCGCTCTCTGCGTAAAAAAACTTACCCCTGACATCTCCTCTGTACCTACTCCCAAGCACCTTAAATCTGTGCCCTCTTGTGGCAACCATTTCAGCCCTAGGAAAAAGCCTCTATCCACACAATCAATACCTCTCATCATCTTATACACCTCTATCAGGTCACCTCTCATCTTCCATCGCTCCAAGGAGAAAAGGCCGGGTTCACTCAACTTGTTTTCATACGGCATGCTCCCCAATCCAGCAGCATCCTTGTAAATCTTCTCTGCACCCTTTCTATGGTTTCCACATCCTTCCTGTAGTGAGGCAACCAGAACTGAGCACAGTACTCCCAGTGGGGTCTGACCAGGGTCCTATGTAGCTACAACATTTTCGGCTTCTAAATTCAATTCCACGATTGATGAAGACCAATACACTGTATGCCTTCTTAACCACAGAGTCAACCTGTGCAGCTTCTTTGAGCGTCCTGTGGACTCGGACCCCAAGATTCCTCTGATCCTCCACACTGCCAAGAGTCTTACCATTAATACTATATTCTGCCATCATATTTGACCTACCAGAATGAACCACTTCACACTTATCTGGGTTGAACTCCATCTACCACTTCTCAGTCCAGTTTTGCATCCTATCAATGTCCCGCTGCAACCTCTGACAGCCCTCTACACTATCCACAACACCCCCAAGCTTTGTGTCATCAGCAAGCTTACTAACCCATCCCTACACTTCCTCATCCAGGTCATCTATAAAAATCACGAAGAGTAAGAGACCCAGAACAGATCCCTGAGGCAAACCACTGGCCTTCTCGCGTATCCTCTGATGCCCAGATGTTGCCCATTATTTTGCATTAATATTTACTACACAAAAAAGGATACCGTACCAGGTATCCAAAGAATACTAATACTGGATCACAGAATGTCTGAGACAACGCAAGAACATACTAGTCTGAGCTGAATTTGAATAGATTTACCGTTCAAAGTCCCCACTTGCCCACCCCGCACCAGAAGGATCAGCTGAATCAAGGCCTCAACAGGGAGTTTGTGTCAAGAAGTGTCAGACTGACCCATTGTCTCCAGAATACTCTGATAGGAGGCAAAACTGGGGCACAGCCTCAATTCTGGTCATGTTTCTTAGATTTTCTGATTCTCATAGATAGTTAAAGGCTATCAAAATAATTTTGATTACTGTTAAAATCTTATGAAAAAATAATAAAACTAAACACATTGTAAGACTGAAATATATTAAATTGAATTAAAATCTGATTGAAATGACCTTGTTGTTTCATACAAATATACAGTATTAACCAGGAACATGAGTAGTCTGCCAACCCTTCTCTGTCATTGAACAAAATTATGGCTGATATGCTTGTATTTTTGGTTTTGCATTTCTGTATATTGTAGGATATTTTTATCACCTGCTTATTAAGCATCTATCTTCCCGTGTCTAATTTTCTTTTTTCAAAGATTATTTTCCTCTGCCCTTTGAGTTCCACAAGCTCATAACCCTGAACGCAAAAGAAAACTTTATCTCATTTCTGCTTGATAAAGGCGACCTCTCCTGTATGAACTGTGACTATGTGATGTACCGGTCTGAAAGTCCCCATTCAAATGAATGGGTCACTGCTTCAATACAGCCATGTCTGGCATAGAATCAGGGAATTCTGGCATATTCTAGCTCCATTGCTGGGCTCCATGTGTAGCTGATTTTAGAGGAAATAGATGAAAACATTACAGGTGTCCCAACTAAATCTTTTGGGAATTCTTTCAGATTGGAAAATGTAGCATGTCATTTCATCAACTTACAAAGAAGGCACATGAAAACCAAACAATTAAATATCAGTCAGCCGTACAGCCAAATTTGGGAAATTACCTGAGTACAATTAAGAATAAACTTGCCGAAGTCTTGAAAGGTTCTAGCAGGTTGAAGAACTCCAGTGTAGATCTGTGAAGCAAATCTACGAGGGGTGAATGATAAGTTCGGAGCCTAAGGTAGAAGGGGTAAATTTTAGAAAACCTAGCACATTTATTTTTCCTGCATTTACACACTTAGTCCAGTGGTCATGGAGCATACGGATCCCTTCTTTGTAGAAGTCGGCATCTTGGGCCTCCAGAAAGTGGCCCACAGCAGAGGTGATTGAGATGAGTTATTAACGTCAAACTTTCTGCATTTTCACTCAAAGAGTTGAACTACACGTGCATGTAACAAGAGCTGTATAACTCATCTCCTTCCACCTTAGGCCATGAATGTATCAGTCACCCCTGCTGTGGACCACTCCTACAAAGAAGGGATCCGTATGCTCCGTCACCGCTGGACTAAGTGTGTACATGTAGGAGGGGACTATGTTGAAAAATAAATGTGCTAAGTTTTCTAAAATTGACTCCTTCTACCTTAGGCCACAAACTTATCAATCACCCCTGGTATTTAGGGAATTTGATTGAACTAATGTTTCAGAGTGGGTGGTTAAAATATTGAACAAAAAGTGCCGAGGTATATTATTTTTATATACTTCCGAAGGACATTTGATGTAGTTCCTGATTAACAGTCAGTTAGATATCATTAAAGCTCATGGGACTGATGGCAAATTATTGACCCCATCAGAAAATTAACTGAATAGAAGGAGGTAGGGAACTGAGATAAAGGGCAAATATTCAAATTAGTATAATGTAACTGGCAGTATCCCTCAGGAATCTAATGAGGCTGCAACAACTCGTTATGTTTACAAATGTTTTCAGATGACTTAGGCAACAGAATAAAAAGCCTGCATGCCAGTATACTAATGACATAAACATGGATGACATAGAAAATAGATACAGCCATTAAATATGAAGAAAGATATTGATCGATGAAGTGAATGGCCAAAACCTTGGCAAATAGAATTTTTTATGTATTAAATAATTGCTAACGGCCAGCAGTAGGTTGAGTTTTTTAATAACATGATTATGCACATGTATGACAAAGCAATCAGAATTTTCTGTCACTGAGGATGAATCGCTGGGATATTCTCTTTAAAAGCAGATAGCTCGTTAGGAGTTTGCATGCACCTATATCAATTCTAAAAGGGCATCCATTTAGTAATTATTATGAGGTGATAGGGATGAATTTTACAGTGGTTTTCGATTTTGCACTTGGAAATTTAAGGTTGTTGAAAGGTGGGAATTTTCACTCTTGACAAATAATTAATTCATATAGAAATCCTCTGGTTCGTTTCAGCAGGTTGATAGGTTAATTGTGGCCACTGTAAATCTCCCCGAGTTTCTAGTTAAGTAGCAGCATCTGGATGGAGTTATGGGGAGAGTAAAGCGGTATAGGTGTACGACTAGTATGACTTGTCACAGACTAGAATGGGTTGAAGGGTTAGTTTCCATGCTGGATGACTTTGATTGATGCCGCTTTCCTACCCCCTGATGCCTAAGGGAATTAAGTGGTACAGGGGTATGGAGAGAAACTGGAAATGAGAAAGATCATCCTTGTTCTTGCTGAATGATTTAAAAAAAGTCTTGTTGGTCCTTGTGACTTGGTATTTTGATTTTTTTCAATACTTTACACACTATGCAGAGCCCCATTTGTGTATAGCACTCAGGGTATAATAGATGATTGTAGAGCTGATTTGTTTGAGAGGTTCTGGTGAAGAGTAGTTTCTTGTATCTAGTGTAATTTTATTTTTAGAAAAATGATGTATTTGATGTGAACACAAATGCTATTGATGCAGGAGCTGATATCTGTCTGTCCCACAGGTCAGATTATGATGACTGGAGACCTGCACTTGCCAGCTTGCTTCAGCCTATTCCCTTTCCCAAAGAGTAAGTATAATCAGACCGAAAACAAGTCTCTTCTATGTCAAATGTATTCTATTCTACATGAAAATTACAGTTTGGACTATGTGATGAGTTGATTCTCAATTACTAGAGCAATATTGTGGGGAGTAAAACATCTGCAAAGGGACAAGGCCAAGCAGAAATTATAGTCTGTCCCTAGGGTTTAAATTATTCATTATTGATATATTTAAATTCTGGTTATAATTGTTTGACATTGTCAGGTTTTTTTATTTTAAGAAAGACAAATGTATCAGGTTCTATAGTAAATAGCAATGGTGGCATAACAGCGCAATGCTATTACAGCACCAGTAACCCAGGTTCAATTCCCGCTGCTGTTCCGAAAGAGTTTGTATATTCTCCCTGTGACTGCATGGGTTTCCCCCACGTGCTCTGGTTTTCTCTCACATTCCAAAGACCTACAGTCTAATTGGTTAATTGGTCACATGGGTGTAATTGGTGGCATGGGCTCGCTGGGTCGGTAGAGCCAGTTACCGTGTTGTATCTCTAAATAAAATAAAATTTAGAAAAGAATAGTTGGTGACCAACAATGTTCAGTGGTGAATCATTCCCTATTTTATATTTTCCCTCCTCTGTTTTATTTTGTCCCTGAGTTGCCCTAATCCCATTACGAATGTCCATGCATGATATCTGTATTTTTAATGTGATGTACATGATTGAATTTATGAAGTATTTATGTCCAGCAAAGTGTTATTGGACTGTTAAAAAAAAAACATTGAGGTCTTTGTCAGCTACCTTTTTTGTCTATGATTAGTTAACATTGAAAAATCCCAAGTCCTGTTCATATAGAGTTCAATGGCATAGGATTGACCTGATCTGAGTTTGAGATGAGGCCTCCGTCGGTCAGGGTTGACCATGGATTTTGCTTCCTAGCTGCCTAGATATGCAAGCCAGGGCAGTACGATATTGCTTATTGTACTTGTTGCTCATGTAGCAAGCTTTCACTCTCCCGTATCAGATGAACCCAAAGGAATGGTAGAGACCAATGCATTTTGGCACCAGCAGTGTTGCAGGAGTTGCCAGTCAGAGTTGTTCTCATCGTAGGACTGCCTTAGGGACTCCAGCTGTGGATCTTTCCCTCGGGCTTTATCCCCTCTTTCCCTCGGGCTTTATCCCCAAAGCCTTCCCCCATGAGTGAGTATGGCTGCAATGCGGCAGACGTCGGAGATCAAAGTTTTCCTTCTAGATGAGCTGCCAACCGCGGCTGACAAGTCCCATCTGCTCAAAGCGACTGGTTTTGAAGCATCAGTAGCCCGCTTTTGCCCCTTCTCCTGTCAGGTGAAACAATTCCACTGGGCATAGTAGCTAAGCCACGTGAAGCCCAGGAACTGGAGTTGGTTGTCAGAGGTTATTTGAGTCGCATATCATTTAATAGGTAGTGGAAGCTTGTCCCCACCACCACACCTAGCTATTCCTTAAGGAACCTTAAGTTACAGTCTATTGTTTAAGTTTCCAAATGTAGAATCGAAAGATAGAGTTATCCGAGGGAATCGTGACAAAATAAACTTCACTTTGGAAATGGTTGCTTCAAAGATCCTAGATAGGAGTGTTAGGAGTCTAAAGATTAAAGCAATAAACTTTGCTGGAGTGCAATCTGCAGATAAACAAACATTACTGAACCCTGCTTTAATGGTGACCCAGGTGAGCAAACATACAAGATCAAACAAGAGTAGATAGTCTTGTATGGTAAAATATATAAATAAGAATCATCAAGGATCAACTGTGGTAGGCCATATACATCTACACGCATTATGAATTCGCTGGCATGTTTTAGTCGGTGCGACATGCAACAAAAACAATATTCAATAATTATAAAGAATAAAGAATTATTAAAAGTAAAGTTAGAGGTTAAAGTCCAGGCATGAAATAAAGTGTGCATAAATGCATACAAACCAGCATGTATTTACAATGTAAACAGCAGCATAAAAAGAGGTTTAAAGTGTTTACAGTGCAGTGCAGAGACAGGGTAATATAGCTACAGGGACTAACTAGAATGATTGATCAGGTTGACTGCCTGGGGAATGAAACTTTTAAAATAGTGTGAAATTTTTATTTTAACAGCCCAATGGAGCTTGAGGAAAAGACAATTTGCAGGATGGGTAGTATCGTCGACAAGCAACTGAATTTTTTGAAGTGTGAAAGGTTATTGGGAGGAGTGTGTTGGTGAGGGCAGTGCACTTTTTAAAGTCAGTACGGCCATTAGCAAAGCTTTGGGGCAGGAAAATGCAAGTGAACTATAATCCAGGAAGTGTGAAGTTAGGTATTTGGAGAAGTGCAACAAGGCAAGGAAGTATACAACAAATGGAAGGTGAGTAAGAGAAGGAATAAAGGGACTGTAGAATGTACATCCACAGATTTATATGATAACAGAATAGGGCAAAAAGGCAAAGCAAGTCATTTATAAGAGCAAAGAGGGTATATTGAAAGTGTATCTAACTCCAGTTAGAACTTGAGCACTGAATCAGAATCAGGTTTAATATCACTGGCACATGACATGAAATTTGTTGTTTTGTGACAGTAGTATATTGCAATGCATAATAAATAAAACTATAATTTACAATAAGAGGTATATGTTTTTAAAAAAGAAATTTAAATTAAATAAAGTGCAAAAAGAGAGGAAAGGTATGGAGGCGGTGTTCCTGGGTTTATCGTACATTCAAAAATCTGATGGCAGAGGGGAAGAAACCTTTTCTGAAATACTGTGTATTTGTCTCCTTCTTGATGGTAGCTAGCCATGAGAAGAGGGCATGCCCTGGGTGATGGGAATCCCTAGTGATGGATGCTGCCTTTTTGAGGCATCGCTTTTGAATGTGTCCTTGGTGCTGAGAGCTGGCAGACTTTATAACTTTCTGCAGCTTTTTCTGCTTCTGTTCAGTGTCCCTTCCATACCAGATTGTGATGCAACCAGTTAGAATGCTCTGCACGGTACATATGTAGAAATTTGTGAGTGTCTTTGCTGACATACCAATTCTCCTCAAATTCCTAATGCAATATAGCCACTGTCATGCCTTCTTTGTAATTGTATCAATGTGATGGACCCAGGATAGATCCACAGAGATGTTGACACTCAGGAACTTGAAACTGCTCACCCATTCCACTTCTGATCCCTCGATGAGGACTGGTGTGTGGTCTCTCAAAGTACCTTCCTGAAGGCCACAATCAATTCCTTGGTCTTACTAATGCTGAGTGCAAGGTTATTGTTGCGATACTGGTTAAACAGCTGATCTATCTTGCTCCTGTATGCCCCCTCATCACCATCTGAAATTTATACTTTATTGTCGCCAAACAATTGATACTAGAACATACAATCATCACAGCGATATTTGATTCTGCGCTTCCCACTCCCTGGATTACAGAAATTAAATATTAAAAATAGTAAAAATTAGTAAATATTAAAAATTAAAATTATAAATCATAAATAGAAAATAGAAAAACGGAAAGTAAGGTAGTGCAAAAAAACCGAGAGGCAGGTCCAGATATTTGGAGGGTACGGCCCAGATCCGGGTCAGGATCCGTTCAGCATTATTCTGCCAACAATAGTTGTGTTATTGGCAAATTTACAGGTGGCATTTGAGTTGTACCTTGCCACACAATCGTGGGTGTAGAGAGAGTAGAGTAGTGGGCTAAGCATGCGTCCTTGAGGTGCACCAGTGTTGATTGTCAGTGAGGAGGTAATCTCATTTCAAATCCACACAGACTGTGGGTGCCTACTGAGGAAGTCAAGGATCCAGTTGAAGAGGGGAGGTACAGAGGCCCAGGTTTTGCTGCTTGTTGATTAGAACTGAGGGTATGACTGGGTTGAATACTGAGCTGTAGTCACTAAAGAGTGAACAAATTCTGGTCGTAATGTTTCAAGAAGGACTTATTAACACGAGACATGCAAAAAATATACACATAGATATTGCAGTAAATGGAAAGTTAATAGCTGCAAGGTAATTTTGGATAAGCTATGGTTATTTTCTTCAAAACAGGGGAAGTTGAGGGGGTGTATAAAATTGAGGACCCTAGACTCAGGAAGGATCAGTTTTCCTTAGCAAGGGGTTCATTCAACAGGGTCCACAGCTTGAAACATAATTGGTAGAGAGGATAGAGAAGAGACAAGGGCATTTTTTGTCAGTTAGAGGATGGTAAGTAACTAGAGTTCATAAGAAAGAGCAGTAAAGGCAGAAACCCTGATTATATTTAAACAGTTCAATGGCTATTTGAAGAACACATGACCTGCAGGGATATGGGCCAACTGCTGGAAGGTGGAGTCCTTTTCAGCTGGCCTGCTGTTGTAAATCTCTATGATTCTACAAGAAGGTTGGCTGAAGCAATCAAATGTGAGTGCACTTGGTAAATAGATGAATTGGTTGATCTGGAATGGATTAAAAATTGAATAAAGATTGAGATTAGACTGTGGACATGTTCAAAACCACAATAGTAGATTATCAATTTGAACAAATGGCCAAGGAGCCTTCTTGAGTCATGGAATTATTAGACCTGATAACTTCCAAATCCTAGGTAGCTTTTGAAAATTCAATTCTACTGGATGCCTGCGGTGTATTCCTCAATTCCCATCCTTGGAAAATGGAACAAGGGAAGCTTGAAATCCTCACACACCAGCACTCACTTCTGAAAAAAATATGTCCAAGCATCAGTGTACATCTTTTTGTGACATGCTTTACTGTATTTGCATTGATCAACTTCACCCCCTTCCTACATAGGAGGATTCTCAGTGTTCAGAGCAGGTTAATGGCCAAGTGATAATTTGCTAAATAGTCGCAACATTATCTGCGGAAAATGTGGATAATTTTGCTTGGTAGAAAACTAACAGTTAATTTTCCATAAGTAGTATTGAGCCTATTAAATAGAATCCACTTAGTGACCTGTGCTGGCCTCTGTGATGCATCTGCCGAATTCTTGCAAGTTAAGCAGTCATAGACAGCAGGGATTGATAACTGAAATGCTCCATAAGATGCAGAGGTAAAATATCCATTAAGTTCACATTAAATTGTCACTTACCAACTAGAAAATGCTATTTAGGCACAATTAAATATGATTTGGTATGTCTTTCTCTCATGTGTTTCAGAACAAGTACTTACAGTTTTTATAGTTGGGTTTGGCAAGTCTTTTGCTGAAACAAATCAAAATGAGATGCAGGATTTGATTGAATTATTGAATAATACAGAAGTCGTCAGTTTTCCAAAATTACGTTTGTAAATGACATTGGCGTACGCATGGTCAGGAAGATGATTTGGCCAGTTTCCTATCGAATTTGATCCACCATTTAATAGAATCACACCTAATCTGATTGTAAATACACCCCAACCCTGTAACCTTTAAAAACCCTGCTGCTTCCCCCCCCCCCCCATTTCCCCCAGTTTATCAAATAATCAATTCGCTTCTAGGCTTTGTTTTTGTAGAGTTTTAGGGAAGAGTGTTCCAACCTAAAGAAAACGCTGAGCATTCTTGTTGTTATATGGAAACATCTCTGCAGCTTTCATTATTGTATTTATTTATTTGAAGTTCTCAAGCAGTCAGTGTTAAGTTTCTTTATAAGCTTCCATAATTTAATTTGGGGAATCAATTTGCAAAGTAAGCCCTGCTAAACAGTGGAAACCTCGTTGGAAAGTGTCACTTTGGAAACCAGAATTGTGAGAGTGGCACTTTGGAAAGTGCACCCCTAGTGGTGAAAATAAGCAGTTTTAATTATGCTAATTTCTGAATCCACCATCCCAGATTATCATGTGGTTCATTTAGTAACACAGCCAGTGAAGAAACAATGGATGTCCTGTTGTTATTTAATAGTAAGCTACATATAAGGTTCCAAAATTCACTAAGGTGTTTGCTAAATTAAACATGGTGCAGTGAGTGACATGTAGTTGGTTCATATGTTTTCCTATCATTTACTGAGAAACCTGGACTTATAGGCCACTGATAATTAGGGAAAAATGCACATTAGCAACGGGTCTTTATTACTTCTTGTTTTGATATATTTGTTACATCGTGACTGCAATTTATGAATTGTGAAAGTGCAGAAAGCCCAAATAGAACTGTTCAAAGATCAAAGTAAAATTTATGAGTACATTCATGTCACCACATAAAACCCTGAGATTCTTTTTCTGTAATAAGTTTTATGCTGTTGCACTAAAGACAAATGTGTAATACTTTATGCATTTTGTCAACAGGGCCCTCGCACATGTTAAGTTCACAAAGTAAGTAATGCATTTACCTTATTCATATTGAATTTACTTAGAGGATTTATAGTTCACTTTAATTTTTTCCTTTATAGCGTGTGCCTACAAAACTAAAACTCTAATGCATTTTTAATGTGTTCTTTGTAATGCAATGAAAAACAGAATTTAGACTTCTTATAATTCTTTCAGAGTTCATTTGAGGAAGTTTTTTTGAAGTGTTTTTTAAGTTTTTGGAAGCAAGAGTTTTATAGGCCAGGACACACAGAAATCCAGCCCAACTGACACTTGAATCTAACCATTGTGAACTTCCTTATTGCCAAAGTCACCGATTTATTAAAAGGAAAAATGTAATATCAGCCTCATTTTTGTTTATTTCTTAAAGTAGAATTTCCACATTCAAAGCAGCGTTAAACTGGTCCCTTAGTTATATGATATGAAGTGATTATTTTAACACAAAATTTTATGCATATTGTTTATTTAAATTGGGTTGAGTTCTCCTAGAGTACTAAGGCATTTGATTATAGATGCATTGAAAAGGATAAGTTCCAGCTTTTGAAATTCTGCTTCAGTAAAATCACAACTTCTGCATAGACAGAGCTTCTGTACGGTACAAGTCTGCTATACAGCAGCAGTATGTAAAATATTTGCAAAAAATATAATTATTTAAAACCCAGTTATTATTCAATAAAACTGTGTGATAAATTCAATTCAACACTCTTTTATAACTTATAATAGTTCCAAACAGCTTCTGAAAATTATTAGTATTTTTTCCAATTACTATTGCAGTGAATATGTACTGAAATATTTTTACTTGGAATGTTCAGAGGAAATTGACCATGTAATATGTACCCAAATAGGTATACAGTAATTAATTATTTTAACTGTTAACCATGTTTGCATTTTTTGATCCATTATTTAATTACACCCCTACAAATGGTTGGAAACAGGGTAGTTATATATGTAATTTGAGTTGAAATATGGTACTTTGTCCTTTTAATGCTATAGCCCATTGTATTAGCCAAAAAGTAGTTTTGATAAATGCTCTTCATAAATGTATTATCTTACTGATGCTATTATTAGAGGTCCATTTAGCACCTACTGAGTGCTCACCTGAGTAGGTAAGTCAACAGCTGTCATGGGTAATTAGGGAAGTATATTAAATGGGGAGGAAGCACAATGGTCGTCAAAGAATACCTAGGAAATCTTTCAATTGGATTTGTTGTTAGCCCTTGAAATGGTTTGAGTTGCCTTTATTTGGATGGGATGCCTGTCATGTATACTTACAAGAAATGGTGTTTTTTTGACTTGAATATAAATAATCTAGCCTTGACCGACATACTGGGTGTGAGTCTCTCAAACTAGTTAGTTTCAATTGCACATTCACTTACTTTAAACAATGGAAGCATAGTTGTGGGCAAGAATTTCCTACGTTAGGCATGATACCTTATTTTATATGTGCACTTAACCTATTGCTTATGAAAACGTGTTATTTCATAACCATCTTTGTACTCTTTATTTTCCAGAGAATTAAAGTATGTCATTCAAAGATTCGCAGAAGACCCCAGACAAGAGGTGAGTAAGATCTGCAAAATGGCTTGTCAAATATTCTATGGCTTTGAAGGTATATGTAAAGATAATAGCAACTGAATATTTGTATTTAATATCATGTGCAGTGGTAAAAGGCCTGAAAATGTAAGCCCATCTATGTCATGAGTCAGGGATAAAAACGATTAATGGCACCTGTGAAGATATGAGGCATTTGCTTGCCTGTGTCATGAATACTAATCCCAATGTATGTTTACTAACTGCACTTTACAGTACTTTGTATTGAAAAGATAACCTGCTTACAATGGGCCAGAATAATTTGCAGCCATTGTTTGTTGGCGTTGCCCTTTTCCTTTCAGTTTCAAAGACCCTTTTCACGAGAAACCACACAAGAGTCAGGCAGAGTGATAATGGCAGAAGTACACGATTGAACAAGGAGGGCATTTTTTGTGATAGTATAGCTGAGTCATTATGATTCTTAGCTGTATTCCATATTTGTTGAATTGTTTAAATTTCAGTTCCCATTTCAATTTTAAAGGCATAGAGCACGTGCTGAAAATCAAATCCTTAGGTGACATTGGACCAGATGGTGTAAAATCCTTGTGGACAGAGTTAAGAAACTGCAAGGACAAAAAGATCCTTATGGGAATTATATACAGGCCTCCAAACAATAGCCAGGACATGGGCTGCAAATTACAATGAGAGATAGAAAACACATGTCAAAAGGGCAATGTTACAATAGTCATGGTGATTTCAAAAAACAGGTAGAGCGGGAAAGTCAGGTTGGTGCTGGATCTCAAGAGGGGAAATTTGTAGAATGCCTATGAGATGGCTTTTTAGAGCAGCTTGTGGTTGAGCCCACTAGGGGAAAAGCTATTCTGGATTGGGTGTTGTGTAATGAACTGGATTTGATTAGGGAGCTTAAGGTAAAGAAACCATTAAGAGGCAGTAATCATAATATGATAGATTTCACCTTGCAATTTGAAAGGGAAAAACTAAAGTCAAATGCATCTGTATAACAGTGGATTAAAGGGAATTACAAAGGCATAAGAGAGGAGCTGTCCAAAGTTGTTTGGAAGGGGACACTGGCAAGGATGACAGCAGAACAGCAATGGTTGGAGTTTCTGGGAGAAATTCAGAAGGTGCAGAATTGATAGATTCCAAAGGTGAATTAGTGTTCTAAAGGGAACATGAGGTAACCATGGCTGACAAGGGAAGTCAAAGACAACATAATATCAAAAGAGAGGGTGTATAATGTGGCAAAAATTTGTGGGAAAGTAGAACATTGGGAAGCTTTTAAAAACCAACAGATGCTGCCTAACCTGCTGATTTCCTCAGCATCTTGCATGATGCTCTGGATTTCCAGTAGCTGCAGAATCTCTTGTCTACTTTTTCTATGCCTCTCATAATTTTATATATTTTTTAGGTTGCCCCTCAGTCTCCAACACTCCAGAAAACGCAGTCCAAGTTTATCCAAATGCTCTTTATTTACCATTCATTACTCACTATGTAGAGTGAAGTTGGTATGGAAGGAGCTGCAAGCCATCTTGTTAATTTATGAAATGGCTCACAGTCCTGGTTTGTACGTGACCGAGCCTCTTTTTTGGGCTGATCTTAAAAGCCACGGCATTGATAGAACTGTCGACAACTTACCTGGGATCACCTTAAACACAGGGATCCGAATTGAATCACACTGAAAACACAAAACCACAAACAAAGCAACATATTAAACGTGGGCAGTATTTTCAGATTTATCGAGATGCTGAGCCATTCTGCAAAATTTGACCTTTTAAGGTTACAACTGTTTTTGGTTATTTCAGACTGTGCAGATTTACATCTGATTTCATAATACTTAATTTGTGCTTTTCCATACATAACACTGGCCCATCAGTCCCAAAGTAAACTACTTCCCCCATTCCAGCAAAAGTTCTTGCCAAGTTTCTGCCAGAGCAAAATAACAATGAATCTCTGTGCTTGCTCCAATCTGCTCTCTCTCCCACCATGCACATCTTAAGCATTCCTGCTGCCTGTATTTATGAAGGAAGGAATGCCACATTGTGCATATATTAGTGAAGAGAATAACAATTACAGTGATAATACTAATTTGGATAAATGACGTCAACATTATGAAAAAATAAAAATAGACTATGAGACCAAAATTGGAGCGAACACTTAGACTAGCCCAATTTCAACATTTAAGAGAGGTTTGGATAGCTACATGGATGGTGGGGGTATAGAAGGCTATGGTCCTGATGCAGACTGTTTAATTGGTCCAGCATGGACTAATGATCTGATAGTCTGTTTCTGTGCCGTACTTTTTTATGACTCTAGATTTTGAGGTTATGACATTTCACTATTTGAACCTGACAATGATTAGATGTGAACATGTGAAACATATTTATTAAAGTGCATAATTTGCCCTTTCACCTACTGTATTTATATCATCTTATTCTTCACTTAAGTAATCTGCATTTAACAAAAGTCGTTCATTTACTCTCGAGTCCCACTCGAAGACACGCTCCATGCACACAAATTGCATGATTCTGACTGTGAAGGAGTAAGTTGACCTGATCTTGAAAAACAAATTAAACAAAGTAAAAGTAACCCTGTGACAGGTGAATATGGATCATAGGCACACCAAAAACTGAAGAAGATTAATTGTATCATGGCAGGTCCATTCCTGTTTGCTGAGTGTTCGGGCTGGCAAGGATGGTTGGTTCCAGCTCTATAGTCCAGGAGGTGTAGCTTGTGATGACGATGGGGAGCTTTTTGCCAGTATGGTACGTGTTTGCAATAATGTGAGTTAACACCTTCTGTTTATGCTACAAGCGACAATAAGATTACATTTTTTTGTGAAAATTGTACTTATTTACATGCTATTATATGCAACAAAGTAACTCATTTACAATTAAGGGAAAATTTTACATAATTCTTTTGCTCTTAATAATCCCATTTAAGTAAATCAGTTCTACCCTCAGAAATGTGTTTCACCTCATAGACCAGTAAAACCATCTTTTATTCACTTTAGTGAAAAGCAGGGCCCTCACTAAATTGCTTATATGCAAATTAGGATGAAATACTTATTTATAAAAAGTGCCGAAATGCCCATGTCAGAAGTTAAATACAAAATACCGCCTGGGAATCTGTTAGAGCTGCATTCAGTCTGACCACTACATTTGCTGTGAAGAACAAAACGAAGGTATTGACTTTCTCTGATCTTCGTAGACGAAACGTAGGGAGTTCAGGGATCAGTTCATTGGATAATTCTTTGGTGAATTTTGTCTGTGGAGCTGCTGACTTGCAAAGGCTCTGTTGATTCAGAATCTACCAACACTGAAGGAGGCCATTTGGCCCATCACTTGTGGGCTGCCTCTCCCCAGCACGTACTTGGACAGTGTTGATCATTGACACAAACAATGCAGCTCACTATAGTTCCATGTCTCGGTGTGCATGTGACAAATAAAGCTAGTTTTTATCTTTTAAAAACCTCGTCTCCAGAATGAAGGCAATTAAAAGAAGTGGAGTGCGTTTATTATTACCCTGACCTCACTGCACATCTGGTTGGAATAGGAGTTCCAATTAAATCACTAGCTCTGTGCTCAGGATTGTACCTTTAATATTAAGATAATCTACAGCATCCACAACAAAAATCCACCACAAATGCAAATCTGCAGCCATTCTATTATCAGGAATTTGAGGGACTGCTGGTGGGTGAATAAATAGGGCCATTGTGTAAGCTGTAACATGCAAAACCCAGTCTTCTTTCCACATTACATCTTTCACCAGAGAACTTTAGTTGAACCTAATGGAGTTCAGGAACAATTTCTGGTAGAATAAAATAAGCCTGCAAAGGACTCTTTGCTAAACCTCTAGGAATATTCCTGATTCTAGTCAGGTGAAGGAGACGGGAGCATCCCCTACATCACATGATCTCCCTTTTTAAATCTGTAGAGCTCAGCATCATCCTTTGTGGCTGAGGACAAGTTCTACTGACTCCCTCTTCAGCCAAATTCGTAAACCTGCAGATGGTGCCAGAGAAGTTTGTTTATTGTAACTGAATTTATTTATTCAACCGGATTGCGAAAATTAAAGTGCATAGTTTCAGTAAGGAATTTGCTGCTTTGTTTAGGTTCTATGATGCCTGGCACTATTTCACAGTTCTTGGGTGGCTGCCATTGTTGGAGAAAATGTCGCAATTTAAAGTTCTGTTTTACTTCTCCAAGTCCTCTTGGGTGGTGGCTTTGGGCAGGGCTGGGGAATGGTGGGGAGAGTCTTGCTGCCACCTGTATTTCTTTACGGGAACCCTTCTGTGATTAAAAACCTGTTCTAAATGAGGCAACAGTCTGCCTGATTGCCCCTGTGCCTTGGGAGAGTAAGAATGTGTCTGCACGTACTCTTGTGCACTGAGTACTGTGAGGATGGTAAAGCACTGTTTGTCTTACAAGTGCAGTGGTATATTGTTTCCCCAGGTACACATTTTAATGGGTTCCTGTTACAAGACAAAGAAATTCCTGTTATCATTGGCTGAGAATAAACTGGGACCCTGCATGCTTCTGGCTTTGAGGGGAAATCAAACAATGGTAGAGGTAAGTCTTGTGTACCAGGATGTGGAGTATGTGGTCATGAACAGTATGTTTTCCATGCTTCCTGAATGCACCCTGCATTTGTATATTTTGCATATTTTTACATATTGTTTGCCCCAGGAAGAAAAATATTTCTTTCATCTCCTTAAAAAAAAAGTGTGGCAGTACAGCAAATATAACTTGTTTTGGATATTGATCTGGAGGGGCATATCCGCCTAGAGGCTGGACTTGTTTCATTTATTTTAATGCTTTAATTTTCCTTTAAGATTTTATTCTGACAATATATTCATAGATTCATTTGTAACTTTCATGGGCTAGATTTATTTGTGAACATTGCAGAAAGAGATGCACTTTACACTCATTAGATCAGTGTCTTCTACTTTTGAGTCAGCTGTCTGAAAGGGAGCAGTCAGGTCCAGATATACATGATTTGGAGTGAATCTCTGGGTTAAGCTCTAATGCCTCCTTATAGAGGGGAAATACCAAGTTTTGTTAATGTCTTGAGAAGCAGGCAAGATGGGTCAAACAGAATTGAAATGTCCAGATGGTTCATAATCTGTAATTACTATAATAATATTCTCCTGCCTGAGCTATTTTAAGGGATGTGATAAGGAGACATGCCATTTTGCATTATTTGTATAAAATATTTTGGGTAAAACTTAGTGACTTCAAAAGTGGGACTGCAAAGATTTATCTCCTTCTGGGAAAGAGTTATTGTCTTAAAGACCTTACTTACTGCCTGTTATGCTGCTGCCATTTAGGGCAGCAATGAAGTTCCCCTCTCTCTGTCTGTTCTTGGCCATCTATTATACCTTTGTGGTTCAGAATCCTCAGTCACACACATACTTTATTGCCGTTTCTGTAAAATTTTTTCTGCCTGTTCAGGGTTGTTTGCCCTGAACCTGGAGGACTGGTGGACTACTCTTAGTCTGGTCTCTACCCTTTAACCTGTTTGGCATGGGTGACCCTACCAAGCGCCATGGCGCAAGGCTCTAACTCAAACCAGCATTAATCTCTGGGTCATTGAGGCACGCAAACCTTTAAACCTTATGACAAGAGTGTGGTCCTCTTGGAGGTTCTCAGAGATCTGCTTAGCAATTAAATTTACATCAGCTTGGAGTGTTTTTAAGAAGTCAGATGGTGAGCATATTACTGAAACCATATTCGAAGCAACAAATAATCAGAGTGACTAATAGATAATATATTTCTGCTGATGGTTCAAAAACTAATTTTCAAAAACCAGGCCAGGACGATCATGTACCCCATTGACAATCGTTAAATATGTCATCGCTGCTGCTGGCAGGCAATCAAAATGCTATAATTCAGTTGTGATTTTGATGGCATTCATAAACTGTTTGAGTGAAACACAGCTGGCTCCAGACATTGAATCATGGCAATAAGTTTATTGCTGAGTTTGTTTGGTGTGCAGTGCTGAACATTGTAAAAGCCTGTTTAAAAAGACCATTTGCTTACTCATGTAAGATTAGTATAATAAAAGAATGTATAATGTAAGAAATGAACTTTAGTCATATGACACACATCAAAGTTGCTGGTGAACGCAGCAGGCCAGGCAGCATCTGTAGGAAGAGGTGCAGTTGACGTTTCAGGCCGAGACCCTTCATCAGGACTAACTGAAGGAAGAGTGAGTAAAGGATTTGAAAGTTGGAGGGGGAGGGGGAGATCCAAAATGATAGGAGAAGACAGGAGGGGGAGGGATGGAGCCAAGAGCTGGACAGGTGATAGGCAAAAGGGGATACGAGAGGATCATGGGACAGGAGGTCTGGGAAGAAAGACAAGGAGGTTGGGGGACCCAGAGGATGGGCAAGAGGTATATTCAGAGGGACAGAGGGAGAAAAAGGAGAGTGAGAGAAAGAATGTGTGCATAAAAATAAGTAACAGATGGGGTACGAGGGGGAGGTGGGGCCTTAGCGGAAGTTAGAGAAGTCGATGTTCATGCCATCAGGTTGGAGGCTACCCAGATGGAATATAAGGTGTTGTTCCTCCAACCTGAGTGTGGCTTCATCTTTACAGTAGAGGAGGCCGTGGATAGACTTCCCGGACCTCCTGTCCCATGATCCTCTCGTATCCCCTTTTGCCTATCATCTGTCCAGCTCTTGGCTCCATCCCTCCCCCTCCTGTCTTCTCCTATCATTTTGGATCTCCCCCTCCCCCTCCAACTTTCAAATCCCTTACTCACTCTTCCTTCAGTTAGTCCTGACGAAGGGTCTCGGTCTGAAACGTCAACTACACCTCTTCCTACAGATGCTGCCTGGCCTGCTGCGTTCACCAGCAACTTTGATGTGTGTTGCTTGAATTTCCAGCATCTGCAGGAATTCCTGTTGTTTAGTCATATGAACTGACATTTCAAGGAAACGTAATTGGAAATTCAAACTTGAGGAAAATTGAGGATTCAACTAAAATTTAGTATTCACGTTACAATTACATGCTGACAAATCTTAATTTCGAAAGGCTGTCTGTGCATTAAATTTCTGTTATGAACTACTGGGTCTGAGTGACTTAAAAGTTTGGTGTATTAAATATTATCGTAATAGTTTACTAGGTTATAACTGGCCCATGTTTTTATTTGTGACAAATATGATATATATATATATATATATATATATATACAGTATCTGAAATATATCTTATGGAAGTGTTTGTTTGATGATGAACTTCAATGAAAAAATAAATTACAAAAAAAAAATTTTAAACTGCAGCATTCTAAGTTAAAGAATTTTGTATTCATAAAATATCTTTAATGAACTCATGTTTTTCCAAAGCAATTAAAAGAAAATGGTATCACTGTTGAAATGTAAGATACTGGGAAATCAATCTACACACTGCAATACCTACACAGAGCTATGTTACAATAATCAGATAATTTTTTAATGATATTGTTTGAATGATTAATATTAACTAGGAAACCAGTGACTGCTTCCCGTGCCCTTCCTCTAAGCCATGCCTTGAATATGTTTATGCCCATGTCAGAGGATAGGACCTGGGTTTATGTTTCATTTGAAAGACGGGCTCCCTTAGTCTTTGCAGTGGGATTTGAGCCTAACACCTTACGAGGTAAAGGTTCTACCAGCTGAACTATGGCTGACACATTATTTTCTCTTCACATGCACATGTCCACTTTAGAATAAAATGGCACATCTGTGAGCATTTTCAATTCAACAAGACTCACTTCTCATTTCTACTTCATTATTGCGGTCTACTCCCAGCTATGGCACCATATTGACTGAAGTACATTTTTTCAGTTTTATCCCAGAACTTTACTCTAAAGAAAAATTATTTGGCCATATTTGGAAGATATAGCAAAGTGATCTAGTGAACTTGGGAGTCAGAGTATGTGCCTTAAACAAAGTGACTTTAACAAATTATACTTAAAAAGGAGAATTTCACAGATTTCTCTCTGTGTCCGATGTGCTGTCAGACATTTATTCCACATATACATCAGGAAAACTCAAAGCCATTTTCTTGGACCAGTTTTAGAGTTGTTTCTTAGCTCCTGATTCTTTCCTTTTCCTTGGTAATTGTTTGAAGTAGAATTGTGCAGTTCACCATCTCAGTGTTATGTCTGGCCATGATGATTTTCATTTCAATATGTTACACAATCACCACCCCCTTATTTCCCTTCACTACATTAGCTGTCTCTATTCTTGTCCCAGCCTCTGCTGCTGAAATCACCATCCTTACCATTTTTTCTCTTGACTTGACCACTTCTAGACCCTCCCGACTGCCTCACCTTTCACCAACTGCAGGCTTAATCTCACTCAAAACACTTCAACCATCACCACTAGCTCCTGTCAGTGGCTCAATTTTAAGTCAGTATCACTGTTTTGAAATCATTTCATGGTCTCAACTCTCCTTGATCCCATAATCTCTAGTCCTTCAACACACTAGAATATTTATCCCCTTGCTTCTTTGACCTCCTGAATGTTCCCTATTTTAAACATTTCACTGTCAGTGGCCATGCCTTCAACAGCTTGGTCACTGGTGTGAATTAGGCACCTTAACCCTCTCTGCTTCTTTCCTTTAAGATTCTCCTAAAGCCTACTTCTTCAACCAACCTTCTGAACGTTGGTCCTAAAACCTCTTCAGTGATGTGTCTTGGGATGAATTCCTACATTAAAGGTGCTTTCTAAATACTTTGATGTGTGTGTCAAACTAAACTTCACTGACATTAATCAACACTCTTGACTCAGTTCACCTAATAACAATTAGTCTTTGTGGTTCAGGAGGAAGGCGGTCCAGTCTTAGAATAATACCTTTTTCTCTCACATGGTTAACACTCCCATCATTAGACCTCCCCTGAAAAATACCATAGGGAGTCAATTCATGTAAAACCTGTTGGTGATCTAATGAGGCAAGTGCTCATGTTAGCTAACCAGCTTAATGTTGAGAATAGGGGTGAAAGTTGACACCACTTCAACCATATTATTTGTAAAGCTAGGGTTAAATCTCATAACATTAGGTATTGATGATTGTTCTTGAGCTGAATTCAAAGTTCAGCGACTGCCATTTTCGTTGGCATGGAAGCAGCTGATAACAGGCACCGAGGAGATTGATTATGTAGTTTGGTCTGTTATGTGCAAATGTAGTCTCTGCCAATTAATAACAGTATCATAGGCACCTTCCCAGTGGTCCACAAAGGCACTGCTGAAGTAAAACCACAGCACTTTGAAAATGTTTACACTCTGTGGAATGAGAGGAACAGAAGTACTCCTTGTTGTGTGCAAAAGAACTATGGTTTGTTCGATGTCACAGCCTCACTCCCTCAATTAATCACTTCCACTTTTCAGGTTACTGTCTCACCAGTAAGTGGGCATCTCTGCTGAAGCAGTACAATATATGCCACACTGCCTCATGTGGGGCTTGAGTTCATAACCTACTGATGCAGACCAGTGTTCCACCACTGAGTTAAAATTGACACTCACAGGAACTCGCTTTATATTTGGAGGATCAGTGTATCACAAAAGTCCTATAATCAATAAGATGTAATCGTTTGCTAAAGCCTTTGGACTTAAAAAAATACTTTGATTTCGTTAAACTCTAGATCTTGTGTTTGATGCTTGAGTACAACATCATAGACAACAACGACACACAACTTCAAATTATCTCCACATTGGAAAGCACAGATGTTGGAAAGAAAATGTATGAACAACTTTGTGATAGACAGAGGGAGTTAAAAGAACTGGTAGGTTTTGATAGATTTCTTTCCCTTTTATTCTACATGGTGTTCTTTCACTTCAGGTATCCTTTATATGCTGCCTGCGATATTAGCTGGTAAATTATTCCTCTGCCTTTCCAAGCGCTGTCCAGCAATCTTCTAGCAAGGCAGTGTAAAATAAAAGGCCCTTGATTTCCCCAACCTCTATTTGAGGAAGTATGCGGTTCTCTTTGACAGCCTTTCTGAGGAGCTCCACTGTCTGTAATTGTATATTCAATTACCAGCGCAAAGTCCAGAAGGCCAGCTGGTACACAAGTGGAAATGATATACTGACATATTTGTTTTAACATAAGAGGTTTAGGAACCAACCAGTACAGCCTGATTCTGTATTCGACACCAGTACAACTGATACAGGTGTTAACTTCTTAAGATGACACTGAGGTTAATTCATCTCAACAAGAGTGATATTTTTAATTATTTTAACAACCTTCAAATTAAACTTTGACTTTTAAGTATAGGATTTCGGATTCTGGTATCAGGTGGCATATGTTCTATTCTGCAGTTAGTGAGGGGTAGAGGTGGGATAGTGGACCATGGAAAGTAGCGTCAGTGTTCAATGAGTTACCGATGTAGCTGAGAGATTAATGAGCATTAATCATGTGCAATTTTCTTTGTTGTAGCAAAGGAAGGGTGGACCCACACGACTAACACTGCCATCAAAATCCACAGTAAGTTGGGACTTAAACTGATTTTTTCTGTTGATCATTTATGTAGGCACTTAAGTTATATGATTAAGCCGTCCATTTTGTTTTGGTAGCTTCTAGATTAGAATTGATGCAGTTTGCAACCTTAAGCTTTAGTTTTATTCAGAATTAAACATTTTGAAGACCTCTTACCTGAACTCATTAGATTTGAAGAGGTGAGATTAGATTTACCAACAGAAGTTTCTCAGCTTTCCATTCAGGTTAAAGTGACCCCCTCTCCACCCCCAATTAGAGTCTGACCTTTCCCTTTATGTTCCAGTGTGGGAGATTTACTGTACTTCAAAACAATCTGGTTGTCGCTAAATCCTTGAAGAGGAAATAAATAAATAATATTAATTTAAGTACACGTTTTAATATCTCAGGGTATCCCAGGGTTGATCTCTGCAGTCACTTTTAGGATGATGGCAGGAGAGGGGTCAGGCAGAGTTGTCCTCTGTTGTGGAAGGACGGGTCATTGGCAGAAGATACTGCTGGGAGAAGGAGAATCTCGTTAGTTGCTTTCTGTTGATAGAGGAGGTGGATAAGGGAGCAAAATAGCAGTGATTTTCCATGGGGAGAAAATGTTCCCACAGTCGTCATCTGTTGGAGTGAGAGGGATCAATTCAATAGCTTCTGGTAAGATGGTGGCATGCTGGAATACTGCAGCTTCTACAGGGTCAACCACACGTGTTATTGTCCTTCCTTAACGTATTATTTTATGAATGCAAGACTGTGCTGGACAATAAGCCCATTAAGTACTACCCCATCAGCAAGTTGCTCATTGGTGGAGAAACTGAAGGAGCTGGATTTGGTGCGGACTGTGATGCCGCCTGTGACAGAGCTGTGTCAGTGTGCGAAGGAAATTTGCAGACCAGCAGCAACTGATCGCCTTAGTTGCCTTTCTTGTGATCACAAGACCCTGTTGGATAATGATGGTGTGGAATGCTGCAAGTCCAGTTAATCGATTTATGGCGAACGGCAGGGGAACCGCGTGACCGCGTTTGTGTCAAGGACTAGGCCTCAAGCCGCGGTGTTTCCCTTTCCCGGCTGTCCAAGGGAAAGTGTTGGAGTCGGGCACTCCACCGGAATGATGGAGGCGGTGAGTAGCACCCACGGTGGAGCCATTGCTGACCCCCAGTGTTTGCTCGGCAGAAGTCAAGCTATATTGTGTTCGACTGTAGGGTGCTGCAACATTCATGAACTCAGGGATTTGGACTACATGTTTTTTTAGTATGTGACTGCATTTTACTGCTATCTTATATGTGCTATATTTATCTTGTGCTGTGTATGACTGTTGGTACTGTAATGCCATCTGGTTTGGCTGTATTTGTGGGTAGTCATGTATGGTTAAATGACAAACTTGAACCTGCACGCTGGAGAAGAGTGGGATCAGGAACACCCGACGTGTTTTGGCAGGAGGATGAGAAGCAGGTTTCAACTCCAGACATGGAAACGGGAACGGTAGCAATATTATGCAGAGCACAACAGCTGAGGATCACTAATTAGGATGTCATGAACTGGAAATCAGTGGGTGTTGTCCTGATATAGCGTGGGATGGGTCCAAGAATGACTAAATATTTTACCATTTTACCTACCTTGAAAGCCCGCCAGGTGGCATTGTGATTGAAAGACGATGTTAGCCTGGGAGTATCAATAATGTCTGCCCCTGGACAGCGTAGACTGCAACACTGTAAAAGGAATGCTACATCACTTACATCACTGAAGCAGAAATTGTGTTGAAGTTTCAAAGATGATTCATAAAAGGACGTGCCATTTGAATTCCATGAGCAAAAGTGTGACTTCATTTGGAAATCCTTGCAAACACCAAGTTAAATTGATTTTCAGTCATATCGTACAGTACTGATTTATCACTCTATGCTTTAGTCACCCAGACACTTAGGCTAATATTTCTGTGGGAAGGCAGCATCTGTGAGAGTGCAGTGTTCTTGCTATTGTATATAGATGCCAGGTCAGATTATGTGCTCAACTCCCTAAAACAAGTGTACAATCCATCCTGACATAGGTGAGAGTGTTATCATCGAACTCGAGCTGATACGTTAAAGAAATTTGGGTAAAAGCTACGCAGAAGGAAGGTGGATTGTGAAAACAATTGACCAAATTTCACCTCTGGGGAGGAAAAGGCAGTCAATTATTTAAAAGAATATATTAGAAGGGATTAATGGTTGTAGCTTGTAAGTGAACAGAATAGACAGGTTTAATTGGCAGCTCCTGTGTTTTCACCTTGTGCCTGAGTCAATTTACAAATTCAGTGGGCTTCTGGACCAGCTTCAGGTCCTGGGCTATCCTTCCCACTCATGCATAAAGCTCCTAGAGGTAGTGAGCTGCGGTTGGTGTGCTCTCTGCTGCAAGGAATTAAAGATCTAAATCCACGGGAAGGGCAACTTCTCTCTGCTACTTTCTCACACTTGAGAAAATAATGGTTTCAAGTGGTTTTGTTCAATACTTGAGGCTTTTTGCTGGAAAATAATTAAAATCAGCAGTACTGAAATGAGAAGTATGTTGATTTCGATGGAATCAAATGTATAAAGAGAAGACCGTAAGATGTAGGAGCAGAATTAGGCCATTTGGCCCATCAAATCTGCTTTGCCATTTCATCATGGCTAATCCATTTCCCTCTCAGCCCCAATCTCCTGTCTTCTCCACATATCCATTCATGTCCTGACCAGTCAAGAATCTATCAGCCTCTGCCTTTAAATATATCCAATGACTTGGCCTCCTCAGCCACCTGTGGCAATGAATTCCACAGATTCCCCACTTTCTGGCGAAAGAAAGGTGTAATGGAACAGTTTATATTTCCATAAGTGTTTAGTGCTAGGACAATTTGTTTCCCTGTTATTTTTTTGTCTCTAATGTTTCCAGTGCCTGAGAGGATTTTTGCAAGAGAATACACAAGTTAACAACTTTGTAGAGAGGGATGAATGCACAGTTTTAGTTATTAAAATGAAACTGCATTTTCCAGAATAATGCACAGAAATGCTGGAGGAATTCAGCAAGCCAGGCAATGTCTTTGGAGAGGAATGAGACAAGGCTTTGGGCCGAGACCCTTCATCAGGACTGGAAAGGAAGGGAAATGTAACCAGAATAAGAAGGTGGTGGGTGGAGGGGAAGGAGTACAAACTGGAAGATGATAGTGAAGTCGGGGTGAGGAGGAAGATAGGTGGGTAGGGGAGGGGAAAATAGCATTTACCAGTTGGGTTGGCTCACAAGATGTTACCTGCTGCAGCAAAGTTGAATTTGCTCAAGCAGTCAAGATGAAAGGAAGTTGCTGTCACTTGAGAAGTTGCAGTAAAGTGATATGCAAATAGTTTGTGGTACAGGAAATGACTTGAGATCATGTAGAGAGAAAGCCTGGCCATTGTCAAAGCGTAACATCACCAGCCTGTGGATAAGGAAATGAATAGCTGCAACACACACAAAAAATGCTGGTGAACGCAGCAGGCCAGGCAGCATCTATAGGAAGAGGTGCAGTTGACGTTTCAGGCCGAGACCCTTCGTCAGGACTAACTGAAAGAAGAGATAGTAAGAGATTTGAAAGTGGGAGGGGGAGGGGGAGATCCGAAATGATAGGAGAAGACAGGAGGAGAGGGGTGGATCTAAGAGCTGGAAAGTAGATTGGCAAAAGGGATACAAGGCTGGAGAAGGGAGAGGATCATGGGATGGGAAGCCTGGGGAGAGAGAGAAGGGGAGAGGGGAGCCCAGAGGGTGGAGAGCAGGCAAGGAGTTATAGTGAGAGGGACAGAGGGAGAAAAAAGAGAGAGTGAGAGGGAAAAAAGGGGGGGGGAAGTAAAAAATACATTAAATGAATCAATAAGGGATGGGGTGTGAAGAGGAGGAGGGGCAACAACGGAAGTTAGAGAAGTCAATATTCATGCCATCAGGTTGGAGGCTACCCAGACGGAATATAAGGTGTTCCTCCAACCTGAGTGTGGCTTCATTTTTACAGTAGAGGAGGCCGTGGATAGACATATCAGAATGGGAATGGGACATGGAATTAAAATGTGTGGCCACTGAGAGATCTTACTTTCCCTGGCGGATAGAGCATAGGTGTTCAGCGAAACGGTCTCCCAGCCTGCATTGGGTCTTGCCAATATATAGAAGGCTGCATCGGGAGCACCGGACGCAGTATATCACCCCAGCCGACTCACAGGTGAAGTGTCGCCTCACCTGGAAGGACTGTCTGGGGCCCTGAATGGTGGTGAGGGAGGAAGTGTAAGGGCACGTGTAGCACTTGTTCCGCTTACAAGGATAAGTGCCGGGAGGGAGATCAGTGGGGAGGGATGGGCGGGCCGAATGAACAAGGGAATCCTTTTCACTGTCTTCAGAACTGACTAGTTGAGCATGTGACAGGTGAATTGAGGATCACCTTGGTTTTGACTCAGTGCTATGCCTTCTAGTGTAACTGCAAGATGAATCAGTGGGGTTTGCTGTTCCTTCTTCTCCACTAAGATGGGTTCTGTAATCTTGTGTCTGTTACTGCTTCTCTCTTTGCCATTCTCTTTGAAGTTATGACAATCACTTGAAAAGAATTGTTTTGTTGTTGAAACATAATTCATAAATATTGAAGACCTGCATGCAAGTCCAAGACTTTTGGAAAAACAAAACTAAAATGCGTGATAAAGCCTGGAATGCGCCTCAAGTCATTGAACAAAAAACCAGGTTGACACAATAGATTTCCAACACTCGATTTTCTGCATTGATTTGATTCAGTCTGTGATATCCAAGGAAGTGGTAACATGGGTACAGGGGTCCCCAGCCTTCTTGTGCCATGGAGCCTTACCTTTTATCTTCATTGACAAACCTTGCTTTCAAGAGAATATTGTTGTCTCAGGCATTGAACATTTCTATAAAATACAAAATGAGGTACTTCAAGATTTGAAAAATATTTAAAGATATGAAGGATAAGAAAATCATGTTATTCTACGTGGTTTGTTTTATGTTTTCAGCCCTTCAAATTTTGACATTGCAGCAAATGAGCAAAAAATGTCAGCAAATAAGAGATTGCTTATAGCAGATTGGCTTACTTTCTGATTTTCCTGATGTACGATTGCCCTCACACTTCCTAGCTATCCAGTTCAGATTTGTTTTCTCGTTAGGGAAAAAAAAAAGGCATTTTAAGTTAATCAGGTGAAATTATGACGCAAAAACAATTCGAAGATGCAGTATGAATCTCTGAAAGGGCAAGGACAAATTGATAAAAGTGCAATGGTGGACATAATGTGTTTCTAGTTTTTATAAACAGGAACATATAGTACCAAATGGATTAAATTACATCAATCTATAAAGATTATGGCCTAGAAACTTGTCTGTACAATGTCCAAAAAACAATCATTTGTGCAGACGAAAGTCTCATTAATGCAGTGATAGCATGTTTTGTGATCGTCTTTTTAAAGTTCCTTGGAACAGCTTTCGGGATATTGTTAATTTATAGGTCCACGTATGTGCATGAGGGCATGTAACTTTAAAGAGGATGTCAAAGCCTTGGCGAGCATAGAGAAGAGATTTATTAAATTAATGAGAGGATGTTTCCCAAAAGAAACAGGAACTAATTTTGTTAAAATGAATTAAAACCTGTTCAAAATAGTACATATTGATGATAAGCAAGACAATCTGCAGCAAATGTGTGAAGGAGTAGAAAAATAATCGTCTTTGGGAGTTCAATTCATTGCACTCATTGGTGCCAACACCAACCTGGATTTAATGGGCTTAACTAGTAATTAGCTTTATTTTTCTTGTTTTTCCTCAAAATTTGTTCATCCTTTTTAAAAAGAGGCTTAAATACCGAGAGCAGTGTTAAACGTGAGCTTTGTTTTAAATATATCTGCTTTTCTAATAAAGTTAGCAAAATAGGTTGAATAGGTTATTCCTTAGAACAGCAGTCCCCAACCACCGGGCCGCGGACCGGTGCCGGGCCGCAAAGCATGCGCTACCGGGCCACGAGGAAACGATATGATTTGGCGATAGGAGTCAGCTGCACCTTTCCTCATTCCTTGTCATGCTCACTGTTGAGCCATTACGCATGCGAGGTCATTACCTTCGCGTCATCCATGTCCGCATGGGAAGAAGATCAACTCCTCGAGCTTGCAAATGATGGCGGGCTGAAAAGTATGTCTGACATAACATCTCTGCCGGCATTCTGGATCTCAAAGTCAAGGCTAAATATCCTGAGATAGCCACGACAGCACTGAAAATGTTGCTTCCATTTCCAAAATATCTCCGCAATAAATGCAACGAAAACGAAATTGCGTAATAGACTGGACGTAAGGAACCCCCTTCGAGTATCGCTGTATTCCATCACCCCTCGATAGGACCATGTTGTTACAGGGAAACAAGCCCAGGGCTCCCACTGATTCAGCGATATGGTGTGTTGCAATGATTTTATATGTTCATACGGGGAAAATATGTGCTGTGTGTTTAATATCCAAACGTTACTTAAAATGTTATGATGCTATTGACTTATAAGTGACTTATATAACCATATAACAATTACAGCACAGAAACAGACCATCTCTGCCCTTCTAGTCCATGCCGAACGCTACTCTCACCTAGTCCCACAGACCGGCACTCAGCCCATAACCTTCCATTCCTTTCCTGTCCATATACCTATACAATTTTTCTTTAAATGATATCTTTAAATGATAATATCGAACCTGCCTCTACCACTTCTACTGGAAGTTTGTTCAACACTTACTTTAAGCTCCCCTGTCCTCCCCTGATAATTGACTTATGGCTATATTCATGTGAGGAAAATAAGGGCTGTGTGTTTAATATTAAATTCGTTAGATAAACCCTTTTAGAAATGAAATTGAGTGTATTAGCCATTTATCACCTATATTCCGGTTGTGATCAACACCCCCCCCCCAATAGAATTGCCAAAAACGATTTGTAGAAAAAATCAGCACGTACACGCATGCGCAAGTTATGCATGCGCACTGGTGCTCGCACAAAGCTTCATGGTCATTGTAGTCTCTCGGGGCAAACAACGCATTTGACTGCTACTCTTGTCCGTTGGCAACCCTAACCCCCCCCCCAGTCGGCCGGTCCACAAGAATATTGTCAAAATGAAACCGGTCCGCAGTGCAAAAAAGGTTGGGGACCCCTGCCTTAGAATGTAGAAGGTGAGGGGAGATTTGTTAGACGTTTACAAAATTATGAGGGGTATAGATAGGGTTAGTGCAAGCAAGCTTTTTCCACTGAGTTTGAGTGGGACCACAACTGGAGGTCATGGGTTAAGGGTGAAAGGTGGAAAGTTTAAAAGGAACATGAGGAGAAACTTCTTCACTCAGAGGGTTATGAGAGTGTGGAATGAGCTCCCAGGACAATTGGTGCTCGCAAGTTCGATTTTAACGTTTAAGAAGAGTTTGGAGTTTGGATAGCAGGATATGGAGGGCTACAATTCCGGTGCAGGTCAATGGGAGTGGATAGTTTACATGGCTAGAGGACCTCTCTCTGTGGTACTTCTCTATCATTCTAAATAGCCTGTGTGAATAACATACTTGTTCCCGAGGGAATCGGCTGCAGCTTTATGAAGTGAGATGTTTGGAGAGGAGGAGATAACCACGGTGTTTTCACCTTTGATTTCATACTATAAGGCATAAGACATTGGAGCAGTATTATTTACTCCGCCCTTTGAGTCTGCTGCGCCATTCCATCATGACTGACTTATTATCCCTCTCAACCTCATTCTCCTGCCTTCTCCCTGTAACCTTCAACGTCCTGACTAATCAAGAACCAGTCAACCTTTGCTTTAAATATACCCAACAACTTGGGTTCCACAGCCACCTGTGGCACTGAATTCCACAGATCCACCACCCTCTGGCTGAGGAAATTCTTCATCTCTGTTCTAAAGGGAAGATGCACCCATTTATATAGATTAAAGTGACTCTATTATGGAATAAGGAAACTGTAGTTTACATTTTGCTCATTTATAATTGACAGTAGCAAGTAACCACTATGTTATCAGGCATATCCTACTGACACTGAAGAATGATGTTCAAAAAGATACCAGTTCTCTTCCCCTCCCCCCCAACACACTTTCTAGAGATCATCCATTCTAAGCATGTACAAGTGTGACTGTGGTTGTGCCACTGTTCAGACAGAAGCTCAGTGCTCTCAGATGTAAAGCTAACGAAGACCAAATTGAGGACTGAAGTCAGGGGCGTGATTTTTAAAGTAATTAGCACTGGGCATATGAGGTATAAGATCCCTGATGTGGATGGAACCATTTTCATCCCTCACGAACACAGAAGGTTACTCTTCACATGCCAGAAATAGTTTCAGTTCATGTACTAAATGCAATTTCCCCTTCATTGAAAAATAAAACATATAGATTGATATATGCACAGGGTGCAAATGGAGCTGAACTACCACTGTAGTTATAAGAGGTTGTAGCAACAGCTGAGTACCAGCTGATATGGAGAAACTAAAAGCCAGGAATGTCCCTCAGCTCCTGAAGAATGGACATATGCTGGATGACTCATTCTGGTAACTAAGCTAAGTGTCATCTTTCAATCGTGAGCTTAAGCAAGGGGGCATTGACATGTTATTCGACCGTGTTGATGATTGCAGATAAGCTAGTTCTTTCCTCACTTGACGTCTATACTTTAGGAATGGAGAAGTGGGAGCAGTCAGAAGTGGTATTTCTGAATTGCTCATTCCATAGGACTGCTTTCATTACAGGAGATTTAAGTTCAGCTCGGGGAGCAATGAGGTCCACTCTGCCCAGCCCAGCAGCCAAATATAGATGCATCTGATTGTCTCCATACCCTCCTTTTAGTAGGCAGCCGCTCAGGAATGAGGTTGACTTTCTTGCATTCCAGTTCTGTGGGTTCTGAGGTGCGAGGGCGAACATAAGAACTGCCAGCTCTTCTCAGGCTGGGGCGGGAAGTACCTTCAGGGCACCTGTGTGGGATGTGACGGGGTGAACTCCCTCTCCCCCTTACACAGAGCTTCTCCCTGCTCCTGTTGCGTGGCCTTGAGGGAAGTTGCCTGACTTCAAGGGGGCTTTCACTCCAAAGGAGGATCAGAGGCAACTTTAGGCAGTTGTGCAAGATGATAAGAGGCATAGATAGTAGATGGCCAGTGCCCTTTTCGCAGGGCAGACGTGGCTGACACAAGAGGGCATAATTTTAAGGTGAGTGGGAGAACATTTTGGGTGGATGTCAGAAATAACTTTATTTGCACAGAGTGGTGGGTGCTTGGAACACTCTACCGGGGTGGTGGTAGAGGCAGACATATTGCGGGTATTTAAGGAATTCTTAGATAGTGACATGGATGACAGAAAAGTGGAGGGCTAAGTAGGAGGGATGGGTTAGAGTGAGTAGGTAAAATGGCTGGAACAACATCGTGGGCCAAAGGGACCGTACTCTACTATAATTAGGTTAACTCTCAGATCAATTGTGAAACCTTCCTATCCATTGATATCAGTATCACTCTGAGTTGCATATTCTTCATCAGAGGAGTTTTCATAAACACAAGAGATTCTGCAGATGCCGTAACTCCAGAGCAACACACACAAAATGCTGAAGGAACTCAATGACTCAGGCAGCATCAATTAAGTTGAAACAGTCAAAGTGCCGGCACGGACCCTTCTTTGGGATTGGAAAGGAAAGGGAGAGATGCCGGAATGAAAAGATGGAGCTAGCGGGAGGAGGACTAGCTAGAAGGTAATAGGTGAAACCAGGTGGGTGGGAAAGGTAAAGGACTGGAGAAAAAGTAATCTGATAGGAGAAGAGTGGTCCATGGGAGAAAGGGAAGAAGGTGGGGCACATGAGAGGGGTAATGGGCAGTTGAGGAGAAGTAAGAGGCCAGGGTGGGAAATAGAAGAGGGAAGGGGGTTGAGAAAAAAATACTGGAAGGGGAAATTGATGTCATGCCATCCGGTTGGAGGCTACCTAGATGGAATATGAGTTGTTGCTCCTCCACCCTGAGAGTGGCCTCATCTTGACAAAAGAAGTGACCCTGGACTGACACGTCGGAAAGGGAATGGGAATAAGAATTAAAGTGGCTGGCCACTGGGAAATTCCACTTTTGGCGGATGGAGTGGAGCAGCTTGACAAAGTGGTCCCCCAATTTACATTGCGTCTCAACAATGCACGGAATGCTACATCGAGAGCACTGGATACCCCACCAGATTTGCAGGTGAAGTGTTGCCTCACCTGGAAGGACTGTTTGAGGCCCTGAATGGAGATGAGGGAGGAGGTGAATGGGCAGGTGTAGAATCTCTGTTGTTTACAGGGGTATGTGCCAGCAGGGAGATTAGTGGAGAGGGATGAATGGACAAGGGAATCAAGGAGGGAGTGATCCCTGTGGAGGTTGGGAGGGGAGGTAAAGATGTGTTTGGTGGCAGGATCCCATTGAAGATGGCAGAAGTTGTGAGAATGATGTGTGGGTACAGAGGCTCAGGGGGTGGTTGGTGAGGACAAGAGGAATTCTGTCACTGCAGGAAGATGGGGTGAGCATGGATGTCCGTGAAATGGAGGAAATGCGGATGACTAATAGTGGAGGAAGGGAACCCCCATTCTTAGAAGAAGGAGAGCATTGCTGATAGCCTGGAAAGGAAAGCCTCATCCTGGGAACAGGTGTAATGGAGATGAAGGAACTGAGTAAAGGGAATAGCATTTTTATAGGAGACAGGGTGGGAAGAGGTATAGTCAAGGAGGTTTCAATAGTGCAGGCACACCTAGTGTTTATTTAATATTTTGTTTATTTTAACAACTTTTTATTTTCAAAAATTGCAGTCATGTATTTGTGTAATTGACCAATTGCACAAGAATAACACACCACAGTACATTCTGACTGTCGGTATGTCAAAAATGTAAAGTCAAGGGGGAAATTCTGGGGTGTTGGTGTGGATGTCATGCAATGAGCTAATTCATAGTGGCAGATGATAGCCATAAATCTTTCTGTAGCATATATGTATCATCTTTGCAATGTCCATTGCCAACCCTTTCAATCTGCAAGTTAAATCAAGTTAAAGCCAAGCTCAACTCCTGTTTGGTGTCCCTTGCATAAAGTCCATTGTCTGCTTTTGAGATTTGCTCTTGCTAATTGTATAAACAATGGCAAAGCACAACTGTGGAACACAAAGAGGGCAAATGAACTAGCAAAGGGAGCTGTTGATTCTTTATAATTACCTCGCTACAGCTCAGAATACTAACCGGACAGTCAGGTCAATTTCTTGCTCTAAAAAGCAAAAACTAGAATATTGTAACACAAGATACAGGAGTGGAGTTATGCCATTCAGCCCATTGAGTCTCCTGCCGTTCCATTATGCCTGATTCATTGTCCCTCTCAACCCTATTCTCCTGCCTTCTCCGTGTAACCTATGATGCCCTTACTCATCAAGAACCTATCAACCTCTGCCTTAAAAACTCGATGACTTGGCCTCCGCAGTCATCTGTGACAATGAATTCCACAGACTCATCATCCTCTGGCTAAAGAAATTACTCCTCTTTTCTGTTCTAAAGGGATGTTCTATTCTGAGGCTATGCTCTCTTGGTCCAAGACTCCGATTTACTTTTTTATTTATTATTCTGTTTTATTTGTTGTTATTATTATTAATATTTTTTCTCTCGGCTGATTATGTATTGCATTGAACTGCTGTTGCTAAGTTGACAAATTTCACGTCACATGCCGATGATAATAAACCTGATTTTGATTCTGAAATCAATCTTTTTTGAATAAAAACATGAGCATTTTCATTTATTATAAATTCAGCATAATTTCTGACCTCTAAGGAAGTGGCCCAGTGGCATTGTTGCTCTGATCTGCAGTGGTGTCTGAGTGAGACTTGCACTTTCTCTCTGTGTTACTGTGTGGGTTTTCATCAGGTGCTCTGATTTCCTCCCATTTTCGCCTTTCTCACGGTTAAGTTAATTAGATGCTGAACATTACCGTAGATGGGTGGTGAGAGAATTGCGTGGGACAGTGGGGGTTAGGAGTTAATCTGCAAGAAAATGGAAATAAGTGAAAAAATAGGATTGTTCTGAGAATCTGAACATAGTTTTCTATGTTGTAGCAATATACAAGTTCCACTTGCAGGAATATCCGTTGTCAACACTCACAAGATTTGGTGTTGAATCTACTGAATTCACTGCCCTGGCCAAATCACTGGGTATATTTAAAGCGGAGGTTGATAGATTCTTGACTGGTAAGGTTGTCAAAGGTTACAGGGAGAAGATAGGAGAAAGGGCTGAGAGGGACAATAAATCAGCCGTGACGGAATGGCCGAGCAGACTTGATGGGCCAAATGACAAAATATTGCTTCTGGGTGTAAGGTGTTAGAAGAACTCAGCAAGTATGGCAGCATCTGTGGAGGGGGAGTGTACAGAAAATATTTTGGGCCAAAACCCTTGGAAAGGAAGGGGGCACAAGCCAGAATAAGAAGGTGGTTTGAGGGGAAGGAGTACAAACTGGGAGGTGAAAGCTAAAATCAGAGCAGTGGGAAGGTGGATCTGTGAGAGAACGGGATGAAGTAAGGAGATGGGAGCCCCAAAGTTTTGTTCAGGGATTCCACATGGATCCTTCGTGCAGGAGTTGAAGCGAGAGATGGTCAAGGGGAAATGTACCCCATCTGAAGGGAGTCTTCCAGACCAAATCTGCAAACACGGATATCTAAGAGTGCAAGAGTAAATGTTCAAGGAACATGGATAATCTCACATGTGTTGCCACTACACATCTACTATGTGAGCCTCAGGTATAGCTCAGTGCAGCCTTGATAAATGGTTGGCCCATAACATTGGCTGGTTATTCCCCTCGATAGATGCTGCCTTTCTTGCTGAGATCCTCCAACATTTTGTGTGTGTTGTTCAAGATTTCCAGCATCTGCAGAATCTCTTGTATTTATGAAGGCAACACTGTGTAGGTTTGGCTGAGCTTCCATCATATGTCAGTCTGTCACCTAATTCGAAGCTGGATAGTCCAGTTCTGTTTTGATTATGTTTTGTTGATTAGTTCTACAGAGTGCATGTCCAGCTAGTTAAGAGGACAGGAATGAATCAACCACAATCCTGAGTGGTTGTGACAGAAAGTAGATGTTTTATTTTAATGGGCAGCGATGAAGCAGTTGGATTTTATGGTCATCTTTCTTCAGTCAAGAACAAAATATAAATCAGACGCTTACAGACTAGAGTTGATTTCTTAACTACTGTCTCTTTACAGTCATGGGTTTCAGTTGCCTAATGGTGAATATGACTAGCTGTTGTTTAATGCACAGCAGTAGTACTTTTGCCTCTGAATCACAAGGTAATTGGATCAAGCTCCGAAGTGTGTTATCTATGCCAGCACTAAGCGTGTGTTCCAATGCCACCAGTCAGATGAGATTTTAGACCTAAGTCAGAAGGACATTAAAGATCCACTGGTATTATCTACGGAATAGCAGGGAAATCTTTTTTCTGTGTTCTGGATAATAAGGATCGTCAACTAACAGATCATATTGACATTTATCTCAATGTTAGTGGAATCATGTTTCTAAGAAATTGGATGCAGTTTTTCCTTATAAAAGTGAATATAACCGTGCAAGATATCATTCACATTTTCTTTTAAATCACAACATTATGCAAGTAACTATGGGTCTAATTTTTATATAAACACTAGCATAATTTACTTATTACTATTTAACTACTTATTACTATTTTCTATTACTATTTATTATTTCCATGACTTTTACTATTTACTAATAGTAATATTACTATTACTATTTCTATTACTATTTATTATGTATGGTGCAACTGTAATGAAAACCAATTTCCCCCGGGATCAATAAAGTATGACTATGACTAATTCTAATTTTTTCTTGGAAATGGCACACTTTGGTAAATTAATCCAATATGATTATATCACATTGCCTGCTGTTCCTAAGGAATTAAACCAATGGTGGCACTGATGCATAAATGTTGTTAACAAGTATTTTGTGAAAACCCATGCAAGTCCGAAGCTAAAAGATTCTTTTTTGTCTTCAAGTCAAATATAATCTCCATCTTAATTTCCCAGTGACTGAGAGCTGGAATCTCAAAATGTGTGCAGATGTGAATTTTGTTGACCTGTTTTATGAATTGTACATTGATATTTTTTTTCCCTGACTGTTCTTTTAGGATGCAGATCTAGCCAGACTTCTCAGCTCAGGGTCCTTTGGAAATCTGGAAAATCTGAGCCTGGCCTTCACTAATGTAACGAGTGCCTGTGCAGAGCAGTTAATCAAACTTCCATCACTCAAGCAGTTAAACCTATGGTCCACCCAGGTGAGCAGCTAGTTTATTTTTATGATGGTTTCTGCAGGAAGTTCGCTCTCTTTGTTTGGAGAGGATGTCATGGCAATGAGTATTGCCTTGATACGTGAATGTTGGGGCGACATGGTAGTTTAGTGGTTAGCACCACACTTTACAGGTGATCATGGTTCAATTGCCATCGCATCGCTGCGTGTAAGGAGTTTGTACGTTCTCCCCTTGACCGTGTGGATTTCCTCCAGGTGCTCCGGTGTCCTCTCACAGTCCAAAAGCATACGAGGTGGTAGGTTAGTTGGTCATTGTAAATTATCCTTTGATTAGGCTGGGGCTAAATTGGGGGATTGCTGGGCAATGTGGTTTGAAGGGCCAGAAGGGCCAATTCCTGCTGTATCTCAATAAGTTATAATAAGAATAAAAATGATTTAAACTACAGTGGGGAAGTAGCATGAGTACAATTGGCAAACATGTACTATATGCTTGGTAGCCTTCTTGGTATGTTTGTAACCAATGGGAATTGGGGAGAATAAACTCGCCACTGGATGGACAGAAGTGGGTGTTAATTAGCTCAATGCCCGGAATAATGATAAAAAGAGACACAGGAATCAGAATCAGGTTTGCTATCAGTTTCCTAAATGATATGAAGTCTGTTGTTTTGTGGCAGCAGTATAGTGCAACTATATAAGATTACTATAAATTGCAAAAATAAATAGTGCAACAAGTGTCAGAGGTTACAGCAAGACGTTGATAGGATGCAAAACTGGGCTGAGAAGTGGCAGATGGAGTTCAACCCAGATAAGTGTGAGGTGGTTCATTTTGGTAGGTCAAATATGACGGCAGAATATAGTATTAATGGTAAGACTCTTGGCAGTGTGGAGGATCAGAGGGATCTTGGGGTCCGAGTCCATAGGACACTCAAAGCTGCTGCACAGGTTGACTCTGTGGTTAAGAAGGCATACGGTGCATTGGCCTTCATCAACTGTGGGATTGAGTTTAAGAGCTGAGAGATAATGTTACAGCTTTATAGGACCCTGGTCAGACCCCACTTGGAGTACTGTGCTCAGTTCTGGTCGCCTCACTACAGGAAGGATGTGGAAACTATAGAAAGGGTGCAGAGGAGATTTACAAGGATGTTGCCTGGATTGGGGAGCATGCCTTATGAGAATAGGTTGAGTGAACTTGGCCTTTTCTCTTTGGAACGGTGGAGGATGAGAGGTGACCTGATAGAGACATACAAGATGATGAGAGGCATTGATCCTGTGATTAGTCAGAGGCTTTTTCCCAGGGCTGAAGTGGCTAACACGAGAGGGGACAGTTTTAAAGTGCTTGGAAGAAGGTCCAGTGGAGATGTGAGGGGTAAGCTTTTTACGCAGAGAGTCATGAATGCGTGGAATGGGCTGCTGGTGACAGTGGTGGAGGCGGAACTATAGAGTCTTTTAAGCGTCTCCTGGATAGGTATGGAACTTAGAAAAATAGAGGGCTATGGGTAACCCTTGGTAATTTCTAAAGTAAGACTTTTGCACCATACTTTATCTCATATGTTTGAACATATGTTCAAATCACCTGTGTGCCATTTTGAAACAGTACATCAATGCAGCCTTACTGTTAAGATCATAAGGAATAGGAGCAGGAGTAGGCCATTTGGCCTGTCAAGCCTGCTCTGCCATTCTATAAGATCATGGCTGATCTGGCCATGGACTCATCTCCACCTATCTTTCTTTACGCCATAACCCTTAATTCCCCTATGGGGTGTTCAAAAACTTTAAATGCAGGAAATGTGTTATATGTCAGACTACATCAATGGGAGAGAGGGACAGAGTTACCATATACACAGGCATCCTGCAAAAACTCTTTTCAAGGAGGTCTCAACTGGAAGTCTCAACCTCATAGCAGCCTGTGTCAATGAAAAGACATCAGATTCACAGGTGTTTTGTGAGACAGCTGACTTCTGAATTCTGTCTTAATGTGCCATGTTCACAATAGCTGCTGTCTTGGTTGATGAGCAGGCATAGTTTTTTGCTATTTCTGAATCAGGAAACATCTTCCCAAATAGCTTGCCTGTGTGCTTACACACCTGGAATGGCAGGTTATGCTCAATGTTGAAAGATGTAAAGTACACCTCAGCACTAGTGGCCTTTTCTGTCAGACTTTAGTTTTCTGCTGAAAAGAACTGTGAAGTACTTTGAGCAGCCTTCCCTGCGCTTAGCCTCCCTAATATGTTGTGGTCCCTAAAAGAAATAAAAGCATAAGGTGTATCCTTATTACAGGTGTGTGCCGCTTAACGTCCATTCGGACAACGTCCAATGGCATATACGTCTGTTGTGTGTGTGTGTGTGTGTGTGTGTCTGTCTGTCTGTCTCTCTCTCTCTCTCTCTCTCTCACACACACACACACACACACACACACACACACACACACACACACACACACACACACACACACCCCCACCCCTCTAATAGTCCAGATCAGAACTTACTTTTTTACATCAAAATGGGGGATTTTAAGTGAGTGATTTAGAAGTTCTGTATCTTCAAGTTCCATTTTATTGTCATCTGGCTGATTGTCCACAAACGAAACAACCTCTGTCTGGACCACGGTGTAGCCACAATACATATATCACGCACACCACATGAAACAATATATTAACATATTATTTAATAAAGTGTAATTCAAAATGCATATAAAGTGCACAGCACAGGTAAACAGTTCGCTGTCCTAATGACAAGACCCCGGTGGGGGCCAGGTATTTATTAAAATAGCCGTTTTCAGAAGAAAAACCTACACTTAAACCCAGCCCATCGCAGGCTTCGATGTACTTGTAAGTGGAAGTGTTTCAGGAAAAAACTCCCAAAGAATTTGCTTGCTGCGAGTGCGTTTTTAAAGATGTCTTAGCAGATGATTTTGGAATTTCGCTCCAATTTAAACCCCACTCTAATCCCCTTTAAGATGCCAACACACCCCACCCGTATAGGACAGCCTCGTGTAGTCAGGTTGTCACCGCCAGCCTTGGGAATTTCTCACCAGGCTTTTGTACTTCATCACCGACAGTTGTCCGGATGACTTGAGTGTCATTACAGACGGCAGTAACTGAACTGATGGACTATGGAAGAGAGAGGGAGGTCGACTGTAAAGCCTACCCACAGAGAAAACTGATAGGTCTACTTAGCACAAAGAGAGACCAATCAGGATTCATTCATTTTCTTTCTTTCTTTTTTTTCCCTCTCCCTCTCTCTCTCTAAAAAATCGATTTCCGGGATATTGTATATAATTTGCGGGCATCAGGGAGCCGCTATCGATATGCAGGAGACTTCCGAAACTTCCGGGAGAGGTGGGATGTCTGTATACATGTGGAGTCTATCTAGTGCTTCCTGTTTAATTCAGAATTCTAGCCATAGTACTTTGTTTCTGTACATTGCTGAAGACTTTGAAAACTTTATGACGCTTGAATACTGCAATGGTACGTTCAAAATGACTTGCATGGTTGGGTGAATGAGTAAACTGTTTAGAAAAGGGAAGCGGACTGAAGTGAAATAGAATAAGCAGATAATGAATGTTCTCATAGATTTACTGAGTTGTGTTTAGTGACTAAGCTAATGTCTTCATTACAGTTTGGAGATGCAGGATTGCGGGTTCTTTCAGAGCACCTCACGTCACTGCAAGTTCTGAACCTTTGTGAGACGCCAGTCACAGATTCAGGCCTCCTGGCACTTAGCTGTAAGTAAAACAAGCTTCCATACCCAACTTTTCCTCTACCTTGCATAATGTAAACCAAAATGTTTATGAGATAAATAAATAGAAAGTTCCAGAATTGAAATAGAGGGAAATCTGTCTTTTGGGGGACTTAGGTTATTACTGCCCATCTCTAAATGAGGTTGAAAAGGTGACGGTGAATCCCCTAGCTCACCATTGCATTCCTCCTGGTCAAGGTTACAGTAGCATTGGAAGGGAGTACCAGGATTTAGATCCAGTGAATGGTGATATGTAGATTGTTAGTTTATTGATCCCAAAGGAAATTACAGTGTCACAGTAGCATTACAAATACACAGGTATACAAATATTAGGAGAGAAGGTGAAAAAGAATTAAAAAAGATAAGTTGCCTCAAACAGTCTAACAGGAGGGGGTCATCACTTCCCTGGCTATAGGTTGACTCATTATCAAGCCTAATGGCCGAGGGTAAGAAAGTCCTCATACAGCACTCTTTGAAACAGCGCAGTTGTCTTTGTCTTTTACTAAAAATGCTCCTCTGTTCAGCGAAGGTGGCATTCAGGGGGTGAGAAACATTGTCCAGAATTACTAGGGTTTCCCATAGAGCCCTTTGTTGTACCACAGCCTCCAGTCTGTCCAATTTGGCTTCTAACAGAGCCAACCTTTCCAATCAGTTTATTGAGCCTGTTGACATCACCCGTGTTGATGCCATTGCCCCAGCACACTACCACACAGAAAGATTGTGCTGGCGACAACAGACTGGTAGAACATGTGAAGGAGAGGCCTGCATACTCCAAACGACCTCAGTCTCCTCAGGAAATAGAGGCGACTCTGGGCCTTCTTGTACATGGCCTTTGTGTTGGTGCTCCTCTCAAGCCTATCATCCAGGTGCCCCTCTGTATGTAGTGCAGTATGGTGTGTGAGTTGGGGGGATCCAACAGGTGGTAGTGTTCTTGTGCATCTGTTGCCCTTGTTGGTCAGGGTTGTGCATTTGGTTTTGAGTGCTCTAGACAAGCCAGCAAGATGGCGCCGTTAAATGGCAACTTCTAGCATGCAGTTCCAATGGAAATGATCAAATATTCTTGTTTAGGACTACTACAGCTGAAATTGACAGTCACAGCCACGGTTACTTCAGTAAGTTGCGTCGTTTTATGATGTTTTTAAAAAAAAAAATCTGTTGCTACTCAAAGTCGACGAACCTTACGTGGCAGAATTGTGTTGCAAGTGCAGTTCCTCTTTAAGAAAATGGAAGTGGGATGCCATGCTGTTCTACAGGTCTGATTGAAATGCAGAGGTTTTAGACTTTCACTCCTGAATATCCTGCTGACTGCTCTGCAGTCTCAGGAAAATAAACGGAAGATTCCTGTACCAGAGAGATGTCAAGAACTGCTATGTTCTCTGCTTTATGGAAACATTGCTCACACCGGCAGTTTCAGGTGCAACATTGCAGCCCGATGGCTTTACCATTCTCTGCAAAGACAGGACGGCTCAGTCTTTTAAAGGCAGAGGACAGGGAGTATGCTGTACAATTAACTCATCATGCTGCGCAAACATGGCAGTTCTGGCTAAGTCAAGCACACCTGGCCTGGAACATCTGGCTGTCAAATGTCCTCCGTTTTATCTGCTGACGGAGATTTCTGCCATCATCTTGGCAGAGGTGTACATTTTACCTCTGGCCAACGTCGAGCTGGAGGAGCTGAGCAATGTAATTAGCAGGCACGAAACTGCGTGACCTGATGCCTTCCCTATCATTGTGGGAGATTTCATCCAGGCCAATTTGAGGAAGTCTGTGAACAAAACCACCAACCTATCGCCTGTGGAACCAAGAGGAGCCAACACACTTGACTACTGTTATACCACCATCAAGAATGCTTACTGTGCCACTTCACACCCACACTTCGGAAAGTTTGAACACCTGGCTGAACTTTTACTCCCAGAATATAGGTAGAGTCTACCAGTGGTGAGGACCATGAAGTATGGTCAAGGGAGATAGTGGAGCACTACAGGACTTCTTTGTGTTGGTGGATTGGATAATGTGCAGGTATTCATCTTTTAGTCAATGGCAGGAGTGTTCAAGGACATCTTCAATCTCTCACTGCAGCAGTTGGTGATTCCCACTTGCTCCAAAAGGGAAACCAGTGTTGAAGAAAAAGAGGGTGAGCAGACTATCACCCAGTGGCCTTCACATCTACTGTGCTGAAGTGCTTTGAGAGGGCACAACATATGCCAGTGATACTAAACCTGATTCTGAGGAAATTATCCATTTTGTAGTTGGCACACAATGCAGCCATTGTAAAGCTGTAGTAAAGGAATCTGTTTGTAGGGCGGTGGATTACCAATAAAGTTGGAAAATTGTCATTATTCTTGATTGTTGTTGGAACCACACTCAGCAACAGTATTCCATAAGTCTTCTGAGATTCCTTGTAGTACTCAAAAAGTTTTGGGGTGTTGGAGTTGACTGTTTCACTTTTAGTTACCCAGCCATCAATCTGTTCTTGTATTCACTGAACATGTGAATCCAGGCGTGGTATAGTTAAATGGAAATAGCTGCAGCATGACTTCTAACCCAATTACTGACTGGAATGTTGACATTTATAGTTAGTCTTTTTCATTATTTAAGACATCATAATGATCTAGATATAATCTTTTTGAGAGTCTCTACAGCTTTTCATTTATCACCATTCAGAAAATGCTATGAATGTCTCTTGCCCAATTCACACAACCTCACAACTGCCTGCATTGAAATCTACTTGTTCCAGCTTCAAAGCGTCAGTGTTCACGGACGATACAGTGTAGCAGCATGAACAGCCATGCGAGAGAGAACGTGTGTTCATACCACATGCTATAGTCCCTTGTTCACCTGTGCTGCAGCGGAATGTGCTGGAAAAAATCCAGATGGTATCTAGGAAGGATGAGATTGCTGAAGCTGGAGCCACATACAGCTGTCCTCTCCTATTGCTGGTTGGCTGCTTAACAGTGGCACCAATGGAGGTCAGAGATCCAAGCAGCAGCTGCATCCCTCCCAGAGGAAGGAGTGAGATTGGAGTGAAACTATTCATCACACTCAAAACAGAAAGGAGCCAGAATGTAAAATTCACTGAGCAGTGGAGGAAAAAAAATGAAGTATGAATGAATATTTGATTGGGAAATGACTTTGTATAAGGGTTCTTCAACACACACCATGTGCCAATAAATTCTAAATATGATATTGTACCTTTAGTCATAGAGCTGTACAGCACAGAAATAGGCCCTTCAGCCCATGTCATCTTGCTGTCCCTTTTGCCCATCTATACTAATTGTATCTCCCCACATTGGGTTTTTGCCTTACCTATTTCAATGCCTGCCAAAATGTCTCTTAAAAGTAGTAATTATATCTGATTCTGTCTCCTCCTTTGGGAGCAAGTTCCAAATATTAACCACTCTCTTCAAGACCTCTTTTATCGTCATAGAGTCATAGACTTTTCTCCCACTTTAAACGTATGCCCTGTTAGAACATAGAACATGGAATGCTGTTTTTGAAACCCTTGCTATGGGAAAAACATTTTGATTATTTGCTGTATCTATGCCTCATATAATTTTATATACCCTTATCAGGTGACTCCTCAGCCTCCTGTGCTCTAGGGAAAATAAGGCCAGCCTGCACAATCTTTTCCTAGAACTAAAGACCTCCAATAATGACAAAATCCTAGTGAATCTCCTATGCACTCTCCCTAACATAACCACCTCTGGTAATACCCCATTTCCCATCCCCGTTTCCCTCTCTCACCTTGCCCGCTTATTGCCTCCCTCCAGTGCTCCTCCCCCATTTTTCTTTCTTCCGTGGCCTCCTGTCTCTTTCACGAATCGACTTCCCAGCTCTTTGCTTCATCCCTCCCCCTCCAGGTTTCACCTCTCACCTGGTGTTTCTCTCTCTCTTCTCCCCCCGCCCATCTTTTAAATTAGCTTTTTTTTCTCCAGTCATGTTGAAATGCTGAAGGGGTTTCGGCCCAAAATGTCGATCATACTTTCATCCATAGATGCCACCTGGCCTGCTGAGTTCTTCCAGCATTTCGTAAACACAAAATAATTTGCAGATGCTGGGGTCAAAGCAACACTCACAACACGCTGGAGGAACTCAGCAGGTCGGGAGGCATCCGTGGAAAAGATTGGTCGACGTTTCGGGCCAGAACCTGACGAAGGGTTCCGGCCCGAAACGTCGACCGATCTTTTCCACGGATGCTGCCTGACCTGCTGAGTTCCTCCAGCGTGTTGCGAGTGTTTCTTCCAGCATTTTGTGTATGCACCTCCTTATCATATTGTGACCAGAATGGCACACGATATTTCCAAGTGTGGTCTCATCTGTTTTTTTTTAAGTTGCAGCCCAACGTTTACCGTCTGTGCCCCGATCTATGAAGACAAGTACACCATTTGCCTTTTTCACCACCTGATCTAAATATTTATTTCTACTTTATGAGACCTGTGGATTTGAACAGCGTGTCCCTCTGCTCTTCAATGTTACCTAGCACTCTCTGTGCCCAGCCCCATTTGACCCTCAGATTGGTCAGGATTAACTTCTATCTGCCAATGCTCCACTCAGCTTTCAATTTTATCTATATTCTGCTGTGGTCTTAGATTACCTTCTTTGCCATCCACAACACCACAAACCTTTGTGTCATCAACAGATCGCTTATCAAATCTGCTACCTGCACATCCAGGTCATTAGCAAGCAGCAGGGAATCTCAGCACCATTCTCTGCATAACACACCTGGTCACAAAATTCCAGTCAGAGAAACATCCTTCCACCAACCCTCTACTTTCTACCATCAAACCAATGTTAGAACCAGCTGACCTTGGATCCTATATGCTTTAACCTTGTCAAGTGCTTTATTGAATCTATGTAGACAGTATGTACCAATCTGCCTTCATCAATTTTAATTACCTCCTCAAAAACCACTCGACTTAATGAGATGTATTTAGGTATGAAAGATGTTTGCTATTTAGAATTCTCATGAAAGTGTCTGATTCCTTCTGTAGCAATGAGAAGCCTCTGCAGCTTGAACATGAACAGCACCAAGTTGTCAGCCGACACTTATGAAGATCTCAAGGTAACTGCCCTATTGAAAGTAGTGTTTTTTACTTAGTCTGTGATTCATATTAATCAGGACGTGGCAACGTCAAGAATTGAAATGTCACCGTGCATCACTAGATACAGCACTGTACAAAAGTCGTAGGCACACACACACACACACACACACACACACACACATATATATATATATATATGTTTAAGGCATTTGCACGGTACTGTAATTTGCAATGTGTAGCAGAGAGCAAGTCTGGTGGTAACCAAGGATACTGGGAATGGTGAGGGTGGAGCACTGTGGAAGGGTGATGTGACAGGTGGCAGAGAAGGTGCCAGGATGGTGGCACACACCCATTCTGCCCTGAGGGACCAGGCAAGGTTATTTGATTCCAAACAATTGGTTTATTGATCATGACAGAACGTCTCTCCAGTGCTTCCTGCTCCCACCTCTCTCCCTTCCCCTTTTCTCAACTGTGATTCCCCTCTCCCTGCCCTCTTCCCACTCTCAGTCCACAGTAGAGACCCATATCAGAATCAGATTTATCATCACTCACATATGGTTTGATTTTTTTTTGCAGTAGCAGTACAGTGCAATGCATAAAATTACAGTACTGTGCAAAATTCTTAGGCACACTAACTATACAGATGTGCCTAAGACTTTTGCACAGTACTATCAACACAATTTGCATCTATTGCTATTGGCTGAAAGTTAGAGCTCCTGTCATTTTGATAACACAAAGTTAAAAGGGACCTGAGTAATCAGAAAGAAGTGATGATGTCTCATCTGGCCATTAAAGCAGAGACTATAATGATATTCAAAAGAAAATTTGATAATTATTGGAAAACTAAATAAGTTAATGAATTTTAAGAAACATCGAGAGAAACAGGATTAGATTTAATACTGATGTTCTCAAAGTCAGATTTAATATCACCAGCATATGTACTGAAAGTTGTTTTTGTTTCAGCAACAACTTGAAAGTGATTTTCCACTTCTGATCCCTCAATGAGCACTGGTGTGTGTTTCATTAACTTACCATTCCTGAAGACCATAATCAATTGTTTGGTCTTACTGATGCCAAGTACAAGGTTATTGCTGTGAAACCACTCAACCAGCTGATCTGTCTTGCTCCTGTATGCCTTCTTGACACTCTCTGAAATTCTGCCAACAATTGCCATGTATTCAGCAATTTTTTAGATGATGTTTGAGCTGTGCCTGGCCACATAGTCATGAATGTAGAGAGAATAGAGCAGTTGGCTAAGCATGATTCCTTGAGGTGTGCCAAGTGTTGATTGTCAGCAAGGAGGAGATGTTATTTTCGATCTGTACACACTGTGGTCTCGCAGTGAGGAAGTCAGTTATCCACTTGTGGAGGGAGATACAGAGGCCCAGGTTTTGGAGCTTTTTGAATAGAACAGAGGGTATGAATGTGTTGAATACTGAGCTATAGACAGTAAACAACATCCTAATGTAAGCTAGCAAACAAGCAAGTTTATTTGTATAACACTTTTCAATCTCAAGGCAGTTCAAAGTGCTTTACAAGAACAAAATATAAAACTTAAATATCGAATTTCAGACAATATATAAGAGAATAAAATCACACAAAAATAGATATGGTCAATAGCAGTGGGTATTACTATTGTCCAAGTGCTCCAGGGCCAAGTGGAGAGCCAGTGAGATTACATCCGCTAAAGACTTAATATGGCGATAAGCAAATTGAAGTAGGTCCAGTTCCTTGCTTAGACGGGCATTAATTCTAGCCATGACCAACCTATCAAAGCACTTCAACACCGTAGATGTGACTGCCACTGGGCAATAGTTGTTGAGACAGCTCACCCTGCTCTTCTTGGGCACTGGTTTGATTGTTGCCCTTTTGAAGCAAGTGGGAACTTCCGACTGCAGCATTGGGAGATGGAAAATGTTCTTGAATACTCCCGCCACTTGAGTTGCACAGGGTTACAAAGCCCTACCTGATGCCTTGCGTTCATTCTCTTGAAAGATGTTCTAGTGTCAGCCTCCAAGACGGAGATCACAGGGTGGCTGGATTCTGCAGGAGTTTGCATAGATATAGTCGATTCTCCCTTTCAAAGGCATTGAGCTCATCTTGGAGTGAAATATCACTGTCATTCATGATACACTTTGGCCTGCAAGCCCTGCCAGAGTTTACCTGCATCCTATTCAGTCTTAGCTTCAATGGGAATTGTTTTTTTTGCTCTTAAGGTAGCCTTCTATTGGTCGTGCCTGGACATATTTGTAGATCTGGATCACCGATCTTGAATGCCACAGATCTAGCCCTCAGCAGACTAAAAGTCGCCTGTTTCATCCATGGCTTTTGGTTTGGTTATGTTCGGTATGTTCTCGAAGGCATATCTACACCGGGGGGAGGGGTTGATGAAATCAGTGACAACTGTGGCATATTCATTCAGAGTCCAAAAATGAATCCCTGAATATTGTCTAGTGCACCAACCCGACGTGTTCTTCTGCCTCCCTTAACTGTTCCTTCTTGGTCCTCACCACTGGTGCTGTGGTCTTTAGTCTCTGCCTATACAAGTACAGCCAGGTGATCGGACTTGCTAAAGTGTGGGCATGTAATGGCATGGAAGTGTTCTTGATGGTGGAATAACAGTGGTCAAGTGTGTTGGCTCCTTCGGTTCCCGAGGTGATATGTTGGTGGTAGTTATTCAGAAACTGCTTCAAGCTGGCCTGGTTAAAATCCCCCACAGTGATAGGGAAGGCATGATGGTGTGCGGTTTCATGCCTGCTGATTATGGAGCTTGGGTCCTCCAGTGCCAGCCTGACAGTGGCTTGAGGTGGAGTGTACACCACTACCAAGATGGTGGTAGAAAACTCCCTCAACAGATACAAAGGATGATTTTTGACTGTTAGATGTTCTAGGTTTGGTGAGCAGTACTGAGACAGAACTGCCACGTCCGTGCACCACAATGAGTTTATCATAAAGCATACTCTGCCTCCTCTGCCTTCAGAAGTCTGAGCTGCCCTGTCTTTGCAGAGAATGGTGAAACCATTGAGCTGCAGTGAAGTTTCCAAAATGGCATGTGATAGCTGTGTTTCCATGACGCAAAGTATACAACAGTCCCATGTCCACCTGGTACAGCAATCTTGCTCTGAGGTCTTCAATTTTATTTTCCAGAGACTGTACATTCGCCAGTAGGATAATCAGGAGTTGAGGGTCTAAAGTCTCCGTATTTCAATCTTACTCTCGGCCCAGCGTGCTTTCCTAGCTTCCTCTTTCTTTAAGGGGACCTGCACTTATGACCTGTGTCTGACGTCTGGGATCTGTCAATTTTGAGTATCGATAGATTTTTAAAATTGTCTGAAAATGATGTTGCTTACTGAAGTATCCATGGTGGTGACTGTGGATTTCAGCTGTAGTCGTCCTGAATGAGAATATTTGACGTTTCCCATTGAAGCTACACACAATGAGTCACCCCTTATCGGCGTCGACTCAAGGAGAAATAAAAGAAAGGAAAAATTCAGTATTTTCTGAGGTGCATGGCCAAACAGGATGTCTTAAGTTTCACTCTAAATCTTTGGTAATGTTCTATTTAGACTGAGGTCCAATTTGGGTATTGATTTAAATTTTCAAATTGAAATTGATAAATTTTGTTAGGCAAAGGTATTAGGCATGGTAGATGGAATTAAGATGCAGAGATCTAAATTGAATACTCTATTGGAAACAGCAAAACAAAAGCCTGCATTCCAATTGCAATAGATACTTTGCTGATTCTTGTAAAATTTTTTATTTTCCATTGATGGTACTTTGCAATAGAGTTAAATATGTATAGAAATATGCTACTTTTCTTAACAAAGTTCCTACAACATTTAGTTCACATAGAGTTTATTTCATGAACTTGCGTCAAACATTAACTATTTTTTTCACCAATCTGTTGTCCATTAGGCCAAGCTGCCAAACCTCAAAGAAGTGGATGTCCGTTATACAGAAGCCTGGTGAATTTCTCACATGATGATCACCGAGAAAAGATTATTTTGTGGAAGAATCAGAAAAAAAAAACTTTTTCCAGCATTTTTACCTTGGGTCAGGGAGTGCTGAGATCGCCAGCTCGGGTTCTTTCACCAGAGGCCTGTACACTGCTGGGTTCCCTGTGGACCCTGGTTCATTCTTAATGCTTTTTGATTTCTGAAGATGAAAAAAAAATGTGTAGCAGCAAACCGGCCACACGAGGAACCTCCCTGGTCATTAATTGCCTTTGTGCTTACGCTGTGTGTGAAAAGATATATTCCTCTCTTGTTTATTTCGTCTACTTGAACGGACCAATGTCAAACTGATTTGGAAGTTCGCACGATTGTCTTTGGCTGAAGATAGCAGTTATTTGATGGATACGTTACCTTTGCCATCCCAAATCCTTGCAGTGATATGCAAAGTAATAATTCTTCTTTTGTTTTGTACATACAGTAAATTTTACATAAACACACATATTTAAAAATTGTTCACATGACAGGTCTGGGACCTGACACTTATTTATGGATTGTAATTCTTTTACCTGTTTTTTGCGTATAGTACTGTAAAAACTAGTTATTATGGCTGTCTGGTAGCCTGGAAGCTCTCCTTTAAGTGGTTTTCCTTTGCCTTGATGAACTTTTCTTGTCTGCCCTTTTGGATCACTGCAACTTGTGCAAGATTCAGAAAACAACAAGGGATATGTTTTCTGCTTCACCTCTAATGAAGAGACTCGAACTTTGAAGGAAAATAAGCAACAGACTTTTCTTTACAAAGACCAAATTACCAGTTGTTTTACTGAGGTTGTGATGAGGTTCCACCAAAGCTATCTGCATCCAAGAGTTTTAACAAAAAAAAACTTTGTAACTTCATTTTTCTTTCTTAAATATTTCACCCTATTTAAATTTTCTCCCAACCCTCTTTCCCTGACTAGTGCATAGCTCCAACATGCATGTATGATTTGCATGGCCCTCGTAGAAATCCTCCTGTCAAAACCAATAGCTTCACTTTTTTTTTGTGATAGCAACCACTATAAGCATTCCTTGCGGTAATGGAATGCTTTTATTATTTTACGATGCCTTTGTTTCATATGAGCCATTGTTGTATAGAGCAAAATTATCTTTGTCATTTTTGGCATGGTTGCTACTTTGCAAAATTTACAGCATCTCAGACAAAAAACACACACAAAAAAAAGATTGTAACATGTACCTTTTTATTTTGTTTTGTATGTAAATTATCCAAGAATGGAGGCCAGGCTTCTTTGTTTTATACCTTGTCGCCGGGTAGCTTTTTCACTTTCCCTTTTGTTTTGAATTGGTTAAGTCTTAATCAGGTTCATGTCCCAGAGTGCTGCAGCGAGCCTCGACTGCATGAAGATGCAGGCGTGGAAAAAAAGTTTTAAAAAATGCATCCATTGTTCATCATCAGCACTGTTGCTGTTATCAGATGGTTTACTACTGTTCTGTAGCTGTTGTACAAAGAGATGTGAAATAATTTCAGGCAAAATAAACAGTAAGTGAATATCTTTAAATTGTGTAGTTGGTTCTCTTTAATTGTGGTGGAAGAGCGGGAATGAACGCTTGAGTTTCAACACTCATACCTTCGTGCATTGAATGCAAGATAGACAAATTGTTGTTGCACAGCTAGATGAGAAAGTCATTTCATGTTTTAATGGTATTGAAGTGCCCAGGGATCAAGACAAACTTAGTACCTTTTCCCTTGTAGCAAGCTGAGGGCCAGAGTGAACTTCATTTTAACTTCTCGTCGAAAAGGTAACCGCAGAGAACTTCTATCCAATGACATAAGACTTGTACACTACATGACTGTAATTTTATGTGGGAAAAATAGTAACATTGTGCTTACTGTATCTGGAACCTAAAAGACAAAAAAATTATAGTTGCTGGATTTAGGAAATAAAAACTGATGTTGGAACAGAAACTGTGATGTTGTAGAGTACTCTTCCACTTCCCTTCTCACAGTGCTATCCCAATTAACTGCAGGAGATGTAACAGTGTTCTTTTACCACCTCCTTCCTACTAACCAAGGACATTAGCACTCCATCCAGGGGGAACAGTGGTTCACTTGTATCTTTTCAGATTCAGTTCTGCTCCATTCAATTCTTACGAGATGGTCTCTGCATTGGAGAAACCAGAAGTAGATAAGGTGAGTGCTTTGCAGAAAACCTCTATTCTGTCCTCAAGGAGGAGCTTAAGCTTCCAGTTACCTTTCATGTTAATTCTCTGTTCCACTCCTCCTATGTCTGCTATCTTTGGCTTTGTACATTGTTTCAATGAAGTTCAATGTAAACTTGAACAAAAGATCAACTTCAGACTTGGTATGTTACAGTCCTCAGGATTCAATATTGAAATCAACAATTTCCGATTATTAACCTTTCCAAATTGTATCAAAGCTGGCTCTCAAAATGCTTTACCACAGATGCTACCCGACACAGGTTTTATTTTGGCTTTTCAGCGTCTGCAGTATTTTGGTACTTCAATCTGTACCTAGCAACTACAAAGTTGTGTGGTGGTCTTCTGCCTTCAATTTACATCTCTTCTAAAGCAGATCTGAATTAGTTTTCACCACCCTCTCTCAGCTTTATCAGCAGTCATTGTGTTGTCCAAACTGCCTTAGCATCCCATTCAATCACAGATCTTCCCTTTGCTTTCTGTGTACCATGCCCCACAACTGCTCTGCAACTTAAGACATGTTAGGTTTCTAACTTAGGTAATTTTTGATGCAAGGTCATCTTTACACTTTTTCCTGTGTTTTCTCAGTTTCCTCCCACATTACAAAGACCTGCTTGTTGTTAGGTTAAGTGGCTACTGTATATTAACCCCGGTGTTGGTGGCTGGATCTGGAGAAATGGGAGGAGGGACATGGAATATGATAATAAAGTTATCAAAGATAACACAGGGGCCTTGATCATCTGAGTGCATGGACTGAGGAGTGACAAATGAATTCACCTAATTGTGAGTTGTTGCATTTTGGGATGTCAAATCCATGTAGGACTTTTATAGTGAATGGCAGGGTCCTTGAAATTGTTGTAGAACAGAGGGACCTCAGAGACCATAGCTCATTGAAAGTGGAGATATGGGTAGATAGGGTGTGAGAAACTTTTTGGTACACTGCCTTCATAAGTCAGAACATTGAGTATAAAAGTTGGTAGGACATGGTGCAGTTGTACAGGATGGTGGTGGGACCACATTAGGAGCATGGTAATCAGTTGTGATCGTTTTTCGAAGAGGGATGTTATTAAATTGGAAAGAGTGGAGGTGTACTAAACCATAAAGGACATAAATGAGCAGAATGCGCTCAGTCTTTTTCCCAGGGTTGGGAAATCAAGAAGTTGAGGGCAGAGGTTTAAGGTGGGAGTGGAACGATTTTTAATAGGACCTTGAAGGGCAACTTCTTTACACAAGGGGTGGTGTCTATGTGGAATGGGTTGCCAGAAAGTAGCTGAAGCAGATACAATAATAACTTGTTAAAAAAAGTTGGAAAAGTACATTGATTGGAAAGGGTTATAGGCCAAATCTTGGCAAAAGGGACCAGCATGGATGGGGCATCTTGGTCAGCAGGAACTGTTTGGGACAAAGGGCCTGTTTCTGTGCTGTATAACACTATGACTTTATGACTCTGTGCATGTGTCAGAGGATAATAGGTTACAGGGAAAAAGGGTTGCTCTGACGGTCAATATAGACATGATACGCTGTATAGACTGTAATGTCATAGGGAAAAATAAGACATGTTTCTCCCTGTAATGGTGCTACCTGACCTGCTGAATATTTCTACTGCTTTCTGTGAATTTGAGAACCATCCATGGAGTCTGTTACTAGGAGCTGGCTTCAAGTAGATTGCCTTCAGTTTAAATCATTACTCTAACCTGTATTTGTTTCCAGGACCCCCAGCGTGCAACCCTGCAACCATGAGTGTCAGGCTTGAGCTCAATTCACTTGATTCTAACCACAACATTCTTCTCAATAGCTGAACACAGCATCCTCTCACTGATATCCCAACCTGGAAATGTCCTTCCCCAACCAACAACCCATGCTCTCCTATCCATCTCTCCATTCCACTACCCCTCCCCTGTCATAACAATCTGAGTGGATGTGGTGGGAAAGCTATTTTATTCCACACAATAAATCCATGGTGTTTTACTTCCCTGGTCAATCTCCCATATAGCATTTTGCCAAGTGCCACATCAAATGTGCTTCTATCATTTGCCCTCTTTCTTATCTCTTTAAAAACCAACCAAGTTAGACAAGATCTTCCCTTAACAAATTCATGCTGACTGTTCTTAATTAACATCTGTTAATGATAACTCATGCTGTCCCTCAAAAATGATTTCAACAACTTGTCCATCACTTACATTCAGCTTACTCACCTGTAATTAGTCTAGCCCTTCCTTTTCAATCAGCTGTATGATATTTATCATTTTCCAGTCCTCCAACACCATGTCCATTGTCAATTGGAAATAACACTCTTACTTAAGAGCTGACAATTTATCTGTGTCTGGCAATTTATCTATTTTAAATATTATTGAGGCCTTGAATGACTTTCACTCACTCTGCTTATTATTTCCTACATTTCATATTCTCCTCAATGCCAATATCTGCATCATCCCCTCTTCTCTGAAGGGAGATACTAGGTATACGTACATTTAAATTTATGCACATACAGTAACTGAGGGTTCCATGCATCCATGTCTGATTTGGTCTTTAAAGAGTCTTGTGTGTATTTACAGAAATTTTAGGATTTACTTTGAATTTAGCTGCCAATAATATTTCATATGCTCTCTTTGCTCTCTAGTGTTCTTTTTCAGTTTCACTCCTAGGTGTTCTGCATAGAACGGTACATCACACAATGCTCTTGCAGTCTCTTCCCAGTGCTGAGCATTTGGCCTTGGTAGTAAAATTTGCTTTTCACTTTATCATGTTAAATGTATTACTTTACAGGATTAATTAGAGAGTTTTCCCTTTTTGGGAATAAATATACAATCTTCATCATCTCCTTCTTGACTGTCTCTTATTTTCTCACTCTGATTTATCTTTACGCACCTATTACCATTTCACTTTTACTAACCGGTATCTCTGCCTGGTGAACTTGGCCTTTCTCCAGGCCGTTCCTTACCATTTCCATTACCGCGCTACATCTCATGAAATGAAGTTCATTGCTTTCAACATTGCATCCATTGCCACTGTCTCCACTTAGCCAGGATCATTCCCTAAAACACTTGTGTCTGCCATGTACAGATTCTAAAAAGTTTTCTTGAATATACTTTAACTGTGCCGTATTAGCCTTCTAAATCCACCTTCTGCTGTTGCTTCTCTTTAAAATAGTCGAAATAATTCACTCTTAGACCCTTGCTATTTTTGTACTTGGTTATTAGGACATAGAACATAGCTCAGGAACAGGCCATTCGACCCACAGTGTTGTACTGAACCAGCTGAGAAGCAAATCAAGAACAGCCAAACACTAACCTGTCCTACCTGCACCACGTCCATATCCCTCCATCTTCCTTACATCCATGTGCCTATCCAAATGTCCCTTAAAAGGCTATAGTGTATCTGCCTCTACCACCAAGTCAGGCAGTACATTCCAGACATCCATGACTCTCTGAGTAAAAAAACTTACCCCTCACATTCTCATTTGAACCTACCCCCTGCCCCCATCTTCAATGCATACCCTCTGGTATTAAATATTTCAACCCTGGGAAATAAATACTCTCTGTCCACTTTATCCATGCCTCTTATAATCTTGTAAACCTCTATCAGATCTCCCCTCACCTTTCAACATGCCAGAGAAAACAACCCAGGTTTATCCAGTCTCTCGTGAGAGCACACGTCCTCTAAACCAGCATCCTGGTAAACCTCTTCTGCACCCTCTCCAATACCTCAACATCCCTCCTATGGTGAGATGACCAGAAGCTTTCATGAGTATGTAAATACTAATGCAACAAAAGTTTAACAGCTCATACATCTCTACATGTAGGTTGAACTGACATAAATTCATAAACAACAGTAATTTACAAAGAAAATGCCTTAATATAGCAAAAATATCCCAGTATATTTCACAGGAACATTATTGAACAGTACACTAGATCAACTCACAAAGAGCTTGGTCAAAATGGTAAATTTCAGACAAAATCTTAAAAAGAGGAAAACTAGGTAGAATTAGAGATTTATGGAGGGGAATCAGGAGTTTTAATCCTTGATGGATAACAGTACAATAACAGCAATACAGTAACAAATTAAATTCTGCCTGACTAAGAAATCAGAATATTTTTTGAGGAATGTACTGTAAGCCTGGTGTAACTTTCAGAAATTAAAGAGGAACATGACCATAGAGGAATTTTGAAAGACAAGCAGACATTTTAAAAATCGAGTCAGTGCTTGACCAAGAACAGGCTCGGGACTGAAGGGTGAATGTGGGTTGATACGAGTTCGCCAGCTGGGTTTTGGAAAGCAGGTATGCAGAAGGAGGAGATGAAAGAGGCCAAGAGCTCTTTTGGAAGAGTGAAGTCGAGAAGAAATAAACTTCAGATGAGGGCTTTTTCAAAAGATCAGTTGAGGCAGTACATCAGGTGATATTGGGATAAAAAGCTAACAGAGAGTTTGTAGATATCACACAAGTTCAACAAGATTGTGGCTGCACATTGAAGTACTACTGTATTGGCTGTTGGGATTTGCTGTAATTACTCTTTAATATGACAGTAACATTGGGAATCCCAAGTCTGACTGCACAGACATTCTCAGGCTGTGGAGAATAATTTGTTAAGACTCTGCAGGTTGAGATTTACACAGAGATCAACACTAAGTTTAAGCAAGAAAGAACTTAGGTTATTTTTGTATATTTTCAACAATGCAACCCGAGGCAGTTCAGATTAAGTTGTAGCTATGTTCTAGTCTATTTAGTTTGTTTTTGTAATCCAGTTTTTGAGGGTGAAGCTAGTCTTCACTGCTCTTGTGGCATTATTGTTACTCTGTAGAACCTTATGAGTTCAAAGGACATCATGAAGAAAATCTCTCACTCTATTGTCCAGCCATAATAGGACAGTTTTCTGAATATAAGTGTGTCATTTTTAATCAAGGTCAGACCACAATAACCGGACAAATGATTCGATCTTCCCAAGATCGAGCCAGCTGACGATGTAGCAAATCAAAATTCCGGTGAAGGGACACCGAGTTGAAACATGACCTCTTATTCTCTTTCTGCAGATGCTTCCTTACCTGTTGGGTGTTTACAACATTTACTACTTTCAGGATGATTCTGAGATGTTGAGGGATGGTGGTGATGTAGGTGCTTGGAGTCTATTAAGATCGTCTTATCATGAGTTTAAATATTGTGCATTTATAACAACGATGAAAGGTAGTCAATTGGAAATGTTGACTGTGTTCCTCACTTAGAAGTTGCCATTTGAACTACCAAGTGTTTCCAGTCTTTGTTAATTCCTAGACACAGATCAAACTGAATAAAGAAATATTCTAGGTCAGGGGTTCCCTACCTGGGTCCAATGGACCCCTTTGCTTAAGGGTATTGGTCCATGGTATAAAAAAGGTTGGGAACCCCTGTTCTGAAGCAAAACACTTCTGGATGCATTCCAGTGTCTCTTGCAGCAGAGCTGGGACTGTAACCTTAACAAGCATGGCCAAACCTAACAGCTTTTGGAGCCATAATTCTCAAAAATCCAAGAGCTGAAAAACCCATGCAATTTTGATATAGGTGTTTTTATTGCTAACATTTTCCATATAAAATGTAAAATGCACATTCTTTATGCATTATAGTTAAATTATTGTTGTGGCTGGAAATCTAAGTGAGTCTCTGGCCTGGTTTTGGCCTCTTGTTTTATAGTGAGTATTAGTACATTCCAGATAAGGCACAGAAGTTAACCATCCTTTAATTTAAAAAAAGCCTCAGAATAAAGGGACATCCATTAGAACTCTGAGGTGGAATTTCTTCAGCCAGAGGGCGGTGGGAATTTGTTGCCTCAGAGGACTGTAGACACCGAATCACTGGATGTATTTAAGGCAGAGATCGGTAATTCATTTATTATTGTCATATACTGAGTGGCTACTTTATTAGGTACCTCCTCTACCTAACAAGTGGCAACTGAGTGTATATTCGTGGCATCCTGTGCTGTAGCCCATCCATTTCAAGGTATGATGTGTTGTGCGTCCAGAGATGTTCCTCTGCATACTACAATTGTAATGTGGTTATTTTAGTTACAGACACCTTGAACCAGTCTGGCCATTCTCTTCTGATCTTTTTCATTAACAAGGCATTTTCGCCCACAGAACTGCCGCTCACTGGATTTTGGTTTGCTTTTCTGTGCTGTGATGTTCTATGACTCCATATCCATATTATCTGGCACTCTTACAAAGAGGAAATTCTTGCTTACTGGTTTAGTTGTAGCTTGATTCCTTCATTCGGTGGTGAGTGGGAAACTTGGAACAAATTACAAAAAGATTGTGTTTCACAAACACTCTTGGTGATGGCCATAAGTATTCCCAATGAATAATGTAACAGATCTTTTTCTCTCTATTCCGTGTCTTCACTGTCTAACTCTGCACAAAGATGAGAAAAATAAGTGTTCTTTTAGTCATCGGGGAAGTCAATTTGGATTTGAGGCTTCACATAACTAGTAAGTCTTGGTCCTGAAACAAGGTTTTGACACAAAACATCAACAGAAGCTTTCCTCCCACAGATGCTGCTTGGCGTGCTGAGCTCTTCCAGCAGATAGTTTGTAGTTTCAAAACTAATGGATGATAATCATTAAGTGAGCTGGATATTTGGATTTAATAGCCCTGAAAAAGGGCACAGTATTTGCCATGTATGATTAACCTATACTAACATTCTCATTTCACTTATTTTTACTGATTGACAATTTCTTTCTAACATGCAGTAGTGGGCCATTTTCACCAGTGGAACCTTGATTTTAATACAGTCTTAAAAGTGACTAGAAGGGTCTCTGTGCTCTTAGTCAAAGAGAGACGTTGTTTGCAACCAGAGTAGAAAATGGAGAAACACAAATGTCAGTTACCAAAGCAACTTCAGGCATAAGTTATACTCCATCTGAGACGAATAAATAAAGGTAGCAGCTGCCAGGAGAAAACCAATAATTATGGACAATGAATGGTGCATTGCAAAGCCTGTGAGAAGTCCAGTGTGTCATGTCAAGGAGGACTAATGTTTAATAAAGCCTTGTTTAAAGCATGGAGTCCAGACTTCCCATCATTGAAGACGTGGCCAACCTTGATGCATAATGCCTACAGGCCAATATCACAGCTTCCATTGCAGCAAAAGCAGGTATAATAAGGGCAATGTTACAATAGTCATGGGGGATTTCAATATTTTTGCAGCTTAGGAAAATCAGGTTGGTGCTGGATCCCAAGAGGGGGAATTTGTAGAATGCCTATGAGATGGCTTTTTAGAGCAGCATGTAGTTGAGCCCATTAGGGGAAAGGCAATTGTGGATTGGCTGTTGTGTAATGAAGCAGATTTGATTAGTGACCTTAAGGTAAAGAAACCCTTGGGAGGCAGTGATCATAATAAGAAAGAATTCACCCTGCAGTTTGAGAGAGAGAAAATAAAGTCAGATATATCAGTATTACAGTGGAGCAAAGGGAACAAGAGGAGCTGGTCAAAGTTGATTGGAGGCGGACTCTAGCAAAGATGGTAGCAGAACAGCAGTGGCTGTAGTTTCTGGGGGCAATTCAGAAGTCGCAGGATAGATGCATCCCAAAGATGTCCAGCATTTTAAGGAGAGGTTGAGTGTGGCTGACAAGGGAAGTCGAAGACAGCATAAAAGCAAAAGAAAGGGCATATAATAGAACAAAAATTAGTGAGAAGTTAGAGAATTAGGAAGCTTTTAAAATGTAACAAGGCAATTAAAAAAAACATAAGGAGAGAAAAGATGAAACATGAGGTAAGCTAGCTAAAAATATCAAATTAGATAGCAATTTTTTTTCAGTTATATAAAGAGAGGTGAGAGTGGATGTTGGACTGTTAGGAAATGACGCTGAACAGGTAGTAATGAGGGACAAAGAAATGGGGCTGAAATTATTAAGTATTTTATGTTAGTCTTCACCGTGGATGACTCTGGCAGTATGCCAGAAATTTGAGAGTGGCAGGGGGCAGAAATGAGTGTCATTGCTATTAATAAGGATAAAGTGCTGGGGAAGCTGAAAGTTAGATAAGTCACATGGACCAGATGGAGTACACCACAGTGTTCTGAAAGAGGTAACTGAAGAGGCATTAGTAATGATCTTTCAAGAATTACTAGATTCTGGAATGGTTCCAGGGGACTGTAAAATTGTAAAAAAAAAGGAGGGAGGCAGAAGAAAGGAAATTATAGGCTCATTATCCTGACTTCAGTGGTTGGGAAAATCACTTATTATTAGAGATGAGGTTTTGAGGTATTTGCAGATGCATGATAAAATGGCCCAAAGTTAGCATCGTTTCTTGAAGGGGAAATCTTGCCTGACACATCTATTGGAATTCTTTGAGAAAATAACAGGCAGGATAGACAATGGAGAGTCAGTGGATGTTGTTTACTTGGATTTTCAGAAGGCTTTTGACAACATGCTGCGCATGATGCTGCTAAACGAGATGAAAGCTCCTGCTATTACAGGAAAGCTACTAGTATGGATAGAAAGTTGGCTGATTGGCAAGAGGCAAAGAGTGGGAATAAATGGGGCCTTTTCTGTTTGGCTGCCGGTGAAAGGTGGTGTTCCACAGGGATCAGTATTTGGATCGCTTTTTTTCCCGTTATATGTCAACGATTTGGATTAGGGGATTTGGCCAAGTTTGAGGACGATGTGAAGATTGGTAGAGGGCCAGGTAGTGTTGACGAAACAAGGCATCTGCAGAAGGACTTGGACAGATTGGGAGAATGGACAAAGAAGTGGCAGATGAAATATAACATAGGAAAATGCATGTTCATGCACTTTGGTGAAGGAATAAAGGCATGGACTATTTTTTAAATTGGGAGGAAATTCAAAAGTCCGAGGTGCAAAGGGATTTAGGAGTCCTCATGCAGAATTCCCTAAAGGTTAATTTGCAGGTGAAGTCGTGAGTAAGGAAGGCAAATGCAATGTTAGCATTCATTTTGAGAGGATAGAATGCAGAAGCAAGAATATAACTCTGAGGCTTTATAAGGTATTGGTCACACTTGGAATATTGTGAGCACCTTTGTGCCCCTTACGTATGAAATGATGAGCCAACATTGGAGAAGGTCCAGAGGAGGTTCAAAAGAATGATTCCGGAAATGAAAGTATTAACATATGAAGAGTGTTTGATGGCTCTGGGTCTGTACTTGCTGGAGTTTAGAAGAATGAGGGGAATCTAACTGAAACCTATCAAATATTGAAAAGCCAAGGCAGAGTGGATGTAGAGAAGATGTCTCCTGCAGTGGGAGAGTCAAGAACCCAAGGGCACAGCCTCAGAATAGAGTGACTTCAGAATTTAGAACAGAGATGAGAAGGAATTTACTTAGCCAGTGGGTGATGAATTTGTGGAATTCATTGACACAGATGGCTGTGGCCCAAGTCATTGAGTATACTTAAAGCAGAGCTTGATAGATTCTTGACTATTCAGGGTGTCAAAGATTAGGGGGAAAAAGACAGAAGAATGAGGTTGAGAGGGATAATAAATCAGCCATGATAGAATGGTGGAGCAGACTTGATGGGCTGAATGGCCGAGCTCTACTCCTATATCTTACAGTCTAAGTCTCTCAATGCCGGTATGTACAGTGTCAGACTGCTGTAGTTGTAGTTCTGGATATCAATGTTCAAAGAGGCCTGCAGTGTGTCATGTGCCATTGATCTGTTTCCCAGCTCTTTGCTGAGTCACAGGGCATGCTGCCTGGCTTGAAGTGAAAATATTTTCAATGTACAACTGAATTTCTACACCATTTATATTACAGCAATGTTTAGTAGAGTTTGCCCGATTCATTCATTGGCAGCTGGCAGTTCTCTGCGACGTAGATTTTACATTATTGATGTAAACATCATTTGATTTCAATGAGCGAAGTCGGAAGATTTATTTAAATACATAGGGCAGAACTACAGCCCACTCAAACCTTAACAGTTATGCTGCATTCTCCATTTTAGTGCTGTCACTAAGGGAGCTGTAACTGTCTCTAGCAGCTGAGAGCATACTCTAAAGAACGAAATGCATTGTTTATGGTCCTCATTACACAGTCAGGCATTGCAGAAGGATAGTTCACCTCCTTGTAGATCACAAATATGCTTTTCAAATTGGAGAATTTAATATCATTGATTTATATTACTTGAATGAAGAAATCCTTTGGTTCGCAGTGCACACTGGTATATTTATGATTTTAATAAAACTGAAAGTGGTACTTTTATGCTATGTAAAATTTTCCAGCAATTTTATATAGCTCATTTGAAAAACAAGATGTAATTATTTTACATCCACGCTGCTTTCTTTCGATATGTTTCCCAGCTTCAGATAATTGTAAAGTCATAGTCACAGCCTCGTATAGCACAGGAAATGGGCCCTTCAGGTACACAAAGTCCATCTAATTACACTGATCCCATTTATCCTCCTCGCATTGCTATCAACCTTCCCCGGATTCTAATATTCTACAAACCGTGTCTTGTACTCAGATCCCTGAGATCTCACTGACACCCTTAGAATTTGTACATGTTTTAAAATAACATGTTTTCCTTACTTCCAATGATATAATAAATGTTGAAAATCTTGGCAGCACCCACTATTAGCCAAATTCTGATGAAACTCACCTTCATTGTATCCTTTTCATTCCGATATTGATTCTTGGGTAAGATGAGAAGACTATGTTTGGGATGGTTTCCAAAAATCTGCAGTTTACTTGTTAGATGCTACATACTTGTTTTAAATACGCGTCTGCAAGAATCGTTTGGGATTCTCTCAAGTATTACACAAAATCTCGCCGAGGCTTATCCAGATAAAGAGTGAGAACTTTCCAATGCAGGCTATTGTTAAACCTCCTGTTACTTGTACAACATGATTACTCCATTGGGATACCAGCTTGTCATTGATGAATGGAACTAGGTGAATCCTCTGCCTTTTACGAGGTGGACATTTTTCAAAGTTCAAAGTAAAATTTATTATCAGAGTGCATACATCTCACCAAATACAAGCCTGAGATTCTTTTTCTGCGGGCGTACTTAGCAAATTTATAGAACAGTAACTGTAAACAGGATCAATAAACAACAAACTGCAAATGTAAATATAAATAAATTGCCAGGATGTAAGTTTAATTTTTTTTACCCTTTGTAACCTTGAGAAGGTGATAGTAGGTCTTCTCCTCAAGCATTTCCTGTACTTGTGGAAACAATTCTCCCATCCTGGGAAAAAAGTACTGGCTGTCCACTCCATCTATGCCTCATACAATCTCATACACCTCTATCAAGTTGCCTGTCATCCTCCTTTGCTCCAAAGAGAAAAGTTCTCGCTCACTCAACCTTTCCTCATAGTCGTGTTCTCTAAGTCTGAATAATATATTTCTGTTGGCATGTGAACCTGTAGACAGTCAAATAAATCTGAGATGATTGGTAAGTTTCAGCTTGATAAATGGTATGAATACTGGAATAGATCAAAGTCTGGGTAATTGTAGTGAGTTACATACATTCTGATTCCCAAATCTTCCCTATCACTTGCAAAGCACAAGCTTTATGTTTTGTGTGTTGTTTATGTGTTGGAGTATTTCCCATATGTGAAGGGTAGGGTGTTATAATACTTTTAACAACTCTCAATACATGAGCATTACTCAAAAAACTAAATAAGAGAACATTGATGCTGGGTGTTAATTCCACAGATGCTGCCTGACCTGCTGGGTATTTCAAGCACTTTCAATTTTTATTTCAGAATTCTAATATTGCAATTATTTTTGCTTTATGATTAATTAAAACATATTTATTCTAATTCCTAGGTGCTCTTGAGAAATAAGTGGCGAGCGTTTTTCTTGAACTATTACTGTCTGCATTGAGGGTGAAAAGGAAGAGAATTTTTCAGGTCAGGTATTATAAGACAGTCACATGGTGTAAAGTTAAATTGATGGCATTCCTATGCATTTAATACCCTTGTCTAATGCAAAGGGAAGGTGTCCATTATGGTAAACAGACCAAGAACACACCTTGCCCTATATATTGTTGAGCTCTGTGAATGGTTGCTCTTAAAGAAGGAAATGGGTACTCACACCTTGTATCAAGCAAGAGCTTTACCAATCACCTCGAATTTGTTTGACTGTGTACATGACAATAAAAATAGATTGTTCTTATCTGGAGAAAATGACTTATAAGGAAAGCTTCAGTGAGCTGGAGCCTTTCTCTTTGGAGCGAAGGAAGATGAGAGGTGACTTGATAGAGATATATAAGATTATAAGAGGCATAGATAGAGTGGACAGCCAGTGCACCTCCTGCATGATAGCAATAGCTAATACCAGAGGACGTTGTTTTAAGGCGAGTGGAGAAAAGTTTAGAAGGGATGTCAGCGGTAGGTTTCTTACACAGAGCGGTAAGAGCCTGGAGCACAGTGCCAGTGTGGTGGCAGAAGCTGACACATTGGGAGTATTCACCAGACTCCCAGACATGCACATGGAAGAATAAAAATGGAGGCTTATGGGCTGCGTAGGAGGGAAGGGTTAGCTTTAAATATTCAAAGTGCATTTATTATCCAAATATATATGCAGTATACAGCCCTGAGATTCATCTTCCCATAGGCAGCCATAAAACAAAGAAACAACATGGAACCCATTCAAAGAGAATATCAAACACCCAATGTGCAAAAAAAAAAACAAAAATGAGCCAAGAACTCAGGATATAAAACACAAAACCACAGAGTCATTGAAACAGCCTAGGAATGTTCATTTTACTTCAGTTCAGTTCAATTAAGTGTGGTGTTGTTCATTGAACAAATTTCATGACATATGCCGGTGATTTTAAATGTATTCTGATTCTGACAATAGACAGCAGTGCCAGTCTGCCCTGATGAAAAACACACAAAATAGCAATTAAAAAAAAGAAGTAACCAGAAATCAGAAACACATCGTAACATGAACGACAGAGTCCGATCCACAGACCACGCCAATTAAACCTTGACTAAACCCAAGACTCCAGCATCTTCCTCCGGCACCTATGAGTGAGAGGGAGAGAGGTAGAGTGGTCAAACACAAGCAGTGGCACTGAACACCTGCTTGCCTTCTGCTCTTGTCCTTATTGGTTTCAATCTTGCTCCGTGCTTTAATCAGCGGGTTTGGCGAGAAATGGTGTCGATTATGGGCTCGAGCCCTACCTCCAGGCTTCTAGGCCTCCAAGGTGCATACTCCGCCGGAGACGGCCAATTGAAACAGTAGGTTGATTGTAGAGTTGGTTAAAAGGTCAGCACAACATCTTGGGCTGAATGGCCCATACTGTGCTGTACTGTTCTACGTTCTGCATTCTAAAACATTTGATCATTTTGAACACCTCTTTTGAATCCTTTGTATGTGATTTGCTTCAGAAAAAAACAGCTCACATTCTCTAGTTTCCCAAAGGAGATCTACCTAAATGAATCATTTAGATAGATCTCTTTTGAGTTCTTGCCAATGCCTTGACATCTTTGCTAAAGTATTATGACTTGTATTGTCTATCATGCTATATTTGTTGTAACTATTTTGAAAATTGCTGTTAGTTCCAAGAAGATGAATTCAAAAATGCAGATTAGTGTTTTGTTCCATCAATCTTGCCACACTTTCTATTCTCTTATTGTTTGCCCACATATTTCCTGGCGTAGGTTTAATGTCTTGGCTTGCTGCAGAGAGGGTGCAACATAGAAGAGGATAATTCAGTCCAATGTGTCCATATTGAATGAATCCCTCTGCCTTGTATGAACTTTACTACACATCCTCCCCTTTTAAGTTTTTGGTCTAGAAATTGTTCTATGCCTTTTTTGCCACTAAAATTGCCTTCGGTTACCCTAAAATGTCAAGCACAATGGGAGCATTGCACTAAAGGGCAAGGATTTTATTTAGAAGTCTGCAGAACACTGTTACCTGGCTTCTCTGGGAAATGTAGCCTCTGATCTGTTCCCTGTTGATGTGTATCAAGTTCTCACAGCTACCAGCACCTGCAATAGCAGCTGCAATTTTTGAACATGAAAAGGTAAAACTCCACAACAATACATTCCTCCAGCTACAAAAGAGTGCTGTTACGGAATGAATGAGTGCCGTCATGATGGCTGAGAAGGTATACAGGGGACGTCAGGGGGTACTGACTGTTAAGGAACATGTAAAGATATGTTTGAGGTTGTATGGCACCACAGATCTCAGAGAGAGCACAAGAGTTTTATTGAGTGTTAGTCCTCTAAAAAAGTGTGGTTACAAAGGAAACAGGGTTAGTAAAATTTAGATAGTCTGTGAGTAAATTAAAGTTAGCATATTTGTAAAATTGTAAATCTTGTGATGAATTTACAGTTTGCCCGAGTGTTGACATTAATCTTGGGAGCTTTGCACACAAGGAAAGGTCCAGAGAGAAAACTACCACTAGAAATGAGGGAACAAATCTGTTACTGAGTAATAAGACTCAGAAATGACAAGAATATAGGTCCATTCCACATATTCTTTTGGAATTTGGTATATCTTCTATAGCCCTATATCTTCTTATGCTTCAATTAGTTATTTGGTTTTCTCTTCAAAGCTGCAATGGACTCAGTCTCTTTCTCAACCTCTTGTGTAAATCATTCCATACTTCCACCATTTCCTGCGTGGAGAGTTCTCTACTTACGTTCATTTTTTTTTACTCTTCTTGACTCCACATTAGAAGTTCCAACAAAGGGAAAAAGTACTTTTCCCATTCTTTCATTTTAATGTTCATAATGCAGTGCCCAATGCTATATAGCTGTGGACTTACCAATATGCAATGAGAGCAGAAATCTAAACTATAAATAGAAAATGCACAAAATATTTAGGTTGAAAAAATTTCAGCAGTGTAAGAGGAGCTTCATTGACCTAAATTATTAACTTTGTTTATTCATGGCTGGTGATGCATTGCTGAATTTGCCCAGGACTAATGTTGCTTAATGATGTTTTGTATAAAGTTTCATTTCATACTGATAGGCTTTCAATGCAAGTTTGCTTAATCATGCTCACTTGCAATTTCATAAAGGTTTTCTGTGTTAATATCCAAGTGTTCTGATTCTCCACAGCCTTTGATACCTTTTCTCCCTTAGACCATTAATCAGAATTCTCATATATCTAACCTGGGTCATACCCAATCCCATTCACCCCTCATTTATTGACCCCCACAATGACTTTCAGTGAAGGACCACCCAGATCTTAAAACTCACATCCTTTTTTTTTCTCTGTGGCCCCACCCTTTCTTATTTCTTATCCCCATAACACAACAAAATATCTGCAATCATCCTCTCTGGACCATTCCTGAATGTAATCATTGCATTACTGATATCCTTGGATTCTATTGTCAAATACATACACACTGGAATTTGCTCTCTGAGCATAATTACCTCTTTTTTGTCCTTCAATATCTTCCCCAAGGTCCACTTCATTGATCATCCCTGCTGTACAGACCAGATGAAGGGATTTGATCTGAAACACTGATTGTCCATTTCCCTACATAATGACCCACTGAATTCCTCCACCATTTTGTTTGTTGCTTCATATCTTATCAATTGACTTTGTTAAATTTTCTTCGATAAGTCTCCTGTGAAATACAAACACTTTACTATGTTTAAAGAGTATATAAACCCGATCAATTTTTGTAAATATCTTTCTTTCGTGTAGTGTGTTACCTAATAAATTATATCAACTCCTCTTTGTGCATTTCACTGCTGAAGTCTTCCTGATACACACATGTGGACAAAAACGCCATTCACATTCTATTAATTTTCTCAAGTCAGTATAACCTCAGATCATTTTCCTTATACCGAAATCCTAACCAACTAAGTAAAAGCAGAGGACATGAGTTTTCCTAAGACATACCATGAGGTATACACTTCCACTGTTTCACAGACAACCATGCACATTTTACCACAATTGTTAATTCTCTATCTGCCAACCAACATCCCATCCACGCTACCTTCTCTGTTAACAAGTCAAGACAGAGAAACAAAAAAAAACCCTGAAAAGTTGGAAGTCTAAAGTAAAACAGAAACTCATTGATATGCTGAAATGGTAAGTGGTTTATTATTGTCACATGGAGTGAAAAACTTTGTTTTTGCATGTCACCTTTACAGATCACTCTGAATGCAAATTGAGGTAGTACAAAAGGCAAAGCAATAACAGAAATACAGAATACAGGGTCACAGATACAGAGAAAATACGGCGCAGGTACATAAATAAACTGCTAGGGTATTTAGAGAGAATAATTCATAAAGTCATAGGATTTAGGTTTAAAAGAGCAGAATAATTGTAACAGATTTAAAGAACAGATCTTCTGAATGAAGCTTGCAAAGAGTCACCATCTGTGTAGAGAAATAGATTTAATCTTTCATTTGAATGATTCTTCAACAATTCTGTTTTATTATCCCTAATCTTCTTTTGAACGTGCTCCAAAAATGCACAGCCTCCAGCATACTCATTTTCTCATCATTATTTCAAAATAAATTGCAATTTAACTTACATATGCAGAATGTAATTAATTAACTCATCTCCTTCTAAAGTCTTACTAATTTTACCTCAAAATATCAATCTAGGTGATTGTCTTTGTTGGTCTTTGATGGCAATGGGATGTTGAGCAAACAGAGCCAGATAGGGGAGGGAGGTGAGGGAGGCATCTTCTTTCCCCTGACTGGCTATAGGCCCCTGATACCCAATGCTTAACATTCGTCTGGGGCCTCTTTCCTCTTCCACTGAACTATCCAACTCTACCCCACCCATCAATGATCCCACTCTTCTCTGGTTCCACGTCCCACCTCATCACCAATACTACCACCTCTTTTCCCTTTCAGCAGCTCTCTTTCCTCCATCGCAGTACCCCCTAAGTCCTGTCTTTCCTCCCCTCCTCCAACCCCATCTCTTATTCCAGTTCCGGCTCCTGCCATGTCACTACCATGGGCCTGACCCCCAACACCCGCCAACACTGTCCCTGATGCTGACTGATCATGATCTCACCTAGATATCAATCGGCTGCAGATTTGGGTGGAGAAATGGGCGATGACATTTAATCCAAACAAGCATTGCATTTTAGAAAGTCAAACATCATGGGAAAGTGTGAAGTCAATGGCAGGACCCATAATAACATTGAGGGATCTTGGGGTCCAAATCCATAGCTCACTGGAAGTGTCCACGAAACTAGATAGGGTGATGAAGAAGGATTATTGCATGCATGCACTCATTTGTTGGGAAACTGAGTTTAAGAGTCAGGAGGTCCTGATGCTGCTATATAAAGTTTTGATTTGGCATTTGGAACATTGTGTGCATTTCCGATCACCCCATTACAGAAAAGATTTATATACTTTAGGGAGGACAGAGAAGAGGTTCACCAGGATGCCGCTTGGATTAGAAGGTATAAATGGAGGTTGGACAAACATGGAGTACAGAGAGAAGCCCCAATAATTGTTTATAAAATTAGACAAGAGAAAATGTGTAGATGCTGCAAATCCAACAACATACAAAATGCTGGAGGAACTCAGCAGGCCAGGCAGCATCTATGGAAAAGAGTAGAGTCGAAGTTTCAGGCCGAGACCCTTCGGCTGGACTGGAGAAAAAAAGATGAGGAGTAGATTTAAAAGGTAGGGGAGGGAGAGAGAAACGCAAGGTGATAGGTGAAACTGGGAGGGAGAGGGATGATGTGAAGAGCTGGGAAGTTGATTGGTGAAAGAGATACAGGGCTGGAGAAGAGGGAGTCCAATAAGAGAGAACAGAAGGCCGTGGAAGGAAGAAAAGGTGGGGGAGAGAGGACCACCAGAGGGAGGCGATGGGCAGTCAAAGAGGTAAGGTGAGAGAGGGAAAAGGAGATGGGGAATGGTGAAAGGGACAGGGGTGGGGGGGGGGGACACTACCGGAAGTTCAAAAAATCAATGCTCATGCCATCAGCTTGGAAGCTACCCAGACGGAATATAAGATGTTGTTCCTCCAACCTGAGAGTGGCCTCATTACAACAGTAGAGGAGGCCATGGATTGACATATTGGAGTGGGAATGGGAAGCGGAATTAAAATGGGTGGCCACTGGGAGATCCCACTTCTTCTGGCAGGCAGAATGTACGTGCTTGGTGAAATGGTCTCCCAATCTATGTTAGGTCTCACCAACATACAGGAGGCCATACCGGGAGCACCGGACACAGTATATGACCCCAACAGACTCACAGGTGAAGTGTCGCCTCACCTGGAAGGACTGGTTAGGGCCCTGAATGGTAGTGAGGGAGGAGGTGTAGGGGCAGGTGTAGCACTTGCTCTGTTTGCAAAGATAAGTGCCAGGAGGTAGATTGGTAGAGAGGGATGAATGGACAAGGGAGTTGCGTAGGGAGCAATCCCTGTGGAAAGCAGAAAATGGGGGGTGGGGGGGGAGGGAAAGTTGTGCTTGGTGCTGGGATCCTGTTGCATAAAGTATAACTTTAAGTTGAGAAGCAGGAAGTTTAAAGGAGGTGTGCACAGAGAGGTGGTAATCTGGAATGGGCTGCCAGGAGTGGTGCTAGAAGGAAACAAGGTAGTATTGTTTTGGAGACATTTAGACAGACACATGATCATGCAGACAGTAGGGGGATATGGACTATGTGCAGGTAGGTGGGTTTACTTTAATTTAGTACCATGGTGGGCACGGACATTGTGGGCTGAAAGGCCTGTTCCTATACTGAACTCTTCTGTGTTCCATGTTCTTTGTGAAAAGATCTGAATTTAAAATGCAAACTTCAGTATAATTTTAAGTTAGCTTGGAATTGGTAAAAATCATTCAATGTCTCTGATCTATCTGCAGGTCTCATTCTTCATTTCCTAAAGACATAAGAAATCAAAGTAGAATCATGCCATTCGGTCCCTTTGCACCTTTTCACCATCCAATCAGAACACAGCTTAACTTTTTCCTCAGTGCCAGTTTTCTGCAATAACCCCATATCCCTAAATGATCAGACTCCAATCTCACCTTATCTCCACTATCTGTCTTTCTCGACCTACATTTAAATTGTATCACTTTTTCTCTTACTTGCTACTATCACCCAAGCAGTTTTTGACTGTATTCCCTTTGGAAACGCTTACACATTGCCACTGGGATGGAATCCACCCTTAACAATGGCACCTCCGTGTTAGCAAGATAGATATTCTGAAAGAAACACTCAGAGGCAATGACCAAGTATATGCATGACTTTCAACATGATCCAGTAGGTTACCACCAGGTAATTGTCAGAACAGCCTTGTGTTCTGTAAACTGCTGCAGTTAATAACCTCAGTGACGCACATAATTCCAGCTGGAGGTTGTTAGCACAAGTATCAGTCTCAAGATTATGATACAGCTGTTAACTCCCTCTTGCCAATTTTTTTTTGTTCATATACTATGCTGAAGTTGAGTTATCTCACATAATTCTAAACAAATCCTGGCAACTTCCCAGAACTCGGAGCTGCTTCCAGTGCCAACAGATTTGACACTATGGAGTGGATGTTGCAAGACCTTGTGATGCAAACAGGTTAGTATAGAACATAGAAAACTACAAATGTACATATATTGACTGTCTGATTCAAACATTTTCAGAATCTATTTTTGCATTAAATAATTAGACATATGCAACAAAGAGCCACAGGACAATCACTCAGCAATTAACTCCAATGAAGAAAAATTATAAATAAATCCTTGGCCACTGCAAGGAAAATTGGTATCAGGGGGTGTTAAAACAGGGACCCCAAATTGATTTATTCTTGAACAGCAAATACAAATGCTGAAGGAACTCAACAAGTCAGTCGGCATCTATGGAGGAGAATAAACAGTCAATATTTCGGACTGAGGCTCATCATCTGGTCTCAGCCCAAAATGTCAACTGTTTATTCCACTCCATAGATACTGTCTGGGTTGCTGAATTCTTCCAGCATTTTGCATGTTTTGCTCAAGATTTCCAGCATCTGCAGAATCTCTTGTCTTTTTGATTGAATATTAACTCATAAAATTTCTTCTTCATATAGCTTCACTAAGGGATGTATCCACTAATTTCTACTGTTCTCTTTTTTAAGTGTTCCCCCATTTTTCCCTCTTTTCCCATTGTCCAAAGTCACAGCAATCTCTTGTTTATAGACCTTGGCTCTATTTCAGTACTTTGTCTGATTATTCAATGGTAATTTGGGTCTTTGAAAGGTTTAGCAAGAGTGTTGGCTACAAGTTATTGCAGTCAATGACTAACAAACCACACAAAATTCATAACTTCTCATTGGTGTCATTTCCATTTGAAGCTCACTCACTCTGCTTCAGTGAGATGGTCACTCAGTGGCCACTTTATTAGGTACACCTGTACCCCTGCTCGTTGATGCAAATATCTCATCAACCAATCATGTGGCAGCATCTCAATGCATAAAAACATGCAAACATATTCAGGAGGTTCAGTTGTTCTTCAGACCAAACATCAAAATAGGGAAAATCTACGTGATTTTGACCATGGAATGTATGTTGGTGACAGACGGGGTGACTTGAGTATCTCAGAAACTGTTAATCTCCTGGGATTTTTATGCATAACAGTCTCTAGATCAGGGGCGGCCAACCGTTTACATTCCATGCGTCAATTTTTTTCACTCACAAGTTCAGATGTGCCATACAACTCTTGTACCACCATTCAATTCTCGTAAAAATATGTTAATATAGAACTTGTGCGTGAAAAAATTGACGTATGGAATGTAAAAGGTCGACCGCCCCTGCTCTAGATTTTACAGGGAATGGTGCAAAAAAAAACAAAACAAAAAAAAAAACAGCCAGTGGGCAGCAGTTCAGTGGGTGAAAATGCTTTGTTAATGATAGAGGTTAAAGGAGAATGGCCAAACTGTTTCAAGCTGACAGGAAGGCAACAATAACTCAAATAGCCATGCATTTGCACCGGTGGTGTGCAAAAGAGCATCACTGAACACTCAACACATGGAAACTTCAATGGATGGGCTACAGCAGCAGGAGACCACAAGCATACACTCAGTGGCTGCGTCATTGTACTAGAAGTGTATATCCCTACTCTCGGGAATTATTGGTGTAAACTAATCTCTTTTTCATCCTACCCTCATCCTTTAAGACTCACCTGAAAACAACATATTGAACTGACCAAGCTTTAATTCATTCTCCTAGGATCTCTATCTTTTGCTTCAGTCAAAACTATTTGGGATTTTTTTAATGCATACCAAGAGTTCGCTTTCATTGTTGTATCTGAAGTGTGTACCCTAGCTAAGTGTTTATCCTCTTCTTAACCCAGGGCCTATAGTGATGTTGTTACTCAACAGGTCAGGCTGCATCTGGGAGAAGAGAAACAGAGTTAGCGTTCAGAACGAAAGTTGGAGATGTCACCAGTAGGGCAAGTTGTAGAGTCCATGGGGATAAACTGAGCAACGGATAAAATTTGATGCTAATCTGTTTAACTTTTGAAAATCAAGAACTCCAGACGCCAGAAAGTGGAAATGAAAACAGAAAATGCTGTAAACTAACTTGTATTTCCCTTTCCAGTTCTAACTGGGGTCTTTGACCTACGTTTCTCTTCCCGGAGATGCGCCTAGTCTGCACAAATGATTAATCCCATAGGGCTGTACTTACTGGCAGCACAGTCGACTGCATTGGGCAAGTACTATCAGGCACATCTCTGATTAGTTTCCACTGCTCCTGATCACAGCGGTTCGTCTTGCGTGAGTGAGGGAATTTTTTTTTCAGTAAGCGTTCCTCAACTGCTTTGTTAATGTGGGTTGAATTGTGTCAGAGTATCCTGGCCGTGGAATATAGATCTGAGGTCATTAGATATGATGAACGAACACAATTATTTATTCGGCATAATGCTTGGCACAGACATTGTGAACCAAAGGACCTGTTCTGTGCTGTACTATTCTGTAATCAGTGGAGCCTGTCCTGATTAGGGAAAGTTGTCAGCAGGTGAGCAGAGGTGATGTAATACATTGAGAAATACCTGAGGCTCACATGGGTAGGAGTATAGTGGCAACACATGAGATAATTGAAGAACCACAACCACGCCCTTTGAATGGTTATCCTTCAATTCTTGGAAATCTGCCTTTGCAGATCTGTTCTGCATTCTGTTCAGCTGGAGTACGTTTCCCCTTGACCATCTGTCCTCTCAGCTCCTGCACTAAGGATCCCAGTAGAGTGCCTGAAGAAAATCTTGGGGCCTTCTCTGCATTGTGCTTCAGAATATTTTATAATTACCTGCAGGATCCTCTCGCACGCTTGACTCATTGCCCTGTAAGAAGTAGAGGCTCATTTTAAAATGTGCACATTGGCTTTGATTCATAGTAATCATTCACAATATTGACTTGGGATGCATCTTATCAGCATAGTTAGCTCAGTTACTTAAATATGTGTATTACAAGCCGCACAAAATTGGCATTCTAAATGGAGTGGAAGCAATGGGTGTGGTTTAATCGCACATGGGAATCTGAACCCACTTTGGGGGATACTGAATTGAATTGAATTGACTTCATTTCTTACATGAGGAGTAGAATTCTTTACGCTAAATCTTTGAGTTAGCCACCATTTTGTTTTCATCTTTTTCTGTGTATCATCATTTACTCATGTGCATTTGTTATAACTCATTGCAGCAGTGTTATGTTGCAATACTCTACCGAATGGGTATTGCATAAAGAAAATTCATATGTTCCCCCTAGCTTTCCAAGGAGCATGTGGGATCACTGATCTTTGCACATTCTCCCTGTGACCTACATGATGCCTTTGAAATTTTCTACGTGCTTCCTCAGCAGATGAGGAGTTAGTGTTTGCAATTATTTGAATTGTAAAACAAGGGGATGAATCAGTTTGGCTCTGGCTGATGGTCCTGAAAGTAACCACCTGTATTCATCCACTTGTGATCTCACTGTAAATCTGGGCTCTGATAATTGTCACTGCATCTGTCAATCCATTGCATCATTGGACTTTTACGCAGAGCCCAGTCATGCTGGGATTCACCAGCATTACCCTATGTCATCAGATCAGCCTTGTGGAAGATCGGAGACACCAATAATGAAACTGGGGATATTTGAGCAACACACAAAATGCTGGAGGAATTCAGCAGGCCAGGCAGCATCTATGGAAAAGAGTACATTCGATGCTTCAGGCCGAGACCCTTCATCAGCACTGGGAAAAAACGTGATATTTCGCTTGTAGGATAGGATTGTAAAGTTTTGAAGGAAAATGCTGGAAATACACATGATTTGTGGAAAAATAAGCAGAATTAATGTTTCAGGTCTGAGGTGCTGCCTGACTTGCTGAGTATTGCTGAATAAAAGGTAGTGGATTTGGCCTAGTACCTCACAGGTAAAACCCTCCCAACTACTGAGGACATCAACAGGAAACTTCGCCGTAGAAAAGCAGCAACCATTATCGAAGATCCTTACCACCCCAGGCCATGTCCTTTTCTCACTGCTGCCATCAGGTAGAAGGTACAGGTGCCTCAGGACCTGCACCACCAGGTTCAAGAACAGTTACTATCCCTCAATAAGGATCTTGAACAAAAGGGGATAACTACACTCATTTAAGGACTCTTTTATCTTGTTAATTCATGCTCTCATTATTTCTTGCAATTTATTTACAAAGTATATTTGCATTTACACAGATTGCTGTTCATCGATCCTGTTTACAGTTACTGTTCTATAGATTTGCTAAGTGTACCTACAGAAAAAAATCTCAGGGTTGTATGTAGTGACATGTAGGTACTCTGGTAATAATTTTTACTTTGAACTTTGATACAGCGCTTTCTGTTTCTATCTCAAATTTCCAGCATTTGCAGTTTATTTAAATTTTAATTTACCAGGGAGCTGAAGAGCTGTTCCTAGATTATTTTACTTTTACATTTTTAATGAACTGTAACTGACTTTGTATGTGTTTGATGACTTAATTTTAACTATTGTTAAAAGTAAAAATAGATTTTTCTTTATTCTTTATGTGGCCACTTTATTAGGTACAGAAGGTAATGTAATGGGGGAAATGTACGTAATTCACAACCACCGACATTGAGTTGGGGTTTTGCTTTAGGAGGCTGGTCTGACGTGATGACATTATTATGTAAAATGTTCTTAGCATGCTTTTGTGTTTGGATTTTGGATTTCAATAAAATGTGTTATGGGTTTCGTTAAACATAAAATGCCTCACTTCGTTTCATTTGCCGAAACCTACGTTGGTGACCCCGATGCTCTGGAATGTTTCTGGATTTATAGAATACATCGACCAACACAGTCGCTTTGAAACTGCCAGAGTTTTGGGAGCAAAACGCCGCCGCTTGGTTCGTACAAGCTGAGGCCCAGTTCTCCCTGCGAGAAATCTCCACCGACAACACCAAATATTTCTATGTGGTAGCATCGCTCAGCAATTCCATGGTGGCGAGAGTGCAGAGTCTGCTTCAACACCCACCTGAACATAATAAATACCACTTGCTGAAAACTCACCTTGTACAGACTTTTGGATTGTCGGAGTCTGTGTGCGACTCTTACTGTCCTTACTTGGTCTCGGCAATGCTAGGCTTTCGGAGATAACAGACCACCCACTATCTCTCCTGGGAAATCACTGTCCTGGTTTTATTTTTAAAGAACTCTTCATGCAACAAGTGCCTGATCAAGTCCACATAGTGCTTGCTAATGCACCTGTGAAGGACTATAGGGAGCTTGCTAAGATGGCTGATAGTCTACACTCAGATGGGCAGTGATCCATAATTTCTCCTCCTTTCTCTACCTCAATAAGCCCGGTCAGCAAGGCTCCCAACGTCAGGATGCCTGCAGCCGCAGAGCAGACGATGCTGGGCCTGTATCTTTACCATGCTCGCTTTGGTACAGACACTAGGAAGTACCGACCGCCTTCATTACAGACTCTCTTTCAGGGTGATGTTTCCCCTGTGACATGGGGGGGCTCATTTGAGTGTGCTGTGTGGTAAACCATATATATGTTGTAACTGGGTTACCTGTCTGGACACTCCCCTCTGCTGACTACCCCGTGGCTCCTCCCACAGATCCCTGAATAAAGGTGATTTCACCTTGCCCCTCCCCCTCAGTTCGGGGGCAGACACTCAGCATGGAAGTTGTATTTTACTGTGAATAAAAGCCTTTCAGTATTTACCCTACTTCAGTCTTTTGGAATTATTGAAGGTGCTTCAATTTTATTCGCTGTACATTTTAAAGCATGGAACATGCACTGAGACCCGACAAATTAGAGCTCGATCCGCAAACGCCAGAAGCTGGAAACGCTTTCGAACTCTGGCTGGCCTGCTTTGAAGCGTACCTAGAGGAGATTAAAGCGACCGACCCCACAGCGAAGCGCAGAGTTCTACTCTCCAGGGTCAGTCCACGGGTTTATTCGCTGATCAGAGACCAGCCGAGCTACGACCATGCGATAAGCGCACGCAAAGGACAATACCTGCGGCTGATAAACAGCGTCTACGCGTGACATTGCTTAGCAACTCAGCACCGGTGGCCTGGGGAATCAAGTACTGATTTTGTCCGGGCCCTACAGACACTCGTGCGAGCCTGCAATTGCCAAGAACTGACAGCAGTACAGCATGCAGAACTCCTAGTGAGAGATGCCTTTGTCATGGGGACCAGGTCAGTGTATGCGCGCCAGTGGCTGTTGTAAAAAGCTGATCTTACCTTAAGTTTGGCGATCGAGCTAGCCGACATGCTGGAGGCCGCTCTGCATAACTCTGAGGCTCTACAAGCACGCGATCCCCCAGTGGCTTCGTGGGCGTTGCAGACCCCGCAACCCGCTGGCGAATCAACCTCGGCTGCTGCCAGTCACGAGTCAGCAAAGTACTACTTCTGCGGACTCGAGAAACACCCCTGGAAACGCTGCCCAATCTGAAAAGCTACCTTCTCCAGCTGCCGAAAGAAGGGCCACTTCGCCAAAGTCTGTAAGTCCAAACCGCTAGCGGGATCAAGCAGCGTCGTGTGCGAGACATGGGGGTCGCCATCTTTCCTGCACACCGCCACCATGTGCGAGACATGGGGGTCGCCATCTTGCCTGCCGCCATCTTCTCCGCATGCTGCCACCACGTGCGAGACATGGGGGCGGCCATCTTGGTCGGCGCAACCTCCCACGGTGCTGCCAGCATTGTCTATTGATGAGAAGGCAAAGAGCGCTGAAACCTTGCTGGAGGCCGCTGTTGGCAACAAGATCCAGACTTACGGAACACGACAGGTGATGTTCTGCTTCAGTGGGCGAGTTACACATGGGATTTCATCCTGGATAAAGGGGCTAGACCTCTGCTTGGGGCAGATTTCCTGTGTGCCCAAGGACTGTTGGTCGATCTTAAGAAATGCCGGCTTGTGGATGTCAAGGACTTGGGTCGTAACCCTGCTCCGCAGTAAGTTCCCCACAATGACTATTGATTATTAACCCTGCTAAATGCCAGTCTGGGTAGTCAACCATTGACTTTCTCGGCCATCACATTTCTCGCAGAAGGTGCAAAACCCCTCCCATCAAAGGTAGCTGCTGTTATAGATTTCCCACTACCCGACATTACTAAAAAAACTACAGGAGTTACGAGGTATGGTGAATTTCTATCACTGTTTCCTTCCATGAGTTGCTGAACTTATGCTCCCCCTAATAGTGCGTTTAAAGGAAATACCCTTAATCAAGTGCTTGACTGGTCAGCAGACATGTCTGAGCTATTTGATGACACCAAGCGAGCTCTTTTTTAACACAACTGGGTGCCGTGCACGAACAGCTGGTTGAAGGCGTGTGGCGGCCGCTTGCTTTCTTCAGTCAGCAGCTCCGTTCCCCGAAAGGGAGTACAACACATTTGTGAGCTTCTCGGTCTCTATCTGACTGTATGCCATTTTCGTTTTCTTCTAGAGGGTCGCCATTTCACAGCGTTTGTTGACCACAACCCCCTTCTGCACTTGATGGCCAAGGTATCAGATCCTTGGTCTGTACAGCAGCAACGCCACCTGGCCCTCATATCTGAGTTTACAACACATATACGACACATCAAGGGGAAAAATAATGCCGTGGCCAATTGTCTTTCACGGCCAGCGCTGAGGCCGTACACATGAGGGTTGATTATGCTGGCATGGCAGCTGACCAAGTTACTGACCCAGATGTCCAGGCTTACCGAACAGCAGCCATGGGCCTGCTGTTGACTGATAGTAAGTTCAGGGAAGCTGGGGTTTCTTTCCTGTGCAATATCTCAACTGTCACCCTCACCTCATTGTGCCCACAAACCGGAGGTGGGCTGCGTTTGACTCCATACCTGGCCTCTTGCATCTGGGCCAGAAGGCCTCACAGAAACTGGTTGCACTAAAGTTTGTGTGGCAGCGTCTTAGAAAGGACATGCGTGATTGGACTGCAGCCCGTGTGGGGTGCCAGCAGGCACAAATTAACCACCGTGTTCAGACACCGTTGGCAGCTTTTGAGGTCCCTGAGTGACGGTTTGACCATGTCAATGTGGACATTGTTCATCCTCCCCACCCCCAACAGTTTCATGCACCTTCTTACCACTAGCTGGCCAGAGTTCATCCCTCTAGCATTGCTAATGGCTGCAGACATGGCGAGGGCATTCATCAGCACCTGAGTTGCTCAGTTTGGCACCCCATCTGATATTTCCTCTGACTGTGGACCCTAATCAATTTTAGACCTCCGGGCTGCAATGGACCAGACCTCGGCGTTAGGATACATCACACCCATGCCGTATCACCGGCTGTCCAATGGCCTATATGAGAACTTTAAGGGCTGCTGTGAGGGCTCCCTGATCAATGAGTGTTGGCATAATCGTCTCTCATGGGTCCTGCCGGAGCTCAGAACTGCTCCGAAAGAGGACCTGAAGTCATCTGCGGCTGAGTTGGAATACAGGCCACTTTTACGAGTGCAAGGTCATTTCATTCCAGACGCCACGACCACCTGTTGGCCTCTCAACAGCATTCCATGCTCCTCAGTAAAGTCAATTCCTTTTCACCTATTCCAGCCTCCCAAAATGGCGCACAGCACTCTTGGGTATCTGTTGACCAAAGTTCTTCCTTGGTTTTTGTCCACCAGCATCCACTTAGGACCATTTACAATGGCCTGTTCCACGTTTTGGAACGGGGAGAAAAGATTTTTATCGTAGATAGTAGAAGTAAACCTGGACTTATTTCAGTAGATCGCCTGTAACTGGCCCACCAAGATTTGGAGTATTCCACTGCCATGTCCCTGGCATCACTACATGACCATGAGCATGTCAATGCGCCTCCAGATGAGGCAGACACCCCTGCGGTTCCTCCACCCACAGAACACAGGAACCGAGCCAGGTAGCTTGTCCGAGCTCCTGACTGGCTCATAACGCCAGTTTTGGTGAATTCTGGGGTGGGGGGGCCTCTGTAGGATAACGTAATTGGGAGAAACGTACATAATTCACAACCACCGACAATGATTTGGGGTTTCGCTTTAAGAGGCTGGTCTGACGTGATGGCATTGTTATGTAAAAGGTTTCATTAAACATAAAACACCTCACTTTGTTTTATTTGCGAAAACCTACACATCTAGCCGCAGCTTCCAACAATCTGCATTAAGGAGTTGGAGTTAGAGCTGGAACTGGATGAACTCCAGATCATTCGGGACACTGAGCGGGTGATAGGTAGGACATATAGAGAAGTCGTTACACCCAAGGTGCAGGACACAGGAAACAATGTGACAGTCAGGAAGGCAAAAGGGGTTAAAGAGCCAGTGCAGAATACCCTTGTGGCAATCCCCCTCAACAACAAGTATACTGTTTGGGTACTGTTGTGGGGGATGACCTAACAGAGGAAAGTCACAGTGGTTGGGTCTGTGGCACTGAGTCTGCCTCTGTGACTCAGAAAGGAAGTGGGAAAAGAGGCACGCGGTGATGATAGGGGATTTGTTAGTTAGGGGAATGGACAGGTGATTTTGTCGATGAAAACATATTTCTGGATGGTATGTTGCCGCCTGGGTGCCGAGGTCCGGGATATCTTGGATCTAGTCCTCAGCATTCTTAAGTGGGAGGGTGAACAGCCAGAGGTCGTGGTCCATGTAGGTACCAATGACGTGGGTAAGACGAGTGATGAGTTTCTTCATGGGGAGTTCAAGGCGTTAGGTGCTAAGTTAAAGGGCAGGGCCTCCAGGGTTGTGATCTCCTGATTGCTACCCATGCCATGGGCTAGTGAGGCCAGAACTAGGAAGATTATGCAGTTTAATGCATGGCTAAGGAGTTGGTGTAGGAGTGAAGGCATAAGACTTTTTGACCATTGTGCTCTCGTCTAGGGAATGTGGGACCTGTACAGAAGGGACAGTTTGCACCTGAACTGGAGGGGGACTAATATTCTAATGGGAAGGTTTGTTAATGCTGCACGGTGGGGTTTAAACTAGAGTTGGAGGGGATGGGAACCAGAGTGCCAGAACAGTTAGTGGAGAGGTTGTGGAGACTGATGTTGGTAAGACCTCAGATGAAGTCAGGAATCAAAAGTTTGAACGCGGTGTCACTAGTGTTCTGAGCTGTGTGTATTTCAATGCAGGAAGTATCGTAGGAAAGGCAGATGAGCTCAGGGCACAGATCAACACCTGGAATTGTGATGTTGTAGCCATTAGTGAAACTTGGTTGCAGGAGGAGCAAGACTGGTAGCTCAATATTCTTGGGTTCTGTTGTTTTAGATGTGAAAGAGAGGGAGGGATTAAAGGAGGAGGGGTGGCATTACTAGTCAGGGAAAATGTCACAGCAGGACAGACTGGAGAACTCGACTGGTGAGGGATTATTGGTGTATCAGAGAAACAAGAAAGGTATGACCCCGTTAATAGGGCTATATTACAGACCACCCAACAGTCCAAGGAATTTAGAGGAACAAATTAGTAAAGAGATCGCAGACTGTTGCAAGAAACATAAGGTTGTTATAGTCAGTGATTTTAACTGTAAAAGGACTAGATGAGATAGAGAATGTCAAATGTGTTCAGGAAAGTTTCCTTCAGTATGCAGACGTCCCAGCGAGTGAGCATGCAATACTGCATCTGCTATTAGGGAATGAGACAGGGCAGGTGGCAAAAGTTTGTGTCATTTTGCCCCTAGTGATAATAAAGCCATTACTTTCAAAGTAAATATGCAAAAAGATAGGTTGAGATTCTAAATTGGAGAACTGCCAGGTTTGATGGTATCAGAAAGTGGTATGGCAAGTGTGGATTGGGACAGGCAGTTTTCTGGTAAAGGCATATTTGGTAAGTGTGAGGCCTTCAAAAACACAATTTTGAGAGTCCATAGCTTCTTTGTGCCTGTCAGGATAAAAGGTACAGGTAACAAGTGAGGGGAACCTTGGTTTTCAAGAGATATTCAGTCCCTGGTTAAGATTAAAAAGGAGGTGCATAGCAGATATAGGCAGTCGGAACAAATGAGGTGCTTATGGAGCTTAAGAAATACTAGAGGACACTTAGTAAAGAAATCAGGAGGGCTAAAAGAAGGCATAAAGTTGCTCTAGCAGACAAGGTGACGTAGAGTCCTAAGGGATTCTACAGATATGTTAAGAGCACAAGGATTTCAAGGGACAAAATTGGTCCTTTGAAAGATCAGAATTCTAATCCACGCCTGGAGCCAAAACAAATGGGGAAGATCTTAAATGAATTCTTTTCTCTGTATTTACTCTGGAGATGGTGATAGAGACTATAAAAGTGAGGCAAAGCAGCATCAACTTCATGGACCCAGTGCAGATTACAGAGGAGGAGGTGTTTACTACTCTGAGGCAAATCAGGGTGGATAAATCCCCAGGGCCTATCAAGGTGTTGCCTCGGACCCCTTGGGAGGCAATTGCAGAAATTGCTGGGGCGCCAGCAGAGATATTTAAATCGTCCTTCGCAACAGGGGAGGCACCGGAGGATTGGAGGATAGCCAATGTTGTTCTGCTGTTTTAAAAAAGGCTCCAAGTATAAACCAGGAAATTATAGGTCAGTTAATCTGACATTAGTTGTGGGAAAATTGTTGGAGGGTGTTCTAAGGGACCAGATATATAAGTATTTGGATAGACGTGGACTGACGAAGAATAGTCAGCTTGGCTTAGTGCATCATAGGCCATGCCTAATCAATCTAATGGAGTTTTTCAAGGAAGTTACCAGGAAAGTTGATGAAGGCAAGGCATTGCACAAGGTCCCGCATGAGAGGTTGGTCAAGTAGTTTCAGCTGCTCGGCATTCAAGGTGAAGTAGTAAACTGGAAATCTCTTTAAAAGATTCAACGTTTAAGAGAATTTTGGATAGACACATGGGTAGTAGGAGTATGGAAGACTGTGCTCCCAGTGCAGGTCGATGAGAGTAGGCAGTTTAAATGGGTTTGCCATGGGTTAGATGGGCTGAAGGGACTGTTTCTGTGCTGTACTTCTCCATGACTCTACGACACAGTTGTAGCTCATGTTTACTGTATTTGAGCTGCTGTTGCCTTCCTGTCAATTTGAACCAGTGTGGCCATTCTCCCCTGAGCTCTCTCATTAACAAGGCATTTTCACTCACAGAACTGATGCTCACTGGATTTTTTATTTTGTTTTTTTGCACCATTTCCTGTAAATTCCGGAGGCCGCTGTGTGTAAAAATCCCAGCAGATTAGCAGTTTCTGAGATAATCAAAACTACCCCATCTGGCATCAACAATCATTCCATAGTCAAAGTCACTTAGATCACATTTTTTTCCCCATTCTGATGTTTGGTCTGAACAACAACTGAACCTCTAGACCATGGATGACATGCTTTTATGTATTGAGTTCCTGCCACATGGCTCATTAGATATTTGCATTAATGAGCTACAGATGTACCTGATCAAGTGGGCACCAAGTGTAAATTTAAAGTGCTGTAAGTTGTAAGATATTTCAGAATAACAGAAAATAATGTAATAAGATTTCAAAACTAGTTTAGGCTCCAGGGATGGTGTTTCAGTATAAAGCACTCTGAGGTTTTATTAATGTTCCACATGAGGCCTTTTCATCACTGAAGCCTGGCTGAATGCCTCTGAAATCCAGAGGCCTAGCATGATTCCTCCTACACATCCGTGTGAGATAAGTAAGGACATGGAGACAATGTGAGTGATGATTCTGGGCATGAGGCCAGGTCCAGCAATGCCAAACTAATAAGTTACTGATGACAGTATAATCTTAATAAGAGGTATACTGCCATCTTTTAATTTTACCATACAAGATCAAAGAGAAATTATTTAACTAAATAAACTCAGCAAGTTGCTGAAAGTTACTGTGCATGGAGAATCACTGAACATTGTTAAAAAGTGGAAAACCCAAAACATTTAGTTTTTTAAAATCTTTCCCTTTTGGAAATGGCACAGTGACAAAGCTAGCAGAGCTGCTGCCTCATAGTGCCAGAGTTCCAGGTCAATCCTAACCTCAGGTGCTGATTATGTGGATCTAGTACAATCTACCTGTGACCACATGGCTTTCCTCTAAGAGCTGTAGTTCTGCTCCCAGTTGAAAGCCATGCAGGTTGGTAGGTTATTTCATCACTGTACCTTGCTCCGAGAGAGTAAGTCGCAGGTAGACTCAGGGAGGTATTGATATTATCGTTTGTCCAAAGAGGGGCAGCCATCTGGTGAAGGGGCTTGTCTTGTCCATCCCTACTGGATACTGCTTCGACAGGCGGGGGTAACCAGCAGCTTCGTATCCCAGTGAGACAGGAACGTGCCTCGCATACGAAGTCAACTCTGGTAGACTGGACAGGTGAGATCTAAAAGTGAGATCCAGCGGCTGGGCATGTGGTACTCCAATGCACTGTGGGGAGCAAAGGGTATGATAAGGCACAGGAGATGTCATGGTCATCCACTGCAACCAAGGAAGACCCCAGTCTGTGACGTTTGTTTGTACCCAGACTTGGCTTCTAAGGTCGAGAGAGTGGATCTGCCCCAGTCCAATGGATTTTCCACTTCAAAAACTCACCCACACAGGTTTTCTGCCATCATCAGACATGAGGGACAACCGCCAATATTGATTTATTACTGCCACATGTACCAATATATAGGTACATGAGGGACAACCGCCAATATTGATTTATTACTGCCACATGTACCAATATATAGTGAAATACTTGTCTGGCATACTGTTAATACAGATCAAATCACTACACTTTGCATTAAGGCAGAATAAGCTAAAACAATAACCATGTAGAATAATGTGTTAAATTTACCAAAAAAGTGCAGTTCAGGTAAACGATAAAATGTAACATCATAACAAGGTAGATTGTGAGGCCAAGAGTCCATCTTATCATACAAGAGATCCGTTCAAATTGAGGAGGATATGAAGAGAATATAATGGTATTAATGTAGGATTAGGGTAAATGGGTGGTTGATAATGTCATAGACTTGATGGGCTGAAGGTCCTGTGTTGCACCTCTCTATGGTATCAGTGGAGACACATTGATGCAAGATGGGCAACAGCTTCAAATCTGAATTGCCTTGGAAGTGAAGCAGAGAGAGAAAAGAAGGAGTTTTGGGGAAGGCACAGCAGAGGTTACTAAGATGTTACCTGTATTAGAGGACGTGTGCGTTAAGAACATGTTGGACAAACTTAGGTTTTTTTCTCTGTAATGGCAGAGGCTGAGGAAAAATCTGACAGGAGTTTATAAGATTATGAGAGGCATGGATAGTGTAGACAGCTAGTATCTTTTTCCCAGGATCAAAATGTCTAATACCAGAGGGCATGCATTCAATGTGTAAGATGGTTCATTCAGTTCAGAGGAGAAGTGCAGGACACACTTTTTACACAGAGAATGGTGAGTGCCCGGATTGCACCGCCAGTGGTGGTAGTTGAGGTGAATACAGAAGATGCATTTCAGAGGCTCTTAGATAGGGTCATGAGTGTGCATGGAATGGTGAGATATGGACATTGTGTAGGAGAAAGAGATTAGTTTAGTTAGCCATTTATTTAATTATGAGTCGTCGGACCTGTTCCTATGCCGTATTGTCCTATGTTGTAAAACTGTGCTGTGGTCATGTTTAGAAACATACACGTGACTTTCAGTATCTGCTGGCGGTTTTCAACAAGTGTTTAGCATAAAAAGAATCAAGTGCTGTCCTGTCCAAGGCAAACGCCCCATTTCTTCAGTTAAGTAATTGTAGACATTTAAAAATACATCAAAGGACTAAGCTCAAAGGGAGGGCCTGCACAAATGTAAAGTTCTGGAAATCCACTGGATGAGTAGAATTATGATTGTGATGCAAGAACAGTGAGAAACTCTGCCCTCATGCACAAACAGAGTTCCCAGAGCAACACCAGTTATTAGAGAAAAGCAGGAACAGGCTCTGGGGTTTCAATTAAACAAATAGCTGAAGTGCAGTGATTTCAAAGAATGTTTATAAAAATAATTTTTTCACAATAAGTTTTAAACTAAAATGATAAAGAGATGGCAAACTATATGGAAACTAGAGGAAGAGAAGATAAGAATAGAAAGAAAAAATGGTCAGGAAGAAAAGTGAAGGGTAAATAATCATGGTCTATGCGTGACCGTGATTGTTCTTGGTAAATTTTTCTATAGAAATGGTTTGCCATTGCCTTCTTCTGGGCAGTGTCATTACAAGACAGGTGACCCAAACCATTATCAATATTCAGAGACTGTCTGTCTGGCGTCAGTGGTCGCACAACCTGGACTTGTGATATGCACCAGCTACTCGTATGACCATCCACCATCTGCTCCCATGGCTTTGTGTGACCCTGACTGGGGAGGCTAAGCAGGTGCTACACCTTGCCCAAGGGTGACCTGCTGATTAGCAGAGGAAGGAGTGCCTTACATCTCCTTTGGTAGAGACGTATCTCCACCCGGCCACCCTGTTAGAGATTAAGAATGTTAAAAGAAAGACAAGTCAAAGGGCTTTCTGTGTTATAAAGCATGCAGGATTTGTAGTAAGTTGAATAAATGAGTTGTGCAAATCGATATAAACAGATGTGATTGGGATGAGGGACATAGTTGAAGGAGGCCAAAGATGGGAACTAAACACACAGAATGTTTGCTATGAAGGCAGGTTGGTTAAAGTAGAGATTAATGTAATAGTGAGGAATGATATTAGCTGAGTTGACGTGACATCTGTTTGGGTACAGCTAAGATGGGGACAGAAAACCCTTGTGGAAATTGTATACAGTCCTCCAAATAGTGGAGATGATGTTGAGGAGTCAAACAGTAAAGAAGGGTACAACACGGGAACCTTAATCTATGTATAAATTGAGTGCATCAAATTAATACAATACTATGGAGGATGAATTACTGAGCTTCACATGCAACGATTTTCTGGACCCTGCATGTATCATTCGAAGAGTCAGTCTGGGGAAACTTAAATGCACTTCCTCTATAGCGAAATTATTCTTCCTCCAATTAAGAGATCAAAACCACACACAGTACTCAAGATGAGGTTTCACCAAGGCCCTGTACAGGGCTATGGTAGGAAACTGTGTCACATGGTGTGAGCAGAATTATCTGCAGCTTAATGTGAAAAAGACTAAGGAGCTGGTGGTAGACCTGAGAAGAGCTAAGGTACTGGTGACCCCTGTTTCCATCCAGGGGGTCAGTGTGGACATGGTGGAGGATTACAAATACCTGGGGATATGAATTGACAATAAACTGGACTGTTCAAAGAACACTGAGGCTGTCTACAAGAAGGGTCAGAGCCGTCTCTATTTCCAGAGGAGACTGAGGTCCTTTAACATCTGCTGGATGATGCTGAGGATGTTCTACGTGTCTGTGGTGGCCAGTGCTTTCATGTTTGCTGTTGTGTGCTGGGGCAGCAGGCTGAGGGTAGCAGACACCAACAGAATCAACAAACTCGTTCGTAAGGCCAGTGATGTTGTGGAGATGGAACTGGACTCTCTGACGGTGATGTCTGAAAAGAGGATGCTATCTAAGTTGCATGCCATCTTGGTCAATGTCTCCCATCCACTACATAATGTGCTGGGTGAGCACAGGAGTACATTCAGCCAGAGACTCATTCCACCGAGATGCAGCACAGAGCGTCATAGGAAGTCATTCCTGCCTGTGGCCATCAACTTTACAACTCCTCCCTTGGAGGGTCAGACACCCTGAGCCAATAGGCTGGTCCTGGACTTATTTCATAATTTACTGGCATAATTTACATATTACTGTTTAACTATTTATGGTTCTATTACTATTTATTATTTATGGTGCAACTGTAACGAAAACCAATTTCCCCCGGGATCAATAAAGTATGACTATGACTATGACCATGATTGCAGTAAGATGTCCTGCTCCTGTGTTCAACTCCGCACACTGTGAAGTTCCAGCGCACAATGCCTGTATGCTTACAATTATCTGCTGGTGTATTTGGATAACCAGGTCTAGTCAGAAATCCTTCTTTCTGTTCAGATAAAAATCTGCCTTCCTGACTTTCTACCAAAGGAGATGACCTCCTGTTTGGTAAACTGTTGAATTACTTTTACTTACATGTATCAAGGTACAGTGAAAAACTTGTTTTGCATGCCCTTTATACAGATCAACTCCTTGGTGCAGCTATAGTAGCAGGTGAAGCTGTTACAGCTTGGGACATTGGTGTTTGGAGTTCATTTCCAACGCCATCAATAAGGAGTTTGTACATCCTCCCCGTGAGTGTTTAGGTTTCTGCTTGGCGCTCCAGTTTCCTCTCACATTCCAAAGGTGTACTGGCTAGCACATTAAATGGTCATTGTAAATTGTCCTGGATTAGGCTCGGGTTAAATAGGTGGGTTCATAGGCATTGTGGCTCATTGGGTCAGAGAGGCCTGTTCTGTGCTGTATCTCAAAATAACAATAGTGCATTGAGGTAGTAGAAAGTAAAATAATAACAGTACAGAAAAAGAGTAAGCACTTGACCTCACTATCGACCTTGTGTCTTATTGTCTACCTGCACTGCACTTTAAGGTACAAGGTCGATAGTGAGGTCGAGTGCTTACTGTATCATACTAGAGGACCTTTCAATAGTCTTATATCATTGGGATCAAAGATGGCCTTGAGCCTGGAGGTGCGTACTTTCAGGATTTGTATCTTGTGCCCAATGGCAGGAGGGAGAAGTGAGAAGACATTGTGGGTGGGGTCTTTGATGATGTTGGAGCTTTATCAAGTCAACAAGAAGTGCATTCGGGATCTATAGAGGGGAGGGTGGTTTCCATTATGGAGTGAGATTCTCTATGTCCACCACACTCTGCAGTATCTGACAGCCATGGGCAGAGCAGCTGCCACACCAGCCTGTGATGCATCTGGATAGGATGCTTTCTACGGTACTTTGATAAAAATTTGTGAAGGTCAAAGGGGACATGCCAAATTTCTTTACACTCCTGAGGAAGTAGGGACACTGGTGAGCCTTCTTGGTCATGGCGTCTACATGGTTGGATAGGAAAAGCTCTTGGTGATTTGCACTCCTAGGAACCTGGAGTTCTCAACCCTCTTGACATCAGCATGTAAACAGGGACATGTCTTCCATTGTATTTAATTGCCCTCATCTAATCATTAATACTGTATTGTGAAAAGTTGTGGTCCAAGCACTAAACCTTGTGGTAACCAACTTGTCACTGTCTGCTCCTCAGAAATAGACCTATTTATTCCTATTCTTTATTCTCTGACCGTCATCCAGCTCTCTCTCCATGTCAGTACGTGTTTTCACTTTGCACAATTGTCTCTTGTGCTTTTGAAAGTCTTCTACATCTATTGCCTCCTCCCATCTGCTCTAGTCATTATAACCTCAAAAACTGCTTTATCTTTTTAAAGACTCTAGCTGATCCTGTCACAATTTTTTTTGAATGTTCTACTATTACATCTTTGATAACAAACTTCACCAATTTCCCCATTACTGATCCGCGTCTAAAGTCTGTGATCCTTCATTTTCACTCTCTGTCTTTTTATGAAAGTTGAATTACATTAGTTACCCCTCCCCTCCCAAACTACTGAAACTCATTCAGATTCCAAAGAATGACAATTAATGTATCCACAATCCTCAGTGTTATTATTTTGCAGGGCCTGTCCTGGGCCTAGCACATAAGTGCGATTATGAAGAAAGCACAGCAGTGCCTTTACTTCCTTAGGAGTTTGCGAAGATTCACCATGACAACTAAAACTTTGACGTGTGTAGTGGAGAGTATATTGACTTCACAGCCTGGTATGGAAACACCAATGCCCTCAGATGGAAAATCCTACAAAAAGTAAAGGATATGGCCCAGTCCATCATGGGTAAAGCCCTCCCCACCATTGACCACATCTACATGAAACATTGTTGCAGGAAATCTGCATCCATCGTCAGGGACCCCGACCAACCAGGGCATGTTGTCTTCTTGCTCCAGGCATCAGGAAGAAAGTTCAGGAGCCTCAGGACTCACAGCACCAAGTTCAGGAATAGGTATTACTCCTCAACCATCAGGTTCATGAACCCAAGGAGATAAATTCACTCAACTTCACTTGCCCCATCATTGAAATGTTCCCACAACCTATGGACTCACTTTCAAGGACTTTTCATCTCATGTTTTCTATATTTTTTGTTTATTTATTATTATTACTTCTTTCTTTTTGTATTTGCAGTTTGTTGTCTTTTGCACACTGGGTTGAACACCTGGGTTGGTACAGTCTTTCATTGATTTTGTTGTGGTTATTGTGTTATGGATTTATTGAGTATGTCCACAAGAAAATGTATCTCAGATTTATACATGGTGACATATAAAAACTTTGATAATAAATTTACTTTGAACTTTGAGAGCTAATTTCTGAAGTATTCTTCGTTCCCATTTATTTCACTAACATCATCTCCCCCTTCATTCTGATTTCCTTCAGGTCTTTCCTCTTATAGACCCTGGACTTTCCAAACATTTTTGGTAGATTTTTTTTTTTCCTTTGTGAAGAGAGACACAGTGTTTGCTTATCTGGCATGCCATTTCATTTCTTTTTTTCCCACCATTATATATTCCCCTGTATCTGACTACAAGCTATTTACCATTGCCCTTACTAATCTGTTTTTTCTTCACCTGCAGTATTTGTAGAAGCAGTTATAGTCAGTTTTTACATTCTCAGCAAGTTTACTCTTGTACTCAAACACTCTACTTTCCCTTCCTCTTAATCAATCACTCGAATCCCCCTTTGGTGCTCGAATCCCCCTTTTGTTTTCTGTCAACAACAGGAATTCTGCAGATGCTGGAAATTCAAGCAACGCACATAAAAGTTGCTGGTGAACGCAGCAGGCCAGGCAGCATCTCTAGGAAGAGTCTCGGCCTGTAACGTCGACTGCACCTCTTCCTAGAGATGCTGCCTGGCCTGCTGCGTTCACCAGCAACTTTTATTTGTTTTCTGTCCTCAGGTTTGCTACTAAATCAGGCCAATTTATAATTTTGTTTACTTGTTAATTTATTTATTGAGATACAGTGTGAAATAGGCTCTTGCAGACCTTCAAGCCGTGCTGCCCAGCAACGTCCAATTTTATTCAAGTCTAATCATGGGAGAATTTACAATGACCAGTTAAGCTAACAACCAGTACATCTTTGGACTGTGGGAGGAACCAAAGCACCCAGAGGAAGCCCATGCAGTCAAGGAGAGAATGTACAAAATCCTTACAGACAGCGTTGGGTATTGAACCCGGGTTGAAGGTACTGTAAAGCAATGCACTAATCACTACACTACCACACTGCACCTCGTTGATCTAATACTTTCTTTATCAGTAAGGTTGAGATACCATTCCTGCTTTATTATTGTGCCAGACAGGAATTAATAATTGTGCTTCATCCATGTGGTCTTTCAATGTTTGTCATTGCTGATCCACTATCATGAGCAACCTTCTCCACATCACCTTAGCCAAAATTTACCTCATAGTTTCATTGATTTACATTCAAGGCCCTAGTATCAGAATCAATAAACATACTCTGTTTTAATGGGCGAAATCCACCATATTATGGTCGCTCTTCCCCGGGAATCTTCAGACAATAACATTAAACTTCCCTCTCGATTCAATCCCTACTAGATGATGATCTGCTTACTCTTTGGGAGGGTGAGATGCATCCATTCAAGCAGTGCGGTTCTGGAAAATGTCTGGCAGTTGAGGTCTTGCTGAGAATAAATGCATCACATTTGCTTCCGAAAGAGAATTGAGGTAATCACATTAGAAAAATCTTCTGGTGACCCACAACAGGATTGATTGAAGGAGAAGGAACTTATTTTATGTTTGTGGTGAAATGTGCAGAGACCTGGACTGAGATCAACAAAAGTCTTCAAAGCAAAAGAATGATCAGAATATATATTTACTCTGATGTGATGAGTTCACTTCTATTTAAAACTGTTCAAAACAATGCAAATCCCTTTACCAAACTGAATTTGTCAGTCAGTTTTGGAAATGCTAGTACACTATAAAAGACCTTGCAGCATTAAACAAATTGTTACCAAATGCTTCAACAAGTTTGAGCACATCTGTACTAAATTAGTTCTGTTTCCTGATTATTTTCATAGGCAATTTTGGCAAAGTTTCTCTTGTTTCTTTGTTATATAAATAAGATATAGTTGACTTTGGTGTCTTCCTGTAAAACATTGCTTTCTGGGACATGTTTGCATATTACACAAAGGTAGGTATTTGAAAAGAGACCAGGAGTTGGCATGAGGAAAGAATATGTGGCATTGAAAGAATGAGAGGAAAGGTTAATGCAGTATGTCATGTTTCAGAGAAGGATGAATGGCTGAAATGGAGGTTATCAAGTGTTATCAAGTGTAGCAGAGACAGATGGATAGATGAAATGTAAGAGATCTGCTGCTGTTCTGAAGATATTGGAAGTCTCCCCGCAGCTGAAGTTGATAGCAATGGTTTCCAATCACATTACTCATTTCTCTGAGGATCGTCACCTTGTCTTGGTGGAGAGACTTGTGAATTCCTGAGATCCAGAGGCTGATGCTGTCAGGAGCTTAGCTCCTGGTAGGGTTACACATGGTAGTAAGGTGAAGGTGGAGCCTCCAGACAAAGATCTCAGTGGTGGAGCTGGTGCAAGATGGTGACACATCACCACAGTGCTGAAGGCAGAGGAAGACTGCAGCAGTGAAAGGTCCCCAGATGTCTTGCATTCCGTGCCACTGGACCCTGACCCCAATGGTCAAGGACAATACCGTGGCTGCCAGTCATACGCACAGGGAATAATCTTTGGGAGAACATCATACTCAATTCGAGTGATTGCACCACTACAACCCATTTCTATTCTCGTCTAATGACTTGTGAGAACACAAAAAATGATCTTACTAAACAGCTTTTTGAATCTTAAAATCTTTTCAGTGTACAAAAGCACAACAACCTCTGGTTAGACAATTTCAATGATTCGGAAGCCCTGCATAAAAAATATTTCAACTACTCTCCATCTTGGTTGACAATTCTTTATCCTTGATATTATATCTCCCAATTCCAGATGCTCCAAGCAGAAGAAAACAGCTTGCCTGACGGTACCCCATCAATGTCTCTCAAAATCTTGTTTCATTTCTAACAAGAAGAAAAGTCCATTCTCACACAAGCTTTGGAAAACCCCTACCCTGAAGAAGCAAAATCTGTAGTTCTCTTCGAGATGATTCTGTCAGTAGTGGGAGCAATGTCTCCTCCTTTGTCCTCATGTCCTCTGTACGGGCCTCCAGAACACTTAGAGACAGCTCTTTTCATGTGCGAAGATATAATAGTGAAAACTCAAAGTCCTGTAATCAATTTGGCTTAAAGTAATATGTTTCCACTTTAACTAGAACTGAAGGTACCCTAGAAATTGCAAGGGGAAACTCAGTAAAATTAAACTGAAACCCAGGAGTTAAGTAATATCACCGTCACAAATACTGGAAAAATTACGGGGGCTTTCCACTTCAACTGGACTCTCTGGAAAGTATAATTAGGTTGCATGTTAATTAGAGAGAACATCAGATGGTACATAAAAATTGTATCACAGGTTCTGTTAAAAGGGGACTGTGGTCTTTAGATTGCTAGCTCATTAGGTGTTGAGTCATGTGATCAATTCCTCTCCCAGTTGGAGAAATTACATGTTGAGACCTGCCAGATCAGTCTGGAGATTCCCATGGGATGCAGTCATTCTGTGCTGAAGTTTGAGTTTGTTCACCTGTTCAGTCCCTCACCCAGAAAGTTACACAACGAATCCCATCACAGCAATCCATGTGATATTTTTCATTACATATAAAATGTGCTGGATCATAAACACTGGACCATAAGACCATAAGATATGGGAACACAATTAGGCCCATTGAGTTTGTTCTGCCATTTTCCTCTCAGCCCCAATCTCCTTCCTTCTCCCCATATTCCTTCACGCCCTGACCAATCATTTTCATTTTCATTTTTAAATCTTTTTATTATTATTGAAAATCAACAACAAAAAAAATACACTGAAGTAATCAAGTCAACATATCAATATGTACAATAAGAGTTAAATTATCAACCAAGCTAAACAATATATCAATAATAATGAGAAAAAACAAAATATTTTTTTCTTAAAAAAGAAAGAAGGAAAAAGAAGGAAAAGAATCTAGAATCTATCAAGCTCTGCCTTAAATATACATAAAGATTTGGCCTCCACAGCTACCTGTGGCAAATAATCCCTTAGATTCACCACTCTCTGGCTGAAGAAATTGCTCCTTATCTCTGTTCTAAAAGGATGCCCCTCTATTCTGAGGCTGTTTTCTCTGGTCTTGGACTCTCCCACCATAGGAAACATCCTCTCCTCATCCAATCTATTAAGGCCTTTCACTATTCAATAGGTTTCAATGAGGTCACCCCTCATTCTTCTGAATTCAAGTGAATACAGGCCTAGAGCTATCAATATGACACGCTCTTCATATGACTAGTCATTCAATCCTGGAATCATTTTTGTGAACCTCCTTTAAACCCTCTCCAGTTTCAGCATATCCTTTTTAAGACAAAGGGCCCAAAACTGCTCACACTACTCCAAATGAAGCCTCACCAGTGCTTTATAAAGTCTCAACATTATATCCTTGCTTTTATATTCTAGACCTCTTGAAATGAATGCTAACGTTGCATTTGCCTTCCTTACCACAGATACAAACTGCAAATTAACCTTTAGGAAATCCTTCATAAGGACTCCCAAGTCCCTTTGCACATCAGCTGTTTGTATTTTCTCTCCATTTAGAAAATAGTCAACCCTTTCATTTCTTCTGCCAAGGTGCATGACGGTACACTTCCCAACACTGTATTTCATCTGCCATTTCTTTGCCCATTCTCCTAATCTGTTTAAGTCCTTCTGTAGCCTCTCTACTTCCTCAAAATGATCTGCCCTCCACCTATCTTCATATTGCCTGTAAACTTTGCAACAAAACCATCAATTCCATCATCCATATCAATGACATATAATGTAAAGAGAATTGGTCCCAACACAGAACCCTGTGGAACATCACTTGTCATTGAGTGTCAACCAGAAAAGGCTCCCTTTATTCCCACCCTTTGCTTCCTGCCAATCAGCCACTGGTTTATCCATGCTAGAATCTTTCCTGTAACACCATCGACTCATAGCTTGTTGAGTAGACTTATGTGTGGCACTTTGTTAAAGGCCTTCTGAAAATCCAAGTACACAACGTCAACCATTTCTCCTTTGTCTATCTTGCTTGTTGTTTCTTCAAAGAATTCCAACAAATTTGTTAGGAAAGAATTTCCCTTGAGGAAACCATGCTGACTACGGCCTATTTTATCATTTGCCTCCAAGTACCCTGAGACCTCATCCTTAATAATCAAGTCGAACAACTTCCCAATAACTGAGATCTGACTAAATGGCCTATAGTTTCCTTTCTTCTGCCTCCCTCCCTCCTTGAAGAATGGTGCGACATTTGCAATTTTCCTGTTGCACGGGGCAACTGAGGAGAAACCAAGTGCAGAACACCGTTATATCGACTGAGTCGGGGATGCTGGCGTAGACATGAACGTCGAACAGCAAACTGGAGGAATTTGGACAAGGAGACAGGATCTACAGGGACTATCTTGAAACTAGAGCAGAGCTTGGAACTAAACTTAGAACTAACGGTTCTAAGCAGAGAAGAGAACGTGGTATCACACAAGAATAAACCAACAAACTGGCAACCTGTGATAGAGAAACCATCGTACTTATTTCACAGTCTTTGCTGAAAACCAGGTGTACTGTAATTAGGTAAACTAGCAGCAATTGGAAATCTAATAACTGAAATTAGGGCATAATTAGGGCATAATGGATCATGAAGTAGGTTTTCAAAGCTTGCAGAGAGATTTAGGCCAGTTAGAAGAAAGGGCTGAAAGATGGCAGATGGAGTTTAATGCTGATAAATGTGAGGTGCTATATCTTGGTAGGACTAATCAAAATAGGACATACGTGGTAAATGGTAGGGCATTGAAAAATGCAGTAGAACAGAGGGATCTAGGAATAATGGTGCATAGTTCCCTGAAGGTGGAATCTCATGTGGATAGGATGGTGAAGAAAGTTTTTGGTATGCTGGCCTTTATAAATCAGAGCGTTGAGTATAGGAGTTGGGATGTAATGTTGAAGTTGTACAAGGCATTGGTGAGGCCAAATTTGGAGTATTGTGTACAGTTTTGGTCACCAAATTATAGGAAAGATGTCAACAAATTCGAGAGAGTACAGAGATTTACTAGAATATTACCTGGGTTTCATCACCTAAGTTGCAGAGAAAGGTATTTAAAATTATGAGGGGGATAGATAGAGTTAATGTGGATAGGCTTTTTCCATTGATAGTAGGGGAGATTCAAACAAGAGGACATGAGTTGAGAGTTAAAGAGCAAAAGTTTAGGGGTAACATGAGGGAGAACTTCTTTACTCAGAAAGTGGTAGCTGTGTGGAACGAACTTCCAGCAGAAGTAGTTGAGGCAGGTTCGATGTTGTCGTTTAAAGTTAAATTGAACAGCTATATGGACAGGACAGGAGGGTTATTGGCTGAGTGCAGGTCGGTGAGACTATGTGAGAGTAAGAGTTCGGCATGGACTAGAAGGGCCGAGATGGCCTGTTTCTGTGCTGTAATTATTATATGGATATATGTGGTTTATATGGTTAATCAGGGAGAAAGGAGCGTTAAAGGGGAACAGCCAAACGGAGCCATGACATTTCCAGTCTTCCAGAATCTAGTGATTCTTGAAAGATCATTACTAATGCTTCCACAATCCCTCCAGCCACCTCTTTCAAAACCCTGGGGTATACATCATCTAGTCCACTTGACGTATCTACATTCAGACCTTTCAATTTCCCAAGAGCCTTCCCTCTAGTTATAGCAACTTCGCACACTTCTGCCCCCAGCAGCTGGAATTTCTACAGTGCCTTCCACAGTGAAGACTGATGAAAACTACTTATTCAGTTCATCCACCAGTTCCTTGTCCCCTATTACTACCTCTCCAGCATTGTTTTCCAGTGGTCCAATGTCCACTCTCACCTCTCTTTTACACATTATATATCTGAAAATACCTTTGGTATCCTCTTTAATATTGCTGGCTAACTTTCTTTCATTTTCCATCTTTACCTTCTGAATAATTTTTTTAGTTGCCTTTTATTGTTTTTAAAAGGTTCCCTATCCTCTAACTGCCCACAAATTATTGCTCAATAATATGCCTCTCTTTGGCTTTTATGTTGGCTTTGACTTCTCTTGTTAGCCATAGTTGTATCATCTTTCCTTTACGATATTTTTGCCTGTTTGGGATGTATATATCCTGTGCCTTCTGAATTGCTTTCAGAAATTCCAGCCATCACTGCTCTGTTGTCACTCCTGCCAGTGTTCTTTTCCAATCAATTCTGGCCAACTCCTCTCTCATGCCTCTGTAATTCCCTTTACTCCACTGTAATACTGACACATCTGACTTTGGCTTCTCCTTCTCAATTTTCAGGGTGAATTCAATTATATTATGATCGCCTTTTACCTTAAGCTCTCTAACAATTCCAGTTCATTGCACAACACCCATTCCAGAATAGCCGATCCCCTAGAGGGCTCAACCAAGAGCTGCTCTAAAAAGGCATTCTAGAAATTCCCCTTCATGAAATCTTGAGCAACACACACTAAATGGTGGAGGAACTCAGCAGCATCTACAGTACGTAGGGGAATAAACAGCTCATGTTTTGGATGGTGACTCACCACAATAGGCAGGATCTCCTGGCTGTTAGCCAGCTCAATTCCCATTCTGACATGTCTGTCCATGGCCTCCTCTACTCCCACAGTGAGGCCAAAGTCAGGTTGGAAGAGCAATGCCTTGTATTCCATCCTGACTGCCTCCAACTTCATGATACAAACATCAATTTCTCTAATTTCCTGTAATTACTACCCTCTCACCTACCTCTCCCTTTTTCCATTCCCCATTCTAGTTACCCTCTCACACCTCATCACCTCCCTCTGGTTACCCTCCTCCTCCCCTTTCTCACATGGTCCATTCTCCTCTCCTATCAGATTTCTTCTTCAGTCCTTTACTCCTTCCACCTATCCCCTCCCAGCTTCTTACTTCAACTAACCCCCCCAACACACGCCCAATTTTCCACTCATTTCTCACCTGCAAGTTGTACTCCTCCTCCTCTTCCCACACCTCCTTTTTCTGGCTTCTGTCCCCTTCCTTCCCAGACCTGTTCGATAGATCTCTACCTGAAAGTCAACTGTAATTTATTTCCTTCCATAGATGCTGCCCAGCCTCCATCATTAAAATGTTCTGGAATTTCCTGTGCTTCCTCCAGTCACTGTTCTCTGCTGAATTGTCTCAATTGACGGAAACAGCCTGTGTTCATCAAAAAGGAGAAGAAAGACGGTTCTTCTAATACCTGAAGAATTCATTAGAATTTGCTGTAAAGGAATCTCCATCTATTTTTTCTATCATTTTTGGAAGCAGGTTGTTGTTTTATGTTTGTAAAGCAATTCAACCAGTTTGTACTTGGACCTTAATTAGACATTCAAAGGAAGAGAGAAAGAGGAAGGAAGACTGAATCAAAGGCCAGGAAACCAAGACAATAAAGATATCAGAGCAACATACAAACATGGTGTACACATGTGAGGGAAAGACAAATAGATATAACATGATAGACATGCATTCGGCACGGACTAGGAGGGCCGAGATGGCCTGCTTCCATGCTGTAATTGTTATATGGTTGTAAGAAATAGATCCAGGAGGGCAGATAGCTCCTTTGGTCTGCTCCATCACTTTTTAATATCAGAGGGAACACAATCATTGTCTCAACTCCATTTCCTGCCTGTTCTTTCACCCTTGACTCTTCTTTGGTGTAGAAATCCAAGTCTTCTTTTTTCACAGTATCTACAGGATCTCTGAGCCACAGATTTTCTGAAGACCCATAACAATCAAGGGATGGATTCCTCATCTTCTCTACTTTAAGGGGAGTACCATGCTTTTACGTATTATGCTCCTCCACAAGGGGAATTGTGCTCTCCACAACTAAAATATCAAGCCCCTTCACAATTGTTTGTTTCCATAAGATTACTGAATATGCACAGAGATAAAGCCCATGAGTTTATAATACTGATGGACTGAAGTAATTTTTAATAAAGTGATTCTCCCAAAATTACTGCCTCGGTTTAGTCATGTTTTGAGAGATCCTGATGGATTCATTGACCTGCTGCGCGCTGTATGATTGAAGTATTCCCAAATGCCTTTGGACTTGTCCTTGGCTCTATTTCTTATATCATGTTGATTCACATGGCTCTATTTGTCTTTCCCTCACATGTGTGTACACCATATTTGTATGCTGTTCTGATATCTTTATTGCTTTGGCTTTCTGGCCTTTGATTTGGTCTTCCTTCTTCATTCTCTCCCTGCCATCACCCAGGTCTCATCATGTATGAAGTGCCGGTAGTGCTATACTGTATACCTTTTAACTTGTTGTCATATATTCACCTTATTATTTGTGGTAATATTACTTTATGCGTTATGTGTGTGAGTTATATGTACTGTGTTGTGCACCTTGGTCCAGAGGAACGTTGTCTCATTTGGTGCTATACGTGTACGGTTGCATGACAATACACTTGAACTTGGAATTGACTGGGAGTTCCAGGCTTTCTTTCCAGAACAAATAAGCAAAAGGCAATTCTGATTGAGTTACGATGGTACGTGTCAACATGGATGTGAAGTGACTTTCCCATCTATCTTCTGCCTTTGTCCCGTGCTTGATACTATTAAAAAGCAGGCATGTAACATTTGTCATATCAGGCCATGGGCATCACTGTTCCTTAAATGCTATTGCCTGTTTAAACGTTGTTTCATGTGACAGACTGTGGCTGCTAATCCAATAGTGTTTGGATTAAGGAAGTTCTAGAAGCAGGCTATCAGAAAGAGAGCAATCATAGGAACAACAGAAAGAACTGTAGACTGCTTCATGAATAAAATAGCTCTGCTGATCATTTAAATTACCAGATAATTTTAATATTTTAAAAGTGAACAGGGGAATTGCTGAGGCATTCATGATTTTTGCTTACATGGAAACTAAAGACTTTTTTTCGTACTGTATATGTCACCCAGAGTCTCCGTGACTACAATAAATTAGGTAACTAGGAGAAAGAGTACACAAATTTCAGAAACAATTATGACCTCATAACAATGGGAATTTCAGTACTAGCCAGCAATGAAAAAAACTATATTATTTTTCAACCCATTTACTGTTCTGAAAAACATTCCGAAGTTACATCAATACACCTTTCAGCCCACTAATCCATACTGGCTGTCAACCACCCATTTACACTACTCCTATATTAATCCCACTTTTTTATTCTCCCCACTTTCCCAGATTCTTCCTACACACTGAGGCAATTTACAGAGGCCAGCTAACCCACTGACCCAGATGACCTTTGGACTGTGGAGCATCCAGACAAAACCCATGTGGTCACTGGGATCTTCACAAATATTTCATCTCCAAATTTTCTATTTTAATATTCTGTTTATAAATCATTTTTTCCTCACTCCTTATGGGTGGTGTGCGTGTGTATTTTTCCCTCAATCTCGAGACCTGCATCAGAGGCTGGCACAGTATCCTTGCTGTTCCTAGTAGTGCACTCTTCTGGACTGGGATCTCAGATGCTGTTCCCGGGATTTGTTGGAGCCACTCTCCCGGTCCAGGTGTCGCAGCTCCAAGTGTTCCTATCACCACAGGGATTACTCTGGCTTTAACCTTCCACATCCATTCTACCTGCTCTTTCAAGCCCTGGTATTTCTCCAGCTTCTCATATTCTTTCATTCTGATGCTTCTGTCATTTGGGATTGCCACATCTATTACTATTGCTTTCTTCTGTTCCTTGTGCAGTATTACTATGTCTGATTATCAGTCAGTATTTGGTATAAATATAATATACTAGAGGAACTCTGTGGTCAAGCAGCAGCTGTATGTGAGGACAGTGGGGAAGACATTGTTTGACATTTTAGATTTTGTCAATTCCCTTAGCACATGAGCAAAATTCTGGAGGAACTCAGCAGGTCATGGAGCATCTACGGAAAGGAATAAAGAGTCGATGTTTCAGGCTGATCACCTTCATCTGTTGGTTTTCTGCACAGGCTTGTCTGTTGTTGATGCTTCATCTATTTATGAGAAAATATTCAAAGTTAATCAGCTTTTTGTTGTATATGTGATGAAAGGTTCAAAGCTTGCTCTTTCAGTAGGTTATACACCTAGTTAAAACAGAAGCAAAGAAGTGAAACTTATATTTTAATAAAAGATGTTTTGTAATTGTGTTAAAATTGTGGTTATGAACACACCTTACTTTACCAATGCTACCATATTTGGTTAACTGAGCCACTTAAATAAAAGAATTTCTTACAAGAAAACATTCACTTAATTATGTTTACTTCCTTTTAGTGTAAAACATTCTGAAGCTGGGCAAATAATTAACTGAAAAGTTAAATCCCAAAAAGTATGCTGCAGACAATGGTTATAATGTAGTTCCTTATCTGTGCACAGATGACATAAGAATCACCATGGGAATATCATCTTCACTGAGGAATAGCCAATGCTCTTAATTGTATAATTCCCTTGGCAACCTGTGTGAATGGCTTCAAAGGCACACAATAGTTTTGAATTAAAAAAAACAAGAAAGCTAGCTGAGGTATTTGAATGTAATGAGATTAATATAATGTTAACAGGTGCAAAGAGAGGAATTCTCTTTAGATCAAACAGTTCACTGGAACAACCATTGTTTCCTGGGATTTCATAGATCTTGTTGGAAACTGGAGAGAAAATATGAGTCAGATGTAACACCTAAAATATTTTAATTATTATTACCTTTCACCTGTAATTAAGACATAGTAAAATTGTAACTGAGTTTGGGATTAATTAATGTCTCCGGGGAACTCATTTGTAGGTCTCCCATACAGCTGCAATTTGCAGCATTTTCCATCTGACTGCTAAGTTTGTATCATTAATTCCATATTGTTTTAGTTTGTCATTTTTTTCCTTATAAAATCCAGTAAAAGATGGGGTTATCACCATGTTATATCATCAAACATAAAGTACAATGAAAGTGCCTCTCTTTTCATTAGGTACTAGCAGTAGAATTCAGAAAAGCCAAAGGAAGTTTATCAAATCATATAATATTCTGATGTAGGATCTTTGACCTGAAATGTTAACTTTGTTTCCCTTCAGATTTACATTGTCTGTTCCTGGTCATCTCCAGTAATTTTGTTTCTGCCTCAGATTTCTAACACCTCTGCTGTATTTCACTAAATACAGCCTCACGTGTGCAGCGGTTAATGTAACACTGTTACACTGCCAGGTTCAATCCCGCCACTGTCCGTAACAGATTTGTACGTTCTCCCATGACTGTGAGGGTTTCCTCTGGGTACTCTGGTTTCCTCCCACATTGCCAAGACTTATGGGTTAGTAGGTTAATCGGTCACAATGATGTAACCAAAAATGTGACTGGGCAGTGGCGATTTGTTGGACCAGAAGAATCTGTTTGTGTGCTGTATCTCTAAATAATAAATAAATTGATAAGATGATTGTCTGTGTCCAATAGATTCTCCAGTCTCTGTGGTGCCTCCCAGTCACTGAAGACCACATTGTAGACACAGGGATCAGATGCTCCTTCTCTGGGTACATCAAGGTGTTGAGAATTCCCTGAATGAAAGGGACTCAATCAGTCCAAACACCCTCAGGAGTCACCCAATCTGGATTAATGAATGACTCCCCAGAAACACCAGGAACAGGTTTGTTGCTCCCACATTATTGCTTGGGTTTGTCTGCTGACAACTCTTAACTTCAGTTTCCTGTCCCTCTCTGGCCCTCTTCAAAATCTGAAATGTATCCAGAATTTGAGAAGCAATCTCTAAGGGTAGCAATGCAACATTTGGCACCAAAGGTTGGGATACTCTTTCCCAACTACAGATAATAAAAATGATAAAAGGCCTTTTTTTTTTGTTTTTTGCATACGTCATATCGTAAGTCTTTTGAATTCCTGCTTTCAAAGGCAAACAACAAAGTCGAAACAACCAGCATCCTTTATTGAAGGCAATAAACTTTCAACAGCAGTAGATGGTACAACAATGTTTCAATGGTCATATCATCTAGTTTTTAAATGCTCACTGATGTGTGTGTATATATATGTACTATAAACAAGGAAATACAAATCATCAAAAATGTAAAAATGTATATACATAAAATTACAGTTAACTATAAATATATGTCTTCTGATGGAACTGCAAGACCTTATGCTTGATAATATAACCTTCTTTATATTGTACCATCTAATTATCAGAAAGAAAACTATCCCAACAATAATCAGATAACATTATTCATTCTGTTGTGTTAAATACATAAGTTTTCTTAAACCAAAATCAATGTGTAGATATCCATTATCACATAAAAGCCACAGGTGATTACGTACTGCATGTATCAGAGTAACTTCTCTTTATAACACTAAAGACTCATACTGTATTAAGTGATAACTTTTAGTAAAATCAGAAAAAGCTGCAAATATTTAGTAGCTCAGGCAGTATCCAGAATCAGTATCAGCTCTTTCCAGAACCAGAAGTAGACCTATTCCTCCTTTTTCAGCTTAAAGGAAGCAGTGCAATTTCATCAGCGTTGATCACAAATGAATATTTAAATAATAAATGGGGATCTTATCTGAAGATTTTTACTAATGGCTTAGTGGACCCAGAGAGCAGTAGGGCAGGATTTGGGATGTATATGTCTCAACTTGGAGTTAAGATTGGTCACCAGGTTTCAAAAGGTGTTTCTGTCTTTGCAACAGAATTATCAGCAATCCTCTGGGCCTTATGGTGGATAAAAGACTCTTGACCACGTAGGGTTATCATCTGTTCGGATTCTGCTGCTGCCTTAGAGTCTATAAGAGGGAGTAAATCAAAAGCTTGTCCTGACATAGTTGTTGAGATTCTCTTAGTGTTGTTTAGAGTAGAGAAGATGGGCTGTGCAGTTAGATTTTCATGGATACCTGGGCATGCTGGGGTGGAGGGAAATGAAACTGTGGATGGCATTGCAAAGTCTTCCATACAGAGCAGGCAAGTAGAAATTAGAGTTCCCCTAGGCAGAGCAGAATTGAGAAGTAGGATATAAAAAGGTATAGAGAAGAAATGGCAGGAGGATTGGAAAAATGAATTAAATCGTCTGGGGTGATGTAATGTGTCCGGTGCTCCTAATGTGGCCTTCTATATATTGGCGAGACCTGACGCAGACTGGGAGATCGTTTCGCTGAACACCTACGCTCTGTCCGCCAGAGAAAGCAGGATCTCCCAGTGGCCACACATTTTAATTCCACGTCCCATTCCCATTCTGATATGTCTATCCACGGCCTCCTCTACTGTAAAGATGAAGCCACACTCAGGTTGGAGGAACAACACCTTATATTTTGTCTGGGTAGCCTCCAACCTGATGGCATGAACATCGACTTCTCTAACTTACGCTAATGCCCCGCCTCCCCCTCGTACCCCATCCGTTACTTATGTACACACATTCTTTCTCTCTCTCCTTTTTCTCCCTCTGTCCCTCTGACTATACCCCTTGCCCATCCTCTGGGTTTTACCCCCCCCCCACTTTTCTTTCTCTCTAGGCCTCCTGTCCCATGATCCTCTCGTATCCCCTTTTGCCTATCACCTGTCCAGCTCTTGGCTCCATCCCTCCCCCTCCTGTCTTCTCCTATCATTTTGGATCTCCCCTCCCCCTCCCACTTTCAAATCTCTTACTAGCTCTTCTTTCAGTTAGTCCTGACGAAGGGTCTCGGCCCGAAATGTCGACTGTACCTCTTCCTAGAGATGCTGCCTGGCCTGCTGCATTCACCAGCAACTTTGATGTGTGTTGCTTGAATTTCCAGCATCTGCAGATTTCCTCGTGTAAGGGGCAGGCATTATTTTTCCAGTCACCCACCAGTTAAAAAAGTCTCAGACTGTTACCTTTTAAGTCGTAGAGATATGGTGAAATTTACAAGACTTAGGTTGGGGCATTGTGGGCTAAACTATTATTTAAAGATAATAGGAAAACATATTACTGGATTATGTGAATGTGGTAGTCCAGAGACAGTCCAGCATGATTTGCTGAGCTGTAATTGATACAAAATTGAAAGAAGCATGTTGTTCAAGAGGCTATCTGGCTTAAATTTATTCTGGATTTCTATTAAATCTTTGTTTGGCCATCAAGAGAATCAACATCTGATTGAAGAGTCTATCATTCAGTTTATACGTGAGACTAGGTTGTATTCAAGAATTTGAGTTCCTTGAAGTTCTATAATTAACATACATCCTGTGGAGGGCTGTAATATGCATAGATGTGTCTAAACAGATGGAAATAGAAGAAGAAGAATATACCACAGACTTCAAAATATCCACTCATTCATTGATGACTTCAGTGGATCATTTACATCTGATCTCACAACAGATAGTTTCCTTAATATAACAGTATCTATATGTATAAATAATTATCAATATATTGTATCACATATTCTAAATACCATTTCTTAACATTAAGGAAAGTTGGTTAATAGCTCTTATGCATTACAGTGGTTAAAATAATGCAAGTTATTTTGTGAACTATGGGGTACAATGAACTCAATCACATCCATCTTTACCTTTGATCACTCTCTCTCTTTTTTTTCTTCTGTTTTCACAATATTCCCACATCCTGACATTTGCTCTGATTCTCCATCGATACCAGACCTTTCCTCTTTGCTGCTGTCCCATATAAAGCCTCAAAATCATTCCCTCTAACTTTCCATTTCTGAATTGAGCCCAAGGCTATCAGTTCTTCCAATCCATCTTGGTGCACTACGCTGTGCTGGACTCTCATCATTAAATCCATACCCACTAAAGATCTTACCTTAATAAGATTGTCTGAGCTTTTGAACTGGCTCCACATGGCAATGCATTTCCCTCTGAAAGCATCCAATTTAATCAATGCTTCATTCAGGGCAATGAACAGTTCTGTAAACAACCAAGACATGGAGCTCTTCCCATGCCATTTTATCTTCTACAGCACTGTTGAGCGTAATGGAATCAATTAATATCACCTCACCACACTGCCCTTTGCAAGCCTTCTGCCTTTTGTCTCTTCAGTGGATTCTTGTGGTGGTACAGTTGTCCTGAATCTCCTGGAAACAAACTACCCAAAACAGATTACTGAATTCCTTCAGGCTGTTTGCTATGAAGGGTTGCGAAAAGTCTCATCACTCTATAAGCCCTAAATCACCGCCCAGATGCTGCCTTGGACTTACTGTATATTATACAGAATAGACTGTGTTTCACTCTGCACTCTTCTCTGGCTGCTAGTTTCTTCACTCCTTATGGGTTTGTTCCTCAATCATGGTGATCTCCACAGATGTTTCTGTGGTACCTTCTGCTCGGGTACCACTAAATAAAATATTTGCTTTACTCTCAACAAAACAGGCATGTGCCCGTACCTCCCTGCTAGACATGCCGTATTACAAACCTCTGACTTTCAGTGAATCACTTGATATTCTGCTTATACCACAGATTGAACATTCTTTATTGTTAATACCCATTCCCATCACAAATCTCTTGTGAGGCGCTCGGTAGAGGATGGCGCTCGGGAGGCTGTATCGGAGAGGCTGGTCGGAAGCTCGGAGTTTTTGGATGGATGGACTCAAGGTCGGCTGGGGTCAGCTGCTTCCAAGGTATCGGTAAGGTGACGGTGCCTGGAGGTTTATGGCAGGGAGTTTCTCCCTTTTGCTGCCTGCTATCAGGGACTTGGGAGTCGATCGACTCGGGACTTTGAGACTTTTTTTTTACTGTGCCTATGGTCTGTTCTTTATCAAATTATGGTACTGCTTTGCACTGCTGTAACTATATGTTATAATTATGTGGTTCTGTCAGTGTTAGTCTTTGGTCTGTCCTGTTTTCTGTGATATCACTCTGGAGAAGCATTGTATCATTTCTTAATGCATGTATGCATTTCTAAATGACAATAAAAGAGGACTGAGTGGTCTCATAATCTTAATAAATAATTCACATTTACAATGGCCCCTTCCTTTATATTGCTCTGATGTTTCACCACTTCCAGCAGACAACCTTTCCATGCACCTGTTGAACTGCAGGCTTGCCTCCCACTCAGAAAACTCTTGCAATTTCCTTCCTCGTTCTTCCACCAGTCCGAGCTTCACACTCCTCTTCAGTTCATCAAATTCCAACTGATGACGATGGTGGTGCCTTTGCTGCTTGGAGTGTGTACCTCACCCTTGTGGAGAGAGCTCTACGTGTTCGCTGCATTTTATTCCAAGGTTATGCTGTGCTTTGTTCTTTCTGTCTGTTGCCTGACAGCCACTGATCTCTCATTTTTCCTGACTAAACGGTTCGAGCTGCGACCAGTTGTGACGGTGAATGCTGGCAGTGATTGACCCAAGTGTGGAGAAACGGCAGATTTCATGCCAAGATAGAAACAAAAGGTTATACTGTGCATAGGAATATAAACAGAATGGCAGTGGCATGAGTGAGTGACACTGTGATTCAAATCATACAAGGACCCCGTGATGAGCACTATACAGGGGTCCGCATTCAATAATCATAGAATGTGGAACAACCCCTGCCAGTCACAATTAACTTGACAAGATTAAACAGAAAATAATGACAACAATGATTAAATACAGGTGCTCAAGAAACCTAAAAGCCAGTGCTTTTTGGTGAGCAGCAGGGGCCTGCAGTGCTTATGAAAGTATCTCCCTCCCTAAGGCTGGCACCTTACGGCCATGGGAGCACAGGGGAGCTCGAGAAATGGCTGGAAGACCTGGAACAGACCAGATGCTTTCAGGACAGGACTGAAAAACCCGGAGCATACCCTGAACTCTTGAGACACGGTTGGAAAACTCGGAACAAACCTGATGGTTCTAGATACAGGGCTGGAAGGTTCGAAAAAGTACATGTAATTTGGGAACATTGCATATATAACCCATAACTTTGCATATAACTCAGAAACAATGAATACCACAGGAGACTCATGCCGCAGGAACCTTGTTGACCCAGAGAACCTTGGAAAAGCTCAGGACATGACACTTGGGATGTGAGCTGAATGTAGAAGGCACCCTCACCTCCAACCAACTGATGTCCAAGCCACTGTAGTCCCTCCACTGGGTCCATTGATCACAGGGTCCTTCTGTCACGGTGATTGAACTCCCATATTGAGATGGAAACAAGAGGTTATACATCAGAATATAAGCAGAACATCGGTGCTATGAGTGAGCGACACTGTGATACAAATCATACTGAACACAAGGACTCTGCGATGAGTATGGTTTTGCATTAACTAATCATAGAATGTGGGCACTTGGCCAAGTGGTTAAGGCATTGGACTAGCGACCTGAAGGTCGTGAGTTCGAGCCCCAGCTGAGGGAACATGATGTGTCCTTGAGCAAGGCACTTAATCACACATTGCTCTGTATAACACCGGTGCCAAGCTGTATGGGTCCTAATGCCCTTCCCTTGGACAACATTGGTGTCGTGGAGAGGGGAGACTTGCAGCATGGGCAACTGCTGGTCTTCCATACAACCTTGCCCAGGCCTGTGCCCTGGAGAGTGAAGGCTTTCCAGGTGCAGATCCATGGTCTCGCAAGACTAATGGATGCTTAAAATCATAGAATGCAGAAAACCTCGTGCCAGTCACGATTAACTCAACAAGATTAATCAGAAGGCACAAGAGCTTAATGACTCCAGTTAAGACAATTAGTAAATACAGGTTCTCGAGAAACCGAGAAGCCCAACACTACAGCTAGCCACAGAGGCCCACAGGGCTCATGACACCATTGACTCTGCTCTGCTAAGTGCCAGCTGTCAGGAAGAAGTGCCAATTGCTCAAATAGGCTTGAGAGGGTTGGGCACATTTGAACCTCTCACCCCATCTCTTCTCCTTTTCTGCCCATCGCCTCCCTCTGGATCCCTTCCTCCTTCCCTTTCTTCCATGGTCCACTGTCCTCTGCTATTAGATTCCTTCCTCTTTAGCCCTTTACCTCTTCTACCTTTGCCCCACTCTCCCACACACCCACCCTCATACTCACCTGGTCACACCTCTCTCTTGACAGCTTGTACTCCTTCCCCTCCCTCTACCTTTTTAACCTGGTTTCTGCCCCCTCCCCCCCCACTTCCTTTCCAGTCCTAATGAAGGCCCTAGACTTCAAATGTCCACTGTTTATTCCCCTCCTGACTTACTGAGTCTGGCCAGCATCTTGCGTGCACTGCTGAAGATATCAAGCATCATGCAGAATCTCTTGTGTTTATGATGTAGCACGTTTGAGCAGTCTGTTTGGGCATGGCCCGTACACCCTGAAGCACGAGTTTCTCTGTGAATTGTTCACTGCTCAACACTGTGTTCCCCTGAACCACGTAGCTCCTCAGTTTGACTGACTCAGTTCAATACATGCTCAAAATCTCTGGTGCATATTCCAAATCCATAACTGACCCAAAGAACAATTAAGAAGGAAATGAGGAGAGCTAAAAGAAGATATGAGGTTGGTCTAGCAGACAAGATGAAGGAGAACCCCAAAGGTATCTACAGATATATTAAGAGCAAAAGGCTAGCAAAATTAGTCTGCTGGGAGATCAGAATGATAATCTGTGCATGGATCTAAAAGAGATGGAAGAGACCTTAAAAGGATTTTTTGCATCTGTATTTATTTGGGAGACGGACAGAGAATCTATAGACGTGAGGTGGTGCAGCAGTGGGGTCATGGCCCCCATACAGATAAAAGGGGAGGAGGTATTTGCTTTCTTAGGGCAAATTAGGGTGAAAAATCTCCAGGGCTTGACAATGTGTTCCCTTGGACCCTGTGGAAGGCAAATACAGAAATTACAGGGGGCCTAGCTGAGATATTTACAACATCCTTTGCTGTAGGTGAGGTGCTGGAGGATTTGAGGATAGCCAGGAAAAAGCCAGGAAATTATAGACTGGTGAGCCTAATGTCAGGAGTGGAGAAATTATTAGAAGGTATTCCAAGGGACTGGATGTGTAAGTATTTGGATAGACAGGGACTGATTAGGGATAGTCAGCATGGCTTTGTGCATGGTAGGTCATGACTAACCAACCTCATACAGTTTTTCAACGAAGTTACATAGAAACATAGAAAATAGGTGCAGGAGTAGGCCATTCAGCCCTTCAAGCCTGCACGGCCATTCAGTATGATCATGGCTGATCATCCAACTCAGAACCCTGTACCTGCCTTCTCTCCATACCCCCTGATCCCTTTAGCCACAAGGGCCATATCTAACTTCCTCTTAAATATAGCCAATGAACTGGCCTCAATTGTTTCCTGTGGCAGAGAATTCCACAGATTCACCAGTCTCTGTGTGAAGAAGTTTTTCCTAATCTCGGTCCTAAAAAGCTTCCCCTTTATCCTCAAACTGTTACCATAAAAGATGAAGAAGGCAATACGGTAGATGTTATCTATACGGATTTTAGCAAGGAATTTGACAAGGTCTTGCACTGGAGTTTGGTCAGGAAGGTTCAGTTGCTCAGCATTCAAGACAAGGTAATAAATTGGATTAGACATTGGCTTTGTGGGAGAAGCCAGAGAGTAGTGGTAGATGGTTGCTTCTCTGACTGGAGGCCTGTGACTAGTGGTGTGCTCCAAGGACTGGTGCTGGGTCCGTTATTGTTTGTCACATATATCAAAGATCTGGATGATAATGTGGTTAACTAGATCAGCAAATTTATGGATGACACCAAAATTGGGGGAGGGGGGTGTAGTGGACAGAGAGGAAGACTCAAAGCCTGCAGTGGGATCTATGGACCAGCTGGTGAAAAGGGCTGAGGAATGGCAGATGGAATTTAGTGCAGACAGGTGTGAAGTGTTGCAGTTTGGGAGGACCAACCCAAGAAAATCTTACACAGTTAGCAGCAGAACAGAAGGATCTGGGAATATAGATCAATCATTCCTTGAAAGTGATGTTACAGGAAGAAAGTTGTTGACACATTGGCCTTCATAAATCAATGGATTGATTACAGGAGTTGGGATATGATGTTGAAATTATATAAGCCATTCGTGAAGCCTAATTCAGAGTATTTTGTCCAGTTTTGATTCCTACCTACAGGAAAGATGTGAAAAAGATTGAAAGATTGCAGAGAACACTTACAAGGATGTTGCTGGGACTTGAGTACCTGAGTTATAGGAAATGGTTGAATAGGTTAGGACTATATTCCCTAGAAGGTAGAAAATTGAGGGGAGAATTGATAGAGGTATATAAAATTGTAAGGGGGTAAATGCAAGCAGACATTTTCCTCTGAGGTTGGATGAGATTACAATTAGAGGTCATGGGTTGAGGATGAAAGGTGAAATGTTTATGGGGAACAGGAGGGGGGTATTCTTCACTCAGAGGGTGGTGAGAGTGTGGAATGAGCTGCCAGTGCAAGTGATGGGTGTAGGATCAATTTCAACATTTAAGAGAAATTTGGATAGGTACATGAATGGTGTCATATGGAGGGCTATGGTCCAGGTGCAAGCCGATGGGTTTAGGTAGATTAATGGTTTAGTACAGACTAGAAGGGCTGAAGGGCCTGTTTCTGTGCTGTAGTGATCTATGACTCTATGATTAACTACATTTGTTTCCACTGGGGACCTAACAGTTAACTTCCTGCATAACCTCTTGGAGATGGTTCAAAGGAAGTTCACAAAAATTATTCCAGGATTTAAAGGCTTATATTATGAGGAGAATTCTTCTGAAATTCAGAAGAATGGTGGTGACCTCATTGAAATCAATCAAATATTGAAAGTCCTCAACAGCGTCTATGCAGAGAAACTGTTTCCTGCGGTGAAGGAGTCTAAGACCAGAAGACACAGCCTCAAAATAGAGGGATGTCCTTTCAGAATGCAAAAAAGGAGGAATTTCTTTAGCCAGAGATTGTTGAATCTTTGGAATTCTTTAGCAAATGTGGCTGTGGGAGGCTAAGTCACTGGTATACTTAAAGCAGAGGTTGATAAGTTCTTGATTAGTCAGGGCATGAGTGAATATGGGGAGAAGGCAGGAGATTGGGGCTGAGAGGGAATATGGATCAGCTAAGTAGCTTAATTCTGCTCCAAAATCTTTTGGTCTTATAACACAGAGAGCCTCCATGTGTACGTGCTCAATACCATTTGTTCTTTCTCTCTATGGAAAATGACTGAGGTATTTCCAACGCACTCTTGACTGACAAAGGACCAGCTTGCGACATAATCAATGAGCCAGTAAAACTGTCTCCCCAATCAGTAAGGTGCCCTTAAAAGTATTTTCGTTATTATTCTCCTCAGGTGTGCAGAATGCACTGATTAACATTTGTTACTCCTCATTATCCAATTTTTCTGTGCACATGTTACCCTAGAGAACTGGTTCACCCCTTCATCCCCTTGTGTCTAAGGCACATAGGTTATTTTCTTTAGCAACTGGCGTACAATATAGCCTCTCCCATGACAATAAGGAGACCTTGAGCAAGCAGATGTAACCCTGGTGATTTATTGGTTTTTCGTTGAATGAACTTATAGCATGCATTAGCTTTATGGGATGATTCAATCCCTTGATGACTATATGAAAAATGAAGAATACTCTTAAGAGGGAAATCAGAAGAGCAAAGAGGGAGTATGGCATGGATCTGGCAGGTAAGGTTAATGAATATCCCAAGAGGTTTTATCGCTATGTTAAGAATAAAGGGTGGCTAGGGAGAGAGTAGGCCCCCTTAGAAATCAGCAGGGCCTCCTATGTCTCAAGCTGTGTGAGACTGGTGGGATTTTTAATTAATATTTTTCCTCTGTATGTACTGAAGAGAAAACCATGGTTCCTCAAGAGATAAGGGAAGCAAGTGGAGATGATTTGGAGAAAATTTGTATTACCAGGGAGGAGTTATTTGCAGCCTTACAGAACATTATGGGGGATAAATCCCCAGGGCAGCCTCAGACCTCGTGGGAGACTAGAGAAGAAATTGTGGAGGCTCTTGTGGATATATTGACTTGTTGTTAGCTAATGGTGAGGTTCAGAAAGATTGGAAGGTGGCTAATATAATTTTGTTGTTTAAGAAGGATAGCTAGAGCATGTCAGGGAACAACAGGTTGGATAGCCTGACATCAGTTACTGGAGGAATTTTTTGAGAGACATGATCTACCAGCACTTAGGTAGACAATGTCTGATTAGGAGGGGTCTGCATGCCTTTATTTATAGAAAGTCATGCTTAATGAATTTTTTTTGAGGTTTATGAAGAGGCAACCAAAAGGATAGATAAGGGTAGAGCAGTGGATTTTGTCCATTTGGACGTTAGCAACACCTTTGACAACATCCTACATGGTAGACTAGTCTGGAAGGTTAAGTCCCATGGGAGAGCTGGCTAGTGGATTAAAATCTGGCTCAGAGTTAGGAAGCAGAGGATGGTGATTGAAGGTTGTGTCTTGGAATTGAGGCTGATGGCCAATGATGTGGTGCCGGGGTCAGTTTCAGGACACTTCTCGTTCGTTGTTTATATAAACCAGGGTCCCCCAACCTTTTTTGCACCATGGACCGGTTTATAATTGACAATATTCTTGCAGACCGACCGACCGGCGGTGGGGGGGGGGGGGGGGGGGGGGTAGGGTTGCCAATGGACAAGAGTAGCAGTCAAATATGTTGAGTTTACCCCAAGAAAGACTACCATGACCATGAAACCTTGCGCGGGCACCAGTGCACATGCGTGTACGTGCCGATTTTTTTCCACAAATTGTTTTTGGCGATTCTGTTCAGGGGGGCGTTAATCACAACTGGAATATAGATGATAAGTGGCTAATACACTCAATTTTGTTTCTAAAAGGGTTTATCTAACAAATTTAATATTAAACACACGGCGCATATTTTCCTTGCATGAATATAGTGATAAGTCAATTATAAGTCACTTATAAGTCAATAGCATCATACCATTTTAAGTAACGTTTGGATATTAAACAAACAGCACATATTTTCCCCATATGAACATATAAAATCATTGCAACACACCAATATCGCTGAATCAGTGCGAGCCCTGGACTTGTTTCCCTGCAACGAGATGGTGCCATCGAGGGGTGATGGGAGACAGCGATACTCGAAGGGGGTTCCTTATGTCCAGTCTATTCTGCAATTTAGTTTTCGTTGCATTCATTGCAGAGATATGTTGGAAATGGAAGCAACGTTTTCAGTGCTTTCGTGGCTTTCTCAGGATATTCAGCCTTGACTTTGATCCAGAATGCCGGCAGAGATGTTATGTCAAACATACTTTTCAGCCCGCCGTCATTTGCAAGCTTGAGGAGTTGATCTTCTTCCCGCGCTGACATGGATGACGCGCAGGTCATGACCTCGTGTGCGTTCAAGCTCAACAGTGGCCGTGACAGGGAATGAAGAAAGATACAGCTGACTCATATCACCAAATCATATTGTTTCCTCGCGGCCCAGTGGTTGGGGACCACTGGTATAAACTATTTGAATTCAAATGCATAAAGCTTGATCAGCAAGTTTGTGGATGACACAAAATTAGGAAGTGTTGTTAACAGTGAAAAAGGTTAACATAGATTACAGGCGAAACTTCTCAGTTACTGAAGTGAGCAGGGAAATGACAAATATCAATACAGATAAATATGAAGTTATAATTTTGCAGTCATCTTGACTTTGTTCTAGTCTCTAGTAGGTTTTTCAGCACGGATTGATACTTAGTAACCAAATTAATCCTTCTTTTATTTTCTTGAACTGTTTACCAATGGAAACCAAAGGATATTAGATGACATATCAGACAATCTGTGAAGGCACAACAAATTTTTAACAGAAGTATATTAAAATCCATGCAGCCTGTTGAGAAAAAAGAGAAGGCCCACAAAATAATACAAAATTTAATAAAAATAAGTCAATCACAAACACAAAATAAAAACTGACCTCTTGTATCTGCAGATGTTTTCCCTTCTGGTTGACTTTATTCTCTTTATCCTCTTTTTATCAGAGCCACTTTTATTTCCTTCACCATTTTAACCGTTGGTCTTTAATCTTTTAATGACTTTCCCTTGCTTGTTTGAGGTTCTCCCTCACTTTAAAAGAAATGACATCAAGCAATAGGAATCATCCCACAAGTTCAGCTACTACTGCCAAATTTACACACAGTGGAGGGGTTGAAAATCCAGCACCTAACCCCTACCTCACTCTCCCCATGATCACAATTGTAGACTACATTTCACTGAACCAATAGAACATTTCTAATGAACCAGAGTCTCAGGATAGTGGCCACAAGAAAATATAAATTTATATTTTAGAATTCTTGATGATGATTGGACTGACAGAATAATGCACATCACTGCTTTTGCAACACCATGTGTAAGCTGTTTACAAACGCTGTTTTTTTTAAAAGAGCTGCCAAATCTATAGCTTTATACATATTTCTTCAGAGAATTTTGGCAGCTGCTTTCCAGAATCCTGTCTACAAAGGCGAGTTAGTTGGCTGACTGCTGAGAGCTTTGACTCAGGAGACTGGAAAGAATAAAACAATTCTAATGTGTAAAGCCACATCATCATGCTTAAGAATCTCCAAAGCAAACCACTGAGAACTTAAATTATAACAAATTACATTCTTCTATTATCTCAAGGCATTTCACAGATAAAACATGGAGATATGCCAAGATTTAGTGAGAGAATAAAGGAGAGTCCAAACAGTAAACATGAGAAAGTCTGCATCTGCTAGAAATACAAAGCAACACACAAAAAAATTGCTGGAGAAGTCAGCAGGTTAGGCAGCATCTATGGAAGTGAATAAACATTCGACAGTTCGGCCCGAGATCCTTCTTTAGGACTGGAAAGGAAAGGGAAAGTGGCAGAATAAAATGGTGGGAGAGGGGAAGGTGGATGGCTAGAAGGTGAAGGCCAAGCCAGGTGGGTAGGAAAGATGAAGGGCTGGAGAGGAAGGAATCTGATAGGAGAGGAGAGTGAACCATAGAAGAAAGGGAAGGAGAATGGGACACAGGGGAAAGTGGTGGCCAGGTGAGAAGAGGTAAGAGTGGGGAATAGAAGACAAGGGGAGGGGGAGGGAAGCATGTTTTACCAGCAGGAGAAATCAATATTCATGCCATCTAGTTGGAGACGACCCAGACAGAATATAAAGTGATGCTCCTCTGTCCTGAGGTGGCCTCATCTTGGCATAAGGGGAGGCCACGGACCAACATGTCGGAATGGGAATGAGAATCAGAATTAAAACATTTGGCCACTGGTAAGTTCCACTTTTGGCAGGTGGAATGCAGGTGCTCGGTGAAGCAGCCCCCCAATTTACGACAGGTCTCACCAATGTAGAGGAGGCTGCATCAGGAGCACTGGACACAATAGACAACCCCAGAAGATTCGCAGGTGAAATGTTGCCTCACCTCGAAGGACTGTTTGGGTTTTCTATATGGAGGTGTGGGAGGAGGTGAATGGGCAGGTGTGGCACTTAGGCTGCTTGTAGGGATAAGAACCAGGAGGGAGATTAGTGGGGAGGGACAAATGGACAAGGGAATCACGGCGGAAGCAATTCCTGCAGAAAGTGGAGAGAGGGTTGAGGTAAAGATATGTTTGGTGGTAGGATCCCTTTGGAAATGGCGGAAGTTGCAGAGGATGATGTGTTGGATGCAGAGGCTTATGAGGTGGTAGGTAAGGACAAGAGGAACTCTATCACTGTTAAGGCAGCGGGAAGATGGGGTGAGTGCAGATATTTGGGAAATGGAGGAGATGTGGGTGAGGGCAGCATCAATGGAGGAGGAAATCCCTGTTTTCCGAAGAAGGTTGACATGTCTGATATCCTGGAATGGAAAGCCACATCCTGGGAACAAATGAGGTGGAGATGAAGGATCTGAGAAAAGAGAATGGCATTTTTATAGGAGATAAGGGGTGGGAAGAGGTATAGTCAAGATAACCATGGGAACAAGTAGGTTTGTAAAAGATGTTGGTCAACTGTCTGTCTCCAGAGTTGGAGACAGAGAGATCAAGAAAGGGGAGAGAGGTGTCAGAAATGGACCAATGAATTTAAGGGCAGGGTAGAAGTTAGAAGCAAAGTTGATGAAACTGACAAGCTTAGCATAGGTGCATGAAGCAGCAGCATTGCAGTGGAGGAAAAGGTGTGGAGCATTACCCAGGGAAGGCATGGAACATGGACTGTTCTACGTAGCCAATGAAGAGGCAGGCATAACTGAGGCCCATGTTACCCCTTGAGACTGGAAAAAGTGGGAGGTGCCAAAGGAAAAATTGTTGAGGTTGAGGACCGGTTCTACCAGACAGGGGTGGTGGTGGAGAGGAATTGGATGGTTATTTTATTGTGAAAGAAGTGGAGAGCTTTAAGGGGGATAGAATTGTACAGGGACTGAAGATCCATGGTGAAATTAAGGCAGTCAGGGTTGGGTAATTGAAAGATACTGAGGAGATCAAAAGCATGAGAAGTGTCACAGATGTAGGTGTGAACCAGCGGGGATAGAATGGAGTCAAGGTATGAGTCCCAATAATTATGCTTTGCAAAGAGAGAATGTGAAGCAGAAGACTTTAAGAATAGGATTGCATAGCTGGAGTACAGGGAGCACAAACAGACTTGCAGAAGAGGCTTGAAGCTTTGCTCGGATAGGATACTCAATTTACAACTCAATCCTGGGAATTTCATGATTGCAGTCAATGGGTCAGAGACAGGGGATTTAGCTGAAGAAATAAAACAACAGCTTCAATCTTCCTGCTTTTCGATTAGGCAGCATAATTAATCATTACTGAATGTCAAATTGACCAGCAGCACCACTGTAACTCTGGCATTGACTGATTCAATACGAGATTGAACCGGAGAGTGGGCACTGGCATATTTTGGCAAAAGGCATACAAAAAGGAACGTAGAAACAAAGATATTTTTGTATTTGGACATTCAAACTTTCACATGATCACATAGTTTTGAATTGAAATCTTACATCAACAATATTCATGGACCATGCCATCCTAAAGATCTGGTTATGCATTGCTTTTCTACACTAGTTTTAATCTTTAAAAAAATTGCCAGAGTCTATCTATCTATATATATATAGATAGAAAGAAAAGCAGTGTTATGAATTTATACAGATGCAGTATGGTGGAATGTTCCCACCTCTCCATTAATGACACAGAGAATAAACAATTTAAATCTGAAATACTGGCTCAATGTAACTGCCAGATGCAAAAGAGTACAATCTGTACAAACTCAAAAGTACTTTATGTAAGATACATTGAGCTGCTGTTTAAATACGAGTCTTGTTATTCTCTCTTTTTGTTCTTTTAAACAAATACCACCAAGGGAGCTCAGAGATAAAACCCTCTGTAAATTCTTACCAAAGACGCGATCACTGTCCTGTGGTAAGTACCATTCAATAAAAGATAATATAAAATATTTGAATGGCAAAGTGTCATAAAAATCTACTGAAGAATTAATACTCCATATGGAGGTCAAAAAGCATGAATGTGCATGAAAGTACCTCAGTGTACAAGTTTATTGAGATATTACAAAAAAGTCTTTTAGAATAAATTGAAATGTAGTTGCTGATGGGGGTGGGGGTATGGATTTTCATCAATTACATTGATTCCTGCTGGTTAGCTTGCTTAGTCACTATATTTTCCTTGTTTACGTAGTCTGGGGAAAAGTACACGCTCAGGACAACAAAGACTTTTTCGGGTTTTAATTCCTTTATTGGTTTTTGATGTTTAAGTGCCAGAAGAGGGTCGCAAAACAAAATGAATGAATTTACAACCAGTTCGTGCCATTACAACCCCAGTTTAACTTTCGATCCACACCCTCGTGTGTGGACAGAATTGTGTATGCAGTATAAAAAATACCAGAACCAATACGGAACTAATACAATAGTGGCAATCCTGAAGGAACACAATACAAACAACATTAGAATCCCACCCACCCTGCATCTTATACATAACAGCGAAAAATGTAAACGAATACATCTCATCTAAGACGTACACACGTGCTGAAATTCCGAACAGAGACTAAACATTCACATTCGGTTACATGCCCAATCAGTCCTGATACAATAAAGTTAAACAAAATGTACACTTTAGCACAACTTTTACATGATATTGCCTGGTAGATAAATTACAGGAAGACTGACCTACTTGGATGGTGAGGAACTTGGTATAAGCCACGCTACCCAGCATTGATTTCTTCACTCGTGGAAATCTAAATCATCCACATGTAAAACATATCAAATTGCCGATATTCTCAATCAGCCAACAAGAAATGACGAATTCACATGAATATTGTCAATTAATGTTCACCTTTCCTCACCATGCCCAGCCTCGGGAGGAGCCCAAATTCCAACACCTTACCACGTCTTCAGCAGAAAGCAAAATGGTCTCCCCACTATCCCGCGCGTGCGTAATGACATCACCGTCTCCCTTAAAGGCGCAGACAACTATTTTACCCGGATTGGGTGCCTAAGTACACTTTTAACGATACTGAATAAGATCCGACGGTCACCTGGTTACATTTATTTTCTACTTTCCTCGCTTTTATTAACTAATTTTATCACCACATACGCCAGGAGTATAGCCATGAATGAAGAAGTGAGTACGTTTCCAAATGCAAACTATTATGCAGTGAATTCTCCTAGAACAAGGAATACAAAGAAAATTAACATTTTTATTTTTGAGGTTTAGCACTGTTAGTTCAGACACACATTCCTATAAAACATCTTTTCACAGACCCTGCTGACACTTATCATCATCATTCATTCTAAAGTACTAAGACCAAGATATTTAAATGCAATTTTTTGTGATAAATACTATCCTGAAAATTGGAAAAGAATGGTTCATATATTGTATTCACAGCCTTCCTTTTCCTTGCACAATCTCACCATCATCGTCACCATACGTGGGTGATCAAGGTCTTGACCATGATTCCTCTTGACAAATTTTTCGACGGAAGTGGTTTGCCATTGCCTTCTTCTGGGCAGTGTCATTACAAGGTAAGTCACCCCAGCTTTTATCCGTACTCTTCAGAGGTTGTCTGCCTGCCGTCAGTGGTTGGATAACCAGGACCTCTGATGTGCACCAGCTGACTCATACGGCCGTCCACCACCTGCTCCCATGGCTTCAAGGGGGTGCTACACCTTGCCTAAGGGTGACCTGTATGCTAGTGAAGGGAAGGGACGCCTTACACCTCCTTTGGTGGAGACGTATCTCCACCCTGCCACCCGTGCTGCACAATGCAGTGGCTAAATGAGCCAACTTTGTGAAACATTGCAATGATTGTTCAATGGATTAATGCTGGTTGGTTCTGGAGAACAAAATGCAATGTTACTATGTGTGACAAATCTTTTGCAATCCCTAACAGGATGTTTTTTTTAACTGCAAGAATTTACATGTTTAAAATGTCATTCTATCCCTGTCATTTTACTACTTATTATTTTTCAAGAGATGAATATCTCTCTTATCTGATCATGATGGCAGAGTCAAGCCTTCTTCCTTTGTGCCAATGAATTGTGTTATATTATTGGCTAATGAATGCATTTTATGACATGGTCCTTTTATTGCTTAATCTTGTAATGTTCACTAGTCAGACTGAAAGGGAGTGTTTGCTTAACTTCATGGACTTGTTCCATGATGTCATAGAGAGAGTTAACAATGCTCATACAGAAATGTTGCATTTGCGGACTTTCAAAAGAAATGTGATATAGAACTTCACTACAAACCTGTTTAGAAAATAGTTTAGATGGTCATGATAGTGCGTAGCAAAGTCCTAAAAAATAAGGCAGCAGGTAGGTTTCTGACTGGAGAATATTTGATGAATTCTCTTACCCTGCAGAAACCTGAGATTTTAGTAGTATGAGTACTTTTCTAGAGTATGCAGATGATATAATCTTAACTGGTTAGTGAATAACAGATGAAATTGTAACATAATTTAAGAAAGCTTAATATTGAAATGGGATGGCCCATAGCACATGCATTTTTATGTGGGTAAAAGTGATGTAATATCCTTTGAGAGAAACTGTCATGAAGAGTTCATATATTCTATATGTTATTATTTAAAGGTTTTATTATGGTATATTCACAAATGCTTTCAATCATGTGAGGTAGTTTAAAACTCTTGGCTTTGTTAACACTGGTAATTAATACAGTGAAGTCATGCAAAAATTCTATGCATTACTAGGTCACAAAAGGCTTAGCATTATAAACTTCAGAAATTACATCTAAAATTTGGAGTGGTTATGAAGGAGATTTACCAGGATGCTTTGAGAGGTGGGGTACTTCAGTCAGTTGGAGTATTTGGAGAAACTGAGAGTGTTTTCCCAGAGCAGAAAAAACTAAGGAGAAACCTAACAGTTTTTCAGAATTAGGAAATGTTTTGATTGAGGAAGTATGAAGAAATACAGAAGGAAATCGGTATGTAGAAGTCCCAATGAGAGAGTGTGTGATACTTGATCTGCTATTAGGGAATGAGACAGGGTAGGTGACAGAAATTTGTATATGGGGAACACTTTGCATTTAGTGATCATAATGCAATTAGCTTCAAAGTACATATGCAAAACGATAGGTCTGATCTACAGGTTGAAATTCTAAATTGGAGAAAGGCCAATTATGATAACATCAGAAAGGATCTGGCAAGTGCGGAATGGGATGGGCTGTTTTCTGGCAAAAGTGCACTCAGTAAGTCGGAGGCCTTCAAAACAGAAGCCTTCAAAAGTGAAATTTTGAGAATACAAAGCTTATGTGTGCTTGTTGGAATAAAAGATAAAGATACCAGGTCTAGAGAACCTTGGTTTTCAAGTGCTATTGAAGCCCTGGTTTAGAAAAAAAAGGTGCATAGCAGGTATAGGAAGGTTGGAACAGATGAGGTGCTTATGGAGTATAAGAAATGCAAGAGAACACTTAAGAAAGAAATCAGGAGAGCTAATAGAAGGCATGAGGCTGCCCTAGAAGACAAGGTGAAGGAGAATTGTCAGGGATTCTATAGATATTTTAAGAGCAAAAGGTTTGCAAGGGACAAAATTGGTCCTCTGGAAGATCACAATGCTAATCAATGCGTGGAACCAGACAAGATGGGGGAGATCTTAAAAAAACTTTTTGCATCTGTTTTTACTCAGCACACAGGGTCTATAGAACTGAGGCAAAGCAGCATCATAGACTCTGTACAGTTTACAGAGAAGGAGATGCTTGCTGTCCTGAGGCAAATTAGGGTGGATAAATCCTCAGGGCCTGACAAGGTGTTCCCTCAGACTCTGTGGGAGGCAAGTGCAGAAGTTATAGGGGCCCAAGCAGAGATGTTTATCCTTAGTGACAGGTGAGGTGCCAGAGGATTGGAGAATAGCCAGTGTGGTTCCACTATTTAAGAAAGGCTCTCAAAGTAAACCAGGAAATTATAGGCCAGTGATCCTTGCATCAGTTGTGGGAAAGTTATTGGAATGTATTCTAAGGGACAGGACATAAAAGTATTTGGATAGACATGGACTGATTAAGTACAGTTAGCATGGCTTCATGCATGGTAGGTCATGCCTAAACAATTTCTTAGAGAGTTTTTCGAGAAAGTTATCAGGAAAGAGAATGAAGGCAAGGCAGTAGATGTTGTCTGCACGAGTTTGATGAGGCATTTGACAAGGTCCTGCATGGAGTTTGGTGAAGAAGGTTCAGTTGCTTGGCATTCAAGATGAAGTAGCAAACTGGATTAGACATTGGCTTTGTGCAAGAGCCAGAGTTGGTTGCCCCTCTGACTGGAGGCCTGTGATTAGTGGAGTGCAGCAAGGATTGGTACTGGGTCCATTGTTGTTTGTCATCTATATCAACGATCTGGATGATAATGTGTTTAACAGGATCAGCAGTTTTATGGATGACACCAGGATTGGGAGTGTAGGACACTCAAAGCTGCTGTGCAGGTTGGCTCTATTGTTGAGAAGTCATATGGTTCATTGGCCTTCATCAACCGTGGGGTTGAGTTTAAAGGCCAAGAGGTAATGTTGCAACTCTATAGGACCCTGATCAGACCCCAATTGGAGTACTGCGTTCAGTTCTGGTCACCTCACTACAGGAAGGATGTGGAAACTATAGAAGGGCTGCAGAGGAGATTTACTGGGATGTTATCTGGATTGGGGAGCACGTCTTATGAGAATAGGTTGAGTGAATTCGGACTTTTCTCCTTGGATCGACAGAGGCTGAGAGGTGACCTGATAGAGGTGTACAAGATGATAGGTATTGATCGTGTGGATAGTCAGAGGCTTTTTCCCAGGGCTGAGAAGGCTAGCATGAGAGGGCACAGATTTAAGGTGCTTGGAAGTAGGTACAGAGGAGATGTCAGGGGTAAGTGTTTTACGCAGAGAGTGATGAGTGCGTGGAATGGGCTGCCAGCGACGGCAGTGGAGGCGGATACAATAGGGTCATTTAAAAGACTCCTGGATAGGTACATGGAGCTTAGAAAAATAGAGACCTGTGGGTAAGCCTAGGTAATTTTTCAGGTAAGGACATGTTCGGCACAGCCTTGTGGGTCAAAGGGCCTGTATTGTGCTGCAGGTTTTCTATATTTCTATGTAGTGGACCAGCGAGGAAAGCTCACCATTCTGTATCTGGACCAGATCCAAAAATGTGCTGAGAACTGACAGATAGGATTTAATGTGGACAAGCATGTTGCACATTGAGAGGATCGACCAGACTAAGCCTTACACTGTGATGGGCAGAACAGAGGAATCTGGGAACACAGATATACAATTCCTTGAAAGGGATGGGATGTTATATTGAAGTTGTATAAGACGTTAGTGAAGCTTAATTTGGAATATTATGTGTAGTTTTGGTCACCAACTTATAGGAAAGTTGTAAATCATGTTGAAAAAGTACAGAGAAAATTTACAAGGATGTTGCTGGGTCTGGAAGACCTGAGTGATAAGGAGAGTTTGAATAGGTTAGGACTTTATTCCTTGGAATGTAGAATATTGAAAGGAGATTTGATGGAGGTTGATGCACTATCAATTACTCCAAAAAGACTGGAAGTAGAGCAAATACTGAAAGGCTTTTATTAACAGTAAAATGGACCCATGTCCATGCTGAGTATCTGCCCTGAACGGAGAGGAGGAGCAGTGACACAATCGCCTTTATTCAGGGGTCTGTGGGAGGAGCCACAGGAGCAGTCAGCAGAGGGGCGTGTCCAGGCAGGTAACCCAGTTACAACCTATATACATGTTTTACCACATTCACCCCTCCTTTTTATAAAAAGAGAGTCCAGCGGGGTGAAGTGACTGACAATATTTAAAAACAAGTATATTTACAGGTCAAGTCTATCAGGCAGTCGAGTCCGTCGCTGTGATCTACGTAGCACCGGCGGTGATTGCACTGGCAACGGTGGTTGTGCTGGCTCCGGCCTGACTTGAGATGCCAGCATGTTAGGCGTTGTTAATCCCTCGTGCGTGTGCGTCGCACCCGGTATGGGAGTGTTGTGTGGTGTTGGAGTGCGCGGTGTCTCCTGGGTGTGTATATATATAGATATATATATATCGGTGAGTACGGGTTAATAGTCACCATGGAGTGTTCAGGGTAGAGGCCCGGTGCTCCTGCGGGCGCCAGGTCAGATAAAGCCACGTAGGCAGACTGGGGGTTTGCTGCAAAGTCCCCTGAGAGGAAAAATGGTTGAAATCAGCATAATCCCATGAAGCACGTGCCAATGTGGGAGCCTGGCATGGTTGTGTATGGCAGATCCACCACACAGGCATCCGTACCACACCTCTCTGCTGTGGGATATGGTGATTTTCCTATTGAAAGCTTCTTTAGGCGTCCAAGAATAAGTGAAAACTTGTTGCTTTATGATTATTTATCTTAAAGTTTAAACAACAAATAAAAAACCAGGTACAGCACACATGAAACTAAAGAGATGAAAGCTCAGGCGAAGGCAAAGATAAAATTGAAATTCTTTTTGCAAAAACTGACACGTTTTACTGACGTAAGATATTAGGTCTTGCAAGAGCCAATTAAAAGATACACAATCACAACACATGTGTCATGTGCTAACAGTTAGCCAATGAAAACCGAAAAGGTGATAAACCATTATGTGACTGCTATACTGCTTTGCTACCAGTACATGGAGAGAAATGCCACATATTCTGAAAATAACAAGTTTGATAAAAATACAAATTGTATGTTAGTAAAAACTGCAGATTCAATCTTGCTAAAAACTTTTTAATTCAACTAATACCTTGCAAAAATACAAAAAAAACAATTAATTCCAATAATTCCCGCTATTGATTCTACATCACAGATTTAGAATCATTACATCACCTTCTACAAATGTCAAACCCAAATTAGGTTCAGGAGCACAAATTTCCTTCCAGCAGCCTTGTATGTTTCAGATCATCCAATCTGGCATCTTGCTATACTGTTTACCTGCACACTAGGGCTCCCACGGCAATTGGACCGGGTATATTGAACTAAAGAAACTTAAAGTGTACCAGGAGATAGAAGTTGTCTTTGATCCTTGGATGAATGAATCAAGTGGTCTCTAAAACGTGACATAAATTTTAATGAAGGAGGATTATATATAAATACACATAAATCCCTCCATCCCAATTGAGGACACTACTTTTAGCTTCATAGTATTAAATTGAACCAAATATAATGCCACCATGACAGCTGGTGTAGCCAATAACAACAGTTTCCTTATGACCAGATGATTTTGCTACTATCTGTTCAATGCTGCTATGATGTTTTATGCTCCACAGTTAAGTTAAGTAACTCCACTGTACTACAGAAGGGCAGGGTAAAATAATATATTTGAGTCCTCGTTAACTACCAGTTGATTGATAGTAAGACAGAAGCTTATAGGTTGTCATGTGTGACAAATGAGAGAACCCTATTTAGATTATGAGAACACCCAGTCCTCTTTTATTGTCATTTAGAAATGCATACGTGCATTAAGAAATGATACAATGTTCCTCCAGAGTGATATCACAGAAAAACAGGATAAACCAATGACTGACACTGACAGAACCACATAATTATAACATATAGTTACAGCAGTGCAAAGCAATACCATAATTTGATAAAGAACAGACCATGGGCACAGTAAAAAAGTAGTCTCAAGTCCCGATCGACTCCCGAGTCCCTGATAGCAGGCGGCAAAAGGGAGAAACTCCCTGCCATAAACCTCCAGGCACCGACAACTTGCCAATGCATTGGAAGCAGCCGACCACAGCTGACACTGAGTCCATCCATCTGAAAACCTCGAGCCTCCGACCAGCCCCTCCAATACAGCCTCCCGAGCGCCATCCTCTGCCGAGCGCCTTCGACCTTGCTCCGGCCACCGAAACAAGCAAAGCCGAGATTCCAGTTACCACACAGTAGCAGCGGCAGCGAAGTGGGCATTTCAGAAGTTTCTCCAGATGTTCCTCCGTACTCTCATGTCTGTCTTCATCAAATCAGAATTTACTAATAAGATGAAGAATTTTTTTAATATCTCAAAGGGTGGTAAGTTTTTAGAATTCCTTGCCCTGGAAAGTTGTGGTGTCTGAATCCTTGAATCTATATAAGTCTCAGATAGTTAGATATATGAGGAGTGAGAGGACAGGAAAGAGAACAGGAGAAGCAGGCTTGAGAGACAGAATGGCCAACTCCTGTTCCTATTTCTTTTGGCTTTGTGGTCCAGATAACGGTGTGGAAACTTGCATATTTTGTACGGGAGAAATGTATGATGGTTACTTGGGCCTCCAAACATGCCAGAGTCTTTGCTGCAGACTGGAAAGAAATGTCTAATGAGCTGGGTGTGGTCCATGGGCCAGATGTTGTGCACCACAACCTTAGCAGTTTTGGCTGTGACAGTTACACTGGACAACAGAGGAACCAGGGAATTGGTTGTGAAGGTACATGGAGTTCTTTGTTGATCTGGAGCTTTCAAATTAATTAATGATAGATTGATTTATGAACGTTTAAAATCATCACACAGTGACAAGAGGCAGAAAAATAGGTCTCCTTTTTTAAAGTATGTGTTCCCAAGGTAGAGGAGATTCAAAGGGCTAACTGGCCTATTCATGCTCCCAGTTCCTTTGCATGTTCCTACTTAATCTCTCTTTTCACAGATAGTTTAAAACTGTACTTGACATTAATTTGCAGACGTCATCAAACTCTATATCTAGACTGAAGTGCAGAATATGTAACTGGGTGGAAACTATGAGAAAATATTTGAGTGTTACCTGCACAATGAACGTCAAATTGATACAGTTAAGTCAATGTCAACTTGTGTTTGTGTAACATATTCATTGTTAGCGGATTTCCATTCATGCCTTGTAGTGGCATAACCCAATATGAGTAGAGAGTGAGATTCAAGATTCAAGATTGTTTAATGTCATTTCCAGTACACGAGAGTAAAAGAAAATGGATCTGATGCAGCACTTAACTAAACACAATAAGATGAAGAATACAATGATAAAATAACAAAATACACATAAAAACATAAGATAGCTTATATACTGTACATAGATTGATTGTATGTCAAAGTGTCGCTAAAGACACCAGTGTCTGAAAAAGTAGTGGTAGTTGGGGGTGTTGAGGGGTAGGTTAGTGGGTGGAGCTGTTGATCAGCTTTACAGCTTGGAGAAAATAATTGTTTTTGAGTTTGATGGTCCTGGTGTGGTTGCTATGTAGCCTCCTCCCTGATGAAAGTGGGTTATGTAGCCTTCTCCCTGATGGGAGTAGGTAACCATTGGAATGGGGAGTGGGCAACAGAGGCACAACCAAAACTTGGCAAAAGAATTGTGTTTACAAAACTGATTAAAGAATGAAAGGGAGTTGCTGAACAGATGTAAATAGTGGCCACAGTTATTTGGTAAAAGGAGTAGATAATGCAGATGTCCAGAAATTTAGTTGTGAAGAGCCTTTTATCTCAGCAATACACATATGTGAATCATAGTTATATAGTACTATAGCACAGAAACAGGCCATTCAGCTCATCTAACCATGCTGACCCGATTTTCTTCCCAGTCCTGACTAGCTGGTCATATCCTTCCAAATGCTCCCGTCCATGTATCTATCCAAGCTTCCCTTGAACTGTACATTTGAACCCACATCTGCCAGTCCCATTGGCAGTTTATTCCACATTCACACCACACTCTGGGTGTAGAATGATTTTCTTTTGGTGTGAACCATGATTATGACAACTGTATGATTGAACCACGATGCACTGGAAATTCAGCAGTGCACTCTAGCTTCAAACTGTAAGGCAGTCCTTCATGAATTCACGTTGATCCTAGTGCCTGGAAAATATTGTCACATTGTTCCAAAGAATATAAGCCATCGGTGATTCTGGGTACAACCATGTTTGCAAGATGCTATTTAAAAAGAGCAGCCTGGAGCAGGAGCCATGCAAGGATTGGGAATGTAATCCAGAGAGGTCCTCTTTAAATTTTTTCACCTTGTCTGTTTTTCTTTGGTACCTCAGTAGGAGCCCTTTCATAGCACATCCAAGCCTCTTTTATACCAAGAGATACCGGACACAATCTCATACCGTATCTCCTCCCAGGCCTAAATCTCCTGCCATCACTCTAGCAATGGCCTGAATTTTTCTCTCATATTCTCCCAACCAGGCCCTGACTCCTGACCAGTCATTCATTCACCTACCCCACCCCAATCTGCCCCATTCTTCAGAGTCAACATCCCACCTCAGCCCAACTATACATGATTTTACTCCACATACAGTAACTCTTATTCCCAATTTCCAGGCATACTAAAGCCACTTCTATTCTTTCGCTCTTGACCCCAGCCATGGGTCCTGTGTCAGTTTCAGTCTATTTGTCTTTGCGTGGTCCACAGTGCAAAAAGGAACAAGTGCGACAGGCAGACCTTGTGGTGGATAGCCCATTCCCAACGTGGTAATTGATATGCAACACACCCTCCTCAGTACATCTGTAACTATGCCAGCCAGTCTTTAGACATAACAGTGGCTATATTCTGGAACAGCAAAACGGAGATGGAATTTGAACACGTCTGAGTTGTATAAATGGGGTGTGTTTGAGTTAGATTTAGAAATTTACAGCACAGTAACAGCCTCTCTAGCCCAACGAGACCACCCTGCCCAATTAAACCCATGTGACTAACGTGGGAGCAAATCCACACAGTCACGGGGTGAATGTACAGACAGTGATGGGAATTATATCCAGGTTGCTGGTACTGTGATAACCTTACACTAACCACGCCACCCAAAGAGATCAATATTCAATGTTTTCCAGGAAAAGTAGCAGTGGCAGTCAAGTGAATCTTGTCATGTGATAGGATGTTGCAAGTAAGATATGTAAGTCTTTTAAGGAGTGGAAAGCCACAGATTATGAATCTAACAGTATAAGCCCACTGATTTATGCAGTATTTTGCAACATTCTCCATGGGTTAAGCAAAGCTAATTTTGCAATATTTGTTGTAATTCACTTTGATGGTTTCAGACTCCATACTGAACATTCTGAAACAGCCAGAAGCAGGAAAAGTTATTAACAATTTCTACATACTATGTTCAGGTTGAGACAAGTCCAAATCTATGATTTTTTTTCTGTCAAGATCTACAAGGCAAAATAGTCAGTCACACTGATGGAGGGAAACATTTGAAAAGAGGAGGCATGGAAGAAGACAGCATCCAACATGATAAGTAGCATTATGAATGAAAGCAGGCATTGGTTAAATAATGTATCAATATTAAAACAAAGCTGGTATGAATGAATATCTGGCAAATGGAACTTACAATATTTATCACAGTATTGTTAGTGTTTAATTTGGATTGATTTATGACTACAACACCAATTTGAATTTAAATTGTCCTTTCTTTCTAAGTGGACATCAGATCCACACTCACACGTAAGCACGCATTTACTGTGCTTAGCTAGTCCCTGTTAATTGATCCTTCTTCTTATAACAATCGACTTTCAGGAAAGTTGTTGGTACTTCATGAGATTTTTGGTCTGTGGCACCAGCAAATCTGAGATTGTGTTGTGTGCGTCATCGACTTTTTAATCAAAACCCAGACATGTTCAGCATTGAGGTTCCACAACACAAGATCTGTGGGAAAACAGATAACTCATTTCTAAAGCTGCCAACAAGCGCAGTTTCACATTATCTCATCTCAGATACATTATCCATTTTTTTAAGCTGGAGAGGGTGGGAGCTGTTGTTCCACTTTTTTGGCCTGATAAGAAAAAAACATAGAAAACCTGCAGCATAATACAGAGCTTTCAGCCCACAATGCTGTGCTGATCATGTATTTAGTTTAGAAATTACCTAGGGTTACCCATAGCCTTCTATTTTCCTAAGGTCCCCCCTCCCCCTTTCTTTCTTTCTAGGCCTCCTGTCCCACGTTTAGAAACTACCTAGGGTTACCCATAGCCTACTTTCCTAAGGTCCCCCCTCCCCCTTTCTTTCTTTCTAGGCCTCCTGTCCCATGCTCCCTTCTCTAGCCTCGTATCCCTTTCGCCAATCAACTGTCCAGCTCTTAGCTCCATCCCTCCTCCTCCTGTCTTCTCCAATCATTTCGGATCTCCCCTCCCCCTCCCACTTTCAAATCTCTTACTACCTCTTCTTTCAGTTAGTCCTGACGAAGGGTCTTGGCCCGAAACGTCGACTGTACCTCTTTCTATAGATGCTGCCTGGCTTGCTGTGTTCACCAGCATTTTGTGTGTGTTCCATGTATCTATCCAGGAGTCTCTTAAAAGACCCTATCATATCCACCTCCACCACCATTGCTGGCAGCCCACTGCACACACTCACCACTCTCTGCATAAAAAAACTTACCCCGATATCTCCTCTTACCTACTTCCAAACGCCTTAAAACTGTGCCCTCTCATGTTAACCAAAAAGTTAGACTTGTAAAGAAACATGAATTTTATTTTAATTGGCGGTCTGCCCAGTCCTTGCACTCCCTTTCAAATAGTCTTTCAACGTCCTTTCCAAACTCCTCCAGGACACAGAATAGATGATGGAAATCTCCATGGCTTCTAATGGAGCAGCTTTCATTATCAGTACAAAGGTCAAGAACTTCCGGTGTTCCTGATAATGTAGCACATACATTGATGCACCCAGACAACAGCAAAACATTCATCAGGATGATGATTGCAACTTAGTATTCAATACCATCACCCTGCTCGGTATTATTCATCAGACTTCTAAATCAGGGCCTCTGTGCCTCACTCTGCAACTAGATCCTCAGCTTCCTCATTGGGAGACCACTGTGGACTGGCGATCACATCTCCTCCTTACTGACAAGCAACAAAGGTGTACCTCAGGTATGCATTTTATTGCCATAGCTCCCCTGACTGAGCCCTATGACAGACATAGCTTTTGTCCCATCCACCCTTCCCAAACCAAGTAAGAAAAAAAGAAAGGAATTGATTAGATTGCTAGATTCCTAGATTGCTCTGCTAGGAGTTGGGATGTGAACTTAAGGTGCTGAATGAACTATGTCTGTACTGTGAGTGAGTTAAAAAACCTAAAATTGTTTCACTAAATCATGATCACTATGGATACATATCTCATGTGACCACAAGAGAAGAATGGAACTCACTCATCTTGGGAAACTGAATTCCACAAATTAATAGTCATAGTTTATCCTTGAGAAAGGATGCTTTTGTAAAGCACAGTGAATTAGCATTGCTTGTGGATTTGAAAGAATTATATCCACAGGCTGTATTAGGTTATAGCAGAGATTTGGAGGCAGAATTTTATAGTCTTGGAGTTTTATTTTAAGTAAGTTTGACATTCAGTGCATCACAGCTGTTTTGTTTCTCCAAAGGAGCATTCCACTTAGATCCTTATTGTTGTGTATTGAATATTTCAGTAATATTGCAAATATATTGCATGATTAATCATTCCTTATTGTGGATTATATAATTGTTTATGGGTTGCTTCTAAAAGTAACCCATACATTATCATGCCACCACGGCATAAGTTCACACTTTGCCAAAAGTGAAAATGAAGCTACAGAAGGATTATCCATCAGTTACTAGTTTTTTCTTTCAACTAGCTTTATGTTTTAGAGATAAGGACATTTTAAATGAATCTGAGATGACTTCCTATCTGTGGAAGTGCAGTGAGGTGTCTGAGTTAAAAAGGAGTGCAGCAGTTGTTTTTCTTTGCAAGCGGAGAAGAAGGTCGAGTTAAAAAATGGCAAAAAGCAGACAACTTCATGGGTTTATAAACAGCAGTACCAGGTGATAATAAATTGTAAATTTGAAAAAAAACAGAAATAGCTGGCTAGATGGGAAAGATACATTTGATTCCACAGCAGATTACTGGAATATGTATCTAACACCCTGGAAAAGGTTTGACTGCTAAAGTAATGGTCTTTCTGCAGAAGCAGTATTTGGGTTATGGGTGCTTTGGAACGTGAGCCGTCCAATGAAGGGAGTGTGTTTTCATGTTGTGTGCCTGACACCGGGGTGAGCTGGGTCTTTTGTTCAGTGGGAGGCGATGCCTGAGAGAAGAGGTCATAAGACTTCACCCAGAGCAGCGGGGCCATGATTCAACGCAGGCCAGGGAGAATGAAGGAGAATCAGCAAAGGGGAAACCATGAGCTCCAATTTGTGCACATCAGACTGTTTCATTAAAATGGGCCCTTTTCTTTTTTTGCTTTTTCTTTACTAACCCTTCAGTCAAATTAAGAATTATAAAGCTAAATTGTATAATTGTTTAAATTGTTTAACCTCCCACATAGGAGGTTAGTGTGCAAAATTAGAGCAAATGATATTGGGGGTAGGGTACTGACATGGATAGAAAATTGGTTGACAGACAGGAAACAAAGAGTAGGGGATAATGGGTCCTTTTCAGAATGGCAGGCAGTGACTAGTGGGGTACCGCAAGGCTCGGTGCTGGGACCGCAGCTATTTACAATATACATTAGTGATTTAGATGAAGGGATTAAAAGTAACATTAGCAAAATTGCAGATGACACAAAGCTGGGTGGCAGTGTGAAATATGAGGAGGATGTTATGAGAATGCAGGGTGACTTGGACAGGTTGGGTGAGTGGGTAGATGCATGGCAGATGTAGTTTAATGTGGATAAATGTGAGGTTATCCACTTTGGTGGCAAGAACAGGAAGGCAGATTACTATATGAATGATGTCAAGTTAGAAAAAGGGGAAGTACAATGAGATCTAGGTGTCTTTGTTCATCAGTCACTGAAAGTAAGCATGCAGGTACAGCAGGCAGTGAAGAAGGCTAGTGGCATGCTGGCCATAACAAGGGGAATTGAGTATAGGAGCAAAGAGGTCCTTCTGCAGTTGTACAGGGCCCTGGTGAGACCACACCTGGAATATTGTGTACAGTTTTAGTCTCCAAGTTTGAGGAAGGACATTCTAGCTATTGAGGGAGTGCAGTGTAAGTTCACGAGGTTAATTCCAGGAATGGCGGGACTGTCATATGTTGAAAGACTGGAGCGACTGGGGTTGTATACACTTGAATTTAGAAGGATGAGAGGGGATCTGATTGAAACATATAAGATTATTAAGGGATTGGACGTGCTAGAGGCAGAAAACATGTTCCTGATGTTGGGGGAATCCAGAACCAGAGGCCACAGTTTAATAATAAGGGGTAGACAATTTAGAGTGGAGTTGAGGAAAAACTTTTTCACACAGAGGGTTGTGGTTCTGTGGAATGCTCTGCCTCAGAAGGCAGTGGAGGCCAGTTCTCTGGATTCTTTCAAAAAAGAGTTAGATAGAGCTCTTAAAGATAGCAGAGTGAAGGGATATGGGGAGAAGGCAGGAAAAGGGTACTGATTGTGGATGGTCAGCCATGATCACAGTGAATGGTGGTGCTGGCTTGAAGGGCTGAATGGCCTACTCCTGCACCTATTGTCTATTGTCTAATTGTATGTGCTGTACTGTCTGTTATTTTGTGGTACTTACTTGGAACAGGGTAACAAATCACGCAGCATCCACACAAATAGGGGGTTTGGGGTGGGCTCGCAACTCAATCTCACACGTTTGGCGGGGCCCGAGATTGTCTTCCCTAGACTCATGCAGCCGACGGAACCAGAGTGTTTGATGTATACTGAGTAAATTGAGCTGTATTTTGGAGCAAATGAAATAGCGAATGAGAATTGAGTGCCAGTTGTCCTGAGTGCATTGGGTTTAAAAGCATAGAGTTCGCTTTGAAGTTTGACTGGTCCAACCAAACCAGCTGAAAAGAGTTTTGTTGGATCGTGAAGATAATGCAGGAACATTTAGAACTGAAACCATTGTTGATTGCAGAATGCTTTAGGTTTCATAAGCGGAATCAAAAGGATTCCATTTCAGTGTAAGCAACTGAACTGAAGAGATTGTCTGAGCATTGTCAGTTCGGTAATGGGCTTGGTGATGCACTGAGAGTCTTACAAGAAAGCATTCCAAAAATGACTCCAAACTGAAGCAGAACTCACATTTAAAAGAGCAGTTGAAATTGCTGTATCAATGGAAATAAAAGACGGAGATGCAACTGAGCTGCAGTCAGGAATCAAAGTGAGTTTGAACTTGCAACATCTAAACAGAAACCAGCCTGGCTGAACAAATTGTATCACCATTGTGGCTGGGGCTCACTTACGCCAGACCAGTCCAGGTTTAAATGCAAAACTTGCAGAAAATTGCAGCAAAGTAGGATGCATACAAAGAGAATGCTGGGCAGACAAAAAGAAATGGACTGCAGAGTCACGGAGTCATAGCGAAGTACAGCACAGAAACAGGCCCCTTCAGCCTATCCAGTTCACGCCAAAGGCATTTAAACTGCCTATTCCCATCAACCTGCACAGGAACCATAGTCCTCCCTACCCTTACTATCCATACCCCTATCCAAACTTCGCTTAAATGTTGAAGTTGAACTAGCACTCATCACTTGTGCTGGCAGCTCATTCCACACTCTCATGACCCTCTGAGTGAAGAAGTTTCCCCTCATATTCCCCTTAAGCCTTTCACCTTTCAACCTTAACCCATAACCTCTGTTTGTAGGCTCACCCAATCTTAGTGGAGAAAGTCTACTTGCATTTACCCTATCTATGCCCCTCATAATTTTGTATACCTCTGTCAATCATATCTCTTCTCAATCTTCTATGTTCTAAGAAATAAAATCCTAGCCTGTTCAATCTTTCCTTATAACTCAGGTCACCCAGACACGGCAACATCCTTATAAATTTTCTCTGTACTCTTTCAATCTTACTTACATCTTTCCTGAAGGTACGTGACCAAACTGCACACAATACTCCAAATTAGGCCTCAGCAATGTCTTATGTAACCTCAATATAACGTCACGTCTCCTGTACTAAATGCATTGATTTATGAAAGCCAATGTGCTAAAACCTTTCTTTACAACGTATCTGTGACACCACTTTCAATGAATTATGTACCTCTATTCCCAGATCCCTTTGTTCTATCACGCTGCTCAGTAACCTACCCTTCACTGTGTAAACCCTACCAAAGTGCAACACCTAGCACTTGTCTGCATTAAGTTCTACCTGCCGTTCTTCAGCACATTTTTAAAACCTAATTCTGATCCCTCTGAAAGCCATGATGGCCTTCTTCACTGTCCACTACACCCCCAATCTTGGTGTCATTTACAAATTTGCTGATCCAGTTAACAAGATTATCATCCAGATCATTGACATTGATAACAAACAACAATGGACCCAGCACCGAAACTTGTGGCACAGAACTAATCACAGGCTTCCCGTCAGAGATGCAACCATCTACCTGCACTTCCTAACTTTCTCCCTTAAACCCAGTGTCTAATCCAATTTACTACCTCATCTTGAGTGCTGAGCGACTGAACCTTCTTGATCAACCCCCATGCGGAACCTTGTCAAATGTCATGCTGAAGTCCATATGTACAACCTTCACTGTGTTGCCTTAACTCAAGAATCTCTATAAGGTTGGGTGGACATGATGCATGAAGCCATGCTGACTACCCTTAATCAGTCCATATCTATCCAAGTATTTATATACCTGGTCCTTTAGAATATCTTCTAATAGATTTCCCACAACTGGTATCAAATTCACTGGCCTTTAATGTTCTGGTTTATGTTAGCACCTTTCAAAAATGGTGGCATATCATTGGCTATCCTTCAGTCCTCCGCTACCTCTCCTGTCACCAAGGATGAATTAAGTATCTCTGCTAGGGCACTATTTCTGCACTAGCTTCCCGCAGAGTCTGAGGGAACACCTTGTCAGACCCTGGGGTTTTATACACCCAGAGTTTCCTCAATACAGCAAACACCTCTTCCTCTGCAATCTGTACAAGGTCCCTGAAGGTGACGAGATTTTGCTTTACTTCTATAGACTCTGTGTCTGCCTCCTTAGTAAATACTGATGCAAAAAAATTCAAAATCCTTCCCATCTGTTTTGGATCCACATATGTATTACCATTCTGATCTTCCAGAAATTTTATCCCTTGCAAACCTTTTGCTCTTAATATATCTGAAGAATCCCTTAAGATTCTCCATCACCTTGTTTGCTAGAGCAACTTCATGCCTTCTTTTAGCCAACCTGATTTTTTTCTTAATTGTTCTCTTATATTTCTTATACTCGATAAGCAACTTATTGATTCCTACCTGCTATGATGGCCTCACCCGCATCTCCTCCATTTCCTGCACTTCGGTCCTTACCCCATCTTCCCGCCACCACAACAGGGACAGAGTTCCCCTTGTCCTCACCTACCACCCCACCAGCCTCCGGATCCAGCATATTATCCTCCGCAACTTCCGCCACCTTCAACAGGACCCCACCACTAAGCACATCTTTCCCCCTCCACCCCTCTCCGCTTTCCACAGGGATCGATCCCTCCACGACTCACTTATCCGCACGTCCATCCCCACGGATCTCCCACCCGGCACTTTTCCCTGTAAGCGTAAGTGCTACACCTGTCCCTACACCTCCACTCTTGCCACCATTCAGGGCCCCAAACAGTCCTTCCAGGTGAGGCAACACTTCACTTGCGAATCTGTTGGGGTCATCTATTGCATCCGGTGCTCCCAGTGCGACCTCCTCTACATTGGTGAAACCCGACGCAGATTGGGGGACCGCTTCGTCGAGCACCTCCACTCCATCCGCCACAACAGACAGGATCTCCTGGTTGCCACCCACTTCAACTCTGCTTCCCATTCCCATTCAGATATGTCCATACATGGCCTCCTCTACTGCCATGATGAGGCTAAACTCAGGCTGGTTGAGCAACACCTCATATACCGTCTAGGTAGTCTCCAGCCCCTTGGTATGAACATAGAATTCTCCAACTTCCGGTAATTCCCTCCCACTCCCTTCCTCTATCCCTATTTTACATTACCTCCCTCATAGTTCCGCCTCCTTCTACTACTTCGCATTGTTCTCCTGCCAATCACCTCCCTGCTTCCCCTCTTTAAAATTACTGTTTTTCTCAACTACCAGCATTCTTCAAACCCTCCCCAAAGTTCTTCCTTCAGTCCTGACGAAGGGTTTCGGCCCGAAACGTCGACTAATCTTTTCAACTGATGCTGACTGACCTGCTGAATTCCTCCAGCGCATTGTGAGTGTTCCTTTGACAACAGCATCTGCAGATTATTTTGTGTTTAACAAAAAAGAATAGGTCTGTCAAGATCTGTGGTGATCTTAATGTCACCATCAACCCAGTACTGAAAGTAGATCAATACCCTTAGTGCAGGATGGAGGATATCTTTGCAAACCATTCTGGAGGAAAACACTTCAGCAAAACTGAGGCCTACCTAGAGATGGAGATGGAAAAGAGCCCAATGTGTTTCTCACCATAAACACTCAAAAAGGGCTTTATTGCTGTAATAGGCCTATTTTTGGAATAACATCTGCACGTGCACTCTGGCAAGGCTGCACAGGCACTCAGTTTTACCTGGACGACATCATTGTTACTGGTAAGGATGGCAAAGATCATTGGCAAGGATCATCTCCAAAGTTGCAGAACAGTGTTAAAAAGATTAGACGGTTATGGGTTCAGAGCATGATGCAACATGTGTGAATTCTTTAAACCAATCATCACATGCTGTTGTCACACCATTGATGCACAAATACTACACAAGTGTGCTGAGAAAATTCACGTCCCAGAACCTCAGATTGTTTCACAGCCACAAGTCTCACCTACCAAACAGACTGATCCCCCTTGTCCGGAAAGACATTATCCCACAAGAGTAAGAAAGTTTCTGCCACGATTAAATCTTTAGACAAGAATGGACAATTTAAAATTTACCATGCTGTGGATGTCAATAGAGTAGTTGTATTATATAGTATGTTGTGTATATGGTTGAGATGCTTTCTATGTTGAACTGGAGTTTACAGCTAAGCAGGGAGGAGTGTTGTATATTTAATACTTCAGTAATATTTGAATAATATTGTAAATAGATAGATACTTTATTGATCCCAAAGGAACTTAGTGTCACAGTTACATTACACATGCACAGATATACAAATATCAGAAGAGAAGTAGGAAAGAATAAAAAATGTTACCTCAAACAGTCTAGTAGGAGGGGATCATCATAGATTGGCTCATTATAGAGCCTAATGGCCGATGGTAAGAATGACCTCATATAGTGCTCTTTGGAGTAGCACAGTTATTTTAGTCTATTACTAAAAGTGCTCCCCTGAACAGCCAAGGTGGGGTGGCATGCCGAGGGTGAGAAATATTATCCAGAATTGCCGGGATTTTCAGTAGGGTCCTTTGTTCTACCACATCCTGCAGTGTATCCATTTTGACTCCTGTAACAGAGCCAGCATATCTAATTGATTTATTGAGCCTGTTGCATTACCCATGTTGATGCCATTGCCCCAGCACACCACCACACAGAAAATTGTACTGGCAACAACATGTGAGGGAGGGGCTGGCATACTCCATAGGACCACAGTCTCCTCATGAAATATATTGTTTGATTAAGCATTTTTTGTTATTTACATGCTTCATTACAGGTCATATGTAAAAGTACAGGAATGGCATACGTCATCACGCCACCACGTCGTAAGTGCGCATTTCGCTAAAGGTTAAAAGATGAAACTAGACATGCATTATCTCCCAGCTCCATTTTTCTTCCAATTAGTTTCATATTTTGGAGTGACGCTTTTCTCACCCCTTCCTTATTCCTTTCTTAATTTGCAAATATTTATCAACTTCCACTTTAAAATTAATTTTATTTTTATATATATATATATATATATATATATATAAATAGTGGGTAGTGAGTGCATTACTCTCTATTGAATGTTATTGGGTACTGCTAATGCCAAAACTTAACACCCACTGGTTTAGGTTTGGTGGGTAGAGGAGGGAGATAGGTAGCCGCAGGCCCAAATAAGCATGTAGTGAGAATAAAGTGGGTTGAGTTGGAGCTGTGCATGTGTAAAGAATGCTCCTGTTTTGATACATTTTAAAAAGTGTGAGAATTTACATCACGAATAAACACAGTTGCAATCTTAGTTTCAGCATTGCATCTTTGAGGGAATCCCCATGATATTGTTTCTGTGAAACTCACCACTGGCGCCTCAATTCTTTATACAACTTTCACAAGAGTAGCCATAAGGCCACTTTAATACCAAGAAGTCCAGGTGGCTATTTAGTCTGGTGGGGAGATTGAGAATCTCAAAGGTTGTCAATTACCCTGCTGATCACGGGCAACTGTTGCCATCTAGTGTTCATTTGAGACTATGATTATAAGGGAGTTGCCCATTTCATTAAAGTAGCACTTACATTCACCTCAAGAAGGCAGTCCATCGAGTTGCCTTACAGCTTAATACCTCATCGAACGCCAACTTTAAACTAACTATCCATGGTCTTCTATACGATTCCAAAGAGACACCTTGTAAGCTTGAAAAACAGCTTATTGTTAGTCTGGGCATGTCACAGCCTTCAGGGTCAGCAATTTGAGGTAATTTTCTTTCTGCTCTGTAATATAAGCTCAGTCTTTCTGTCCCTCCACTGAAACTGCCAGATCTGCTGGGCATTTCCTATGGTTCTGAACAGCATTTCACAAATTTTACATGTTTCTACAAGTATTTGGGTAGACAGGGACTTATTAGGGAGAGTCAACATGGCTTTGTGCGTGGTAGGTCATGTTTATCAAATCTATTAGAGTTTTTCGAGGAGGTTACCAGAAAAGTGGATGAAGGGAAGGCAGTGGATGTTGAAAACATGGACGTCAGTAAGGCCTTTGACAAGGTCCCTCATGGGAGGTTAGTTAGGAAGATTCAGTCGCTAGGTATACATGGAGAGGTGGTAAATTGGATTAGACATTGGCTCAATGGAAGAAGACAAAGAGTGATAGTAGAGGACTGCTTCTCTGAGTGGAGGCCTGTGACTAGTGGTGTGTCACAGGGATCAGTGCTGGGTCCATTGTTATTTGTCATCTATAGCAATGATCTGGATGATAATGTGGTAAGTTGGATCAACAAATTTGCTGATGATGTAAAGATTGGAGGTGTAGTGGACAGTGAGGAAGGGTTTCAAAGCTTGCAGAGGGATTTGGACCAGCTGGAAAAATGGGCTGAAAAATGGCAGATGGCGTTTAATACAGACAAGTGTGAGGTATTGCACTTTGGAAGGACAAACCAAGGTAGAACATACAAGGTAAATGGTAGGGCACTGAGGAGTGCAGTAGAACAGAGGGATCTGGGAATATAGATACAAAATTCCCTAAAAGTGGCATCACAGGTATAGCGGGTCGTAAAGAGAGCTTTTGGTACATTGGCCTTTATTAATCAAAGTATTGAGTATAAGATTTGGAATGTTATGGTGAGGTTGTGTAAGGCATTGGTGAGGCCGAATTTGGAGTATTGTGTGCAGTTTTGGTCACCAAATTACAGGAAGGATATAAATAAGGTTGAAAGAATGCAGAGAAAGTTTTCAAGGATGTTGCCGGGACTTGAGAAACTGAGTTACAGAGAAAGGTTGAATAGGTAAGGACTTTATTCCCTGGAGCATAGAAGAATGAGGGGAGATTTGATAGAGGTATATAAAATTATTATGGGTATAGATAGAGTGAATGCAAGCTGGCTTCTTCCACTGAGGCTAGGGGAGAATAAAACCAGAGGACCTGGGTTAAGGGTGAAGGGGGAAAAGTTTAAAGGGAAATTTGGGGGAGGGCTTCTTCACACAGAGGGTGGTGGGAGTGTGGAATGAGCTGCCAGATGTAGTGGTAAATGTGGGCTCACTTTTAACATTTAAGAAAAACTTGGACAGGTACATGGATGAGAGGTGTATGGAAGGATATGGTCCAGGTGCAGGTCAGTGGGACTAGGCAGAAAAATGGTTCGGCACAGCAAAGAAGGGCCAAAAGGCCTGTTTCTGTGCTGTAATGTTCTATGGTTCTAACTTGTCTTCTCTCTTTCTCATTCGGATGAAGGGTGTGCAGCCTGAAATGTGAACTGTTTTTCTTTCCCCAGGTGTTGCCTTGTTCACTGAGAGTTTCAAACTTCTTCTGAACACAAGAGTTTGTGAAAATGCTGGACATCTAGAGCAACAAACACAAAATTCTGGAGAAACTCAGCAAGTCAGACAGCATCTATGGATAGGAATAAGCAGGATATCAGGACATCATTTCTAGAGATTGAATGTCTTCCTTAAATCATAACTTTGTTCTGTATATTTTAGAAAACAAGATCAACGTTGTGAACCTAATAATGAAACTGTTGTTCCTTACGGTGATTTCCATAACACACGAAGAGCCGGTAAAGTTCTAGTTGCGCTCACAACCGAATATTTAAATATGGTTGAGGAACAATTAGGATTTACATACCGGAAGCTTTCCACAGGTTCGTCAGCATCTGTGAAAAAGAGAAATAGTTAGCATTTCATGTCTAAGACTCTTCACGCTAGCTTTGCTTCTCTTTCCACGCGAATACCCTGACCTGGCAGCCTGGTAGAGTAGAGAGGGTGGCGTAGCTGTTAGCATTACATTTTACAAAGTCAGCAATTGGAAGACCAGGGTTCAATTCCCGCTGCTGTCCTTAAGGAGTTTGTATGTTCTGTGACCGTTTGGGTTTCCTCCCTGTGCTCCGCTTTCCTCCCATATTCCAAAAAGATGTACTGGTTAGAATTAGTAAGTATGGGCATGGTATGTTGGCGTTGGATGCATGGCGACATGTGCAGGCTGCCCCAGCACATCTTCAGGCTGTATTGCTCCCAGGAGAAGAAATCAGTAGAATGTCTATGAGATAGCTCTTCCGAGCAGCTTGTGTTTGAGCCCGCAAGGGAAATAGAAACATAGAAAAACTACAGCACAATACAGGCCCTTCGGCCCACAAAGCTGTGCCAAACATGGCCTTGCCTTAGAACTACCTAGGCTTACACATAGCCCTCTATTTTGCTAAGCTCCATTTATCCATCCAGGAATCTCTTAAAAGACCCTATCGTTTCTGCCTCCACCACCGCTGCCGGCAGCCCAATCCAGACACTCACCACCGTCTGCGTAAAAAAAACTTGCCCCTGATATCTCCTCTGTACGTACTTCCAAGCACCTTAAAACTGTGCCCTCTCATGTTAGCCACTTCAGCCCTGGGAAAAAGCCTCTGACTATCCACATGATCAATGCTTCTCATTATCTTGTACGTCTCTATCAGGTCACCTCTCATCCTCTGTCGCTCCAAGGGGAAAAGGCCAAGTTCACTCAACCCATTCTCATAAGGCATGCTCTCCAATCCAGGCAACATCCTTGTAAATCTCCTCTGCACCCTTTCTATGGTTTCCACGTCCTTCCTGTAGTGAAGTGGCCAGAATTGAGCATAGTACTCCAAATGGGGTCTGACCAGGGTTCTATATAGCTGCAACATTACCTCTCGGCTCCTAAACTCAATCCCACGATTGATGAAGGCCAATGCACTGTATGCCTTCTTAACCACAGATCAACCTGCGTTACAGTTTTGAGTGTCCTATGGACTCGAACCCCAAGATCCCTCTGATGCCCCACACTGTCAAGAGTCTTGTCATTAATGCTATATTTTGCCATCATATTTGACCTACAAAAATGAACCACCTCACACTTACACCATAAGACCATAAGGAGCAGGAGTCAGCTATTCGGCCCATCGAGTCTGCTCCACCATTTTATCATGAGCTGATCCATTCTCCCATTTAGTCCCACTCCCCCGCCCTCTCACCATAACCTTTGATGCCCTGGCTACTCAGATACCTATCAATCTCTTCCTTAAATACACCCAATGACTTGGATTCCACTGCCGTCCGTGGCAACAAATTCCATAGATTCACCACCCTCTGGCTAAAAAAATTTCTTTGCATCTCTATCCTGAATGGGCACCCTTCAATCCTTAAGTCATGCCCTCTTGTACTAGACTCCCCCATCATGGGAAACAACTTTGCCACATCCACTCTGTCCATGACTTTCAACATTGGAAATGTTTCTATGAGGTCTCCCCTCATTCTTCTAAACTCCAAGGAATACAGGCCAAGAGCAGACAAACGTTCCTCATATGTTAACCCTCTCATTCCTGGAATCATTCTAATGAATCTTCTCTGTACCTTCTCCAATGTCAGCACATCCTTTTTTAAATAAGGAGACCAAAACTGCCCACAGTACTCCAAGTGAGGTCTCACCAGCGCCTTATAGAGCCTCAACATCACATCCCTGCTCCTATACTCTATTCCTCTAGAAATGAATGCCAACATTGCATTCGCCTTCTTTACCACCGACTCAATCTGGAGGCTAACCTTAAGGGTATCCTGTATGAGGACTGCCAAGTCCCATTGCATCTCAGAACTTTGAATTCTCTCCCCATTTAAATAATAGTCTGCCCGTTTATTTCTTCTGCCAAAGTGCATAACCATACACTTTTCAACATTGTATTTCATTGGCCACTTCTTTGCCCATTCTTCCAATCTATCCAAGTCTCTCTGCAGACTCTTATCTTCGTATCATCAGTAAACTTAGCCACAAAGCCATCTATTCCATAATTCAAATTGTTGATGTACAATGTAAAAAGATGCGGCCCCAGCACAGACCCCTGTGGAACATAACTGGTAATGGGCAGCCGACCAGAATAGGATCCCTTTATTCCCACTCTCAGTTTCCTGCCAAGCAGCCAACGCTCTATTCACGAATGTAACTTTCCCATAATTCCATGGGCTTTTATCTTGTTAAGCAGCCTCATGTGTGGCACCTTGTCAAAGGCCTTCTGAAAATCCAAATATACAACATTCACTGCATCTCCCTTGTCTAGCCTACTTGTAATTTCCTCAAAAAATTGTAATAGGTTTGTCAGGCAGGATTTTCCTTTAAGGAATCCGTGCTAAGTTCTGCCTATCTTGTCATATGCCTCCAGGTACTCTGTAACCTCATCCCTGACAATCGACTCCAACAACTTCCCAACCACCAATGTCAAGCTAACAGGTCTATAATTTTCTTTTTGCTTCCTTGCCCCCTTCTTATACAGCAGAGTGACATTTGCAATCTTCCAGTCCTCCGGAACCATGCCAGAATCTAACGACTTTTGCAAGATCATCGCCAATGCCTCTGCAATCTCCACAGCTACTTCCTTCAGAACATGAGGGTGCATTCCATCTGGTCCTTAGACTATTCAGCTTCCTGAGTACTTTCTCTGTCGTAATTGTGACTGCACACACTTCTCTTTCCTGCCACCCTTGAGTGTCCGGTATACTGCTGATGTCTTCCTCAGTGAAGACGGATGCATAGTACTCGTTCAGTTCCTCCACCATCTCCTTATCTCCCATTACAATTTCTCCAGCATCATTTTCTATCGGTCCTATATCTACTCTCACCTGTCTGGGTTATCTGAGTGGAACTCCATCTGCCACTTCTCAGCCCAGTTTTGCATCCTATCAATGTCCTGCTGTAACCTCTGACAACCCTCCACACTATCCACAACACCCCCAACCTCGGTGTCATCAGCAAATTTACCAACCCATCCCTCCACTTCCTCATCCAGGTCACATAAAAACCACAAAGAGTAGGGGTCCCAGAACAGATCCCTGAGGCACACCACTTGTCACCGGCCTCCATGCAGAACATGACCCGTCTACAACCACTCTTTGCCTTCTGTTGGCAAGCCAGTTCTGGATCCGCAAAGCAATGTCCCCTTGGATCCCATGCCTCCTTACTTTCTCAATAAGCCTTGCATGGGGTACCTTGTCAAATGCCTTGCTTAAATCTCTATACACTACATCAACTGCACTACCCTCATCAATGTGTTTAGTCGCATCCTCAAAGAATTCAATCAGGCTCATAAGGCATGACCTGCCTTTGACAAAGCCATGCTGACTACAGGTTTCCCCCGCCATCCGAAGGTAGAGCGTTCCTATGAAACAGTTCGTAAGCTGAAATGTCGTAAAGCGAAGAAGCAATTACCATTCATTTATATGGGAAAATTTTGTGAGCGTTCGCAGACCCAAAGATAACCTACCAAATCATGCCAAATAACACATAAAACTTAAAATAACAGTAACGTATAGTAAAAACAGGAATAATATGATAAATACACAGCCTATATAAAGTAGAAATACTTTTCCACAATCATTGCTGGCACTGTTCGCTGAAGCAAAAATCTCACGCAAGCGCTCTCAGCAGAAAATCTCAAGCAAGCGCTGTTGGCAAAAACATTCTCTCCAATAACCTTGCAGCTATGAAGCTGCCAAATCATACCAAATAACACATAAAAGTACACAGCCTATATAAAGTAGAAATAATGTATGTACAGTGTAGTATCACTTACCGGAATTGGTTCAGCGCCGAGCACACTGATGATGGTGTGTTAGACTGAGTCAACGCAGGTTGGGTGGTGCAATGGCCCCCACCCTCCGGGCCGCTGACCGATACATTGCTGTGAAGCATGCAAGGGTCCAGCGGTAGCTGGAAGGCACACAGCACATCTTTAAGAAAAAAGCCGAAATAGACATGCTAATTAATTACGTGTCGGGCAGCACCTAATTAATTAACATGTTTACTTTGGCTTTTTTCTTAAAGATGTGCTGTGTGCCTCCCGGCTACCGCTGCATTCTCCGCGAATCCGTATCTGTCCGTGGCCCGGGGGTTGGGGTGGTGGGACACAGGGGTGTTATCTCATCGTCGTCTGTTTCCATTAAAGCAGGCGGCTCATCTTCTCGTATGACTGCCCGCCTCGATGTCAAAGGTCGAGGTTCATTGTCTGCTATGGCTGATGTGGAAGGCTTGCTTGACTGCTGAGCTTCACGCATTTTTCTATCACACAGTTCTTTGTAAGCAGTCAAACCATCCTGCAAATATCCCCTAAACCTATGTACCCTTTCAAAATTAAAGTCGTACTTTATCATTGCAGTGAAAATCTCACACGGTTGCTTCACATTCATTTTGCTACTGCATTCGGTTTCGATTGTTATCCTTTCCTCTTCCAATTGCATCAGCTCTTCATCTATCAGTTCTTGGTCATGGGATGCCAAAACCTCTTCAATATCACCTTCGTCAACTTCCACAAGCCAAACTCACGTTGTCTTTACTTCGTTCACCATGATCAAAACGCTTAATTATGTCTAGTTTTACGCTAAGTGTAACACCCTTGCGAGCTCTTTCAGGCTTTTCCAATACCTCAGAACTCATTTTGCAAACGGCTGCTCACAGGCACGTGTTTAAGCAATGCCGTTCTGAATCCGGGGGGAGAGCGGCTGCTCGGGGCGCGCGCTGCCTTTTATCGTGTGCTGATTTTTTCGCGCGCTGATTTTTTTTCGTAACAGTGAAAACACCTTCTGAAAGTGAAAACAGGGTACTAATGTAGGTCTTTCGTTACAGTGAGGTTTCGTAAAGTGAACGTTCGAAAAGCAGGGGACACCAGTATTCCTAATATATTATGCATCTCCAAATGTTCATAAATCCTGCCTTTCAGGATCTTCTCCATCAACTTACCAACCAAATGTAAATTCTTGTCTCAGTGTTGTGCAATGAACCAAATGTAATAAGAAAGCTTAAGGTAAAAGAAGCCTTAGGAGGCAGTGATCATAATATGAAGGAATTTGCTTGGCAGTTTGAGAAGCAGAAGCTAAAATTGGTTTTATCAGTATCACCTTTCAGTAAAAGGGAACTGCAGAGAAGATCTGGTCTCCTGATTTCAAACCTGAATTATAGCTCTGAATTTAAAAGGCCATAAGACCATAAGATATAGGAGCAGAATTAGGCCATTTGGCTCAACGTGTCTGCTTCAGCATTTCATCATTTCCCTCTCAGCCCCAATCTCCTGCTTTCTCCCTGTTTCCCTTCATGCTCCGACTAATCAAAAATCTATCAACCCTTTCCTGAAACATACCCAATGACTTGGCCTCCATAGCCACCTGTGGCAACAAATTCCACAGATTCATCACCCTCTGGCTAAAGAAATTCCTCATAATCTCTGTTCCAAATGGATGCCCTTTTATTCTGAGGTTGTATCCTTTGACCCTAGGCTCCTCCATTATAAGAAAGATCCTCTCCATATTCACTCTATCTTGACCTTTCAACATCCAAAAGCTTTCAATGAAATCCCCCTCCCCCACGTTCTTCTAAATTCCAGCAAATTCAGGCCTAGAGCCGTCAAACTCTCCTCATATGCTACACCTTTTATTCATGGAATTATTTTTGTGAACATGCTTTGAACCTTCTCCAATGTCAGCACATCCTTTCCTAGATGAGGGGCCCAAAACTGCTCACAGTGCACCAAGTGAGGCCTCATAAAACGTCAACATTACATTCTCGCTCCTGTGATCTGAATGCCTGAAGCTGAATAAACCACTATTCTCTCATATCCTTTTCTCATTTTAAGAGCCTCAAGGCCGCAGCTTCAGAAGCACAATGGAATACAAGCCAAATTTATGCAACTTGGCTCTGTTATTATAAGCCTTTAATCCCTTGTCTTATCCCAGCGAGTCGGTGTTCTATTCTTGCCAAATCCTATGTATAATCTCTCAGATACAATGATTCTGATTCTGATTTAAAACTGAATTAAGTTTCCAGCTGGATTCTGAGCAAGGCTTTGTATAATAGCAACAACTACAGATTCTATTTGGGAAGCGCTTTTAAAGTGGTCAAATATCTCAAGGTGCTTCACAAGAGTGCCAACAAATGAAAGCTAGCGCCATGAAAAGTTAGCTAATATGAGCAAAAAATGCTATGAGTACACAAGAGCTCATGCCGCTGCAGTGGAAATGTAGAATAGTTTATGTTTCAGGTCCAAAGCTGTTCATTGGAACGCAGAAAAAGAGCAACAAGTTAATTTTGAGAACACATGAAAAATGGGTTGAGAAAAAGGGATGTTACTGATAGGTTGAAATCAAATGAATTCATGTAAAAGTAGGAGTAACTGTTAGGATTAGATGGTGAGACATTCCACTCAGGGGAGTTTAAAATCTCTTCTTCCTGAGCCATGTCTTCCTTTCCGCCATAGTAAGCAGAGCCGTTAATCCCCGTCTCATTTATTTCCTGAGCTACTGGCGCTACTGCCTCACCTGCTTTCATCCTGGACGGTCCAAGAACATAGTTGTCTTGGTCATATCTTCCACCTCCAAAGCCTCCACATTCATGGATCATCCTTTGAAGCTTCAGCCAGATCTAACTAGATTCCACCTTCAGATACAGATTCCAGTCCACGTGTTTTTTGGCACCTCGAAGGAACTGCTGTCATTGCAATTGCTTGGCCTGCCTTTCCATTCCTACCTATTACTCCCTATCATATGGTGCTTTGCAAGAAATGAATTACCTGACTTGCTGTCTCGTCCTTTCCCACTGACCAGAAACTCAAACTGCTCTCCACATGAAGCTGTGATTCACTTGCACTTACAACTGCACGTATTGCATTTGGTGTTCACAATATGCACTCCTCTGCATTAGTGAAACCAAACACCAATATATGAAGCTAATAGTGGGTGACACCAAGATTGGGGGCTGAGAGGAAATTTGATAGAGGTATATGGAATTAATTGGTGCATGTGAGCTTCATTCAATGTTTAAGAGATATTTGGGTAGGTGCGTGGATGGTAGGGATATGGAGGGCTACGGTTCCAGTGCAGGTTGATGTGAGTAGGCAGTTTAAATGATTTGGCACAGACTAGATGGGCTGGAGGGCCTGTTTCTGTGCTGTACTTTTCTATGATTCTATTACATCTCCTCCAGACTCCTGAAAACATTCACAAAAATGGCAAAGATAATTGAATATCGCTATTGAGTGTAGTACATCAATGCTAGTGTTAAAAATAGGACCTGGCATTTTCCAGTAGACCTCCTTGGTGCTGTGCAATTGCTACTGAGAAGTGACTCATCATGGCCATCACAGTGTTGCCATGGAAGTGAGGGAAATCACGTGAAACTGGCGAACCACAACATACACTTTTCCTACATGGCTTCAAGTCACCTGGGGCTTATCAATGGAGCCATGATTGCAAGAAATAGGTTTTGCTTACTGACTGGACTTCTGGTGGATTATTCAATGCCATGGTTCTCATTGAACTCTGAGACCAGGAGGTGCTGAGTTGAGGCCAATTAGTCGCAGTGAAAATGCAATGTAGGTAGAGAATAAAGTGCAAAGACCATAACAAGGAAGATTGTGAGGTCAACAGTTACCATACAAGACATTTTAAAGCTGTTCTTCAGCCTCATGTTGCATGTTTTCAACCTTTATTACCTTCTGCCCAATGTGAAAGGGGAGAAGAGAAAATATCTCAGGTAGAAAGTGACTTTGTAGACTTCCTAATTACGTTCTCATTACTAAGCCCTGAACAATGTGCTCTTGGGTATTTAATTAGTTAGAAATGAAAGCCTTATTACCCTCTCCCCACCCCAGTCCCAGTCCCATCCATTTCTGTGTGGTGGATCACTATGTTTTATGTGATAATTGACACTAGTAACTGCATGACTGATGCACAGTCATTGTTGACTGTACTAAGTTTAATTGTGTAGAGAAGAGCCAGGACAAATTTCATAGTGGCCATTCGCCAAGAAATGACATCTAACACAACCAGCTTGTGCAAAATGGCCTTTAATCTGCAAATTGTTCTTCAAAAATATACACAATGTCCAACTTCTAGACAAATGGTTATAAAATATCACTTTGTTCAGTCTCAAATGTTTTTAATCTCAAATCACCTATATATATTTATATTGTCATGTGATCAGCAACAATGAATATATCGAGTCCGGATTTATAAACAAACAAACATTTATTAAACCCTGATAAACAATGAAAAAAAAAACGAAAACCCTGACTGGAAGTAAACGGCTATGTGGCCTTTCGGTAAACCACTACTCAGTACTAGTTCTTGAAGCAATAATGCGAAACCAGTTCTTAAAGCGATAAATTCAAACGCAGTTCTTCGAATGGTAAATTTTAAAGTCCAAGAGATGTATATAGTCAATTAGGAGAGACTTTCATGAAGTAACGAATTCCTTGAAGACACGGCGTCACTGCCACTCCCAGTCGGATTCTGCCTTGTCCAGGGGATTCACGGCAACGGAAATAAAACAGTTTTAAAGGCACTGACCTTCCTCCTCCGTAGAATAATCTTGCACAGCCTTTCTGCCACTTTTAGCAGAGGCTATCTCATGCACATCACTCTTTCGTGAACGAATTCAATAATGGTCGATCCTTTCCAAACCTGTCAAACGTCTCCTTCAGGGTCCCATCTTCACTCTCCAATGTTACTGAAAAAATACATTAACAAACCTGGCAGCGATTGTCAAACTGCTGGCTCAGACTTCCGTACCTTACATTAGAACATAAAACTCCGTTTAAAATCAAAACTGTGTCGTACTGCAAATACACAGCGGAGTGGAGTTTCTCATTGACGTTATAACTGGAAAACTCACTGCGTCACCAGGGGTCTTCCCATTTTATACCCGTGGTGAACATGTCATCACGTGACCTCACATCGGCGGGAAAATTACATCAGGTGACCTTCAAAAGACTATGACATCATTCTCACAAGAAAGTCACAAGATCTCCTTGATGTATGTAACTATATATATAGGCATCCGTTAGTCTCATGAGACCATGGATTTGCACCTTGGAAGTTTTCCAGGGTGCAGGCCTGGGCAAGGTTGTATGGAAGACTGGCAGTTGCCCTTGCTGCAGGTCTCCCCTCTCCACGCCACCGATGTTGTCCAAGGGAAGGGCACTAGGGCCGATACAGCTTGGCACCGGTGTTGTCACAGAGCAATGCGTGGTTAAGTGCCTTGCTCAAGGACACAACACGATGCCTCAGCTGAGGCTCGAACTAGCGACTTTCAAATCACTAGACCGACGCCTTAACCACTCGGCCACGCGCCAACAATTCTAACCTTCATCTATTGCGTTGTAAAATATTGAATCTGTCAGCTAAAAATTTTGTGTTTTCCTTTCTGGTTTACTAACGGTGAAAATTCATCACTTTGATCAGTTGCTCAGGGAGCTTGATGACATCATGCTCTTAAAGGCAAGGGCTCCCCTTGACAGAAAGCTGACAGTTATGGGAAAAGGCCAGAGTGAAGAACACACTACAGTGGTTACCAGCAGTTTTCAAGGCCAGAAATGAATGCTGCTGCTTCAGAATATAAACTATAGGTTCATTCATTTTAAATTCCATCACATTTGGAGATATGCTTGCAAGTGAAGTGGTAACCAGAGATACATCTTCTTATGGGCTGAGGGTTTGCTGCACAGGAACTTGTGGGAGGTGGGAAGGAGAGTAGAGGGGTGGGAGGAGGGAATTGAGCTGGATTATTCAGTCTCTTGCATGGTTTAATGTGGAAACAACCAGATTCTGGACTTCATGGACCCACTGGAAATTTGGCACTATGAGACTCAGTAAGGCAAACCCGGCAGAATACTGGAGAATGCATTTAAATAAATGGCCTGTAAGTTGGGGAATTTAAGCCATTTTTAAAAATTTACTCTGTTTTAATGCTTTTGATTCTAAATGCTTTAATAAGTTAGTTAACAATTCGTTGATAATTTTTTATTTTAATTACTTAAAGAAAATGTTAATAGATTTTCCATGTCCCTGAATATCAGAAGCACTAAAAAATGTTACCAAACTTTTATATTCCTACACTGAGACTGAAACCCCACCACCAGATTTGTCTGCTGTGAAAGGGGTTTTCAAAAATCAAAGATTAGCTTTATTTGTCACATGTACATTGAAACATGGAAGCAAACTGTAGTATGTGTCATTTGAGTCAGATCAAATCAGTGATGATTGTGCTGGGCAGCCTGCAAGTGTTGCCGCGATTCTGGCGCTAACTGAGCAGGCATCAGGATTGCATTATCTGAGGCCAAGGATCACTGAGGTCTCAAAACACCCCAGTGCTGGTTGTGAAGATTAGGTGAATGAAAAGATCATGGACAATAACTGTGTATTCAAGTAGCATTGTCCTGTAGTGCCTCAGAACTCAGTAAGAAATTCTGTCGGACTTTATGTTCATCAGGATGAGTTTATAAATATCCAGAATCTTCATAAATTTTGATGATCTTTGCTGACTGTTAGTGAAGGCTATTAGATTATAAAGACTACGTAGGAGGGCTGAGAGCAATGATTGGATTTCCAAATTAATCAACAAATATGGAAATCTGAAGGTTCAAGGCAATTTTGTTGTATATTTACAGTGAATACTGACAGCTTTGCCATCATTACAACAGTTAAGCAAGGCTATACAATGATACGGAAAAGTAGTTTATGTTAATTATTTTAACCTGGAGTCTCTGCTGGTTTTTTGGAGCAATACCGTCATTCCCAGCTGTCCACTTATTTCCCTGTAATCTATTTACTTATTCAGTTTTACGTATCCAAGCATCCAAGCTAACTTCAAGGAATGGTGCCTCAAAAAGGCGATGTCCATATTAAGGACCTCCAGCACCCAGGGCATGACCTTTTCTCACTGTTACCATCAGGTAGGGCGTACAGAAGCCTGAAGGCACACACTCAGCGATTCAGGAACAGCTTCTTCCCCTCTGTCATCCGATTCCTGAGTGGACATTGAACCCATGAACACTTCCTCACTTTTTTTTTTGTTTTTATATTATTTCTGTTTTTGCACTATTTTTAATTTAACTATTTAATATACGGATATATACTTACTGTAATTGATTTATTATTTTATGTGTTTTTTATCTATATTGTCATGTATTTCATTGTACTGTCGCTAAGTTAACAAATTTCATGGCTATACTAGTGATATCAAACCTGATTCTGATTCTGATGTGCATAACCTCTCCCCTTTTATGGCGTCACCCACCTGCACTAGGAGTGGTTTACTCTGGCCAGTTATTCTTCCAATAAACCCACACAGTCACAGGGAGAATGTGCATTCTCTATAAAGAACATAACCGAGATATAAATCAATTATATATTAATTATATTTTATTAAAATAAAATTATTTTAATTGAATTTTTAATATTTAATACCCATGACAGCGTAGTGGTTAGTGAGATGCCATTACAGCTCAGGGTGTCGGAGTTTGGAGTTCCAACCCAGCATTGTTGTGTATTTAATATTTCAGTAGTATTTGTATAACATTGTAAATATATGGTTTGATTAAGCACTCTTGTTTGGTTAAATAATTCATTGTGGTTTATGTGTAAAAATAAGCTGATTGCACAAGTCATTACGTTACCAGGTCACGCATGCGTGCCTCGCTTGAAGGAAAAATGAAGTTAGACACGCACCTCTTGGGTTTGCATCTTTTTCTTGCAAAACCTAACTGGCATCCTCTGTAAGGAGTTTGTACGTCCCCACTTTGGAATGCATGCATTTCCTCCCCGTGCTCTGGTTTCCTCCCACAGTCCAAAGACGTGCCGGTTAGTAGGTGAATTCGTCATAGTAAATTGTTCCGTGATTAGGCTTGAAGAGCTGGAAAGGCATAATCCATGCTCTATCTCTAACTAATTACATTTTCACCATTTTCAGGCAGTGCATTACAGATCATAACAGCACACTAGATAAATTATTATGTTTTTCTTCTCAATCACTTCCCAGTGAAACCAGTTTCAATATTCTGCTAAGTCATTTTATTCTGCCTGTGTGAAGCTCTAAGCAGTGATTTAACACATGCAAGTTCAATTGCTTTACATTTGGTGAGTACACATAAATTCTAGTTTGTTTACAAACCAAATTCCAGCCCCTTGAAAAATGGCGTTTAGACCATAAGTCCAAAATTAGCCCATTCGGCCCATTGAGTCTGCTCCAGCATTTTATCAATGCTGATTTTTAACCCCCTCAACCCCATTGTCCTGCCTTCTACCCACAACCTTTAACACCCATAATAATCAAGAATCTGTCAACCTCCACTATAAATATACCCAGTAATTTGGCTCCACAGCCATCCGGGGCAATGAATTCCACAGATTCACAACCCTCTGGCTAACAAAATTCATCTTCATGTCTGTTCTGAAAGGGTGCCCTTCTGTTCTTAAGCTGTGCCCTCTGGTCCTGGAGTTTCCACAATAGGAAGCATCCTCTCCACATCCATTCTATCTAGGCCTTGCAATATTCAATAGGTTTCAATGAGAAGCTTCATCAATAGGTTTCAATGAGAAGCTTCAACACTCCAGTCAGTACAGGCCCAGAGTCATATTCTTTCTCCTATAACAGTTCACCATATTCTAAGTGCAGTCTGACCAATGCTACATAAAGCTTCGTATTACATTCTTCCTTTTATATTCTAGTCCTCTTGAAATGAATGCTGAAATAGCTTTTACCTTCCTTACTACTGACTCAACCTGCAAGGTAACATTTCGGGAAGTCTGCAAAAGGACTTCCAAGTCCATTTGCACCTCTGATTTCTGAATTTGCTCCTCATTTAGACAATAGTCTATTCTTTCTATGAAAGTGCATGACCAGACACTTCCCTGCACTATCTTCCATCTTCTATTCTCCTACTCTGTCCAAGTCCTCCTGCAGACTCCCTGCTCGCTCAGCACTACCTGCCCCTCCATCTATCTTTGTATCATCTGCAAAATACTTATTGAGTTTGTTTGCCAGTTGTCTCCAATGAGACGCCTTCAGTGTCATTTTCTATGGTCTGATATCCAATCTTACTGCTCTTTTACTCTTTATGTATATGAATAATTTTGGATAGCTTACCTTCATATTTATTATTTTCTTTCTTATTATTTTTTAGCTGTTGTTTGAAAAGGTTCCTAATGGTCTAGCTTTCCATACTAGATATTGTATGACCTCTTTTGCTTTTATGGTGTCTTTGGCTTCCCTTATCAGTCATGGTTGCCTCATCCTTCCTTTAGAATGCTTCTCCTTTAGCATGAGTCTATTCTACACTTTCCAAATTGCTCCCAGAAGCTCCAGCCATTATTGCTCTCCCTGTGAATGTCTTGGTTTTCCCTTTAGTGATCGGGTTTCCTCCCACACCCTCAAGACATGATGATGGATTATTTGGTCATTATAAATTACCTCTATTATATAGGAATACGAGGAGAATAAAATAAGATTAGCATAAATGGGTGCTTGATGGTCAACATACCAGTGGGCCAAAGTCTTGTTTCTGTGCTGTGTGATTCTATAATTGCTCTTCTTTGAGGTATTTAATCTCAGTCCTATTCCAAATCAGGTATTTATCCTGCTAATCTCTGAAAGTGCTAACTAACTCAACATTAAGATTCCTTGATTGGAAATCTTCTTTGCATTTACAATTTATGAGAAAGAAATATGCCCGTTAATTTTTTTGTACTGAATTACATCCATTTTAATAATTTGAGTGAATCAATTGCTGCTGCACTTTGGTTCTCTGAATTTCAGCATCTGGATTGACCTACAGACAGCTGGACTATCATCCTTAGCTGGTTTTATGTTAGTTATATCGTGAATATTCTATTTGAAAACCATGTTGAGTTTCTCTCTTCAGATTTAAACAACCCTCACAATAACAACAGAAATGTGTCCATCTGTACTGTCACGTGATGGGCAACAATGAATTATCAATTGAGGCAGGTTTTATAAAAAACAAACAGACATTTATTAGACTCTGCTCAACAATAGCAAAAAGCATTCAAATGACTAACTTAACCGGAAGTTAACTCCTATACAGCAACTCTGGAACAGTTCTTAAAAGGGTAAATTCGAAAACAGTTCTTAAAGCGGTAAATTTGAAAGTTCAAGTGATTTACACGGTCAATAAGGAGAGACTTCTCTGGAAACGGATTTCTTCGAAGGCGTGACGTTACTCCTGATTCTCCGAAGGATTCACATCAAAGGAAATAAAACGGCTTAAAGGAACTGACCTTTTCCTGGTGAGTGAACGCTGTACATACTTCTCTGCTCTTGCAAGAGTTATCTCAAGTACAGGTCACTTTTCTGAATGAAGACTTAATAAGGTTGATCCGTCATTAAACCACAGAAACGACTCCAACTTTATTTGATCCTTCAGGTTCCTGTCCTTTAGTAAGGTCTTCACTCTCCAATACTACTGTAAAGGTAAATCAAAAGTACACCAACAAAACTGGTAGCGATTGATGAAACTACCGGCACAATGATTTTACCTTACAATAGAAAGTAAAACTCCGTTTTAAAACGAAACTGCGTCATGAGACGAATACAGAGTAACTAACAAAGCAAACACCAACTCAACTGAAAAAGTAACTGCGTCACACCAGGGTTTCCCTTTATATACCTGTTGAGAACAGGTCATCATGTGATCTCACACTGGCGGGAAAATTACATCATGTGACCACCGCAAGACCATTACATCATGCTCATAAGACAGTCACAAGATACCCATGGGGTATGTGACAGTACTCACTCTCTTGTAAAATATCACAAAAAATGGGCAAACGTAAAGAACTGAGTGTTTCATCCCTTCAGGGAGAACCAATTCACTTTCACAAAAGCAAGGTATAGGAGCAGCCAAATTAATAAGTACAGCTTAATCTTTCTAAGAAACAAATTTAGAAGATGGAGAATTAAATAAAATCATGTTGTCTTGGTCATTTCTATATTTCACAATATAGAGATTCAAAGGTACTATTTAATTACTATTACTGTAACTACTACTGGCTGATTTAAGCATCGGGCCTGATTGAAAAGTTCAAAGTGCCAGGGCCAAAAGAGAGGGACGGACTAGTGTTCGCTGCTCACGGCGTTTTCTCATCTCTGCATTGATCTAAGGCTGCAGCCTGCAACAAATGGGCTCCTCAATTAGCTGTGACTAGCTTTGTGGCTGTGTGGACTCACTTTCGTGAGCTTCAGTTCTGAATGTCATTTGCTTACTTTTAGTGTTTGCACGATTTGTCTTTTTCTGCACATTTGACAGTGTTTGACAGTCACCTTTTTTTATATTGGGTTCTACTGAGGTTCTTTGATTTGTGCTTGCCTGTAAGGAGATGAATCTCAAGGTTGTGTACAGTATGCGTACTTTGATAATAAATGTACTTCGAACTTAATTTGTTAACTTGCAGGGCATGACATTTCAAAACCAAGTAATTCTTAGTAACTGACATGCTGGCTTCCAGTGAAACCAGATATTATGGAATTGCATAATGTTTATTATGAACTGAAGAAAATGCCGTATAATTTTTAAAAATAAATAAAATTATTCCTGATCCAAAAGACACACAATATGCAGGAGGAACTCAGCATCTGTGGAGGGGAATGCACGGTCAATGTTTTGGCTAAGACCCTTCATTGGGACTGGAAAGAAAGAGGACTGAAGCCAAATTAAAAGGGTGTGGAGAGGCGTAGGAGCACAAGCTGGTGAGTTTTAGTGAATCTAGATGGGTGGAGGGTATTGTTTAGGAAAATGTAGGAAAGGGGGAGAAAGGGAATGATATGAGAAGTTAGGAGGAATAGGTGAAAAAGGCAAAGGCCTAAAGTATATGGTCCACTGATTTCTCCTGTCAGATTCCTTCTTCTTTGTCCTTTGACCTGTCTTCCACCTATCACCTCCTAGCTTCTCACATCATTCCTTTCTCCTCATCTCCCCTTACCTGGATTGGCCTATTACCCACCAGCTCGTGCTCCTCCCCTTTCACCCAGCCTTTTATTCTGGCTTCTGCCATCTTCCTTTCCAATCCTGAACCAGTACAAAAATTTGACTGTTCATTTTCCTCCCTCAGTGCTGCCTGACCTGTTGAGTTCCTTCAGCATTTTGTGTGTGTTGCTCCAGATTTCTAGCATCTATAGTCTCTCTTTTATGTTCATATCCAAAAGACTTGTTGGAGCTAATCAGGACCAATATAAAATAAGTATTTCTTTTAACAGCAATCTTTATTATCTGAAAATTAAGTAGTTCATGAATGCAAATTGTAATAGATAGCCAAATTGTAGTTTTGTCAGGATCAGGGCATAGGGGTGACCTACTCAGGATATTTGAACACTAGGAAGGACTACAATGAATAAGGCCATATGAAATGGTGCTCTGTTTCGCAAAAGGCCTAAGAATACCAATTGAAATACATAAAACAGATGTTTCTATGTTACGCTGGAAATCTGAAATGTGTTGATTATATTTCAAAAGGATAACAAGTTTAGCAAATCCCCCTTCTTGAATCATTGAATCGTGCAAATAATGGCACAAGTACAGGCCATTAATTGTGCCTTCTCCGTCCTAGCCAAACCATTGCTTTCCAATCCAGTTATCCTGCAAAAAAAATAATTTTTCCTCTATTTTTTTTCTCATTCTTCTACCTATAACTGTCACAAACATGGATTCGGCGCCGCAACAGATACGGCAATTGTGTTCGTGAATATGCACATGTCAGCTAATAACTATTTCATTGTGATAGTATTTAACTACATTTTTTCCGTCATAGTGCTTGTTGAGACTTGAACCCAGCACAGCAATGCTTCGCTGCCTGCTTGCATTCAGCCTTGCCTGAGAAATTGGACTGTCGAGTCAACTGACTGTGAAGACTAGCGGTACAGGGTAAATGGTAAGGCACTGAGGAGTGCAGTAGAACAGAGGGATCTGGGAATACAGATACAAAATTCCCTAAAAGTGGCGTCACAGGTAGCTAGGGTCTTAAAGAGAGCTTTTGGTACATTGGCCTTTATTAATCGAAGTATTGAGTATAAGAGCTGGAACGTTATGATGAGGTTGTATAAGGCATTGGTGAGGCCGAATCTGGAGTATTGTGTTCAGTTTTGGTCACCAAATTGCAGGAAGGATATAAATAAGGTTGAAAGAGTGCAGAGAAGGTTTACAAGGATGTTGCCGGGACTTGAGAAACTCAGTTACAGAGAAAGGTTGAATAGGTTAGGACTTTATTCCCTGGAGCATAGAAGAATGAAGGGAGATTTGATAGAGGTATATAAAATTATGATGGATATAGATAGAGTGAATACAAGCAGGCTTTTTCCACTGAGGAAAGGGGAGAAAAAAAACCAGAGGACATGGTTAAGGGTGAGGGGGGGAAAGTTTAAAGGGAACATTAGGGGGGGGTTTCTTCACACAGAGAGTGGTGGGAGTATGGAATGAGCTGCCAGACGAGGTAGTAATTGCGGGTTCTTTTTTAACATTTAAGAATAAATTGGACAGATACATGGATGGGAGGTGTATGGAGGGATATGGTCCGTGTGCAGGTCAGTGGGATTAGGCAGAAAATAGTTCGGCACAGCCAGGAAGGGCCAAAAGGCCTGTTTCTGTGCTGTAGTTTTTCTATGGTTTCTATATTCATTTTGCTGTCACCAGGTTCAGATATGGCCCAAGTGCGGAGTGAGGGACACTGTTAGTTCACAGACTTTAATGCAAACAGAGTTAGAGGGAAAAGAAAACAATAAACGCTAGGCCGTGTAGGGCCATTAACTAAAACTTTCAAATGAAAAATGGAGCCTACACTGCAGCTGAAAGGAATAACAAAGTATAAAGCAAATACCACTCATATTTGCTTCAGCTAATGTTAGCATTGTGAGCCAGAGGAGATCAGAATAAAATCTTCTCCAGCTATTTGATCTCCCTGCCTGCATCTCCACCCAGCATATGTCCTGCACTGATCGAGGTGTCTTTATTTGGATGAAGCTAAAGGCTTTATGGATTACTTGAATGGATGAATGGAATTCAGTGGCATTTTTGAAGATCATGGGAATATTCCTAGAAGGCTAGTTACTATTTTCTCTTCAATCAACAAAACCATAAAGAATCTCAATAGTACATTCTGGTTCACCCAAAAGAATGCACAAAATAGTCATTGAAGAGGTATTGTAAGGACATTTTAGTCATGTATGTATCATTTACAAATATCAGCAGTGAGGCCTAAGACCTCTAGTGCTGTTGACAGGGGTTCAAACTTCCTTGCAGTTAAAGATCGGATTAACTTTATTTGACACATGTCAAATAACTTTTACCTGGGTTTCATCACCTAAGTTACAGAGAAAGGTTGATCAAGTTGGGTCTTTATTCTTTGGAGCATAGAAGGTTGAGGGGGGACGATAGAGGTATTTAAAATTATGAGGGGGATAGATAGAGTTGATATGAATAGGCTTTTTCCATTGAGAGTAGGAGAGATTCACACAAGAGGACATGAGTTGAGAGATAAAGGGCAAAAATTTAGGGGTAACATGAGGGGGAACTTCTTTACTCAGAGAGTGGTAGCTGTGTGGAACGAGCTTCCAGCAGAAGTGGTTGAGGCAGGTTCGATGTTGTCATTTAAAGTTAAATTGGATAGATATATGGACAGGAAAGGAATGGAGGGCTATGGGCTGAGTGCAGGTCAGTGGGACTAGGTGAGAGTAAACGTTCGGCACGGACTAGAAGGGCCGAGATGGCCTGTTTCCGTGCTGTAATTGTTATGGTTATATGTACATTGTACATCAAAACATAGAGTGAAACGTGCTATTTCAATTAATGACCAACATGGTCTGAAGATCGTGCTAGGGCAGCCTACAAGTGTCACCACAATTCTGGCGTCAACATAGTGTGCCCACAACACACTAACCCTAACCATATGTCTTTGGAATGTGGGAGGAAACTGGAACACCCAGAGGAAACCCATGTGGTCAAGCAGAGGATGTACAATCTCTCTACAGGCGGTGGCACGATTTGAACCTTCACTGGTGATCACTGGCACTGTAAAACAATTGCGCTGACCATTATTCTACTATGACACATGCGCCACACAGAAATTCTCAGTGGGAATTCCTCCTTTCACTTTTTGCCTGACATCAACCTTCATATGAAGGTTGAGGTGAGCAATGGTCTTAGGCTGGGAGAAAAGGGGCTGCAGCTGAGCGAGGGAAGGAGCTGTATTGATAACAGAAGTATAGGAACCTGTGAGGTGAAATACTAAGCCTAGAGGAAACAATAGTCTAGGCCTGAGCCTTTGACTGAAGCTTTGAGTAGACCAGTTGAGCTTTGACAAAAATTTACCTTTACTTCAGGTAAGAAAATCATCCAATTGCTGCTGTGATGATAATCACTGTTAGTGCAACAGGAATTTTATTGAGAAGCTGTTAGGGTTTGTAATAGGGATGGGATATAGAAATGGAAAAGCAGTTTGGAGAAGAGTACAGCACAGGAGCAGGCCATCCAGCCCACAATGTTGAGCTTAACTTAAATAGTGATTAAGATTAGAACATAGAGAGAAATCCTGATTTATGTCAAAGGTCCAACTAGGAATTATGGACTATGAAGGTGAACAGTTTCAATGGCCAACTAAATTAAACCATCGGATGTACGAACTTGTGTAGGAACTTTGGTAGGGATTACTTACATGTGTGTAGTTATGTGTATACAAAGAAGAATGCATGGTAATGGGAAGGGTTCAGGGAAGACATAAGAAACTGAAGATCTGGAGCTAAAAACAAGCTGCTGGAGGAACAGGTCAGGCAGCATTTGCGGTGGCAGAGGAGCGGTCAATGTTCTGGGTCAAAATCCTACTTGTCACTTCTGAGGATTCAATTTTAACTAACTTTTTGTGTGATCTATCAGGTAGCAACGAATACTGTTCATAACTGAATTCCTACAAAAGTAATCATCTTAAACTCCTGCAGGAGCTGTAATTATCTGGCAATGTTCATATTTAATGCTTCATCAGTAAGCGATTGGTTTTAGTGTTTTAAAGAGCAAGGATAAGGTAATATTTGTACTTCCAGTCAGAGTTTACTGAACTCATGTTGATCCAGTTCTCATAGTCTGCATACTTCCTCAATAATCAAGTTCATAAAGGCAATCTGTCCCTTCCAGACCTAACTGAATCTGAGACGCCAGTAGCAGAGAGAAGTGAAAGAACATATGGCAAGTGGACATAAGAAGGCAAATCAAAAACAAATCAAAGGGGAGGGTGGAGTTCCTGGGAATGCAAGGAAGGAACAGAGTATTGTGAACTGGAAGGAAGAGAGTCGAGTGCATGGCAAGGAGGAAATAGACAGTGAAGGAAGAAAGGCAGTTGCTCATGAGAAAATGACGGGAAGGGACATGCACTGGAGATTGGAGGGGCAGCAGACAGCAATAAGAAAGGAGAAAGCGAAGAAAAAAGAAAGTTTGTGAGAACGAAAGGAAGATGACAAGACAACCATTGAGGGTAAATGAATTGCATGTTTAAAAAAAACAATGAGAAGGAAAGGCAAATGCCCAGAACTGTGATAATGGAAGGAGTATTAACTAGAAGTGGACTATTTTACTATTTGAATGGATGGAGTATGCAAAATAAGAACCAGCTTTGAATGGACAGAAGGCAGAGAAACAATGGAGATAATAAGGGCAACAGATATGTTATACACAAAGAAGAATTAGGCTGAATTAATGATGAAAGGATAAAAGAATTCCAATATGAACTAACATGGCTACAGACTGGAGTGTCGCTGGAAAATCTGGAGACTGTCTGATTTGCCCAAGCCCAGCATGCTGACTGGAGCAGGCAGATTGCCTTTATAAACTTGATTACTGAAGAAGGATGTCAGAGTGTGAGAACAGAGTCAACTCTGAGGTCAGTAAAGCTCAAACTGGCCTTTGGAAGTACAAATATTATCTTATCCTTGGTTTTAAAACATTAAAATCTATCTCTTCTCTGTGAAACATTAACTACAAACATTAACAAATAACTACAAAAACAAGAATTTTAGCAAGTCTAGAACAAGATTGCTGACTGTAGAATTTCAGTGAAGAGCTTGTATATACTTGCTACCTCATGGATCACTTGGGAAGTTAATTAACAGATTAAATCTTTGGAATTGATGGATAGAACTACATATACAATTCTCATATGTTATAACATCATATATAAAAAAATCAGTGTCAACAATTTCCTCAAATGTCGATGAAAATCAGATCTGGCAATTTTACACCGTGCCTATTAATAAATCTACTTTGTACTATCCATTCATAACAGATATTATGTCAACTCATCAGAATCAGAATCTGAATCAGGTTTATTATCACTGACATATGTTGTGAAAATTGTTATTTTGTGACAGCAGTACAGTGCAATGCATTAAAAGTTACTACAGGTTAAAGTAGGAATATATATAAAACATATGCGTAGTTCAGGATGGTGGTAAATACTGGAAGCTCAGGTTGAGGCACTTGATGTTGTGGTTTTCACCAAGTTTGGCAACTAACTTGTAGACATTTCTTCACCAATCGAGGTGACATCGTCTGTGCATGGTCGTTGGTGTTTCTCTCTGGGAGTGCTCTTGTTTATATATGCCCCAGTTCACTTGCTGCAGTCCTGATTGGCTACCCATTCAGTTGACCTTTGAATTCTACTGGCTCGCACTTCTTTGGCTCTTAGGGATTTGCAGATGTTGTCTGTTTCGATATGTTTGTGTCGAGAGTTATCAGAAGAGAGCCATGCTTCTGAAGATTCATATGCCTGCTTTGTGTTTGTCGTAATCTATGAACCCCTATGAGCTAAAGAAATGTGAGTCAATAGAATTCAAAGGTCAACTGAAGGGGTAGCCAATCAGAATTGAGGCAAGTGAACAGGGCCCTATATAAACCCTTGCACTCCCAGAGAGAAGTACCAACAACCGTGCACTGAGGATGTCACCTCCAGTGGCAATGAAACATCTGCAAGCAAATTTGCCAAGCTCGGCGAACACCTCAATATATAAATAGTGCAAAAGTAGAGCAAAATAGTGAGGTTGTGTGCATGGGTTCATGGACCGTTCAGGACTCTGATGGCAGAAGGGAAGAAGCTGTTCCTAATACATTGAGTGTGCATCTTCAGGGTCTTGTACCAGATCACTGAAGGTAGTAATGAGAAGGGGGCATGCCCTGGGTGGTAAAAGTCCTTCATGATGGATGCCACCTTCTTGAGACACCAAGTTTTGAAGATGTTTTGTTCTCTTCTTCTTCCGTTGCATTATTTGTTATTTGGTATCACTTTATGAATTGAGGTCAGATTTTATCAACCAGAATTCATCTGTCAATTCAACACTAATTAGATTCCCTTTAAAACCTAAGGGTACAAAGCTATAGCATTATTGGAATGCAGTGAGTAAAGTAATTATGCCCTGTTGTCAATCGCTGTGCTGTCTCCAGACAACAGTAAATTTTCTGTTAATAGAATATTTCCAGCATCAGTTGAAGATGCTGAAAAATAAATTGCGTTCAAATGAAAAGCTACCTCTCTTCCACCTTCTGCAGATGCTACCTAATCTTCTGAGCACTTGCAATGCATGTTAACAATAGAAAAGAGGAATTATAGCAAACACCCAAAAGCACTGTTTAGTGGGACAGTGGTAATATTCTGTTCTGGCTCAACAAGTGATTCCAAGTATCATAGGTTTAGTGTTCCAAAATAAAATATCATCATATTCTTTCAATCAAGAAGGCTCATTTGCAATCTAAACCTTGAATCCTCTGGAGCAGAAGGCAATGAAGTAATGTTACAGATATCAGCATTCACGTTCACATTTACAAATGAAATTTACAAATTAAGAAAGTGAAGTTATTTAAAAAGTGAATTAATTTTGGTTTCCGCACCATTCTCTATAAACTCTAGAGATTATAGTGCATGAAAATCTCAGGAGAGCAGCAGTTTCTGAGATTCCTAAACAACACATCTGGCACCAAAAATATCATTCCACAGACAAAGTAACTTAGGTCACACTGCCTCTGATGTTTGGTCTGAGCAACAACTGAACCTCTTGACTATGTCTGGATGCTTTTATGCATTGAGTTGTAGCTTCATGATTGCTGAATTAGATAATCGCATTAATAAGCCGGTATACCAAAATGAAGTGGCCCGTGAGTGCACGTCATGCTGTAACAGAAATTCTTTTGTTTAAATTAGTTAGAAATTCAAGCCTTAGTAAAATGAATAACCTTAGATAAAAGTGTTATGTCAATTATAACACAGAATCAAGTAATTCAACCCCAAAGTACTAATCAGCATTATCCTTCTGACTTCTATTTGTATAGCTCCTTCCATGACCTCAAAAGTATTCCAAAAGCATTAACAGATTACCTTAGAAGGGCAGTTCCCCATTACTCTGTAGGAAAGCTGTGGATTTATTGAAGAACATACCTGCTCCTCAAAAGTGAGAATTCCTAAGATACTGAGGACCATCCACAGCTTGAGAACAGGATTCTTTTGCAATCTCCAATAATCTGCCTTGGCATATCTTTCACTCTACTGTTATCCTTGCTAAGGTCACCAAATGAGGTTCAATGAGAGCCTCAGTTCTCGTTGGAACTGCATATCAGAAGATGCTGCACAGTGAAGTGTCAACTCTTTTTATTACAGTCTTTTTCAAGTAGAGGACAATGTCCATTGTTTTTAAATTATTTTCAGTATCTGAGCTGGGATTTACAATGATCAATGTTTTACATTCTTTGTTGAAAATGGATTAACTCCTATTTTCATACATTGAAGCCTATAAGCCATATTTTTATTCACCTAATCAATTAATAACTGTTTATAAATTAATGTTTAAACCTGCAGTGTTTACCATCTTTATGACATTACAACCTTGATTCATTTGGAACCTTGAAGCAACTCTTTGCAAGACCAAGGTAAATTATTCTCTGACAACTCTAGGACACGTCCATTATCCCTGCTCTCCATCTTTAATTTAGTTTTCTTCTTTAATAGTACAACACATTCGGCCCACAAAGTTGTGCCGACCCTCAAACCCTGCCTCCCATATACCCCCCCCCACCTTAAATTCCTCCATATACCTGTCGAGTAGTCTCTTAAACTTCACGAGTGTATCTGCCTCCACCACTGACTCAGGCAGTGCATTCCACGCACGAACCACTCTCTGAGTAAAAAACCTACCTCTAATATCCCCCTTGAACTTCCCACCCCTTACCTTAAAGCCATGTCCTCTTGTGTTGAGCAGTGGTGCCCTGGGGAAGAGGCGCTGGCTATCCACTCTATCTATTCCTCTTATCATCTTGTATACTATCACGTCTCCTCTCATCCTCCTTCTCTCCAAACAGTGAAGCCCTAGCTCCCTTAATCTCTGATCATAATCCATACTCTCTAAACCAGGCAGCATCCTAGTAGATCTCCTCTGTATCCTTTCCAATGCTTCCACATCCTTCCTATAGTGAGGCGACCAGAACTGGACACAGTACTCCAAGTGTGGCCTAACCAGAGTTTTATAGAGCTGCATCATTACATCGCGACTCTTAAACTCTATCCCTCAACTTATGAAAGCTAACACCCCAAAAGCTTTCTTAACTACCCTATCTACCTGTGAGGGAACTTTCAGGGGTCTGTGGACATGTATCCCCAGATCCCTCTGCTCCTCCACACTACCAAGTTTCCTGCCATTTACTTTGTACTCTGCCTTGGAGTTTGTCTTTCCAAAGTGTACCACCTCATGCTTCTCCGGGTTGAACTCCATTTGCCACTTCTCAGCCCACTTCTGCATCCTATCAATGTCTCTCTGCAATCTTCGACAATCCTCTACACTATCTACAACACCATCAACCTTTCTGTCGTCTGCAAACTTGTTTGAATCTCCTGATTCTCAGTCCATTTCCTAAACAGATCAATAGTTTGTCTTCACTTCCATGATCTTCATCTTTTTCCACTAGTCTTTTGCTCTATGGAATCGTGGATTAGAGTTGAATACATTTTGCCCCAATGTTATAGGTCCATAACTTTAAAATGGAACAATTAATAGGCCGCCTTGTTAATTTTTTCTAGTAAATAACTTAGGTCAGACCACTAAAATGTGTCTCTAATCTTGTCTGAGCAGCACCACTGTGATAAAACCACTCATCCAAAAATGGTCTGATGTCCCATTTGAAGGAGGTTTCCCCTTAGAAATTAATCTGTACCCGGTATTCCAGCCAATTGCCAAATATAATTATGTGCTACAACTGAGATTTTGTTCAGATGGTTGCCAAACTGTCATAGAACAGATAAATTAACACTGGGGCAGCAGAGATTAATAGGTGATTTAAATGACGTAAAAAATTATGAAGGACTGTGAGCAAATTGGAAGGAACTACTTTTCAGCAGAGGGGAAAGGTATTAGGAGGTTGAAGGTAAGGTATCTGCTAGGGAGTTGAAGAAACATTTACCCCCAAGAACTCAGTAAAAGCACATTGCCTACCAGGATGGTAAAGGCAAAAACTATTATCTTATTTAAGAAGCACATGCATGAGCATTTGAACAGCCATGGCATTGCAGGGCTAACTTTGGAAAGTAAGATAAAGCTGGATAGCTCTTTTATCCCCAGCATGGGCCAATGAGCTTCCAAGTGTATTATAAACTTTTTGTGATTCTATGACTGGTCATTCAGCTGATGGGTCAGTTTTAGCTCAATGGGTAAAACATTGCGAATCAGACTTGATATCACCGACATTGTTTTGTAACATCAGTACATTGCAATACCTAATACTAATAAAAACCATAGATTATAACAAGTAGTACATAAGTTAAAAATAAATAAGTAACACAAAACATAAGTGAAGAAAAAGATAAAAAAAAACAGTAAGGAATTGTTCATGGGTTCATTATCCATTTCAGAAATCTGTTTGTAAAGGGTAAGAAGCTGTTCCTGAAATGTTGAGTGCATGTCTTTAGGCTCCTGTACCACCTCCTTGATGGTAGCAATGAGAAGAGGGCACGTCCTGGGTGATGGGGGCCCTTAATGATGGATGCCGAAGGTACAGATGCCAATACAGAAGGTACTGTATTGCCGTTTGAAGGCATTCTGGACTCTGCTGAGGCTGGTGACCATGATGGAGCTGGCTGAGTTTACAACTTCCTGCAGCTATTTCTGATCCTGTGCAGTTGCTCTTACATACCATATGGTGATACAACCAATTAGATAGCTCTCCACGGTAGATCTGTAGAAACTTGCAGGAGTCTCCGGTGACATATCAATTCTCCTTAAACTCCTAATGAAATATAGCCACTGTCATGCCTTCTTCGTAATTGTAATAATATATTCAGCCCAGGATGGATGCTCAGAGACATCGACACCCAGGAACTTAAGACCATAAGACCATAAGACATAGGAGCAGAATTAGGCCATTCAGCCCATCAAGTCGCTCTGGCATTCTACCATGGCTGATCCCAGATCCCACTCAACCCCACACACCTGCCTTCTCACTATATCCTTTGATGCCCTGACCGATCAGGAAATGATCAACTTCCACCTTAAATGTACCTACAGACTTGGCCTCCACCACAGTCTGGGGCAGAACATTCCACAGATACACTACTCTCTGGCTAAAAAAATTACTCTTTACCACTGTTCTAAAAGGTCGCCCCTCAATTTTGAGGCTGTGCCCTCTAGTTCTGGATACCCCACCATAGGAAACATCCCTTCCACGTTCGCCCTATCTAGTCCTTTCAAAATTCCATGGGTTCCAATGAGATCCCCCTGCATTCTTCTAAATTCCAGTGAGTACAGGCTCAGAGCTGCAAAACACTCTTCCTATGTTAACCCTCTCATTCCCGGAATCATCCTCACGAACATCCTCTGGACTCTCTCCAATGACAAAGCATCCTTTCTGAGTTATGCGACCCAAAACTGCGAACAATAAATGCAGCCTGTCTCGTGTCTCAGCATTATCTCCTTGCTTGAAGTTCCACCCTTTGTTTGAATATATTTGTTTTGAAATTTCATCTAACTCTACATTAGTCTGTTTTTTAAGTTTAGCTGAATAATAAATAATCTGACCACGTAAAAATGCTTTAAATGTATCCCATATAATTAATTTGGACGTACCCCCTATATCATTAAAAAGAAAACATTCTTTTATCTGGTTTTCAATAAAACTGACAAAGTCAGAGTTTTGCAATAATATCTGAGACATGCGCCATGGTGGATGGGCATGAATGACATCATCAAATTCAAAGGACAAACTCAGAGACTCAGAGACACATGATCAGACATAGCAACAGCGTCATATTCACAATTTTTAACACTAGGAAAAAAGCGGGGATCAATTATAGTATAATCAATCCTCGAATATTTTTTAAAGACATATGAAAAGAAGGAATATTCCTGTTATCAGGGTGCAGATGCCTCCACAATTCGATCAACCCAAAATCGATCAAAAAGGAGTTAATAAGTGACGCGGAACGATTTGAAAGTCGCTGATTGGCTGAGCTCTTGTCAATCATAGCATTTAAACAACAGTTAAAATCCCCGCCCATTATCAACATATATTCATTTAAATCAGGCAGTAAAGCAAATACCTTTTTAAAAAAGAAGGATCATATAAGTTAGGACTGTACAGATTGACCAAAACAACTTTTCTGTTACAGATCACTCCTTTAACAATTAAAAATCTACCATTAGAATCTGATTCAATATCCTCTTGAATAAATATATTGGATTTAATAAAGATAGACACGCCTTTAGATTTACCCTGAGAGGTAGAGTGGAATTGTGAGCCTCTCCACCATCCAAAAAATCTATTTTGATCACCCGCCCTGATATGTGTCCCCTGAGCAAAAATTATATCAGGTTGGAATTGATTATTAATTTTAAAAGTCTTTTTTTGTTTGATAGGATGATTCCAACCACGTACATTCCAACTTATTACATTAATCCGTTTAAGTACCATACTGATGCACCTACTGGGGTTTTTCCCCCAACTTTGTCTGCTTAGTAGGGTTTTTTTATTATCACAAGACACAAGACTTTTCAATCTTTAAGATTTTTTTTCCTTGAGACATTGTAAGTGCTGTTATTTTGATGTGCTCGCGTTAGTTTTTTTGAATAATATAATAATAAAAAGATTTGAAAAAAAGCATTATCTCCTTGCTTTTATACTGTATTCCTCTTGAAATAACTGGTAACATTGCATTTGCCTTCTTTACCACAGACTCGACCTGTAAATTAACCTTCTGGGAGTTTTGCACAAGGACTCCTAAGTTCCTCTGCACCTCTGATGTTTAAACCTTCTCCCCATTTAGAAAATAGTCTGCACTATCATTTCTTTTACCAAAATGCATTATCATACATTTCCCAACACTGTATTCCATCTGCCACATTTTTACCCATTCTTCCAATTTGTCTAAATCCTGCTACAATCGCATTGTTTCGTCAGCACTACCTACCCCTCCATCTATCTACGTATCACTCACAAACTTTGCTACAGAGCCATAGATTCCATATTCTAAATCATTGGCAAACAATGTGAAAAGTAGTGGTCCCAATACGGAACCCTGAGGAACACCACTCGTCATTGGCAGCCAACCAGAAAAGGTCCCTTTTATTCCCACTCACTGCCTCCTGCCTGTCAGCCATTCCTCTATCCATACCAGTATCTTTCCTGTGATGCCAAAGGATTTTATCTTGTTAAGCAGCCTCATGTGTGGCACCTTATCAAAGACCTTTAATCCAAGTAAATGACATCCACTGCCTCTCCTTTGTCCACCCTGCTTGTTACTTCCTCAAAGAACTCTAACAGATTTATCAGCCAAGATTTTCCTTTACAGAAACCATGCTGACTTTGAATTATTTTATCATTAGTCTCCAAGTACCCTGCAACGTCATCCTTAACTATAGACTCCAATACATTCCCAACCACTGAGGTCAGGCTAACTGTCCTATAATTTCCTTTCTTTTGTTTTCCACCCTTCTTAAAGAGTGGAGCGACATTTGCAATATTCCGGTCCTCTGGGTGTGCCAGGATCAAGCGACTCTTGAAAGATCATGACCAATGCATCCATTATCTCTTCAGCAACCTCTCTCAGGACTGTAGGATGTAGTCCATCTGGTCCAAGTGACTTACCCACCTTAAGGCCTTTGAGGCCTAGCACTTTTTCCTTTGTAATAGCAATGGCACTCACTCTTGCTCCCTGACACTCTCAGACCTCTGGCACACTGCTAGTGTCTTCCACAGTGAAGACAGATGCAAAGTACTCATTGACTTCATCTGTCATTTCCTTGTTCCCCATTACTACCTCACCAGCATCATTTTTCGGTGTTCAATTATCAACTCTCACCTCCCTTTTACTCTTTATATAACTGAAAAATCCCTTGGTATCCTGCTTTATATTATTGGCCAGTTTGCCCTCGTATTTCATCTTTTCCCTTCTTTTAGCTTTTTTTCAGTTTTCTTTTATTGGATTTTAAAAGCTTCCCAATAATCCATCTTCTCACTCACTTTTCCTTTCCTTAGCTTTTATGCAGTCCTAACCTTCCCTTGTCAGCCACAGTTGCCTATCCCTGCCATTTGAGAACTACTTTTTCTGTGGGGTACGTCTATCCTGTGCCTTTTGAACTATTCCCAGAAACTTCAGCCATCTCTGCTCTGCCTTCATCCCTGCTGGTATCCTCCTCCAATCCACCTGGGAAGGCTCCTCCCTCATGCGTCTGTAATTCCCTTTATTCTACTGCATGTGACTTATGCTTCTCCCTCTCAAATTGCAGTATGAATTTAATCATATTATGATTACTGCCTCCTGAGAGTTCCTTTACGTTAAGCTCCCTTGGCAGATACACTCGTGAAGTTTAAGAGACTACTGGACAGGTATATGGAGGAATTTAAGTTGGGGGCTTATATGGGAGGCAGGGTTTGAGGGTTGGCACAACATTGTGGGCCGAAGGGCCTGTACTGTGCTGTACTATTCTATGTAAAATTCTATAAGATCTGGGTTATTACACAATACCCAATCTAAGATACCTTTCCCTGAGAAGGCTCAAGCTCAAGCTGCTCTAAAAAGCCAACCTGTAGGCATTCAACAAATTCCCTCTCTTGCGATCAGACACCAACCTGATTTTCCCAATCCCTTTTCATACTGAAGTCCCCCATTAGAATTGTGTCATTACCCTTTTTGCATGCCTTTTGCAATCTCAACCCCACACCTTGGCTACAATTTGGAGGCCTATATCTGATTCCCATGATGTTTTTTTTTAACCCTTGCAGTTTCTTAACTGCACCTACAAAGATTCAACATTCTCTGACCCTGTGTCACCTCTTTCTAAAGATGTAATTCTATCTCTTATCAACAGAGCCACACCACCACCTTCATGCCTGTACTTTTGATACAAAGAACTGTATATCCTTTGATGTTATGCTCCCAACTATGGCCTTCTTTCAGCTATAACTCAGTGATGCCCACAATGTCATGCCGACCAATCTCTAATTGTGCCATGAGTTCATCTGCCTTATTCCAAATGCTACACACATTTAAATACAGCACCTTCAGTCCTGTATTCTTTGCCCTTTCGAATTTTCTCTCTGTGGAACATTTAACTCTTTGCTCTGTCTGCATTTGTACCCAGTCATTGGCTTCTGCTTCCTTACATTCATGTTACATCCAGTATCTACTTGTAAACCTGCTGGCTCATCCTCAGCTCAGCTCTTGTTTCCATCCCCGACACAGTCATGGGTGTAGAGAGAGCAGAGCAATGGGCTCAGCAAGCATCCTTGAGGTGTATCTGTGCTCATTGTCAGTAAGGAGGAGATGTTACTTCCAATCTGCAGACTCTGTGCTCTCCCAGTGAGGAAGTCAAGGAATGCAGTTGCAGAGGGAAGTACAGAAGCCAAGATTTTGGAGCTCTTCGATTAGAACTGAGGGTATGATTTTGTTGCAAGCTGAGCTGTAGTCAATGAACAGTAGCCCGACAAAAATATTACTATTGTCCAAGTGCTCGAAAGCTGAATGGAGAGCCAGTGAGATTGCATCTGCTCTAGACCTATTGTGCTGACAGGCAAATTGCAACAGGTCCTGGTCCTTGCTTAGGTAGGATTTGATTCTAGCCATGACCAACCCCTCAAAGCACTTCTTGGGCACTGGTATGATAGTCAGCCTTTTGAAGCAGCTGGGAACCTCCAGATTCAGCAATAAGAGATTCAAGACGTCCTTGCATGCTCCAGCCAGTTGGTTGGCGCAGGTTTTCAGAGCCCTACCAGGTACATCGAGAGGGCCTGCCGTTTTCTGAGGGTTTACACTCTTGAAAGATGTTCTGATGTCAGCCTCCGAGACAGGGATTCACATAGGTGTAATTTTATTCTCACTTTCAAATTGTGAGAAAGTTGAGTCAGAATGTTGCGGCCTCAAGTTCCACTTCAGCAAACCTAGGTTGTTATTGCAATGCAACACTAAGGGAATGCTATATTATTGGAGGTGACCTCAAATGAAAATGAGAAATATCAGCTTCTTTTGCTATCTTTGGTGAAAATCTGTTGACATTATTTCAAAAAGCAGGATCTTCTTCCTGATATTCTTATAAATATTAATTCCTCGATCAATATCTAACAGCAGATTATTTTGTTTTTGTCACTTTGCTGATTGCAGAATATTGCTGTTCAATAAATTGACCGTTGTCTATTATTACAATGGGCACATTTGAAGAAGTATTTCATTGTCTAAAAGATGCAAATTGAATGAAAATCTATCTTTCTCTCACATTGTGTAATGGTGCTTGAAATTATGACTTTCAGTATTAGGGTTATGAGTGTTATCACTGAGCCAAGTTGAGTGATAGCTCCTTAATCTCTGATGCAGAACAATATCATATCTCGGTTTCCTTTTCTGTTGAAGATTAGAAGGAATTTCCAATAATTGCATAAATTGTAGCAGAGACGAAAGCCCTACCCCTTCAGTAAAATACAGATTAACATCATGACCTGGAATTTTTATTCATTGTACTCTTTGCTTTCCAGTATATTTTTAATCCATATTTGCATTCAACTCAACTTGGGTTTTGGTGATTACTGAAGCAGTTTAAATAATGCAACTATTTGAAGACTTCCAAGGATGCACTAAAAGTCATACATTAATAGATTTAAGCATGACTTTTCTTTTAATTGAAATGAAACTAATTAGTGGATTCCAGAATATCTGGGGTGTTTTTATTTATTTGTTTAAATAAATTTGGTGGTCTACAATCAAGTTGCTCAGTAGTGATAGACTGTCACTGCTATTGAGGAAAATTAATTGTTTTAAAATTATCAGGACTTCGTTAAAGCATAAATTTTAAAATGCCGAGAAACGTCACTGGTTCATGGCCGAATTTTGTTTGGTTTTATGCAAATAAATTCGATGGAAATTCAGGGGAAAATATCATTTATTACAATAAGAGGTTTTAGTGTAATTGGACTGAAACTAGGAAACTTATTACTCTAACTTTTAGCTGATGCGGTATCAGAAAAACTGTATCTCAGAGGGAAAGAATTTTTAATGAAAATCCTCAGCTTGATGTTTGCTTTTCACAAGCTGAAGATAATCACAATTCTGTTGCTGCAGCTTCTGCCCATCCAAATTGCCCCCAGACTGAAAGCAGATGACAACAGGGAATGTGCTAACAACTTCACAAGATCTGAAAGGAGAAGTTGCAATGTGCTGCTGGTGGAAAATATTTTTACGAAGGGATATAATTTCTGCAAGATCTTTCTCTTCGGGCAGCATTTGAAGGCACATATTCACAGAGGCAAGCACAAAGCAAGTGAAAAAGGGGAAGTGGTGCATGCAAGCTCAATTTCAAGATTTAAGAGAAGTTTGGATGGGTACGTGGATAGTAGGGGAATGGATGGCAATGGTCTGGTTGCAGGTCGTTGAGACTTCGCAGTTTGAATAGTTTGGTGTGGACTTGACAGGCCAAAAGGCCTATTTCTGTGCTGTACTTTTCTGTGACTCTATGAATTCTGCATTCTCAAAGGAGGAACCCGAGAAAATTGCAAACCTGACATGCTGTACGTTACGGGCAGATTCTAAACAAAAAAAATGATAATGTGGTGCTGTTTTCTACAGTGCTACACATGTGAAAATTATTTTCCTGCAGCATAACATAACGGTAATGAGAATTTCCCGTCACCAATAATACAGTGCATGTAATGATGTTATTTGACACCATTGGTGAGAAGGACTGATAAAAATTAGGTCGTGTTGTCCCATCGCCCATCCAAACCCCAGCAGTCACTGACATGAGAAACTAGCCCTGCTTCTCCCTCTCTAGGTACTGCCTGTCCTCTGAGTATTCTCAACCGTTTTCAGTTTTATTTTAGATTTCCGATATCTGAGTCCTGACAGTGCTGCTTGATCTGCAGCTGTGGGATCTAAAGAGTCACTTATATTTCTATTTTAACTACTGAGGCTGCTGTGGAGCCCTCTTGAGGTTGACTGCCCATTCCGAAAGCGGCCAGTATTCAAATCAAAAGGCAGTGCCAATTCAACAGCTGCTAACATGGTGGTAATGCTGATAGTACTTGATGACCCAGGCCAAAGATTAAAGGCAGTGCAAACATGGACATAGATCTTTAAAGAGATCCATCTGCAAGCCAACATCACCTTCAAGGCCAGGATTGAGTCTACACACATTCTGCCTCAAAATATCCAAGAAGTAATAGACAAACTTCTCTCTGCCTATTATGACGGTGATTGAGAAAAAGGAATATCAGGTTAGACATTAAAGTGACAACTAGGAAAATATTATTCGCGATCTTCAAAGTACATTTATTATACATTACACAACCTTGAGATTCGACTCCTTACAAGAAACAAGAAATCAGAAGAACCCATGAAAAAACAGACCGGCAAACACCCAATGTGCAGAAGGAGAGAATAACGACACATATCGTGCAAACAATTAAAGCAAGCAAAAGCATTCAGAATGAAAGTGAGTTCATAGACATGAAGCCCGGAGCAGCCGGAGCAGGCCCACAGCCTCAGCCGCAGCTCATCACACAGAGAGCAAAACATCACGGAGCTCGTAGACACAAAGCCCGTAGCAGCTGGAGCAGGCGCACAGTGCAGCAAAGAGCAGAGTAAACGTCGCGGAGCCCAACCCTTCCCTCTGGCCCTGACACCCTGCCTTTTCAGTGCACCTGGCCTGGCATTTAAATTATCCACATTGCAGGTCGGTCCTCACTCTCAGACCTGGGCCCTGCTGCCACTTTCCAGCCTGTACCTGACTTTTCCAAATCGCCCCGGCACTTAGATCGAACAAACTTGTCTCTTGGTTTGGATGGACGGGATCTGACTCTCCTGCACTCTAAGGAATGGCTCCAAAGTAAAGGCATCCGTTAGTCTTGGGAGACCATGGATCTGTGCCTGGAAAGTCTTCACTCTCCAGGGCGCAGGCCTGGACAAGGTTGTATGGTAGACCAGCAGTTGCCCATGCTGCAAGTCTCCCCTCTCCACGACACCAATGTTGTCCAAGGGAAGGGCATTAGGACCCGTACAGCTTGGCACCAGTGTCATCGCAGAGCAATGTGTGATTAAGTGCCTTGCTCAAGGACACAACGCGTTGCCTCGGCTGGGGCTCGAACTCACCTTCAGTTCGCTAGTCCAATGCCTTAACCACTTGGCCACGTGCCCACAACTGGCTCTATCAGCATGAGTTACTGAATGGTCTCTTTCTTCCTATAGTGTTTTGTATTTGGATAATCTTCCAAGAGCTTGAGCTGCTCATGGAGATCAGGGACATTGTCACTTTCAATGTCATAGTCTTCAGATGATGTCGTGGATATCAATACGTAACATCCAACTCCGCAGTATTATGGAACTTTCTATTCTATGCTCATGGAAAAAAGGTATTTCTACTTTGCCCTCAGCAGAAAATGTGAGGGTGAACAGGAACATGGAAGTTTCAGTAGTGCACATTTTACATGGTATAAGTAATGATGGACAGCACTTAGACTGCACCTCACATTTACGTTCAATTCTGGAAATCTTCCCGGACTGGAAGGGCTTTGCCCATTCAACTTCCAGTTATGGCTGATCATGAGAGCAAGTGTTTGATATTCACTGGCAGGAACTCATTATGTTCATTCAATCTCAGGCAGTCCACCTTATCTTGACTTATCAAAGCAGGCAAATTTTATGGCATTTGGATAGAAAACAGAACATCTGTCATTTGAACACTTAGCCATCTCTGGTTAGAGGAACAAATTAGTATCTCAGGCAAAGGAAGAGATTTTTTTCCGCACGGACTGACCAGAAGATCACACTCCAAGGGCTCTCAGGCTGCTGGTATACATCCACTGCCTATAAAACAACAATCAGTTATTCTAGTATGACAAAAACAAATATGATAAGGCAGTGAGGAAACACACTCTTCCTGCTTACTCCTCTTGATCTCTCATCCAGACTCCAACAGAAGATGTCATTCCTATATTCAGAGAGGCGTTCAGCAGCAACATGCAAGGGTGGACCTATTTTCAAGTCCTCAAAATTTGTGCAGCATCGAAGGATCCAACAAAGAAGGATACTATCTGGTGTACTAAGATCATTTTGGCTCTCACAACGTTCTCATCAGTCCCATTTCTCTATTTACCACTGGATTCAAAATTCAAGTATATTTATTATTAAAGAATATATAAGTTTTTTTCTTGGTTTCATGGCTATCTGGAGAAGAAGAATTTCAGAGTTCTATGCTTTGATAATAAATGAACCTTTGAACTTTTGAAATTATACAACCTTGAAGGTTTGCTTGCTCAGACGTGGCCACAAAACAAGAATCCCAAATAAACCCAATTGAAGAAAAAAAAAATTTAAAGAAGACCAATACTTGATGTACAAGAGAAAAAAAATACAAATCATGCAAGCAATTGATGCAAACAACAACATTCTGAACCAAAATTGAGTCCTCAGATCCAAACTCCAGAGCAGCCCAGAGTAGGCCCAAAGCCTCGCTTATCAGTTAATTATATTAGCAGGCACGGAGCACAGCAACTGAGGCAGTCTTCATAGCCTCAGTGCCATGGTGATCATCGTGGAGAACAAGAAAAATTGGCTCTTGTCCGGGATTCTGACACCCTGTCTTTTTAGTCTATCTGGACCGGTGTTTAAATTGACCAAATAATGGGCAGCAACAGGCTCTGGCACCCTGAGACCGAACTGAATATCATGGAGAGCAAGTGAAATCGGTTCTCAACTCTGACCTGGGCTGACATTTAAATTGTCTACTCAGCGAATCGTGCCTCACTCTAGGACCTGGAGGCAGTGAAAGGCTCCAGGCCTAGACCATGCCACCCAGTGACTTGCCCTGGGCCCAGGTTTTGCCACTCAGCCCAAAGCCACTCCCAAGCTCTTCAAATCAGCTCAGTTCCCAGAGCGATTCAACCTCGCAACCAAGCTAGTTGTACCGGCATCGAAACTTCATGGAACACAACATCTCAGCTCATCCCCCGAACTTGCCTCACCATCACTTGCCCCCTTCACTTTCTGAAGCAATAATTTAACTCAATTTACCTCAGCAAAGGTATTTTTAGTGATGTTTTTAGTCAGGTTTCTCATCTTTTTAATTACCAGAGCGCCATCGCACGTGTTCGGTAGCGCCATCTTAATCTCCATATATTCCATACTCTGGAGAGATTCTGTTAATAAATGCAGCATAACTGGATCATCTATTCTTGATTGAGCGCTACTTGCATGTTCCTTACTGGCTGACTAATAGATATTAAGGCATAATAATAATTCAATGGAGAGTGCGGGATGAGGAGGGACAACAAAAAAATTGCATAACAGGTAGCTTCAGTGTTTCTAGTTATGTTGTTGATCTTGAAACTTCAAAATGAGGACTTAATCCGCATGCCCAATCAGGTTGTGTGTCTGAAGAACATCTATCACACTGTTATCAGATTCTCTTATCTTAATGACTTTTGGCCTCATGGTCTACAGTTCTATTATTATCCAGCCATATAAAATGTGGTTGTTGAAGGCCTCCTGATCTGCCTTGTGCAAAATACTTCCCTCCTGCCATTGGTTTCATTCACCAGAAACTTCAGGTTGGTCTTTCTTATCCATCACACAGCAACAAGTTTGCTTTTTCATGCTGGAGCCTTGGTGTGACAGCTGAGTGCTGGCAGCCATGTGAAATTATTAGGAAACATAATCAAGTGAAGACAGACCTGCACATTTTTATGTGGGTGGCAATAAAAAACTGCAATCCTAACATTCCATTATGATCCAGTACGGGTGAAATACTAAACACAGGTCTAATGTTCCTATTAAGGAGCAAATCATCTTATAAACTGCAGATGTTTAGGTGAGACGTCAGACCAGTCTGTGCTCCTGGCAGGATGGAATAAGTCACACTATTTCAGAGAAGAGCAATATCACCGATACAGAAAATAGTATTTTTATCACATTACTGTTTGTCAACACTTGGTGTGCGCAAATTGACTGCCATGTATGGTAGCTGATATTATAAAATGTGACATGATCTTTTTAAAGCATTTACTGCCTGCAAAATACTTCAGGATTTACCATGATCTTGTACATGCAATTATAAATCTACATATTTTGTTTTTATATCCTTGATGTTAATACATTGTATTATTTACCACAGTATATTAACACCGATAAATAATTTTCAAGAGTGAATTATTAATGTCAACATCAAATATCATTTTCTGTTAAATTGATATTTTAAAAATTTCTAAAGCAGTCATTTAGAATATAATCTAAATATATATCATTTATAAACATGAATTATTTTATGTGTTAAAAAGAAACATCTCTGGCCAATAGGTTTCTTCTTTTCAATGTTCCTGTAGCTTTGATCACCAAGATTTCTCCACAAGTCAACTGCTGTTCACCCATTTGAATCTGCTCTTAAGTCTGGTGGTTTTCCTTCCTCGGAAGTTCATGACATCTGGTTCCTATCTTATCCCGGCGTACTGTATATATTTGAAAAGTGTACTTCAGTCTCCTGTAACATGTAACACCTACAAACCAGAGATACTGTATTCTTATTCTGTTCCCAAAATCAGGAAACAATGGTTCACGTATCTTCTCCAGCAATTGCAAAGCATTAAATGGATTTTGTAGGGTAAAGTGGCAGTTCTGATGGAACTTCGAGCAACTCCCATTATAACTTAGTACTTTTTTACTCTTTTAAATTCCATGAACTTCTACAGATAGGACAGATCATCGTCAGGGGAAAGGTAATGAAAATAAGGTGGTGAAAGTGTCTTGGTCAGTGACATAAGCTCCCACATATCTTTCTTTCCAAAACATAAACTCTGAACTTGAATGCTTTGATTGTTCAACTACTTTCCATTAGTTCAAACACCGATGTCACTGACACAAGATACCAAGCAGCAAATTCAAATACAATCTGTGCACACACACAGGTCTATTTACCAGAAAACAGCTTTCATAACAATACTTGCAGCTGTTCACTTCACAACACTAATTAGATTGAAGCATGGCCATATAATTTCTTTTGAAAGGAAATGTTCTTCTATTTTTATTGCAGAAAGAGGAAGAGAAAAAGAATGAGGGAGTCACACAAATCAAAATTGAAATATGAGTAAAATGCAACAGAAAGGAGAAACAAAATATGTGACTATTCAAGGAAAGTCGATAAAATGGTAAAGAATGATGTGAGATAAATGTGTTATTTCAAGAAATGCCAGCCTACTTGTTCTTTTAATGTATCACAATGATGGAAAGTATCTGCAAGAGTTATTACAGATGTTGTTATCTTAAGGCTATAATAATTCAAATTATGGAAGGAAGCCAAATCAAGAAAAATAAATACAGCATATTTATTTCAATGTACTGTATATATTTGAATATACAATCTATATGTGTGTTTCTCAGCTCGCCAATAAATCATATATTTCTCCCAAATAAACTTGATTTATAAAGATAGATAAAAATACAAGAAACCACAGTAGTCTCTTTACATTTGTGTTATCCTTCAGTTTATACATTTACAATGTTATCAGTTCTATAAATTGGTAGTGTTTGCACATGCTGTGTCGATGGTACCATTGTCACTCATGTGGCCTCTTGGGAAGATACGTACTTCAAATGTTTATGACACTTCTGCACCCTCAATGTCTGGTGATATAAGGATCTCAGACTGCAGTCCTTTCTTATAAACCCATGGCACTGGCTTCGCTGAGTTTCAGTGTGCCCAGCACACACTGTGAAATTAGTCAGCTCCATCATGGGTATTAGCCTCTGTAAAATCCAAGACATCTTCAAAGAGCAGTGCCTCAGAAAGCAGGTATCCATTATTCAGGACCCTCCATCACTCAGGATGTGCCCCCTTCTCAGTGTTACCATCAGAAAGGAGGTACAGAAGCCTGAAGGCACACACTCAGTGCTTCAGGAACAGTTTCTTCCCCTCTGCCACCCGATTCCTAAATGGACATTGAATCCATGCACACTATCTCGCTTTTTATATTATTTCTGTTTTTGCACTACTATTTAATATACATTGTATACTTACTGTAATACAATTTTTTCAGTATTGCATGGTACTGCTGCTGTTGAGTTAACAAATTTCATGATATGTCGATGATATTAATTCTGATTCTGACATAGCCTTGCAGGCTGGAGTGTGCAATCAACATCATTCCTTTATGGGCACCTCAATGTCCTGGAAGACTAATAATTTTTGGATAGACCAAAGAGTACCTTTTACTGAATTGATGACCTTCCAGCAGGACATCCTCAGGTCCCAGATTGAGAGTCCGTGCAAGTCCAGAAGTTGAGGTCTGAAGGTCAAACCTGTGATTGGTAAGTCCAAGGGGCAAGGTTCAAATGTCAAGCTCATAATCTGCGAGTCCTGGTGTTGAATCCCAAAGGTCAAACCCGTGACTGGGGAGTCCTGGGGTTGCCACCCCAAGGTTGACAAAGTCCAGAGGGCAAAGCCAAAGGTTGAAGGCCAGAGCTCTGTGAGTCCAGAGGTAGAAATCCAAAGGTTGAAGACTGAAGATGACTTGGCCAGAGATCAGAGATCTGACATATGTGAGTCAAGGGCAAAAATCTGGAGGCCCAGAGGTAGCCTGTCTGTATAAGTGATACAGTGACTGAGTGAGATGGTGGGAAAGGGGTTTGTTTTACTATTCACAAACAAGAGAAAATCTGAAGATGCTGGAAATCCAAGCAACACACAGAAAATGCTGGAGGAACTTAGCAGGCCAGGCAGCATCTGTGGAAAAGAGTAAACAGTCAACGTATTGAGCGAAGACCCTTCATCAGGGCTGGAGAAAAATGATGAGAATTCAGAGTAAGAAGGTGGGGAAGGGGAGGAAAAAATACAAGATGATAGATGAAACCAGGAGGGCGGAGAGGTGAGGTAAAGATCATTATCAACGATCACTCTTAGTCAAGTATGATTCTTCTCCTGGTGGTTGATCTGGTCATGTGGATTTTGAGATGACTGAAGAGGCCTACTCATGATCCATAAGGCCTATTGCAGTGTTGGCAGGTGTAGGTCATTGAAGTGGTGGTGGATGTAGTTGTTTGGGCCTTTCCCAGCCTCTCCTTAAGTTGAAGCCGCTTCATCTCAGCAGCAGTCAATGTATTCTTTGAGCTGTGCAGTTCCCTCATCGACAGTCCTTCACCAGCTTTTCCTGTCCCGTACTAATTTCTCCCATCCATTCAAGTTGATGTGGCACTCTCTTAGGTGTGTCTCGATATTATCCTTGAACTGCTTTTTCCTGCCCTGCAGTAGTGCACTTTCATCCTGCAGTTGGCCGAACAGGAATTGTTTAAGGAGCCGGGAGTCAGGCACATGGATGATTTGGCAGACCCATTGCAATTGGTGTTGAGTCACCATTGTGGCTATGGAATTAATGTTAGCTTCCTCCAGGATGCTGGCGTTAGTACGTCTGTTCTTCCAGCTAACTATCAGAACTTTTTGGAGGCATCTTTGATGACAAGTTTCCAGCAGTTTTATGTGCCTGCTGTATGCTGTCCACATCTCCAGTCCATATAGCAAGGAAGGGAGGACTGTAGCTTTATAAACCAGAAGCCAGTTGGTCTTAATATCCTGGTCTTCAAAAACCCTCTTTCTCAGCCTGGCATAAGTTCCACTCACACAGCCTATTCTGCAATTTATTTCAAGGTCAATGTTGGTTCTTGAAGAGAGAAGTCTGCCAAGATATGAGAAGTAATCAGTGTTCTCCAGAGGGATGTTGTGAACTTGGATGGCTGGAGGTTTAGGAGCTTGATCTGGAGCAGGCTGGTGCAGGGCTTGGGTTTTCTTAATATTTAGGTCAAGTCTCAGGAGCTCGTATGCTCCGGCAAAAGCATTCATTATGCACTGTAGATCCTCCTCAGAGTGAGCTATGATAGGTCCCGTGAGTCTAGAGTTGAGGCATTCACAGCTGTAGCCATTTGGTTGTTAGCAAGCTTAAAGCGCATGGTCATGAGGAATTCATTGATGACAACTGGTAACTCAGAGAGGTGATTGATAATGCTACTCTTTACAACAAATCCAACTCTGTGAATGTTGGTTTCATTTACTTATTTCCCCTTCCAGAAAAAGGTGTATCCACCCTCCTCTCCCTCAATTGTCCTTCCTCGGTCAATTACATGTCAGAAAGTGTGGCAAGGTCAATTTGGAATCTTCTCAGCTCTCTTGAGATGACGGCAGTACATCTTTCAGGACAATCACTGGTTTCACTGTCTGTAAGCATCTGCACATCCCAGGCTCCAAAGTTTATATGCTTTTGTTTCAGACTGCAGTTTGGTGATCCCACCAGATGCAGTAATCCAGTCAGGAGTAAGGAGACAGGCTATTTTGAGGGCATCTTTTCTAGCCCCTTCCCCATGTGGGATGAGTAGAGCGGGTCCTAAATTGGGCTGCTCAGTCATGGGTGCAGCTGCTGAAAAACTCTATCAGCCTCAGACCACGAGCAAGGTGACAGTATCTAACACCCACCGCCCAAGTGCCCGGTTGTGGCTGGTAGCTCCCAGACTTCACTGTCCTGCTCCCGTCACCAATTCCTGATTGCCACAGGGCTTTGTCCAAGTTAGTCAATCAGATTACCAAACCAGGAGAAGTCCCTGTGTGTGAGGAGACTGATACACAAGCAGCCATCACGCAGTCGTTGACAGAGAAAGGGCCAGAGTCCAATGGCATGGAGACTAAGATGATTGGCGGGGGGCGTCTTCTGCTGCAGCCTTCCTCTGCCTTCGCAGCATTGTGGTGGTCCTCACTGTTCCGAGATTCCGGAGACTCAAACTTACCAAAATCTGCCACCTGTTCCACCACTGAGGTTTTGGTTGGACTGTGCTTTGTCTGGATCCTCCCCTTTGACCTTACCACCATGGCTGACTCTGGTAGGAGCTAAGCTCCAGACAGCATCACTCTTAGGATCACACAAGCCCCTCCACCATAACAAGGTGGCGGTACCCCAGAGAGGGGTGAAGCAAAGATCCAGGAAGTCAATTGGTGAAAAAGATAACAGGCTGGAAAAGGGGGAATCTGATAGGTGAGGACAGAAGGCCATGGAAGAAAGGGAAGGGGGAGGAAGACCAGAGGGAGGTGATGGGCAGGTATGGGTACAAGGAGAGAGGAAAATGGGAATGGGGAATGGTGAAGGGGGTGGGGGCAACCATTACCATAAGTTTGAAAAATCGATGTTAATGCCATCATGTTGGAGTCTACCCAGACAGCATATAAGGTGTTGCTCCTCCAACCTGAGAGTGGCCTTGTCACAACAATATAGGAGGCCATGGTCTGACACGTCGGAATGGGAATGGGAAGTGAAATTAAAATGGGTGGCCAATATACACAACATATAAGGGGTGATTGATAAGTTTGTGGCCTAAAGTAGAAGGAGTCAATTTTAGAAAACCTAGCACACTTATTTTTCAACATAGTTCCCTCCTACATTTACACACTTAGTCCAGCGGTCGTGGAGCCTACGGATCTTGGACCTCCAGAAAGTGTTCACAGCAGGGGTGATTGATAAGTTTATGGCCTAAGGTAGAAGGAGATGAGTACTTAACTTCAAACTTTCTGCATAACCACTCAAAAAGTTGATCTGCACGTGCATGTATCGAGAGCTGTATAACTCATCTCCTTCTAACTTAGGCCACACTTTCTGGAGGTCCAAGATCCGTATGCTGCACGACCACTGGACTAAGTGTGTAAATGTAGGAGGGGACTATGTTGAAAAATAAATGTGCCAGGTTTTCTAAAATTGCCTCCTTCTACCTTAGGCCACGGACTTATCAATCACCCCTCGTACATTGGGAGACAGCTTTGCTGAGCACCTACGCTCCATCCGCCAGAAAAAGTAGGGACTCCCTGTGGCTGCCCATTTTAATTCCACTTCCCATTCTCATGACATGTCAGTCCATGGCCTCCTCTACTGCCATGATGAGGCCACACTCAGGTTGGAGGAACATCATCTTATATTTTTTCATGGTAGCCTCCAACTTGATGGCATGAACATCAATTTCTGGAACTTCCAGCAATGGCACTCCCCCTCCTTCACCATTCCCCTTTCCCACTTCCCTCTCTCACCTTTCTCCTTACCTGCCCATCACCTTCCTCTGGTGCTCCTCCCCCTTCCCTTCTGTCCCCACCTATCAGATTCCCCCCTTCTACAGTCTTTTATCTCTTTCACCAGTCGACTTCCCAGCTCTTTAATTCACCCCTCCCTGCCTCCTGGTTTCACCTATCACCTTCCTCCCTTCCCGCCACCTTCTTACTCTGACTCCTCATCTTTTTTCTCCAGCCCTGATGAAGGGTTTCAGCCCGGAATGTTGACTGTCTACTCTTTTCCACAGATTCTGCCCGGCCTGCTGAGTTTCTCTGCATTTTATGTGTGTTGCTTGTTTTACAGCCGTTGTCTTGTCATTGTTGTTGCTTGTGTTGTTCTGCTGAACACTGTGGGCATGCTATGTTACCACCTGACTATGTAGTGACACTTGCAGACTTCCCTGAGCACATTCCTCTGTGTGTTGGTTGTTCTGACAAATGAAGCATTTCACTGTATGCTTCAATATCTCTTTGACAAATAAATCTGAATTTGAAGTTCAGAATGCTTTAGTATGGGATACTCTATGTACTCTACAGTGTTCCGCTTTATTTTGCTAGCCCAACGACATTAATTTTGGTAGAAATGAAAATTAATATTAAACCTACACTGAGCGTATGTTCATATTCTCCTGCTGCTGTAGCCCATCCACTTCAAGGTTCAACATGTGTATTCAGAGATACTCTTCTGCAGACCACTGTTAAAGTGCATGGTTATCTGAATTGCTGTCACCTTCCCATTAGCTACAACCAGTCCGGCCATTCTTCTCTCTCCTCAACAAGGCATTTGCACCTTCAGAATTGCAGCTCACTGTTTTTTCTTCTTGCTTCTCACACTATTCTCTGCGAACTCCGGAGCATGTTGTGGATGAAAATCCCAGGAGATCAGCAGTCTCAGATACTCGAACCATTCCATCTGGCACCAATGACTATTCCACAGTCAAAGTCACCTTTCTTTCCCCATTCTGCCATTTGGTCTGAAGAAGAACTGAACCTCTTGACCATGCCTGCATGCTTTTATGCATTGATTGCTGTCACACGATTATATAATTCGATATTTGCGGTAACAAGCAGGTGGACAGTTGTATCTAATGAAGCTCAACTCAATGTAATGCCCAAGAGTGGAATGACAGGCAGCAGATGGCGCTCGAGACGTGTTAGAGACACCAATTGACTTGGCGAATAGTACATACCTTTGGACTGCTTGGTCGATTTGCATATAGATCGTATCAACGCCGCTTCCGGATCAAGATTTTTTTTAAAGCATTTCGGCCAACTTCCTTATGCTGCTAAATAGCGGAACATGCAAGATGATAGTGGTGCAGTCATGAAGAACGCTCTGTATGTGTGCTTAGAGTGACCCGAAAGGTGATTCCTCGCGCCTTGTCCTCCTGCGAAACTTCCCAGAGAATGGTATTGAGCGCAAATTAATCTTTAACCTCTGCTGTGCATTCAAGAGGCGGCAGGGAGACGGACGCCGAACTGGTTTCATTTCAGTATCGGAAGGAGTGTGGCTGTAAGACCTGAGCCGGATAAAGAGAGCAGAACAATGTCTTGGAATAGAGACGGGTTGGAAAGCATGTCGGAGACGGAGAAAAGCCAGTTGAAAAGGACCTTGGAGTTGGGTGCCGTTATGACTGTGTTTAGCCTGAAAAGGTCCCAGCCCGAGAGGAGAACCTTGCAGGTGATAATGGAAACTCAGCAGCTATCCTGGAACAGGACGGCGGACAAGATCGAGGGTGTCCGTGAGTATTTGAATGCCCTCCTTCTCAATCCCTTCCAGGGGCTCTTTATTTTAAACCATCACGCTGTACTCCGAGTTCAGTTCAAAAGGATCGTCTCAAAAAAAATCATCCTCTGCGTATCTCGTATCAAATCGTTTCCGTTCAGAAAATATGTCGATTTGATAGAGTTCACCATTGCTTGTGACTGATGAAAGGCTAATCTAAACAGGGTTCCTAACCTGGGGTTCACGAACCCCTCGGTTAAGTGTAGTGGTCCATGACATTAAAGGAAAGTTGAGGACCCTTGATTTGAAGTGTGAGTTGGAAAATTGCTCCAGTTTGTGGAGCACACATACTCTCAAGTTGACTTATTGTTTGCTGGCACGGGCCAGGCCAGTGTGTCTTGAAACATTTGGTTCTAATGTTGAGGTGGAAGCTGTGGATGCGATGTACTGGTTTGACTTTGTGACTCTGGGCCTCTCGTCACATCCCAGGAAGTGCAAGGGATATGTTGATGACTGTTGAGAGGTTGAAGTTGCTATCTAGTAGCCATAAACACCCCTTTGAAATCTCCCCTCTACAAAGGAGGCAGAAGGGAGGTTGCATTGGAGTGTATATGGTTCCAAGATTGAAAAGAGGTATTTCCCTTTTCTGGTGAAGCCGGTAACTTGAGGCATCGATTTCAGGTAATTGGCAGAAGGGTGAAGGTTTTTGCCTGACATCTGGGGATGTAGTGAAACTCACTGCAAAGGGTAATATTATCCTTTGTGGACAATCTGGCATGTCCTCCCCATGATCTCCCGAATAAGCAGTGGAGCACCTTTTCGAACAAACTCATTCAGCTCTGCTGTCACAAGGATTGTTACAGAAAATCTTTCCTACCAAATGCAATGAGCAAATACAACAGTTCATCTTTGTGCGACGGGAGAACACATCTCATAGCACAATGGTCTGTTTTATTACTTTGTAAATTATTGCATGTTATGGTAAATTATTGCACATAGGTAAATTATTGTGTATATTTTTCTGTACTGTATTATTAGTTAAGTCAGCACACTAAGTGTGTTTTTAAACATTGAGGTTGTAACAAAAGTATTTCCCACCCGGGGTCAAAATATTTATTATGATGATGATGATGATGAAGAAGAAAATAACTCTATTTTATGACCATTAAATTGTATTGCAGAGACAGCATTGGCTGCTTGCTTATTTTCACCATATCTGAAAAGCACTTTCTTAGGGATGTGAAGAGGTGGAGTGTAAGATCAAACTGATGGCTATATTTGGCCATCATGGACACAAAGGTCTCCTTCTGCCTCATAAATATCTACAAATGTATGAAAAAATGGCTTTCAAAAACTTAATTTCTTGGATTTGCAACATGACAGAATATAATGCATGCCAATAAAAAATGGGGATGAGTGTTTTCTTCCCTCTTCCTCACTATAATCCTCGTTAGTTGCACTGAAGGTGTGCCAGCAACCCCAGGGGACGGTGAACACAAGAAAACAGGAGACCACTCAACCCTTTGAGCCTGTCCTGCCATTCAATGTGATCAGGGCCCCTCCTGTACCAAAATCGAGCAATTTCTCATTTGTTTGTTAAAATATTTGACTATTCCCACCATAAGTTTTTTAATGATCTGGCCTTCACCACCCTGTGAGGCAGAGAGTTCCAGAGGTTCACTGCCCTCCCAGAGAAGAAATGTGCTTCTTTTTAAATAACTGGCCCTTCATCTTGTAACTGTGGTCCATTCGTGACTTTCTCACTAGTGAAAACATTGCAATATTTACCCTAGCATGGATCCTGAATATCTTAAGTCATCAGTTTTTATATACTTATTACTTTTTATAATCAAATTTGTGAAAAAATGTATTGCTTCTGAGTTAATATTCGCAGTTTGGCATTCATGAAAAAATTAATGCCAACTAATTGGAAACAGTATGCTCATTTTAACTCTGGAAACATTTGAATTCCTTGAAACAACACACATGTCTTTGTTCAGACTTGTGAATAGTCCTCTTTCGTGTCAGAACATTTAATGTGGCACTAGGGGTTTCTCAAGAAGCTTGCTTTTCTAAAATTCATTCTACTGCTGAATATACAGGACTTAGTTATTCAATATGGTTCATATTTATTGGAGCAAGTGATCCAGATGTGGACCTTATGCTCCATATTAAAGATTTAAATTCTATACTTCTTTCAGAGTTTTGAACCTCAGTTAAAGTATGGTGAAAGCAAAGTTGCTTGGCTTCCTGAACAAAATGAAAGTATACATTTGGTGAGAATTGGAAGCATTTGCAGAGATGCATGGAGATGCTCTGTATCTTAAACCAAGTGGCACTTTTAAATAGTGTGTGATTTGATTAGAATGATTAAAAGTAGAACAGAACTTTTGTATGATAAAGGTGAAAACTTGGTCTCCTGATCTACCTCATCATAGCTTGTGCAGCTTTTTTGTCTTCTTGCAATGCACGTTCTCCGTACCTTGTAACACTATATTCTGCATTCCCTTTGTACTGCCTCAATGTACCTGCACATGCAATGATCTGTCTGGATGGTATCAAAACATTGTGTTTTGTTACTGTATGCACATTTGACAATAATAAACCAATTACTAATTAAGTAAGTGGATAAAACCCACATCAAAGGGGTCTGAATTGTATTAAATGAAAATCTGAGACATTTTATTGATAATTAGGAAGGTTGTGGATTGGACTCTGTAGTTCACATTATGATGTGTTTCTGGTTTCTGGTCACTTTTTTTTGGTAGCTATTTTGGGCGATTTTTGAATTGGTACAGCCTGCAGATAACGAACACTGAGCTGAATATGCTTGGACTCTTCTGATCTTGGATTTTATATTCTGCATTTTTTTGCTTGTTTTTTTTTCATTGCTGTTCGGGTGATTTGTTCTTTTTGTGTATGGGGGCGGTGCTGATGTTTTTATTTTTGAGCGAGTTCCATGGTTTTCTTTGATTTGTGGCTCTCTGTGGGGAAGACGAATATCAAGATTGTATACTTTGATAATAAATGTACTTTGGACCTTTGTTTCCATTCAGCTTCAAGAAACTTGCTCTGTAAGACTTTTGACTGCTTCCTTAGTACGATAAGATGGACTCTCAGTCTCCCTCATTGTGATCTTGTGCTTCGTTGTCTAACTGCTCTGTCTTTCTCTGCAGCTGTTACACTTTATTCTGCATTTTGTTATGGTTTTACCTTGTATTTCCGCAATGCACTTTTCACTGTGCATGTGACAGTAATAAAGTAACTCCCAATTCCAGAGGAAGGGTCAGCAAAATAATGGGACAGCTGTCTGTAGTTTCTGTTGCTAAAATTCAAGCCTTTGAAGTCTCAGTCTGAAGAGCAGCTGGAATTATGAGAAATGGAGGAACATTCAGCAGTGTTGCTGCAGGATCATCAGTCTCGCTGTATTCCCATGAGGCTTTGTACCTAGTACTGAGAAGCTCCTTAGCGCACACAATGGGCAGGTCATGCCTCACTTGGTAGCATTCTCAAAAGGTAGTTTGCCAGTGAATCTCTGGAATTCTCTACCCAGAAATACTAACGAGTCTAGATCCCTGGAGAATTTGATCAACGTGTTAGATGAATGTTTGAAATATCATAAATTTGAGGATCTGAAGAAAACTAGTGCACACAAGAAGTAAGGCCCAGAGTAGGTCTACCATGATCATATTGAATGGAGGAGGCAGGCTCACTGGCCAGGTGGCTACCTCTACTTCAATTTCCACGTGTTCTTGTGTTTTAGTGTGGTTAATCAGTTCTGTACTTGGCAAAAGGAGGGGAGTGAGAGGGGTGTGTGTTCGTAGGTAGGGTTTAATTTGTGAGAGAATTGGAAAACGGATGAAGCCAAAGTATGAGGGAACGTACTTGTGCTTATAGGCCTGGAGGAAGCAAAAAGTATTAGAATAATGAGTAGTTAGAAAAAGAAGGGATTGGGCCTGGGTGGAAGGAGATAATGAGATAGGATATTAGAGGTGTTGCAGTTGGAGGACATGGATGGGGATATTAAAGCCATCTATGATGAAATTTGGATGCATTTGTAGAAAATCAGAGAAACTGATCACAAATAGCCACATTGGATTGTGGCATAATGCAATTAACAGAGTCTTCTAAAATTAGGAATGATTACTTGGACATTCTCACCATTGTGCATTCAGGAAAGACAGGGAAGGAGAAAAGTAGCAGTTAGAATTGTTATATTATTCAAAACCACGTCTACATGATAGAAAATAATTTGTTTAAGGCCTCAAAGACAATATATTTGCTTAGAATTAAGGAACAATAGAGGAGCTATTATGCAGCTTGTTTTGTACTTTAGGCTAGGACAGGAGAGTAATTTTGTTGGCAGATCTCAGAAATACCTTTCACATCTGCACTAATAATCAACTTCAAATAAAATCAAAAAATGCTAGAAACACTCAACAGGATGGGCAGCATCAACGGAAAGAGAAGCAGATAATCTTTCAGGCTGAAGGCCTCTTGATGAGTTGAGAAGCGGGATCTTTGATCTGAAGCATTAACACTGTTTCTCTTTCCACATCTCCTGCTTGACTTGAGCATTTACAGTATCTTCTGATTTTGGTTGAGACTTCCAGCACTGTGATTTTAAAAATATCATTCAATATCTGAATATATACTGGGGAAATAACAGTGCAAAAAGTTCAATAGGACATTCAAGGGATAACTTTCATTATGGTAAAGAAGTCATTGGTTATGCTCTTTTCATTTCCATTGTTGAAATACTCGAACTGAAGAAGGGCTCACCCAAATGAGCTTGAAGTAGATCTGCCTGATTGATTTGGAATTACAGACGTAAATGGAACAGTAAATTGTCGGCCAGAATTCCTCTGAGAGGAGATTTTCAGATACAGATTGGACACATTTTAATGCAAAGAAAATCTATGGAACAAATCAGTGGGTAGTATAAAAAGGGATGGAAAAAATTCTATGTAATAAGAGATACTCAAAGGATGGATATGCCATCTAGAACAAAAATAGGTCTTTTTGTAGAACTTAAGGACACAGCTGAGGTACTATGCATGTGCGTCCCATCTGTATTCACTAAAGAAGAGGTATAAAGTACAATAAGCAAGGAGATAGTTCAGAAATTTGATTGGATGAAAATAGATGAAGAGTAGACAGTCGATTGTCAGAGCTTGAAATAAGAATCATACTGGGTAACTGGAGGCCACATGGTCTCTCAAGTCTAAGCCACCTTGACACAATAGGAGTCCAACTATTCCATTTTCTCTGCCATCCTCAGAGGCAAAAAAATATTTCTTTTCAGATATTTAAATTTGCCTCCACAACTGCTCCTAGCAGTGCATTACAGATCTTAACTACTTACTGCATTAAAACAGTTTTTACTGTTATCTTGTTTCTTCCAACTCTTCGCACCTTCGTCAGTGAAACCATTTCTGTCTGTTCTGTGTATTCCTTTTGTCATTTCAGATAGATTTATCAGATTTCTGCACAAGACTTTAGTTTCAAAGCTAACCCATTTCCCCACTCTATCAAGGTAGCTATGGTTAAGCACCCCTGGAAATATTTAGCTAAATCTTTTCTACATTGTCTCGAAACCCGTTGTTTTTCTTAAAGTGTAGCATGTTGAACTGAACAGAATATTCCAGTTGTGGTTTATAACGTATCATGATTTCTAAGCTTGTATTTATAAAGCCCATTATCTCAGATGTTTATCCAATGAACTTTGAACAAATACTTCCACATCTCTCAGTTCTTGTATCTTGTTTGAATTAAGCCTTCTAATTTACCTTATCAAATTTTTTTGCAAGTTTCGTGATTCCATTTCCTTCACTTGCTTTCTTTTGTACTTCACCAAAGAAGTCTGTTAAGTTAATTAGAAACAATTTGTCCTTATCAGATCAATGCTGGCTTTTTCAAATCTTTATATACTTGTATACAAGGTTGAAATTGTAGAGAGATTTGCAATATACTTCCAGTCTTTGGTTAAATTAGGAAATGATATATTTAGAGAGTGAGAGAAAGTGAGTGGGGACAAGAATGTAAACACTCACCAGTCAGTTAAATATCACTGTTGGGGACTTTAGCAAAGAAAATATGGCCCACCAGTCACTTGGATTTGATTAGCAAGAGAAAGTTAATAGAGATTTTATAAACAAGAGAAAATCTGCAGATGCTGGAAATCTGAGCAACACACTCAAAATGCTGGAGGAACTCAGCAGGCCAGGCAGCACCTATGGAAAAAAAGTACAGTCGACGTTTTGGGCCGACACCCTTCGGCAGGACTGGAGAAAAAAAGCTGAGGAGTAGATTTGAAAGGTGGAGGAGGGGAGAGAGAAACGACAGGCGATAGATGAAACCTGGAGGGGGATGCATGAAGCAAAGAGCTAGGAAGTTGAAAGGTGAAAGAGACAGAAGGCCAAGGAAGAAAGAAAAAAGTGCAGGGGGGGCGATGGGAGGGCAAGAAGATAACATGAGAGAGGGAAACGGGGATAGGAGATGTTGAAGGGAGGGGGAAGGCATTACTGGAAATTTGAGAAATTGATGTTCATGCCATCAGGTTGGAGGCTACCTTAATTGAATATAAGGTGTTGTTCCTCCAACCTAAGTGTGGCCTTATCACGACAGTGGAGGAGGCCATGGATGGACATATCGGAATGGGAAGTGGAATTAAAATGGGTGGCCACTGGGAGATCCCACTTGTTCTGGCGGATGGAGCGTAGGTGCTTGGCGAAGCGGTCTCCCAATCTACATTGAGTCTCACTGATATGCAGGAAGCCGTACTGGGAGCACCAAACACAGTATATGACCCCAACAGACTCGCAGCTGAAGTGTCCCCTCACCTTGAAGGACTGCTTAGGGCCATGAATGGTAGTGAGGGAGGGGGTGTAGGGGCAAGTGTAACACTTGTTCTGCTTGCAAGGATAAGTGCTAGGAGGGAGATCAGTGGGGAAGTGCGAATGGACAAGGGAGTCACGTAGGGAATGAACCCTGCGGAAAACAGAAAGTGGAATGGGGGGGGGAGAGCAAGATATGTTTGGTGGTGGGATCCAGTTGGAGGTGGTGGAAATTTGGAGAATTATGTGCTGGACATGGAGGCTGGTGGGGTGGTAGGTGAGGACAAGAGGAACCCTATTCTTGGCAGCATGGTGGGAGGATGGGGTAAGAGCAGACGTGTGTGAAATGAAAAAGATGCGGTGAGGAAGGGAAACCCCTTTCTTTGAAAAAGGAGGACATCTCCATCATTCTAGAATGAAAGGCCTCATCCTGAGAGCAGATGTGGTGGGGACAGAGGAATTGAGATATTTAATAAAAATTACTCTGGTTGGACTAACTTCATAGAGTTGATTTTCATCGTGCTGTGGAGAGTTACAGTGCAGAAACACATCTGTTGGCCCACTGAATCCATACAACCATCAAACACCATTTACATTAATTCTACTCTGAGCAGTTTTATTATTGAGGGGGTGGGGGAAGGGTCATTGCTTTACTGCCACTTGTGCATAGTGGGGGGGTGCTTTGGGGTTCTGACATTTTAACTGTCAATCATTCTTTGAGGCACTCTTCTGTTTTCATGGATGTCTGTGAAGAACAAGAATATCAGGATGTATATTGCATATAATTTCTTTAATATCCAATGGAACTATTGAAGATACAACTTGAAGCGGGCCCTTCTGGACCTTTGAGCCGCGCTACCTAGCAGCCCCAAATTTAACCCTGGTTTAATCATGGGACAATTTACAATGACCAATTAACTTACCAACCTTTTTGGACTGTGGGAGAAAACTAGAGCACCTGAAGGAAACCCACCTGGTCCTGGGGAGAACGTACAAACTCCTTATAGGCAGCGGCGGGAATTGAACTCAGATCGCTGGTACTGTAAAGCATTGTGTTAACCACCATGCTACTGTGCTACCCTGTTTCCCCTTCATATCCATCAACTCCCTCCCAAATTTACCAACAGTCAATAAACCAATCAACCCACGTGTCACTGGAATGTGGAGGAAACATAATTACTTGGAGGAAACCCATGCTATTCCAAGATGAACGTGCAGACTCCACACAGACAGACAGTGCCAGAGGCCTGAATTGAATCCAGTTCACTGGGGCTGTGAGGCAGCTGCTCTGAGGAGTCATACTTTGTTATTTGATGAAATTACAACTGTGTGGCTATGAAATTGCCTTAGGGTCTGAGAGCAGATGGTGAGAGTGAGCAGTTCTTTCTTGTAACATTGGGAAGTAATGGCTTCATGTACATTTTGCTGGGACCACTGCTTCTTTTGATATTTATTAATGATCTGGAATCACTAATGTGTGACATAATTTCAAAGTTTGAACATAACCCAAACTCAGAAATATAATAAACAATGAGGAAGTTCATTGTGGGTTGAACACAATGGAAAATCTTTCAGTGTAGTTGGAGACACATGATGCAGGAGGAAATTGCATATTGTATGGATTCATTTTGTTTTTGACAGTGTATTGCAGGCATGGCAAGCTATTTAAAGCCAGATTTCCATGACACTATTTTGCTTTTTTTAAAAAAATATTGGATAATCTTTGTGATGTTTGAGATTCTTTTTGCAATCTTATGTCCATTGTGGACTTGTGCTTTAATACTATAATATTAAAACAAGATAGAGGAATACAGTGCATATTTGAATAGGTACAAAATGTGCTATTAATAAGCTGCTGTTGTACAGATGTTTGGCAGAAATTTGCATAATAATTTCTGCAGCACTAAACCTTCCTTAAAAATTGTTTTCCTATCTCAGTTTGCATGTTGTGCTTCGAGTTTATTTCCTCTGCTTAAATCATGTATATTTTCGTTTTGAGTTGGTTGAAGGGCAGGAAATTGACCAAACGTCAGGACGACTTGCCTTACTTGATTAAGTCTCTCTAGAGAACCACCTGATCTCTGTTCAGTAGCTCCTTGGTAACAGTGATCCAAAAACGCTTTCTGTCAGGCATCATTGAAAGAACTGCAGCATTGTCCATGGGAACCAGCAGTTCACACCAGAAAGCTGCTTGGCTGATGTAGACTGCAGATTTCATTTATAATCTCCTGACAGGATATTCATCACATTCCATTCAAATCCCTAAGCAGAAATTTACTATACTGTATACGTATATTGTTATAAGTATTTACAAAGCCTTTTGTTGTGAGGTAAACATTGATATCCGTCTCCTCATTCATTATTCCCATAGGATGTGTTTGTTTTTGAACAAAATTCATTATTGCAAAATATTGTGCGGCAATTATTTAGATGTGTCAGAATCAGATTAAGAAGTAGTGAGGTTGTGTTTATTGGTTCAATGCCCATTTAGAAATTGGATGGCAGAGGGGGTGAAGCTGTTCCTGAATCACTGATTGTGTGCCTTCAGGCTTCTGGTAGTAACAATGAGAAGAGGGCATGTCCTGGGTGGTGGGAGGTCCTTAATAAGGCACTGCTCCTTGAAGATGTCTTGCAAACTATGGAGGCTAGTACCCATGGTGAAGCTGACTAATGTTACAAGTTTCTGCAACTTTGATCTTGTGCAGTAGCCCCCCCCCCACCATACCTTACAGTGATGCCACCAGTTAAAATTGTGGCAGTTTTTGAGTGTCTTAGTTGACAAAACAAATCTCCTCAAACTCCTAATGAAATACAGCCATTGTCTTGCCTTCCTAGTCAAACAAGGACTTAAAACCTACTTAGCCAGACATCTTTCCAAGTTACCAATTCTTAATGATTTTTTTCCCTTGCTTAAATGTTCAGTGTACCTCAGTTTGCTTATCAGTTTATAACAGTCATTCAGTGTGTAAACATGCTGCTTTATAATTCATCACGGGATATTGTTATTGTTGGTGAGGCCAACAGTTATTGCCCATCATAATTACCGGCCTTATCAAAGGACAGCTAGGAATCAACCATACTACTGTAGGTCTGAAGTCATGAATTGGTCTGATGTCTTTCTCGTAAGGACATAAGTGAATTTGACAGATTAATCTGGCTGTTTTGTGGTTGCCCTTACTGCTACAGTTATAGTCTGATAATCTGCTGTGTGATCAATTGTTCAGTATTTGCTTTACCATCTGAAATCACTATTTGGCTTGTGAAGGAAAAGAATATGGCAAATGAATGAGTGCAGCTGGCCAAAATTACACGTTTTAAAAGGCAAAAGGTGATGTTTGCCATTCTTGCTGACCATTTGATTCGACCCTTGATCCCATCGTCCTTTCCAATTTGTATGGACCCTGGATCTCTTTTCCCTTGCTATTCATCAGGGCCACAGTTCCCCCACAATCCAGTCACTGGGCCCTAGTTCATCGACTCCCATTCACTCCTTTGATATCTGAAGATGTGCCTTCAAAATTCACTAGACCAGCTGTAGCATTTAAATTCTATTAATTAAATAAAAATGGTGTAATCCTGGGGCATAGTATCAAATCTTTTAATCTGGTATGATCAAGTCTTTGGTAGCCTACGATATTTTCCTGACAATCAGTGCTTCCCATCCATGCAGTGAGCACTGATTCCTGTGCCCGCTTCACTCTCCCTTTGCTGGGAGTTCTGTTTTTGCACCCTCGTCCACTCATTGGACTCCATTTCCAGAGTCTCTCTCCATTCACAGGGCTCGGGTTCCTGTGCTGCCTCCTCTCTCCCTTTCCTGCAAGTCCTGTTTCTGCACCTCATATACTTACTAGGGCTCTGATTCCCTCACCATCCGTCCTTCATTCATTGATGCCCCATTTTCTCTGCTTCCTTTCCATTCGCCTTGTTCTGACGACTGAGCTCCTTTGAGGCTTAGCTTGTTCCCTTCCCACAATCCCTTGAAACGTACTGGGCCCTTGTTACCTATTCGTCTTTTAAAGTTAAGTTCCCCTGGATAATATATTTCTTTACTATGTAACATTTAAAGAAGTGGTCAATTAAGTATGTGATGGAACTTTATTGGAAAACCTTCTAGTCCAGCACCATCAAAGTCCTGATCATGCCCGATTAAAAGATTTTTTACTCTACTGGAAGAACTCAGCAGGCTAGGCAGCATCTCAGTCTGAAACATGGACTGTTTACTCTTCTCCATAGGTGCTGCCTGACCTGCTCTGTTCCTTCAGCATGTTATACTTTATTGTCGCCAAACAATTGGTACTAGAACGTACAATCATCACAGCGATATTTGATTCTGCACTTCTGTTATGTGACTCTCTCTGAATTTCCAGCACACAAAATGGGCTTTCTCATGTTTATGATGTGCAGAATCTCTTTTGTGTATTTAACTTTTCCTTCTCTTTCAGGATTTCTGTTCCCGTCATTGTCCTGTTGAAGGGTCTGGGCCTGAAATATTGACTGTTTATTCCCCTCTATAGATGCTGCCTGACCTGCTGAGTTCCTCCTGCATTTTGTGTGTTTCTCTTTGGATTTCCAGCATCTGCAAATCTGTAATGTTTATTTTATTCACTATACTATCATCTTATTTCATTTTAATTTCATTTAATTAATTGCATTTAAATGCTCCAGCTGCTGTAGCAATGTTGTTATATCTCTGGATAATAAGAATTTGGGCACCTTAATTATCAACCCAGTAACACAACAACTTAGCTGTCATGTGCATGAAGTTCCTGGAGTAGTTAAGCATTCTTACTATTCTTCCTGTTGTTTAGCTGTCAATGCCTAATATTTGAATGGTGGGTACCCACCCCCTCCCCCACCATGGAGGAGGTACCTCTAGCTAACGAAGTAGCTTAAACACAATTCACTTACTTTTAGTGATACATGTATAAATTTAGATAAAATTCTTAAAAGCACGTTTAAAACTCACAGAGGATTTCTATATTCTAAAATTACAATCTATATTTAAAACACAAAGGAATTCCAAAACACAGATGCAATTCCTACAAGCTGAAATGACATATTATCAAGTTGCCGATGAATGAGTCGTCCCTCACAGAAATCAAAAATAGAGGAATGGACTCTAGTCATCTCATTTTTCTGTCATTCTTCTTGCTGTTCCTTGACTATTCCTAAGAAGCCTGACTGCTGTCTAAAATTTGTACTGTGTTTTGTGACTCGGTGACTTTACACGTATGTGATGTTTTTCAGTTGCATTCGTCAGGCCGGATGAATGCTTTGTTTAATTAAGCTGAAGTAGACCACGTTGTTTTCTCTTGATTAAATAATAGACCAATGAGGACACTATTGTTCACTTGTTCACTACAACAGGTTTAACTTGTTTACGACAACAAGTTTAACTTGTTTAAAAGCAACTCTTTGACCCCAGAAGAGCCAGATGCTGTGTTAGCTGAGTCTGGCAAAAAGCCTTCCGAAGCCTCAGAAAGTGAAAACATATCACAAGCCTGGAGAGGAGATGTCTTGCCAAAAGTTTTGGAACCTCTGCTTAAGAGGAACATAGACCAACTGCTTCTTTTAACATTTATCAATATCTGGAATTAGTAATAACTTCTATGCCTTCAAACTCTGCACATACATGCTGTCCTCGGGTAACAATAGGGTTCTGTTTTTACAGATGTTTGTCTTAACTGTTTTCTTAGGTCAGGAAGTACACAAAATCACTTGATATTGCAATATTTCCACAGTTTTGTAAAGAATGGTATCAAAAGCACACAGGACTAATATGAAAGGACAGTTATTGAAACTGGAGTCAGTGAGAAAACTATTTCTGTTGTTCATATGAATGAATGTGTAGATGTAAGACTTTTTAGCAATATTATAGAAGTATGATCGTACATAGGGGTGCCTATATTTTGGGTGTTCATAACTTGGGATGGCCTGTGACCCCAAATTCGGAAATGTAATAATCAACGAGGAAGTTGGTGGTGGGATGAACACAATGGAAAATGTTGCAGTGTTGTTGGTGCAAGAGGAAATTACATATTGTTCAAAGTTGCATATTGTTTGGCATATATTTATTTTGTTTGAAGTGTATTGAAGACATAGCAAGTTATTTAAAGCACTAGAAGTTTTACAGGAAAACCCAGGGCACTTTTGGTTTAAATAGAAGCCGGATAACAAAATGTATAACCTGTTTGGTGGGTAGAATTCTGCTTGCATCCTCAAGTATGTAATGAGCATATTTTTAATATTATAGAGATGGAAGAAAATAATGCATGTCTCAGCATGCTCAAAATGTGCTATTAATAACTTGCTGTTGTACAGATGTTCTGTAGGTATTTGCATATGGTTTCTACAACATAAAGTTGTTCCCTTTCTCTGTTTTTGAATTGCACTTTGAGCTTTTTTTTGTTTTAAAACCACATGCATTTTTTTCTTTGATGTAGAAAGGTAGTTAGCTGACCAAATCCGAGGGCTAGTTTTGCTGCATGTTGAGAGGCTGATTTGACCTCTTTCTGGAGAAGCACTTCATCTTTGTTCAGAAGCTCCTGATATGTTGACACAGAAACTCTTCCTGACCATTGGAAGAACCACAATATTGTCCTTAAGAATTTGGCAGCTCATGATTAAATGGCTTTGGTGAACCAACAGCTTTACTTGTAATTTCTTGACACTTTCTATGCAAGTTCCTAAACAGATTTATTATACAATGCATTGTTAATTGTTATGAATATTTACAATGCCTTTTGTTGTGAGGTAAACATTGAGATCCGTCTTAGCATTCACTATTCCCATTAGATTTGATTGTTTTAAACTGTTTATTTTTCTAAAAAATGTTGCAGTAATTCTTAAACTCTATTAGTCAAGCTAGGTCTAAATCCCTCAAGAATGAATAATGTCTGTTCCAAAATATTCATTATTGTTGGATTTCTTCTTTCTTCTTGAATGACCAAAGGGCCTCACTTTGTCAACAACTTCAGAAATTATCATTCATTATGTAAACACGCTTTAATTCATCTGGGATATTGGTCTTGGTGGTAAGGGCAGCAATTATTGCTTATCCATAATTGCTAGGTATCTCAAAGGACAGTTAAGACACTACCAAGTTTCTGTAGGTCTGGTCATAAATGGCCAGGCAGGGCAAAAACAGCAGATTTATTTCCCTAAATAACATGAGTGAACCAGCCAGTTTAATGTATCAATTTGTTTTTTTTTAACCAAAAGCTAATCTCATTTTGTTATTTCATATTTATTTAATGACTTGAACTCAAATTCACCAGCTTTTCATTGATACTCGAACTTGTATCTCAGGTGAATAAGAATTTTGAATTCTCAGTTGCTAACCTGGTAACATGACAACTTAGCTATTGTATGCTTGAAGTTGTGAAGCAATTAATATTTAATTTATCTTTATTCATGTTGGATGTCATGTAAACAAACTGCATATAACTGTACAACTTAGCATATAGCATTGATAACTAGTGAATTTGATTATTGAATCAGAATCAGGTTTAATATCATCAGCATATGTCGGGAAATTTAAGTTTTATGGCAGCGCCACAATGCAATACATGATAACTATAGAGAAAAATAAACTGAGTCACATTAAGTGTACATATGTCTATTAAACAGTTAAGTTAAAATGAGTAGTGCAAAAAACAGAAATTAAAAAAGTAGTGAGTTAGGGTTCATGAGTTCAATGATGACAGAGGGGAAGAAACTGTTCCTGAATGGCTGAGTGTGTGCCTTCGAGCTCCTGTACCTCCTTCCCAATAGTAACAGTGTGAGGAGGTCATATCATGGGTGTTGAGGATCCTTAATGAAGGATGTAGTCTTCATAAGGTACCGTTGCTGAAGATGCCTTGGATACGACCGAGGCCAGTACCCATGGTGGAGCTGACTAATTTTATAAGTTTCTAAAACTTACTTTGATCTTGTGCCATAGCACCCCCCCCCCCACACCCATCCCAAACCAGACGATGATGCAGCCTGACAGAATTTAATTTAACTTTTTAAATTTGTCTTTACTGTAATTTACAGTTTATGTTAGTATATATTGCAAAGTACTGCTGCTGCATAACAATAAATTTCACAACGTATACCAGTGATATTACATCTGATTGTGAGATCATATTGGAGAATATTGAAATGAAACATGTATGTCATAATTGTTTTATGAAGTTGCTCAAATGTTTAATCAAACAAGACTTTACACTGTGTCTCACCTGAACAAGCAGGGGAACGATGCTCATGTGCTCCAATATCTCCTACTGGGCCCTGGTGTCTTATTTCATTTATGTAAGTGCTCCTATGAAGTGCTTTGGGACATTTTACTATACTAGATCAACTTTGCAGCTGACCACAACAACAAAGCAACTTTGAATCATCTTTACTGAAGTCAATCCAGTGCTGCTAACCTTCATAGTGCTGCTCCTATACAAACAAACTGACTGAAATTTTCATAGGCTTTCTTGGCTTTTTGTTTGGACTATCTATGTTTGTACAGGAAATTGGATAGCTTGCAGAGCACTACACTGGCCTCAATTTATCAGTTGCTTAGTGAAGCAAAAAACACTTAAGTACTTTTATAAAAAGCTACAATAATACCCATTGACTACTTTGAAATCTGAACTGAGACAACAAACAACCAAAATATATGTTATGCAATTAAGCTGTCAGTCACAATTGCTCTTCAAAGATGCCAGAAAGTGCCTGCACGGATAGACAGGGTGTTGAAGAAGGCATTTAGCATCCTGGCTTTTATCAATCGAGGTATTGGATTTGGGAGTAGGGACATTATATTGCCATTATATGTGATTAGTGAAGCCAGACTTGGGAGTATTGTGTACAGTTTTGGTCACCCTGTTATAGGAAAGGCGTTGTCAAGCTGGAGAGGGTGAGAAGAGATTAATGAGGATTCTGCCTGGACCAGAGGGTTTGAGTTAGAGGGAGAAGTTGGCCACACTGGAACTTTATTCCTTGGTGGGGGCCCAGGGGTCCAAAACTGGAAGGCACAGATATAAGATAAGAGGGAAGAGCTTTAAAAGAAGCCTGGGAAGTAATTTCTTTAAACAGAAAGTGATGAGTGCTTGGAATGAGCGGCCAGAGGAAGTGATCAGGGCATGTACAATTGAGGCAGTTAAGAGGCATTAGAAAAGCTACATGGCAGGGAGGGGCTTAAAGGGTCATGGGCCAAGCGAGGGCCTCCTGGAACTAGCAGGGAGGATGCTGTTGTCACAAAGGGCCAGTTGGGCCAAGAGGGGTGTTTCCATTCTCCAAACAAGGCAAAGGTACTGGTGACTGACCGTCACTCGGAATGGCATTTATGATATTCTAAGTTCATCTTGACTCATCCTACTTTGAAGTGGAAATTGCACACCTGCCAGTGAAGGCTCCCGAGTTCGAATCCAGCCAGCTCCCTTGCATGCTCTCCATCCGTGCTGGGTTGAGCATCGAGCTAGCAACTCGGCCTCGTAAAAATAAGAAAGCCTGCTAAAAATACGCTGTCATGTTGGCGTCCCGATGACTCCACTCGGAGTTAAGGGCTTTCTTCTTCTTCTTAGTGAATGTATAAATAATCATCATGCAAAGTTATGATTTCTTGCATGCAGCATCTGTAAAACATACAGGGTCATGTGTTTTAGGAATCTATTGTTAGGAAGGACATTAATTTAGTTTCCATAACATTGCTGCTGACAGGTTGTTAAAGAATGTGATGCAAATAATATCAGTTGGGAGTTCTTCAGTTTAATCAATGGAGCAGTGCACCATCATTTTTCAAATGTGTATTTAATTCTTCTGGGGAATTCCAGAAAGCTGGTCATGTGCTGAAACTTTTCAGTTAAATGAGGGGTCCCGAACCTGGAGTCCATGGATGCCTTGCTTAATGGTATTGGCCCATGGCATTAAAACGGTTGGGAATCCCCGAGTTAAATATATTTCAGGCTTTAGATGATCTGAGCAATGGGATCAACATGCATGAAACAGTGCACTCTAACACCTTCAGCATCGTTTTGGGCGATTTTAACCAGGCCAATCTGAAAAAAAATCATGAAGCAATTGTCATCAACAGATCACTTGCAATCCTAGAGGAAACAACACACTGGATCATTGTTACAGCACCATCAAGAATGCCTACCGTGCTAATCCACGCCCTCACTTTGCGAAGTCTGATCACCTGGCTGTACTTCTACTCCCTGAGTATAGGCAGAGCCTGAAGACCAGTAGTAAGGACCAAAAAGATACAGACAAGGGAAGCACAGGTGCGCCTACAGGACTGCTTTGAATCGGGGGACTGGACTGTATTCATCTTTGAATCTGGGTGAGTATGCTGCAGTTGTTAATGACTTCATTAAAATCCTGTGTGGATGAGTGTGTGCCTATAAGGACTTGCTGTGTGTTCCCAAACCAAGAGGTATGTCGCCTACTGAAGGCTAGATCTGTGGCATTCAGTCTGGTGACCCAGGCCTGTATCAGAAAGCCAGGTATGATTTGCGGAGGGCTATTTCAAGGGGGAAGAGACAATTTTGAATGAAGTTGGAGGTGACATCAGATGTACGGCAACTCTGGCAGGGTTTTACATTACTTCCTACAAAGCGAAACCCAATAGCATGAATGGTAGTGATGGTTCACTACCAGACAAACTCAATGCCTTCCATGCCCACTTTGAAAGAGAGAACATAACTACAGCTGTGAAGATCCCTGCTGTATCTGATGATCCTGTGATCTCTGTCTCAGAGGCCAATCTTAGGCTGTCTTTAAAGAGTGTGAACCATCACAAGGCGGAAAGTACCGATGGAATATCTGGTAAGGCTCTGAAAACCTGTGCCAACCAACTGGTGGGAGTATTCAAGGACATTTTCAACCTCTCACTGCTACGAGTGAAAGTTCCCATTTGCTTCAAAAGGGCAACAATTATACCAGTGCCTAAGAAGATTAATGTGGGCTGCCTTAATGGCTATTGCCCAGTAGCACTCACATCTGCAATGATGAAATGTTTTCAGAGGTTGGTCATGACGAGACTGAACTCCTGGCTCAGCAAGGACCTGGACCTATTGCAATTTGCCTATTGCCAATGGCAGATGCAACCTCAATGGCTCTTCACACGATTTTAGACCACCTGAACAACACAAACACCTACAGTATGTCAGGATGCTGTTCATCAACTATAGCTCAGCATTTCATACCATCATTCCCACAATCCTGATTGAGAAGTTGCAGAACCTGAACCTCTGTACCTCTCTCTGCAATTGGATCCTCGACTTCCTAACCGGCAGACCATAATCTGTGTGGATTGGTAATAACATCTCCTCCTTGCTGACGATCAACACTGGTGCACCTCAGGGGTGTATGCTTAGCCCACTGCTCTACTCTCTATATACACATGACGTGTGACTAGGCATAGCTCAAATACCATTTATGAATTTGCTGATTATGCAACCATTGTTGGTAGAATTTCAGATGGTGACGAGAGGGTGTACAGGTGTGAGATGTGCTAACTAGTAGAGTGGTGTTGCAGCAACAACCTGGCACTCAATGTCAGTAAGACAAAAGAGCTGATTGTGGATTTCAGGAAGGGTAAGATGAAGGAACACATACCAATCCTCATAGAGGGATCAGAAGTGGAGAGAGTGAGCAGTTTCAAGTTCCTGAGTGTCAAGATCTCTGAGGATCTAACCTGGCCCCAACATATCAATGCTGTTATAAAGAAGGCAAGACAGCGGCTATACTTCTGAGGAGTTTGAAGAGATTTGGCATGTCAAGAAATACACAAAAACTTCTATAGATGTACCATGGAAAGCATTCTGACAGGCTGCATCACTGTCTGGTTGGGGGGGCTATTGCACAGGACCGAAAGAAGCTGCAGAGGGTTGTAAATTTAGTCAGCTCCATCTTGGGTGCTAGCCTACAAAGTATCCAGGACATCTTCAAGGAGCGGTGTCTCAGAAAGACAGTGTCCATTATTAAGGACCCCCAGCACCCAGGGCATGCCCGTTTCTCACTGTTACCATCAGGTATCAGGTACAGAAGCATAAAGGCATACACTCGACGATTCAGGAACAGCTTCTTCCCCTCTGTCATCTGATTCCCAAGTGGACATCGAACCCTTGGACACTACCTCAGTTTTTAATATACAGTATTTGTGGTTTTTTGCATGATTTTCAATCTATTCGATATACCTATGTTGTTATTTATTTATTATTATTATTTAATTTCATTTTTTTCTATATTATGTATTGCATTGAACTGCTGCTGCTAAGTTAACAAATTTCACGACACATGCTGGTGATAATAAACCTGATTCTGATTCTTGAGTTTAGTACCATGGAGCCCAATATAACAGGTATCTTACAGTGAGAAAGGTCAATCTGATTCATGTAGGGCATGTGCTACTGAGTCCATCCAAGTATAACATTGTGGAGTCCCCGTTATGAGCCTCCTGAACCCTCCATATATAGACATTCAGCCGATGGTGTCCAGATGTCCCCCCCTCGGCACCACCCCCCACTTCCCAGTGTCCTGTGCTTCAGAGCCCACACCACCCTGGGCCATAGCACAGACCAAATAAGATCTATGGTGGGCAATTTTGGCTCCCGTTCCCCCAGTCCCCACCACCATTTAGGCTTCTGAAACAAGTACTGGTAGCCCTTTGTTGATTCTGACCATGTACAATAAATAGCTAGTCACTGGCTCCCACGTCTGGAGGTTCTGACAAAGTGAAACAACCTTCAACACCCTCATCTAGCAATGCCTTCCAAATCTGGAACCAGAAATTTCTTAATTCAATGTGTTCACCTGAAGGTCTCAATTCCCAGTGGATGCACTTTATTAGACAAAACTCTCAGTCACTTTCACCAGTGAACTTCTGAGTTTCGAGCAGCATTGGATGCCTATTTGAATACAGAACAACAAACTGGATGTGGAACTTGGCAGGTTCCTCCAGCTGAATTTTACAGCTAAGGGGGGAAATGTGCAGTCAACATTTTCGGTTGAGACTTGTCATCGGCTCTAAAAGATAAAGTGGAGAGAGCAAGTATAAAACAATGGGGGGAGTAGTGGAGCAAGTACTGGCATGTGATAAGTGGATTTGATATTGCAGTTTACTTATTTGAATGCTGTGTGTTTTATGAAAATTAGATCTGGTTTCTGGGATTGTCCAGAGGCCAAAGGCAATGTCAAGGCAATAACTGCAGAGTGTCTGAATTAAAAATGCTAGGAAGGCTCATCAGGTCAACCAGCATCTGTGGAATAAGAAACTGAGTTAATATTTCAGGTCGAAGATCAGAAATAGAGAAGAGACAAGTTACTTTTAAGTTTTGATTTCAACTACAGAATGCCTTTCTATGACAAACTTTTTGCCATCCTTCCCTCTGACAAATTAGTATATATGAAAATTTGTGGATTAATTTTACTGCATAATCTCAACAGACAATAGTGACATATTTTGCATAAGAATTTTGTTATTTTTTGTTATCCTGCAACCTAATTCCAACTAGCAGCCACGCACTAGTTTGGATCTTTCATTTCAAAAGCTAAAGCCAACGAAGGATAGATGAACAGATTATAGTTACGACCTTGAACTGGGGCAGTGAACCACAGAAGGTTGTGTAGAATAAAATAACAGTACTAGATTTTTCTCAGATAAACAGAAGGATAAATGCAATATGAAAACAAGGCAAAACTCTCAGAATCTTACAATGACTACCTCACAGAAGGAAATCATTTGACCTATTGAATCCCTGCCAGCTCCTTGTAAAATTCTGGGTGTTCCATCTCCTCTTTCTTTCTAACCCTACAAGTTATTTTTTCCTCAATAGCTTATCCAAGAAGCCCTGGCTGACTCTTTTATAGGTAGGAAGTTCTAAAGAGTATAAGCACCATTTAAATAAAATGTTTTTCCTCACATTCCAGCCCCCACCTCCCTGCTTTTATCTTTAGCTAACTAAATAATGGGAATAGTTTCCTTTTGCAATTCTGACTAATCTCCTCTCGACCTTCTTTTGTTCTTCCCCTTGAGCCTGAAGTTCATTATCTTGCAGTTCTGCTCTGCACCTCATCCACGGCCTTCATAGATTTCTTAAAGTGCAGTGATTTGAACTGAATACAATACACTTTTGTGTCCTTAGCACAGTTTATATTCAAGTGTATAGCTATCCTGCCTAATCTTGTACTCCTTGCCTCTGTTTCTGAAACCTAGGATAGTACATGCACTCTCAACAGTTCCTGCCATCTTCAAAGACGTGTGTACATGGACTCTCAAGGCTCTCTGTCTTTGCACATTCTTTAAAGCTGTACTGTTTAGTCTATACTGTCCCTCCTCTCTTTGTTTCTTCTGTCAAAACATAACACTTTGCACTTCTCTGTATTAAATTTCACCCTCTGCTTGTACGGATATTCTGTCTTTTTGCAGTCTGCTATTTCTCTCCTCATCCTTGACTTCGGAGATGAGGAATTTCTTTAGCCGGGGGCAATGAATCTGTGGAATTCGTTGCCACAGGTGGCTGTGGAGGCCAGGTCATTGAGTGTATTTAAGGCAGAAGTTGATAACTTCTTGATAGTCAGGGCATGAAAGGGTACAGGGGGCAAAATGGCAGGAGAATGGGATTGAGGGGGAAATGGGTCAGCCATGATCAAATGGTGGAGCAGACGCGATGGACTGAATGGCCTAATTCTGCTCCAATAACTTATGGACCTCATTCCGGACTTAGTGTCATTTTTAAAGTTTATTGATTCTTAAGTCGTTAGTTTGTTCAACTCATCTGGATTTGGCCACCAAAAGAATCCTCTCTGAATGCAGAGTGACAGACGAACTGGCCCAACAATGTTCGAGAGGCAGAGCAGACTTCAAGCAGAGAGAGTGAACTATTGGGACCCCGCCCAAGGAATGCATGGATGCCCTTGACTGCTTGTCTCCGTTGAAGGTTTGTGAATGACTTTTAACTGCTCTGATTGGCAGAGACAGTTTAAAAATGTATCAGCTAAATTTAAATAATTAAAAAATAGGAAGAAAATTAAAGAAACTTATTAAAAACACAGAAAATGCAAATGAAATAATTAAAAAACAATAAAAGTTGCACAATGACCCACTCATGTCTTTTCTGCAGGATTGGTGACCCCATTTATATGTGGTCTCTGTAAATGCACCAGCTTTTATTGCTGTTAAGCTGGGAGCTGGATGTGAAGTGCATCCAAACTCTCACTTCAACGCATCATTGCTCTGCTGCTGGGGTTAATGGCAAATTCAGATGTGAAGGTTACAGCACTTGAAATCACTGTTTCAATGTGTTCATGCAGAACTGTGAACTGGCCTGGATATGGAATGACTGGCATTTAGCAATTGCTATGTAAGAACTAATTGGTACAGCTTGTTGCTGAAATCTCAGCACTGACTCTTGAGGAACATTGTTGTCTATCATTGTCAAATTAGAAATGTTAACTGTTTACCACAAAATTTTGGCTTTTTGTTTATTCAGTGCTGCCACTGATTCATTTATTCTTTAGCAGCCTTCTGTGTGGGACGTCATCAATTTTATTCTGAAAATCTGGGTAGACTACATCGACCACATCCCCTTTATCCCCTTTTACCATTATTTCATCAAATTATCATTGGTTGTTTTTTAAAGGCAAATCTCGTTTGACTAAACCCTCCATTATTTACATGGACTTCTTCATGTGATCAATCTTTGTGATGAGGAACGTTCGAGAAACAAAAGACTTTGAAGAAATTAATTCTGTGTTTTTTTTGTTTCTAAAAGCTTTCCCATCACTAAGGTAAATCTGACCTCATCTTTGAGATCAGATGCACTTTTTAAAATAATTGCATTTACAAGTCCTGTAGCCCTTTCCTTTTTGGCTTAATTTATTAATTCACAAGATGTAGCCAATAATGGCTGGGCCAGCATTTATAGCTGATCCCTTATTATCCCTGAAATCAGCAGCTGGGGAGTTAAAAGTCATTTTAGGCTCTTACCTGATGAGCAGAATATCTTTAATGTGCACTCTCTGCAAAATGTACTGCAGTTACTTGCTGAGGCTACTCAGATAGGGCTTTGCAAATCTGTAATCTCCGCAACCAAGATAGACATGTCCTTGGTAAAGACTAGTGAATAGTACTCAGAAAGAAATCTAAGCTTCTTGCTGCCTCAATGCATTGATCAGTTCCCGTGTCTCAAATTGGTATTGAGTTTTCTTTTTAGAACATTATTTTCTCATCCTCCTTTTTTCTCCATCTTATTTTCTGTTTCACTTCCCCTCTCGGCTTAATTTATACAGCATAGTTCTTTTTTAGAGGATGAATGTCAACATGTTGACCCAGTGGCAATGTAGAACCAGTGATATATTTCCAAGTACGACTTGGAGGAGAAACTTGGAGTATGATGTATGACTTGGAGGTGGTGGTGTTTGTGTGCAGCTGTTGCCTTTAACCTTCCAAGTAGTAGAGATGGTCTGTTTAGAAGGTGCTGTCAGTTTAAACTGGGTCAAAGTCTGGTTTATTCCCATCTGCAGAAATGCAGTGGAAAAGCTTCTTGCCATAGCATCACAGGCAGATGGCATTAGATATGCAGCATTCACAAGAAACACACATTTTAAACCTAAAACCTATACAATTTTTACAAGATAAAACACAATTAGAGCAAAAAATTCACTTCACACCGAGGCCCAGGTCTTAATGCTTGATGATGAGTTTGGATGGGATGATTGTGTTGAATGCTGAATTCTAGTCGATGAATTCTAGCCTGATCTATGAGTTCCTGTAGTCCAGATGATCTGGAGAAGAGTGAAGAGCTTCAATAATCACATCTGTTGTTGACCTGTCATGGCGGTAGGCATAATGGAGCAGATCCAGGTCGTCTCTGAGGCAGCAGTTGATTCGTGCAATAACCAACCTCGAGGCACTTCAGCATGGTTGACGTAATTGCTACTGGACTTTGGTCACTGAGGCTAGTCACAACGGTGTTGTGTGGGTGCAGACAAAGGAGACTGCAGACGCTGGGATCTGGAGCAGAGAAGAAGCGAGCTGCTGGGGGAGCTCAGCAGGTCAGGTGGCGTCTATGGAAGCAAAAGGGATAGTCGAGATTTTGGGGTCCTGATGCAGGGGTTTGGGGTACTTTGTCCTAACTGGTCCAGGCCAATAAGAGCATTCCATGTTTCTGACACATATATTCAGTAGGTGGTGGAAAGACCTTGAGTATCGAGAAGTAAATCCTGTGAGTTGCTCTGATAGATGAGGAATTTATCTGGATGGTCCTTCTGAGTTCCTATCTCATGGTGAATCTCATTATATTGATGTAAGTGGAACTAAATGATGGTAAAACCAGTGAATATCAAGGTTTAGTGATTTGGTTGCTGCCTGACACTTTAATCATGTGAATGATGCTTGGTACATATAAACCTAGTGCTGAATGTTACTTGCACAAGTGAGGTGATATCTGTGTCACAGGCACGTGGAATGACTCTTTCCCTCTACAAGTCTCCGTCAAAGCTTTGCAAGTTAGGTTATGTTGTTCTGATGTGCTTCTGTCGTTGAGTGCTCTTAGAAGAGGCAGATCTTAATGGTACAATCTGCTGGGCAGGACTGGGCTCACCTTCCAGATAGATTTGCTTTCTTACGCAGAACGTTGACTCCTTTCCTCCCACAGATGCTCCTCAGCCTGTTGTTCCTCCAGCAGGTTCTTTGTTGCAACCTCTGTATCCTCTTGTGTCTCAATTGTTCATCGCTCTCCTTTTACCTCCCTTCTTGTGAGTCCCTTCTCCCACAGCTCTCTTCACTTGCCCTGTCCACTAATCACATCCATAATTTTCCCATTGAGATTCATCCTACCATTCACTTTATATCTGTTTCTCTGTCATTCTCCATCATTTAGTCTCTATGGTTTTGAGCACTTCCACCAAGTTGCCTCTCAAACTACCTCAAGGAGGTCAATCCGGTCTTTTCACACAGCCGATATCCCTCATCCCCAGGACTGATATCCTAAATACTTCCATAGATACAGTTTAGGTTTTCACCTGGTTCCTAAAGTTCAGTAACCAGAATTGGATGCAGCTCTCCAGTCATGACCTAACTAGTTATTTAGAGAGGATCAAGTTTGTCTCCAAGCTTGTGTCTCTGTGATCCTCAAAGTTCAAAGTATATTTATTATCAAAGTGTGTATACTATATGCTACCTTGAGATTCGTCTCCCTTCAGGCAGCCACAAAAAAAGGAACCAAATAGAACCCATTAAAATAAGAAGACCATCAAACACCCAATATACAGGAAAAAACCAAATTGTGCTAACAAGAAAAGCAAGCGAACAACAGAAGTTCACCAAAGTGAGTCTACAGCTGTGAAGCCAGTCATCACTGCAGCCTGCATGTTGTTTTAATCAGTTTTCTATCTGCCTTGCCATCTTCAAAGATTTGTGCACTTATATACCCTGGTCTCTGTTCTTATTCTAGAATTGCACCCTCGAGTTAAATAGTTTTGCCTCATACTTTCCACCAAGTGCATCACTACTTTACATTTAATTTCTGCCACATGTCAGTCATTTCATCAGCCTGTTTTTATCACATATCTAAGTTTCTATCTTGAAATAGTTCCCACATGCCTGTGTCTACGTCTTTGAGATATTAAGAAAAGCAGTAACTGTAGTATGGATCCTTGCAGAAATCACAGCATCCTATTTCTGCAATACAACGTTCGCCATGACTTTCTGTTTCCTCTCCCTAGCGCTTTAGTCCTTGGGCTTCGTGTTTGCTCCAAACTTTTTAATTTTGTACTTTAAGAGAAATTAAATAAAAATAAAATCAGAGGTGCGCTCCTGAGCTGCTACAAGAAGGCACCATTCTATCAGTAGTGTAGCAGGATACAGTGGAAACATGTTTATTCTGTGCATGGACTGTGTTACTTGGGCCAGCAAACATAACTCACTCACAGTAGTTCCACTGAACATTTTGTTTTGAATTTTACAGGTCACAGTGTGCACTCACAGAAATGGTAAGCTGACATCAGTTCTGTGCTGATAACTGCTAGGGCAAAAAAACATTCTGATGAATCATTAGGAATCATCTTGTTCTGCCAGATGCAAGGACAACCAGAAATGGGCATAAACTGCAGAATGCTATTCAATCCATAAGGAACTTCCACTTGACTTTTGTTTTAATTGATTTCCTCCTATTGACATTGTCTGCCTATTGTTATTCACTCGACTTTGCTGGTCTTTTTCAGTCACTGCTTCGCTTCACAGTTTCTGGTCTCTATGTTATATAGGAACTCCCTTCTGTTCTCCTTTTTATTGTTTTCCCCACCCCATTTTCTGTGTAACTTTAAATCTGTTTTTCTTGTTTTCACCCATTCCACTGAAGAGTCAGTGATATGAAACATTGACAACGTTTTTGTCTCCAAAGATGTTGCTCAAGTGGTTGAGGATTTCAGGCATTTTATCAAGTGGCAACTTTTATTTCCAAAGCTGCACTAGTCTCAGTTAATCTGACTTTCAGATGCTTGACATTATTTTGTTTTCAAGAACTGCTCAAAGGGTTTTCTAGGCTTGGCTCTTTAAAGATTTCTTTTACAGATTAGCTTTATTTGTCACATTTATATTAAAACATCAAAACATGCAGTGAAATGCATCATTTGTGTTGAGAATGTGCTGGGGGCAGCCCACAAGTGTCACCATGCTTCTGGCACCAATGTAGCATGCCCACAACTTACTAACCTTAACTTGTAAATCTTAGAAATATGGGAGGAAATTGGAGCACCAGAGGAAACTCTCAAAGTCACAGGAAGTACGTACAAATTCTTGCAGATAGCAGTGGAAATTGAACACTGATCTTAGTGTTGGTGCTGTAAAGTGTTACGTTGATTGCTATGCTACTGTGCTGCTCTTTTAGTATGGGATCAGATAGAGGGAACTTCAACGTGATTGTGGTGGGCAAAGTATGAACAGAGCCTTGCCCTTTTATCCATAGGGAGTATTTTAGCCATTGTACCCAATCTGTATGCTCCAATATTCCCTCAGATATAATTTGAACATTGTAACTGATATAGTCCTAAAAACATCTACTTTAAATAAAATTTGATAGTTGATTTTGCCCACAACAAACGTAGTGGAAATGAGGATTGATTGCCACCAACAACCCTCGACCTCCATCCCTCCGCTTGAAAATTAGTGGTCAGGTTGTGCCTGTGGTTGACTCATTCAGATTCCTGGGGGCTACCATTACCAATACACTGAAGTGGGACAAGCATGTTATGTTCATCACTAGGAGAGCCCAGCAGAAATTGTTCTTCCAATGCTAGTTTAGGAAACTTAGCACCTCGGTGTATCCTGATGAATTTTCACTCAGTCATCATTGAGAGTAAAGAATTTTACTCCTCATATACGTGCAGGATCGTAAGTAATAAAGACAATTCAATTCAATTTGGGAGTGTTGTGACCACCTGTATGACCATTTGGTTTCTTGTCGCCTCCTTCTGCTCAATGTCCTGTTTGTAACAAGTGGTCCACTTAGCGGAGATCATTGGCTACTAGCTGCCAGCATTAGAAGGCCAGAGGGCTGAGAAAAATCCTGCTGACTCTAACTGCCCTAGCAGCCACTTAGTCCCCACATTGCCGTCAGGGAGACACTACAAGTCCATCACCACCAGGGCTACACTTCATCTCCAAAACTTCTTTCCTGTAGCTCTCCAGCTCCTCAGCAAAACTCACTCGGGTGTAATACCATAACTGTCTCTGCATAACATCCATTAAATGGTCTTTCCAGCTTTCCTTATTCTGTTGATAATCATTGAGTCTGCTCATATGTTCACATTTATTTAAGCTTGATTATTGACGTTTGCACGTGTGACCGTTCTGCTAATTATTGATTGCTCAAGGCCGTTTGTGCTATTGTCTTGTAAGTTATTGGCTGCTATTGTGTTGTCTGTTCTGGTATTGTCCTGAGTTTTGTGCTTGGCACTGAACCACAGTCAGTTCTTGTATTTTTCACAAGCTGGCAATAAATCAATTCTGATTTACAGGCAGTGAATTAACCAAATGCATTTGCAATTGCACATTTTCCAAATAATTAATATGCAAGTATGAGGGTGGCACAAGACCCTATAGATGCTGGAACCTGGAGCAGCAAGCTACCTGCTGGAAGAACTTAGCATGTTAAAAACCATGGATGCTGCTAATGTGCTGAGTTCCTTCTGCAGATTGTTGCAGTAGGTACTGGAGACGGTATTCTATCTTCCTTTGACCTAAAATGACAAATCAAATTCTTTTACTTTTGTCTTAGTTTCCTCTTGATGGCCATAAGATGTCACATTGGGAATATTGTAAACAATTAATGAAGTAGAACACAGCATTCAAGGAGGTGGGGATTTAAGCTCTTTGAGGCGGCTTTCCAATTAGGATGCTTCCTGACCTGCTGAGTGTTTCCAGCATTTTCTACTTTTTGCTTTCTAATTGGTCTCATTTGCAGTAGGGAACAGAAGCTCATAGTATCTCTTGTAATATTTGGGCTCCTTGGGCCAAAATGCACTCTCCCTCGTCATCCATGTGTGAAATATTTCACCGTTCAACGCGACTAACAGCCATTGAAGGTAACAACACTTACTGGACTGAATTATTTTTCACACTGAATATGTTCAGTTAAATAAGCAGGCTTCTGACTGAACTTTTTTGTCTCCTGCTTGGGCTGCGGGGAGCACTGGGCCAGAACTGGGGCAGCTCAGTTCTAGCTAAAACGTGAGCACATGGCAGGCCAGTTGAAACATCCTGCTTGGTCTCCGGGGGCCGTTGTTAAGTCAGGTTTTAAATATTGTAATTCAAAAGTTACAACTGGAGCCAGAAGAAAAAAAAATGGTGGATCAAATTCAGACTGCAGACTTCAAATCACTGGGCCACACTTGTAACAAAAACAATAATCTAAACCATAGATATTTTTGTGCCAAATGCACAAACAGAGAAAAAAAAATCTTTCTTAATGTATTTAAAATCAAGTTTGTCTTTCCATAAAATCATCGAAGTTGCTGAAGAGAAAAAAGCCATTGTGATGGTGCCAGCTCTTCTAGTTGAGCTGGTTACATCAGTTCCATTTTTCCCACTGTTTCTGTGTAGGAGGATTTGATTTATTTAGTTTTCCATTGCTGAAACCCCTGAACCATATTTCAGTCCCATCACATTTTTTTAATACTCAGTTCTATCACAGATTTTATTTTAACTGGGTCCCATCATACGTTTTTTAAACTTGGTCCCATCATACTTGCTGTTTAGACTTCGTAAGACAGAAGTCACAGAAGCACGGTACACCAGATGGCCCTTGGCCTTATTCCACCATTCAATAAGGTTGCAGCAGGTCCTGCATTTCAAGTCGGCTTTCCTGCCCAATCCCCAGTTCTTGAATCGGTGGGACACTAACGATGTGTTGCATTCAGACTTAAGTATTCTTCATAGCCGCGCACCTCCATGTCATTGGGATAAATAATTCCAAGAATTACAGTCACCTGAGAAAAATAAAAATCTTCCTCTCTGTGCTGGTTGGTCGACTTTTTATTTTGTTCCCCATTTCTAGGTTGTCCAACCGAAAGAAACATAGAAAAAAACACAAGGCACAATGTAGACCTTTCGGCCTACAAAGCTGTGCTGAACATGTCCCTACTTTAGAATTACCTAGGCTTTACCCAGAGCCCTCTATTTTTCTAACTCCATGTAGCTATCCAGGAGTCTCTTAAAAGACCCTATCATTTCCGCCTCCACCACCGCCAATGGCAGCCCATTCCATGCACCCACCACTCTCTGCGTTTTAAAAAAAAACAAACTTACCCCTGACGTCTCCTCTGTACCTGCTTCCAAGCACCTTAAAACTATGCCCTCTTGTGCTAGCCATTTCAGCCCTGGGGAAAAGCCTCTGACTTTCCACACGATCAATGCCTCTCATTATCTTGTACACCTCTATCAGGTCACCTCTCATCCTCCGTCGCTCCAAGGAGAAAAGGCCGAGTTCACGCAACCCATTCTTATAAGGCATGCTCCCCAATCCAGACAGTATCCTTGTAAATCTCCTCTGCACCCTTTCTATTGTTTCCATGTCCTTCCTATAGTGAGGCGACCAGAATTGAGCACAGTACTCCAAGTGGGGTCTGACCAGGGTCCTTTATAGCTGCAACATTACCTCTTGGCTCTTAAACTCAATCTCATGATTGACGAAGGCCAATGCACTGTATGCCTTCTTAACCACAGAGTCAACCTTTGTAGCAGCTTTGAGTGTCCTATGGACTCAGACCCCAAGATCCCTCTGATCCTCCACATTGCCAAGAGTCTTACCATTAATGCTATATTCTGCCATCATATTTGACCTACCAAAATGAACCACCTCACACTTATCTGGGTTGAACTCCATCTGCCACTTCTCGGCCCAGTTTTGCATCCTGTCAATGTCCCATTGTGACCTCTGACAGCTGCTGGTCATTGGCCTCAATGCAGAATGTGACCCGTCGACAACCACTCTTTGCCTTCGGTGGGCAAGCCAGTTCTGGATCCACAAAGCAATGCCCCCTTGGATCCCATGCCTCCTTACTTTCTCAATAAGTCTTGCATGGGGTACATTATCAAATGCCTTGCTAAAATCCATATACACTACATCTATGGCTCTACCTTCATCAATGTGCTTAGTCACATCCTCAAAAAATTCAGTCAGGCTCGTAAGGCACGACTTGCCTTTGACAAAGCCATGCTGTCTATTCCTAATCATATTATGCCTTTCCAAATGTTCATAAATCCTGCCTCTAAGGATCTTCTCCATCAACTTATCAACCACTGAAGTAAGACTCACTGGGCTATCTCTACTCCCTTTCTTGAATAAGGAAACAACATCTGCAACCCTCCAATCTCCGGAACCTCTCCAGTCCCCATTGATGGTGCAAAGATCACCGCCAGAGGCTCAGCAATCTCCTCCCTCACCTCCCACAGTAGCCTGGGGTACCTTTCATCCTGTCCCAGTGACTTATTCAACTTGATGCTTTCCAAAAACTCCAGCACAGCCCCTTTCTTAATATCTACGTTCTCAAGCTTTTTGGTCCCCTGCAAGTCAAACCTGTTTTTCAGTGTCTTCCTTGTCAGTCACTCTTTAAAACTTGGATGTCTTGTCATCTTGCGTACTTCGAAACTCCAGTGGAAGTAACACATTTTCTGAGTTAACTCTGTGAGATTCCACTGCCAGAGACTGAGCATGATAGTTGGAGCAGACACCCAACACTGTAGGTTTGATTCTCTTCTCCACATTCTCATACCCAGACCCCAGCACAGCAGTGGAGTCTTGTTAAAATCCTTCACCTCCTCCCTCTCGCACCTTACTATGACACAAAATACCCCAGTGACTTCTTGTATAACTATGGAATGCAAGTGGTTTGATTGCTGGGTGATGTTTTATTACTCAGTGATGAAACTCGGTAAGTGAGTGAAATTAATTGATTGAGTCCTACACATGCTTTCTGCCAGCTACAATACAAACAGTTTTTAATTCACTGAACATCCTTGGGTTGTGTCGGCTGTACATTTCACTGTATGTTTCAATTATACGTGTGATTAATAGATTAATCTCAAACTGAATCTTGGGGTTTAGTGGCATTTTTCTACAGAGCCGGAACAGCAGGAAGTCATCAAGACTTCTTGTGCAGTCAATGGCTTTGTGGCAGATTAATTTCAAAGTGGGATATACGCCCAGTGACCACTCTGTTAGGGTCCTCCTGTGCTTAATAAAGTGGCCCCTGACTGTGTGTGTTCATGGTCTTCTGCTGCTGTAGCCCATCCACTTCAAGGTTTGACATATCCGTTCAGAGATGCTCTTCTGCACACCACTGTCGTGACGCAGTTATTTGAGTTACTGTCATCTTCCTGTCAGCTTGAACCAGTCTGGTCATTCTCCTCTGACTTCTCTCATTAACAGGACATTTTCGCCTGCAGAACTGCTATTCACTGGATTTTTTTTTCACCGTTCTTTGTAAATTCTAGAGACTGTTATGTTTGAAAATCCCAGGAGATCAGCAGTTTCTGAGATACTCAAACCTCCCCATCTGACACTACCAATCATTCCATTTTCAAAGTTGCATTCTTTCACATTCTGATGTTTGGTCTGAACAACATCTGAATCTCTTGACCGTGTCTCCCTGTTATTATGCATTGAGCTGCTATCACAGGATTGGGTATTTGCATTATCAAACAGGTGAAACATGGCCACTGAGTGTTCTCACTGTGAACAACCAGTTTGAAAATATATTTGAAAATGTAACTCAAATAATAATTAAACAAGGCATAAAGGCATAATAATCTTGTTTTAATTTTGAAGGATAGTAATTTTCCAGTTGGTATTTCTCTTGGTCTGTCTTGTATCTAGAAAGCAGTAGATAACTGTAAAAGTATTTGGAGTCTCATCTTACAAGATGAGTCAGCACAGGAGCTCATATTGAATGCAGGCAGCTCAGTATAGTGTTAAGGATGTTATACTTCGTGTTTCTGAGAATCTGCTGTTGTTTCACTTTCTTCCTCCCAGTTCTTCCATTCTTTGAAAGATAATGGCGCCTTGCCCACTAGTGATCTGAGACCATGAAAATTAGCAAGGAATCACAAGCCCCACACCTCATGCATGAAAGAGATCTTTAATTTATCCTGTTGTAGAGTTCTGTGTTCAATTTAATATTGTGTCCTGAGGTTCATTTCAGACAGCATTCACTCTATACATGAATTTTCAGATATCAGCAACGAATGTTCTCACTTCCTGAACTAATATTCTGTGGCTCTGATTCTAAAAATTAAATTTGCACCAATTTTCTCTGCTTAGTTGTTGCATGTTGAATGCTGCATCTTATCTTTCAATGTCCACACCCCAGATGCTGATTGACAACAATCCCATCTCATTCAGTCTTAACCATCATTCACACTTGTGATCTTGCAGTTTTAGAATGATAAAAGCTAGTTCCTCTGTCATCAATTATGACAGATCAGTTATTATTGAGCATGCAAACCAACCACTTTGCCACTACTGATCGTGTTATATTAGACCACAAGACATTGGAGCAGAATTATGCCATTTGGCCCATTGAGTCTGCTCCGCCCTACAATCGTAGCTGATGCTTTTATCCCTTTCTCAACCCCACTCCCCGGCCTTCTCCCCACAACTCTTGATCCAATCAAGAACCGATCAAACTCTTCCTTAAATAGACCCAGCGACCTAACCTCCACAGCTGCCTGTGGTAATAAATTCCACAAACTCACCTACCATGGGAAATATCCTTTCCACATCTACTCTGTCTAGGCCTTTTGACATTCAAAAGGTTTTAATGAGATTCCCTTCCCCCGCCCCCCACCATCCTTCTAAATTCCAGCGCATGCAGACCCAGAGCTATCAAAACGTTCCACACATGATATCATCTGCGTACTTGGCAACAAAGCCATCTATTCCAAATCTAAATCATTGATATACAGCATAAAGGGAAGCGGTCCCAACATTGACCTATGCGAAATACCACCAGTCACTGGCAGTCAACCAGGAAAACTTGAAGTGCTGTGTGCTTTTATTCCCACTCATTGCCTCCTACCAATCAGCCAATGCTCTAACCATGCCAGTAACTTTTCTGTAATACCATGGGCTCTTTACTTGGTAAGCAGCCGAATATGTGGCACCTTGTCAAAAACTTTCTGAGAGTCCAAATATACGGCATCCACTGCATCTCCTTTATCTATGCTATGTATAATCTCCTCAAAAAATTTCGACAGGTTCATCAGGCAAGATTTAACTTTAAGGAAAACTTGAAGTGCTGTGCTTTGGAACACCATGAAAATAATTTGATTGTGTGCAGAAATAATAGGAAAAGCCATGTGACACAATACTGTACCATAATTAGTGTCAACATAGAGAACTTCAATAGCCAACATCTTTCAACAGAATTGAAATGGCTGCTGTGAGATTAAAGGGATGGCATTCGAAAGATATGCGTAGCAAAAACCGGCAGTTCTGTTCAAAACCAATTATATTTTTATATTGGTATAGGTTTATTAAAACAGGTAAATGATAAAGTGCAAGATTATAATGAGGCCAGGAGTCCATCTTATCCTACAAGAGGCTTGGTAACAGTAGGATTGAAAAAAGGATCTAGTGCTTTCCCGGTATATATGACGCATAAACTCTTCGTAGGCTTCCAGCCGTGCCCAAGAGTCAATTTTAACCAACATTTTGATGACAGACTCCACCACCTTCAACAGTGATGATGCCTAGGCTTGTCTAGTCTGGTGGTATATATACTCAACTCCCATCATCCATCACTGCTGATTAGATATTCCTCAACCAATCAGCTTTCTACTGTCTCACCTTGAGTAAAACCATTTTCCAGTTCTTGCTTAGAGTGAGACATCTATCTTTGTTGAAATTCTTATTCTCTAGTCTTATTTCAATGGCTTCCTTCACTTGGTGGTCCCAAAATCCGTTGGCACGGGACAGTAGTTTTGTGCCATCAAAGTCACACAATCCTGCAGGTTATTGCGTATGCAGTGTTGTGCTACTGCCAGTTTTCTCTGGGTAACACAAACGGATATGACTCCTCTGCTCCCTGATGCAGGTTTCCATTGTGTGCCACTTCTGGCTGATTATATTTTGCTCCGCATTCACAGGGAATCCTATAAACGTCAGCCATCCTGAGTCCCAGCTCACCTTTGACCCACATAAACTGTGATTTGAGCTTCCTTATGGATTTGTGGATGGTATTAATCTGGTATTTCTTCATGTGTTAATTGCAAGTACGGAGGAAGAACTACAAAACTTAATTGATATAATTGTTGAAGAAAGTGCAAAAATGGGTCTATCTATCAATTGCAAAAAGACAGAACGTATGGTGATGTCCAGAAAGAAGGAGAATCCTATCTGCAGGCTGAGAATAAACAGGGAAGACATAAAACAAGTACAGAACTTTTGCTGCTTAGGAAGCTGGGTGATATCAGATGGCAGGTGTGACATGGACATCAAAAAAAGTATAGGGATGGCAAAAGACACCTTTACGAGAATGAAGAGTATACTGACCAATACTAAACTAGGCAAGACAACCCGCCTCAGAGTACTGAAATGTTACTTTTATCCAGTTATATGGCTCAGAATGTTGGACAATATCTAGTAACATGAGGAATCAAATTGAAGCAGCAGAGATGTGGTTTTTGAGGAGGATGCAAAGAATATCATGGATGAAACAAACATCTAACGAGGATGTCATGAACAGAGCAAACACAAAAAGAGAAATGATGTATGAGATCATGAAAAGGCAACATAATTTCATGTGTATAGGAAAGAGGAGTTAGAATGCACGGTAATTATGGGAAAGATTGAAGGGAAGAAAGCAAGAGGAAGACAATGATGATGGAGACAGCAGCCAGAGAACTGGAAATGAATACCAATGAATTGATCCACTTGACCTGAAACAGGAGTGTGTGGGCCATAGCAGTCAAAGCTCAAACTGGGCATGGCACATTTCCTCATCGTCCTGGTGGTAGTGATGGGTTCCTCCTCGTTGCTAGGTTTCCTGTATATTCCATTAGCCCTTTTAGGGTCCTGATTGATTTCTTTCAACTTGTAGCCATTCTGCAGGAACATGCTGCATAATCATCTTATTTCCTCATGGAGAATCCAGGTCTGAAACAGTTTTCACACGATTAATCAAAGTAGAAGGAAACCACTCCATGTTGGGAGGCATGATGCTAGCTATTATTGTTGAGGTATAAGTCCATGTGAGTGAGCTTCTGAGGCCACCATGCCTGAGGCTACCGCTGTAGGACAGAAGCTGTCTTTGAATCAGGTGGTATGTGCTTTCATGCCTTTTTGTCTTCTGCCCAAGGAAGGGAGGAGAATCGAGAATGTGGATTGGGTGGGGTCTGAGTGCTTTACTGAGGCAGCATGAAGTACAGACAGAGTTCACAGTGGGGAGGCTGGTTCCTGTGATGTGCTGAGTTGTGTCTACAACTCTCTGCAGTTTCTTGTGGTCACATGCAGAACAGTCGCCATAGCAAGCTATTATGCATCCAGACAGATTGCTTTCTGTGATGCATCAATTAAAATTGGTCAGAGTTGAAAGGGGGCAAGCAAATTTCTTCAGCCACCTGAGGAAGTAGAGGTGTTGGTGAGCTTTCTGGGCTATGACATCAATGTAGTTGGACCAAAAAAGGCTATTATTGATGTTTTCACTTAGAAACTTGAAGCTCTCAAACCTTTAAGATCCGTTCTATATGATTTTGATCTAATTTTCTTCCCAGCCTTGTTAGTTTTCTCATTAAATGCAGGTACTGCCTGTACAACTGAGCATCTGAGAGAATGGTGGGATAGATTTCTCAGGTGCTGTGTGTCTGCAGGTATCTACTGCTGTGTGGAAATTCAGTTCACAGCTGAGTTTCCAGCTTGCGAACTGTCCGGATTATGAATAGTTATAGCATGCTATAACCTGAGGAGAGCAAGTACTGGGGAAAATAAGAAGCCGGCACAATCACAGGCCCTTCCAGCCCACCGAACTTCATTTTCCACAATGACACCTCTGAATCCATCAAAGATATACCCACAGTCTGCTTATTCCATACTAATATGCTGCTCCCTTGACAATGTCATCTAAAGACAAGGTTCACTTCTGCACACAAGGCGACACCTTTGTCTCTCCTTCATTGCCTTTACCACACTTCTTGTCCAACAGTCAATTCTGTATGTGTATAAATTTCTGTAACTAGGTCACACTTTACTAAGCCCAAACCATTGCTTGATCCCACCTCTTTACTTCAGTTCATTTGTTCTTCAAAGATCCTTCAATTCTCTGTTAAATCTGGACCTGATTATTCCAATATTCTCCAAGCTATTCTCCTTTGTACTTCCCATCTTAAACTCTGCTGTCTGTTTCCAACCAGAAGCAAATTTCATGTCATATAGGATGATGCTAATAAAACAGATTCTATATCACACCGATTAGGTTGAATATGACCAGCATATGTCGGGAAATTTGTTAACTTAGTATTAGCAGTTCAATACAATACATCATAAATATAGAAATAAAAGAATTACATTAAGTATCTATGTATATTAAATAGTTTTATGAAAAATAATGTAAAAGCAGATATGATAAAAAAGTGAGGTAGTCTTCATGGGTTCAATGTCCATTTAGGAATCGGTTGGCAGAGGGGAAGAAGCTGTTCCTGAATTGCTGAGCGTGTGCCTTCAGGCTTCTGTACCTCCTTCCTGGTGGTAACAATGAGAAGAGGGCATGTCCTGGTCGACTGGCGTCCTTAATAATGGACACCGCCTTTCTGAGGCATTGCTCCTTGAAGATGCTCGGATACTATGGAGGCTAGGGCCCATGATGGAGCTGACTCATTTTACAGCTTCCTATCAATGCACACAAAATACTGGAGGAACTCAGCAGGCCAGGCAGCATCTATGGAAAAGAGTAAGCGGTGGATGTTTCAGGCCAAGTTTTAATGTTGAGACCAGGTGAAATTCTCAGATATTGATGCTCAAGAATTTGAAATTGCTCACTCTCTCCACTTCTGACCCTTCTGAGGATTGGTTCGTGTTTCCTCATCTTACGCTTTTAGCCACATGGTTTTCTTTTTACCCTACATTGGCTCCTGGCTAAACAATATTCCCAAGACTGTATACCTCCATACCTTTATAATCACCTTCAGCTTTATAAACCCTCCTGCAAGCTCCCAGGTCTGGCTTCTTGATGGTCAGTGATATTAACTGATCAAGTTTGCCTTGAATTCAGTTGACAAGATTCTGAGCTCTTGACTCCCCCCCCCCCCCCCCCCCCCAGCCTCTCAACCTTTTAATGTCTTTGTCCTTCTTTGAGGAGTTCCGTAAGATATGCCTCTTTGATTTCTGGTCTTTGGGTTCTCCTTTGAATCAAAAACAGTCTTTGTTGATTGTTGTCCTTGAATCATCTTTGGATTTGCTACAATAAAGATGTTGTGTAAACACTGTATAATTTCTGATTGGAAACAAGATAAAATTAACGTTAAGTATCTGTGAAGCTTTCCTGTATTATAGAAATACTGCAGTTTTGTGTTTGGTCTGTAGTAAACTTTTAAGAGTTTTGTTATAAATTAACACTTTTTTTAGATCAGGATAAATACTTCAGAATAAGTTCCCTCCATTCAGGTGTGTATGTCAAAACAAAGCATTTTTATAGATGCCTAATGTGTAACAGCTTCTACTGTCAGCTCTGTCCAAATTTGCAATTCGGAATTGTTGGCTACTGGCCAAATTAGGGAAAAGGCATTTGCCTCAGCTCTGAACTGGCTTCAGGACTGTGGTCTTCAGCCACTGGGCTCCTGCACTGACTTCACTCACCACATCTCTGAGCTGGTTCCATAGCTGTGGACTGCATCCAGCAGGATCCTGCACTGCCTTCACTCACCTCACCTCTGAACTGGTTCCGTGTCTGTGGTCTGCAGCCATTGAGCTCTGGACTGGCTGAACACAGTCTTTTTATTCGTATGTTGAGTGTTTGATGGTCTTTATTATGTGGGTTTTTATAAATGGATTCCATTGTGTTACTTTCTTTGGTGAATGCCTGCAAGAAGATGAATCTCACGTTTGTATGTAGTATACATACTTTGATAATAAATGTAGTTTGAACTTTGAATTTTGAACTAAGCTAGTGCTAAGCTCGAACTACTGGAAAATATGTGTCTTATGATGAAGTTGCCTTTCTTAATGAGAAGACTATATACCAACCTTTATGGTCCAGAGCTATTATTTGAATGTAATGTATATTCGTGATTCCCTATAGTACCATTTACATGGAGTTGAAGAGATGATTCTTTCATATTTTCCTCTGCTGTCTGCCTTACTTTCTTAACATATCTTTCTCTCTGTCTCCCTCTCATTTTTCTCTTTCACTCTCCTTTTACTCTCTCTCTCTTTCTCTTTTGTTCTCTTCTCTCTGTCATTCTCGTGTTCTCTGTATTTGTTATTCCAATTCTACCTATGTCGTCATCTAATCTTTTCTGCCTTCAAGTAGGTATATGTGGCTACTGGAGCACTGATGTCCAGCACTAAAAGGATTGCAATATTTACTGATTCTCCTCAATACACCACAATACATGTTGCACTACCATGACTCTGATACAGTGATATTGCTGTGTTACTTAATAAATCCCCTACTCCAATTGCTGAAGAATGTGATTATTTTAACCTGCTATTTAAACTAATCCAATTGCTGTCTTTATAATTACACACTGCTCTCTTAACCGTCAACAGAACACAACTAGATCTCTTGCTTTTTTCTTGAAATTTTAGATTAAACCCTCTGCACATTTGTAGTTCCCCTTCCTGGCTATCTCCAGTCTGCAGACTGTGAAAGTTGAAAGAATAAATGCATTTGCAGCAACAAGACCCCTCCTTACGTCACAGTTGAGTTTCAGTAATGTTGACCAATTGGCTGCTGGGAAAGTATAAAGGCCAAGCATTCGGAGGACGCACCACAAGTGAACCGTGCACTGATGATATCTCTTTGTATGGTGATGAAACGTTTGCAAATGGAGTGCCAAGATCGGAGGACAACTCAGCCAAACATCAACCACTCGAGCTACACATTTTCCAAGTTGTTTTCAACATTTGCATATATGCATGTAGTTTTCAAGAAGATATCAAACTAAATGTGTCTTAAAATAGAAACAGACATAAGTCTTATTAATTCTTCAGCAGTTTCTTTGCAATGCAGTTTTTCGATGATTAATGTTTAGAGTGTTTCTGCTGTGACTTGAAGATAATGTCGCTGGAAGGAAGGAGCAGTTTGCTGGCCATAGCCCTTCTGTGGTTAGTAGAGTTCTGGGTAGATGTACTGCAGGTTAGTTACTGGCATGCTTTGGTTTTTCTCCAACCTCATTCTAGGCCGCAGAAGAATCCAGGAGAAATATTACCTATCGTGTTTTCCCCAAATAAACTGTATGAACAAAACCAATTTAAGAAAAAAAAACTAGTACATGGCAGGTTAAATAGTGTGATCTCTTTTCAGTGTGGAATTTAGGCGTAAACACTACCTGGACAATTTGGATAGACTAATCACAAACAAGAGAACATCTGCAGATGCTGGGAAATCCAAGCAACGCACACAAAATGCTGGAGGAACTCAGCAGGCCAGGCAGCATCTATGAAAAAGAGTACAGTCGACATCCGGGCCGAGGCCCTTGGGCAGGTCTGGAGGAAAAATGCTGAGGAGTAGATTTAAAAGATGGGGAGGGGAGAAAGAAACACAAGGTGATAGGTAAAACCTGAAGGGGGATGGATGAAATAAAGAGCTGGGAAGTCGATTGGTGAAAGAGATCCAGGGCTGGAGAAGGGGGAATCTAATAGGAGAGGACAGAAGGTCATGGAAGAAAGAAAAAGGGGGAGGGGGAGCGGAGCACCAGAGGAAGACGATGAGGAAGCCAGTAGCTAAGGTGAGAGAGGGAAAGGGGGATAGGTGCTGGGGAATGGTGAAGGGAGGGGTGCATTACAGGAAGTTTGAGAAATCGAGGTTCATGCCATCATGTTGGAGGCCACCCAAACGGAATATAAGGTGTTGTTCCTCCAACCTGAGCTTGGCCCCATTGTAGCAGCAGAGAAGGCCATGGATTGACATATTAGAATGGAAATGGGAAGTAGAATTAAAATGTGTGGCCACTGGGAGATCCCACTTCTGACGGATGGAGCTTAGGCTGCACTATCAATGCTGCCCTCAACCACATCTCTTCCATTTCATGCATGTCTGCTCTCACCCCATCCTCCTCACCACCCTACCAGTCTCCATGTTCACCATGTAATTCTCTGGAACTTCCACCATCTCCAACAGGATCCCACCACCAAGCACATTTTTCCCTCTCCTCTCCCCCACCCACTTTCTGCTTTCCGCAGGGATCGCTCCCTATGTAACATCCTTGTCCATTCGTCCCTCCCCGCTGATCTCCCTTCTGGCACTTATCCTTGCAAGTGAAACAAGCGCTACATCTGCCCCTACACCTCCTCCCTCACTACATTCAGGGCCCCAAACAGTCCTTCCAGGTGAGGCAACACTTCACCTATGAGTCTGTTGGGGTCATATACTGTGTGCCGTGTGACCCGACAGAAACTGGAAGACTGCTTTGAGCACCTACAGTATGCTCCATCTGCCAGAAAAAGCGAGATTTCTCAGTGGCCACCTGGTGCTCCTCCTTCCTCCCCCTGCCCCCCTCCCCTTTTTCTTTCTTCCATGACCTTCTGTCCTCTGCTAGCAGACTCCCCCTTCTCCAACCCTGTATCCTTGTATCTCTTTCACCAATCAACTTCCGAGCTCTTTACTTCATCCCTCCCCATTCGGGTTTGGCATATCACCTTGTGGTTCTCTCTCCCCTCCCCCAATCTTTTAAATCTACTCCTCATCTTTTTCTCTCCAGTCCTACTGAAGGATCTCGGCCCGAAAATTTGACTGTACTCTCTTCCATACAAGCTGCCTGGCCTGCTGAGTTCCTCAAGCATTTGTGTGTGTTAATTTGGATAGATAGTTTTTTAAAAGCAGTCTTTTCTTTTATCTTAAGCAAGATGGTCCTATTGGTCCTTCATTGTATTAATCAATAGAAAGTAGGATAGCAGCAAATATATTGCAAGGGTTTTGAAAAAGACCCAGCAAGAATAGAGATTTCTGTGATCTCAATGGCTATACTTTGGCAGGTTAGTTCCTCACTTTGAGAGAAAATAAATAATGTGGTAGCAAAACTAATTAAAGGGGAACCTGTATTTATTTCAACTGCAACACAGTCTGAAAGGCCACCAAGAAAGATATCTGTCTATATTTAAAAACGCAAATGCGAGGAATTCTGCAGATGCTGGAAATTCAAGCAACACACATAAAAGTTGCTGGTGAACGCAGCAGGCCAGGCAGCATCTCTAGGAAGAGGTACAGTCGATGTTTCGGGCCGAGACCCTTCGTCAGGACTAACTGAAAGAAGAGATAGTAAGAGATTTGAGAGGGGGAGGGGAGATCCAAAATGATAGGAGAAGACAGGAGGGGGAGGGATGGAGCCAAGAGCTGGACAGTTGATTGGCAAAAGGGATATGAGAGGATCATGGGACAGGAGGCCCAGGGAGAAAGAAAAGGGGGAGGGGGAAAAAACCAGAGGATGGGTAAGGGGTATAGTGAGAGGGACAGAGGGAGAAAAAGGAGAGTGAGAGAAAGAATGTGTGTATCTAAATAAGTAATGGATGGGGTACAAGGGGGAGGTGGGGCATTAGCAGAATTTTGAGAAACCTCCATTGACCTCTCAAACTTCCACTAATGCCCCACCTCCCCCTCGTACTCCATCCGTTATTTATTTATATACGCACATTCTTTCTCTCTCTCCTTTTTCTCCCTCTGTCCCTCTCACTATATCCCTTACCCATCCTCTGGTTTTTTCCCCCTCCCCCTTTTCTTTCTCCCTGGGCCTCCTGTCCCATGATCCTCTCATATCCCTTTTGCCAATCAACTGTCCAGCTCTTGGCTCCATCCCTCCCCCTCCTGTCTTCTCCTATCATTTTGGATCTCCCCTCCCCCTCCCACTTTCAAATCTCTTACTAGCTCTTCTTTCAGTTAGTCCTGACGAAGGGTCTCGGCCCGAAACATCGACTGTACCTCTTCCTAGAGATGCTGCCTGGCCTGCTGCGTTCACCGGCAACTTTGATGTGTGTTACAGATATTGAGGCCCTTTCTGGAAAAGGTCTGCCTGACCCAACACTATCCAACATTTTATGTGCTGAAGGTTAAAGAAAATTCAGGGCAGTTCAAACAGCTCCATATTAACAATGCAAACAAGAGGAATTCTGCAGATGCTGGAAATTCAAGCAACACACATCAAAGTTGCTGGTGAACGCAGCAGGCTAGGCAGCATCTCTAGGAAGAGGTACAGTCGACGTTTCAGGCCGAGACCCTTCGTCAGGACTCAATGCCTTCTTTTAAATACACACCCCTTTCACACCTCCCTCCTTCACACACATACTATAGATGCCTAAATACACACAGATAATGAATTTAAATCAGAGTTATCTGCCCTTTAGAGCTGATTTTAGATTTAATCTTCAATGCATATTCAGATCTGAAAGTTGGTCACTGAAGTCAATAATCACTATATGTCCTAACCCCCCAAAATGCCCTAACAATCACAAATGTAAATGGGTGTCTATAACAACGTGTGATGAAACTTGAATGGAAGTTTTTGCCCATTCAAATAAATTCCAAATGTCTGCTCCCTGACTGCCTTTAAGATGCATGCCATAGGAGTAAAACATAAGAGAGATCAGAGGATGAACACACGCTTTCATTTACAGCCCTTACAGATGCGTGATGAGTCCAAGTTGTTTAGAACAATGTTTTTGCAGGTTTTGCAGGTACAGCAACATTCTTTCAATTCAAGGAAGTGAAGCCTTTGAAGAGCTCAAAAAAGATTGTCTGTCTAGGTACCATATCCGATGTGGACGTTGGTGACACTGGTTTTCCATATAAGTCTATCTCTCGTTCTTTGGATGACGTCCATTTCCCTGCTGTGTAGCCACCTTAAAGAGATTGATGGCAAGAAATTCACTCCTTCATATTTTCTTCTGCTGGTATCACTGAAGTTGCTTAGGCAGAGTTTTGAAAGACTAACAGAACAAATATTGATTCAAAAGCATATATTTTGCAACACTACCCTGGAATGCATTTCAAGGTATTAGAATCTGTACTTTTTGTCATTGCATTCCACCAACAAACACACAGCAAGATTATACTATAGTATTTGACAAGATATGAAAACTGAGGTGATATACTTAACATTGCCTGTACTTGAAATGGAGTTTAGGAGGGTAAATTTATCAGTGCATCATTGACATTGATTAAGCTTGATGAACCAATAGAGCAGGATGCATTAGATCTGGACAAATTAAGGATTGCATTAAATAAATGGAAATGCAGTACATAGCAATTTAGCATCTGTCAAGGAAATGCAAGTGTGGTGACACCTCAGAAATAAATCCAGCCTTTGATCTTCCAATTCAGGTTTTCAACGTCTGCAGTTCTGCTTTTAGGCCAATTTGCATTCACTGCTAGTGTAGAACCTGGTGTAGATTAATTGACATGGTTTCCCTTTAAAAAAGAAGCTACATCATCATCCAAGAGAAATACAGATGCATTACATAACCGAAGGAAATTTTAAGTGATTCAAATGAAGGACTCATTCATTTGACATAGATACACATTGCATATTCCAAAAATCTTCTATAAAGTACAAGCTTTATGTTAAATATTGCTATGCAATATAATCTCAACATAGGTTCCCTATACTTTTAGAGTGGAATACAATGTGCTCTGAATTGTATGTTCATCACTATGGATTGGGGAACAATTTTTACATGAAGATAAAAAGATTCTTCAGATGCTGGAAATCCAGAGCAGCACGTACAAAATGCTGCACGAACTCAGGAAATCAAGCAGCATCAATGGAGGCGAATGAACAGTTGATGTTTTGAGCTGAGACCCTTCATGAGTGCCGAAAGCAATGAAGAAGAAGACAGAATAAGGTGGGGGTGAGGGGGTAGGAAGGAGTACAAGCTGGCAGGTGATAGGTGAAGGCAGGTGAGGGGGAAGATAGGTCGTTGGAAGTGAGTAAACTAAACTATCCCCATTTGCCTTCGACATGTCAGACCATGACCTCCCTTTTTCCTTCAATGAGGCCACTCAGGGTGGAGGAACAACCATATTTCTTCTAGGTAGCCTCCAACCAGAAGGCATAAACATCGATTTCTCCTTCCAGTAATTGTTTTCCCTCCCCCTTCCCTCTTCTTCTATTCCCAACTCTGACACCTTACCTCATCTCCTTTTTCCCATTCTCCCATGGTCCAATCTACTCGCCTATCAGATTCCTCCTTCCCCATCTCTTTTACCTTTCCCATCCACCTGGTGTCACCTATCACCTTCTAGTAGTCCTCCTTTCCCTTCTGCTTCCCTCCCCTCACCCCTTTATTCTGATCTTTTCTTCCTTCCTTCCCAGTGCTGAAGAAGTGTTTTGGCCCAAAACATTGACTAGTTATTCATTTCCATAGATGCTGCCTGATCTGCTGAGTTCTTCCAGCATTTTGTGTTTGTTCATCTCGACTCATCCCATTTTTTGAATTTACATTTCCATCAATTTCCGTCATCTCTGTTCTGCTGCCTCTCATCAACACCAGGGGGAATTTATGGCAGCTAACTAGTCCACCAACCTGGAATTCTTTGGCATGTGGCAGGGATGGGGCACCCAAGAGAATCTTGTGCTGTCTCAGGGAGAAAGGTGGCACCAAGGTCAGGATTGAACCCCTGTCCTCAGAGCAGTGAGGCAGCAATACTGCCACAAATCGAGGACCAGTGAGGGGCTGTGGATGGAGGAAGAATGCTCGAGCAAAATAATTTTGGTCAGCCAGCATCTATGAAAAAAGGGTAAACAGTCAACATTTCAGGCTAAGATACTTCTTCAAGTTGACTGTTTACTCTTTTACAAAGATACTGCCTGACCTGCTGAGTTCCTTCAGCATTTTGTGTGTGTTGCTTTGGATTTCCAGCATCTGCAGATTTTCTCATTTGTAATTTTTGGTCAGCTTTGAATACTAGTTGAGAGGCAATTTGCCGAGAACATAAGGCTGGTAACTGTTGGGTAACAGTAGAGGACTGATTGGTTTTATTGGTGTGTTCAATTCATACCTTTCTTAAGGAATGCGCTTTGCCACCCAGAGGCTGAGCATACCGAAATGTTGTCTGGCCTAGCATGTATTGGGAAGTGCTGCTGCAGCCATTTAAGCATAGGAATGCCACTAAGCATAGATTGCATCAAAGCCAGTTACATTTTGTTCTAATTAGGTCAAAATAGAGCTTTAGGAAGATGTAATAGAATGTTCCCTCATTAAAGTGATGTATGTGGTGAGGATTAGGAAGGTTTTCGCTTTGCTTTTGCCTAATAGTAGTTTATAGTCCTTTGATCATCTACAGGAGGAACATTCTAAGATGTTGCTGTTCTAAGATGACTGTGTCTAAAAAATCTACAGCCATTCCAATAATACAGTATTTACATTTCTTGTCCTTCTTAATTACTCCCCTCCCCATCTTTCGTTAGTTGATTTGCCAAGCTCAATTAGTAGTGCAGTAAAGGCAGTTTTATATTGTGGATTCCCAGACATCCCACCCTGCAAAAACTCATTTCAGGGAGGCAGCACCCACCCCCCCACCCCGTTGACCTCCAAGAGTGTATGTAATACTTTGTTTAGTGATTTTGTCTAATCTGTAAACAAAGTTGGGTATATGCAGCAAATGTGACATTAAAATATGTACTTACATTATCATGTTTATTCTATTACAACTTTAAGCAAGTCTACAGGGAGTTTGGCCTATAGCGTAGCTCCTTGGTAGCCAGCCAGCTAGTTTAAATCAGGGGTCCCCAACCTTTTTTGCACTGCAGACCGCTTTAATATTGACAATATTCTTGTGGACCGGACGACCCTGGGAGTGGGTGTTAAACACGACCAGAATATAGGTGATAAGTCAACTATAAGTCACTTGTAAGTGGCTAATACACTCAATTTCATTTCTAAAGGGGTTTATCTAACGAATTTAAAATTAAACACACAGTGCATATTTTCCTCGCATGAATATAGTGATAAGTCAATTATAACAGTGGTTCCATCGGCAATCGCCTCTGATCTGGGCCGACATTTACGTGCCGGGCGGCACCTAATTAATTAGCTTGTTTATTTCGGCTTTTTTCTTAAAGATGTGCTGGGTGCATTCCAGCCACCGCTGTATTCTTCGCGGCCCAGAGGTTGGGGGCCACTGAATTATGTCACTTATAAGTCAATAGCATCATAACATTTTAAGTAACGGTTGGATATTAAACACACAGCGCATATTTTCCTCGTGTGAATATATAAAATCATTGCAACACACCAATATCGCTGAATCAGTGGGAGCTCTGGGCTTGTTTTCCTGCAACAAGACGGTCCCTTCGAGGGGTGATGGGAGACAGCGATACTTGAAGGGGGTTCCTTATGTCTAGTCTATTCCACAATTTAGTTTTCGTTGCATTCATTGCAGAAAACTCCGCTTTGCAGAAGCATGTTGGAAACGGAAGCAACATTTTCAGTGGTTTCGTGGCTATCAGGATATTCAGCCTTGAATTTGATCCAGAATGCCGGCAGAGATGTTATGTCAAGTATACTTTTCAGCCCACCGTCATTTGCAAGCTTGAGGAATTGATCTTCTTCCTGCGCTAACATGGATGATTAACCGGGTCATGGACCCATTCCTTTGCATGTCTTGGGTCACTGATGACCTCGTGTGCGTTAAAATTCAACAGTGCATGACAGGGAATGAGGAAAGGCGCAGCTGACTCATATCGCCAAATCATATTGTTTCCTCGTGGCCCGGTTGTTGGGAACCACTCTTGGCACGAAGAGAGACCAATCAGGATGCTCGCTCTCCCTCTCCCTGTCCCTCTCAAAAAATTCTATTTCCGGGATATTGTATATAATTTCCGAGTGTCAGAGAGCTACTATCAATATGTGGGAGACTCCTGGAACTTCCGGGAGAGGTGGGATGTCTGGATTCCTGCTTCGCGGAACTAGAATGCAACATTTTAAACTGGATTGTCTTCAGGATCTAACTTTATGGTACAGAACTCCTTTTGAAATGAGTGAGCTGCATTCTTAGTTTTACTTCCCTCCTGTTTTCAACAGAGGTGGGGGATGCTGGGGCAGGAGCATTTGGGTGGAGGGGGGGGTGGAAGAAAAAGCAGTTGCCAGGAAACTTGCTCTGTCTGCTTGACTCTTTCTGGCATCATCTACCCTAGAACCGAAACAGCTTTAAGAGAACTTGTATCTGATAGAATGAAACTGGGCGTATTTTGCTATTATTTTGTGTATGTGCATAGACAGAGAAATGAGCCTGATCATTAAATTTGAGGTTTATGAGCAGATGTGTTAAGTGTGATAGTGAAGGGAGAAAAACAAGAAAAAAAAGATGTGAAGTCTGCTTCTGATTTGATTGATTTAAATGCAGAAAAATGTAGAAAAAAACTTTTCCCTCTCCTTCCCTCTCCTTCCCTCCCTCCCCTGTGGTCTTTCCAGAGACAGACTTGTCTGATTTTTGTGGTATCAATTAAACTTGAGGCCCAGGTGCCTCCAGGCAGATAAAGCCCAGGAGTAACATTTAGACCTCAGGTGGCAGTTCCCAAACATCTTGATGGTCTGCTGACACTGAAGGTTGGTGACTTTTCAAAAAAAAAATCAAATAGATGTTAATTAATTGAATCTTAAATACTGGAAGTAAGTCAATAAAAAGAAGTTATTCTAACTCATTAGCTCATGATGTTAATGCATCAGTGTTGAGTCCTTTGGCAGAGTTTATTGGAGGGGGGAGTGGGGAGGGGTAGTGGTGGAGTGTATTCAGATGCATGGCATCAGAATGTTTCTCACTTCAACAGGTTAAGTCACAGGCCCAAAAGTTCAGGATGAGTTGAATGGCAAAGAGTTTGAGTTTGAGTTAACAGCTTTCTCTGGGACTGCTGGCCAGAAGTATGTCTCAGTTTACTGAAAGACGATGAGGCGTGTGTCTTAATCAGTGTGGTTCCAGGGACAGAGGAAACAACATTTCCAGTAATCGCTTCAGGTCTATGGTAACATAACAGCTGCCCTTCAATTCCTCGGCAGCTAAACTAACTTTAGTGAGCCAATTAAGTCCTGAGTAATGGCAATTATGCATCATTCTTTTGGTCAGCCATGGTATCAGTGGTGGGAAAAATGCAGCCTCTTGATTCCGAACTCTGAAATTACCCTGCCAAAATTTTCAGGATTAGAATTACTTCTGCGCAAACTTGGACAGGTAGCTCATAATTCATATAAACCCGTTTGCTGTGACTGTTCAGGTTTTTATTGTGTATAGTTCAAGTTTAAGTTTTTGAAAGTGTTTCTAAAGTTTAATTCAGTTTCATAATGTCTAGGCTGATGTTATAGAGATAAAAGGCGCAGAACAAAAAGGTCAATCACATGGGCTGGAGTTGTGGCATAATTTCTTCACACAGATGGTAGTGAATTTAGAAATTCAGGGAAGCTGTTGGTGGTTCGGTGCTTGAGTCCTTTCAAAACCGAGATCAATAGATCTCTGGATATTAAAGAAAGCTGGGGATGTGAAGAAAATGGAGCAAACTGGGATTAAGATCAAAGTTCAGCCATGCTCACGATGAATGATTGCGACACAAACAAAATGCTGATGGAACCCAGCAGGTCATGCAGCATCCATGGAGAGATCTCGCCATAGATTCTGCCTGACCTGTTGAGTCCTTCAACATTTTTTTATGTGTTGCTCAAAATTTCTAGCATCGTCTGAATCTCTTGTGTTTGTGATGAATGTTAGAGCAGGGTCAATGGGCAAGATGACCTGCTCGTGCATATAAACTTAAGAATTCCTTTTTCTTTCAAATCTGGTTAACCGCCCTCCTCAATGAAATTTTATGAAAATTTTTTGCAAAACCAAACGTGCCACACTCCACTACTTCTCCCTTATATTTATGATTCTTTGCATACTTGAATAAACCCAACAAATCAGTTAAATGGATCCTGACCCGGATCTGGGCCGTACCCTCCAAATATCCCGAACTGCCTCTTGTTTTTTTTTTGCACTACCTTACTTCCCATTCTTCTATCTACTATTTATGATTTATAATTTAAATTTTTAATATTTACTAATCTTAACTATTTTTAATATTTAATATTTGTAATCCAGGGAGTGGGAAGCGCAGAATCAAATATCGCTGTGATGATTGTACATTCTAGTACCAATTGTTTGGCGACAATAAAGTATAAAGTAAATGATTTTCCGTTCATAAACTGACTTTCAATCAGATTGTCCTTTTCAAGATGTTCTGTTGTTACAAATATTACAGACTCCTTTTCCCACTGCTATCACGCTAATAGGTCAGTGCCTCCCTTTTTCCTCCCTCCTTTCTTAAACTCAGCACTTCTCTAATCTGTAGAAACTTGGAAGATAATAACCACTGTATATTCGTAATAACCACTGTACATCATCTGTATAAAACAACACCTCTGTCAAAATTCACAGATGTACACCATCAGACTTTAAGCTCACAACTTCTCTGCGAGTATTTTTTGACTAATGCTGAATTCCATTAGTTCCTCATTCTCAGCAGACTCACGGTTCTCTTGTATATCTGGCAAGTTTTATGTGTTCTTCCATGAATTTAGATGCAACATAATTGTTTAATTCCTCTCCCATTTCCCTGTTCCTCATTTTCAATTCTCCTGCCCCTGTCTGTAAGGGGACACACTTGCCCTGCTCGTCGTCTTCCTTATGCATGGCTATAAAAGCTCTTGCTGTTTGTTGTTGTTTCTCAGTCATCGGCTGCCATCTTCTTTCTTTATCACTATTTTGTTCTCCATTGCTGAGTTCTAAAATAATCCCAATTCTCAGCCTGCTTTACAGGCCCCTTTCGATTTAATACTGTGATCTCTTTGCTCAGCAATGGATGAATCCATTTTCCTTTTCATTTTTTGTGCCACAATAGAATTTTTTTGCAACTTTATTTTTTTCTTAAAATGCCCCCAATTGTTTGTCATTGTTACACCTTTCAATGTATTTTTCCGATCAACTGTAGCTCAATGTCTTGGAACTTCATAGTTTCCTTTGTTTAGATTTAAGACCGTATTTTTGCATTGAACTGCATCATTTTGAAGCTAAAGTACAATTCATTCATATTATGGTGTCTGTCCATCGAAGGCCCATTGACAACAAGGTAATTAGTCTGCTCTATCTCATAGCATAAATGCAGGTAGCGTTATTCTATTACAGAATCAGCGATCAGCATTCAATTCCTGCCACTCTCTGTGGAGAGTTTGGCTGTCACATTGTTTGATGAAGTAGGTCACAAGTGCCAGTAGAAGTGGTTGCCTTGTCAGTTTCCAAAGCAAATCTCTTAAGTGACAGCCTGTGATTTTAGCAGGCAATGGATTTCATTTGATTTCTGTGGGGAGGTTACATGTAAATTGATTTCTCTGAAGAGTGTTGTCTTATGAATTAACTGGCTGCTACTCTTATTCTATAACTCTGAAAATGTTTGCATTTCTGTAACTAACTTTCCAGGAATGAAAGGGTTACTGTATGAGGAACGTCTGGCAGCTCTTGGGCTGTATTCCTTGGAGTTCAGGAGGATGAGGGGGGAATGTCATAGAAACATTCTGAATGTTAAAAGGCCTGAACAGATTAGATATGGCAAAGTTATTTCCCATGGTAGGGGATCCTAGGACAAGAGGGCAGGACTTCAGGACTGAAGGACGTCCTTTTAGAACTGAGATGCCGAGAAAATACTTTAGCCAGAGTGTGTTAAATCTGTGGAATTTGTTGCCACGAGTGGCTGTGAAGGCCAAATCATTGGGTGTATTTAAGGCAGAGGTAGATAGGGTCTTGATTAGCCAGGGCACTAAAGGCTATGGGGTGAAAGCAGGGGAGTGGGGATGACTGGAAGAATTGGATCAGCCCATGAATGACAGAGCAGATTCAATGGGCCAAATGGCCTACTTCTGCTCCTATATCTTATGGTCTCATTGTCTTATCTTGATAAAGCCTCCTAAAAATAAATTGGGTGAACTTGCATAAAACTAGATTTCTGTAAGTCAAGTCTATCAAAATTTAGAGAGCCCCTACGTTAATATTCACAAACGAGAGAAAATCTGCAGGTGCTAGAAATCCAAGTAACACACACAAAATGCTGGAGGAACTCAGCAAGGTAGGCAGCTCCTATGGGGGAAAAAGTACAGTCGACATTTCGGGCCGAGACCCTTCAGCAGGACTGTAGAGAAAAAGATGAGTCGATTTAAAAGGTAGGGGTAGGGGAGCGAGAAACATAAGATGAGAGGTGAAACTGGGAGGGCAAGGATGAGGCAAAGAGATGGGAAGATGATTGGTGAAAGAGATACAGGGCTGGAGAAAGGGGAGTCTGATGGGAGAGGACAGAAGGCCATTGAAGAAAGAAGAGGGGGGAGAGGCACTAGAGGGAGGCAATGGGCACGCAAGAAGATGAGGTGAAAGAGGGAAAAGGCGATGGAGAGTGGTGAAAGAGAGGTGGGGAGGGGCATTACCAGAAGTTCAAGAAATCGATGTTCATGCCATCAGGTTGGAGGCTACCCAGATGGAATACAAGGTGTTGTTCCTCCAACCTGAGTGTGGCTTCATCACGGCAGTAAAGGAGCCTGTGGATTGACATATCGGAATGGGAAGTGGAATTAAAATGGACGGCCACTGGGAGATCCCATTTCTTCTGGCAGACGGAGCATAGGGGCTTAGCAAAGCGGTATCCCAACCTACACTGGGTCTCGCCGATATACAGAAGGCCACACCGGGAACACTGGACACAGGATATGACCCCACCAGACTCACAGGAGCTCCCCCCCCCCTTTCCTTTCTTCTATGGCCTTCTGTTCTCTCGTTCGGATTCCCCTTCCTCCAGCCCTGTTTCTCTTTCACCAATCAGCTTCCCAACTTACTTCATCCTTCCCCCTCCCAGTTTCACCTATCTCCTTGTGTTTCTCTCTCCACTCCCCACTTCTTTTTAAATCTACTCCTTATCTTTTTTGTTCTCCAGTCCTGCTTAAGGGTCTCGGCCTGAAACGTCGAGAGTACTTTTATCATTTTGCTGCCTGGCCTGCTGAGTTCCTCCAGCATCTTTTATGTGTGTTGCCTACAGTCATATTTGTGGCATTGGGTTATCTTTGAGGCAGTGTTTTTTTTTGTGTATCCTCTTTTCCAGCTTTATAAACTTCCTGTTGATCTCAATAGCACTGATGTGCAGCTTGACCTTTGGATAATCACCCTAACTTTTCTGGACGTCCTGTAGCTGTTCAGTTACATCCTTGGTTCAAGCCACAGGAGGAAATTGTACCATCTTGGAGCTGGAAGAGTTGCCTCTGATCCACCTGTTGGTCCCCCTAGCTGGTACCTTCTGCTCTTTCAGTCTCCTTCCTTCCACTCATGGTGCTGCTCCACTAGAGAACCATCAGTATCTAAAAGGAAACAACTGGTTGAGAATGGGTTCGAGGCAGAGGACTCCTAATGTGTGGCAGTCACCCTTGTCCTGTCTGCCAGCTCACAGTTAAATTGTGTGCGATCACTCCGTTAGGTGCTGTCCATGAAATTCTGTCTCACAGGGGTACCACAGTGACTCCAGCTGCCTATCGAATTCCAAAATGCAGAATTCGAGCTGCTGCAGCTGGAGGCATTTCTGGGGCATCTGGTTCTATCTGGAACCTCCCGTAGGGGTCAGGAAGTACATCGCATCTGGAAGAGCTGCCCTGCTATGCTTCACCCGGACAAACAATTTATAAATCATAAAAATGTTAGAAAAGGCTCGCCACACACTGACCCAAATTGCATTGTTTAGAATCAGAATCAGCTTTAATATCATTGGGATATGTCATGGAATCTGTTGTTCTGTGGCAGCAGTACAGTGCAATACACAAAAAAGCTATAAATTACAATAAGATAAATATATATATTTCTTATTGTGTGTGTGTGTGTGTGTTCATGGGTTGGTTCATTTTCCATACAGAAATTTGGTGGAGGGGAGGAAGCTGTTCCTAAAACATTGAGTGTGTGTCTTTAGGCTCCTGTACCTCCTCCCTGAGGGTAGCAGTGGGGAGAGGACATATCTTGCTCATGGGGATCCTTAATGATAGATGCCACCTTTTAACTGATAATTTGCTAATAGATGGTGTTGAGATAATGTTCCTCAATGTAAAATAAGATGTGCCTAAATGCCTACTGCCCAGTGGCTCTGACATCCACCATCATAAAGTGCTCTGAGAGACTGGTTGTGGCATGCATTAACTCCAGCCTTCCAGTCAATCCTGACCCACTGCAATTTGCCTACCTTCAAAACAGGTCTTCCTGGCCCTAAACTCATCGCTGTAGCACCTGGACAATAACGACACCGACTATTGATTATTGACTACAGCTCTGCCTTCAGTACTATAATTCCTGGAATTCCCTTTACCAAATTCAGTAAGTGGGAGACAGCACTTCCCTCTACAACTAGATCTATGACTTCCAGGCCAAAACATCACAATCGGTAACAATAGGCAGCAATACCTCCACCATAGTTCGTCTAAACACTGGTGCTCTACAAGGTTGCCTCCTCTGCCCCCTACTCTGTATCTTGTACACTCTGCTCTAACTCTACCTAGAAGCTCTCAACCTCCTTCCTGTACTCTGACTCATCGTTATTTAAGATATAGTCTACCACAGAGTACAGGAAGGAGAAAGAGAGCTTAGTAACATGTCATGACGACAACCTTTTCCTCAACATCAGCAAAACAAAAGGGCAGGGCACTGACTTTTGAGAGGGAGGGGTGAGGGAGGAGTTGCACCTGCTCCTGTTTACATCCGTGGTGTTGAGGTTGAGAACTGCAAGTTCCTGGGAGTGAACCTCAACTGTCTTGATCCAACCAAGTCGACACCACGGCCAAGGAAGCTGACCAATGCCTCTACTTCCTCTGGAGGGTAAAGAAATTTGACATGTCCCTGTCAATCCACACCAATTTTTAAAATTGATGCACCATAGAAAACATCCTACCTGGATGCATAATGGCTTGGTATGGCAAATGCTCTGTATGCGACCACAAGAAACTACAGAGGGTTCTGGTCATAACTCAGCACATCATCGAACCTGGCCTCCTTCTATGCCTCAGTAAAGCAATGAGCATAATCAAAGTCCCCACCCTCACAGGACATTCTCTCTTCTCCTTTCCACCATTAGGTAGAAGGTACAAAAGCATGAAACCACAGGCTCAAGGATATCTTCCATCTGCTGTTATAAGACTATTAAATTGTTCCTGGTAGGATAGGATGAACCTGTGACCTCATGATCTACAATATCCTGTTATGAGCTTGCACCTATCATTTACCTGTAGTGCACTTTCTCTATAGCTGTTCATTTTTTTTTAATTTAGAGATTTATCACAGTAACCAGCCCTTCCAACCCAATGAGCATGCCAGGTAATCCTCCAACCCAGTCCTCCAGGTAACACCTGTGTGACCAGTTCATGTGCTAGTGTTTGGGATGTGGGGGCAAACTGGAGCACCTGGAGGAAACCCTCACAGTCACAGGGAGAACTTGTGGCTTCCCTTCAGGTAGTGGTGGCAATTGAACCCGGATTGGTAGCACTGTAAAGCGTTGTCCTAACCACTGAGCCATCATGCCTCGTTCTCCTGCATTGCTGTTGTTTGACCTTGTTCTACCTTCATGCACTGTGCAATGATCAGATCACTATGCAAGGAAATCTTTTCAGTTTATCTCAGCACACGGTGACAATAACAAACCATTTCCAATCCTATTCAACTTCAACACTAAGTCCCATCCATCCAAAACCCTCACTCTAAACCCTGAGGAACAGTGTGTACAAACTTTGCTGTGGAGCCTGAGCCTCCTTTTTATAAACTCCGAATTTGCGGTTGTCCAGTCAGTCAATTTGACTTCATCTCATTATGGTCTTACGAAATCACCATAGAAAGAGAACAAGATTTTGCATTCACTTGCCTATCCAAATCCTGCAGATAGTGTGGGCCAATCACGGCAAAGAGGCTTTAACCGGAGAGTTGAGGGGTTTGCTCTCATTGCTATGACGTCCTCCTTCCCCGCCCCACCCACAAGCTCTCTTCATTTTCCGTAGGGTATCTTACTGTCATCTGATTATCTCCAGATTTCCACCCAGACAGAGGGTGTTCTCAGTGTCACTTCCAACTTCCTGACTACCCCTTCAACTTCCCCTCCCACGGTCTGCAACCCAGATTACTGCCCCCAAGGTGGAGCTGACAGCAGAGGATAATCTTTAGTGCATATTGACAGGTACAAGATCATATTTTTCAGGGCAAAGCCTTGTGCCTGGTGTGTGATAAAATTTCACTGCCGGGTGTGGAGGCTTTGCCAAAGGCTGGGTCTCTACCAAACTATCCTGCCTTTATTGGAGTGAAAGAATTTCTAGGCAGCTATATTCTTTTCCTTCCTTGGCTCACTCCTGAGGAGTTATAACTCTATTTGTACTGAGTATCATACTCTGTCTGATAATACTGCTTTGCTGCATCACTCCCGATTGGTTGGTAGAACTCAAGTCAAGTTTATTGTCATTTGACTATTTACATATAGATCATCAAATGATATGACATTTCTCAGAACCAGAGTGTAAAGCACAGTACACATTACTCGCAATAATTTAGGGAAGTAAGGATAACATCTGCAGATGAATTATGCATAAATAAACAAAGTAAAGTACATAAATTAAATATTATAAGGTGCAGAACAGATTAACCAGTGACACTTCGAATCTTTGGCAAGGAGTTCAGAAGCCAAGTGGTCTGAGGGAAGAAATTGTTTTCCATCCTGACTGTTCTTGTTTTTATGTATCGGTCTCCTGCCTGGTGGTAGAAAATCAAAGAGGATGCTGGATGGATGGGTGGGATCCTTGATGATACTAAGGGTCCTGCATATGTAGCGTTCCTGATAAATGTTCCCAATGGATAGTAGGGAGACCCCTATGATCCTCTCAGCCATTTTCACTGTCCTTTGTAGGGACTTCTAGTCCAATGCTCGGCTGCTCCCATACCAGATGCAGATGCAACTTGTCAGGATGCTCCCAATGGTGCTTCTGTAAAATTCAGTTAAGATGGTGGGGGCGGGGGGCTCACTTTCCTTAATCTCCTTACGAAGTGGAGGTGCTGCTGTACCGTCTTGTTCGGGGAGATGATGTTGAGGAACCAATGAGGTGAACTCCCAGGAATTTGGTGCACTTAATTCTCTCTATAGAAGAACTATGTATTCGCAGAAGGGTATGGTTCATTTGCACCTTCCTGAAGTCCACAATGATTTCCTTGGTCTTTTCTTGCTTCTGAGTCAAAATGTTTTATGTTTAAGATACTGCAGCGACATGAGCAGAAGAGTCTGTAGTTAATATTTCCATTTAATAGCAGAGATTGTATACAATATGAATTTCTTGTTCTTCACAGTGTCTAGACTGGTACTTCAGTGTGGGATTGAGGGAACATGGCACCATCAGAGCTCCTGTCTTTGGGACAGTACAAAAACCGAGACCCTCTCAAGGATATGAAAAAAATCTCATGGCTGTACTTTGGGGGGGGGGGCGCACAAGGCAGTTTGCCTCAGAGTTCTGGGTAATATTTATCTTTTGTAAAGTGTCACCCACCAAGGATTCAGTTTGATGAGTCCTTTCACAACAAGTGATGACAGTTCAAAAATGCTTCATCAGCTGTGCAACACTTTCGATATCCCAAAAGGGATATGAAAAGCACTGTAAAAGATGCAAGTCATTTGTTCTTGGATGATTTTCTGTACTAAAGGTGCTATGGAATTGTGTGAATTTGGGGCCTCTGGAAGACTCAGCCACAGTGAGTGAAGGATAAATGCAGTGTCTACTCATCATCAAGTTACATGTCAAAATTGACCTGCTGCACAAATTGAGAACTAGGGTACAAATTGATGAGCTGGATCTGCCACCATGATCTGCCTGGGTCTGTTGGCATCTCGACCCATAGCTGGGCTCTTTATGCTCAGACATGCAGCCCTGCATTCAGCTGAGCTCCAGCCCCAGGGCATCTGCACTGTGCTGGTGGACTCCTTGTGGCGGCACAGTGGGAATTTGCACAGATTTCCCAGCCCTCAGGCTCACTGAAGTAAATGGGGCTAATCAAGGTGCTGTGAGTTTAAAAAAGTTCAAAGAAAATTTATTATCAAAGTACGTATACGCCACCACATTCAGTTCCATTTTCTTCCTGGCATTCACAGCAGAATGAAGAAATGCAATAGAATCAATGAAAAACTACACGTAGCCAAAGACTGACAAGCAACCAATGTGCAAAAGAAGACGAACTGTGCAAATAAAAAAGAGTAAATAAATAATACTGAGAACATGAGTTATAGAGTCCTTGAAAGTGATTCCACCAGTTGTGGAATCAGTTTGGAGTTGAGATGTGTGAAGTTATCCAAGCTGGTACAGTCTGATGGTCGGGAGTTGGGGTAATAACTGTTTCTGATCCTAGTGATATGGGCCCTGGGGCTCCTGTACCACCTCCCCAAAGGCAGCAGCAGGAAGAGACTGTGGCATAGATGGTGGGGGTCGTTGATGATGGATGTTGCTTCACTGTGGCAGCATTCCTTGTAGATGTGCTCAACGGTGGGGAAGGCTTTTCCTGTGATGGACTGGGCTGCGCCCAACACTTGCCATCAGTACAGCAGAGATTTGTGTGTTAGCTGGCTTTAACTAGCTTTCAACTCTTTAAATTCTTTTTATTATTCATTGATGTTTATACTTTATCACGTGTCCAGGGTCATTTTGAATGTTAGTGAAGGGCAAAGGCGTTTACAAACAGTTTTGAGCCTGGGCAGCAGGGGCTCAACAGCCAGGAGATGTGTACTTTCTCTGCACCGTGGGAGACCCTGTTCTGCTCTGCATCTTGCTGAGGAACTGTGATCCAGCCTCGTGTGGAAGCTGTAGAGCGAGTGGCTGGCACTACTGGGGCATGGGGGGACCATATACTGCATTACTTTCAAGGAAGGAAATAATGTCAAAGGGTAGGGCAGAAAGAATGTGTCATTTTGTTAAACGAGTAACTGCAGATTTAAGAAAACAGCCACCAGAATGGAAATGACGCAAGCCTTTCAACTGATGAATGATGAAATTGCGCAGAGCGTCTCTCTGCATCCAGTGATAGGAGATCGAAATGTGATATTTGTTCCACTCTGCAGCTCTTCTCATAATTGCCTGGGGCTTTGGGCAGTTGACATTTCTGGGGGCGGGCAGAAGTATTGTGGTGGAAAGCGATACTGAATCCCTGAAACCGACAAAAGTCAACTTCTGCCCTCAGAGAGTTAACAGAAGCCAAAGGCAATGGAGGAAGTGTGCAGGTGTGCTGCATGGATTGTAGAGTAACAGCACCAAACAAAGTTAAAAGGAAAAATGTAAAAGTGTGCCTTCCCCCAATGCAAATTATATGCAAACCAAAGCTGAACAGGGCCCTCTGTTAAAGGTTGATTCAAGTCGTCAGGCAACAGGAAGTGTGTCATATATTACTCCTGTCAGTTTTGCATAAAGTATTCCATTGATTATTCGTGGTTCAATTGATTCATGTTTACTCGTATTTAAATGACAGAAAAACCACAATAGTACACATGGGTTAAAATGTTTTTTTTTGTTATGCTCCAAGGCTCCTTTTTACACACAGCTCTGAAAGAGCTCTGTGTAAAGTCACATAGCATCTAATGTGACTGGTGCCTTTGACAATTATTAATGGGTGTTTCTCTGGTTGGCAGTCAGTGGTGCGTGGGGTGCCACAGGGTTCGGTCCTGGGCCCGCAGCTGTTTACCATTTACATTGATGATCTGGAAGAGGGGACTGAGTGTAGCGTAGTAAAATTTGCTGATGACACTAAACTGAGTGGAAAAGCAAACTGTGGAGAGTCTGCAGGGGGATATAGATAGGTTAAGAGAGTGGGCCAAGGTCTGGCAGATGGAATACAACGTTGGTAAATGCGAGATCATCCACTTTGGAAGGAATAATAGATGAGCAGATTATTATTTAAGTAGTGAAAGATTGCAGCATGCTGTTGTGCAGAGGGACTTGGGAGTGCTTGTGCATGAATCGCAAAAAGTTGGCTTACAGGTTCAACAGGTTATTAAGAAGGCAAACGGAACGTTGGCCTTCATTGCTAGAGGGATTGAATTCAAGAGCAGGGAGGTCATGCTGCAACTATACAGGGTACTGGTGAGGTTGCACCTTGAGTACTGTGTGCAGTTCTGGTCTCCATACTTGAGGAAGGATATACTGGCTTTGGAGGCATGCAGAGGAGGTTCACCAGGTTGATTCCAGGGATGAAAGGGTTAATTTATGAGGAGAGATTGAGTCGCCTGTGACTATACTCTCTGGAATTCAGAAGAATGAGAGGGGATCTTATAGAAGCATACAAAATTTTGAATGGGATAGATAAGATAGAAGTAGGAAAGTTGTTTCCATTGGTAGGTAAGACTGGAACGAGGGAACATTGCCTCAAGATTCAGGGGAGAAGATTTAGTACGGAGATGAGGAGAAATTGTTTTCCCAGAGAGTGGTGAATCTGTGGAATTCTCTGCCCAGGGAAGCAGTTGAGGTTTCTTCACTAAATATATTTAAGATACGGTTAGATAGGTTTTTACATAGTAAGGGAATTAAGGGTTATGGGGAAAAGGCAGGTAGATGGAGCTGAGTTTACGGACAGAGCAGCCATGATCTTATTGAATGGTGAGGCAGGCTGGATGGGCCGGATGGCCTATTCCTGCTCCTATTTCTTATGTGCTTATTCCTCCACAGCCTCCATGCAGCCTGAGAACTGTTTGGCAACATCTCCTTCAGTGCATTATCCGTTGTCCAGCTGAGTGGGATTGATTCTATAAGATTGTGTATAAGATTCACTTACCGTATGATGTGCTGCCTCTTCCCTTGACGTTGACCCTAAATTTCAGGACAACAATGCTAATGTAGAATTGATTAGTGACATTGTTCCCAGATTTAGGGTCAACTTCAACATTTAAATTAGCAACACCCAGCCCAAAAATTTCTCCTGGCTCTTTCTAACCTCTCCTACTTTGTGTTTCAGACTGATTATCCACAACACTTCCAATCTACCTGCTAGTCAGCAATATCAAGTTGTTGCTTTATAAGTTTTTATAATTTATTGATGGCACTGTTATCATGGGCCAAGATAAGATAGTGTAATGTCATCCAAGCAATCAGATTTAATCAATGAATCGAATAAGCCTATCAGCAGGAGATCAGAGCTAAAAATAATCTGAAATTCTAGAAACCCATTCATAGCATTCTTGTGAATACCAGATCATTCAGCAATAAGTGTGTTGTCTGTACTAGCAGATTGGTTGACTCATCAGTGTAAAGAATAGGTATCATGTCTGACAAATGAACTGTTTTCACCAGTTTATGACCATTGAGGTTAACAGAAAAGCAGTCTGGTGATGAGAGTAAGAAGGTAAGAAGGAAGATTAAAGAAGCATTTATGTGGCTGGATACATTATGTGGGAACAGAGATCACTTGTAAAACAAAATAAGTAAAATTATCCAAGAGGGCAAATAAAGATACTATCTATGGAAAAGAATAAACGGTTGATATTTTGGTCCATGACCCTTCATCAGGACTGATGAAGGGTCTCGGCCCAAAACGTTGACTGTTTACCTTTTTCCATCAATGCTGCCTAGCCTGCTGAGTTCCTCCAGCGTCTACAGATTTTCTCATGTCTGCAAATAGAGATCCCCATTTTTCATTTTCTGTCACGGAGGTCTTACTGGATTTAATTGGAACTTCTTTCATGGCAGGACATCTTACATCCATGCTTACTTTGTTCTGTATGTGGCCTTAGTCCAACAGATGAAGTTCACTTGTGACTGACCTCTGAAGTGACCTAGCAACCCATTCAGTACATAAGGAAGTTAGAGCTGAGCAGCAGGGTCAAAGAGTCATACAGTACACTTTTGGCCCACTGATCTTGCACCATTAAGTACCTGTTCTCAATAATCCCACTTTATGATCCACACCTCTCTCTCATACCCCTATTCTTGTCCAAACACTTGCAGGCGGTTTACAGTGGCCCATTAATCTCCCAACTCTATTCTTTGGGATGCGGGAGGTAACTGGAGAACTGAAACCAGTGTGGTTACAGGGAGAAGATGCAAATCCCATGAAGACAGCATCAGAGGTTACTGACCTCAGTATTCTGGAGGTACTGCTCATTGTGCCAATCATGCCCAAACTGCCAATGACCTCTGAATTCTGTGAACAAATATGCTTGTACTTTAACTCGAGCATATTTACTGTGGCTTCAGGTAGAGAAATTTTATCTAACAATTTAGAGTTGTGTGATAGCCCATGATGTGGAGGGCAGCAAAACTTACTGGCTCTTAAAGTACTAATGTATTTGTAACCTATCAGAATCAGGTTTATTGTCACCGACATGTGTCGTGAACTTCGTTTTTCAGCAGCAGTACAATACTATGCATAAAAATTACTCTTAAGTTGCAATGACCAATATATAAAAAAGTAATGCAAAAAGTGAGGTGGTGTTTGTGCACTGTTCAGAAACCTGATGTTTCAGAAATTTGAGTGTCAGGGAGTAGAAGTGAGTGTAGCTCCTATAACTAAGGAGAAGGTGCTTGGGAATCTGAAAGATCTGAAGGTAGATAATTCACCTGGACCAGATGGAATACACTCCAGGGTTCTGAAAAGGGTGACTGGAGAGATTATGGAGATATTAATAACAATCTTTCAAGAATCACTAGATTCTGGAATAGTTCTAGAGGACTGGAAAATTGCAAATATCTCTCCACTCTTTAAGAAGGGAGGGAGGCAGAAGAATTATAGGTCAGTTAGCCTGACTTCAGTGGTTGAGAGGATGTTGGGGTTCATAATTAAGGATGAGGTTTCAGAGTACTTGGAGGCACGTGATTAAATAGGCAAAAGTCAGCATGGTTTCATTGAGGAGAAATCTTGCATGACTAACTTGTTGGAATTCTTTGAAGAAGTAACAGGTAGGATGGACAAAGGAGAGTAAGTGGACGTTGTTTACTTGTGTTTTCAGAAGGCCTTTGTCAAGGTGCTGCGCATACGAATGCTTAACGAGAGCTCATGATATTACAAGAACAATACTGTCCTGGTTAGAAGATTGGCTGGCTGATAGAAGGCAAAGGGTGAGAATAAAGGTGGCATTTTCCAGTTGGCTTCCAGTGTCTAGTAGTGTTCTGCAAGCGCCAGCACTGGGAATGCTTGTTTTTTACATTATGCATCAATGATTTAGATGATGGAATTGATGGCTTTGTGGCCAAGTTTGCAGTCAATACAAAGGTAGGTGGAGGGGCAGGTAGTGTTGAGGAAGTGGGGAGTTTTGCAGATTTGCAGAAAGGGAAAAGAAGTGGCAAGTGGAATACAGTGTGGGGAAATGGATGGTCTTATGCTCTGGTTGAATGAATAAAAGCCTGGACTATTTTCAAAACAGGGAGAAAATTTAAAAATTTAGGTGCAAATGGACATGAGAGTCCTCATACAAGATTCCCTAACGGTTCACTTGCAGGTTGAGTCAATGGTGAGGAAAGAAATGCAATATTAGAGTTAACTTCAAAAGGACTAGACTATAAAAAGAAAGATGATGCTGAGGCTTTATAAGGCATTGGTCAGACCGCACTTGGAGTATTGTAGGCAGTTTTGGGTCCTTTATCCGAGAAAAGATGTGCTGGCGGTTCATTAGGAGGTTCATTAGAATGATCCCTGGAATGAAAGTGTTAATGTGTGAGGAGTGTTTGAGCCTGTACTTGCTGGAGTTTAGAAGAATTGTGCGGGGTGGGGGGGGGGGGGAATGTGGAGAAATGGGATCTCATTGAAACCTATTGATTATTGAAAGGGCTAGACAGAGTGGATGTGGAGAGGATGTTTCCTGTAGTGGTGAAGTCTAGGACCAGCGAGCTCAGCCTCAGAATAGAGGGACATCCATTTAGGACAGAGAAATTTCTTTAGCCAGAGGGAAGTGAAACTGAGGAATTAATTGCTGCAGATGGCTGTGGATTGGGTATATTTAAAGTGGAGCTTGATAGATTCTTGATTAGTCAGGGCATTAAAGGTTATGGGGATACGGCAGGGGAATGGGTCTGAGAGTTAGCAATGATGGACTGGCTGGAAAGATGTGATGGGCTGAATTGTCCAATTCTGCTCATACTATGTCATGGTTTAAATTTAAAAAAAAAACAAACCCATTGATCCGCCTGATGTGTAGTTGGATGACTAGGGTATGAAGTTCATGAACTGAGGAACAATTGCACTCAGGAGCATCACTGCAAAGCACTCTAAAAACTATTCTAGCCGTCAGCTGTACGTAGAGAAATTCTGCCCTGAGATCTAAAACTAGTGGTACAATGAGGGGTATGTACTTCGTGCTGGTATATATCAATCATGCTGCCTTATTTTCTCACTTTAAAAAAAATCAATCAAATTGATTAGTAGGGATCTCCTCCTTTCAAAACCAATACTGGCACTATTTGTTTACTCCCTGGCATTTGAAGCACAGATTAATTCTGTTCCTCTGAATTTTTTTTTCCCGATATTTCTCTACCACTGCCATTAAACTTATAGGCCTGTAATGATCTGACTTGGTTGCCCCTCTTGATCAAGAGCAGTGTATTTTCAGTCCTCCAGTCATCTGATATTTCACCTGTGGTCAACGAAGATTTTTGAAACTATGAGGGTGTCATCAATCTCCTCCCTGTCTCCCATCATCGTTCAGGATAATCTCATTAAGCCTTGAAGATTTATTCACCTTGGGGTCTGCTAAAGCATATGTATCTTCAATTTCTAATGATAACATGCTCTAAAATTTTACTCCCTCCCCCATCCAATTCATCAGACTTAATGTCCTGTATTCTTTTTGAATACAGATGAGATGCATTCATTCAAGAACTGGATTATTTTGGCTCCTCACACAGAAATTAATTTTGGTTGGAATGGGCCATATTTAATAACTGGTTACCCACTTGCACTTAATAGCCTTATAAAATGCTTTGGGTCTATCCTTAATCTTTCCTGCCAGTGGTATTTGTGCCCACTCTTTGCTCTCCAGATTTCATTTTTAAGTATCCCTCTACACTTCCATTACTTTTAAAGAGTTCTCCTTGTTTTCAGACGTTTATATCTGCTTTATGCTTTTTTTGCATTTACCTAGCCCTTGAAATCCCCTGATACCCAGGATTCATGAATTGATGTCCATGCCTTTCCCCACATAGGAACATGTTGGCCCAGTTTGAATAGTCCTTCAAGTGGAGCTAACTTCTCCATCTGGTGGGAATGACATTATTGGTGGGAAGCCTTTGAAAGTTCAGAAGGTGTCCTACTGTCCTTGATTCTTTTATTTTATTGTCTTGTTTAACTGTGTTTTAATATATATTAAAAAAAATTATTGTATGTAATGTGTCACACAATATAATTACAATCCACCAGTCTTGTCCAAGTTAACAAAGGGTATTGGTTTGCAGGTTTTTGAAGGAAGTCGCTTAGGGTAGACATTTGCCTTTGTTCACAAATGTTAATTAATCGCCATAATATCATTTGCCCCTTGTAGCTCTCTCTCGTTACTTGTGTTTTAACAGCAAGAGCAGATCTCCACTAATGGAAGATCTCATCTCAAAACTATTCCACTCCACCTAGATTCTAAAGATGAGAATCTCTGGCCAAAAGTCTACGTCTAGGGATTGTTGTAATGGCTGAAATTTTGTTGTTTTATTAACGTTGGTTTAGTATTGTTGCGTATACCAAGATACAGTGAGCAGCTCATCTTGCATTCTGTTCATCAGATCATTAGATCACAGTGCATTGAGATAGAACAAGGTAAAATAATACCAATGCAGAATAAAGTGCAACAACTGCAGAGAAAAAGCAGTGCAGTAAACAGTAAGGTGCAAGATCATAATGAGGTAGGTTGTGAGGTCAAGTGTCCTGTTTGGTAAACATTGGAATAACACAAACAATTATATGATTCAAAGTGGTGAATGTTCCTACAGGAATGTAATCAGATGGAAACAGGTTATCACAATTAATAGGGAAACACCTCTGGCCTGGTCAAATATTACTATTTATTTAAAATAAAGAATTGCTACTGAAAATAATAGAATCAATTTAGTATTTTAAATTTAGAGGCAGATGATCAATTTTACTGTTTTTGTGTCACATCATTTTTACTTGGGTGTCCTCTTTACTGTTGGATTGTCAGGATCAAAGAAATTAAAAAGCAAGGTATTTGTAGATGCTGATAAGATGAATTAAAATAATCAGGACTGAGAAAATCTGCAGATGCTGGAAGTCCAAAGCAACATACACAAAATGCTGGAGGAACTCAGCAGGCCAGGCAGCATCTATGGAAAATTGTAAACAGTCGACATTTCAGGCCGAGTCCCTTCTACAGAACTCTGCCTGAAACGTCGACTGTTTACTCTTCTCCATAGATGCTGTCTGGCCTGCTGACTTCCTCCAGCATTTTGTGTACATTGAATTCAATTAAAAATGTGCTGTAGGTCCTAGACATCAGGCAGTTTGAATGGAGTAAGTAGTCATGTTTCATGACAAAAGCTTTTCGTTGAAGAGCTTTGTTCTACTTACTTTGTGGAATTCTCCAAGTAACCCATTTTGATTTAACGACTTAAAAGAACAATTTTTCCACTGCTCAGGGGTGTTGATGCAATAGAATAAACATTTATCCTTCATGCCAGCAGCTGTTTGTGCGCTGAAGCAGCAGATGGATTGGAAATCTACCTTTGTAACTTGGTTTCAGTGGAGTTGCATTGCTACGTTATGCACTTAGCTCATGCAACAGAGGATAAATTGCTCTTCTGTAAGCATTTTGCTGAGTTTGCTGCCGTTTTAGGTCAAATCTTGTTCCTCCTGCTTCTTGTGAAAGACAGCTTGATTTTATTCACAGCCGGCAGGAGAACGCTATGGTTCTCAGCTGTGTGTGGATCTCAGCAAGTCTTGGGATTATTACTAAAACTCCCAAATATCCCAGATGCAGAAAAGTTAGAAACTTAGTCTAGTACCATGAGGTCAGTTAAGAAGAGTCCATAAAGCAGAGGTTCCCAACCTGGGGTCTACAGACCCCTTACTTAATAGTTTTGGCCCATGGCATAGAAAAGGTTGGGAAACCCTGTGATAGAAGAATGCTGTCTCTATGTAAATTTTGCTTTTGAAAGATGTTATCATCTAATCTATTTGCTGGGCTGGCACGTTGCTGACAAAGCCAGCATTTATCATGTATCCCTAATTGGGCTTATGAGGATGTGGCAACCTTTCCAATGAAGGTACTCACACAGTTGTTAGATGTAGGTTGAGAGATGTAGGCTTTAAGAAAACAGTGACGGTGAAGGAAAGGTGACACAAGTCAGAATGGTGGGTGGGGCAGGAACATCTCCAAGTACTGGTGCTCCAATACTCCTTTTGCCCTTGTCATTCTTAATGGTAGAGGTTGTAAGTTTGGGGTGTGTGACCAGAGTAGCCAAAGATTAAGGAAAAGATTAGCTTTATTTGTCACCCGTACTGACTGAAACATGCAAAGAGCATTCTTAACTGGTTGCATCATCAACTGGTATGGAGGGGCCAATGCACAAGAATGGAAAAAGCTGCAGTAAGCTCAGTCAGCTCCATCATGGGAACTAGCCTCCCCAGCAGCCAGGACACCTTCAAAGGGCAATGCCTCAAAAAGGTGGCATCCATCATTAAGGATCTCTATCACCCAGGACGTGCCCTCTTCCTAATACTACCATCAAGGAGGAGGTACAGGAGCCTGTAGACACACACTCAATGTTTCAGGAACAGCTTCTTCCCCTCCGCTGTCAGATTTCTGAATGGACAATGAACCCATGTATGATTTTTATTTTGCTCTTTTATTTGCACTACTTGTTTAATTTAATTGTTTAATATATATTTCTTGTAATTCATAGTTTTTTATTGTTATGTATTGCATGTACTGCCTCCGCAAAACAACAAATTTGACGTCATATGTTAGTGATATTAAACCTGATTCTAATTCTGAAATGGGTTGTTTGCATCAAACCATATCTGCATGGATTGCGCTAGAGACGGTATGGAAATGTCGCCATGCTTCCGGCGCTGACATAGCATGCCCACAATTCTCTAACCCTAACCGTACATCTGTGGAATTCGTGAGGAAATCCATGCAGTCATGGGGAGAATGCACAATCTCCTTACAGGTATCTAGGGCAATTGAACCCCAATCAGTGATTGTTGGTGCTGTTAAGCAATCATGCTAACTGCTATACAACTGTGCCACCCCAAGGCAAGTAATTAACCATTTTATAGGTGGTAGACACTACAACCTCTGTGAAAAGTAGTGGCGGAGGGTAGAGGGAATTAATGTTCATGGTGGTGGAAGGGATCCGATCAGTTGGCCTGCATTTACTGGGTAGTATCCAGTTTATTGGTGTTTGATGTATTTGAAAGCCCACACTTCTTGAAACCTATCATGAAACATATTGTGTTCCATCCTGTTGGTAACTTTTCATATAAAATTTTAGAGGTTCTTCTTTAGCACATGGTTTAACATTGGAAGTCAAATTATAAATGACACCAGGTCTGCTAATTAAGGAGAGTTCATGTGTATGTATCATTGGTTACAAGTGTGCTCTCTGCTTCCTATTTCTTGTATCATGCAATGAAATGCACTCCAGCCAACTGAACTGTAAATCGGTAATCCACCTAAAACTTTAAATTATTTTTTGTTCAACATTTTGTTTAAAATATGTAAGCCTGCTGCTTTCAGATATTGTCATCTGAAGTATAAATTTGAACTCTTGAGCCTGCTACGAGTAGGAATCAGACATATGCCTTGCCTCAGCAACTGATGAAATGCATTGGGAATCAGTTTGTCAGATGGCGCATTAAACCATTTCCCTTCTTGCCCTTCCAAATGTGCTTGGGCATGATTTCATATAAGGGCAGAGGTGTGCTCTTAATGACATGGCAAATGCTTTGTTTTTCACTTCAATCAGCATCACAAAAATAAAAGCAGATCAGATTGCAGTTTGTTGAATCCTCTGTGCACACTTTGGCATTCATGTTCTCCAAATGACAGCAGGAGCAACTGAAGTACCTTGATATCCATTAGATGTTTTTGGTACCACCTTTTATAACATCCACTACTTCAGCACCATTAAATGTAACTTTATTGACTGACACTGTGTTAGGAAGTGTAACTGTTGCGATTTAAATTTGTATAGTTTAGGAAAAGCTCTGCTGATGTTGACATAGTCATGTATATAAATGAAGACTCCACAAAGAAATCAAAAGTGCTTGGCTTTCTAATTCTCTTGGATCTATATTAACTCACAGTACCATTACATAGCAGATAGTTTGTTCCAAATTTAAAGTCTGTTAGTTTCTGATTGGATGACTTAAATCCTGGTGTTTGTTGATCTAATTCTGTTCCATTGAGAACGCAGGTCCTCCCCAAGCAGGTGCGGTTGGATGCGCCGGCTGCAGTCATCTTCAGTTGGCTGGGAGTGGTGTGAAGCATTTCTAGATGCCGTCTCTCCCCAATAACCACAAGCTGCACAGTTGGGGCTAGCTTAAGCCAACCTGAACTGGGAGCGCTGAGCAGGGTTACTCACTCATTCTCTGAGTCAGTGACGTCAGCTGGTAGCCGCTCCTCCCGTGCCTGCCCGCTCTTCTGTCACAGCTGCTTCTGTGATCCTCTCCCACACAGTGCTTATGTTCCTTTCTGACTTGCAGATGTTTCCCAGCATTAGAACTTGAGGGATGCCAGTCAAGCTACCTGTGCGATGAACAAAGAATGCCCTGAACACTGATACCCTGATCCATTTGTTGCATCAGTAATGCTGTTAGAATCTAAGCTGTGTATCTGTGAATGTCTTGATCATTTAAAGATGTGGAGAGTTTAACTTACTGGTGTTTGAACCTGAAAAATAATCATAGATTTCAAAAGAAATCTTGCAGTTGGCCCAACCCCAACCAGGATTTTTTTAGATGTCTTTATTGTCTGCAGTGAAGCAAAGCTGAAATTGATTTTGTGCAATCCTTACTGTCAGAATGCTACTAAGCACTGAAGGTCAAAGTATAATTCATAGACTGGGTGTACTTCCGTATTGCCATCCAACCACTGTTACCGTGCAAAGTTTTGGGGTATTTTGCAGTTCATATAATCTGTTCAGAATTCCTAATGTGTCCCTATTACTATCAGATGAAAATGTTGTAAAGCATTCTTTCAGAGAAGAAAAAAAAGGCTAATTTGCACACTATCCAAGAAGCAAAGTAGCCATGAAGCAAACTGGAGTGCAGCAACCAGTTACACTTGTAATGGCCTTGCCACAACCTCAGATATTATTGCGAAAGCTGAAGCAAGCAAGCAGTGTCCACACAAGTAATATGTACAGAGCATTAGCCACAAATTGACTGCCAAAGTGGATTTTAAAAAAAATTTCCAGGGCTGCTTTTTACTTTCTCAGCACCTGTATTGTTAAAACTACACTGTGACAATTGAATTACCTGCCTCCCAATTTATGACAGCTTAGTTTTTACTGAAAAGTTTTTAAAAACCAGCAGCATGAAAACGTTTACTAACCATTGCAATCAATATGTTTGTTTAGTGGTGCTTGCGCATTGATTTGTTTGATATGGGTAGGGGAGATTGATTTTTTTGAATGTCGTTCTACTGTTAATTATTCAATTGGTTAGACACGCTGCAATTTGTAAAAGGAGACTGTGGAATTCGCAGACCACTCTAGTGAGTTGAGACTTGGATGTCATGCTGCATTGGTCCAGGTCTCTAGGGATCAGGGCAACAATGGGTTGGGGCAACATATCAAAATAAAATGAGACATGTGAATTTACTTCAAAGATAAATGTAAAGAAAACTTTGAATAAGCTTTTTCTAACTCTTCAGCCTTTCTTTCCACCGTCGACTTGGTGTGTCAGCAAACATGCAGCAGAACCTCAATTACTGGCACAAGGCAATTTAAGAGCCGCAGGACCACAACAATACTTTTTAGCCAACAGAAAAGGAGGTCTTGTATTTTAAGATATCACAAAGCACTTAGGTATTTTGAAACGTAACCATTGCCTGCAGTTCAGCATAGAATTACTGCCATTTCCTGGGAAGTTCTGACTTGCTTTGCTGGTTTCTCTTATTCAGGAGTGTTATTCTGCCAGAGCGTTCCAGGTTCATTTCCTACACTTTGGAGCACGTAATCTAAAATTTAAATAAGAGTAGGGAAAAGAACAAAATACTACTGAGGACTCCTTGTTTCTTCTGTTATGCTGCCATATGATGTGGTCAACGAAACTGGGTTGCTGACGTGAAAAGGTTAACCACTAAAGGTCATAATGTGGAGTGAGAAATAATGTCTGGAAACTTGTTAATGATGATAATTTGCCAATAACTCCGGCACATTCTGCACTCCCACACTGTTAGAATGGCTATTAAACCTTGTTAGATTGTGTCAGATTAAATGATTTGCATAATCTTCATCAAATGTTCGAATACAGACCATGTAGGATAAAGAAACCTGCTGGTTAAGGACCATGAAGCTCTAAAGAGCTGCTGCTTAGTTTAAAGCAAGTAGTTAATTTAAATGCAAGTGGCCGTATTTAGGAGGGTGAAGGAAAGAGCTTTGCCAAGGCATTAAAACAAATAGAGTAGAGACTATAGTTGGATGCTCTTAAAACATACAGTCAGGCAAACCAGGAAGGATACAGTATACAAATGGGAATATAATACAAGATCTGTTTCCCGTTGTCAGAAGGGAAACATCCTCCAATTACAGTTCAATAGATGGCAGAGTGGATGTCGAGGAAGGGAAGATGGTAGCTTGAAGGGTAGTTTTCCAGGCAAGATCTCTGAAGAAGACTGTTCACTGCACGTTGCAGAAGGAGGCACCCTGGCAGAAACTGCCTGTAGAAAGAAGAACAAGAGAAGATAAAAACACTTTGAGGGACATGGCAAGTTGAGACCAAATAATAGATACTCAGTAGATGATATATGCTGGGTCATCTCTCAATGAAGCTAAACATCTGTACAACTTAGAGATCTTTGAAATAGCACATGCACATACATTGCAATGTAAAATAGGAATCTCAAGACATTAAGTTAGCTCAAGACTTTTAAACTGATGGCATGCAGCCCCAGCGAGGCTCTAGGATTTCACAAAATACACCTGTGTACCAACCTTTCTTTTGTATTTGGAGTAATGCACAACACACTGGAGAAACTTAGTGGGTCAGGCAGCGTTGATGGAGGGCTGAAACCTTTCCTGAAACTTCGATTGTCTGGTTCCCTTCATAGATGCTGTCTGACCTATTGAGCTCCTCCAGTGTGTTGTGTCTTGTTCCAGATTCCAGGTTCTCCATCTTCCTTTGCACTTACTTAACAACCATTCAATATCAATTGGATCAGCACTATGCAGGAAGACATGGAATGCACAGAATATATTAGCCTGGTAAAAATCACCTTTATCTATAAAAATCCACTGTGGTGAATCCTTCTTGAACTCTCTCCACTCCCCCCTCCCTCCATATCTTTTCCTTCTCTACATTTTTTTCATCCATTAAATTTTTACATACCTTCTTTCTACAAATGGGGAGGAGATACAGGACCCTAAAGACCCCACACACACACTACCTTGGGAACAGTTTCTTCTCATCCACCTGTTTCTGAATGGGCCACAAACCCACGAATACTGCCCCGCTATTCCTCTGTTGTACTATTTATTTATTTTGCGCAACTTAATCATTTTGCCTTGCACTGCTGCCACAAAACAACAAATTTTACGACCTATGTCAATGACAATAAATCTGATTTTGCTCTTTTTCCTATGAATGATGGACAGCTCAGGAAAGTTGCAGCAGCAATCATGTGGGACTGGAAATTTCAGTCATAAGTACTAATGGTATCAGGGTAGCCTATAAAGTTCTGAAGTAAAAGCAGGAAACGCTGGAAGTACTTAGCATGTCAGGCCACAGCTTTGGGAAGAGAAACAGAGCAAATGTTCAGAATTAGGAATCGTCAAATGGAGCCCATTCAGCTACGGAGAGTGGGAGAAAGTGAACGTCGATGGGATAAATCTGGGATGATTATGGGGGATGTGCTGTAAGGACGTTTAGCTAGTCAGTGAGCGAATGGGAGCCACTGGAGAGTGAGAACCCAGATGGAAAGTTGTAGCAGTTCTGAAATATGCAGGGCAGGAAGACACAGCCAGCAGGTCAGGTTTTTCAAGTAGTTGCTTGGCAACACCTCAAAGTCAAAGTTGAGTTTATTCCCAAGTGCACAAATATATGTATGCACGGGTGTGATTGGAAGACATTTCCCTTTGTAGGAATTGGAAGCAAATCCTAATTTATGTTTCCCTATTGTGCACTCTATTTTTTGCACTTTGCCTGACTGTCATTTTAACAATCTCCCCATTAAGAGAGTCTCTGCTGTCTTTGTCTTTTTGGTGTGACAGTCATATAGCATCAGATTCACAAGACTTGCAAGGAATACAAATTATACACAACTTTTACAAGAAACTTCATTGTAACTTTCAACTTGTTGGTTGCACTTGTCTCTTGTACCTCTGTCAAATTGTTCAGCTCCTTTATAATCAATCGTGGAATTCTATTTTGTTCCTCAAGGTTTTTTTTTTAAAGCCTTTGTCAAATATTGAAGGCGAGGATGATGATCTCTTCCTGTATCACTAAATATCATTTTCAATCTGCTTAAATATCAATTATTCTGTTTTAATGGACCCCCCTGATGTTATCAACACACACATTGATGAATTTTCCCAAATCAACATTGTTACTACTTCAGCTTTACTGAAATGTCTCTGGTATTTATCATGTTCATACAAATGTTTGTAGATATTAAATCATTTGCTGTGATACTGCCATTTCCTGCTTTCAAAAGTAATTGTAGACAATGGAGCAGGGCTGGTATTACTGTGAAAATACGGGTCAACTACACATGAGCTATTTTGTTCCAGTGCAGCCCAAGATACAGTCTTATCATAAGACATGGGAGCAGAATTAGGCCATTCGGCCCATCAAGTCTGTTTCACCATTCCATCACGGCTGGTTTATTATCCCTCTCACTCCCATTCTCCTGCCTTCTTCCGAAACCTTTGGCGCTCTTACTAATCAAGAACCTACCAACCTCCACCTTAAATATATGCATTGACTTGGCCTCTACAGCCGTCTGTGACAATGAATTCCACAGTTCCTCCTCATATCTTTTCTAAAGGGCTGTATTTCTATTCTGAAGCTGTGTGCTGTTGTTCTTAGACTCCACGTCCACTTTAACTGGACCTTTCGATTTGGTTCTAATCTGGAGGGAAGGCTGAGGAGAGAAATGGTCCAGTTATTTAAAATAATGAAAATCGGTATAGGTCTAGACAGAGGACCCCAAGCAGATAAATAGAGCATTCTTTCCATATACTGTATTCATCTTGCGTTCAATACCATCTGCAGACACTGAGCATATGCCTCTGTAAGTGAATTGCCTCTGCTAGGAGTCTGGCTCCTAGGACTTGTATATATCTGAGTGAACCTGGCAGGTGTCCCAGTAGAGGTAGCCAGCTAGGTTAACCAATTGCGCAGCAAAGTGGTTCAGCCCCTTGTGCCTCTTGCGTGCAGTATCCCAGGTACAGTCCTGATCTCCGATGCTCTCCATGTGGTGTTTGCATGCACCGAGTGGTGCCTGGGCCTCAGTTGTTTTAACTATTCTATAAATGACTTGGATGAAGGCAGCACTAATGTGGCTGCTAAATTTGCTGATGTAACAGAGATAATTAAACCAGAATAAGACAAAAAAAAAATCTACAAAAGTACATGTCTTTGTTAAGTAGGCAATCATCTGGTAAATAAACAATAATGTGTAACATGTGGAATTGCCCATTTTGCCAGGGGAACAGTAGAAAGGTGAGACATTATAAAGTTCTGGGGTGCAAAAGGGTAGAATCATAGCAGACATCCCACCCTGCAAAAACTCATTTCAGGGAGGTCTCAACGCTTTGTCAAGAAAAGTGGAACAAACTAAGTTTGTACGTGTTGGAGTTCAGGAAAGTGAAAGGAGACTCGGTCACCTGGTCCCTTAATACCACCCCTTTGATCAGGAAAGCACAGCAAGATCCCTACTTCTTGAAGAGGTTGAGGTGAATGAGCCTCCCACCCCGGCCCCAACAGTAGCGCCATCGAGTGTGCTCTGATTGGCTGCATCACTGTCTGATACGGAAATTAGAAGGCACCTGATTGCAAGTCTCTACAAAGGAATGTGAGTATTGCTGAGAGAATCATTGGGCTCTCTCTTCCACCCATTAGAGATGTTTATCAGGAGTGCTGTGTACACAGGATTCTTATCATTGTCAATAATCCTTCCATTTCTTCCAACAATCTCTTTGACTCTCTACCATTAAGTAGGGGGTACTGTAGCATTTGGACAAGAACTGTTAGGGTGGGAAGCAGCTTCTTCGTCCAGGCTGTAAGACGATGGAACTCTCCGCCACCACCCAGGTCTCATCACGTATGAAACACCAGTAAAATTATCCTGCTAACTTTTTAACTTTTATCATATAGGCACCTTATTACTTGTTACTTTATTTGTGGTAATATTACTTTACGTATTATGTGTGTTATACGTACTGTGTCCAGAGGAATGTTGTTTCGTTTGGCAGTATACAGGTTGAATGACAATAAACTGAACTTGACCTTTAACTGATTAGAACATATAACGTCTTGTGGGCTCCTGGCAGGATGGATGTGGAGAGCATATTTCCTATTGTCGGATAATCTAAAACTAGGGCTCACTTAAAAAAAAGACAGAAATCTTTTACATTTAAGACAGAGATGAGTCAATTTCTTTGTCCTAATGGGTATTGAGCCTTTGGAGCTCTTTCATTAAAGTCTGTGGAAGCAGAGTTTTTGAATATTTTTAAGGCAGCGATCAATAGGTTACTGACAGGCACCAGAGTGAGAGCTTACAGGTGAGGTAGATTGGAATTTGAAGTTGGGCTCACTATCCAATTAGCCAATATCTTATTAAATGGCTGCAAAGTAAATCCCTGTTTTGTGCTCATTTTTCTAATCAAGTTTGCTGTTTCCATCCTTGGCTATGTGTATTTGGCCCTTTGGCTCAGTACTGTCTCCAATACTGTATAAAGGGTAAAGCCTGATTTATACTTCTGCCTCAATGCGACGCCGTAAGTACTGCGTTGCTGCAAACCCTACGCAGAGCTGACGTGGTTCCCTACGCCAGAGCCTGATGCGCACCTCTCCCAAAATGTAACTGCGTGTCGCGGCAACGCAGAATGCAACAACTGTGATTGGTCTGCTTGGTGGCATTGCATTTCCTCCTACGCTGCAACAGCTTCCCATTGGCCGACTGAAGGGCAGGGAAGGAACTCTGGCTGCAATGCTTTCCATAAAGCTTTACAGACCTCCGAAATTATGGAGGACGCATTTCGCTTTTATGAAAAAAGACGCTCGCTTCTTGTTTACCCTGAGAAGGACTACCATGACCATGAAGCCTTGCACGGGCAGGTGTGCACGCATGTGTGACGTACGTGAATTGCAGAGCGATGCAGACACACCAACACACAAGTATAAATGCTCACAACGCGCGTAAGTCACTTGCGTAGGTTACGGCGTCGAGTTAACGCTGAAGTATAAATCAGGCTTAAGGTGGAGTCATGTACTGTCAGTCAATGTTTAGCAACAGGGAATTTCAGTTAACCCCCTGTGACCTGGAGAACTCTTGGAACACACCCAAGGATTTTACAAAGGTCCTTCACATTGGAAACACAAGAATGTTTGGAATTTTTACCTACTCCAAGAGTTCAATAGTTCCATGGAATGTCAGAGAAATATATACAACATACATCCTGAAATTTTTTGTTCACAGACGTCCATGAAAATAGAAGAGTACTCCAAGGAATGAATGACAGTAAAAACGTTAGTACCCCAAAGCCCCTCCCCACTCCCCCCCACAAGCAACAGCAAAGCAACAACCCTCCCCCACCCCCACCCACCTGCAAAAAAACATCAGCACCCTCTACCCACAAAGCCTGCATTAGTAAAACCTCCAATAAAGACCATGATCTGCAGTACAACTTAAAATTTGTTCACATGACAATTCAACATTGCACAACACCCTCTCTCCCTCTCTCCCTGTCCCTCCTTCTCTCCCTCTCTCCCTGTCCCTCCCCTAATAAAGGGAAAAAGAGATGTCCCCTTTCACCGTGAGAGGGGACTAACAAAACAACTCTCTGCTTTACGGTGTTAAAACTCTGTCACGGCGCTTTTTTCTCTATGACTGGAAAATCGACAACAATCTCTCACCCACTGACGAGAGAGAGAGTGCGACTTGCCGAGCACACAGCCTCCAATAGCTATTCCCGATGTTCTGTTCTCTCCCGCGATGCTGCAGTTGGTGGCACCAGCTTAGAATCAGCCCGTCCACAGGGCAGAGAAATCTCAGAACCCTGAAGGCACACTTGTCTTCTAGGCTGCTACCTGAGGATATCGAAAAGCAGCTGGTCATGAGCCCCAGGGAGTGAGTCCCACCACCACAAAGGACCAAAGTCTGAGTATTACTCCAGATCAGGGTCTTCAACAGGACCCCATCCACCCTGAAAGGGAAAAGGAGAGAGATCAAAGGTAGAAAATAAGCTGTTTTTGCAGATGAACATGAAGGAGTCCCAATTTAGTGCCACCATGACAGTGCCTCTGCCTAAGAGTCCAGCTGCACAATATAAATTCTAGATGGCCTTACTCTTGTCCTGTGTTCTGTAATAAAACGATGTCCAAGGACAAAATTAAAGAGCTCTGGATTTTGTCCATAGTGAGAAGATCACAGCAGATCAAAGTAAAGATCAGTTTTAATCATACCTGATGCATGTTTGCTTCCATTAATAAGAACAGTACTGTACATATGAAGAGAATTGGAATTTTGTCATTGGATTAAGGCAGTGGGGAATATCAGCAAGTTCAGGGAGTTGTGACTCTTGGATCTTACGGCAATGAGGTAGGGAGCAGGGGAGGGGTTGTGTCAGGCATATAGGACATTACACCCACTAACCCATCCCATTTTAAAATTGGGGATAAAACCTTTTATTTTATTACTTTTTTAAATAATCAAGACTTCCTTCTCTGAATCTCCCTTCACAGACTTGAAAGTTCGAAGTACATAATGTCAAAGTATGTATACCATATACAGCTTTGCAAGTTATCTTCTTGCAGACAGCCACAAAGAAACACAATAGAATCACACAAAAAAAACACGCCACAATACTGTTAAACATCCAATGTGTGAAAAAGGAAGAACAACTTGTGCAAACAATTTAAAAAAAAAGCGATCAGTCCACAGAACATCAGCGACAGAGACCCTGAAAGTGATTCCACAGCTATGGAGCCAGGTTCAGTGCTGAGGCGAATACTGATGGCTGCAGGCCACAGCTGCAGATTCAGTTCAGCACTGAGGCAAATAAAGCCTTATGGAATCGTAAACTGAACACCGGTTCATCCTTCGTCCTCAGTCTCGACACCTTAATCATTTTAATCTAGCTCAGTGTTTAAATCAGTTATTCCCTCTCGGGCCTGGGCCCCGCCTCTTCAATCCGGCCCCAAGTTTCAGTTCGTCCCCAATCCGCTCCAGCAAAGGCCACTGTGGCTGTATCTACATTCTCGAGAGTCCAGTTTGCTGAATCCTTCAGGGTACCAAAAAAATGACAGGTCAAACTCAACTCCCAAAGGGAAATTATAGGCTGCGGATTGCAGTGATCATAGTCCTAAAATATTATATTTAGTGGAATTGTTAATAATTTTATTAGCTGCCTACAAAGAGTCACCGTGTCACCCCAGTGCTACCTTTGCTAGACCCCTCATCTACCTATAATGAGATCAGGTTCGCAGAACACACCCTCATGGTGAAATTATTAACTACATTGAATTAGCTCTAAAAATATGGAGCAATGTACATTTATATAGGAAAGGAGAAATGGTGTTGATGTTCAAAATTCTATGTAAGTTTATAATCAAAATAATATGTCGTCATATACAATCCTGAGATTTATTTTCTTGCAGGCATACGCAATAAATTTATGATAGAATAATAACCATAATAGAATGAGTGAAAGACTAATTAACCTGGGTGTTCAACTGGTGTGAACAATATATCAAACTGTGCAAATACAAAAAGAAAGAAATAATAATAAATAAATATTGAGAACATGAGATGAAGAGAGTTTCAAAGTGAGTCCATAGGTCAGGGGAACAGTTCAGTGATGGGGTTAGTGAAGTTATCCCCTTTGGTTCAACAGCCTGATGGTTGAGGGGTAATAACTGTTTCTAAAGCTGGTGGTGTGAGTTCTGAGGCTCCTGTACTTTTCTTCCTGTTGGCAGCAGCGAGAAGAGAGCATAACCTGGGTGTGGGGTCCCTGATGATGCTGATTTCCTGCAACAGTGCTTCATGCAGATGTGTTCAGTGGTGGGGACAGCTTTACCCGTGATGGACAGGGCTGTATCCACTACTTTTTGTAGGACTTCCATTCAAGGGCGTTGGTGTTTCCATACCAGGCTGTGATGCAGGCAGTCTATATACTCTCCACCACACATCTATGGAATGATGTCATGCTGAATCTTTGCAAGCTCCTAAGGAAGTAGAGGTGCTGCTGTGTGCTTTCTTCATAATTGCACTTACCCTGGATAGGGTGATCATGTCTTATCAGAACTGGAAAAGTGAGAAAAGAAGGGAAAGGGTCGGGAGTACAGGAGGAATGTCTATCACTAGCTGCAGACCTAAGATTGTACAGGGAACAGATGCAATTGATGCTACTTAGGGTAAGAGTTCAATTCTTGGCAGTGGGAGATGCAGAACAGAGCAACTACTGGACAATTGAAATGGAAGAAGCCTGGTGTAAATACACAGCAGATTAGGCAGCAGCATCTTCAGAGAGTGAAAAATCAAGTCCTATTTCCTCATCTGTTTCCCTGTAAGGTCAATTAGCTTACCAGCATGTCATTGAGGTGGGGGGAGGAAGCCCGTGGGGTCATAGCAAGAGCATGCAAAGTATCACAACGTGACACTTTGGACACAAACAGGAAAGACTAATTATCTCAGATTATCAGCCTTGAGTCATGTTTAGATGGAAGATGAGGCACAGTTCTATCAGTTTATACTGAGCTTCATTGGAACTGTACGGAGACCAAAACTAGAGAGGTAAGAGTGGGAGTGCAATGAAAAGTTAAGCCGGGGCACCGTGGTAGCGAGGTGGTTAAAGTAGAACATAGAAATCTACAGCACATTACAGGCCCTTTGGCCCACGATATTGTGCCAACCATGTAACCTACTCTGGAAACTGCCCAGAATTTCCTTAGCACATAGCCCTCTATTTTTTTAAGCTCCATGTACCTATCTGAGAGGCTCTTAAGACCCTATTGTATCTGCTTCCACCACCGCCGCTGGCAGTGCATTCCATGTAGTCACCCACTCTCTGTGTGGAAAAACTTAACCCTGGCATCCCCTCGGTACTTATTTCCAAGCACCTTAAAACGATGCCCCCTCGTGTTAGTCATTTCAGCCCTGAGAAAAAGCCTCTGGCTAGCCACACAATCAGTGCTCCTCATCATCTTATACACCTCTATCAGGTCACCTCTCATCCTCCGTCGCTCCAAGGGGAAAAGGCCGAGTTCACTCAACCTTTTCTCATAAGGCACGCTCTCCAATCCAGGCAACATCCTTGTAAATCTCCTCTGCACTCTCTCCACAGTATCCACATCCTTCCTGTAGTGAGGTGATCAGAGCTGAACACAATACTCCAAGTGGGGTCTGACCAAGGTCCTATAGCTGTAACATTACCTCATGGTTCTTGAATTCAATCCCATGGTTGATGAAGGCCAACACACCATACACCTTCTTAACAACACTGTCAACCTGTGCAGTAGTTTTGAGTGTCCTATGGGCATGGACCCCAAGATCTCGCTGGTCCTCCACGCTGCCAGGAATCTTACCATTAATATCATATTCTGTCTTCAAATTTGACCTACCAAAATGAACCACTTCACACTTATCTGGGTTGAACTCCATCTGCCACTTCTCAGGCCAGTTCTGCATCCTATTGTTGTCCCGCTGTAACCTTTGACAACCCTCCAGACTATCCAAAACACCCCCAACCTTTGTGTCATCAGCAAACTTACTAACCCACCCTTCTACTTCTTCATCCAGGTTATTTATAAAAGTCACAAAGATGAGGGGTCCCAGAACAGATCGCTGCAAAACACCACTGGTCATCGACCTTCATGCAGAATATGAACCATCCACAACCACTCTTTGCCTTCTGTGGGCAAGCCAAATCTGGAGCCACAAAGCAAGGTCTCCTTGAATCCCATGCCTCATTTCTTTCTGAGTGAGCCTCACATGGGGAACCTTATCAAATGCCTTACTGAAATCCATATGCACTACATCTACTGCTCTGTCTTCATCGATGTGTTTTGTTACATCCTCAAAGAATTCAATCAGGTTCAGAAGGCATGACCTGCCCTTGACAAATCCATGCTGACTATCCCTAATCGGATTATGTCTCTCCAAATGCTCATAAATCCTGCCCCTCAGGATCTTCTCCAACAAACTGCCTACCACTGAAGTAAGACTCAATGGTCTATAATTTTCTGGGTTATCTCTACTCCCTTTCTTGAATAGAGGACCAACATTTGTAACCCTTCAATGCTCCAGTACTTCTGTCCCTATTGATGATGCAAAGAGGCTCAGCAATCTCCTCCTTCGCTTCCCAAAATAGCCTGGGGTATATCTCATCCGGTCCCAGTGACTTACCTAACAGTGCTTTTCGAAAGCTGCAGCACATCCTCTTTCTTAATGTATATATGCTCAAACATTTCAGTCTGCTGTATGTCATCCCCACAATGCCAAGGTCTTTTTCCCTGGCAAATACTGAAGCAAAGTAATTATGAAGTACCACCGCTACCACCTCCGACTCCATGTATATATTTCCTTTATCACATTTGATTGGTCCTATTCTCACATGGCTCATCCTCTTGCTTTTAACATACTTGCAGAATGCCTTGGGGTTTTCCTTAATCCTGCTCACCAAGGCCTCCTCATGTCCTCTTCTGGCTCTCCTAATTCCATTTTTAAGCTCCTTTCTAGCAACCTTGTAATTTTCTAATAGTACCTAGTTTCTTGAACCTTTCGTAGGCTTTTCTCTTCTTCTTAACTAGATTTTCTACATCCTTTGTACACCATGGTTCTTTAACCCTACCATCCTTTCCCTGTCTCAATGGAACATACCTACGCAGAACTCCATGCAAATGTTCCCTGTACGTTTGTCACATTTCTGTCGTGCATTTCCCAGAGGACATCTTCTCCCAATTTATACTCCCAAGTTCCTACCTAATAGCATTGCATTTCCCCTTACCCCAATAAATGTTGTCCCAAATTGTCTGCTCCTATCCCTCTCCAGCGCTATGGTAAAGGAGATAGAGTTGTGATGACTACGTCCAAAATGCTGTCCTACTGAGAGACCTGACACTGACCAGGTTCATTTCCCAATACCAGATCAAATACAGCCTCTCCTCTTGTCTAGTCTTATCTACATATTGCGTAAGGAAACCTTCTTGAAATCACCTAACAAACTCCATCCCATCTAAACCCCTTGTGCTAAGGAGATGCCAATTAATATTAGGAAAGTTAAAATCTCCCATCATAACAACCCTATTATTATTGCACCGTTCCAGAATTGGCCTCCCTATCTGCTCCTCGATAACCCTGTTACTATTGGGGGGGGTCTGAAAAAAAAATACCCATTAGAGTTATTGCCCCCTTCCTGTTTCTGACTTCCACCCACACTGACTCAGTAGACTATCCCTCCATGACTTCTCTTTTTCAGCAGCTGTGACACTGTCCCTAATTAGCAATGCCATGCCCCACCTCTTTTGCCTCCCTCTCTGTTCTTTTTGAAACATCTAAAGCCTACACACTGAGCAGCCATTTCTTCTCCTGAGACATCCAAGTCTCCGTAATGGCCACAACGTCATTGTTCCGTGTACTGATCCACACCTTGAAGTTCATCTGCCTTGTTTATGATACTCCTTGCATTAAAATAGACACAATCTCAAACCATCAGGCTGAGTGCATCTTTGCTCTAACATCTGCCTATCCTTCCTCACAAACTCCCTACAAGCTGTCTCTACTTGTGCTCCAACCTCCCCATCCTCTGCCTCTTCACTTCAGTTCCCACCCCCTGCAAATCTAGTTTAAACCCTCCCCAGTAGCAATAGAAAACTTCCCGGCCAGGATATTGGTCCCCCTTGGATTCAAGTGCAACTCGTCCTTTTTGTACAGGTCACACCTGCCCCAAAAGAGGTCCCAATGATCCAGAAATCTGAATCCCTGTCCTCTGCTCCAATCCCTCACTACGCATTTATCCTCCACCTCATACTATTCCTATACTCACTGTCTTCCGGCACAGGCAGCAATCCCAAGATTACAACCTTTGAGGTCCTGATTCTCAGCTTTCTTCCTAACTCCCTGTATTCTGCTTTCGGGACCTTCACCCTTTTTCTACCTATGTCGTTGTTACCAGTGTGTACCACGACCTCTGGCTGTTCACCCTTCCATTTCAGAATATTGTGGTCCCGCTCAGAAACATCACGGACCCTTGCACCCGGGAGGCAAACTTCCATCCTTGTTTCTTTTTCATATCCACAGAATCACCTATCTGTCCCCCTAACTATACAGTCCCCTCTTACCACTGCCATTCTCTTCCGTTCCCTATCCTTCTTAGCCACAGGGTCAGACTTAGTGCCAGAGGCACAGCCAATCTTTCTTCCCCCAGGTAGGTCTCCCCCAACCCAATAGCACTCAAAATGGAGTACTTATCGTTAAGTGGGATAACCCTTATCTGATGCCCTCCCCACCCTCTCCTGATGGTCACCCACTTATCTGTCTCCTGTGACCCTGGGGTGACTACATGCCTATATTCCTGTCTATCACCTTCTCCCTAACAAGCCAAGGGTCACCGAGCGGCAGCTCCAATTCCCTAACTCGGTCTCTAAGGAGCTGCGGCTCGATGCACCTGGAGTAGATGTGGCCATCGGGGAGGCTGGAAGTCTTCTGGACATCCCACATCTGATACCCAGAACAGAACACTGGCCTCACAGTCATTACCCACTATTCTTGTTAGAAAAAAAAACAGTAACCTACCTCACCTAGGCCCATCCTCGCCGAAGCCCCAATGAGCCAAAGCCCTACTATTCTGACCTGCACCACTCTGACGACCGCTCCGCTGGACTCTCTATTTCAGACCTTCCTCAGCATCCTTGCACAATGACGAGCCACTGCGTCAGCGCACTTCTCCCTGACCTGCGCGAGGCTCACTCTCTCTTTGAATCAGTAGGTCTGCTGCTGATGCGCCGAGCCCCACGAAACGCTCCTCTTTAAATCTTTTCTCCCCAACCTGTGTGAAGCTCTGTCTCTCTCTTTTCAAATTGATTGGTCCGCTGCTATTGCGCCATGGTTAGCATGCTACTATTAGAGCTCAGTGCGTACTGGAGTTCATAGTTCAATTCTGACGCCGTCTGTAAAGAGCCTGGACATCCACCCCGTGGAATGCGTGAGTTTTCCCTGGGTGCTCCAGTTTCCTCCCACAATCCAGAGACGTATTTGGTAGGCTAATTGGTCATTGTAAGTTGTCCCGTGATTAGGTTAGGATCAATTGAATTTGCTGGGGATTTCTGGGGCGGTGTGGCTTGCAGGACCAGAAGGACCTACTCCGGGCTGATTCATTAAATAAAGAACTAACTGAATAAAAGTAATTGGAAACTCAAGGTCACATTTGTGCACTGACAGTACCACCCTACAACATTCCCCGTTCTGCTCTTCATACACCTGCTATCCTCCCCTCCCACATCTTAAAACCAGCTTGTTTTCTTATTTTACCAGGCGCCATGGTAATGTAGCAGTTAGCGCGACGCTATTACAGCTCATGGCTTCGGCGTTTGGGGTTCAATTCCAATGCAATCTGTTCATCCTCCCCATGGAATGCGTGGGTTTTCTCTGGGTTCTCCAGTTTCCTCCCATAGTCCAGAGATTTATCGGTTAGTAGATTAATTGCTTATTGTAAATTATCCCAAGTTTAGGCTTGGGTTAAATTGGGTGTTGCTGTGCATTGCAGCTCAAATGACTTGAAGGGCTGTATCTTTAAATAAATAAATGGAAGCTTCCGTTCTGATGGAAGGTCATTGACCTGAAATTTTAACTGTTTCTCCCTCTAGATGGAAGTTGCCCTATCTGCTTGAGATCTCCAAATTCTACAATTACTTATTAATCACTTTCATTTTATGAAAGCTTCCTTACTCTGGCATTATAAATAAAAGTTTAACACAGTACTACAGAAGGAGATATTAGGACAAAGAGTTATGCACCATGGAGTGTCTTAAAGGAGGGGAATTCTTTTTTCCTTTGCAGGGAGGGAATTTTAGACAAAATGAGCTGCACCTTTGCAAGCATTAACTACAAATGTTGAAAATGGGGAATACGTAAGAGACTGGACTGGAGGAGTGAAACAATTTTCAAGAGTGTAGAGCTGGAGGAGATTATAGAGATGGTGAATAGTCAAGTTATGAAGGGATTTGAAAACCAGGACATGTATTTTAAATTAAGGCATTGTTGGAGTCTGGGCATAGAATGGTAGGTGTATGGGATTTGAGTCATTGACCATTCCCTTTATCAACTGAGGCAATTCTGAGGATACGCAAACACAAGGAAATCTGCAGATGCTGGAATTTCAAGCAACACACATAAAAGTTGCTGGTGAATGCAGCAGGCCAGGCAGCATCTTTAGGAAGAGGTACAGTTGTACCTCTTCCTAGAGATGCTGCCTGGCCTGCTGTGTTCACCAGCAACTTTTATGTGTGTGGCAATTCTGAGGATAGTTTTCTGGGAAATAAATGTGAGATGTAGTTGAATCAATATTCATGTCTGTTCTGTTTTTGGATTTCCAGTATCTGCTGTTTATTTTTTGTTTGATTCATAGCACATAAACAGATCCTTCAGCCTAACCCGTCCATGCCGACCATTTGCCCATGTTTGGCCAAAACCTCTCCTATTCACAACCTTACCCAAATGTCTTTTAACTAATATTAATATACTTGCCTCAACCACTTTCTCTGGCAGCTGCTTCCATATGTGCATCATTCTCTTTGTGGAAAAAGTTGCCCATCAGGCCTGTTTTAAATCTTTCACCTCTCACCTTCAACCTTTAAATCTTTCACCTCTCACCGTCAACCTATGCCCTCTAGTTTTTAGTTGTTCTTTCCTGCGAAAAAGACAACATGTGTTCACCATATCTCTACCTCTAATAATTGGATGCACCTTTTGGTTAAACAAGTTAATAAATCAGATTCTGCAGGCTGTGCTAACTTAGCTGAGGAATTAAATTCTTTGGTGCACATGTGTACCTTTACTGAATGAACCAAAAATCTATTGGTTAATAATAACACGGAAAAGACACATTTCCTTTTAATTGATGAAGGGTCTTAACTCGAAAGTATTGACTATTTATTCCACTCCATAGATGCTGCCTGACCTGCTGAGTTCTTCCAGCATTTTGTGTGTGTGTGTGTGTGTGTGTGTGTGTGTGTGTGTGTGTGTGTGTGTGTTGTTTTCCTCCTAACCAGCAAGTTTTAACATTTATTCAGTTACTGCTGATCCCTACATGCTCTTGAGAAGATGAAAAGACTTAGTAGTATTGTTGAGTTGGGAGTTCTGGAATCTCTAGCTAGGACTAATATTGCAATTGTGAAATTCTTTCAAGTGAAGAAGGTGTGTAATTTGAAAGAGAACCTCAGGTGATGGTAAATACAAGAGATTCTGCAGATGCTGGAATACTTGAGGAATACGTAAGGTGCTGGAGAAACTCAGCATACCTGGGTCACCTTGGCATGACCATTGATTTATCTAACCTCCGTTGATTTCTCCCTTTTCCTCTTCTCTCTTTTTCCATTCTCATTTCTAGCAACCCTTTTACCCTTCTTTTCTCTTCACCTGCCCATCACCTACATCTGGTGCCACTCCTCCTTTCCTTCCTCCCATTGTCCACTGTCCTCTCCCATCAGATTCCTCCTTCAGCGCTTTTCCTCTTCCACCCATCACTTCATTCACTCCCCCTTCCCTCACCCACCCACCTTGTGTGGTTTCACCTGTCACCTACCAGCTTGAAATCCTTCCCTTCCTCTCCAGCCCTGATGAAGTGTCTTGGACCGGAACATATACTGTTTTTTCCCTCTCCACATATACCGCCTGACCTGCTGAGTTCCTCCAGCACTTTGTGATCCTCAGCTGATGGTGTTAGGAGGTAGGTTTGGGAGGCGTACTTTTTAAGGTTTACAAATGCAACACCTGAAACATTACTCTCTGCACAAATGGTGCACTCCTTGCTGCAGAATGTGCACTGTCCCAGATGGTGTGCAAATACTCACCTTGGTTACTTTGAATGCAGCTTTGAATTTTTCTATCCAAAGAGGGGAGGGCTGTAGAACACCACCACTTGCAGATTCCCCTCCAAGTTGCAGACAATTTTGACTTGGAAGGACGATATATCACCATTTCTTCATCATTTTTGACTCTAACTCCTGGAAGTCCACCTGACAACATTGTTGGGGTACAATTGAAGAATACAGCTTAACAATGGCAAATAGGGATGGCTGTCACCTGCTTGTCCTTTCCATGGGTGGCTGGATCTAAAAAAAATGAACAAAGAGAGTAAGTTACAAACTGCTTGTTTTACTAATGTTTACTTGATTTTATGGTTAAAAACTTCTGCCGAGAGAACCAAGACTAATTACTTTTGGGGAAGTTGCTTCACAGGCTTCAAAAAGACTGTGCAAACTGTTGTATCAAGACAAACATCAACTTCCTTCCGACACAGGCGTTAATAAACGTTCAGTATAGTTTACATAAATAATTGGCCAATTGTTTGTTGCAATACGGCCATTTTCATCAAGCAGAGCAAGGGAAAATGATAAATTACAGATGGACATAGGAGAGCAAATACTAATGGTATGTATTAGTGCTTCGAATGTTACTGTTGTATAACTCAGCAGCTTTCAACAGCTGTGCGTTCTAGGTCTGATTATAATTGCAAGGACATTTGATGCTGCTGAGTGGCTTCAAAGTATTTTCATTGCCTGCACATTTCCAATAAAGGAGACCTTCTGAACAACAGGGTTAGTTTTGCATGCAGCAGATACAAATGTTGATAGAAGCTTGATTATTTGCAGGGGCCAGGGTGGCGATAGTGAAAATCTGATGGTGATGCCTTTGACCTCTAATCAGGATGAGGTTGCTGTAGAAGTTCATTTTCCTCTCCAATTTCCTCTTACCTCACACTGCCGGCACCCAACCCAAAGGCTCGCCCAGTGTAGTGCAGTTCCACCATTGCTCTGTACAGTACAGTCCAGAACAGTTCAGCCCATGATGTTATGCTGACCTTTTAACCTAATCCACAATGTAGGGGCCTTTATTTATTTAGAGATGCAACACAAAACAGGCCCTTCCGGCCCTTGATCTGCCTGGCCTAATCATGGGACCAGTTATCCTACTAATGGACTCTTTGGATCGTGGGAAGAAAGCAGTACACTCGGAGGAAACCCACGCGCGCCCGGGAAGAAATGTAGAAACTTGCGTACTGTGGATGCTGGGCTTGAACTCTGAATGCCCTGAGCTGTAACAGTGTTACGCTAACCACTACACCATGAAGGGATCTTCACAACTTCGATCATTTCAAGGCTCCAACCTGATGGCATGAACATTGATTTCTCTAACTTCCGTTAATGCCCCTCCTCCCCTTCTTACCCCATCCCTAATTTTTTTTCTCTCTTTCCCTCTCACAATAACTCCTTGTCTGCTCTCCATCTTCCTCTGGTGCTCCCCTCCCCCTTTCTTTCTTCCATCCCAAGATACTCTCCCTTCTCCAGCCTTGTATCCCTTTTGTCAATCAGCTTCCCAGCTCTTGGCTTCATCCCTCCCCCTCCTCTCTTCTCCTAACATTTCAGGTCTCCCCCTCCCCCTCCCACTTTCAATTCTCTTACTAGCTCTTTTTTCCGTTAGCCCTGACGAAGGGTCTTCACCAGAAACTTCGACTGTACTTCTTCCTATAGATGCTGCCTGGCCTGCTGCGTTCCACCAGCATTTTGTGTGTGTTGCTTGAATTTCCAGCGTCTGCAGGTTTTCTCGTGTTTGCATTTTTGAATTCATGGGAGAAAGGGAAGGAGGAGGGGCACCGGGGGAGGTGATATGTAGGTGAGAAAAGGTAAGAGGCCAGAGTGGGGAATAGAAGAAGAGGGGAGAGTGAGGGAATTTTTTTTTACTGAAAGGAGAAATCGATATTCATGCCGTCTTGTTGGTGGCTGCACAGACAGAATACGAGGTGTTGCTGCTCCATCCTGAGGGTGGCCCAATCATGGCACAGAAGCAGCCGTGGATGGATATGTTGGAACAGGAACGGAATAAGAATTAGAATGTTTGGTCACCGGGAAGTTCTGCTTTTGGTGGATGGAGCGGAGGTGCTCGATGAAGAGGTCCCCAGTTTACAAGTCCATCGAGTGTGGGTGTTCAGGCTCCTGCATCTTCTCCCTGGTGGTAGTAATGAGAAGACGGCATATTCCAGATGGATCCTGAATGATGGATGCTGCCTTCTTGAGACATTCCCTTTTGAAGATTTCCTCAATGTTCTTAATAATATGAAGAATAGCCTTATCTCCTGCAGGTGGATTGAACAGGACAAGACTCAGTAAGGTTACCAGATGTGATGATTTCCTCAGCATCTGCAACAGGCTCAGTCTGTAAGTTACATCCCTCAGAACTTACCAACTTAATTAGTACTTTTAAACTTGAGGCACTATTTGCAACAGAAGTTGGATTCTCTTCACGTGGCCCATGTTCTTTACCCTTATTGCTTCTTTCAGGTCATGTTTAGCAAGGGTAGTGAATGGTTCTTCTGCTGAGTGAGGGCTGTTGCTGTCGCTCCTCCTCCTCCTCCTCCTCCTCCTATTACTACTCCTACTATTATTACTACTACTACGGCGACAACTCCTCAGGCCTAGGGGTTTGGCGTCAGGCACGATGACGGACTCTCCACTTCTCCCTCTCCCTCATCAGTGTGTTCAGTTCATCTACATTAGCCATGCCGCTGTCTTCTAGGAGCGTGTTGACCATAGTCTTGGGAGGGCACCCAGGGTTCGTCCTCCCCTGCTTGAGCTCCCATATGATGACTAGGCTGGCAGGTAGCTCGGGGTGGCGTAGACAGTGCCCCACTAGTTGCAATCTTCTCGCCTCGATTTTAGTGGTGAGCATCGGTAGGTTGTCATAGAGCCTGATGTTCGTCATGTGCTGTTGCTGACTCACATCAAGAGCCAACTGGAGCATTCGTATAGCAACCATCTAGAGACTTTCGCATCGTCTTGGTGAGTGTCCACGTCTCGCATCCGTACGTGAGAATGGACTCTATGACTGCTATGAAGATCCTCTCTTTAAGCCCTCTGGTCAGGTTTGACTTCCAGATTTCTTTCATGTCGTTCATAGCCCTCCACGCCAGCGCCTTCCGTATCTTTATGTCCTTCTCGGAACTCATCACTCTTGACCCGAGGTACTTGAAGTGAGGGCAGTAAAAGATAATCAGAACCCCAAGCCACATTTTAGAAAGTCTTCATCTCATAACACCACTACAGTGCACCTGCCCTTTAAGAGATGCAGGATGACTTTAAGTAAAGACCCTTTTATGTATTTAGTCAGTCAGGAAAAGGCCACCGCTGTCGTGTGCAGTAATTCAAAAGCACAATTATGAGCAAGTAGCACAGAGTTGGAATGTTGCTCATGGGACCAGCAATAGAATAGAATATCTTTGCATTGCAAGCCTAATGTCCATTCCCAGGATTGATTATCTTTAGTCATATAGTTTTTGCAGAAGTCTCCACCATCAACATAAGTGAATGCACAAAGATGGTTTAACATAAGCACAAGGCTCTGATGTGGGTTGCTATTCATATAAAAATAGCAGAGAGACCACAGTTACATCAAAAGTTCTGTCACATGTCTAAGTACAAGGTTTGAGAATTCTTGATGTAAGTAAAAGTTTTTAAGCAGAAAATCCAGCTGTAGCTGGTAAACGTTTACAATAAGGGTCTGCACTATCAGCTATTTTCATTTGACACAGTTAAAGCATTTTAAAATTGTAACTTTGGTAACTGTTTCATGCAGTACATCGATATTCAGTGAGTCAAATGATTAGGCCACACTACTTCCGCCAGCTATGCTTTCCACAATGCAGATGACACCCAGCTATGTACCTCTTCCAGATAGTACCAGTGGAACAGAGGCCACCTATCCAAAGATTCGAAGACTATTTATTATCAAAATATGTATACAGAATACCACTCTGACATTCGTCCTCCTGCAGGCAGCCACAAAACAAAGAAACACCGTGGAACCCATTCAAGAAAACATTAAACATCCAATGCATTAAAAAAGAACAAATTGCTCTACTGGCAAAAAGCAAGCGGACAACACGTAGAATATCAATCATCAGACCAGGAGTCCAGTCATATTCAGTTGAACTCAGTTCCTCGCTGCGCCGCTAGGCCGGTGTAAGCTGCAGGGCAGAACATTCTTTGCTGAAGCTCTGAAAAACAGCAAAAAAGAGTAGCAAGAATCCAGAAACACATGCAACATAGATCCCGAAGTCCCCCAAAATGCATCCACAGCCTCCCCAATCAATCCTTGCAAAGTGGATCCAAAAGCTCCTGCACTTTCGTCCAACAGTAAAAGGGAGAGGAAGACTGGTCAAGCGCAGACAGGCGGCATCAGACACCTGCCTAACCTCCACTCTTGTCCTCTTTGACTTCAACCTTGCTTGACGTTTTGATCGGAGAAAAGCAATGGAGTCGATCTTGGGCTTGCGTCCTGTCTTCGGGCTTTCATGCCTCTAGGCTGAACCCTCTGCTCCAAGCTCCTTCAGAGACAGCAAAATGCCTGATCACTCAATCAGTCCAAAAACACGCCATCAAAATGTAAATTATAGGTTCCGGTTGCAAACAGCTGAGTAGTAAAATCATATTTGAAAGAAGTAGTTTCATGAACTGTCTGCAAGGCATCGCCATTGGTTGCTTTGTCCACTGGCACCGTGTTGATCTTGATGTGCCGTCCTGACTTCTGCACTGTAGTGCTGAGGGGAAGAAGTGGCGCAGCGGTCTAGCTATAGTAGAACAGCTGCCTCCCAGCTCCATTGAGCTGTGTCCAGCTTGGAATAAGGCCCTTTGTCCAATCAAGGTAATAGCAGCACCATGGTGTGTAATCCTGTCCATCCCATTTCCCAGGTAAGCTCCATAGAAATGTGAACTGTTCTTTCCTGAGTCCCTATAAAATTGGCTCAAATGTACCAATTGATTCTCTTTACACAATCTTTGAACAATTCAAAGAAATTCAAAGTAAATTTATTACTGAAGTACATGTATGTCACCATATACAGCCCTGAGATCCCTTTTCTTGCGGGCCTACTCAATAAATCTGGGAAATGTATTAGAATCAGTGAAAGGCCACACCCAACAGGATGGACAAACAACCCATGTGCAAATACCAAATAAAAATTATAATAAGTATATAGAGAATGTGAGATGAAGAGTTTTTGAAAGTGAGTCTGAAAGTGAGAACAATTCAGTGGTAGGACGAGTGAAGCTATCCTCACTGGTTCAAGAGCCTGATGGGTGAGAGGTAATAACTGTTCCTGATCCTGGTGGTGTGAGTCCTGAGGTTCCTGTTTCTTTTTCCTGATGATAGCAATGAAAATAGAATATGGCCTGGGTGGTGGGGGTTCTTGATGACGGATGCTGATTTCCTGTGAAAGCGCCCTGTGTAGATGTGATCAATGATGAGGGTAGCTTTACTCGTGATGGACTGGGCTGTATCCACTGCTTTTTGAAGTCAAGTCAAGACAAGTCACTTTTTATTGTCATTTCAACCATAACTGCTGGTACAGTACACAGTAAAAATGAGGCAACATTTTTCAGGACCATGGTGCTACATGAAACAATACAAAAACTACACTGAACTATGTAAAACAGCACAAAACTACACTAGACTACAGACCTACCCAGGACTGCATAAAGTGCACAAAACAGTGCAGGCATTACAATTAATAATAAACAAGACAATATGCACAGTAGAGGGCAGTAGGTTGGTGTCAGTCCAGGCTTTGGAGTCTGATGACTTGGGGGAAGAAACTATTACATAGTCTGGTCGTGAGAGCCTGAATATTTCGGTGCCTTTTGCCAGGTGGCAAGAGGGAAAAGGGTTTGTATGAGGGGTGCGTGGGGTCCTTCGTAATGCTGTTTGCTTTACAGATGCAGTGTGTGGTGTAAATGTCTCTAATGGCGGGAAGAGAGACCCCGATGATCTTCTCAGCTGACCTCACTATCCGCTGCAGGGTCTTGCTCAGTGTGATGGTGCTGGAGATGCTGCTTCCAATCCGGACTGACTGAGGTCTCCCAGTCAGGAAGTCTAGGATCCAGTTGCAGAGAGAGGTGTTCAGGCCCAGTAGGCTCAGACTTCCAATCAGTTTCTGAGGGATGATTGTGTTGAATGCTGAACTGAAGTCTATGAGCAGCATTCGAATGTACATGAAGGATTTTCCACTCAAGGGCATTGGTGTTCCCATACCAGGTTGTGATGTAACCAGTCAATATACTCTCCACTACACATCTATAGAAGTTTGTCGAAGTTTGTCAAAGTTTTAGATCTCATGCTGAATCTTTGCAAACTGCAATGGAGGTTAGAGGCATTGCTGTAGTTTCTTTGTAATTGCAGTTCTGAGCCAGACCCTGGACAGATCCTCTGAAATTACAACACTCAGGAATTGCTGATCCTTTCCACTCTGATTCCCCAGTAAGGACTGGCCCATGGACCTCCTCTTTCCTCCTCCTGAAGTCAATAATCAGCTCCTTGGTCTTGCTGGCATTGAATAAGAGGTTGTTGTTGTGACACAACTAAGTCAGATCTTCAATCTCCCTTCATTCTGCTGGTTCGTCACCAGCTTTGATTCAGCGTACAACAGTAGTGTTGTCAACAAACTTGAATGTGGCATTGGAGCTGTGCTTAGACTCAAATGTAAAATGAGTACAGCAGGTATCTAAGCCCTATGGTGTACCTGTGCTGATGGAGATTGTGGAGGAGATGTTGTTGCCAATCCGAACTGGCTGGTTTGCAAGAGAGGAAATCGAAGATCCAATTGCACCAGAGGTATTGAGGCCAAGGTCTTGAAGTGTATTGATTAGTTTTGAGGGGATGATAGTATTCCATGCTGAGCTGTAGTTGATAAAGAGCATCCTGATATATGCACCTTTACTGTCTAGGTGTTCCAGGGTTGTGTGAAGAGCCAATGAGATGGCGTTTGCAGTGGACCTGTTGTGCCTGTAGGCCAGGGGTCCCCAACATTTTTGGCACTGCGGACCGGTTTAATATTGACAATATTCTTGCGGACTGGCCGACTGGGGGGGTGGGGGTGGGGTGTTCAAGTTTAACAGTGCGTGACGGAATGAGGAAAGGTGCAGCTGACTCATATCGTTTCATATCGCCAAATCATATCGTTTCCTCGCGGCCCGGTAGCACATGCTTTGCGGCCCGGTACCAGTCCGCGGCCCGGTGGTTGGGGACCACTGCTAGGCAATTTGGAGCAGATCCAAGTCACTTCTCAGGCAGAAGTTGATGGTATATCACCAATCTCTCAAAGCACTTCATCACAGTGGATGTAAGTGCTACTGGATGATAGTCATTGAGGCAGCTCACCACGTTCTTAGGCACCAGTATGATTGAAGCCTGCTTGAAGCAAATGGGTACCTCAGACTGCCAAAGTGGGAGGTTAAAGATGTTGGTGATCGATCCAACCAGTTGATCAACACACATCTCTAGTACTCGGCCAGGTACCCCATCGGGGCCGGATGCTTTCTGTGGGTTCAGCCTCCTGAAGGATACCCTCACATTGGCCTCAGAGACTGAAATCACAGGGGCCAATGTGAAAGCATCTTTCAGGAGGGTGAACCCAGGGAAAGCATTTGGCCTATACGGTAAATATGGCCGTGTACCAAAGACCTGTGCAGATCAACTAGCTGGAGAGACAGTGAGATTCAGATTATCATAATGTCAAAGGAAATCCCTCGCACTTCCAGTGTACAGTGTATTGTGCATAACTTTAAATCGAAATCATTCACAAAATTGTGCACATTTGTTAAATCTCTTCCTTGCTGCAAGAACAATAAAAGATGAATTCTTACATCTTTTCAACTGTCTACCTTTGTCTTCTGAGTCTTTTCTTGGACCTTCACACCCTTCTTGAAGAGTGGTGGCCAGAATTGTCGTGGCTGCTGTTTGATGCAGATTCGTTGGTACTTCAAGTTTCAGACAGGCCTTAGGTCGCAATATTTTGATTTTGTTATCACATGTATAAAATCAACATTAAGTAGTAAAGTTCTAGCTACATGAAGTCCTTTGTATTTACTGTTATATCAATATTCCAATCTTCATTGTGTCCGTAAGACTATAAGATGCGGGAGCAGAATTAGGCCATCTGGTCCATCGAAAAATGGTGTTTTTTAAAAACTGTTAGCCCCATCACTCCACTGTTAATTTGTACTTCATTTACGGCATTCAGTATTTATATTTTATTTGCTGCGTCTGGCTCTGGGTTTGATAGGACTTTCTTCCATAGAATGACTTTTTTTTAAATCATTGTCTTCTCTACTTTCTACCTCACAATGGAACTTAACAAAATTAGCTGTGACTGGCATTGTTTTCTGGCACATTGCTATTTTTTAGCTTTCTGGAATCCTGTTCTTGCAAGATTGTGTCATTGCTAATTGTAATACAAGTGCCAAATTCATAAATTTGTTGTTTTCCTTGGATAAAAATGCAAGGCTTGATCCCTTATGATAAAGTAAGAGAGTTTTACAGATAGCTATACCACCTGACTGATGCAGGTAAACCTGACAGAATGTTTGAAATAAAAGCAGGAAATAGGGTGAACACTTAGCAAGTTAGGCCATATTTGTGATTCAGTCAAAAAAAAATTTTGTTTCTCTTCCCACATTTCCAGTATTTTCTGCTTTTATTTAAGATTTTCTTCATCTGTAGTCTATTTTTTCACTGAGAATACTTACCTGTTACATTTCCCTTATATTCCCTCTTCCCAACCAGGTTACTGAAAGGTATAATTTTTATTGAGAACTTGTTCAATAATATCCTAATGACTTTCTCAGCCCTTTGCCGTGTTCTCAAATATGTTCACAAGACGGTTGTCCTAAATAAGCTACTCATTGTAGTGCAGCTTTGTTCCTCCCTTTCTTATCTTGTTTTACCGACGCTTCTCATCTTGTTTACCTCTGGAGGAAGTGCACATCATTCACTTCCTCAAATGTTGCCATGCACACATTGGGCTTTGAAACCGTGGACTTGAACCCTTACAGGAATTTAAAAAAAGATGTGCATATTATCTCAAATAAAACTAAATGCTGTTTTCTTACTTTAAGCCGAGGTTCAAACAGTCCATTCAGCAATCAAAATAGATCTATTTAAATTCTTAGCATAACCAGAAAATATTCATTGGTAGTTTAACTGATTAGTTGTGAAAGCTTCCATTGCACAAACTGGCCTCGTTGTTTACATACAAAACCACACCAGTTGCTCACCAAAAGAAATTCATTATCAGTGCTGGATGTCCTGAGACTATGGTGATTGTATATGTAAGGATTTTGCATTACCTGCTTAAAGTTTTCAATGCATCTTCTGTGAGCCAAAGAAGCTCTCAAGAAAGTTAAGTCAACTCAAAGTTTCAATACATTTTGTGGTCTTGAACTGGGGGAAAATATTATCTTCATTTAAGAGAAAGGCACTGGTCCCTGTCAGTAATTGTAACCACACTGAAACGTGAGCAGAAATTGCCAGATTTGCTACTTTAGTACCTTACATTCAGTGAACAGTGCATCATGCGAGAATAGGCCATAAGACCATAAGAAATAACAGCAGAATTAGGCCATTCATTCCATCAGGGCTGCTCTCCCATTTTTCAACTGCATTCTCTTGCCATCTCTTAACCCTTAACCTCTTGTTACTGAAGACCTTATCAATCTGTAAACACGAGATTCTGCAGATACTGGAAATCTTGAGTAACACACAAAATACCGAAGAAACTCAACAGGTCGTGCAGCATCTATGGAGGGAAAGAAGCATTCGACGTCTCAGACCGAGACCCTTCCTGAGTCCTGATGAAATCTCAGTCTGAAACATCTACTTTATGTTCTCCTCCATAGATGCTGCCCAACTTGCTTAGTTCTGCCAGCATTTTGTACGTATCAATCTCTGTCTTAAATATACAAAATTAATTGGCTGCCACAGCCCTCTGAGCAATGAATTTTACAGATTTCTTGTACTCTGAAGAAATTTCTCCTCATCTTGGTTAATCTGAGGTTATGTCCTTTGATCCTGGGTTCTCCCACTAATAGAAACATCATCTCTAAAACCACCCTTTCCAGGGCTTTCAGTATCCGAAGTTTAAATGAGCTTTCTCCCCACCCCTCCATCCTCTGAACTAAGTACTGGCCCAGAGTCGACATAACACTCCTCATTATAAGTACATCAGGCAAATCTATAGTATGCCTGGACACTGGAACTGTAGCACAAATATTGTATCTTACTTGACCAATCTAACATACATTGAGGTACCTGATTTTGGTCATCTCATCCAACAGGTGTTCCTCAATCTTTGTCATCAATGTAATAGGCCATTCAGCTCCTCGAGTCTGCACCAACCATTAAGCACTCTTTTCATACTAGTCACATTTTATTCTCCTCATATTCTTTTCAATTCTTCCCTGATTCTACTGTGCACCTACACACCCAGGGTAATTTACAGTAACCAATGAATTCCAGTTTTTGAACTTTTGAGGACGTAGGAGTGTTAGAGGGAAATCTGTGTGTTCGCAGGAGGAATCAGAATCAGGTTTGATACCACCAGCATATGTTGTGAAATTTGTTAATTTAGTGGCAGCAGTACAATGCAGTACATGGCAATGTTAAAAATAGTAAATCAATTACAGTAAGTGTATATGTGTATAATAAATAGTTACATTAAAAATAATGCAAAAAAAATATTTAAAAAGTGAGGTAGTGTTCATGGGTTCAATGTGGGTTCAATGTCCATTTAGAAATTGTATGACAGGGGAAGAAGCTGTTCCTGAATTGTGCAGTGTGTGCCGTCAGGCTTCTGTACCTCCTTCCCAATGGTAACAATGAGAGGAGGGTATGTCCTGAGTGATGGGGGTCCTTAGTAATGGACGCTGCCTTGCTGAGGCACTGCTCGTTGGAAGTATCTTGGATACTACGGAGACTAGTACCCATGGTGGAGATGATTAATTTTACAACTTTCTGAAGCTTCTTTTGTTCCTGTGCAGTAGCCTCCTCCCCCATACCAGATAAGTGATGCAGCCAGTCAGAATGCTCACCACGATGCATCTGTAGAAGTTTTCAACTGTTTTAGGTGGCAAACCAAATCTCCTCAAGCTCCTAATGATATATAGCCGCTGTCTTACCTTCTTTATAACAGCATCGATATGTTAGGACCAGGTTAGATCCTCAGAGATCTTGACACCAAGGAACTTGAAATTGCTCACACTCTCCAGTTTTGATCCCTCTGAGGCTTGGTTTGTGATCCCTCATCTTATCCTTCCTGAAGTCTGCAATCAGCTGTTTGGTTTTACTGACGTTGAGTGCAAGTTTGCTGCTGCAACACCACTCGAGTAGCTAATATATCTCACTCCTGTACACCCCCTCCATCTGAGATTCTGTCGACAATGGTTGTATCATCGGCAAATTTATAGATTGCATTTGAGCTATACCTTGACACACAGTCATGGGTATAGAAAGAGTAGAGCAGTGGGCCGGGTACACACCCTTGAGAAGCGCCAGTGTTGATTGTCAGTGAGGTAGAAGTGTTATTTACAATCTGCACAGATTATGGTCTAACGGTTAGGAAGTAGAGGATCCAAGCACAGAGGGAAGTACAAAACCCCAGCCTCTGTAGCTTATTGATCAGGACTGTAGGAATGATGATGTTAAATGCTGAGCTATAGTCAATATACAACATCCTGACATACAGTAGGTATTTTCACATTGTCCAGGTGATCTAAGGCTGCATGAGAGCCATTGAGATTGTGTCTGCCATAAACGTATTGTAGCAATAGGCAGACTGCAGTGGGTCCAGGTCCTTGCTGAGGCAGGAGTTGACTCTAGCTATGACCAACCTCTCCAAGCATTTCATCACAGCAAACATGAGCGCTACTGGATGATAGTCATTAAGGCAGCTCACACTACTCTTCTTGGGCACTGGTATAATTGTTGCCCTTTTGAAGGAGGTGGGAACTCCTGACCGTAGCAGTGAGAGGTTGAAAATGTCCTTGAATACATCTGCCATTTGGTTGGCACGAGTTTTTCAGAGCCTTCCTAGGTGTTCCATCAGGGCCTGCCGCCTTGCAAGTGTTCACCCTCCTGAAAGACAGCCAGACGTTGGCCCCCAAAACAGAGATCACAGGGTCACTGGGTGCAGCAGGAATCTTCACAGCTGTAGTAAAGTTCTCCCTGTCAAAGCGGGCGTAAAAGGTGTTGAGCTCATCTGGTGGTGA